>NW_028270187.1:11763236-12988047 GCF_037043375.1 Chiloscyllium plagiosum
TCCCAAACTACCTTTTTCCACACTCATGGCTTCTTCCTGCTCACTTCCCTTTTTTCCCCAAATCCCTTGTTCAATTTTAATGAGTAGAGTTAAATCATGTGTGCCTCCTCGAGACCAATCCTTATTTTGTTGAGCAGCTGCAGCCGATTTTTCCCTTAATTGTTTCTCATAATTAGGATACAGACTTATTATTTCCGTTAGGGGATGTTTGTCTTTCATCTTATCTGGAGTTCACAGAACTACTGATCGACAGGGGCACCAACCCCAGTCACGACAGGGCACAGACACAAAACACAAACATTCACTCACCAACAAATAAATGTGCATCCAAAGTGAATCTCAAAGGGTTAAACTTTCTTCAAGCTGCAGAGAGTTAGCATTAAGTCTCTGTGTGCCTGTCTTGCTTTCTCTCTCTCTCTGTCTCTCTGGGCGGCATGGTGGCACAGTGATTAGCACTGCTGCATCACAGTGCCAGAGACCCGGGTTCAGGCGACTGTCTGTGTGCAGTTTGCACATTCTCCCATTGTCTGTGTGGGTTTGCTCCGGTTTCCTCCCACAGTCCAAAAATGTGCATGTTAGGTGAATTAGTCATGGTAAATTGCCTATAGTGTTAGGTGAAGGGGTAAATGTAGGGGAATGGGTCGGGGTGGGTTGTGCTTCGGTGAAAATGATGCACTGCTGAAGGAACCAAACGTTGTTAGTTTTTCAAAAAAAGGTGATAGAGGAGACCCAGGACCTACATGTGTGGGAGGGGAGTTAGTGTTCAGCCACATGACAATGGGGTTGCTGGGTGCGGATATCCCAGAGATATTCTCTGAAATGATCCGCAAGTTTCCAACCTTGCTAGCCATGCTCCCATGAGGAACCTTATCGAATCCCTCACTGAAGTCCATATAGATCACGTCCACTGCTCTTCCCTCATCAATCCTCCTTGTTAATTCTTCAAAAAACTCAATCAAATTCGTGAGACATAATTTCCCATGCATAAAGTGATGCTGACTATCTGGAATCCGTCATAGCCTTTCCAAATACATGCAAATCCTGTCCCTTGGGATTCCCTCCAACTTACCCATCATAGTCAGGCTCACCGATCCTGGTCTTTTCCTTACCACATTCCTTAAACAGTAGCACCACGGTAGCTAACTTCCAGTCTTCCAACACCTCACCTGTGCCTGTCAATAATGGAAATATCTCAGCATGGAGCAATCACTTCTCTAGCTTCTCACAGGGTTCTAAGGTACACCTGATCAGGTCCTGATGATTTATCTACTTTTGTGCATTTCAAGACACCCAGCACCACCTCCTCTCTAATATGGACATTTTTCAAATGTCACCGTCTATTTCCCCACATTTTTGAAATTCCATGCCCTTCTCCAAAGTAAGCACTGATGCAAAATATTTGTTTAGTATCTCCCCCATCTCCTGCAGTTCCAAACATAGGCTGCCTTGCTATTCTTTGAGGGGCTCTATTCTCTCCCTAGTTACCTTTTTGTCCTCAATGTAGTTATAAAAACCCTTCAGACACTCCTTCACCCTATTTATCAAAGCTACGTCCTGTCCCCTTTTTGCCTTCCTGATTTCCCTCTTAAGTATATACTCCTACTAACTTTATACTCGAGGGATTCACTCAATCTCTTCTGTCTACCCCTGTCGTATGCTTCTGTCTTTTTTTTTGAACGAAAATCTCAATTTTTCTAGTCACCCAGCATTTCTTTTACCTACCAGCCTTTACTTTCACCTGGACAGAAATATACTGTCTCTGGACTCTCGTTATCTAATTTTTGAAGGCTTCACATTTTCCTGCCATTGCTTGACCTGCAAACATCTGTCACCAATCAGCTTTTGAAAGTTCTAGCCTAATACCGTCAAAATTAGCCTTGCTCCAATTTGGAGCTTCAACTTTTAGATCCGAGAGTTTGGGGCTGGAAAAGCACGGCAGGTCAGGCAGCATCCGAGAAGCAGGAAAATCAACGTTTCCAGCAATAGTCCTTCATCGATTTTCCTGCTCCTCGGATGCTGCCTGACATGCTATGCTTTTCCAGCACCACACTCTCTACTCTAATCTCCAGCATCTACAGTACTCAAACCCTTAAACTATGGCAGTCTCAGTCTATGTTTGGAAAGTTACAATTCCCTACCATAACCACCCCATTATTCTTACAAATAACTGAAAACTCCTTACAAATTTGTTTCTCAATTTCCGGCTGACTATTTGGTGGTCTATAATACAATCCCAACAAGGTGATCATCCCTTTTTTATTTCTCAGTTCCACCCAAATAACATCCCTGGTTGTATTCTTCCCCAAGTGCAGCAGTAATACCATCCCTCATCAAAAACATCACTCCCAATCCTCTCTTGCCCCCTTTTCTATCCTTGCTATAGCATTTATATCCTGGAGGGTAAGATCCCACTCCTGTTCATCTCTGAGCTACATTTCTGTAATTGCTATGATATCCCAGTACCATGTCTCTAACCATAACCTGAGGACATCTGCCTTCCTTGTTAGGCCTCTTGCATTGAAGTAAATGCAGTTTAATTTATCAGTCCGACCTTGTTCTCTGCTTTGTTCCTTCCTGCCCTGACTGTTTTACTTGTTCCCTTTCCCAACTGTACCACTCTCAGATTGATTTCTGTCTTCACTATTTCCCACATTATTAGTTAAAAACCCTCTTGAGCAGCTCGAGCAAATCTCCCTGCCAGAATATTGGTCCCCTTTCAATTCAGGTGCAATCCATCCTTCCTGTACAAGTCACTTCTACCCTAGAAGATTTCCAAAGATCCAAAAATGTCAACCCTTCTCCCATGCACCAGTTCCTAAGCCACACATTCATCTGCTCTATCCTCCTATTCCTATACTCACTAGCTCACAGCACGAGGAGTCATCCAGATATGACTACCCTCAAGGTCCACCTTTTTAAATTACTGCCAAACTTTCTATATTTTCCCTTCAGAATCACGTCCTTTTCCCTTCCTCTGCCATTGGTTCCAATGTATACAATGACGTCCTCTGGTCACTCTACCCTTTGAGAACATTCTGCGCCATCTCCGTGACATCCTTGATCCTGGCACAGGGAGGTGACATACCATTCTTATTTTTTGCTGCTGACCACAGAAACTTGTTTGTGCCTCTGACTGGAGAGTCCCCATCACAATTGATCACTTGGATCCCAACATAACCCTCGTTGCATTAGAACTGGCTTTTCCTGCTCCCTGAGAGCCCATCACCCCCTACATTTTCCAAACAGCATACTTGTTTGAAATGGGGGTAACCACAGAAGACTCCTGCACTACCAGCCTACCCCTCCTACCTTTCCTGGAGCTAACCCATCTACCTGACTGTTTGCGGTTTTTCTCCCTTCTGATAACTGCCATCCGTCACAACCCCTACTCTGTGTTTGGAAAGTTAAAATCCATAACCATAACCACCCATTGTTCTTACCGATAACTGAAATCTCCTTACAAATTTGTTTCTCGATTTCCGATTGACTATTCAGTGATCTGTAATACAATCGCAATAAGGTGATTATCTCTTTCTTATTTCTCATTTCCACCCAAATAACTTTCCTGGATGTATTCCTTATTGTAATATTCCTCTTGTAAATTCCTCATTCCTCCATCTGATCCATGTGATCCAGTAGGATTCACAACCAAACAAACATACTGCAGACATAATCAACAGTAACATCGAAACTCTCCCGAAATTCCCACATCTGAAGGAAGAGCATATTACACTACGAAAGGCCATATTTCCTCGACAATCTACAGAACCAGACAATAGCACCATTGTTTTGCTTTAAAAACCAATGCTCCAGGCTAACCTCGTACTTACAGTTTACATTTTTTACATTTAATCAAGGGACAGATTTCAATAAAACACATAACCAAGAAAGAACCCACTCTATACACTAGTCCAGACATACAGCAAGGTTACATGTTAAAAACTATGCACTTATCTGTTCCTGTACTGCGAGCTCTCCCACACAGGTTCCTCCAAAGGTAGCTGTGAATTTTGCTGTTTGTTAATTTTTCCTACACTCACTCTGATGTCCTGTAACAGCTGATTCACTGCTGTGTCAGTTAGCAGTGTAGGTTTCTTTCTCTCTCCTTTTGTTTTGGGCTCCTGTACCCTGGGGCAAAGATCTTGGCTATTCACCCTATCCCTGCCCCTTATACACTTCTGTAAAGTCACCCCTCAGCCTCCGATGCTCCAGGGAAAACAGCCCCAACCTGTTCAGTCTCTCCCAAAACCTCAAACCCTCCAAGTCTGAGAACAGCCGCGTAAATCGTTTCCAATCCCTTTCAAAGTTTCATAACATCTTTCCTATATCAGGGAGACCAGAACTGAATGCAGTATTCCAAAAGTGGCCTAACCAATGTCCTGCATGGCTGCAACATGACTTCCCAACACCTCTTCTCAATGCTCGAACCAATAAAGGAAAGCATACCAAACACCTTCACTATCCTATCTACTGGCCTCTGCACTTGCAAGAAACTATAAACCTGCACTCCACGGTCTCTTTGCAACAGCTCGCATTTATTTAAATTATCCATCTGCTGAGCCTCAGACCATCAGTACATCCAATCAATTCTAATTTATATCAAATTTTCTTTGCTTTCTCATTTGGATAGAAGTGTACATACATCTAGGCGGATAGACTGGGACTTTTTTCACTGGATCATAGGAGGTTGAGAGGTGACCTTGTAGAGGACTATAAAATCATGAGGGGTATAGATGAGGAAAACGGCAAGTGTCTTTTCCCTAGGCTAGGGGTTTCATGATTAGGGAGCAAATGTTGAAGGTGAAAGGAGAAAGATTTTTTCAAAACAACGAGGATCACCTTTTTTTTTAAAGAAAGCAGTTTCTATGTGGAATGAATTTCCAGAGGAAGTGGTGGAAACGTGGTGTGACAACGTTTAAAAGACATTTGCATAAGTTCATGAATCAGAAAGGTTCAGAGGGATATGGGCCAAATACGAGCAACTGGGACTAGTTTAATTTTAGAACATAGTAAACATGGACGAGATGAACTGCTGGGACTGTTTCTGGGTTGTATGACTCTAACTGTTCTGTACTGGTCATAAAACTATTTTCTTGCCTTTCCCCAGAACCATCCACTTCTTTGTTGTTCAAAAATCAGATGAACTCAGCCTTGAATATATTCAATGACCCCCTAACTGCAGGAAGACATCCTCACTTCTGAACTCCATTCCTCTTGCCAATCTCATTGCTTGCTGCACCTATCTGACAACTGACATTGACTGGTGTAGAGGACACATGTCATTCCTGACGAAAGGCTCAAACCCGATCCATCACTTCTCCTGCCCCTTGGATGTTGCCTGTCCTACTGCGCTTTTCCAGTGCCAAACTTTCTGACTCTGATCACCAGCATCTGCAGTCCTCACGTTCTCCACATCCCAATATATCACCATTAAACCTTACACCTCTTTTCTGCTTTTTTTTTGCAGCAAAGGTTATAACTTCATACTGTGGTCCTGCATTTGCCATGTGTTTGCCAATTGAGACCCAGAGCTGGACGACTTTTCCAGAGTCTGTCCCCTCCCTGGATTCACTCCCTTTTCTTTCAGTTCCTGCAAGTCAACAATTGAATCCCAGAATGAAACAAGAATTGGAAAACTGGGTGAGAAAAGAGACTGCTGTACACACAGATGTTGGCCAGAGGAAATTGCAGTCTGGGGTGAAGCTCAATCTTTATTCAGAGAGAGGAGCAGCAACTTCCAAAGCTCATGGTCCAATGGCCGCATTCAGACAAAAGAAGGGTTGTGACTGGCAGGAGGACCACACACCTTCCGGTTGTCCAGGGCTCCTCATTGGTCCATTAAAAAATGTCGCAGGCCATTTCCACGGTCAGCGAGGAGCATGCACATTATTTTGCTGACACCGGTGAACATTCACAGTGCTTGCTGACTCTGAGGAGCATGCGCAGTATGCAATGTGAAGATGCTGGTGCTACTGACAAATTTAAAGTGTCTAAATGCCAATCGTTTAGAAAAAGGGCTGCAGTCACAATTTTCTTTCCCTACCATGGCTCGATATTTTATTTCATTCTGTTTACATTTTGTCTGGGGGCTCAACCTTTGTATGTGTTTCCCCAGGGTGGAATGCTGTCCAAATCTAGAGGGGCATAGCTTTAGGGTGAGAGGGTGAAGATTTAAAAGGGAGCTGAGGGGTAACCTTTTCATGCAAAGGGTGGTGTGCGAATAGAATAAGCTGCCAGAGGAACTGGTAGAGGCTGCTACAATGATAACATTTAAAAGGCATCTGGATGGGTATATGAATAGAAAGGGTTTAGTGCGATAAGGGCCAAATGCTGGCAAATAGGTCACTATATTAATTTAGGATATCTTGTTGGTGTGAATCAAAAGGTTTGTTTGCATGCCTCACAACTCTATGGCCCGATTTCTACATAGTCGGAACCAATTGCACAAGACTTTGAATAGACCATTCATCCCTTACAGCCTGTCCTCAGCCGTGGCCGAACTGCGCATATTTCAATCCAATTTTTTCAAAGAATTCTGAAGCTTTTTAAAAAAAATTGAACATGCTTTCAGTCTTTTATGATGTTGCTAAAGATATCATTTTAGCTATTCTCAATTTTAAAGGCCAGCCATTTCTCATGCACTCCCATCTCCCAGGTAGAGTCATTACCATCCATTCTCCCTGTGTTCTTGAAAAGGGCTTGATACAGTGATCAAAGAGGGCTTGAAGCATGAGAAAGGATGGGGGTGGGAAGGGTGAGAGAATAGATGGGTGCAGAGGGTGGGGGGGAGACAGAGAAAATGGACAGAGGGATAGAAGGTGGGGCTGAATAGAAATTGGGGACAACAGTGTGGGGGAAAGAGAAAGATTGGGGGAATGCAGGGAGAGAGAAAGAGAGAGAAGGGGAGCAGAGGGTTGGAGTGAGAGAGAGTGGGGGGGATGCAGAGAGTGTGGGAGAGAGAGAGAGAATGGGGGTTGTGTTGTGGGGGTGGAGGGGAGTGGGAGTGGAGAGAATTGGGGGGGGGGGGGGCGCAGAGGGTGGAGGGAGAGACAGCACAAATCTCACCTTCACCAGGACTGATGTCAAGTGTCCTACGAACTGGAACCCATTCTTCCCACAGCAGACAAGCTTCTGAACAGCATCCAACCTAGACCCACCCACTTACCCTGCAGTTCCCCATTGCTAATACATCCTAACCTGCACATTTCTGAACTGCAAATTTTTGAATTGTGGGAGGGAACCTGAGCATCCAGAGGTAACTCACACAGACACAAGGTGGAGAACGTGCCATAGTCCACAGACAGTTCTCTGAGGGTGGAATCGAATCCAGGTGCCTGGGGTCATGAGGCAGTGGTACTAACTGCTGAGCCATGCCACCCAGAGCTTTGAGGTTCTGCTTTGTCTTTGTAGCTTCTAACTTCTCGTGAGCCGACAGCAGAGGATCTCTCCTCCCGACATTGTTGCATCATCTCCAATGCAACCTCCCTTTCCCACCTCTCCAGCCCTGATCACATCTGTTCCTGAATCCTCCTACTAGACAGACACCGATGCCATCTGGAATCCTGCTGCTAGTTGCAGAGAACAGACAATGCCTGTCATTATTCTGTCCGTTACCACCACCACCACCACCACCCACTCCCCAGCATTGTCCTTCGTGTCACCACCCACCACCCAGCCAGTTCACTCCTCTGGCCTGCAGCCCTCTCTCAGATCTCCTTTACCTGTCCACTGACCCAATTAGAAGGCTATCTGGAGGGGAAAACCAACTCCCGGAATAAAGTGTCCAGTTAACTTTACCCATTTTCCTCCCAACATGTCTGCAGCCTGGCTATCAGCTCCATCTCTCTGAGCCGAAGGTCCTCCAACATGTGTTTGCCCTAGAACACAGCATCCAGATCCTCCCAGCAAATTGAAAGACAAGTCCCACCCAGCCTTCTCCGATGTGTGTTGTGTAACTGCTTAATTGTTTCTAGTGGCTGAGCAGAGGCTGATAGCCAGGTTCGGTACCCATGAGGATAGCCACAACCGGGATCTTGGGTTTATATCCACTGTATTGTACACTGACACACAAGCACATATACACACACTCATGCAGACAGACATTCTCTCTCATACACTTGCTCTCTCCCAGATACACAGACGTACTCTCCCCACATGCACCCACCCTTGCAAAGGCTTATTTTCCATCACACATTTTATCAAGCATGCACACGCACACACACACACACACATGTGCACGTGCAAACTGCCTCTGATGGATGCACAAATACATACAAGTCTTTGGAGTGACTTTTCATTTGCGAAATTACATTCTATTGTGCAATGTTTGAGCAAAATCTGCAGGCAGTCAATCCATATAACATTTTATAAATTCCTACTTTGGAAATTAGAACCAGTCTCACTCAAGATTGGGATATAGAGAAACTCTAACCTCACAACCTTCATGCATTTTCTGAGCTGAGATGTTATCTCGTTTTTTAAAACCTGAAGTTATGTCAAGAATATTACTTGAAGGAAGCTCGAGGATTAACATATTAAATGAACCAAAATTTGCAACCCATTCTAAAAGATGAAAGACTTAACAGCATTCTAGGTTTGTAAATTATATGGTATCAGTTGCATGACACTAATCTTTCACGATAAATTTGTTTCTTGTGATCCTCCTCCACAGCTACCTGATGAAGGAGCAGTGATCTGAGAGCTAGTGCTTCCAAATAAACCTGTTGGAATATAACCTGGTGTTGTGTGATTAACTTTGTCCACCCCAGTCCAACACGGGCTCTTCCGCATAATTTCCAGTGATCACAGCTCACACCTCCCCCGGTGCTGCCAGTAAACCTTACAATGCCAATGAAGCAATGGAATACCTGCACTCCTGAAAAAAATTACAATTTCTGATGATACTAACTACTCATTCACCGCTTCTTCTGATACAGGACAGCAGAAACTTATTGCTGGAGGCTGAAAGAAATGAGCAGCTTTGAAACAAAAGCCTGTTACATTGCATAGATTTCAAGGTCCGAGTACGATGGCAAGTTCAAGTAACCTTTGTTGCGACCTAGCTTTGCTACTGCTTCAGATCTTCGCAGTAAAAAGGTGTACAAAATATAGCTTTTTTAAAAAACTGCTCAAGGTCAAAGCGCATACTCTACCCACCCACCGTCTCAGACGGTGAGTGGGCTGTCCCCAGTGTGGACCTGCTCATTCATCCGCAGGCCGGAGGCATCAATTAATCCCTTCCAGCACTCGGGCAGGTGAATGGCTTCTCTCCTGTGTGGACCCACTGGTGTGTCCGCAAGTTACTGACATGACTGAATGCCTTCCTGCATTCGGGACAAGTGAATGGCCACTCCCTGGTGTGGACCTGCTGGTACGACTGCAGGTTACCCAACTGCCTGAATCCCTTTCCGCACTCTGAGCAGGTGAAAGGCTTCTCTTGTGTGTGGACCCACTGATGGGTCAGCACTGTAGATGACTCAGTGAACCCCCTCCTGTACACGGGGCACGTGAACGGCTTTTCTCCCACGTGAACCCGCTGGTGCTTCTGCAGCTGTCCCATCTGACTGAATCTCTTCCTGCACACTGAGCAGATGGAAGGCTTCTCCCCGGTGTGGACCCGCTGGTGGATCAGGAGTTTAGATGACTCCGTGAACCCCCCTCCCACATACTGGGCACATGAACGGCTTCTCTCCCGTGTGGACCCGCTGGTAGGTCCATAGGCTGGAAGAATCAATGAATCCCTTCCCGCACAGAGAGTAGGTGAATGGCCTCTCACCTGTGTGGACCCGCTTGTGGATCAGCAGAGCAGATGATTAAGCGAACCCTTTCCCACGAACCAAGCACGTGAATGGCCTCTCTCTGGTGTGGACCCGCTGGTGAGTCTGCAGGTTGGAAGAATTCACAAAACCCTTCCCGCACTGAGAGCGGGTGAATGAATGGCCTCTCCCTGGTGTGGACCCTGTTATGGATCAGTAGTGCAGATGATTGAGCAAATGCCTTCCCACACATGGGGCAAGTGAACAGCTTCTCTCCTGTGTGGACCCGCTGGTGCTTCTGCAGATGACCCATCTGACTGAATGCCTGCCCATACACTGAGCAAGTGAACGGTCTCTCCTCAGTGTGAATGTATCTGTGGGTTTCCAGCACTGATGGGGACGGGAATCCTTTCCCACAGTCCCCACATTTCCACAGTTTCCCCATTGGGGGCGCTTTCCTTGTGTCGCTCTGAGTTTGAAATTACAAACAGAATGTGTACACAGTTTCTCCCCACAGTGAGTAGTGTCAGTTTGATCCCCTAAGCTGAGTAAACGGTTTGAAGCACATTTCACAGACAGCGCACTGAATCTCCCTCACTCGGATGTCTCCGTATTCTTCCTGCCAGACCAGTGTCCAAAACCTGTCAAGCAGACAAAAGCAAACATTTCCTCTCGATTTGAATAGCTGCTGATATTCAAGTCCCAATGAATCAAGTGGTTCTGTCACAAATTGATGTATCATGTGCTTTCAGATTTCTTTCCGCATGTCTTCCTGCAAAAATAAATTCACAAAATGATTGATCACTGTTAGTACAGTTAAATGCACATAACATAGGTGGCAATTCTGCTAGATTGCCAGATGCCTGCTGATCACATGTTATCCAGGACATAAACCTGAAAATCCTTATGTAGCCCGATATGGAGGAAAACGTCATTTAGGTGACTAGGACCTGGAACAACCTGCCTACAAAGTTGATGGAGATGAAGCTGAACCAAGGATACGAAAATGAAAGGTCAAGGCTACTTGAGAAAAGAAAGCCAGTACATTTGCTGTCCTATTAAATTAAAAAGACAATAAGAAATACAGGACGTAACTCCATTCGAGGGTGAAAAATAATTGCGAAATAGCTTTGACAGTAAGTAGGGTCTCCGGTAATTTATGCTCTTCTATCTCCACTTCACGACAACCAGGCACAGAAGTGTGTGCTTGTGTGAGTGTTAGATGTGAAAATCATTCTTTGAGATAGAACATTGATGCAGGAAGTATGTTTCAATATGAACAACTAACAAGGGGTTTGTGTAATCGACAGCGAGACTGAGGGGCATTTCATGGACAGATGTGATGACGTCCTTGAGAATATTAAAACAAAGACGTTGCCAGACCCAATAGCAATATCGATGAGATTAAAGATCGAACAACACCAAGCTGCAGTCCAACATGTTTATTTGCAGATTACAAGCTTTCGGAGCTGAGCTCCATCCTCAGGGTTGGAGGAGGGACAAGCGCTCCAAAAGCTTGCAATTAGGAATAAATCTGTTGGACCGTATTCTAGCACAGTTTGATTTTTGACCTTGTCTGCACCAGTCAAACTCCAGCATCTCTATAATACAGATCAGTGCACAGTGTGACAGAGGGATGAGATTTAAGTGTCAGTTCAGAGACGAGCCGTGGAGTATCGACTCACAATTTCTTCTGCAGGTTTGACGCTGGGAGAGTCAAGAGCAGATTAGTGGTATCATTGAGGCTGTAGTTCATAGCTCAAGGTTCAAGTAGCAGATGGGATGATGCAGTGAAGTATATTCTGGAGGGGATGGCTGTTACAATTAGGAATGGTCAGGGTATTTTGTCAGGAATCAGCTCATGGCCAAAGAAATCACCACAGTTGTGATTCATCTGTCTCAGCATCAGATATTGGCCAGGAATGGTATGGAGTCAGAGCAAGGAAATGGAGATTGTAAGCAGAACAAAAGGCTTTTGGTTTCTCCATAACTTTATGTGCCAAAGCTACGTCATGTCCCATTTTTGGCCTCCCGATTTTCCTCATAAGTGCACTCCAACTGTCTTTAGATTCTTCTACGGTTTCACTTTTAATCTGGAATTAAGAGTCTAATGATGATTATGATTCAATTTTCGAATTCAGAAAACCCATCTGGTTCACTAATCTTCTGTGAAGAAGCAAGCTGCCACCCTTACCAGGACTGATTCTGGGTGTGACTCCGGATTCAAAGCAATCCAACTCACCCTTAACTGGCTTCTGGGCTTTTAGGGATGGGCAATGAAGGCTGGTCTAGCCAGCGACACCGTCATCCCGTGAATGGATATTGAAGAAAAAACTTGATTCCTACTCTCTCACTGACACATGCTTCCCCCTTATCTGTGACCGGAACCTGAATTTATCTAATCATCCAGCATTCCTAACACCAATTAACATAACCTTTCACCCTAACAGGAACATGCACTTGACATTTTATTTTTTGAAGACTTCACACTTCTCAGCTGGCCCCATATCTGCGAATATTTGTCCCAATCGATTTGTGAAAGTTTTTGATCAATATCATCAAAATTAACCCTCCTCCATGAATGACATCAAGTTAGTCTAAAGATGAAGCAAGTGATTTTGAAAGTAAATGGAATGATGTTGTTTCTTGCAAAGGGTATCGTGTATGATCTTCGGGATGATTTTTTGTATCCATACATAGCGTGGCTGAGACCAAATCTGATGTATTGTATGTGGTTGTAATTCCATGAAGTGAAAAAAAAAGCACTATTGCTTTCGAAACTTTTCAAAGATGTTTATGTTTACTCATTTGTGGGTTGAATACGTTATGCTCTGATAGATTAACAGTTTAGCCCTGAGAATGAGATGTCCTCATTGACCATAGAAGATTTTGTCAACAATATAACTGGGGACTACCTGATAGATATTGGAGAATAAAACTGGGGAAGTCATTAAAGGATGAGACATAATCGTTAAAACAGATACTGCGAAAATATATTTTTTTTTTATTTTAAAATTGTGCAGGTACATATAAATGTACTTTCAAATCAAGTGGGGTCATTAGTTATGAAATAAATAGCTCCGGGTATGGAGCAGGGGATGTGATAGAATAATACATACTGGACAATGTTAATGTGACCTTACGTGGTGCAGTTTGGCTTCAGATAACATTGAGTGATTCGACTGAAGAGGGAGACAATGTAATACTCCCGAGAAGGTACGGACTATTGTTCCCTCTCTGTTTCCTTCTTCCTCCTCACAGCAATATGTGTGAGATGAAAAACCCTAAATCAGTTTTACCACTCGTAGAGGGTTCCTGACGAGGATTCATTGGAATCTCCCCACTGCCGAAAGCAGAGCGAATTCAGGCGATTCTAACTGTTTCAGGAAGAAATCCCATCACCAGCAGCTGATAAGAAAAGACTAACTGGATAAGCTGAATAGTGTTTGATGCAATCTTTCAATTTTCCTTGGTCATAATCTCAATTAATATTTGGTCGTACTTTTTAAAATCAATGCTCTGCAGAGACTTTGTTTTTCAGTTTGTCATCAAATGTGTGCATGTGTTAGTATTTTTAGAAAGAGAAGCATTGGTGTACATATTTCCAATTTCCAAACTGTTTGTCATTCTTCTTTCTATCACAATTTGAGTAACTTTGTTTTGGCCTTAAATTTGATAATTTTAACAGATTAAAAAAACCTACCTGACTTATTCATAACATTGACCGTGACCAGTCTGAGGTCCATGTTATTGGTCTTTTCACCAAACTGGTTCAATTAAACATTTGCTATGACCAATGGAGAAGTGCAACGAGGAAAGAAAGTTATGACCCAAACTATAGACTGGTGATCCTGACAAAAGTAATGGGTAAACTGTTGGAGAGGATTTGAAAGGATTGGTTGACATGTATTTGCAAATGCAAGGACTGATTAGGCATCATCAACATGGCTTTGTACATGGGAAATCATGTCTCACTATCTTGATTGCGTTTTTTTAAGAGGTGACAAAAAAAAACTGACGAAGGCAGTGAGGCAGACATTGTCCAAATAGACTTCAGCAAGGCGTCCAACAAGATTCCGGATAGCAGGCAAATTAGTCAGGTTAGGTCATCAATGTATCCAAGCTGAGCTAGCCAATTGACTACAAAATTGGATTGAAGCTCGAAGTCAGATTGTGAGGCGAGAGGATTGCATTTCAGACTGAAGGCTGTTACCAGCGGTGTGCTACAAGGATCAGTGCTGACCTTACTGATTTTCCTCATATATATGAATCATTTGGATGCGAATATGTGCCTGTAGGTTTGCAGATGACATCAACATTTGTGATGTAGTGCAGAAAATTATCTCAGAGTACAACGGGACCTTCATCAGATGGGCCAATGGGCCGAGGAGCGGCAGATGAAATTTAGTTTTGATAAAAATGTAGTATTGCATTTTGTTAAAGTAAAGCAATGCAAAACTTATGCAATGAATGGGAAAGGGCAGGCTTGGAACTGCTGTTTATCAAAGGGGTGCAGGGCTGTAGTTACTTGAAAGTGGAATCGCAGGAAGACAGGGTGGTGAAGAAGACACTTCATATGCTTGCCTTTATTGGTCAGTGCATCGAGAATGGGAGTTAGGAGGTCATGGACGTTTGTGAGACCACATTTAAAATACTGCGTTCAACTCGGTTCACTCTGCTATAGGAAGGACGTTGTTAAACGTTCTAGGGTGAAGAAAAGATTTACGAGGATTTTGCCAGGACGGGAGGCTTTGGACTATCGCAAGAGGCTGGACAATTTGGGACTTTTTACTCTGGAATATCGGAGGCTGAGGTAGGACATTATAAAGGTTTATAAAATCATGAGCGGCATGGATAGTATGAATAACCAAGGCATTTTTCCATGCATTGGGGAATCAAAAACTGGAGTGCAAAGTGTTAAGGTGAGAGGGAAAAGTTTTTATACTTACTTTAGGGGCAATATTTTCATGCAGAGGGTGCTGTGTGTATAGAACGAGCTCTCTGAGAAAGTGATGGATTCAGGCTACGATATATTAAAGGCATCCGGTTGTTCATTTTAATAGGAAGGATTTAGAGTGATATGACTCAATTGTTGACAAGTGATATTAGATCAGATTGGGATGTCCGGTCACTGTGGACAAGTGCCGTGCAGTATGACTCAATAAGAGATACGAGGAAAAATCCTGAACGGGCTTTTCGAGAGGGAGTTCTCTTCCCCAGAAATTTGTGGTGCCCCTGTTTACATTTATTCAAACTGAGTTAGTTAAGTATATCAGAGAGAAGTGAGTCACAGATAATTGGACACAGACAGAAAAGTGTGGCAGAGACCATAACTTGATCTGCGGCAAACTTAGTGCCTGGTGAAAGTGTCAAGATGCTCAAAGTGTCTAATGACCCGGTCCTGCTCCTCAGTCCTATGTTCTTATGTTTTATTCAGCCCCTCAAACTTGCTACTTAGAAACAGAGAGACCATTCAGCCCCTCAAAGCTCTTACACACGGTTTGGGTTAGTTTGGAAAAAATGCAATTGGAAAAAAAGCCCCTCATCTCTCTTTACAGAGACTCCACATTCTACGACTTTTACTTAATTTGCTGGTCATCTTTTAGATCTACAGTCACTGTGAATATCAACCCGACATCACACCCAGAATTGATTCACAAAATAGTCTGATCTCCCTGACTGCAACATTCTGAAGCAGAATATCCGAGTAAATAACATTGACTAACAGAATGTGAGTACATCAAAGACTTGATCACGTCGATCATCCCACCCACTCCCACCCCGAATCCTGCCTTGCCCTTCACTAAGATCGTGGTTGATCTGCGCGAGATCTCAAATCCACTATGAAGTCCAATTCTCAATAGCCCTCAAATCTCTGACAGGTCAAAAGTCTTCAAAGTTTGTGAGAAGATTTGTAGCTCGGGTGCTCATTGCTGTGGTTCTTTTCGCCAAGCTGGAAGTTTTTGTTGCAAACATTTCGTCCCCTGTCAGATGACTAAGGGAAAGACAACGGAACGAGGACATGCCGCAACCCAAAGGACTAGCTACACTACCATACATTAAGAACATCTCTGAACTGACAGCCAGACTACTGCGACCACTAGGACTTATAACAGCACGCAAACCAACAGCCACACTCAGACAACAACTCACCAGAACGAAGGACTCGATACCCAGCATGAGCAAAACTAATGTAATGTACAAACTCCCATGCAAGGACTGCACAAAACACTATAAAGGACAAACAGGAAGACAGCTAACGATCCGCATTCATGAACATCAACTAGCCACGAAACGGCACGACCAGCTGTCCCTAGTAGCCACACACGCAGACGACAAGCAACATGAATTCGACTGGGACAACACTATAGGGCAAGCCAAACAAAGAACAGCCAGGGAATTCCTAGAAGCATGGCACTCATCCACAAACTCCATCAACAAACACATCGACCTGGACCCAATATACCAGCCACTACAGCGGACAGCTGAAACTGACAACCGGAAGCGGCAGGGACAGGCTACGATAAATGCCGGAGGAAACACCATAGAAGCGCTTCACAGGAGGCTCCCAAGCACTGAGGATGTCACCAAGACAGGGGACGAAACGTTTGCAACAAAAACTTCCAGCTCGGCGAACAGAACCACAGCAGGTCAAAAGTCTATTTACTTTATCTTTAAAGATCTTTAAATTGAAACTTATCAGCTATGATTCAATGGGGGAGCAGACGCAATGGGCAGAATGGATGAATTTATGTCCCTTTGTCTTATCTTTAGATTAGATTACTTACAGTGTGGAAACAGGCCCTTCGGCCCACCAATTCATACCGACCCGCC
Source organism: Chiloscyllium plagiosum (assembly GCF_037043375.1). Taxonomy (NCBI): domain Eukaryota; kingdom Metazoa; phylum Chordata; class Chondrichthyes; order Orectolobiformes; family Hemiscylliidae; genus Chiloscyllium; species Chiloscyllium plagiosum. Next base: position 11,779,826 of record NW_028270187.1, read on the forward strand.
AAAGCGTAACCCACCCATACCCCTACATTTACCCCTTACCTAACACTACAGGCAATTTAGCATGGCCAATTCACCTGATGTGCACATTTTTGGACTGTGGGAGGAAACCGGATCACCCGGAGGAAACCCACGCAGACACGGGGAGAACGCGCAAACTCCACACAGTCAGTCACCTGAGGCGGGAATTGAACCCTGGTCTCTCTGGCGCTGTGAGGCAGCAGTGCTAAACACTGTGCCTTATGGTCTTAAGGCTTTCTTACTTACAGTGATCTAGCTTTTCTACCTTTTTGGAAAAGCGAATTCATGACCTTAACTACTCTTCCTTTGAAGAAACCACCTCCTTCTCCTACACCAAAACTTCACTCATAAGAATCGATTGTGAACTCTCAACTGTTTAGAGTCATTCATAGCACAGGAGATGATGTTTATCTCAGCCGTGGGACATCACTGTACGAGATCCTCAGGGTAGCTTCCTTAGCCCAGGCATCTCCAATTTGTCTTCATAGAATCTCTGTAGCGTGGAAGCAGGCCATTAGCACATTGAATCCACAACCGATCAGAAAGCCTTAAAACTTGTCCATAAATACTTAGTAGAAATGTAATGTTGAATTATAGAACACAAGAAAATAAACAGGGCAGGCAGGGGGGTATCAGGCCACAAAAGGGGGACCTCGGATGTGCAGAAGATAAAGAACATCTGTGATAACAGGATGCTCGAAAGCAATTAAGAACATTTGCTTTAACTTCAATGAATCTGTGTAAAAAGGACACGGAGTGATAACATTCACAGGTTGTTAACTTGTGAAATTAATGACAGTGTTTGATTGTGATCTCGGAAACTATGTATCATCTCAGAATCATGTCAAAAGCCTTGTAATAAACGGTCAGGTCCTATCAATTATAATGGATTCTTATTACGTGTGTGTGCGTGTGTGAGAGAGCGAGAGAGATATGAATGTTTTGAATTTATTTGCATTTTGGGACTTTATGATGAGTTTGAGTGGCCATTGCTGTTTCTGAAATGCAAACTCTAAAATGTAATATTGATGAACTTACTTGGTGTTCTTATACACCATGACTGCCCCACTGTCAATTCTAACTCGTCAGATCTTATGTCGTCTTTGAATTTAAATCACAACCCTGAAAAGAAAGCGTGTTTAATTTGAGACTAATGAATCATTTAAAATGTAACCTTTCAGCCTCAGGTAGAATGATTTTGTGTTTTAGATAAAAGCAGAAGTCTGCTCCTAGCTTAAAAATTATTCTAAACCTAACATTGAAGAGATTCTGACACAATCTGTCAGGAAGCCATTTTATGATCAAAGCTTGCCCTCCTCACTAAGATGCCATTTTGTGAAACAATGATATCTGACATGCAAGCTGTGCAAGGTTACCTTATGACCTCTCCCACTTAGTTTAGACTGATACCTTTTTATGACAGGGACTTACCACACCAACAGGCAGTGACTCAGCAGGATCTGTTTTCCTTCCGATAGATGGTCGAGGGCCTACAGGAGTGATCAGTTCAGCGCACACAGACCTGTTAATTAACTTCTCTTCCTTACAAATTATGCCTTTCCACTGTCTGTCTAATTAAGAACATGCAGTGTTTTTTGTAAAGTTTTGTAAAAAGGAAGCCTGTTTGAGACAGAAGCGTGGAGTACTCTGCGAGGGCTCTTAAAGGAAGAGCTGGTGTCCTACTTTTCTAAGGTTTTAGAACCTCAGCCAGCCTGGCTTATAGGTGTAAATGTTATGTTGTAACAGTGATACTATTGGTAAATAAAGGGGAAGGCTAAAATTAAACTAAACTGTTTGTTTATTCCAGACTACTAAAGTGTATGATCTCCAGGATGAACCAAGAGAGGCTTATAGATCTGAATCCACAAGGGATTCCCTCAGCCGTCTCAAATCTGGACTTTAACAATATGAATAGGAAGGGTTTAGAGAGAGATGGGCTAAGTGCTGGCAAATGGGACCAGATTAGTTTAGGATATCTGGTCGACATGGACAAGTTGGACCGAAGGGTCTGTTTCCAAGCTATACATCTCTATGACTTGACAACTCTTCAGTAACTCATGCCCTGTCGGTGAGCACAGTTTCCCTCCATCTCTGTACTTAACCCCTCCTTCACGGATGGTTGTTGAAACGATGCAACAATGTGGCCTAATTGTCTATCTTCATTGTAACTTTGAAAATGCCCTTAATAACTGCAGATTTTAGTGCTGTTCCTGAATGTCTACTTTGGATGAGGATTCAGTTTATCTCTCTCCAACACTGGTGTGTAAACATCAATGGGCTACGTACCTGCTGTTTGTTAGAAGCAGCTGGTCACTCTGCTTTGAACTGAGGAAGTTTTACAGTGTCTTAGTCCCTCAGGTGTTTTTCTGAAGGAAGACACAGGGACACCACCTGTAACTCAACATGAGGCTAGTCTGATAATATTGAACTGATTATTGTCACATTCATTGCACCTTTGTTAGGATGTGTTTTGTCTTTTTCTTTAAAGCCAACAACCTAACCAGAACCACGGATCTGATTCCATTGTTGCCCTGAGCTGCTTCTTGTCTGGGGATTGTGTTTGTTTTTCATGTGATTTGATACCAATTGATTTGGAGATGGTGGTGTTGGACTGGGGTACACAATGTTAAAAATCACACATCAGGAGCTTCCAAAAAAAACTGGTGGACTATAACCTGGTGTTGTGCGATTTTTAACTTGATACCAATTGAGTGAGATCCAGAAACTGAGCAACAACTGCGCAGCACCATGAATGGGAGTACTCAACCACCAGGATGCCTACACAGTTCAATATTCAACTTCCCAACTACTTGTTGGAAAGAGGAAACCGGCGCTATTTCTAATGTTCTTACCAAGACCCCAGTTGTATGTTCTTTTATAACAGTATCACATTTCTACAGTTGGTCCACACAACCTCAAGGGTGAGGTTGCCTCAAACACTTTTACAATTGTATTTTATGATATATTCTTCCTCTGCTCCCACAGACAGTAACAGTATCCAATAAAAAGGAGATGGGAATTCCTCGATGACAGGTACAAATGCCAGGGCTCTCCACATTAAAAAGAAAATAAGCAATCTGACAGAGCTCAGCTCTTCTCACAGACTCTGTGAGTGGCTCTTAAAAGAGCCTTTGGGTTGTCAGATTCAAGAACGGTCTTCACTTTTTAAAGGCTCTCGTAGGTACATCCACATACTGAATCAGAAATGTTTCTCGTGCACACTTAAATTCCTCTCCATCTAGACCCTTAACACTATGGCATTCCCAATCTATGTTTGGAAAGTTAAAAACCCTACCATTACCACCCTATTATTCTTACAGATAGCTGAGGTCTCCTTACAAGTTTGTTTCTCAATTTCCCTCTGACTTTTAGGGGGTCTTTTATACCTTATATTATTAAATAGATAGAAACATTCATTTCATCGGTGGTGTTTGACTTTGAAATAAGGTGATCAACCCTTTCTTATTTCTCAGTTCCACCCAAATGACTTCCCCGGATGCATTTCCGGGAATATCTTCCCTAAGTACAGCTGTAATGCCATCCCTTATCAAAAATGCCACTCCCCCTCCTCTCTCGCCTCCCTTTCTATCCTTCCTGTAGCATTTGTATCACGGAACATTAAACTGTCAGTCCTGTCCATTCCTGAGTCACGTTTCTGTAGTTTCCTCTGGTGATGTCATTTCCTGTTCTTTTTCTTAGGGGGTGGTAAATGGGATCCAAGTCAATGTGTTTGTTGATGGAGTTCCGGTTGGAATACCATGCTTCTAGGAATTCTCGTTCATGTTTGGCTTGTCCTGGGATGGATGTGTTGTCGCAGTCAAAGTGGTGTCCTTCCTCATCTGTATGTAAGGATACGAGTGAGAGTGGGTCATGTCATTTTGTGGCTAGTTGATATATATGTATCCTGGTGGCTAGTTTTCTGCCTGTTTGTCCAGTGTAGTGGACTCATATCCACAAGTCTCTATAATTGAGATGCATGGTTAAGGTTGATGCTCAGAATCTTTTTCCAGGAGTTGAAATGTCTAAAGCTAAGAGGCATGCGTATAAGGTGAGAGGGGGAAAGTTCAAAGGAGACATACGGGGCAGTTTCTTTTAAACATAGAGAGTGGTAGGAGTGGAATGCACTGTCAGGGGTGCAGATGGAGGCTGATACGATAATGGTATTGAAAGGACTTTTAGGTAAGCAAATGAATATGCAATAAATGGAGGGTTATGGACCAAGGGCAGGCAGAAGGGATTACTTTCATTTATCGGCATGTTCCGCACAACATCGTGGGCTGAACGACCCAGTTGTGTGCTGTACCAGTCTATGTTGAGATTTAATGCAGTTTATATTTCGGATGAGGATTCATTCAAGTTGATTGAAGCTGGGTAGATTGCATTTAGAATATAGATTAAATAGATAGAAACATTCATTTCATCGGTGGTGTTTGACTTTGAAGATATCTGGAAATGGAACTCAATGTGAGTCTGACTTAATCCACTCTGACTGTGGAAAGGATGTTCTTCACTCTGATCACAGTAACATACCTATTGCTTGTTCGAAGCAGCTGGTCAGATTTGGCTCTGTACCGAGGGAATATTACATTGTCTTGGTCCTTTGAGTACTTGCCTGGAGGAAGACAGAGGAGGTACCTCCTGTAATTCAACATCAGCTATGATTGGTAACATCAATGTAACATTCAGTTAATGATCATTATGATTTTTTATTTAAAGCCAGCAAAGTAAACAGAACCACGGGTCTGATTCCACTCCTGCCCTGAGCTGCTCCTTGTCCATTTTTAATTAAAATTCTAAGACCAATTGAGTGAGATACAGAAACTAAACAACATCCACACAGCTCCGTGAATGGGACTACCTGATGTAAGTGGGTATGTGGATATGTGAGTTCAGTTATTGATGTGTACCTGCCAGTTCCGCCTTGGTGAATGTGAGAGTGTAGCTATCAAACTGTAACATTCATTGTATGGTCAATATGTTTACATATTCACACAGCAGAGACTGGCAGGGTCCAATTAATAATTATCGAATCATAAAAATAATACAACACAGAGGGGGCTATTCAGCCCATCTTGTCCATGCCAACCCAAAAACACCCAGATCCCCTTTCCCAGTCCCACCTTCCTGCCACAGCGCATAGCCTTGCAGTTTACAGAACTTGACGTGCAGTTCCATGGATTTTTGTTTAAAATAGTTTAGGGTCTTTGCCTGCGCCACCAAATCAAAGTTAAAAATCACACAACACCAGGTTATAGTCCAACAGGTTTACTTGGAAGCACAAGCTTTCAGAGCACTGCTCCTTCATCAGGTGATTGTGGAGTGTAAGATTGTAAGACACAGAATTTATAGCAAAAGTTTCCAGAGTGATGTAACTGAAATTATATATTGAAAAAGACCCAAATTGTTTGTTAAGTCTCTCCTCTTTAAAAATCATGACCACCAAATCAGGCAACAAATTCCAGATACCCACCACTCTGCACAGAACACATTTTTCCTTACATATCATCTAATTCTATAGCTACTTAGTTTGAATCAATGATCCCTGGTGTTTGAACTCTCTGCCAAAGGAAACAGGTTCCTCTCATCTCTCCCTCTCACTATTTAGTGAAAAATCGTACAACACCAGGTTATAGTCCAACAGGTTTATTTGGAAGTACTAGCTTTCGGCGTTCTTCTCCTTCATTAGTAGATCGCTATTTAGTATTCCTTTATCATGGCACCTCTGTTCCAAGGAATATAACACCAACCTCTTCAATCTGTCCCGATAGCTACAATTCACTAGCCCTGGCAACATTCTAGTAAATCTCCTCTGCATTCTCTCCACAGCAATGACGTCCTTCCTGTGATGTGGGGACCTGGCTGCACACAATACTCCAGTTGTAGCCACCAGTGCCTTATACAGTTTCATTATTATATCCCTACTTTTGTATTCCATCCCTCTTCCCATGAAGAGCATTCCACGTGCGTTCTGTACAACTCCATCTATCTTGAGGGACCTGTATACTTGCACACCAAGATCTCTCACTATATTCCCATTTACTGTTTGACTTCCCAAAATGCATTCCCTCACACTTATCAGAGCTGAACTCCATCTGCCACTTTTCTGCCCACTCCACCAAACCATCGATGATAGATTTGGAGCTTACAGCTATCCTCTACACTATCCAAGATGTGGCCAATTTTTGTGTCACCTGCAAATTTCACAAATTTGTCCACCACATTCAAGTCCAAATCATTAATGTATAAAACAAACGACAGATGTCCCAACACTGAGCCATGCAGAGCACCACTTGAAACAACTTTTCATTCACAAGAGCAGCAATCAACCATTACCATTTCTTTCCTGTAACTAAGCCAACTTTGCATCCAATTCACCACATTACCATGTATCCCACAGCTTTTACTTTTTGGACCAGTTTGCTGTGATGATGCTGCTCCTTTAACAATCTTGTAAAAGACACAGGCTCCGAAAAGTCTGACTTGATGGGTTTTAGGGCCATTTTGATTATAGCTAACAGATAATGCCTCAGGCAAAAGGCTTCCACATTTTTAAGAAGAACACGTGTACATGAAAGGGGAGTGGCCCAGTTTTCCCAGCTCAGCTTTTCTCTGGTTTTTGGCTGTCTGGCTGTTGACTGAAAACAGTCAGGCAATTGAAAAAGCTGTTGAACCCAAAGCAGGTCCATGCTGGTACTCTCTCTGACATCTCTCCTGTAAGACCGTGTGTTTGATTTTACCTTTGTGTGCCAAAGGGTGTTTGTGGGGATTATTGCAAGTGTTGGGAACAATATCGTTAAGTTCATATAATCTGTTGGGTTTTCGGATGGGTTAACTTATTTCGCATTCTGTTCTGTTATGAGACATAGGAGCATTTGTTTGTGTTTCATTTGATAATCTTGTAAATCAATTCTGTTTTGTTTAAAATAACGTGGTTTGACCAGCTACATCACCCCTGGAATATCCGCGTTACACCTGCTTAAAACAACTAGCAAAATTAGGGTCCAGGCTACAAGAAATGTTCTGAGGGGATCTGGCATGGTCTATACTATTTTGGGGGCTCTATGTAGGATTTGTTCTATAGTTCTGATTTGGGATTAGGGTTGTTGGACTCTGAGGCAGCGAGTGGTAGGTGTTAGTGTATTTTGTTCTGGGTTTTGAATTCAGTTGGTTTAAACAGTGTTTGGGAGAGCAATGACTCTTTCAGTCAACAAGAGTTTCCTGTGGGTGGAAGAAGCGATTTTGGGGCTTTTACAAAAGGTGATTAAGGGTAAGCTGCTGGAAATAGCAGACAAGCTGGGATTGAGGCTGTGTCCTTCCATGAGGAAAGGAGGGATAATTACAGGAGTAGATCAGCATTTGCATTGGTTGGAAACACCATCAGAATCTTTAGAGATGGCTAACATTCAATGGAAAATTCAGCAACTTGAGTTAGAGGCAAAACACAAGGAAAGGGCGACAGAAATGAAATCTTTTGAATTATGATTAAATAGAGAGAGAGTGAGGAGAGAGTAAAGGAGATAAAGGGAAGGAATAAAGAGAGAGAGTTTGAACTTTGGAAATTGGCTTTTCCTTAATTAATGAAAACTCATGTGGAAGAGCAGAGAGCTATAATGGCAAGATTGACAGCTGAAATGGCTGATGGTTATGAGTTGGTCCATAAGTCAAAGTTTGGCTTCCAAAACCAGTTTCAATCCATGAGGGATAGAAGTTGAGGACAAGAAAAATCCTCACATGGAAAGGAATAGATCTCTGTGAAGATCATAAGTATGACTTACCACAGGGTAAAAAGGAAACCCTTGAAGGGGAAAGAGAAGTTAAAAAGCTCTGAGGTTTTTGCTGCAAAACAGTAGCCTAAATAAATCAATATTGGTGGGTTATGAAAAACACTGGGAAACCAGATATAGGAAACAGGATAAGCCAGTGAATTTTGTTGGAGTGGTAACAGAAAGCACAATGGAGGCTCAAAAGCTGCACCAGAAATGCACAAGCTGGTTGGAGGTGTGAGGTCTTCTTAAATCATCCACCTTTGAAGGTAAAGCTTACTCGCATAGGCCAGGAGAAGCAGATAAAGTGGTTACAATATTAAGACATACAAAGATCGTCTAAATCTGTGATGGTTAAAGATGAGGAGATACGCACCTCTGAAGGACTATTGCCAGAAAAAGGTTCTAATAACAGGAATTCATGTTGAGACAAGAAATGCTTAATTGTGAGAAGTGGGGTTAGATTATCCAGTGAAGAGTGGAGAAGTTGTGGTAGGAGTATTGGACAAACTCTCAGCTCCGGGAATACAATTTATCCTTGCTAATAATATTGTTGATTCACCGGTAGGAGTGCTGCCCACTGTTGTTGCAAAGCCAATGGAAACTCAGGCAACTGAATTATTGCTGGACATATATCCTGGGATTATTCCTGACTGTGTGATGACAAAGTCACAATCACCACTTGAAACAGAAGAGAACAAGGGTACAGATAAGAAAGTTGAAGTCAAATTAGCAGAGACCCTGTTGGATCGGATGGTTGAGACAAACCGGGAACAGACAGATGATAAAGCAGATATGTTTAGCTTAAATCTTAAGCAAATTTAAAACAATTGTATCAAAAGGCATACACAGAAGAAGAATATGAATCTAACCCTGCATCTTCACATATTCAGGCTGATGAGAAATATGCAGAAATTTATCGAGTCGTATTGCCAGTGGGTTGTAGAGGGAGGTGTCGAATAGCGCATGAGGTCATTTAGGAGTGAGAAAAACTCAGACTTTTGCAGAGATTGTTTGGAATTCACATTTAATTGTCAACTCTGTGTCTGAGAACTATACGGTAAAGGATTAATTCTGTCCTTCTCAGTCACAGATAAACTCCATGTAAATGTGCTTCCTCCAGGTTGAAGGATTTGAGCAATAGGGAGAGGCTGAATAGGTTGGATCTGTTTTCCCTGGAGAGGGACATTTTATAGAGGTTCATAAAATCACAAGGGGCATGGAGAAGTGGTGGAGGCTGGTACAATTACAACATTTAAAAGGCATCTGGTTATGGATATGAATAGGAACGGTTTAGATAGACATGGGCCAAGTGCTGGCAAATGGGACTAGGTTTGGTTAGGATACCTGATCAGCATGGGCGAGTTGGACCGCAAGGTCTGTGTCCATGCTGTACATCTCTATGACTCAATGATTCCTTGTGCTCACCAACAGGACAGGAATTGTGCCGCGCTGCACCTTGTCTGGAGATTGTGTTTGTTTTTTCATATGATTCGATACCAATTGAGTGAAACCTAGAAACTGAGCAACTACTGCACAACTCCATGAATGGGACTACTCACCACCGGGATGCTAATACAGTTCAATATCCAACTCCCAATCTACTACCTGGAGAGAGGAAAAACGAAACGATATCTAATGGTTTTACCAAGACCCATATGTTTGTCCTTTTAGAGGACAGTTGGTCTGCGGTTCCACTATTGATTGCACACTTTCAACAAACAATGTGAAACAGAATGAAATTTCATGAGGTTCAGAGGATTGTAAACCCCAAGAATGTCCCACAGCAGCTTCTTCCCGCTCTGTCTCCCTCAGCAGGCCCACACACAGCCCGAGAAAGGCCTCTCTCTTCCCCCCAGCCCGCTCACTCCAAGTTCCGGGACCAGTTCCTGCTCCGCTCGGCCTCTTACAAACGGCCCCCGGTTCTCCCTGAACTCACCCCGAATCAATCCCGGTCTCGGAGCCCCCTCTGTGTCCCAGGCTCCCATCCCGATGTGCTGCTGGAAGGAGCCTGCTGTTCCCTTGCTTCCCTGGGCGCTGATCTCTCCATTGCGGTCTGTTTCAAACAAACCTCTTGCACTCACTGAGTAAATGCTCCTCAATGGCAGCGTTGGGGAGGGCCTCACGCATGCGCTCCTCTACTCGGGAAAACAGTCAGTTTTGGGGAGAAAAGGTTCGGTCCCAGACACAGTTGGGGTGGGAGTGAGCTGGAGGCGGAGCTTGATGATCAAAGCCATTTCCCTGCTCTGTCTGTCACTCAGTTTCCTCTCCGGACCCGCCTCTCACTCTCTGTCAGCTCTTTCTCAGCCAGGTCGGACCGGGCTGTATAAAAAAGGAAGGGGAGGAAGCTCGGCTCTCATTCGGCAGCGGTTGGAGTGAAGTAGCGTGATGTCTGGAAGAGGTAAAGGAGGCAAAGGCCTGGGAAAAGGCGGAGCGAAGCGGCACCGGAAAGTGCTCCGTGATAACATCCAGGGCATCACCAAACCAGCCATCCGGCGCCTGGCTCGCCGTGGCGGGGTCAAGCGCATCTCGGGCTTGATCTACGAGGAGACCCGCGGGGTGCTGAAGGTTTTCCTGGAGAATGTGATCAGGGATGCGGTCACCTACACTGAGCACGCCAAGCGCAAGACAGTCACCGCCATGGATGTGGTGTACGCTCTGAAACGCCAGGGCCGCACTCTCTATGGATTCGGCGGCTGAGGATAAAGCGACCCATTTCCAGCGAACCCAAAGGCTCTTTTCAGAGCCACCCAAATTCTCCGATAGAGAGCGGAGACCTGAGGACGGAGAAGGCAGCATATAGGGAGGGGATAGTGTAACTGTTCTATAACGTGTCATTTTGCCCAGACATGACCCTTGCAGAAACGACACTTACATGAGTTGTGATGCTGGGACACAGCGTATGTTTTCATAGCCTGCTCTGTCCATGTGCCTGTTACAGACCGTTCAGGCGGCCATTAAGTTGTGATTCGGCTGATTATAATCTGGTTGAAATAAAATATCGATTCGGTGAGCTTCTGTTATTTTATCTTGGTACAATTTCAACAGCGGCAGCGTTGTTTAGATTGATTCGCGGTGGGTAGACGTTCGGCTGTTCAGTTTGACTGGGCTGTTTTAAACCCCGCCTTTCCTCCTGCCTGTAACAGACATATCAGGCAATAATCCCCACCTTTTGTCCGCGCTGATAGCTAACTAAGCTTTAATCGATTACTATAAAGCATCTGAGTTGCGAACGAGTGGCGTAATATATCTTAATATGTTATTTGATTTCAGGGTTTGAGAGGGTGAATTCAGCGGGCATTTTGCAATTGACCAACTGTCATTTCATGTTATTCGATCAGCCTCCAACAATTCTTTTCCTGTCTTTTCTGTGCCTTCCGGAGCTGTTTCTCTGTGGGCTGAGGGACAGGGCTGTATCCAATCCCAGCTCTAGGGCGGGCTCTCCATTCCCTTAAATAGGCAGCACCCTCAGCATTGACAGCAGCAGCCTGTGTGTGTGTTACAGAGAGTTAAAGAGAATGGCTAGAACCAAGCAGACAGCGCGCAAATCCACCGGAGGGAAAGCTCCTCGCAAGCAGCTGGCGACCAAAGCGGCCCGCAAGAGCGCTCCGGCCACGGGCGGAGTGAAGAAGCCTCATCGCTACAGGCCCGGCACGGTGGCTCTGCGGGAGATCCGCCGCTACCAGAAATCCACCGAGCTGCTGATCCGCAAACTGCCCTTCCAGCGCCTGGTGCGAGAGATCGCTCAGGACTTCAAGACCGACCTGCGCTTCCAGAGCTCGGCGGTGATGGCCCTGCAGGAGGCCAGCGAGGCTTACCTGGTGGGACTGTTTGAGGACACCAACCTGTGTGCCATCCACGCCAAGCGGGTCACCATCATGCCCAAAGACATCCAGCTGGCCCGCCGGATCCGCGGGGAGCGCGCCTAAACGGAGCATAGCCGGCCCTGCACACTCACCCCGAGAGTAAGAGAAAAACACAACGGCTCTTTTCAGAGCCACTAAACCATCCAGAGGGAGCAGAAAACGATGGGTTGTATTAATATTGTAGTTATAAAACCAGGAAGTAAGTACGGAATGAGTTATAAGCGATATTGACGTGGGCAGTGAAGTCCTATCTAATGAGATCTCCCGTGTTCGCAGAATTTATGACAGATTGTGAAATATAATTTTAACATCACATTGTGGTAGTAGATTATAAATTCCCGCGAATCTCCCTCTCTGTCTAGGTATTCATATGGCTTATCGTTGGGGGATGGCAAAGATTTGGTGCCAAGAGATCGAATTGTTACTTGCGGACATTAGTGTCGTATTTTAGGAAGTGCACAGGAGCTGAGTAAAGCATTAATGGGGAGTCAGTTAAACAAAGCCGCAGGCAGCGGCAGTCCAGTTCCAACTACTGAGATCTCTGGTGATCGCAGATTTTGCTATAAAAGATTCCAGAATTTAACTAATGGGGGTGGGATAGGATTGACGCCTAAAGATCAACGGCTCATTTTTAAATTTGAAAAGCCCACGAAGATGTAGAAAAGAAGTTTTTACAGAGGAAAATGCGTAGGTACTTAGGTGTTGATTTGTGTATCGATTACAAAAGTGTAGTTTATACAATCTAACTTTACCCTCTTCCCTCCTTTTACAGCTGAGAAAAAAAATCGCCTACGGGTACTTAGACTGGCTTTCTTCTCTGCCCCCAGAGAGAGAGCATATTATGAACACACTAGTGAACAAAGCTCAGTAGTATTTGCTACATCGACTGTATGCTTATTGCACTGGGTCAATTCAGCTCTTCCTGATGCAGTTGAAGGGAATGTGAAACCAAAGTCAAACCCGATCGGGACATTTCTCGTCCTGCAAGTACAAATTCAGCATGTGGGTGTGTGTTTTGCCGAGGGGTGGGGGTATGAGTGTGTGCAAGTGTAAAGAAGTATACGCGTACGTCTGAGAGGGTGCATGCCTGCGTGAGGGACAGTAGTGTGAGCGTATGAGAGATGGATCTCCGTGAGTGTCTGTGTACTTCGCTCAAAAGCTGTAAGAATCCAAGTGAAATTCTGTAAATCCATTTTTTTAAAGATTAGAATCAGTCTGACCACAGTCTCACACAGGGCACCTTGCACCTTAAAGGCATTATCTAGGCCAACGTGACATCAGTTGCTCAGGTTCACTTGAGAATGTAACTTTCAGATGTTCTGCGATTTACATTTGCAAAAACTGAAACCAACATGATCATTCTAAAAGATTACAGATTAACCAACAATCCGGGTCTTTGTTAATATGATTTCAGTTACATCACACTCTAAACTTCTGCGAAAAATTGTCTTCCGATCTTAGACTACAAACACGTGATGAAAGCTCCGAAAGCTAGTGCATAGAAATTAACCTGTTTGACTATAAGCTGGTGTTGCGTGATTTTTAACTTTATACATCACAGTCCAACATCAGCATCTCAAAACCGCAAGTGTTCAATAACAAGGCGATAGTAATTGACTGATCTCAGGCTCAAAGTTCTCCACAGTAAAATAAATCCGGCAAAGATGACGGCGTAGCCCCTTTCACGCATGTTGTGAGTGGCTCTGAAAAGAGCCTTTGGGTTGTCAGATTCAAGAATACTCTCTTCACTTTTTAGCGGATCCAGCAGCGGAAGTTTTCTTGGGCAGCAGCACGGCCTGGATATTAGGCAGCACCCCGCCCTGAGCGATGGTCACCCCTCCCAGCAACTTGTTGAGCTCCTCGTCGTTGCGCACGGCCAGCTGCAGGTGCCTGGGGATGATGCGGGTCTTCTTGTTGTCCCGGGCCGCGTTGCCGGCCAGCTCCAGGATTTCAGCCGTCAGATACTCCAGCACCGCAGCCAGATAGACCGGCGCTCCGGCACCCACACGCTCAGCATAGTTACCCTTTCTCAGGAGCCTGTGAACACGGCCCACTGGGAACTGCAGGCCAGCCCGGGACGACCGAGACTTCGCCTTGGCGCGAGCTTTCCCACCGCCCTTTCCTCTTCCAGACATGGTCACAAACTCACAAGCACTTTCACAGAAAATGGTGCACTCCGCCCACATTGCGGCCTCTTATATCTTCGGGAGGAATGGTGGGGCGGCCATTTCTGATTGGTCCCATTGTCCAGCCCCGCCTAATGTTGTTTCAATTCCCAATCAGATATCTGCCTCATTCCCCAATCCGGAGAGGGCACGGGGAGGAAGGCGGAAAGTACCGGCGCCAAATCATCAACCGCCTTCTTTCCAATTTGAAAATCCCGCCAATTTACAAACAAAGGAGTGTCTTTTATATTGAAAAATGAAGTACAAAATACGGAGGAAGTTTTTATAAAATACTCGTATCTTAATTTACTTTTAGTTTACAAATGTATACTTCACTCGATCTGTCTCTCCCTCATTTGGCGACCTGTATTCGTCCATTTCTGGTCTCGAGTGGGTAATTTTCTAAACCTTAAGAAGCTGAAAAGAAACACGCCAAACACTTCAGTCCGCACTTGACTTCTCACTTCACATTTCAATAGCACCCCGGCATGCTGATAAAGCAGCACACAACATTCTTCCGGCACAGTATCGATGGCGAACACGGTGTTTAGACGATATTCTAAAGCTGTCCTCCCTTATTGCTCTCGCTCTATCAGCAAAATCATCACATTTCAACCCGGCAGCTGTTTTGGCGTTCTCTCGGTTCCCTTTGAAAGCCTCTCACCGACCGCAGAAATTGCTTTGCTTTTTGCATTCTGAAAAATCAGATTAAACCCGCGCATTGCAATTTTTTTTTTTTTAAAAATCAGATGAAAGATGTGGACAAGTATGTATTGTTTGCTTGGGGAGAAAGTGAGGTCTGCAGATGCTGGAGATCAGAGCTGAAAATGTGTTGCTGGAAAAGCGCAGCAGGTCAGGCAGCATCAAGGGAACAGAAGAATCGACGTTTCGGGCATAAGCCCTTCTTCAGGAATTGTTTGCTTGCCAAGTTTAAAATCACGTAGCACCAGGTCATAATCCAACCAGCTAATTCGAAAGCACTAACTTTCGGAGTGCTGCTCCTTCATTAGGTAGTATGCAAGTTATGAAAATAAGTATTAACATTTTACCAGGGATTTTAGCAACTTTAAACAAACAAGATCAAAAAATGATTCACTGACTTTTAATCTGCCCACTCTCTACAGACAGGGAAGAAGCTGTTTATGCAATCATCCCCACAACTGTACCTCATTAATTTGCAAACCTTTTATATAAACAAATATAGCACTAGTAAAATTATCCAGTGAAGAATCATATGTAAACTAAAACGAAGGTTCAGCTCTCTCTGGGAAGTTGTGGGTGGCCTTTGAGTTGTGGATGTGTTTGTTTCAATGCAGTGCCCCACTTGGAGCTGGTGTACTTGGTCACCGCCTTTGTGCCCTCCGACACGGCGTGCTTGGCCAGCTCCCCGGGCAGCAGCAGCCGCACGGCTGTCTGGAACTCCCGGGAGCTGATGGTGCTGCGCTTGTTGTAATGGGCCAGGCGGGAAGCCTCCCCCGCGATGCGCTCGAAAATATCGTTGACGAACGAGTTCATGATGCTCATGGCCTTGGAGGAAGGTGCCAGTGTCGGGGTGAACCTGCTTCATCACATTTTAGATGTAGATGGAGTAGCTTTCTTACGTGGACCGCCTCCTCTTCTTGCCGCCCTTCGCTAGCGCCTTCTTAATGATTTTCTTCGCGCCCTTCTTGGAGGCTTGCTGTGCTTTCTTCTCATCAGCCATAGCGCCGCTCACTTTCGGTCACAGAATAAAGGAAAGCAGACTCGGAGCTCCCTTTTTATAGGTAAAAACAATGACTGCAGATGCTGGAAACCAGATTCTGGATCAGTGGTGCTGGAAGAGCACAGCAATTCAGGCAGCATCCGAGGACAGGCAAAATCGACCTTTCGGGCAAAAACCCTTCATCACCGAAGACGTCATCAATGCTAATGAGGGATGGGGAATCCTGGTTCCTGAATGGGTGGCTCAGACGGTGTCATTCCCAAACACATGTTTCTGTGATTGGTTTGTGTGGGACCCAATGTGGATCTGTCAGAATCGACAAAATGTGAAGTGGATGGTGATTCTGTTCCTGTCAGTCTGACTGAGGGAGATTTGTTTTGTGTCTGGAACACAGAAAGTGACTGTGGTATTGGCTCGGTTTCCTTTTGTTCCTTGTTGTGCTGATGTGGGAGTGGAAGGGCGTGTTTCTAGCTCCGCAGGTCTGTTTCTGGTCCTCTCTCTGGGCTGGAATTAACACTGAGTTTGCCACTTTTCTCAGTGGTTAGCACGACTACCTCACCGCGCCAGGGACCCTGGTTCGATTCTAGTTTCGTGCGACTGTCTGTGTGGATTTTGCACATTCTCCCCGAGTCTGAGTGGGTTTCCTCCGGGTGCTCAGTTTCCCTCTCACAATTCGTGGGCGGCACGGTGGCACAGTGGTTAGCACTGCACTGCTGCCTCACAGCGCCAGAGACCCGGGTTCAATTCCCGCCTCAGGCGACTGACTGTGTGGAGTTTGCACGTTCTCCCCGTGTCTGCGTGGGTTTCCTCCGGGTGCTCCGGTTTCCTCCCACAGTCCAAAGATGTGCAGGGTCAGGTGAATTGGCCATACTAAATTGCCCATAGTGTTAGGTAAGGGGTAAATGTCGGGGTATGGGTGGGTTTCGCTTCGGCGGGTCGGTGTGGACTTGTTGGGCCGAAGGGCCTGTTTCCACACTGTAATCTAATCTAATTCGAAGACGTGCAGGGAGTTGAATTTGCGATGCTAACTGCCCATAATGTTCCGGGATGTGTAGGTTAGTTGCATTAATCAGGGGTAAATGCAGAATTATGGGGAATGGGTCTGGGTGGATTACTCTTCGGAGGGTCGGTGTGGACTTGTTGGGCCGAAGTGCCTAATTCTACACTGTAGCGATTCTAAGACTGTGAATGTTTTCTAGGTTTGGGGTTGATGGAATTCGTTCTCAACTGCACGGAGTTGGAGAGAGATGAAAAAAAAAAGTCCCTATTTAAAACTTTTCTTGAGTCATAGGTTGAAAATGTCTGTCTTGACTGTGGGATTAATATATTTCTGAGAACTTGATTGCTAACTGTGGGCCCAGAGACCGATATATAACTGTTTGCTTTGCAAGTAACGACAGCGTATCAGAACCACGTTGCTACTCTTTTTATTTAGGAGTATTGAACTTTCACGCAGGGATTTAGAGCAATTGTCCTTCTCTTATGAATGCCTGTTAACCAGCAACCGTTAGCATGCTATATATGTCTCACTTTAACCTTATATCTATCTTAGACATTTGGCATGAATTCAACACCACCGAGGCTCTGGTCCTCTGTGTAATAGTCAATTAGTGTTACTTCAGGACAGGTTTAATTCTGTATCCATCAAACACTGATGGAAGCGATAAAACTTTACACCATTTGCCTGCCACTTGCAAATGTTCCTCCAATCTGTGCCTATCCATTACTGGGAGGTTTTTGTTTACTCTATTTCACAGTCTTTACATGTCAGTATGTAACTGGACTGTAACTCAAACCTTCTGAAGTGTAACCTGTTGTTTCTTACTCTGTAGGTGTCAGTCATTAACATAAGAATGTGTCTCATTTAGTATCTACAATTTTGAGTGTGACCAAACACCACTTTAGACAGTCTCAGGTAGGACTCCCTCCCCTCCACAGCAAATCCTTACAATCAACTTCTGCGATTTGACAGTAAGTTTGTATTTATAACTGCAGCATTTGGCAAGAGGCAATATCTTGTACATTGCAGAAATTGACAATAACAATTTTATTGCTGATGTTACACTGTTTGTCAGTTTCTCACCAATAGATAGTTGCATTGTATCCTAACAATTTAATGCTTTGCAACTGACTCCATATTTCATTCTGTAACTGCCAGTTTGTTGTTTCTAAACTTGTTTTTACTCAGTTTTTGTGGTTTTGTTCGCCGAGCTGGAAATTTTTGTTGCAAACGTTTCGTCCCCTGTCTAGGTGACATCCTCAGTGCTTGGGAGCCTCCTGTGAAGCGCTTCTGTGGTGTTTCCTCCGGCATTTATAGTGGCCTGTCCATGTCGCTTCAGTTCCAGCTGTCTGCTGTAGTGGCCGATATATTGGGTCCAGGTCGATGTGTTTGTTGATGGAGTTTGTGGATGAGTGCCATGCTTCTCGGAATTCCCTGGCTGTTCTCTGTTGTCCCAGTCGAATTCATGTTGCTTGTCGTCTGACAGGGGACGAAACGTTTGCAACAAAAATTTCCAGCTCGGCGAACAGAACCACAACAACGAGCACCCGAGCTACAAATCTTCACCCAAATTTGAACTCAGTTTCTGTCAATGAATGGCATGTGAGAGAGCAAATATCTCAACATTTCTAACTTTCAGATGAATGTTTTTTTTTTCACTCCATCCCCGTTATATTACGGTGACTTGTAATTGAATCTGTCAGTGTGTGGTCTGTGAGCACACACAGTAAGTTACAGATAAAGCTAAAGGTGAATGTTGCCTCCCATTTCTGTCATGCAATTGCAGAGTATACACTACAGTTATGAATTTATTTCAGGATTTTGTCAGTTTAAATGTCTCAAAGCAGAGGACAAAAAGAAAAATCAGAATTCTGTGACATTTTTATCTGTCTGTGTGCACTTAGCTCTGAGAATATGTGAGTGCTATCAAAATGTACCTGTCAGTTTTTTTTAATGAATTGTTTTAAACCTTCACCTGTCAGTTTCTGCAATGTGAATGTTTATGTGCAGTTTTCATTCTGTACCGGAGTTTCAACTACATGAATGAATGAGTACATTTGAAAGTATCTATACCTTTCAGTGTGTGCTCTGTGAATAAATGTGTACTTACAATATTTGTCTCTGTTTAACATGACACTTGCCAGAAACTGCAGAAGCTCTTTTTATTTCAAATCTCTGTTGCTCAACATGCAAAAGATTTTATCATTTGCCATCAATGTCTGGGTAGCATGGTGGCACACTGGTGCCAGGGACCCAGTTTCAATTCCCCAACCTTGGCTCATTGTGCAAACTGCTCCCCACGTCTGCATTGGTTTTGTTACAACAAACCTCTTTACTAATTTAAAACCAGCAACACAGAAAAGATTTATCCCATGCAGTAATCTGTGAAAATTCAATAGCCAAGAACACATTAAAGATTAATAGCTTTATTTATTAAAGTATAACAGAGTGATTAACTAACAACTACTTACAACTCCTTCCTCGAACCTATCTTCTATAATACTACTCTGATCGAACTCCTGATTAAGATTTACAAAACAAAACTTCATACCTCAAAACCAGGCAACTTTTGGTTCTTTTCTGTATTCCTTTCTTTTGTTCTTCTTGGAGATTGTGCTTCACAGGTCACTGATCGATAAAGGTACCTTTAAGAGAGCTATTTTTCAGGCAGTCTTTTTACATGCTGGTGGTTTGGCAATTCTCCTTCTAATAGTTAATTTTTTCCCGGTCTTGTACCTTCAGAGCATCGGACTGTATCATTGGCTTATAAGATTGTCAATATACTCAATTCATACTGGATTGGAATTTGGTATTTTCGGGATATAATTTAAACCGATTGGTTGAATTCAATTTTGTTTTTGTCTCCAGGCAAGCAGCTCCTTGAGTTGTTTGACCAAATGTTACTTTTTTTTTCAGAACACTTGGTGCTGTCCAGAAGTTCAACTGGCTTAAAGGTAGTTATACTCACGTCTTCAGAACAGTTTCCTCTGGGTATTCCAGTATCCTTCCACAGTCCAAACAAGCAGGTTAGCTAGATGGTAAATGGCACTGTAATATTCAGCAATGTTCAGAATAGGTGGATTAACTATGTTTAAGATGTGGTTATGGGGGTAGGCGTCTATATCTGGGTGAGATGTGCTTTGGCAAGTTGTTGCAGGCCTGTGGGCCGAATGATCTCTACCTGTACTGGAGGAACTCTGTACTGCAAATTAAAGTGAGACATTTTATACCATTGTCAGTCTCTGGCACTCTGAAGCAGGTTGGAAAATTTTTACAACTTTTATTCAAAAGGTACTGTTTAGGATTGTAAGTTATTTTCTGGATTGGTCAGTCTCTGGTCTGAATGTGTACTTTGAATTTATTGTTCACATGTTTATAACAAGGCCAGTATGAGAGTTTCTTCATTCCGTGCCCAATAATTTCTGGGTATCTGTCTGAATGCATACCTTTTCATGTCAATGTTTGATTTTCCTTTGGACTACTTGAAAACAAAGTATTTATTCAGTCATTTTGTCTGAGATTTGTTCTACTTTTTGTGGAAACAAATTAACTTGCAATATTTGTTTCAATCTGATGCTTGGCTGCTATTTAATTCCTCCAGTCTGGATAAAAAGATTCAAGAATTACATCCAGTCAGAGAGTCAGACAGCAAGTTTAAGCCATGGTGAGATAATTGGATGAATAATTAGTCTGAATTTTTATTTACTTCTTTCCCAACTTAAGTGGAATACATTGTGAACATGCAATAGGTTCAGTATTTTCTAATAAACAAGTAGAATTTACTTTTCGATTTAAAAGCTTTAGGAAGTTCACTTTTAAACTGGGACTGACATACTTCACTCTCACACTGTCCTGGATAACTTGTTTAATGAAATGCTAGTTCTCCCAACTGTGATATCATGCCCCTCATGACTTTTCTATTTTTGCCTATAGACCTACGAACCTGACAGTATTTCTGTAAGTTGCAAGTTATTCTGTCTCCACTGTGTATTGGCACCATCTTACTCTTTGTTGTGTCCAGAAATTATCTCAGTTTCCTTCAAGTCCTTCATGACACAAATAAGGACAATAACTGGAGCAATCTGCAACTGTTTGTTCTTCTGTGAGTACAGAACTAATCTTGTTTCTTCCATTTACTTGTACGGTTTGTGTACTCAGAAAGTACTTTCTACCTGTCAGTCTGTGCTATCCTTCAAAACTCAGCTCAGATGTGACAGACGGTCAACAGATTAGAGCAACGTTGTCCAGTGAAAAACTTGGAAACTAAAATTTAATGTTGTCTACACGGGCTGTTGTGTATACGTACTGATTTTATGTATAAAAAACATTTTTGAACGGAATAGTTGTTATGATACAAGGATGCCAACACTCACTTGATCCTGCGTTGTGTTACTGAGCAGTTTAAATGTTTGCTGTAAAGTGGACAGCCAATTAGCAAAGGAGAGCATTTTCAGTTCATGTTTCCTGAAGTGAATGGTAAAGACTTTATTTTCTTTGACTGTTTGTGTCTGTAAGATTCACTGGTAAGTGAAACCACAACATATTGTCTAGTCCCACTTGCCAGCATTTGACGCGTATCCCTCTAAACTTGTATATATCCAGGTGCCTAGAAAAGGTTGTGATTGTACCCACTACCTCCACTTCCTCTGGTAGCTCATTCCATTCAATTGCCACCCTCTATGTGATAAAGTAACCCCATAAATCCTTTATAAATCTTTTTTCCACAATTCAAACCTGTGCCGTCTATTTTTGCACTCACCCACATTTGGAAAAAGACCTTGGCTATCACCATATCATGCCCCTCATGATTTTCTCAACCTGTACAAAGGTCACACCTCATTCTCCGACAGTCCAGGGATCAAAGCAACAGCCTGTTCAGCCTCTCCCTAAAACTCAAAACCTCCAGTCCTGGCAATGGAAAGTCCTGATGAGAGTAATGCAGTTGACGTGGTTTACATGGACTTCTGTAAGGCCTTTGTCGAAGCATAACCCCCCCCCCCCCCCCCCTCCGACCAGGGATGAAAGACTCAGCAGGCAGGCAGGCAGCATTCAGGCAAGTGGTCGGTGTTTATTCAAGCAGAAACGGGTTAGTGCAAGGAGAGGGCCAAATGATCTTCTCCCGAGACTGGCCTCAGAACAGAAGTTCATGACGCACTCTGATTTTACAAGAATAAGCAATATTGTTTCTAAATTTTCTGATAACAATCACATACAACTTGATTATGATGTTCCTCCCTCTTAGTTTGCATACCGTAATCAATGAGGCACCTAATCAATGATGGGCATTTCCATGGACAGCTCCAGGATCCCCGACCTCTCAGAGTTTAGAGGACACTGTAATCTCTAGGCCTTGCAGTCTTTCTATGCATCCTATTCATTCACATTCCAAAGTTATTTTCTAGTCACCCTTGGGTTTCTCTCAGTCTAGCTTGTCTCTCATGACTGCTTGAATATTGTTATTCATTGTATTCCATTTTATAAAGTTCAATTGCTCCTCTGATATAATTAGCACAGTGGGGAATATATGAAGAAAAAGACAAAAGGACAGTTTGTTTTGACTTACTTGCCATCGACTTGTAATTTTAATTTCTGTTATAAAAACTCAGTTACAAAATGTAAAGTAATTTAGCTATCCCAACTATTAGCACTTTGTGATTAATGGGCTGTGAGCAATCTATTGTGTTCTGGGTGTAAGAGAAGTCATTATCTAAACCTTCACTTCCAGGTTTAAATGCTTCTTTTCCTCTTTATGCTTTAGTATTATGCACCTATATTTTAGGCTGGAAACTACTGAGATGATGCTACGTCTCTTTACGAGAACCTAATTCTTAATATTCTAACTTATTTCAAGAAACTACATACTATAAGATAACTTGAGCTGTTTTAGGGCATTAATGGGCTGTAACTAGCACCTGGTGTCTGATCATTAACTGGGAATATTACCCTTTCATTTAATGTGGCTAGAATTACTCATTTATTGGACCTTCGGTCTGCTTGTCAGAACTGTTTCGAATGGGACCAGGCTGGGCCCTTCTTACTGTCCTCGCAGTGGCTTATTGAATGATATCATTCTGCCTTACTGTGCGAGTAGGCTGCTTGGTGTAGTTTCTTCCTGCCATTGCGTTTCACATCCTGCTGTTTAATTCTTAAAGGCCAGCTTGTGTTAACAGATATGGGACACTCTATTCTGGCCAGGTACAGGCCACCCCTACAGCCTTTGACAAAGTCCCATATAAAAGACTGGTCCAAACCCAGCTCTTGG
Organism: Chiloscyllium plagiosum; assembly: GCF_037043375.1. Classification (NCBI taxonomy): domain Eukaryota; kingdom Metazoa; phylum Chordata; class Chondrichthyes; order Orectolobiformes; family Hemiscylliidae; genus Chiloscyllium; species Chiloscyllium plagiosum. The sequence continues at coordinate 11,802,602 of NW_028270187.1, forward strand.
AGTCTTAAGCAAATTGGAGCTGAAATGAGCTTGCAGCCAGGATGCAAACTATAATGGTGGTGGGTTGTGTTTGTGACTGGAAGCCTGTGACCAGTGGTGTACCACAGGGATCAGTGCTTGGACCCTTGCTGCTTGTTATGTACATATTAACAATTGGATGTGAATGTAGAAAGTATAATTAGTAAGCCCGCAGATGAATTTTTCATGTGGAAATATTACACGTTTCAGTGCAGCCTTGGAGTGCAAAGGGCCTGTTCCTGTGCTGTATTGTTCTTTGCTCTCTGACATGAAAGTTGGTGATGTTGTTGACAGTGAGGGAGATGGTCTCAGGCTACAATATGAGGACATTGGGGACTGCAATGACAGATGGAATTTAATCCTGATAACTGTGAGGTAATGAATTTTGGGCAGTCTAATAAGGGAAAGAATTACACAATGAAGGATTGGTCCCGAGGGAGTACTGAGGAACAAAGGGACTTTGGTGTACAAGTCTATAGATCACAGAAGGTGTCAGCACAGGCAGACAGGCTGCTGAAGAAGGCATACAGAATGCTTTCCTTCAGTACCGGAGCTGTTGAATATAAGAGCAAGGAAGTCTTATTACAACTTTGTAAGACAGATCAAATACTGTGTGCAGTTCTGATTGCCACACAATTAGAAGGAAGGGATTGGCTGGAGAGGATGCAGTGGGTTGAAAAGTCTCCTGAAAAGGGACGACTGTATGAGCTGGGTTTGGTTTCCTTGGAGCAGAGAAGGTTGAGGGAGGATCTGACTGAGATATACTAAATTGTGAAAGATGCCTCACTGTCACATGGCAAAAGTTGAAGTGGAGGGGAAAACAGTTTAGAGGATATCTGAGAAAAATATTTTGACGTAAAGTTTGTAATATGCTGCCTGAGTGTGTGATGGAATACTCTCACAGCATTTAAGCAGCATCTGGATATGCCGTTAAGAAACCAGGGCATAGTCGGCTATGGGCCAAGTGCAGGTAAATGGCATGAATGCAGATTGGAGTTTGTTGGACATCATGGACATGGTGGACTGAAGGGTCTGTTTTTCTGCTGTATGACTCTATAACTATAAAATCCTTGTAAATGTTTTCTGCACCATCTCAAGTTTAACAACATTCTTCCTGGAGAAGGGTGATGAGCATTGTATGCAATCTTGCAAAAGTGGCATCACTGACGTCTTGTACAGCCACCACATGACATCCCAACTCCTACACTCAATGTTCTGACCAATGAAGGCAAGCATGCCCAATGCCTTTTCACCGCCCTGTCTACCTGTGACTCGACTTTCAAGGAAATATGAACCTGCACCCCTCAGTCTCTTTGTTCAGAAACAATCCCCAAGACCCCACCATCAAGCGTAAAGGTCCACTCCTGAATTTGTCTCATCAAAATCTAACACCTCACATGTATCCAAACTAAATTGAATTCTTCTCGCAAAAAGATAAAATGAGCAGCTCGGGGGTGGGGGTATACTTACCAGTGGTAAGCCACAGGATACAGGTCTCTGGCACAGAATCTGTCCCTGCTGCTCAAATGTGAAGCGGGGAGAGGAACATCGCATTAGTCATTGGGTTCTCCATAGTTAAAGGGACAGATAGGATGTTCTGTGGGAAAGAGAGAGACTCATGGTTGGAGTGTTCCCTCCCAGGTGCCAGGGTGCATGATGTCTCAGATAGTGTTTTTGGGATCCTTGAAGAGGAGGGGGAGCTGCCCCAAGTCATGGTCCACCTAGACACTAACAACATAGGTATGACAAGGGATGTGGATTCAAGGCAGAAAGTCAGGGAGCTAGGATGGAAGCTTGGAGCTAGAACAAACAGAGTTGTTATCTCGGGTTTGTTGCCTGTGCTACATGCTAGCGAAGTGAAGAATAGGGAGAGAGAGGAGTTGAACAGTTTTTCACAGCAGAGAGCGGCGCGAGCTGGGCGGAAGTGAGGTTGGAGAGCAGAGCTGGTCGGGAAGGTAAGTGATTGATATATAAAGAACTTACCTCGACGCCAACGGTCTTTTCACCTCAGAGAGTGGCGCGAGCTGGGCGGAAGTGAGATTGGAGCGCAGAGCTGGTCGGGAAGGTAAGTGATTGATATTTGAGTGGGTGTGTTCTGGACCCCAGGCCATACATAGTAGGGCCTCCCTCCCATCCTCCTCCTCGAACCTAATTTTAAAGTCCACAGGTAAGCTACTCAGTGTTCTTGTTTTGGATACGAGGTGTAGGGTAATGGCAGCGCAGGCAGTGGAATGTTCCTCCTGCAGGATGTTTGAGGTAGGGGTGACCACCGATACTCCTGCCGACTTCATCTGCAGGAAATGCAGTCAGATCCTGCTCCTCACAGAACGAGTTAGGGAACTGGAACTGCAGTTGGATGAACTGAGGATTATTCGAGAGGCTGATAGAAGCGACAGGGACATAGCTACGCCAGAGAACAGAGGTAGCTGGGTAACAGTTAGAGGTGGGAAGGGGAGGAAGCAAGCAGTGCAGGGATCCCCTGTGGTCGTTCCCCTAAACAATAAGTATACCGCTTTGGATACTGTAGCGGGGGACGGCCTAGCAGGGGTAAGCTGCAGTGACCGGGTCTGTGGCGCGAGGTGTGGCTCTGAGACCCAGAAGGGAAAGGGGGAGAGGAGGAGAACACTAGTTATAGGAGACTCTCTAGTTAGAGGGACGGACAGGTGGTTCTGTGGACATGGGCGAGACTCTCGGATGGTTTGTTGCGTCCCGGGTGCCAGGGTCCGAGACGTCTTGGACCGTGTCTTCTGAATCCTTAAGGGGGAGGGTGTGCAGCCAGAAGTCATGGTGCACGTTGGCATCAACGACATAGGTAGGAAGAGGGGTGGGGAGGTCATTCAAGAGCTCAGGGAGTTAGGCTGGAAGCTAAAAGCTAGGACAGAGAGTCGTCATCTCTGGGTTGTTGCCGGTGCCATGTGACAGTGAGGCAAGGAATAGGGAGAGTGTACAGTTGAACACGTGGCTGCAAGGATGGTGTAGGAGGGAGGGTTTCAGGTATTTGGACAATTGGACTGCATTCTGGGGAAGGTGGGACCTGTACAAGCAGGACAGGTTGCACCTGAACCAGACGGGCACCAATATCCTGGGGGGTAGGTTTGCTAGCACTCTTCAGGGGGGTTTAAACTAATTTGGCAGGGGGATGGGATCCGGACTTGTAGTCCAGCAAGTAGGCTAGCTGTTTGTCAGGATGTCCAAGAATGTAGGGAGGCTGTGAAGAAGGTAGCACTGACAGGGAATACTTGCGGACACAGAGATGGGTTCAAGTGCGTATACTTCAACGCAAGGAGTATCAGAAATAAGGTAGGTGAACTTAAGGCGTGGATCGGTACCTGGGACTACGATGTTGTGGCCATCACGGAAACGTGGATAGAAGAGGGACAGGAATGGTTGTTGGAGGTTCCTTGTGACAGATGTTTCAGTAAGATTAGGGAGGGTGGTAAAAAAGGAGGGGAGGTGGCGTTGCTAATTAGAAATGGTATAACGGCTGCAGAAAGGCAGTTCGAGGGGGATCTGCCTTTGGAGGTAGTATGGGCTGAAGTCAGAAATAGGAAAGATACAGTCACCTTGTTGGGTGTTTACTATAGGCCCCCCAATAGCAGCAGAGATGTGGAGAAACAGATTGGGAAACAGATTTTGGAGAGGTGCAGAAGCCACAGGGTAGTCGTCACGGGCGATTTCAACTTCCCAAATATTGATTGGAAGCTCTTTAGATCAAGTAGATTGGATGGGGCGGTGTTTGCGCAGTGTGTCCAGGAAGCTTTTCTAACTCAGTATGTAGATTGTCTGACCAGAGGGGAGGCCATATTGGATTTGGTACTCGGTAATGAACCGGGACAAGTGATGGGCTTTAGTGGGTGAACATTTTGGTGATGGTGACCACAATTCTGTGACTTTCACCTTGGTTATGGAGAGAGATAGGTGCGGGCAACAGGGTAGGTTTTACAATTGGGGGAAGGGTAATTACGATGCTGTAAGACAGGATCTGAGGAGCATAAGTTGGAAGCATAGGCTGTCAGGGAAGGATGTCGTGGAAATGTGGAACTTTTTCAAGGAACAGATACGACGTGTCCTTGATATGTATGGATCTGTCAGGCAGGAAAGAAATGGTCGTGTGAGGGAACATTGATTGACGAGGAAGGTTGAATGTCTTGTAAAGAGGAAGAAGGAGGTTTACATAAGGTTGAGGAAACAGGGTTCAGACAGAGCAGTGGAGGGATACAGGATAGCCAGAAGGGACCTGGAGAGCTAAGAGAGGGCATGAAAAATCTTTGGCGGATAGGATCAAGGATAACCCAAAGGCATTTTATACGTATGTGAGAAACATGAGAATGACGAGAACGAGGGTAGGCCCGATCAAGGACAGTAGTGGGAGACTGTGTATTGAGTCGGGAGAGATAGGAGAGGTCTTGAATGAGTACTTTTCTTCAGTATTTATGAACGAGAGGGGCCGTATTGTTGAAGAGGAGAGTGTGAAATGGACTGGTAAGCTAGAGGAGATACTTGTTAGGAAGGAAGATGTGTTGGACATTTTGAGCAACTTGAGGATAGACAAGTCCCCCGGGCCTGACAGGATATATCCTAGGATTATGTGGGAAGCAAGAGAGTACCGTTGGCAATGATCTTTTCGTCTTCACTATCAACGGGGGTGGTACCAGGGGACTGGAGAGTGGCGAATGTTGTGCCCCTGTTCAAAAAAGGGAATAGGGATAACCCCGGGAAATACAGGCCAGTTCGTCTTACTTCCGTGGTAGGATAAGTAATGGAAAGGGTACTGAGGGATAGGATTTATGAGTATCTGGAAAGACACTGCTTGATTAGGGACAGCCAGCACGGATTTGTGAAGGGTAGGTCTTGCCTTACAAGTCTTATTGAATTCTTTGAGGAGGTGACCAAGCATGTGGATGAGGGTAGAGCAGTGGATGTAGTATACATGGATTTTAGTAAGGCATTTGATGAGGTTCCCCATGGTAGGCTTATGCGGAAAGTCAGGAGGCATGGGATAGAGGGAAATTTGGCCAATTGGATAGAAAACTGGCTAACTGGTCGAAGTCAGAGAGTGGTGGTAGATGGTAAATATTCAGCCTGGAGCCCAGTTACAAGTGGAGTTCCGCAGGGATCAGTTCTGGGTCCTCTGCTGTTTGTAATTTTTATTAATGACTTGGATGAGGGAGTCGAAGGGTGGGTCAGTAAATTTGCAGATGATACGAAGATTGGTGGAGTTGTGGATAGTGAGGAGGGCTGTTGTCGGCTGCAAAGGGACTTAGATATGATGCAGAGCTGGGCTGAGGAGTGGCAGATGGAGTTCAACCCTGCCAAGTGTGAGGTTGTCCATTTTGGAAAGACAAATAAGAATGCAGAATACAGGGTTAACGGTAGGGTTCTTAGTGAGGTGGAGGAACAGAGAGATCTTGGGGTCAATGTTCATAGATCCTTGAAAGTTGCCACTCAGGTGGATAGAGCTTGTAAGAAGGCCTATGGTGTATTAGCGTTCATTAGCAGAGGGATTGAATTCAAGAGTCGTGAAGTGATGTTGCAACTGTACAGGACTTTGGTTAGGCCACATTTGAAGTACTGTGTGCAGTTCTGGTCGCCTCACTTTAGGAAAGATGTGGAAGCTTTGGAGAGGGTGCAGAGAAGATTTACCAGGATGTTGCCTGGAATGGAGAATAGGTCGTACGAGGATAGGTTGAGAGTGCTAGGCCTTTTCTCGTTGGAACGGCGAAGGATGAGGGGTGACTTGATAGAGGTTTATAAGATGATCAGAGGAATAGATAGAGTCGACAGTCAGAAACTTCTTCCCCGGGTACAACAGAGTGTTACAAGGGGACATAAATTTAATGTGAAGGGTGGAAGGTATAGGGGAGATGTCAGGGGTGGGTTCTTTCCCCAGAGAGTGGTGGGGGCATGGAATGCGCTGCCTGTGGGAGTGGAAGAGTCAGAATCTTTGGTGACGTTTAAGCGGCAATTGGATAGGTACATGGATGGGTGCTTAAGCTAGGACAAATGTTCGGCACAACGTTGTGGGCCGAAGGGCCTGTTCTGTGCTGTATTGTTCTATGTTCTATGAACATGTGACTAAAGGGATGGAGTGGGAGGGAGAATTTTGGATACCTGGTTAATTGTGGCTCACTCTAGAGTAGGTGGGACTTCTACAAACATGATGGTCTACACCTGAAGCAGAGGGGTACCAATATCCTGGGGGAAGTTTGCTAATGCTCTTTGGGAGGGTTTAAACAAATTCAGTAAGGGAATGGGAACCTAAATTGTAGTTTCTGTGTCCAGAGGTTAAGAGTAGTGAGGTTAGAAATATGGTTTCAATGTCACAGGAGTGCACCGCCAAACAGGAAGGTGGTTTGAAGTGTGTCTACTTCAACACCAGGAGCATCCGGAATAAGTTGGGTGAACTTGCAGCATGGGTTGGTACCTGGGACTTTGATGTTGTGGCCATTTCAGACACATGGATCAAGCAGGGACAGGAATGGTTGTCGTAGGTTCTGGGATTTAGATGTTTCGGTACGAACAGAGAAGATGGTAAAAGAGGGGGAAGGTATGGCAATGACAACATTACAGTGGTGGTAAGGATGTACAAAGACTCGTCTAATGAGGTAGTATGGGCTGAGGTTAGAAACAGGAAAAAAAGAGAGGTCACTCTGTTGGGAGTTTTCTACAGGCCTCAGAATAGTTCCAGAGATGTAGGGGAAAGGATTGTAAAGATGATTCTGGATAAGAGAGAGTGTAACAGGGTAGTTGTTATGGGACACCTATAACTTTTCAAAATATTGACTGGAAATACTATATTTTGAATACTTCGGATGGACCAGTTTTTGTCCAATGTGTGCAGAAGGGTTTCCTGGCACAGTATGTAGACAGGCCAACCAGGGGAGAGGCAACAATGGATTTGGTACTGGATAATGAACCCGACCAGGTGTTAGATTTGGAGGTAGGTGAGCACTTCGGTGAGAGTGACCACAATTTGGTTATGTTTACTTTAGCGAAGGAAAGGGAGGTCGGTATACACCGCAGGGCAAGATTTATAACTGGGGGAAACGGCAATTATGGTGCGATTAGGCAAGACTAATGACGCATGGATGGGAAAGGAAACTGCAGGGGATGGCACAATTGAAATGTGGAGCTTATTCAAGGAACAGCTACTGCGTGTCCTTGATTAGCATATACCTGTCAGGCATGGAGGAAGTGGACAAGTGAGGGAGTCTTGGTTTACTAAGGAAGTTGTCAAGAGGACGAAGGCGGCTTATATTATAATGAGGCGTGAAGGCGCAGCTAAGGCGCTTGAGAGTTACAAGCTAGCCAGGAAAGACCTAAAGAGAGAACTAAGAAGAGCCAGGAGGGGACAAGAGAAGTCTTTAGCAGATAGGATCAAGGAAAATCCTAAAGCTTTCTATAGCTATTTCAGGAATAAACGAATGACGAGAATAACTTCCGGGCCAATCAAAGACAGGAGTGGAAAGTTGTGTATGCTGTCCGAAGAGATAGGAGAAGTGCTAAATGAATATTTTTCATTGTCTTTTTCCCCGTGTGAATACCAATGTTGTTGTGGAGAATACGGAGTTACAGGCTACTAGACTAGATGGAATATAGGTTCACAAGGAGGTGGTGTTAGCAATTCTGGGAAGTGTGAAAATAGATAATCCCCTGGGCAGATGGGATTTATCCTAGGATTCTCTGGGAAGCCAGGGAGGAGATTGAAGAGCCTTTGACTTTGATCTTTGTTGTCATTGTCTACAGGAATAGTGCCAGAAGACTGGAAGATAGCAAATGTTGTCCCCTTGTTCAAGAAGGGGAGTAGAGACTACCCTGGTAGTTATAAATCAGTGAGCCTTACTTCGGCTGTGAGTAAAGTGTTGGAAAAGTCTACAAGAGACAGGATTTATAATCCTCTCGATAGGAATAAGTTGATTAGGAATAGTCAATATGATTTTGTGAAGTACAGGTCATGCCTCAAAAACCTTATTGAATTCTTTGTGAAGGTGACCAAACAGATGGATGAGGGTAAAGAAGTTGATGTGGTGTATATGGATTTCAGTAAAGTGCTTGATTAGGTGTTTTCAGTAAGGTTCCCAATGGTAGGCTCTTGCACAAAATATGGAGGCATGGGATTGAGGGTGATTTAGCGGTTTGGTTCAGAAATTGGCTATCTGAAAGAAGACACAGGGTGGTAGTTGATGGGAAATGTTCATCCTGGAGTTCAGTTACTAGTGGTGTATCGCAAGGATCTGTTTTGGGTCCACTGCTGACCTGGGTAAGAGCGCAGAAGGATGGGTTAGTAAATTTGTGGATGACACTAAGGTCAGTGGAGTTGTGGACGGTGCCAAAGGACATTGCAGATTACAGAGGCACATGGATAAGCTGCAGAACTGGGCCGAGAGGTGGCAAATGGAGTTTAATGTGGAAAAGTGTGAGATGATTCACTTTGGAAGGAGCAATAGGAATAAAGAGTACTGGGATAATGGTAAGGTTCTTGGCAGTGTAGATGCGCAGAGAGACATCCATGTACATGTGCGTAGATCCCTGAAAGTTGCCATCCAGATTGATAGGGTTGTTAAGAAGGCATACAATGTGTTAGCTTTAATTGGGAGAGGGATTGAGTTTTGGAACCATGAGGTCATGCTGCAGCTGCACAAAACTCTGGTGTGGCCGCACTTGGAAAATTGCGTCCACTTCTAGTCACCACATCACAGGAAGGATGTGGAAGTTTTGGAAAGGGTTCAGAGGTGATTTACTGGGATGTCATCTGGTCTGGAGGGAATGTCTTACGAAGAAAGGCTGAGGGGCATCAGGCTCCATTAGAGAGAAGAAGTTTGAGAGGTGACTTAATAGAGACACATAAAATAATTAGAGGGTTAGATAGTGTGGACAGTGAGAGCCTTATTCCTTTGATGGTGATGGCTGGCAAAAGGGGACATTGCTTTAAATTGAGGGATGATAAATATAAGACAAATGTCAGAGTAGTCTCTTTACTCAGTAGTAGTAGAGGCATGGTATGTTCTGCCTGCAACTGTAGTGGACTCGCCAACTTTATGGGCATTTGAATGGTCATTGGATAAATATATGGATGAAAATGGAATAGTATACTGTGCTGTCATGTTTTATGTTCTATTATCTCACTAAATCTTTCCTACTCCATCGTTTCAAATTACAATTATGTGATCGCATTGATTATTTGAGAAAATGGTATTGATTTTCTTGTATTTAATATCAGACTTCATGGGAATGCAGGGCTACTTGTAGAAAATGAAAGTTAATTTGAAATAATGGCACAAGAAACCTTTTTGGTGAAGACAGAGTCATAAAGAAAATCTGTTCCTGCAAGTTGGAGAAATGGAGAATGACGTTGTGCTAAAGGTGGGGATGGCAGCTCCTCTGCCACCATGATACATTGATGGAAATGGAATGCTGTCTGAGTGGGAGTAGAATTGTTAGCTGGATGTCTCTGACTGCTGCAGACCACAATGACTCCACATGAGAGTGATCATTTCCTGTTGCCTGCAGTGTATATGAAACTCCATAACTGTCAGTCCCTGCTCTGCAGTTATGATGTTTGTATTGTGAACTAATTCTGAATCAGTCAGTTGCTGTGTGCGTGTGCAGTAATTATTTTCCACTGTCAGGAACAACATTAGAAATTCCTGGAGAAACTCAGTTCTGAATAGCAGCCACTAGCCCCAATACATTAACTCTACTTTCTATCAATGGATGCTGCCAGACGTGCTGAATTTTTCCAGCAATTTCTACATTTGTTTCTAGCCCCTAGCATGTTCAGTTTTATTTATCAGGCTTTGGCGCACAATGGGTGTTTGGAATTCACATTATTTAATTGTCATGTCTCTGTATGTGACAAAAATTCATTAAACGTTTAACTCTGTCCTGCCCAATCACTAATAAACTTAATAACACTGTTTCATCCAGTAAATTGGTGACTTTTGTCTGGTTTCCTTCTATCTCTGTATTTAACGTCTATGTTATATATGGTTTTCTTTTCCATCTTGATTTTAACTTTAAAAAAGTCATATTAAATGTAGATTTAACGCCTATCCCAGGCACCTATTTCAGATAAGAATTCAGTCTAAACCCCTTGAAAAATAGTGTAAAATATCAATGGGCTTGACAATATTAGACAAGAACTTTCAAAAGCTGATTGGCAGCAGATGCTCGCAGGTAGTTGATGGCTGGAAAATAGGAAACCTTCAAAAATGAGATAACAAGGGTCCAGAGACAGTCTGTTCCTGTTAGGGTGACCGGCAAGCCTGGAAGTGTAGGGAATGCTGGATGATGGTGAAATTGAGGTTTTGGTTAAGAGAAAGAAGGAAACATACGTCAGGTATAGACAGGAGAGATCGAGTGAATCCTTCGAAGAGGCAAAGACAGTAGGAGTATAATCAAGAGGGAAATCAGGAGGGCAAAAAGGGGGCACGAGATAGCTTCGGCAAATAGTTTTAAGGAGATTCCCAAGGGATTTTATGAATACATTAAGGACAAAAGGGTAACTAGGGAGAGATTAGGGCCTCTCAAAGATCAGCAAGGTGGCCTTTGTGTGGAGACGCAGAAGATGGGGAAAGATACCAAATGAGTATTTTGCATCAGTGTTTATTGTGGAGAAGGACGCAGAAGATATACAATGGGGGGACATAGATGGTGACATATTAAAATGTCCATATTACAAAAGTAGTATTACTGGATGTCTTGAAACGCATAGAGGTGGATAATCCCCCAGGACCTGATCAGGCATACTGTATAACTCTGTGGGAGGTTACAGAAGTATTTGGCATGTCCCTTGTCGAGATATTTTTAACATCGCTAGTCACAGGTGAAGTGCCGGAAGACTAGAGGTTGGCTAACATGGTGCTACTATTTAAGAAAGGTGATAAGGAAAAGCCAGGAACTATAGGCTGGTGAGCCTGCCATTGGTGTTGGACAAGATATTGGAGGGAATCTTGAGAGACGGAACTTACACGTATTTCGACAGTCAAGGTCTGATTCGGGACAGTGAACATGGTCTTGTCCAAGGGAAACCATGATACACAAACTTGATTGAGTTTTTTGAAGAAGTAACGAAGAGGATTTCCCCATGCGAGACTGGTTAGCAAAGTTAGATCTCATGGAATACAGGGAGAACTAGCCATTTGGAAACAGAACTGGCTCGAAGGTAGAAGACAGAGGGTGGTAGTGGAGGGTTGTTTTTAAGACTGGAGGACTGTGAACAGTGGACTGTCACAAGGATCGGTGCTGGGTCCACTACTTTTTTGTCATTTGTATAAATGATTTGGATGTGAGCATAGGAGGTATGGTAAGTAAGTGTGCAGATGACACCAAAATTGGAAGTGTAGTGGACAACGAAGGAGGTTACCTCAGATTAAAATGGGATCTTGATCAGATGGGCCAATGGGCTGAGGAGTGGCAGATGGAGTTTAATTCGGATAAACGCGAGGTGCTGTATTTTGGGAAAGCACATCTCAGCAGGACTTATACACTTAATGGTAAGGTACGAGGGAGTTTTGCTGAACAAAGAGACCTTGAAGTGCAGGTACATAGTTCCTTCAAAGTAGAGTCGCAGATAGATAGGATAGTAAAGGCGGCATTTGGTATGCTTTCCTTTATTGATCAGAATAGAGTGCATGTTGAGGCCATACTGGACATTGGTTAGGCCACTTTTGGAATATTTCATACAATTCTGGTCTCCTTCCTATCAGGAGGATGTTGTGAAACTTGAAAGGATTCAGTAAAGATTTACAAGGATGTTGCCAGGGTTGGTGGATTTCAGCGAGAAGGAAAGGTTGAATAGGCTGGGGCTGTTTTCCATGCAGCATCGGAGGCTGAGGGGTGAACTTATTGAGGGTTATAAAATCATGAGGGCATGGATAGGATAAATAGACAAGGTATGTTCTCTGGGATGGGGGAGTCCAGAACTAGAGGGCATAGGTTTACAGGGAGATGGAAAAGAAATAAAAAGACCCAAGTGGCAAGTTTTTCATGTAGAGGGTGGTACATAAATGGAATGAACTGCCAGAAGAAGTGGTGGAGGCTGGTACAATTCCAACTTTTAAAAAGCACCTGAATGCATATATGAATAGGAAGGGTTTGGGGGGATATGGGCCGGATGCTGGCAGGTGGAAATAGATTGGGTTGGTTTATCTGGTCTGCATGGACAAATTGGACTGAAGGGTCTGTTTCTGTGCTGTACATCTCTTTGACTCCATGATTGTTGAGGGTAGAGCGGTGGACGTGATCTATAAGGACTTCAGTAAGATGTTTGACAGGTTTCTTCATTGTAGACTGGTTAGCAAAGTTAGATCACATGAAAATCGCAGAGAACTAGCAATTTGGACACAGAATTAACTTAAACATGGAAGACAGAGGGTGGCGGCGGAGGGTTACCTTTCAGACTGGAGACCTGTGATCAGTCATGAGCCACAAGGATCAGTGCTGGGTTCACTGCTTTTCGTCATTTATATAAATGATTTGAATGTGAACACAAAAGGTTTGCAGATGACACCAAAATTGGCAGTGTAGTGGATAGCAAAGAAGGTTCCCACCGAGTACAAAAGGATCATAATCAGATGGGCCAATGGGCTGAGCAGTGGCAGGTAGAGTTATTTCAGATAAATGCTAGGTGCTGCACTTTGGAAAGGCAAATCAAGGCAGGAGTTATATACTTAATGGTAAGGTCCTGGGGAGTATTAAGAAACAAAGAGACCATAGAGTGCAGGCTCGTAGGTCCTTGAAAGTGGAGTCGCTGGTCGATAGGATAATGAAGACGACATTTAGTATGCTGTTCTTTATTAGTCCGAGCACAGAGTTTTCGGGGTTCGGACGTCATGTTGATGCTGTACAGGTAATTGGTTCAGCCGCTTTTGGAATATTGTGTGCAATTTTGGTCTCCTTCCTATCGGAAGGATGTTGTGAAACATGAAACATTCAGAAAAGATTTACAAGATTGTTTCCAGGGTTGGAGTGTTTGAACGAAAGGGACAGGCTGAAGAGGCTGGGGTGTTTTCCCTGGAGTGTTAGAGGCTGAGAGGTGACCTTATAGTATTTTATAACCTTTATAAAATTCTGACCTTTATAAAATCAGGAGGATTATGGATAGACTAAATAGACAAGGCATTTTCCCTGAGGTGGGGGAGTCCAGAGCCAGAGGGCACAGGTTTCAAGTGAAAGGGGAAAGTTTTAAAAGGGACCTAAGGGGCAACCTTTTCATGCAGAAGGTGGTGTGTGTGTGTGTGTGTGTGTGTGTGTGTGTGGAATGAGTTGCTAGATGAAGTGGTGGAGGCTGGATCAATTCCAACATTTAAAAGGCATGTGGATGCGACATGAATAGGAACAATTTAGAGGGATGTGGGCCAAGTGCTGGCAAACGGCATCTGTGTTGGCTAATGGGATTTGATTAGTTTCGAATATCTGGTTGGCATAGGTGGCTCAGACCGAATGGTCTGTTTCTGTGCTCAACATCTCTATAACTCTCTGGCTGTGATTTATTACAATTATTGGCAAATGGGGTGATGTACGTAAAGAATGGAGAGAAAAAGAAAAAAATTAATTCCTCCGAGGGAATTGACTCTTGATTTGAAAATTTCTCTCTGGAAATTGAGTCAATGTGTGTCTAATTCAATCTGCTCTGTGACTGTGGAAAGGATGTTCTTCAGTCTGATTGTAGTAACATAACTGCTGTTTGTTAGAAGGAACTGATCACACTTGGTTTTGTACTGAGGACATATTACACTGTCATTGTCCTTCAAGTAATTGTCTGGAGGGAGATAGAAAATCAACATTAAGTCAATGGAATAATTTAATAATCATTTGGCTGTTCTTCCTTCAAGACAGCAATTCCAACAGGACCACAGGGCTGATTCTATTATTGCCTGAGCTGCTCTTTGGTGACTGTATCAAAAAAACATCTGTACCAATTCGCTGAGAACCAGATACTAACCAACTCCTCTACAAATGGGATGGGATAATCTAATGCAAGTGCGTGTCTGGATATGAAAGTTTCCTTATCTATCCATACCTGTCAGTTCCTGCTCAGTAAATGTGTGAAGACAATTATCAAGATGAACCTGTTAAATGCTGCTCTGTGAACATCTGAGTGTAATTATCAAACTGTAATTATCAATCCATATAATCTGTGCAAATATGCGAGTGAATACAGTTATCAATCTGTCCCTGTCACTCTCTGGTAAATATATTTACATTTTCTCACCACAGAGACAAATAGGGACAGACTGATAACTACACTCATACATTCATATAGCATAAACTGACAGGTGCAGATTGGTAACTGAACTTGTGTATACACATAGGAGAAACTGCCAGGGACTGGTTCATAAATACATTTAACACATTTTAAATAAATACGATCAATCTCTGTGTGTTTGTCTGATGTGGATATGTGAGCTTAGTTATCCTGTCAGTTTCTGCCCTGCGAACGTGTGTTTGCTTAACCAATCTGTCCCTAATAGTTTCTCCTGTGTGTCTGAGAATGTAGTTATCAACCTGAACATGTAAGTTTCAGCTATGAGAACGTGTCAGTTTCTGTTGTATGAATATTAAATGCAGTCATCAATTTGAACCAATCAGTTTAATCTGTGAAAATGCAGATATTCACCTCTACCTGTTAGTTTAAGCGATATCAACATGTGAGTGCAATTATCAAACAGTCCGGGTCAGGTTTTGCTATTTGACACCAGAGTATCATTGTCAATCTGTTCCTACTACGTCAATATGACAGTGTAGATACTAATGGGTTCCCGTCAGTTTCTTCCCTGTCAATATGTGAATACAGTTATTGAGCAGTACCCATCAGCTTCTGCTCTGAGAGTGTGGTTGTATTAATCAAACTGTAGCAGTTAGTTCAGTGATGTGAATGTGGGAATACAGTTATCATTCTCTTCCTGTCATTTTCTTCTTTGTCAAAGTGAGTGTAACTGTCAATCTGTATCTTTCAGACTCTGCTGTGTAAATACATAAATATAGTTGTCAATCTGTAGCTGTCAGTTTCTGCTTGGTGAATATGTTTCTGTACTTGTCAATCCTTCAGTTTCTACTGAGTTTTCACCTGTCGATATCAGTCTCTGCTTTGTGAATGTGAGAGTTTAATTATCAATCTTTCCCTGTCAGGCTCTGTAATATCAGTGTTTGAGTGTATTTATTCATCTTTTCCTGTCAGTTTGTCTGACTGTAATTATCAAACTGTACCTCTCAGCTTCTGCTACATGAATATGTGAGTGTAATTATCCATTTGATTTGATTTGATTTACTTTTTGTCACATGCACTGAGATACAATGGAAAGTATTGTTTTGTGTGCTTTACAGGCAGATAATATCATACAAAATGCATCAGGGTAATAGAACAGAATCTGCAATACAGTTTTGAAGCTGCAAAGAGAGAGAGATTAACATTAAAATTTGAGCCAGATTAGAGTGGTGCTGGAAAAGAACAGCAGGTCATTTCATCAGGAATGTCCGAAACATCAATTTTCCTGCTCCTCGGATGCTGCCTGACCTGCTGTGCTTTTCCAGCACCACTCTAATCTGGACACTAATCTCCAGCATCTGCAGTACCCACTTTCGCCTTAAAATTTGAGCAGTCCATTCAAAAGTCTGATGACAGCAAAGAAGCTGTTCTTGAGTTTGTTGGGTGGTGTATTCAAACTTCTGTATTTTCTGGTGGTTGGTAGGAAAATATTAGTTTTTATACATAAGATAGGCTGGGTGGAAGGGTGACGAGTAAAAGATAGATGGAGATAGAGTCCAAAGAAAGAGAAGAACAGTTGGACAGACAGAGGAGTGGGGTGACATGGTGTCACAGCATCGGGGACACGGGTTCAATTCCCACCTCGGGCAATTGTCTGTGTGGAGGTTGCACATTCTCCCCGTATCTGCATGGGTTTCCTCCGGGTGCTCGGGTTTCCTCCCACAGTCCAAAAATGTGGTTAGATGAATTGGCCATGCTAAATTGCCCGTAGTGTTAAGTGAAAGGGTAAATGAAGGGGAATGGACCTGGGTGGGTTTCTCTTCAGAGGGTCGGTGTGGACTTATTGGTCCGAAGGGCCTGTTTCCACACTGCAAGTAATCTAATCTGTCAGACTAAGTGGGTGAAAAGTTTATTAATAGGGCCTGTTAGTGGCTAACAATTGGTAGCGTTTAATAGCAGACTAAATGTTAACAAGGCCGGATATGTGGGTTTTTGGGTAATGACATGGGAGAACTCAAGCCCTGTAGTTATTGAACTCAATATTGAGTCCAGAAGGCTGTCGAGATCCCAAGCAGAAAATGAGATGCTGTTCTTCCAGCTTGCACTGAGTTTCACTGGAGCACGACAGCAAGCCTGAGACAGAGATCTTGGCCAGGGAACAGGGTGGTGTGTTGAAGTGGCAGGCAACTGGAAGCTCAGGGTCTTTTTGTCTGGGCAGAATGTAGGTGCTCTGCACTGTGGACATCCAATCTACTCTCAGTTTCCCTAACATAGAGGAGACCACATTGTGTGCATTTTCCTTGCCACCATCAGTTCTGAGGACCGGTCACTAGACCTGAAACATTGCCAGACCTGTGAATTTTCCACTAATTTTTGTTTTGTTATCAATCTCTGCCTGTCAGTTTCTTCTCTGTGAATATGTGAGAGTCGTTATAAAAGTGTACACGTCAATTTATGTGATTTGATATTGGGAGCATAATCAATTTATTCCTGTCAGTTTCTGCTTTATGAATATGAGAGTGTAGTTATCAGTGTTTCTCTGAGATTTACTGCCAACTACATGTGAGAGTTATTTACCAACCTGTCCCTGTCAGATTCTGCTCTGTGCAAATGAGAGTGCAGTTATTAATCTGTATCTATCAGCTTCTTGTTTATAAATGTGCAAATTCATTTATCATACTGTACCTGTCAGGTTTTGCTATGCGAATGTGTTAGTCTAGTTATCAACCTGGACCTGTCATATGTGTGTGTGTGGGATTATTGTTCTCTCCCTTTTAGTTGCCACAGTGTGAATATTGTGAGAGCAGATATCCAATCAATGTCTGTCAGTTTTGGTTGTGTCCATACGAGAGTTTAGGACTTGATGTATACATGTCAATTTCTGCTGTGTCCATGTAAGAATTTAGGAATTGATCTATACATGCCAGTTTCTGCTGTGTGACTGTGAGAGTGAAGTTCTCAATGAGTTCCAGTCATGTTCAACTCTTATATACCAAAGTTGCTCAATTCTCTGGCAGCCAATAATATTCGAAGAGTCTAATGACATCCATGAATCTCTCGTTGATTGCCAGAAAAACTCATCTGGTTCAGTAATGTCCTTGAATGAAGGAAACTGCCATCCTGACCTTGTCTGGCCTGCATGTGACTCCAGACCCACATCAATGTGGCTGCATGGGTAGTATGGGATAGGCAATAAATGCTGGCTGAGTCAGTGATGCCCTCATCCCATGAATGAATTAGAGAAAAGAAAATCTGTGACTGAGATTCAGTCCAACAATAGTGTTTAGGGTGTTGAGATTGGGCCTTAATCTCTTATACATTTTGTGATTTATGACTCAATCACAGAATTGGTACAACCATTCAGCCGGTTGTCTCTGCACTTAGACATTTTATTCTTTATCTGTTCTCCATACTAGTTTCCACTAATTGTTGGGATTCTAATCTTCATTCACTCACTGCCAGTGTCTCAGTGTAAATGCCAATTTGAGATTAGTTCTGCAGTTATTAAACTTTTGAATACCTTGAGTGCCAGTTTTGCTCTGTGTGCAACAGTGACAAGTCAAGTATATGGATGCCATTCTCTATGTTCAGTTGTGTTTTTTCAGCAGGGTGTAGGGTAAACCCGTTCAATATTTGATAAACCTGTGTGATTAAGGCATTAATGTTCGTTCCATACTTACGTTTGCCAAGAATCTGAATTTTATTGTATTCAATCTCAGCTTTCTTTTTACATTTTGTGCGTGCAGTCGTCTTTGGCAGTTGCAGCTGGGCACTGCAATAATGTGAACATCTGATATGAACATCTTCTGAAGTGATTAATAATGTGGACAGTCAATTTATGACTGTCCATATCTGGAAGTAGTTGTGGACCTAAATTGCATTTTTTTTTCCCTTTTACCATTAACTGGCTGAGTGAGAGTGAGTTTTGTGTTGTGCTGCCAATATGTATCACTTTAAAGAGTGGTACTGGTCGAGATCACACCAACATTGTCTGTATGCCTGTGTGATTCCAGTTCTGATACACTTTATGACGTAGGTTTAAGGTCTTACCAATCAGTGTTTCATACATTAAAAAAGTATGGAAATGCTTCTGCATTACTGAGGCCCTCAACCAGAATGGGAGCGTGCATAAAGTGTGCTTTCATCAACACTCAGCTGAGAGTGAGAATGAGAGAGACAGACAGACACAGATGTGTATGTACGTATGTGAATGAAAAGAATAATTTTGTCCTGCTCAGTTACTCATACATGTCCAACATTGCTTCTATATCTGCACTCAAATATACACTTCATATTTATATTTGTTATAACCATGTAACACCATGATCGGTTTGTTCTGATTGATTGTAACTTTAAAAATGCCAAATCTACATATTAATTTAATGCAGCTCAAAAATGTATATTTACTATAAGCATACAGTCTAACCTGCTTCTAACCTTATGAATGGTAATTGGCTTTGAGTAATGGAATTTACTGTCACGGAGGTGGAAAATACTGAAAACAGGTCAAAATAATGTAGATTTATATATCGTCAGTTGTGTTTAACTCTTGGATTGAATGTATACTTCTGGAAATGGAGTTCAATGTGTATCTGACTCAATCCACTCAGACAGTGGAAAGGACCTTCTCCTCTCTGACAGTGGTAACATACCTGCTGGGTGAGAGAAGCAGTTGGTCACTCTTGGATTGGTCCATCAAATATTTGCCTGGAGAAAGACAAAAGAGAAAGCTCCTGTGCATCACTAGCAGCTGAGTAGGAAGATATCAAATGATCAATACAATATTCGGGTCATGATCATTACAATTCTTTGTTTTTGAACAGGGCAAGGTGAACAGTGCAGATCCTGGTTCCACTCGAGCCCTGAGCTCCTTCCAGTCTTTTTGTGTTTCCCAAATTCGAAAACATTTCACTTTGATAAAATAAACTCACCAACATATGGACATCTCCACAAATGGAATGATTGCACAGTTCAATGTCCAGCTCCCAATACATTTAACTGTTGAAAAACAAATATTGGGCAGGATTTCACATACCTGGAGATGTTTATCCGGTGCCTGCTATATTTATCTTACACAGGATTATTACATTTGTTTCTACTGTCCTTTATTTCAAAGTCTATTCGCAATAAAGAGCGTGAAACAGAAGCCAAACAATGAATTCCCATCAGTGTTTAGGGGATTATAAACCCCAAGAATGTCCCACAGCAGCTTCTTCCCGCTCTGCCTCCCTCAGCAGGCCCACACACAGCCCGAGAAAGGCCTCTCTCTTCCCCCCAGCCCGCTCACTCCAAGTTCCGGGACCAGTTCCTGCTCCGCTCGGCCTCTTACAAACAGCCCCCGGTTCTCCCTGAACTCACCCCGAATCAATCCCGGTCTCCGAGCCCCCCCCCTGTTTCCCAGGCTCCCATCCCGATATGCTGCTGGAAGGAGCCTGCTGTTCCCTCGCTTCCCTGGGCGCTGATCTCTCCATCGCGGTCTGTTTCAAACAAACCTCTTGCACTCACTGAGTAAATGCTCCTCAATGGCAGCACTGGGGGAGGGCCTCACGCATGCGCTCCTCTGCTCAGGAACAATCATCGCGCATGCGCTGCTTTTCCTAATGCTTCCCAGAAACAAACATCAATTGGTCATTTTCCCAGTTTGACCAAAGGAACTGAGGCCGTGGGGGAAAGGGCAGAGAAGGTTTCAAGCTGGGAATTGCCTCTTTATGAAGCTCCAATGGAGTTCATTCCCGGGTCATGTTAATAACTCCTCCCTCCGGCTCTCTCACAATCTGATCAGGGGGCGGAGAAGCAGGCGGCCACTCGGCCCGTCCGCTGTGCTCCCCCATTCAATAACATTCCGTCTGATCGAATGTTAACTGTGGTATTTAATCCTGCTGACCCCTCATCCAGAAATATTAACTTCTTGCCCAAAGTAACATACAGAGAGATGGAATAAGTGGAACATTCTTACGAAGGCAGAAAATAACTGATGGAGAGAGTCTTGCATCACAGTGTCTGAGCTTATTTCTGGGTCAGGAGGCATGTGCAAAAGTCAGACCAGGTGTGCAACAACATTTCTGGAACTCGATTTAGTTTGTCGTGGATGACAGATTTTAGTGGCAAGTATGCTGCAGACAGAAACCTTGTGATGTATTGTATGGCACAACGAGAGACCCCAGCTGTTTTTGTTTATTCACTCCTGGAACGTGGATTTCGCTGGCTGAGCCTAGCATTTATTCTCCATCCCTTTGCGAAGGCAGTGTTGAGCCACCTTCTGGAACAGCTGTTGTCCATGTGCTGCCCACAATGCCATGAACACGGAGTTCCAGGGTCTTGATCCAGTGACAGTGAAAGAAAGTGGTTTTATTTCCAAGTCAGCATGGTGAGTGCCTTCGAGGGGAACTTGTCCGACTTCAAGGCGGTGTTCCCTGACATCAGCTGCCTTTATCGTTTTAGATGGAGGTAGTCGCGAATTGGAAGGTCCTCCTTTTACAAATTACAAAACTCGAATCTCTTTGTCAGCAGCATGACCGATAGAGTGAAGTCAGAATAGTGTGTTGCCTCCCTGGTGTCAGGATCAAGGATATCACAGAGAGAGTGCAGGCTATTCACAAAGGGGCTTACACATTGGAACTAACTACACAGGAAGGGAAAGAGATGAGATTCCGAAGGAAAAATAAGGAAGAGAGGCAAGAATTTAGAAAGGAGGACCTCTCCGGTAGTAATATCTAGATTACTCCCGCTGTTACAAGCGACTGAGGGTAGGAATAGGATGATACAGCAGAGGAATGCCCAACTCAGGAGCTTGTGCAGGGGAGAGGTGTTCAAATTTTTGGATCATTGGAATCTCTTCTGGGGAAAACGTGACTTGTAGAAAAAGGATGGAATCCACCTGAATTGAAAGGGATCTACTATATTGGCAGGGTCACTTCCTTGAGGTACTGGGGAGGGGATACCTAGTAAGGTGTGGGTATGGGGTGAGGTCAGTGGGAACCGGGGAGATAGTGAACAAAGATATCAATCTGAGGCTGGTAGTCGGTAAGTCAAACACCCAGGGCAGACAGGAACATAGAAGAGAATGAGGTTGGATTGATAACTTAAACAGCATTTATTTCAATGCAAGAGGCCTAACGGGGGAGGAGGATGAACTCAGGACATGGTTAGGAAAATGGGATTGGAATTGGGATATCATAGCAACTACAGAGGCATGGTTTGGTGATGACACAACTGGCAGCTTAATGTTCCAGGAATCAATTGTTATAGGAAGAATGGGGGGAGGGGTCAGCAAGAGAAAATGGGGCGTGATATGTTTGGTAAGAGATAAGATCACACCTTTACTGGGGGAAGATATTCCTGGGCTTATGTCCATGGAAATTATTTGGATGGGGAAATGAGAAATAAGAAAGGGTTTGATCACCTTATTGGGATTGGACTGTAGACACCCTAACAGTCAGCAGGAAATTGAGAAACAAATTTGTCAGGAGATCTTAGATCTGCAAGAATAATGGTGTGGTTATGGTGAGGGGTTTTAACATTCCAAACATAGATCATGGCTGCCATATTGTTAATGGTTTAGACAGAAAGGAATTTCTGAAGTGTGTACAAAAAAAGTTTCTGATTCAGTATGTGAATGCATCGTCTAGACAAGGTGCAAATCTTGACCTACTCTTGTGATATAATGATGTGTCAGTGGGGGAGCACTTTGGGGCCAACAACTATAATTTTATTAGTTTTAAAACTCTGATGGAAAAGGATCGACCAGATCTAAAAGTTAAATTTCTAATTTGGAGGAAGGCCAATTTTGAGAGTATTGTGCAAAAACTTTCAAAAGTTGACCGAGGGCAGATGTTCACAGGCAAAGTGATGGCTGAAAAATGGAAAGCCTTCAAAAATGAGAAAATGAGGGTACAGAGACAGTATGTTCCTGTTCATGTGAAAGGTATGACTGGTAGGTGTAGGAAATGCTGCATGAGAAAAGATGTTGAGGTTTTGGTCCAAATAAGAAGGAAGCATATATTAGTTAAATACAGGAGAGGTTGAGTGAATCCTTCGAAGAGTATAAAGGCAGTAGGGATATACTTAAGGAGGAAATGAGGAGGGCAAAAAAGGGACATAACATAGCTTTGGCAAATAGTGTTAAGGAGAATTCAAATAGATTTTATAAATACATGAAGGTCAAAATGGTAACCAGGGAAAGAAGAGGGCCCAGCAAAGATTAGCAAGGCAGCCTATGTGTAGAAGAATAGGAAAAGTGGGAGATACTAAGCGAGTACTTACGGAGGAGAATGAAATGGAAGATATAGAGCATGGGGAAACAAATAGTGACATCTTATAAAATGTCCATAATACAGAGGAGGTGCTGCTGGATGATTTTAAACAGAAAAGGTGGATAAAGCAAGAGCACCTGATCAGGTGGACCTGGAACATGATGATAAGCTAGGGAAGTGATTGTTAGGCCCTTTGCTGAGATATTCGTATCTCAGCAAAGTCACAGTCACAGGTGAAGTGCAAAAAGACTGGAGGCTGGCTAATGTGGTGCCACTATTTAAGAAAAGGGGCAAGGAAAAGTCAGGGAACTATTGAACAGTGAGCATAACATCAACAGTAGGCAAACAGTTGAGGGAATTGTGAGAGACAGGATTACATCTTTCTGAAAGGACAGGATTGATGAGGGGTAGTCAACATGGCTTTCTGCATGGGAAGTCATGTATCACTAACTCAACTGAGTTTTTTTGAATCGGTAAGGAAGAGGACTGATGAGGGCAAAGTGGTGGATGTGATCTAAATGGCCTTCAGTAAGGCGTTTGACAAAGCTCCCCATGGGAAATTGATTAGCAAGATTGGATCACATGGAATACAGGGAGAACTAGCCATTTGGATACAGAACTTGTTTGAAGGTAGAAGACAGAGGATGGTGGTGGAGGGATGCTTTTCAGAGTGGAGGCCTGTGACAAGTGATGTGTTACAAGGATCACTGCTGAGTCCACTGCTTTTCATCATTTATATAAATGATTTTAGTTAATAAATGATAGAACACCAGGTTATATTCCAACAGGAGAAAGTGAGGACTTCAGGAAGAAGGGCTTGTGCCCGAAACGTCGATTCCCCTGTTCCTTGGATGCTGCCTGACCTACTGCGCTTTTCCAGCAACACATTTTGAGCTATATTCCAACAGGTTCATTTAGAAATACAAACTTTCAGACTGCTGCTCCTCCATCAGGAGTCTGTATTTAGAAAGCTTGTACTTCCAAATAAACCTGTTGGACTATAACCTGATGTTGTCATTTTTAACTTTGCACACCGCAGTCCAGCACCAGCACCTCCACATTATTATGAATGATTTGGATGTGAGGTTCCAGTTATTGTTAGTAAGTTTGCAGATTACACAAAATTTGTAGGTGTACTAAACAGCAAAGAAGGCTACCTCAGAATGCAGCAGGATCTCGATCAGATGGGCCACTGGACTCAGGAGTGGCATATTGAGTTCAATTTAAATTAATATGAGGTGCTGCAATTTGGAAAGGCAAATCAGGGCAGGACTTACACACTTAATATTAAGTTCCTGTGGAGTGTTGCTGAACAAACAGACGTTGGAATGTGGGTTCATTGTTGCTTGAACATGGAGTTATAGTTAGATAGGATAGCAACGAAGGCATTTATGTTTTCCTTTACTGGTCAGAGCTTTGAGTATGTGACTTAAGAGAACATGTTATGGGTGTACAGAACATTGGTAATGCCACTTTTGGAATATTATGTGCAATTCTGGTCTCTTTCCTATAAAAAAGAATGTTGTGAAACTTGAAATGACTATTTAAGATAGTTTATTGTCCAAAGAAAAGGCCTACAATTTGGGAATATAGCGAGACGAGAAGGCTGCAAACAGATCCAGATTTAACAAATGACTGCTAATAGGGATTTAACTAACAAAGAACAAATGAAGAAAAGAGCAATGTTGTGGAAACCATTTAAAATACTGCTAAAACACTAATAAATGTGTAAAGAGAGAAATGAACATAAATAGGTTGGCAAAGAGGACCACATGCCACTTACAACATTAAAGAGGGGAGTTCAAAATGCGGAATGAAAATGTCTCAAAAATCGCAAACATACTATTGTTCTCTGTTCACAAATATTCACACAACTAACACAGTAGTGGTATTGGAGAGTTTAGTGAGAGGGAAGAACTGAACCAAATCAGTATTATTTGGGAAATGAGTTGGGACAGTGGATAGGATTGAAGGTTGGGAAACACCAGGCCTTGATCATCTACGTCCCAGATGTAATGGGCTGAGTAATACTGGATGCAGGGATGGTCATGTTCCAAGATTCTACAAGCTCTGCAATAATTTACACAGATTGGGGGCTAGCTCGTGTAAGCAATCCAATCGAAAAGGGTGGTAAATATAAAATTATGAACTATAGGCCAGTCAGGGAAAAAATATCAAAATGAAAGCTTCAATTGCGAAGCATTTGACAAAACAGTATTCAGGATCTGCTAGAATCAGCATGAACATGAAGGGCCTGTTCCAGTGCACACTGTTCTGTCTTCTAAGCTTCGAGGAGAAAGTGAGGTCTGCAGATGCTGGAGATCAAAGTTGAAACTTTATTGCTGGAACAGCACAGCAGGTCAGGCAGCATCCAGGGAACAGGAGATTCGACGTTTCGGGCACAGGCCCTTCTTCAGGAAACTTCTAAGCTTGGCAAACTGACTGGCCATCTTTGAGGATGTAAACAATAGAGCTGATGAGAGTGCAACAGCTACTGAGGAGAAAAACTACAACTAACTCCCTGGACACCGCAGCAAAGGCTGAAAGGAGGAGACATTCTATCCTTCCACACTTACATTTGGTGATATTTCTGGCGTGTGACTGTGTGAATGTGAATACTGTGTCAGAGAGGCTGTCGGAAAAGGGCGGACGGTAAGTCGAACGTAACTGTGTTTGTGTGTCCGCGAATATTATGATATTTCTGGGTCTCTCTTGTGAAAATCAAAAACATTTTCAATTCAACTTATTCCCCGGCTCCCCCAATAGACCCCAAAGGTAGAATTTAAGACAATGTATTTGTTGATTTCAAGATTTTAGTCTAAAAGTACCGACAATGTCAGCGCTCAGCTCAAAAAGCTCGATCTGTGCGGCAGCAAAATGAGTTTAACTCAACAGCGGAGCCCTCTATTCGAGTGAAAACTTTTCAGTCGCAAACTTTACCGTGTCAGGGTCAGGAGCGATCGAGCCTGGCTCTCTGAAAATGCGGAATTTCAGAGGAATCGGAGAGTTTAGGCCGTTAGAGAAACACAGAGAGGCAGCAGGAGCAGGGAGCTGACGGCAGGTTGTCCCTGCGCCGTCCGCTCGCTGCCTTGAAGTTGCTCAGTGCCGCCCCCAGTAGCTTCATTGCTGACCGAGTTCAAACTGTCCCAGAGAAAGATTCAGCGCAGAGTTCTCAACATGAGCGACAGTGCAGCCGCCGAAACGGCTCCTCCAGCCGCCGCTCCCACCAAAGCCAAGGCTCCCAAGAAGAAGGCGGCGGCTTCCAGGAAGAAAACACCCGGTCCCGGGTTGGGAGAGCTGATTCTGAAGGGTGTCGGGGATATCAAGGATCGCAGAGGGGCGTCTCTGTCCGCTATAAAGAAGGCGCTGGAGAGAAGCGGGATCGATGTGGGAACGCGAAACGCACAGATCAAGATGAGTATCAGGAGGTGCCTGGCGAACGGCTCCCTTGTTCTGGTCAAGGGCCAGGGCGTCTCCGGCTCCTTCAAACTCCCTAAGAATCCAGTCAAGGCAAAAGCGGGAAAGAAGGCGGGAACATCAGCCGCCAAGAAACCGGCCGTGAAGAAATCACCGTCCAAGAAGGCGACAGCAAAGAAATCCCAGACCAAGAAGGCGACAGCCAAGAAATCCCCAGCCAAGAGAGCGACAACCAAGAAATCCCCAGCCAAGAAAGCGAGCGGCAAGAAGACGGCACCGCCAAAGAAAGCGGTGAGCAAAGCAGCGCCAAAGAAACGGACTCCCGTGAAGAAGGTGAAAAAGGCCAAGGGCCCTAAACCCCCCAAACCCCTCAGCAAACCGGCTAAAAGCAAGGCCAAGCCCAAAGCAAAAGTGACCAAGACAGCAGCAAAAAAATGAACCTGTCAGTGTAATATGTAACCGTCTGAACCCAAAGGCTCTTGTCAGAGCCACCCACATCTCTCAGGAAAGAGCTGAGCCCGAATCAAATGTTCCGTGTCCCGGTGCCGAGCGCAGACCTACCTTAGATATTATTTGATCTGAATAACTCAAATACACACACATGCCATGGTTTACGAGAGCTGAGACCTGTGAATGGGGAAGGTATCATATAGGGAGGGTTTATTGATCTCCATCTGGTTGTTTCACTTCGCGTCACGAATGTGACATTGTACTATCTTTATTTCATTGACCCGTTCAGGAATGTTACTTTGTTCAGTTTTGATTCTGAGACCCTGCGGATGTTTTCATTGCGTGTTCCTTCCATCTGCCTGTTACAGACTGTTCAGGTAGCAATTCCACATTGTCTTCGGGCTAATTACAATCTGGGGGTAACAAAAAAAATCCCAGGGGTAGCACGGTGGCTCAGAGGTTAGCACTGCTGCCTCAGCGCCAAGGACGTCTGTGTGGAGTTTGCACATTCTCCCCGTGCCTGCGTGGGTTTCCTCTGGATGCTCCGGTTTCCTCCAACAGTCCAAAGATGTGCATGTCAGGTGAATTGGCTGTGCTAAATTGCCTGTAGTGTTAGGTGGATTAGTCAGGGGTAAATGTAGGGGAATGGGTCTATGTGGACTTATTGGGCCGAAGGGCCTGTCTCCACGCTGTGGGTAATCTAATCATAAAGTGAGATTCTGTCCTTTTATCGGTGTATACTGCATTAGCTTTTAAGATGTTTAAATTGGCGGGGTTATTTCGACTCATTCACGGCGGGTAAACGTTCGGTTGTTCAGTTTGTCTGGCTGTTTTAAACCCCGCCTTTTCCTCCTGCCTGTTACGGACAGATCAGGCAATGCTCACGCCTCCTGTCAAAGCTGACTGCTAACGAGGTTTTAAGGAGTTGCTATAAAATAGTAAATTTTATCTTAGTTCCGGACGGATGGCGTTTTTGCGTTTTAATGGTTACTTTAATCTCAAGGTTTGTGAGGGTGAATTCAGTGGGCATTTAGAAACTGACCAACTGTCGTTTCCAGTGAACCAATCAGACTCCAACAATTCTTTTCCTGCCTGTTCTTTTCCATCCGGAGCTGTTTCTCTGTGGGTTGAGGGACAGGGCTGTATCCAATCCCAGCTCTAGGGCGGGCTCGCCGTTCCCTTAAACAGGGAGCACCGCAGCAGCCTCAGCATTGACAGCAGCAGCCTGTGTCTGTGTGTAACTGCGAGTTGAGGAGAATGGCTCGGACCAAGCAGACAGCGCGCAAATCCACCGGAGGGAAAGCTCCTCGCAAGCAGCTGGCGACCAAAGCGGCCCGCAAGAGCGCTCCGGCCACGGGCGGAGTGAAGAAGCCTCATCGCTACAGGCCCGGCACGGTGGCTCTGCGGGAGATCCGCCGCTACCAGAAATCCACCGAGCTGCTGATCCGCAAACTGCCCTTCCAGCGCCTGGTGCGAGAGATCGCTCAGGACTTCAAGACCGACCTGCGCTTCCAGAGCTCGGCGGTGATGGCCCTGCAGGAGGCCAGCGAGGCTTACCTGGTGGGACTGTTTGAGGACACCAACCTGTGTGCCATCCACGCCAAGCGGGTCACCATCATGCCCAAAGACATCCAGCTGGCCCGCCGGATCCGCGGGGAGCGCGCCTAAACGGAGCATAGCCGGCCCTGCACATTCACCCCGAGAGAGAGAGTAAAACACAACGGCTCTTTTCAGAGCCACTAAACCATCCAGAGAGAGCGGGAAGCGATCGCAGACGTTGGAAAATGGCTTTGAATAATATTCAAGTGGGGGGCGTGACGTCAGTAATACATTCCATGGGAGTTGGTTGAAGACAGTTCCCACAAGCAGCAGTGACTAGAATAGGCGCTGCTGTGAATGTTATGTAATTTTCATATAGTAGTGCAGTATTAATTCCGGATTACATCCCCTTTATCCTCACTGTCTCCCTTGGTGTTCCCACCAGTTACAGCTGGTATGATCATTGCTGAGGAAGCTGGCGGGAAAACATGGCGCCAAATCATCAACCGTTTTCTTTCAAATTTGAAAATCCTGCCGAAATGTAGATCAGAGAAGGGAGCTTTACGCAAAACAATGCATTCGTATTTAGTCATTAATTTGCAATTTTTCTTTCGGGTAATGAGTCTCGAACCTATTTGAAGCATTCGAGATTGTCTTCGGAGAGAACCAACACTCTCATTCAGCCCTGTGAGGATTTCATGAACGTTCTTCGGCGTGAACGCATTAATAACGAACGCCGTCTTTATGTATTATTTTAATGATGGAAATGTGTTGCTGGAAAAGCGCAGCAGGTCAGGCAGCATCTAGGGAACAGGAGAATCGACGTTTCGGGCACAGGCCCTTCTTCAGGAAAGAGGCCGAGCGGAGCAGGAACTGGTCCCGGAACTTGGAGTGAGCGGGCTGGGGGGAAGAGAGAGGCCTTTCTCGGGCTGTGTGTGGGCCTGCTGAGGGAGGCAGAGCGGGAAGAAGCTGCTGTGGGACATTCTTGTGGTTTACAATCCCCTAAACTCTGATGGGAATTCATTGTTTAGCATCTATTTCATGCTGTTTGTTGCGAAAAGACATTGAATAGTATGTCATTAAAGGACAGTATATCTAAATGTGAGAGCCTGTTGTTCTTCCTTCAACAGTTAATGTATTGGGAGCTGAATATTGAACTTGCAGATGTTGGTTAGTTTTTGTACCTTAGTAAATTTTTTTAGAATTTCGCAAACAGAAAAACAAAGACTGGAAGGGGCTCAGAGCTAGAGTGTAACCAGTCCTTGCTCTGTTCACCTTGCCCTGTTTAAAAACAAAGAATTATCACGATCATGACCTGACCTGAATATTTCATTGATCAGTTGATGTCTTTCTATTTAGCTGATGGTGATTTACAGAAAATATTCCTCTTGTCTTCCTCCAGGCAAATGATTGATGGACCAAGACAATGTAATATTCCCTCAGTACAAAGCCAAGTGTGAACATCTGCTTCTACCAACCAGCAGGTATGTTACTGTTGTCAGATTGGAGAACATCCTTTCCACAGTCAGAGTGGATTGAGTCAGATACACAGTGAGCTCAATTTCCAGAGGTACACATTCAATCCAAGAGTCAAACACAAATGATGCAATATTTTTTTTTTTGATTTCGCCCTATACTCAATGTACAACAGCTCAGTTCCAATAAATGCCACGATACTTAGTCAATTATCATTTGCAACATCAGAAGAGGGATAGATTGTATCTTCTTATGAAATATATATTAGGAACTGTATTAACTCCACATGTAATGAAGGCAATTTTAAAGGTGAACAAACAAATCATTCTGTTACATTGTTACAGCAAGGATTTCTGAAGATACAGAAGGAAACTTTGGCATTATCAGTAACTGAGACGGACAAAATTAATCTTTTGATAAATAGAAGTCCTATGTGAAAGGCACAACAACTAAACAGTGTAAATTCCAAATAAACCTCTGAGCACAGATGCTTTTCTGCTGCAATGTGTTGCATGTACATTTGTCCATGGATCCTACAGGCACTAAAGCTAAAGAACACTGGCTGTGGACATTATTGAACTACATGTGCAATGCCAGAGATTAACAGATATACAAACACATCCACTTTCACTGACAGGAGCTGACTCCAGTGGCAATGGATAGTACCTCATTCATGTCAAGTAGCAGAAGTTTGAACACCTGAAGTACAATAGCAGTTACTAAAAGTGACATGTTTCAATTTGGATGACACTAGCACAGTGAAACACAATAACCAAGAATAAGGAGCACATTGATATCTAGTATCAGAGAGTGAGTGAATCTCATTCTCACACTGAGCCTGGTGCTGATGAACACACATTTTCTCCACACTCTCACATTCTGGTTGAGGGCCTGAGTAATGCAGAAGCATTTCCATACTTTTTTTAATATATGAAACACTGATTTATAAGGCATTAAACCCACCTCATAAGGTGTATCAGATCATGA
Organism: Chiloscyllium plagiosum; assembly: GCF_037043375.1. Lineage (NCBI taxonomy): Eukaryota > Metazoa > Chordata > Chondrichthyes > Orectolobiformes > Hemiscylliidae > Chiloscyllium > Chiloscyllium plagiosum. Next base: position 11,832,950 of record NW_028270187.1, read on the forward strand.
CATGCAGAACGGGAAACACAAGGCAACATAAAAAAAGTGTCAGTATGATATAGACTAGTGCCACTCCTTTCAAGTGATACAGATTGGCAGCACAACAGAAAACTCACTCACACACAGCCAGTTAATGCTGAAAGGGGAAAAAAAATGAAATTTATGCCCAGATATTTCCAAATATGGACAGTTATAAATTGATTCACCAAATCATTAATCGCTTCAGTTAGCATCAGATGTTATATCTTAGTGTCCAGCCGCAACTGATAAAGATTACTACATACATAAAATATTTTTTTAAAAGTCTGAATGCAATAAAATTCAGATTCATGGCAAAGATAACATTAATCCGGCAACACAATAGGTTAGTGAATATTGATCAAGTTTATCCTAAACTCAGACCAAAAAAACACAACTGAACATGGAAAGAAAATGAGATCCACATACTCTACCTGATGCTATTGCCCACAGAACAAAACTGGCACTATAGTTATCAAAGACAGGTAAGTGCAGAAATAATCTCAAATTAGCATTTAGATAGAGATACTGTCAATGAGTGGATGAAGTTCAGAATCCCAACAGTTAATGGAAACTAGTATGGAGAACGGGTGAAGAACAGAATGTCCCAGTCTGGACATAAATTGGCCGAATGGCTGGATCAATTCTGTGACTCTACCATAAATGACATAATGCAGAAGAGTTTAAGTCCCAATCACAACACCCTAAAATCTATCACAGAATCAATCACCGTCACAGAGAATTATTTTTCCTAATTTCATTCATGGGATGAGAGAATCACTGGCGAGGCCAGCATTTATTGCCCATCCCTCACTCCCAGGGGATAGTTATGTGTCAGCCACATTGCTGTGGGTCTGGAGACACATGTAGGCCAGACCAAGTAAGGATGGCAGCTCCTTTTCTTAAAGGACATTAGTGAACCAGATGGCAAACAAGAATAGATTCCTTGACATCACTGGACTCATAGAATATTATTGGCTGTCAGTGAATTAAGCAACTTTTGATACATGAGAGTTAAAAGTGACTGGTACTGATTGAGCACTTGATGTTCGGTCACACAGCACAAACTGACAAGGTTAGCTCAATTCGTGAATTCTCATGTGGACACAACAAAAACTGTTGTGGTTCTGTTCGCCGAGCTGGGAATTTGTGTTGCAGACGTTTCATCCCCTGTCTAGGTGACATCCTTAGTGCTTGGGGGCCTCCTGTGAAGCGCTTCTGTGATGTTTCCTCCGGCATTTATAGTGATTTGTACCTGCCGCTTCCGGTTGTCAGTTCCAGCTGTCCGCTGCACCCAATATACCGGCCACTGCAGCGGAAAGCTGGAACTGACAACCGGAAGCGGCAGGTACAAATCACTATAAATGCCGGAGGAAACATCACAGAAGCACTTCACAGGAGGCTCCCAAGCACTGAGGATGTCACCTAGACCGGGGACGAAACGTCTGCAACACAAATTCCCAGCTCGGCGATCAGAACCACAGCAACGAGCACCCGAGCTACAAATATTCTCCCCCAACTTTGAACAACAAAAATTGACAGGCGGAGATTGATGGCTCCTCACACACATTCACTCTGCAGAAACTGAACGGGAGAGCATGATACTTAAACACACACCCCCAAACCACCACACACACTTCAAAAACACTGGCAGGTACAATCTGATAAATGCATTTGCACATGTATAAACGAAACGTTGACAAATACAGATTCACACCTACATCCTGAGTTACACAGAGCAGAATATAACAGGGACAGATTGGTCAATCACACTCAAATGCACGTGGCAGGACATTTCAGTGGAAGATATTCTCATTCACAAAGCAGAAACTTATTGGAACAGATTGATAACACTTTCAAATTACTTAAATTGACATGTACGGTTTGATAATGACTTTCTCATATTCACAGGAGAAACTGACAGGTAGAGATTGATAACAGAAGAAATCAGAGTTACATTTGAGGTCTAGTGACCCTTCCTCAGAACTGAGTGTGTGCATTTTCCTAGCTGCTACATGGTCTTCTCTATTCTGGGAAAACTGAGTGTAGATTGGGTGTCCACTTTGCCAAACACCTACATTCTGTCCAGAAAACAAGACCCTGAGCTTCCACTTGCCTGCCACTTCAACACACCACCAATCCCCTGATGAACATCTCTGCCTCGGGCTTGCTGCAGAGCTCCAGCTAAAGCTCAGTGCAAGCTGGAAGAATAGTACCTCATTTTCTGGTTGGGAACACAACAGCCTTCTGGACCCAATACTGACTTCTACAACTTTAGGGCGAGAGCTTTCCCATGTCATTACCCAGAACCTCTCACACCGGCCTTGTTATCACAAGGTCTGCTATTATACACCAACAGTCACTAACAGTCCCTGTTAATAGTGAGTCACCTTCCTTGTCTGACCATGATCTTTGGATTCTATATCCATCTACCAGTTACTCCTGACCCTTCAACATACCCTACCTTCGGCAGAAAAACTAATCATTTCCTGGCTTCCATCAGTTCTCAGGAAGGGTTACTGGACTGGAAATTTTAACTTTGATTTCTGTCCACAGACTCTGTCAGACCTGCTGAGCTTTTCCAGCAAGTTGATTTTGTTTCTGATTTCCAGCATCTGCAGTTCTTTTGGTTTTCATTTAGAGATTAATAACTACGTTTTCATATTCACAGAGCAGAAACTACCAGGGAAAATTGATAACCACATTCACATGTTCACAAAATAAAATTTGTCAGGCAAACATTGATAAATACACTCACATTTACAATTCGGACCCTGATTGGGAAGGATTCTTAATTAAACTTAACTAAACTTTCACAAAGCAAAACCTGACAGGGACTGTTAAAAACTAACTTCTCCTATTCACATAGCAGAAACTGGCAGGTTTAGATTGACAATTACCCAAACATATTCACCAAGAAGATATCCTCAGGAGGCTAAGGAAATTCACTGTGTCTATAAAGACTCTGCAATTTTTTATCGATGCACCACCTATCTGGATGTGTCACAGTGTGGTATGGCCACTGTTCTGCCCAAGAGCACAAGCAATTACAGTCAGTTGTGAACAAAGCCCAATCCATCACTGAAAGCAGCCTTCCATTCAAAGGCTCCATTTATACTTCCGCCTGTGTTGGGAAAGCAACCAACATAATCAAAGACCCATCTGACCCCGGTTCTGTGCTCCTCCACCCTGATCTGTCAGGTAGAAAATACCGAAGTTTGAATATACCGTCCAACAGTTTCAAGAATTGATTCTATGCTGTTATTAGATTTTTGAATGGACCTCTCAAATTTTAATGTTATTCTCTCTCTCTCTGTACCATTAACACTGAGTCCAGATTCTGTTCTATTGCTCTAATGCACTTTGTATGATATAATCTGCCTGTAAGGCACTCAAAACAATACTTTTCATTGTATCTCTGTACATGTGACAATAATAAATCAGATCAAATCAAGTGGATAACTACGCTCACATGTCACAGAATCTGAGAGGTACAGGTTGATAGCTACAGTCACACAACCTGACAGGAAAAGATGAATAAACATTCAAACCCTGACATTACAGTACCTGACAGGAAGGATTGATAACTAAAATCTCTTCTTCACAAAGCAGAAATTGATAGTGACAGATGAAAGCTCAGCTCACACATACACATAGCATAAAATGGCAGGAATTGACAATTACACAGACATATTCACCGAGCAGAAACTGACAGCTATAGATTGATAACTATATTTATGTATTCACACAGCAGAGTCTGAAAGGTACAGATTGATAATTACACTCTCACTTTGACAAAGAAGAAATTGACAGGTAGAGAATGATAACTGTACTAGTCACATATTGACAGGGCCAGATTGGTATTGACTCTCTCAAACTGATGTAGTAAAAACAGATTGACAATGACACTCTGGTGTCAAATAGCAAAACCCGACAGGTACTGTTTGATAATTGCACTGAGAAATTGATTATAGCTGAAACTGACAGGTGGAGATCAATATCTCCATTCACACAGAAGATATTGACAGGTACAAATTGATAACTGCATTTAATATTCATACAGCAGAAACTGGCAGGGAGATACTGAGAATGACACACCCATTCTCAAAGCTGAAACTGACAGGTTCAGGTTGATAACTACACTGTCAGATACACAGCAGAAACTGTTAGGGAAAGATTGTTAAGTAAATTCACACATTCACAACGACAGAAACTGACAGGTATATTGATAAGTAAACTCGCACATCCCCATCAGTGAAGCACATAGGGACTGACCCTATTTATTTAAAATGTATTATCAATCAGTCTCTGCCAGTTTCTACTATGTGGATATGAGTTCAGTTATCAATCTATACCTGTCAGTTTATACTATGTGAATGTATGAATGTAGTTATCAATCTGTCCCTGTCACTCTCTCGTAAAATACATTTTGGACATTGCAGAGAGTGACAGGGAGAGATTGATAACTATATTAACTCTCACATTTGCACGGCCTATACTGACAGGTATAGGTTGACAGCCGTACTCCCACGTTCACCTCGCAGGAACTGACAGGTATGGATTGATAAGGAAACTCTCAAGTCCCTATACAAACTTGTATTGGGTAGCCCCATTGTGGAGCTGTAGAGATATTGGTTAGTAGCTGGTTCTCAGTGAATTGGTATAGATTTCTTTTGTTACAATCACCAGACAAAGAGCAACTCATGTCAGACCTGTAGTTCTTTTTGAAATGCTGACTTGAAAGAAACACAGCCTCATGATTATAAAATGAATATTACATTGAAAGGTTTGATACTGTCAAACTCACTTAATGTTGACTTACAGGGGATGTCTCTTCTCTCTTCTTCCAGACAATTACATGAAGGAGCAAGACAATGTAACATCCCCTCGGTACGAAGCCAAGTGTGATCAGTTCCTTCTAACAAACAGCAGGTATGTTATCGCTGTCAGACTGAAAAACATACTTTCTACAGTCACAGAGCAGTTGAATTAGATACACATGGAATTCAATTTCTAGAGAAAAGTTTTCACAAGAATAGTCAAATACCACCAAGTAATTATAACTTTTTTTATCCCTCTCCATTCTCAATTCACATCACCTGATTTCCAAGAAATGTTATCATTCACAGCCATTGAGTCATCGAGACGTACAGCACTGAAGCAGACTCTTTGGTCCTACTCATCCATGCCAACCAGATGTCAGAAACTAATCTAGTCCCATTTGCCAGCACTTGACCCATATCCCTTTGAACCTTCCTATTCATAGACCCATCCAGATGCCTTTTAAATGTTGTAATTGTACCAGCTTCCTCCACTTCCTCTGGCAGCTCATTCCTTACTCATACCATCTTATGCGTGAAAAAGTTGCCGCTTAGATCCATTTAAAATTTTTCCCCATTTACCTTAAACCTATGCCTCTAGTTTTGTACTCCCCCAACTCAGGGAAGAGACATTGTCCCTCATGATTTTATAAACCTCTATGTGTTCAGCCTCACTCTAAAGCTCAAATCGTCCAACCCTGACAAATTCCTTGTAAATTTCCTCCCACATTCCAAAGATGTGCAAGTCAGGTGAATTGGCCATGCTAAATTGCCCGTAGTGTTAGGTAAAGGGGTAAATGTAGGGGTATGGGTGGGTTACGCTTCGGCGGGTCGGTGTGGACTTGTTGGGCTGTTTCCACACTGTAAGTAATCTAATCTAATCTAAATCTTTTCTGAACCCTTCAACATTTCACAATATCCTTCCAATACGAAGGAGACCAGTATTGCATGTACTATTCCAAAACTAACCTCAGCAATGACCTGCACAGCCACAACATGACCTCCCAACTCCTATACTCGATGCACTTACCAATGAAGAAAACGTACAAAATGCCGCCTTCACTGTCCTATCTACTTGTGACTCCACTTTCAAAGAGCTATGAACCTGCATTCCAAGGTCTCTTTGTTCAGCAACACTCCCCACGATCTTACCATTAAGTGTACAAGTCCTGCCCTGATTTGCCTTTCCAAAATATAGCACCCCAGATTTATTTGAATAAAACTCCATCTCCCACTCCTCAGCCCATTGGCCCATCTGATCAAGACCTTGTTGTACTTTGAAGGAACCTTCTTTGCTGTCCAATTTTGGTGTCATCTGCAAACTTATTAACTATACCTGCTATGTTCAAATCCAAATCATTCACATAAATGATAAAAAGTAGTGGATCCAACACTGATACTGGTGGCACACCACTGGTCACAGCCCTCCAGTCTGAAAAGCAGCTCTCTTCCACCACCACCCCCATCTTCTACCATCGAGCAAGTACCATGAAATCTAACCTTGGTACACAATCTCCCATGATGAACCTCTTCGAACACCTTACTGAAGGCCATATAGGTCACAGCCACCACTCTGACCTCATCAGTCCTTTGTTACTTCTTCAAAACAACTCATTCAAATTCATGACATGTTTTCCGATGCACAAAGCCATGCTGACTATCCCAAAGCAGTCCTTGCCTTACCAAATGCATGTCAATCCTGTCTCTCAGGATTTTCTCCAACATTTTGCCCACCAACAATATCAGACTCACTGGTCTACAGTTCCCTGGCTTTTCCTTACCACCTTTCTTAAATAGTGACACCACATTAAAAATCTTCCAGTCATCCAGCACCTCACCTGCGACTATCAATGATAAAAATATCTCAGCAAGGTGCCCAGCAATCACTTCCCTACCTTCCTACAGAATCCGAGGGTGCATCTGATCAGGTCTTGAGGATTTATCCACTTTTATGCATTTCAAGACATCCGGCACTTTCTCCTCTGTAATATGGACATTTTTCAACATGTCGCTATCTATTTTCCCACATTCTATTATCTTCCATGTCCTCCTTCACAGTGAACACTGATGCAAAATACTCATTTAGTATCTTCCCCATCTCCTACGGCTCCACGCATCAGGTGCCTTGCTGATCTTTGAGAGGCCCTATTCTCTCCCGAGTGACTGTTTTGTCCTTAATCTATTTCTAAAAACTCTTTGCATTCTTCTTTCTTCTATTTGCCAAAGCTATCTCATGTCCCCTTTTTGCCCTCAGGATTTCTCTCTTAAGGATATTCCTATGATCTTTATACTCTGAGGATTCACTCAATTTCTTCTGTCTATACCTGACATATGCTTCATTTTTTCTTAACCAAAACCTCAATTTCTCTCGTCATCCCACATTCCCTACACCTACCAGCCTTTCCTTTCACCCAAACAGGAATATACTAACTCTGGACTCTTGTTATCGCAGTTTGAAGGCTTCCCATTTCCCAGCGTTCACTTTACCTCCAAACATCTGCCCCCAATCAGCTTTTGAAAGTTCTTGTCTAATGCTGTCAAAATTAGCCTTCCTCCAATTTCGAACTTCAGCTTTTAGATCCGGTCTGTCCTTTTCCATCACTATTTAAAAACAAACAGATTTATGGTTGCTGGCTCCAAACTGCTCCCCCACAGACACCTCAGTCACCTGCTTTGCCTTATTTCCCAGGACGAGGTCAAATTTTGCATCTTCTTTAGCAGGAACATCCACATACTAAATCAGAAACTTTCCTTGTACACACTTAATAAATTCCTCTCCTTCTAAACCCTTAACACGACAGCAGTCCCTGTCTACATTTGGAATGTTAAAATCCCCTACCATAACCACCGTATTATTCTTACAGAGAACTAAAATCTCCTTACAAATTTGTTTCTTAATTTCTTGATGACTATCAGAGAGACTATAATGCAATCCCAATAAGATGACCATCCCTTTCTTATTTCTCAGTACCATCCAAATAACTTCCTGGATATATTCCCAGGAATATCGTCCCTAAGTACAGTAGTAATGCTATCCCTTATCAAAACTGCCACTCCCCTCCTCTCTCGCCCCCACTTTCTAAGCTTCCTGTAGCATTTGTATCCTGGAACATGAAGCTCCTTCTCTCAGAACATTTACATGTTGATTAAGAAATTTTCTTCGAATTTTAAAAGTCTCTTCCCCATCCAAGACTTTAACACAATGGTACTTCCAGACAATGTTTGTAAAAACCGACTATTACAGCCTTTATATTCTTACATATATCTGAAATCTGTGTATATTTGTTCCTCAGTTTCCTTCTGACTGTTGGGCCTATAGTACAGTCCCATCATGGTGATTATCCCCTTCTTATTTTAACCCAGATATTTTCACTGGATGGTCTTTCTCAGAAATATTTTCTCTAGTTAGAGCAGCAATGTTTTCCTTAATCAAAAACACCACTCCACCTTCTCTTTTGACTGCCTTTCTATCCTTCCTATATCCCCCTCGTACTTCTATAATCTATTGAATACAGACCCAGAGTTATCTTCAATTGCTGTTTTTCAGACAAGTCCATCATCCTGTGGTCTTTCTTGTAAATATATGCTGGGCTCCCTCCAACACAAGTACACCCTTCCCGAGATAACGGGCCCAAAGCTGCTCACAATATTCCAAATGCAGTCTGACCAGAGATAATAGAGCCTCAGCAGTACATCTCTGCTCTTGTATTGTAACCTCCTTGAAATAAATGTTAAAATGGCATTTGCCTTCCAAACTGCCTTCTGAACCTGCCAGTTTACCTTAAGAGAATTCCTGAACTAGGACTCCCAAGGTCCCTTGCTTTTGAGATTTCTGAAGCCTTTCCCTGTTCAGAATGTTATCAACATCTTTATTCCTTCTACCAGAGTGCATAACCTCACAATTTCCCACATTGTATTTCATCTGTCACTTCTTTGTCCACTCTTGCAGCCTGTCCAAATCCTTCTACACCCTCTGCACCTCCTCAGCACTACCTGCCTCTCCACCGACATCTATCCCATGTGCAAACGTGTAAGAATATCCTCAGTTCCTTTGTCCAGATCATTAAGGCATAACATGAATAGTTGTGGTCCCAACACTGACCCCTGTGGAAGTCCATGAGTCACCGGCTGCCATTCTGTAAAAGACCCTTTTATCCTGACTCTCTGCCTTCTGCCAAGCAGCCAATTCTCTGCCTTTACCTTGTTTAGCAGCCTGCTGTGTGGTACCTTATCAAAGGCCTTCTGGAAATGCAAATCGATTACACCCACTGGCTCTGTGTTGTCTAACTTGCTTGTTACTTCCTCAAAGAATTTGAACAGATTTATCAGGGAAGATCGCTCCTTAAAAAAGCCGTGCTGACTCTGCCCTATTTTACCATGCACTTTCAAGTACTCTGCAGCCTCATTCTAAACAAGGGATTCTCAAACCTTAGGAATGACTACATTCTAGCTACGTAGCCTATAGTTTCCTGCCTCTGCCTCCCTTTCTTAAACACGTGTTGCATTAGCCATTTTCCAGTCATCTGGGACCCTGCCTGACTCCAGTGCTTTCTGAAAGATCATCACCAATGCCTCTCCAATCTACTCCGCTGTCTCCTTCAGTTATCTGGAGTGTAGTCCATCCGGTCTTGGTGATTTATCCGCCTTCGGCTTAGCGTCTTCCCCTTACCAATGGCCAATGCACTCACTTCTGTCCCCAAGATCCCCTTGAAGTTCTGGTCGGTTGCTGGTGTCTTCCACTGTTTAAAACTGATGGAAAGTACCTCTTCAGATCCTCTGCCATGCTGTGGTTCCCCATTACTACTTTTCCAGCATTGTTTTCAAGCTGTCCAATGTCCACTCTTGTCTCTTCGTAACCGCTTAGATATCCAAGAAAATTGCCTGCAGCCCTCTTCTGTATTTGTAGCGCGCTTACTCTCATATTTCACCTCTTTCCCCGTCCCCACCTTTTCTTAAAGTTATTTATGTTTTTCAAAGACTTCCCAATCTTCTGGCTTCCACTAATCTTTACCACACTATATGCTGCTTGTGTTGCCTTTATGCTCTCCCGGACTTCCCCTGTCAACCAGGGTTGTCTCATCCTCTCCTTAGTATTTTTCTTCTTCCTTGGGATGAATTTCTGCAATGTCTCCTGAATTAACCCAGAAACTCCTGCCATCGTTGATCCACTGTCTTCACTGGTTGGCTCTCCCTTCCAATCAACTCTGTCCAGCCCCACCCACATGTCTTTATAGTTACCTTTACCCAATTGTCATCCCGTTACCTCTGATTCAATCTTCTCCCTCTCAAGCTGCAGGGTGAACTCTATTATGTTATGGCCACTGCCTCCTAGGAGTTCCTTCACTTTGAGCTCCCTAATCAAGTCTCCCTCGTTACACCTTACTAAATCCAGAATCGCCTGTTCCTGAGTGTGCTCTTCCACAAACTGCTCCAAACAAAACATTTCTGAGATAATTCCACGTTTGCTTGAGAACCGCTACCAACCTGTTTTTCCCAGTCCACCTGCATATTGAAGTCCCCAATGATTATTGCAACAGTTCCTTACATGTTTTTATAGTCTCCTGATGTATTTTCTCCCCCACATCCTGACAATGGCTAATGGCTTATACACAAGTTCCTTCGGGGTCTTTTTCCCTTTGAGGGTCTTGATCTCTACACTATGGATTCTACACCTTCTGACTCTATTTTGCTTCTTGCTGTCAATTTAATTTTATTTATTGCTAACAAGGCAACCCCTCTGACTCTGCCCATTGCCTTTTCGATAGCTTGGATAATTAGTTACCAGTCCTGAACCCCCTGCAACCTTTTCTCTGATACCTACAACATTGTGAATGCCAAGTTCAGTCTGGCGTACCAGCTGATTTACCATGTTCTGTAGACCGTGTGTATTTAGTTACAAGTCCCTCAGCCCTGCATTAATTGTCCCACTTCTCATAGGTGTCCCCTTATCTGCTGATTCCTGATCCTGTCCGTACTTTCCGTCCTATTTCTTGTTGTGGAAACTTTAACCTGTGCTGAGCACTTCCCCATTTTGACTTTTCCACAATTTTCCACGCAGCTGAAAAACAACCACCATGTTTTAGTTTAAAGTCCAATATGTAGGCCCTGGTTATGCCATTCTCCAGGACTCTGATCCCAGCATCATTCACATGTAGCCTGTCCCATCGGAACAGTTCCATCCTTCCCCAGTACTGTCTCCAATCTCCAGTGAATTCAAACCTCCCCTTTCTCCTACACCAGTCGTTCAGCCCCACATATCTTACTGTTATAATCTTGCTGACGTTGTGGCTCGAGTAGTAATCCAGAGATTTTTTATTCTGTTTTTTAATTTATCCCTTCAGCAGACCTTCTTCCCTCCTTCTGTCTATATCGACCACTGGATCGTTCCTCTGCAGCCCAGATGACTATTGTGAAGCCAGGCACCAGGCAGGCAAATCTGCCTTCGGGACTCTCGATTCTGGCAACAGGGAAGAGTCTCTATTCCCCTGACTACACTGTTTCCAATTACACTTGCATTTCACTTTTCTCCTTCCTCTAGAATCGCTCCCTCTCCCACAGTGCTGTGGTCAGTTTGCTCATTCTCCCTACAGACCCCACTTTCATCCACAAAGGGAGCAAGAATCTCAAACCTGTTCGACAAGCTGATGGGCTGAGGCTCATTTAGCACTACCCTCTGCTTCCTTCTGCCTGCCTCACTATAGTCACACCCTTCTGTCCCTGACCACTGATCGATTTGAGGTAGTTAATCTAATGCCTCCTGAAACAGAGCATCCAGGTAACTCTGATCCCTCCCTGGTGTGTGGAAGTGTTCGGAGCTCAGACTTCAGCTCAACAATCTGAGCTGGAATCCCTCAACCAACACTTGTTATGGTTGCAGTAGCTATGAACCACTATTGGGTCCACCAGCTCTGACATCATGCAGTTACAACACCTCGCCTGGTCTGGCCCCCTCCATTTCAATGACTTGGTGCTGAACTTGATTTTTAAACATTTCATGCTGAAAGAACATCCACTGTTGTTGGGGAGATTAATTGACCATGCTCAAGAAGCCAAAATTAAGTAATTGCAGATATCTTGAAAGATTGCGTGGCTGGCAGAGATGAGAGATGTAAGTGATCACTATCATAGAAGGATTTGAAAAAAAAGGACAAGAAATTTGTTAAAATGTTGCTTTTCCTCAACTTGCGACCTCTTCAGGTCAGTGAGCTCAGGGTGAGGGGAACAAAACCCAGTGTGAGCGAATACATGGGCAGCGGGGTGTTGGATGAGCTCAAGATTACAGGGAGGTTGAAAGTGGGAGGTGGATCAGGAGTGTGTTAGGGTCATTCAGTCTCGAGGTTGCAAAGGACTGGATGAGATTTTCAGCACCTGGAGCTGAAACTGTGTTGGAGTCAGGCCACGTTACTGAAATGGAAATAGAATGTCACGGTGAGGATGTGGGTCTGTGGTTCAAAGCTAATCTCCAAGTGCAATATTCCCTTAATGTTGGGAAGAGCCTGGTCCAGATAGTTACCTGAGGGGGCGATACAGTTGGAGTTTGGAAGTTTTGTAACAGGGACTGAAGCCAGCAGCTTTTAGTGAACAAAGGATCAGAAGTAGGCCTTTCAGCTGTTCCACTATTGAATGAACTCATGGCTGCTGCGTGGAGTTCAGCCTTTGGCCCATATCCCTGAATACCTTTATTGAACAAAGGTTTATCTGTCTCAGACTGAAAACTAACAACCTTTTCCACTCTTTTCATATTGAAGTCATTCCTCACATCTCTCTCGAACAGACTCTGCTCCCAAGTTCTTGATTAAGTTGGAGGCAATTTCTATTCATCCAGCACTGGATGTTGGGACGTTGTGCGAGTTGGAGGGATCTCCAAGGGAGTGCTGGTCACATACACATGCTCCCCGGTCCTTCATGGTGGTGAAAGTGGCTGGTTGTGCTCAAGGTATGGTTGATAAAACTCCTCTCATTCTAGTCCTTCCAGAGCTGTGGCATATAATGTGGGAAAATATATGCATTTTGGCAGGAAGACGAGGAGAGGTGAATATTATTTAACAAGGTGAAAACTGCAGCACAGAACTGTGGGTCCTTCTGCTTGAAAGATGAAAAACTAGCATCCAGGTTCAGTGGGTATTCAGGAAGGGAAATAGTCAAGTTGGCTTTTATTTAAAGGGAATGGGTAGAAAAATGGAAGTTTTGCTAAAACTGTACAAGACACGAGTGAGATCACATTTGGAATCCTGTCAATAGCTTTTGTCCCTTGTTTTGGGAAAGGCAGTCCATAGATTAGGCAGTCAGTAGATTAATCCTGGATATGGGAGGAATTTCTCAGGAGATGAGTTTGAGCAGACTGCTTCTGTACTCATTGAAGTTCAGAAGAATGAGACAAGACCTTATGGAAAGATTCTGAGGAGCTTGATATTGTAGATTCTGGTAGATTGTTACTACTTATTTGAGAATTGAGGACTTGAGGACATAATCTCAGAGTAAGGAATCACCTATTAAAAACAGATGTGGAGGAATTCCTTCTCTTTGGGTACTGAATACTGCAGTGGCCTGTAAAGGCTGTGCTGCTCAGTGTGTCCAAGGCTGAGATAAATAGATTTTCAATTAGTAAGGAATTCAAGGGTGGGGGCATAAGGCAGGAAAATTGAGCTGAAGATTATTGGATCAGCTCTGATCTCACTGAATGGTGACAGCAGACTTGCTGGGTTGAGTTGCATCTGATGGTGTTAAACATCTTCTTTTCTGGGTTCTCACTTGATTTGCCTTTTGTTTTCAATGAATTTCACAGGGTATTGGAAGAAGATGATTTGCAATGAGGAGACTTAAAACCAGGCATCACTTCCCAATCTGACCAAGCTGCCGAGTTTATTGTCGTCTGAATATCATTGGGTTTTGCAGGAAAAAAGCACCATTCACAGCGGGGGAGAAACCGTACATGTGTTGTACATATGGACAAGTCTTCAGCAGATCATCTGCCCTGTCTGGGAAAGGATTCACTCGATCATCCACCTTGCTGAAACCCCAGCAAGTTCACAAAGAAAACAGACCTTTGAAATGCTTAGAATGTAGGAGGTGCTTTAAAAACTCTGGGGCACTGATATCCCAACAACATCCTCACTGTGACGAAAGACCCTTCATGTGCTCTCACTGTGAGTGTGGGTTCAAGCCGTCGTCCAACTTCGTTAAACACCAGCAGATCCACACTGGGGAGAGATCATTCACCTGCTCACACAACAGGAAAGGATTGTCTCATAAATCCAACCTGTTAAAACACCAGCGATTTCTCTGAAGTTAGAGGCTGTACTGACTGTGGGAAGAGATTCATTGTGAAATCCAAGCTGCTGAAACACCAGCGTATTCATGAGAAATGACAGTGCCTGGTTTTTACTGTGAACATCTCCCTGCTTCATAGTCTCAGCCAGAACATTTTGTTTCAAGTCCCACCTGATATGGAGCTATGTCAAAGAACTTAATTATTTTTGTAATTGATAACTGAATGATGTCCACTGTGGCAGGTTTCTACTGAAGTTAATGAACTCCAGCTCAGTTAAAGGGATGACTCTTCTGGATGACAATGAAATAAATGCACTTTGTGTTAAACACACAGTTCAAAGTCTGTGAGAAGATTTGTAGCTCGGGTGCTCGTTGCTGTGGTTCTGTTCACCGAGCTGGGAATTTGTGTTGCAGACGTTTCGTCCCCTGTCTAGGTGACATCCTCAGTGCTTGGGAGCCTCCTGTGAAGCGTTTCTGTGATCTTTCCTCCTGCATTTGTAGTGGTTTGAATCTGCCGCTTCCGGTTGTCAGTTCCAGCTGTCCGCTGCAGTGGTCGGTATATTGGGTCCAGGTCGATGTGCTTATTGATTGAATTTGTGGATGAGTGCCATGCCTCTAGGAATACCCTGGCTGTTCTCTGTTTGGCTTGTCCTATAATAGTAGTGTTGTCCCAGTCGAATTCATGTTGCTTGTCATCTGCGTGTGTGGCTACTAAGGATAGCTGGTCGTGTCGTTTCGTGGCTAGTTGGTGTTCATGGATGTGGATCATTAGCTGTCTTCCTGTTTGTCCTATGTGGTGTTGTTCTTCCCGGGCTTATTGGATAACATTAGCATAGCCAATCATGCTGGCTCGCTTTATCTTTCTAAACTAATCACCGTCTGCCACACTGGTTCCCTGCATCACACTTAACCTATCAGATTATAACCTCATTGTCTTCAGCATAAACTCATGAACCAGTGATTCAGCTAACCTATCACAATACACTATCATTATCTGTTACTGGAGCCCTGTAATATGGTCCCGAGCATGCATCAGTTAACTACATAACTGCCAAAGTAACTTCCATAAGTGAAGGAGTTGGAATTTGCTGTTGATCACATCCAGCATCCAATTTGATTCATTGCAGTCTTTTTCAATTGACCTTGTGAAAATTCTAGCTTGGTTACAGGTGTTTATTAAAGGTCAATTATATCAAATTTGTGGGAAACACCCAGTTTGCTAACGCTTTCTAATGTCCTTTGCACTTCCTTTTGAAAAGTTTCCCTTTCTCTCTCTTCCATCTTGTACAGAGCTCACGGAGCTTCTTTGTCGTTCAGATTGAGATAATCTGAGCAGCTGTTTCTTCCATGTCCCTCCTTTCTCTGAAACTGTCTCTGAAATTCCACCTTGTCTGCGTCCTTCATGTTCAACTTCCTCCAGCTCCTCTCCTACCTTGGGAGCTCCTCCTGTCCATGAGAACCAACTTCTCATCTCTTGACCATTTTTCCACTTAATGGCCAAACATCCAGCCTCCTCCCATTCCCTGATATTGTTACCAGTTCTTGCTCTCATCTGGTAAGGTCCCTGTCACTTTAATTCCACCATCATCATCCAGTGAAAACCAACATGGCCTTGTTTCCAAACTCCCTTTCCTTTCCAAAAACCTAGAACTTGGTAACCCCCAAGGGAGGAGCCTATCCCTGGCTCCTGCTGTTCTCAACCACATGACACCATGAGGTGAGCTCATCCAAAGGCATGGTATTCGTTTTCACACCTCTGCTGACATTACCCAATTCTACCTCATCAGACAACTCAATGTCTCCGTTATTCCACTGTTGCTAAATTATCAGACTGTGTATTCTACAGCACTGGATGTTTTACTGACTTATTAAGTCACAGGATGTGGGCATCACTCGCTCATCCAGGGCAGTTAAGTGCCAACCACATTGCTGTGGATCTAGAATCACGTACAGCAGACTGGGTATGGACAGGGTTTCTTTCTTTTAAAGGACTTCAGTGTACCAGGTGGGATTTTCCAACACTCAACCAGGTCATTGTTAGCCTTTTAATTCCAGATTTTTATTGAATTCAAATTCCATCATCTGTCATAGTGGATATCAAAACCAGATCGCCCCCAAACATTACCTGGATCCCTAGTTTAATAGTATTCAGATAATACCACTAAGCTACTGCCTCCATGAGCAGAAATTTGCTCCAGTTAAAAATTGCAAACGTCCCTCTTGATCACTGATATCCAGTCCATAACTCTGTGATATCTGCATATTGGGCTGTGTTGCTCCCTGCCTCTGTTGCCTGCACTTCCTCACTCTGAGGTACCTGCATTCCACTCATTCTGCCCTCTTTAGCATCTCTGATTGTCAATACTCCATTATAATCTTGCCTGAGCAGGGCGTTCTGATATTCCATCCTTCAACCAGTCTGCCTCTCTCCTTGTGAATATTTGTTCAAAACTTAAGACCATAAGACATAGGAGTGGAAGTAAGGCCATTCGGCCCATCGAGTCCACTCCACCATTCAATCATGGCTGATGGGCATTTCAACTCCAGTTACCCGCATTCTCCCCGTAGCCCTTAATTCCTTGTGACATCAAGAATTTATCAATCTCTGCCTTGAAGACATTTAGCGTCCCGGCCTCCACTGCACTCCACGGCAATGAATTCCACAGGCCCACCACTCTTTGGCTGAAGAAATGTCTTCGCATTTCTGTTCTGAATTTACCCCCTCTAATTCTAAGGCTGTGTCCATGGGTCCTAGTCTCCTCGCCTAAGGAAACAATTTCCTACCATCCACCCTTTCCAAGCCATGTATTATCTTTGTAAGTTTCTATTAGATCTCCCCTTAATCTTCTAAACTCCAATGAATACAATCCCAGGATCCTCAGCTATTCCTCATATGTGAAACTTGCCCTACAATCAAAAGTTTCATCATTCAAGAGAATATCATTCAATGTGTCGGTGCCCAATGTTTATTTTGCAAACTCTCCTGAAGGATCTTGAGATGTCCTGTTACACAAAACGTGTTCCATGTGACTGATCTTCTTTTACAGTGTTAGGCCAGAGATTGCTTGTGTGTCTGAGGAGTCTCAAATGGTGCTACGTATTGTCTAATCAGAGTACCAACTTGGACTTTCATTCAAACGTAAAGTTATCGAGGCAGCTCAGAGCGATTGGGCCAAGGATACTAACTTGAGAAACTCCTGCAGTGATGTTCTAGGTTTGGGGTGATTGACCACTAAGAATTAAACATTAGAACCCGGAGTAAGAGTCGGCCATCTGGCCCTTTCAGCCCGCTCCGCCATTCAATAAGATCATGGCTGATCTTTTCCCAGCCTCAGCTCTACTTACCCAGCCTCTCACCATAACCCTGAATTCCTTTACTCTTTAAAAACACGATCTTAGCTTTAAAAGCATTCAGTGAGGAAACCTCAACTACTGCAGGGAATTCTACAAATTCACAACCCTCTGGGTGAAGAAATTCCTTCTCAGTTCAGTCCCCCTAATTTTAAGGCAATACCCTCTTGTTCTAGTTCCACTCGCCAGTGGAAATATTCTCCCTGCTTCAATCTCATCTATTCCCTTTATCATTTTATATATTACTGTAAGATTTCTCCCCTCCGCGCCCCCCCCCCCCCCCATTCTTCTAAATTCTAACAAATATAATCCCAGTCTACTCAGTCTCTCCTCAGAAAGCAATCCCCTCAACTCAGGAACCTAGTGAACCTTCCCTTTAGTGCCAGTATCTCCTTTGTCAAGTAAAAAGACCAAAACTGCACGCAGTACTCTAGGTGTGACCTCACCAGCACCCTACATAGCCGTAACATATCCTCTCCACTTTTAAACTCGATCCCTCTACCAATAAAGGACAATATACCATTTTTTAAGATTAGATTAGATTCCCTATGGTGTGGAAATAGGCCCTTTGGCCAAACCAGTCCACACCGACCCTCCGAAGAGTAACCCACCCAGACCCCTTTCCCTCTGACTAATACACCGAACACTGTGGGCAATTTAGCATAGCCAATTCACCTGCCCTGTGGGAGGAAACCCACACAGACACGTGAGAATGTGCAAACTCCACACAGACAGTTGCCCAAGGCTGGAATTGAACCTGGGACCCTGGTGCTGTGAGGCAGCAGTGCTAGCCACTGTGCTGCCCATTGCCTTAGTATTTACCTGTTGCACCCGCAGACCAGCCTTCTGCAATTTATGCACAAGGACACCAAAGTGTCTCTGCACAGCAATTTACTGCAAATTTTACCATTCGAATAACAGTCCTTTTTACTATTATTGCTACTAAAATGGATGACTTCACATTTACCAACATTTTACTCCATCTGCCAGAACTTCACACACTCACTTGAACGATCTATATGCCCCTAAACATTTGTTATCTGCAAACTTTAACACACTACATGTGGTCCTCAACTCCACACCATCTGAGCAAATTGTAAACAATTGTGGTCCCAACACTGGTCCAATAGGCTGAAGAGTGGCAGATGGGGTTTAATTTAGATAAATGCTGCATTTTGGGAAAGCAAATCTTAGCAGGACTTATACACTTAATGTTCTGATCCGAGGGAGTACTGCTGAACAAAGAGACCTTGGAGTGCAGGTTTATAGCTCCTTGAAAGCAGAGTCACAGGTAGATAGGATAGTGAAGAAGGCATTTGATATGCTTTCCTTTATTGGTCAGAGCATTGAGTACAGGAGTTGGGAGGTCATATTGCGACTGTACAGGACATTGGTGAGGCCACTTTTGGAATATGGCATGCAATTCTGGTCTCCTTCCTATCGGAAAGATGTTCTGAAACTTGAAAGGGTTCACGAAAGATTTACAAGGATGTTGCCAAGGTTGGAGGATTTGAGCTATAGGGAGAGGATGAATAAGCTAGGACTATTTTTCCCTGAAGCATTGGAGGCTGAGGAGTGACCTTGTAGAGGTCTAGAAAATCATGAGGGGCATTGATAGGGTAAATAGACAAGATCTTTTCCCTGAGGTGGGGGAGTTCAGAACTAGAGGGCATAGGTTTAGGGTGAGAGTGGAAAGATATGAAGAGACCTAGGGGCAATCTTTTCACACAGAGGGTGGTGCATGTGTCGAATGGGCTGCCAGAGGAAGTGGTGGAGGCTAGTATAATTGCAACATTTTAAAGGCATCTGGATGGGTGCATGAATAGGAAGGATTTGTAGGGATATGGGCTGGGTGCTGGCAGGTTGGACTAGTTTGGGTTGGGATATCTGGTCAGCATGGATGAGTTGGACTGAAGGATCTGTTTCCTTGCTGTACATCTCTATGACTCAATGATCCCTGAGGCACACCACTATCATCGATTGCCAACCAGAAAAGCATTCAATTATCCCCATTCTTTGCTTTCTGTTCATTAACCAATCCTCTATTCATGCTAGTGGATTGCCTGTAACACCTTCATTTTATGCAGCAGCCTTTTGCTTGACACCTTGTTGAATGCCTTTTGGAAATCTAGATATATCACATCTACTGGGTCCACATTATTCAGTGCAATTATAATGGCTTCATGGAATTCCAAAAGATTAATTAAACATGACCTGTTGTGCCTGCCAAATGGGACAATTTCTATCAAGATGTTTTGCTATTTCTTCTTGACAGTAGACTTGAGCATCTTGCCCACTACATATGTTAACCTAACTGTCCTATAATTCCTCATTTTTTCTCTACCTCGCTTCTTAAACAGTGGCACCACATTTGCTGTTTTCCAATCTGCTGGAACTGCCCCAGAGTCCAGCTAAGTTTAGAAAATTACCAAGAGTGCCATTTCTTTTAGTCTCCTCGGATGCAATCCGTTAGGGCCAGGAGACTGGTCTGCCCTTATATCCGTTAGTTTGTCCAACATTGACCTTTTTGTGATAATTATTTCTGGGTCCTCACTGCAACAGGCTGGAGGAGAAATTGTGGGGGGACCTGGCTGATAATTTTGCATCATTGTTAGCCATGGGTGAGGTCAGAGAAGAGTGGAGGGTGACAAATGTTATTGTGTTAGTGTTCACAGTACAAAAACCAGTACCATGCCAGTAACTGACAAGGAGATGAAGGGAGATGTTATAGAGTCCTAGAGCATAGAGGCAGGCCCTTTAGCCCAAACTGTTCCATGCCAACAAAAATGTCCATCCAATCCCATTTCCCTGTAATTGGCCAATTATTATTCAACAATTGCTGCAAAGAAAAACCTGGGAAATACAGATCAGTAAGATTTAATCTGTGGTAGGTAAACTACTTGAAAATTCTGAGAGATATGATTTACATGCATTTGGAAAGACAGGGTTTGATATGGAATAGTCAGCATACCTTTGTGTGTGTGTGTGTGAGGTCTTGTATTTTGGAAAGACAAATCAAGGTAGGAGTTTCATGGTGAATCATAAAGTCTTAAGGAGTGTAGTGGAACAGAGGGAACTTGGAGTTCAAGTTCACAGTTCTGTCAAAGTGGAGTAATAGGTAGACAGCAGTGAAGAAGGCTTTTGGCATACTGGCCTTCATTCGTCAGGGCATTGAGTATCGAAGTTGGGAAGTTATGTTGCAGTTGCACAGGACATTGGTGAGGCCGCACTTGGAGTAGTCTGTTCAGTTTTGGTCACCTTGTTATAGAAAGAATGTTACTAAACTGGAAAGAGTGCAGAAGAAATTTACAATGATGCTGCCAGGACTCTGGTCTGAGTTATACGTAGACAAGCTAGGACTTCACTCTTTAGAGCATAGGAGACTGCTGGGGGATTTTATAGAACTGTATAAGATTATGAGAGGAACAGGTTGGGTGAATGCACTGAGTCTTTTTCCCAAGGTTGGGGAATGGAGGATCAGAGGGCATCAGTCTAATGTAAGAGGAGAAAGAATAAAAGGGAACTGGAGGAGCAATGTTTTTGTACAGAGGGTGGTATGCACATGGAATGAGATGACAGCAGAAGTGGTTGAGGAAGATACATTAGCAATATTTAAAAGGCGTTTAGACAAGTACATGGACAGGAAATGATTAGAAGGATATGGGCCAATTACAGGGAAATGTGATTGGATGGACCTTTTTGTTGGCATTGAAGAACTTGGGCTAAAAGGCCTGTCGTTGTGCTGTAGGACTCCATGACACCTCCCTTCGTCTCCTTGTCAATTACTGGTACGGTACTTGTATCTTGCACTGAGAATATTAACACAAAATACCTGTTCAATGCTTCGGCCAATTCCTCATTATCTCAATGTGAAATCCCCCTTCTTACCCCCTAAAAGACCAATGTTTACCTTAGCTAGTCTTCTTCGCTTTATATATTTGAAGAAATTTTTGCTGTCTGTTTTTATATTCTGAGCTACTTTAATCTCATACTCTATCTTACTTTCTTTATAGCATTTTTGTGCTTTTCTGATGACCTTTAAAGTTTTCCCAATCCTCTAGCTTCCCACTGCTCTTTGCCACTTTGTGTGCCTTCTCTTGTAACTTGAGAGCCTCACTTACTTCCTTCGTCACCCATGACAGATTAACCTCGTTTTCAGTGGTGTATACTGTTGTGGAGCACCTTGGAAAACTGCTTTGAAAGTCCTCCACTGTTCGGCAATTGTCCCACTATAAAGTCTGCTAACTCCTCCGTCATCCTATTGTAGTCTCCCTTGTTTGAGCACAGGACTCTGGTATTGGATTTTTATCTTTCTTTCCATCTGTATTCTAAATTCAACCATACTGTGATCGCTCCTTCCAATAGGATCTTTAACTATGACATCTTTAATTAATCCCGTCATATTACACAGGACCAGATCTAGAGTAGTTTAGTCCCTCGTCAGTTCCATTACATACTGTTCAAGAAAACCATTGTGGATACATTCAATGAGCTCCTCCTCAAGGCTCTATTCACCAACGTGGTTTCACCAATTGACATGTAGTTTAAAGTCCCCCATGATAATTACCAAACCATTTTTACAGGAATTAGTTATTTCTATGTTCACTTCCCTCCCCAGTGTGATGTTATTTGGTGCCGTATAGACTTCGCCACATAGTGACTTATTTTTCTTTGCGTTTCTATTTGTCACTCAAATGGATTAAACCTTATTCTTCATGGAACCTATTTCACCATAGCTCTAATATCATCCTTAAATATCAGAGTTACACCACCCCCTTCCCTTTCTATCTATCCTTCCAAACAGTCTGATAAGCCCTGGATATTTGACTCCCAGACCTGACCATCTTGCGATCCTGTTCCATAATAGCTACTAAATCATACTAATTCACAATGAACTGATCTACCTTGTTTTGAATGCCACGAGCATTTAGGTAAAGTGCCTTTATGCTCATTTTTTACACTTTTTTGAATTCTACTAATTTCCACTAATACCTCCTGACTTGTCCTTCCTTTTAACGTCTTTCATAGTCTTGGATGCAGTTAAACCTTTCTGCACACACGCTAATCTGCTGCTTTCCTTTCTATTTACCATGATACTTCCTGTCGCTCCCCGCCCCCCATCACTAAAGTCCTAGTGATCACCTCATTTCTCCTTTTCGCGAGAACACTGGTTCCAGATCATTTCAGGTGGAGACCGTCCCAATAGTACAGATCCCTCCTGTTCCAAAACTGATGCCAATGCCCCAAGAAACGGAGCCCCTCGTTCCCACACTACTCTTTTAGGAATGTGTTTAATTCCCTAATTTTCTTTTACCTAAACCAATTTGCACATGGCTCATGTAGTCATCTGGAGATTATAACCCTTGAGGACCTGTTCCTTAAGTTTGTTCCCCGTGCTGAATAATCCCCAAACAGGTCATTCGTCCTCACTTTGCTATGATGTTTATATCAATGTGAACCAGACTAATTGGATCCTTGTTCTCCCACTTAAATATCCTTTCAAGGAGGCCAGAGATTTCCTCACCCTGGTATGGGGAAGGCAATACACTGTGCAGTACTCTCAATCCTGCTTACAAAGGATGCTGTCAATACTCCCAGTTAAAGAGTCCCCTACAACTACTACTTCCCTTTTTGCTCTCCCCTCTTGAATGACCTCCAGGAAAGTGGTTATTAAAATGCAGATCAGACTGAAGAGTTTTGAACTGAGGCACTGCTTGTGCACAATCAACTACAGTAGGCAGATCACATCAATTGCACGTCTGACACAGCAAGCAGTGTTCAGTATGACTCCACATTTTCTCTTAAAAACAAAAATGTAATGCCCCCAAACATGCAATTTGGCAAAGAAGTATCATTGAAGAAGACAACAATTTTGAGTATCTGAAATATCCCCAGATGGAAAACAAAGGTTATCACTGGAAGAATCATGTGAAAATGTACCCATCACACCCACACTGGCTTCAGCAAATATCATCTGCCCCACATGGGCAGTACTTGCGGATTCAGCATTAAACGACTCAATAGTCCCAGGACGCATAGAAAAAGAATCATCCTTGATGCACAGTCACTGCTCAAGAAGAATAATATGGTTTTATAAGTACAGGCTGGACATTCCAAACACATTATTCTACATGGTCTGAATATACTTCCCAGTCTATGTATATTAATCACTATATCCCGCATATTCCCTCATTGTCTAAGTTTGGACTGCTAATTCATCTGACGACCTCTTTGCTATTAGCCCAAATCTCCTTCCCTGAAGATGCTTCTGGTGTTCACTGTCACAGTCACCTATTTCGCTGCTCCCCCAAAAGCTGCCACCCAGGTCTCTAAGTCCTCATAAAAGCCGCCAAAAATGCGGCCGGTGTAAATGAGAAACAAAAAACAGGAATTGTTGGAAAAGCTCAGCAAGTCTGGCAGCATCTGTGAACAGAAAGCAGAATTAACGTTTCAGGATTCCTGTTCCCACCAGGTTCCGACCCATACTTTTCATCCACTTCCCGGAGACAGGGCAAGTAGCTTCATGGGGACGACAACTCCCACAATCCATGTTGCTGCTGGTCATGTGACAGGTTCACGCTCTGACACGACAAAGCGAATACTGAGCATTTGCAAAAACAACTTTGGGGCGGGGACAGCTTCTTCAATGTCATTGGTCAGTTATCATCGCAGCCTCTTGTCTCCTGGCAAAAAGCATACAAACGTCGTTTCGTCACTTACGATGCTGTCCCTCGTGCTTCCGTCTTCCCTCCTAGCGCCATCAAAAGCGCCAAAGTGACCAATAGAAAGCACTGGAGGACCGGAAGCAATCTGGACCTCCGACCAATCAGAGCGCCCTATTATTTGAGCGCGAACGTGCAACCATGAGTTTGGAAAGCTGCTGCGTCATACCCAGCAAAAGCTGGTGCTGCTGTTTGTCTTTGTCTGAATGAAGATGGAGCTTTACTCAGACTGACAATTCCTCCTCGCTCCCATATCTGTGAGTAAACCTTTTCACCCAGTTTCTTCTTTTTAAAGTTCTGGTCTGAAATGATCTATTTGTAGCAACTGAAAGAGAAAGGAAATGAACCCAGGGAGGGACAGAATCTGTCCAGGCCAAGAAATGATGATCACTCAGATTTGATTGTTCTGAATTTCGAACCGAATAGTGATGACTTTTATAACTTTCTTTCAGGATGTTAGAAAGGGAAGAATTTCAGACAGCAATCTCAAAACAACCAACACTTGAAGATCTTATAGGTTCAGTGAAATAACTGGCATTTAAATATCATTGACTGTAAACCATAGATCAAGAATGTCTGTCTCTCTGGTTCAAAAGATTTGAAACAACAATTTGGCTGGAAAAGAACTGAGTTGAAACTTTATTGCTGGAACAGTACAGCAGGTCAGGCAGCATCCAGGGAACAGGAGATTCGACGTTTCGGGCACAGGCCCTTTTGAATTGGTAAACCTTCAAAAAGTCTCATACCCAAAAGAAACATCACATCATTCATAGCAGGAACTTACAGAGACACAAGGCCACCCTTAATATGGAGAAACCATGGAAATGTGATGACTGTGGGAATGGATTCCATTCCCTGTCAACTCTGGAGTCTCATCGACGTGGTCACTACAGGGAAAGGCCGTTCACCTGCACCGAATGTGGGAAGGGATTCCTTGATTCGTCTGCCTTGCGGATACACCAGCGTGATGCCACTGCAGAGAGACCATTCGCCTGCTCTGAGTGTGACAAGACGTTCTGTGAGTATTTCACCCTGTTGACACACCAGCAAGTTCACACAGGGAAGAGGCCACCTACCTGCTTGGAGTGTGGGAAAGTATTCACGCAGGTATCCAGCCTGCGCATGCACCAACGAGTTCACACTGGGGAGAGGCCATTTCCCTGCTCTGATTGTGGAAAAGAATTCACTGTGTCATCAGCCCTTGTGAGACACCAATGTATCCACACAGGGGAAAAGCCATTCAAATGCTCCAAGTGTGGGAAGCGATTCAGATATTCATCTGTCCTACAGGCACACAAATTCGGTCATACGAGGAAGAAGTCATTCATATGTTCTGAGTGTGGGAAAGATTTACTCAGTATTCCAGTCTGTGGAGGCACAAGAAAGTTCACAAATGATCAGAGGATTTGGATATGCTGTTAATCTGTATTATTAAATCTTTTCGACAGCACATTTCAAACCCACACCTTCACCATCTAGAAGAATAAGAGCAGTAGTTACCCGGGAACATTACCACCTGCAAGCTCCCCTCCATGTCACACGCCATTCTCATTAACAGGCTGTTAGAAAGGGAGGGTTTGCAGACAGAAATCTCAAAACGACTAGTACATGAAGATCTTATGGAGTCACTGAAATGACTGGGACTTGAAAATCATAAATCTCCACATTGGCTGTTCCTTCACTATCAATGGGTCAAAATCCTGGAACTGCTCCGTAACAGCATTGTGGGTGAGCCAACACCACAAGGACTGCAGTCCCAGAAGGCAACTCACCATCACTTTCTCAAAGTGAACAACTCAGGTGGGCAATGAATGCTGACCCAGACATTGATACTATACCCAATGAATTGATATGGAAATGAGGGAAAATCCAGCTCAAGATTAATCCACCTTCATTCTGACAGAAGGTGAAATGGGAACGACCAAAGGATTGTTTTCTGCTGGACAGGCCACTCTTGCTACTTTGCTTCCAGTAAGGCTGATGTTCTTTGAGCATGGAACTGCACATTCCCATGAAAATGATCTCCTGAGGAAGGACATTTAATTTATCCTGGATAGGAAATAATGTTTCCTTATCACTCTCATGAGATGAAAAGTAAATATGTTTGTCTTTGTTCCATTAAGTTTGTACCCAGGGCCAGGCCAATTGACTAAATTGGTCTCAGTCAGTATATATGCTCCACATGAACCTTCACCCTCCCCTCTTCAACTCCCCATCAGCAGATCCTTCTAACTGTTGCTCCAACCGATCCACATGATCTGATAGGATTTGCAACCAAACACACGTACTGCAGACATAATCACCAGTAGCATGGATACTCTCCCTAATCTCCCACATCCAACAGGAAGAGCATATCCCTCTATCAAAGGCCAGCAGATCTTTCTATTCTGTAATGTGGGAAGATTAAATGGGAATATCTCTCTGGACATTAATGTAATATTAAGGGTTAAACTACAATGAGTGAATGTTCTGGAAGTGGGTGAAGACGACAGTCAGGCAGGGATGCGAATGACCCTAACACCAATGACACAGTCATTTGCTACTGAACTCCCTACTATCAATTAAAATTACTGTTGAATCTCTATCATACTTTTATAGCCATCCCCAGCCAATCAGTGTCGCTTGCTTGATCACCCCCCCCCCAATGCTGAGGCCCATCACACCTATGTTGTCTGAGGCAGAAGCAGGACCAGAACTCATTTTCAGAGCCACTCCGAAGTTCGGATACATCACACCTATGTTGTCTTTGGGAATCACTGGGTCAGGAAATCTTCTGCATTATGATTCCCAGGATTAGGGCATTAGCATTTGCATTATCTCCGAGGATGATCTCATCCTACCATAGTACCTGGGGTAATATGTGGCTGTGAGGCTGGGGGTTGTCTTCAGTGGCATGTGACTATGGGGGAGTGGCCAGA
This sequence comes from Chiloscyllium plagiosum, assembly GCF_037043375.1. Lineage (NCBI taxonomy): Eukaryota > Metazoa > Chordata > Chondrichthyes > Orectolobiformes > Hemiscylliidae > Chiloscyllium > Chiloscyllium plagiosum. The sequence goes on from NW_028270187.1 coordinate 11,860,040, forward strand.
GTATCTGTAAACATTGTCAACTGACCTGTAGAGAGGAAATGTATTTTCTTTGTTTGGGGTCTCTCTTCTGACTCGACTTTTCACGCCTGGAAAGAGTATCAGAGGAGTCACCTAACTTGTACAAGCTTTATTAAACTTTTACTGTTTGCAGACGTTGGTGTGTGTGAATTGCATCTCATGTGTGAAACCTCAAGAAAAGAACCAAGCAATCTTTATTTACTCCATCCCTGGTATGTCATGGTCATTTGAAACTGAATCTGTCAGTGTGTGATCTGTGAACACATACATATCAGTACGTTACAGATAAAGTGGAAGGTGAATGATGTCTCCTATTTCTGCCATGCTGTTGTAAGGTATACACGAGAGTTATTAATTTCTTTCAGGCTTGAGTCAGTTCAAATGTCTCAAAGCAGAAGACCATAAGGAAAATGAAATGTTTGTGGCATTTTTATTTGCCTGTGTTCTGTCATAAGAAAAGAATCACAATTGTTTTTAACCCCATTCTTGTGTTTATTGTCCATAACCAAAGACTCCCTTATGTATCGTGAAAGATATATAGCTACCTGAGTTGAAGTTAAGCTGATAAACCAACCCAAACTGCTCCCTGTGGAATAGAACAAGGGCAGCATGTTTTACATTTTCATATTAGACAGAAGGCTGCCTATTCAAACTGCCTCATTACCCCGGATTCTCTAATGAGCAGTGACGTTCACCCAGCATCTACATACTTTGTCAACTCCTTTTAGATCATTTTCTCTTCTACTAAAAGGTTACACATTGTTCTTCAAAACTCCAATGAGAATATGCCAAATGTTTATACTTACAGTTTCTGTGATGTGAAGATTACTGTCCAATTATCTATCTGCCCCTGTCAGATTCTGCTGTGTGAATATGAGTGTCATTATCCGTCTCTACCTGTCAGCTTTTGCTATATCAATGTGATTTTAGTTATCAATCTGCCCCATTAGGTGAATGTAAGAATGTAGTTATCAGTGTATACCTGTGAGATTCTGCTCCAGGAATGTGTGTGTTATCAAAACGTACCTGTCTGTTTCTGTAATGTGGATGTGTTTGTGCAATTATCAGTCTATCCCTGACAGCTTCGACTATATGAATGGATGAGTGCATCTGTATGTGAAAGTATATGTACCTGTCAGTTTGTGTTCCATGAATAAATAACTCATCTGTCACTCTCATAATTAGTTTTTCTTTCCGCAGCGCACAGTGATATAATTATTTGAAGACTGTTGAAGTAAAGGTAATGTATTGTGTGCTCTGTATTGTGATAGTGCTCATCCTCATTGGGCCACTTGTGTAGCTCTATTGGGGAGGTGGAAGGAAGGCAAAAGGACTTTGATTTTCTCTCATGCAGTGGAGGAAATTGGAATGGTCAAAGTAGATGTACATAGAACACAACAGCACAGAACAGGCCCTTCAGCCCATAATGTTGTGCCGAACATTTGTCCTAGCTGAAGCACCCATCCATGTACCTATCCAATTGCCGCTTAAAGGTCACCAAAGATTCTGATTCTACCACTCCCACAGGCAGCACATTCCATGCCCCCACTACTCCTGACATCTCCCCTATACCTTCCACCCTTCACCTTATATTTATGTCCCCTTGTAACACTCTGTTGTTCCCGGGGAAAAAGTTTCTGACTGTCTACTCTATCTATTCCTCTGATCATCTTATAAACCTCTATCAAGTCACCCCTCATCCTTCGCCGTTCCAACGAGAAAAGGCCTAGCACTCTCAACCTATCCTCGTACGACCTATTCTCCATTCCAGGCAACATCCTGGTAAATCTTCTCTGCACCCTCTCCAAAGCTTCCACATCTTTCCTAAAGTGAGGCGACCAGAACTGCACACAGTACTCCAAATGTGGCTAACCAAAGTCCTGTAGATGTATTGAAGAATGAAACTGTTCAACTTTTCTCACAAAAAGAAAATTGAATAGCTTTACTAATCTACCTGATCGCACTAAATCTTTCCTACTCCACTGCTTCAAAATATTATGTGATCACATTGAGTATCTGAGAAAATGGCATCAAGTTTTCTTGTGTTTTATATCAGAATTCATCAGGAGGATCAAGAAGAACACAGTAGAAAATTTAAGTTAATTTGGAACAAAGGTACAAGACGTCTTATTGATGAAGATAGAGTTAAAGAGAAAATCTGTTCCCGCAAGTTGGAGAAATGCAGAAGGATTTTGTGATAAAGGTGGCAACGATTATAACTAACAAAACCTTCGGTGACTGCAGAATTTATTATAATAGGCGCGACACTGTGGCTCAGTCTTAGCACTGCTGCCTCCTAGCGCCAGGGACCCGCCAATTCCTGTCTCAGGCAACTGTCTGTGTGGAGTTTGCACATTCTCCCCGAGTCTGCGTGGATTTCCTCCAGGTTCTCCGGTTTCCTCCCACAGTCCAAAGATGTGCAGTTTCGGTAAATTGGTCATGCCTGTAGTGTTCGGTACATTAGTCAGGAATGAATGTAGGGGAATGGGTCTGGGTGGGTTGCTCTTCGAAGGGTTGGTGTGGACTTGTTGGGTCGAAGGGCCTGTTTCCACAATGTAGGGAATCTAATCTAGTCAGGATATTATACAATATAATTTTAATATATTGTGGTACTGGATTTGAAATTCCGGGAAACACTACTCATTCTCTCAGTTGGTGTTAATATAGCTGTCACTGGGAAAGGAGAAAGAATTGGCACCAAGTGATCAACTGCTTATTAAAAAAAATTGAAAGGCCAGCGAACACGAAGAAAAGACCAGATAGTTTGAGGAGAGTGCATGAGTCCATTTTCGTTCATTTGTTTTTCTATTACAAAAGAATAGTTAACACAATCCCACTTTACCCCATTCCCTCCTTTACAGCTGAGGACGGACTCACTATTGTCTGATATGCTCTCTCCGAAATCAGTGAAACCAGTGAATAATGTGCAGAGGGTTAGGGACCGTTCGTTATCGACTGCTGCATCGACTGACTACTTATTGCACTGGGGATTAATTCAGCCTTTCTTAATGCATTTTAAAGGAAATGTGAAACCAATGTGAAGTCAAACACGATCAGGGACGCTCACGTTGCCATTCTACATGTATCGGACATTTACTTAGGGCTGAGAACACTCAGGCAATGAACGTGCAATAAGAAATAATGTCCTTCCAGACACTGTTACAATTGTATTTTATGATTTTTTTTTCTCTGCTCTCGCAGCCAGTGACAGTAGAGTATCTAATAGCAAGGAGATCATGATTGACCGATGCCAGATTGAAAGTCCAGGGCTCTCCACATTAAAAGGAAAATAAATCAATCTGATAGTGAGTGTAATTGTCAATCAACAGTAGCCATACCACGCTGTGACACATCCAGATAGGATGCATCCAGAAAAATTTGCAAGAGTCTTTATGGACATGCTGGATTTACTTAGCCTCCTGAGGAAACCTGCATGGTGAATGTGCTTGGGTAATTGTCAATATAAGCCTGTCAGTTTCTGCTGTGTGAATGTGAGAATTTAGTTTTTCACAGTCACTCAATTTTTACTTTGTGAATGTTTAGTTAAGAATCCTTCCCTGTCAGGCTCTGTAATGTGAATGTGAGTGTATTCATCACTGTTTGCCTGACAGTTATTCTTTTGTGAACATGTGACTGTGATTCATTCTGTGATAGTAGTTTTTAGGGTGTTGTAATTGGGCCTTAATCTCTTCTGCATTTTGTGCTTTATGACAGAGTCACAGAATTGGTACAGCCATTCAGCCCATTGTGTCCAGACTGGGACATTCTGTTCTTCACCTGTTCTCCATACTAGTTTCCATTAACTGTTGGGATTCTAAACTTTATCCACTCACTGCCAGTATCCTTATGTAAATGCTAATTTGAGATTATTTCTACAGTTATGTGTCTTTGAATAACTATGGAGCCAGTTTTGCTTGTATGCAACAGCATTTGGTAGAGTATGTGTATCTCATTCTCTTTCCATGTTCAGTTGTGTTTTCTTTTGGTCGAAGTGTTGGATAAACTCAATCAATATTCACTAACCCTTTCTGATTGAGGGACTAATGTTGGTTAAATGTTTATCTTGGCCTGAATCTGAATTTTTATTGCATTCAGACTCCTTTTTTTAACGTTTTGCGCATGCAGTAGTCTTTTCAGTTGCTGCTGGACACTGTAAGATGTAACCTTTAATACTAACTGAAGTGTTTAATAATATGGTGAGTCAATTTATAACTGTCTATATTTGGAAATACCTGGGCCAAAATTTCAGGTTTTCTTTCCTTTCGCCATTAACTGGCTGAGTATCTGAGAGTTTTCTGTTGTGCTGCCAATCTGTATCATTTTGAAGAGTGATACCGGTCTATATCACACTGACATTTTCTGTATGTCTCCTTATATTTCCAGTCCTGCACGTCATGATTGGATATACTTTGTGAGATGGGTTTAACATGGATGTAGATTTGCTCGCTGAGCTGGAAGGTTCATTTCCAGACGTTTCGTTGCTCTACCAGGTAACATTTTCAGTGGGCCTCCAGGTGAAGCACTGCCGGTTTCTCAGCAACAAACCCAAACAAGAAGACAAAACACGTCCAGAAACCCTAGCCACTCTCCCCTACATCAAATACATCTCAGAAATAACTGCCAGATTACTCAGACCCCTGCCCATAAACTCACCAACACACTAAAACAGCAGCTAATGAACTTGAAAGACCCTATACACACAACAAGCAAAACGAATGTCATTTACAAAATACCATGCAAGGACTGGGCAAACAGGCAAAAAACTAGGATACATGAACATCAATTAGCCACATAACGACATTACCCTCTCTCACTCGTATCCGTACATACAGATAAGGAAGGACACCACTTCGATAGGGAGAAAACATCCATCCTTGGACAAGCCAAAAAGAGACACGCAAGAAAACTCCAAGAAGCATGGCATTCCAATCGAAACTCTATCAACAAACACATTGAGTTTGACCCCACCTACCACCTCCTGAGAAAAAGAACAGGAAATGACATCACCGCAGGAAATGACAACACCAGCCCAAAGAAACCCAAACATATAAATAGAAAGCAGGAATCAGGAGCAGTGCTTCTCCTGGAGGCCCACTGAAGATGTTACCTAGTAGGCTGATGAAACACCTGGAAATGTACCTTTCAGCAAGCAAACTTACACCCAGAACCTCAACTTGAGCTTCAAATCTTCTCAAACCTTGCTATTGGATTTAACATTTCATAAATCCGTATTCCATATTTTGTTTATCCATGGAAATGCTTTTGCATTACTCAGGCCCTCAACCAGAATGTGAGTGTGAATAAGATGTGTTTTCATCAGCACATAGCTGAGAGTGAGAATGGGATTCATTCACTCTATTATACTAGATATCAATGTGCTCCTTATTCTCGGTTAATGTGTTTCACAGTGCTTCAGTGTCATCTAGATTGAAACACGTCACTTTTAGTAACTGCAAGTGTACTTCATTGTCAAACTTCTGCTACTTGACATGAATGAGGTATTATCCATTGCCACTGGAGTCAGCTCCTGTCAGTAAAAGTGAATGTGCTAAATAGATATACAATCTCTGGGACGGTTCATGAAGTTGGATAACATCCACAGCCTATGTTCTTTAATTTTATTGCCTATAGGGTCCATGGACAGGTGAACATCGAACTCATTGCAGCAGAAAAGCATCTGTGTTTTTCTTTAGAATCAAGGAGAGAAAGTCAATGGACTTTTGATAACCCCTATAGTGCAGAGTCTAACCAGGAACAATGGGCATATCAAGGTCTGGTTTTCAGGATGCTATCAATTTTTGCATAGTGACATATTTTACCAATGAATTAATAATCAGTATTAACTGAACCCATTTGCAACTAAGTGAACACATCAACTGCATTGCAGTTGACTGATCATAGTGTTCCTTGTGCAGGAAAGAGAATTGGCCAATTCTATTTTATTTACCAGTTTGGACAGGATCTGGTACAAGCCTCTTATGTTGCTCTATGGTAAGGAGGGGGAAAGCAAAATGACTTCTATTTCCACCATTCAGTGAAGCATATTTAAATTATCAAATTCAATGTATTGAACTATCAACTCTTGTTGGGAAAAAAGAATGAAGAGCTTGACAAATCTACCAGTTTTGGCTTTTTCTTTCATTCTGCACTGTTTCAAATAGGAACGATCCGATTCCACGGACTCCTTGACAAACCATATCCTGATTCCTTCCTTTTCCATATTGCAACGAAGGCAGGGTCAAAAGGAACACAAGGTTCTTTATAGATTTTTGAAAGAAATTTCAAAAGACATACAGAATAATGAAAAAAAACTTTCTTGCTGAACAGAAAAAGAAATGAAACCTACAAAATGAAGAAGTGGAGAATGTCATTACAATACAGATGGGGATGACAGCTTCTCTGCTGCCATGATTTTTTTAAAATGCTGGTTGAAAGGGATGAGAGTTGTTAGCTCGGACAACTATTATGATGTTATAAACAGTTTTTGATCAGTGCAGACTTAATAAATTGTAGAGACTTATTCTGTGCTGGAGATCTCTTTGACTTGAGATCTGAGATTAGAAATCAGTTTGATGTTACGTTTTGTGACAGTTGCAGTTTATATCGATTTTCATGGTTGTCAGATGTTGTAATGGGTATTTCAGCATGATGTACAAATTTGCAACTATTGTAAATCAGTCAGTAGCTGTGTGAGAGCTGGAATGAGTGTGTGTGTGTGTGTGTGTGTGTGTGTGGTGGGTGCGTGCGTGTATGCAGTAAGCATTCTCTCTACGTCAGGCTTTGGCCCAAAGGTTCATTTGAAATTTGCATTGTTTAATTGTGTTTTTGTACAGGACAAATATTTATCAAAAGAATAATTTTGACCTTCTCAGTTACTGATAATGTCAAGGTTTTCTTCCTTGTGTACTCAGTATCTCCTTCATATATCCTCGTAACAATGTAACAGCAGGATCTGTTTATTCACGATGATTGTAACTTTAAAATTGCCTTTACTACATGGAGTTCATACAGTTCCTGAATGTATATTTCTTATGAGAATAAAGTCTATCTCTCTTCTGATGTTGCGAATGATAATTGGCTATGCATAATGGAATTTCTTGTAACTGAGCTGTTGTGCATTGACCAGAGGGAGAAATAAAAAAAATATATCTGTTATGTTTGACTCTTCTACTTCTGGAAATTGAGCTCAATGTGTGTTTGATACAATCCATTCTATAATTACGGAAATGATGTTCTCCACTCACAGCAGTAGCATACCTGGCTACGGACTTGGCTTTGTACAGACAAAATATTACATTTTCTTGGTTCATCAAACATTTGCCTTGAGGAAGACGAGAGATATCTTGTCTATAATTACCAGGGTTGTTTCTACTCCCCTTCTTGAATGAGGGAACAACATTTGCTATCTCCAGTCTACCCCGACCATTCCTGTAGACAATGATGTCATAAAGATCAAAGCCAAACTCTCTGCAGTCTCCTTCATGGCTTCCCAGAGAATCCTGGGATGAATCCCACCTGGCCCAGGGGATTTATCTATTTTCACACTTTCCAGAATATCTAACACCTCCTTGTAAACCTCAATCCCAACTAGTCTCGTAGCTGTTTCTCAGTATTCTCCTTGACAACATTGTCTTTTCCCAGTGTGAATACTGATGAAAAATATTCATTTAGTACTTCTTCTATCTCCTGTGACTCCACGCACAACTTCCCACTACTGTCCTTGATTGACACTAAACTTACTCAAGTTATTCTTTTATCCCTTATATACCAATAGAAGGCTTTAGCGTTTTCCCTGATCCTATCCACCAATTTCTCTTGCCTCCTCCTCACTCGTCTTAGCTCACTTTAGGTCTTTCCTGGCTACCTTGTAACTTTCAATTGCCCTAACTGAACCTTCACATCTCATCATAACATAAGCATTCTTCTTCCTCTTGACAAGCGATTTAACTTCTTCAGTAAACCATGGCTCCTGTGTTCGACAACTTCCTGCCTGCCTGACAGTTACATACTTCTCACGAACACAGTGTAGCTGTTATAGAGTCATAGAGATGTAGAACATGGAAATAGACCCGTCAGTGCAACTCGTCCATGCCGACCAGATATTCCAACACAATTTAGTCCTACCTGCCAGCACCCGGCCCATATCCCTGCAAACCCTTCCTATTCATTTACCCAGTCAGATGCCCTTTAAGTATCGCAAATGTACTAGCCCCCACCACTTCATCTGGCAGCTCATTCCATACCGATGCCAACCTCTGAGTGAAAAAGTTGCCACTTAGATCTCTCATATATCTTTCCCCTGTCACCCAAAACTTATGCCCTCTCGTTCTGGACTCGCCCACCCCAGGGAAAAGACTTTGATTATAATTCCATGTCCCTCATAATTTTACAAACCTCTATAAGGTCACCCCTCAGCCTTTGATGCTCCAGGGAAAACAGCCCCAGCCTATTCAGCCTCTCCATATAGTCCAAATCCTCCAACCCTGCCAGCATCCTTGTACAAGTTTGCTGAACCCTTTCCAAGTTCACAACATCGTTCCAAGAGGAAGGAGACCAAAACTGTATGCAATATTCCAAAAGTGGTCTAATCAATGTCCTGTACAGCTGCAATATGACCTCCCAACTCCTGTATTCAATACTCTGACCAATCAATGAAATCATACCAAACACCTCCTTCAGTATCCTATCCACCTGCGACTCCACTTTCAAGGAGCAATGAACCTGCACTCCAATGTCTCTTTGTTCAGCAACTCTCCCTTGGACCTTACCATTAAGCGTACAAGTCCTGCTAAGTCCTCTCAAAATGCAATACCTCGCATTTATCTAAATTCAACTCCATCTGCCACTTCTCCCATTCGGCCCTTGAAGACACTCCACATTTCTATTGTGCCCATCGCCTGCAGTTTCCTTCCCCATCCTATTCATCCTTAGTCTTGTGTAACCATATCATAATTGCTTTATCCCCAACTGTAGCTTTTGCCCTCTGGTGTATACCTATCCCTTTCCAGCAATAAAGTAAACATAATTGATTTGTGATCACTATCACCAAAGTGGTCACCTACCTCCAAATCTAACACTTGGACAGGATCATTACCCAGTACCAAATCCAATGTGGCCTCACCCCTTGTTGACCTGTCTACATACTGTGGCAGAAAACCCTCCTGCACACAATGGACAAAAACTGACCCATCTAAAGTACTTGAACTATAGTATTCCCAGTCAATATTTGGGAAGTTGAAGTCCCCCATAACAATTACCCTGTCACTCTCATTCCTGTCAAGAATCATCTTTGCTATCCTTTTCCTCTAAATCTCTGGAACTATTCAGGGCCGAAAGAAAACTGTCTCCTTTCCTATTTCTAATCTCAGCCTATACTACCTCAGTTGATGAGTCCTCAACCTTTCTGCAGCCGTAATACTGCACCTCTTTATTACCATTGTCTCTGTTCTTCCCGAAACATCTAAATGGTGGAACCTGCAACAACCATTCGTGTCTCTGCTCCACCCAGGTCTCTGAAATGGCCAGAACATCAAAATCCCAGGTACCAACCTATGCTGCAAGTTCACCTACCTTATTCCGGATGCTCATTGTATTGAATTAGACACACTTCAAACCAACTACTTCCTGACTGGAACGCTCTTCTGACCCGGAAACCTTAGTTTGGACCTACATAATCGCAACCTCATCTATATGCGAACTACAACCAAGGATCCTGAAAACACGATCAGAGACATCATGAACCTGGCACCTGGGAAGCAACACACCAACCATAAGTCTCTCATTTCCACAAACCTCCTGTCTGTCCCCTTAACTATGGAGTCCCCAATGACTAATGCTCTGCTTCTCTTCCCCCTTCCTTTCTGAGCAACACGGACATACTCTATGCCAGAGACCTGTGCCCCATTGCTTATCCCCGGTAAGTCGTTTCTTACCCCCCACACCACCCCAACAGTATGTCAGTTCTAAAGGGACATCCCTTCACACTGAAACTGTGCTTTTGGGTCCTCATCTCTCCTACTCATAGAAACATCTTCTCCATGTCCACTCTATCCATGCCTCTCAATATTCTCTAACTTTCAATCAGTTTGTCCCTCACCCTTCTAATTAAGAACCAGAGTCGTTAATGTTGTCTCATATCACACGTTCTTCATCCCTGGGATCTTTCTTGTAAACGCCCTCTGGACCCCTTCCAAGTTCAGCATATCCTTTCTGAGATAGGGGACCCAAAACAGCTCACAATGTTCCAAATATGCTCTGACCAGAGCCTTATATTTGGAATGAGCTGTCAGAGGAAGTGGTGGAAGTGGGTACAATAACAGCCTCTAAAAGAGATTTGGAAAGATACGTGGATAGGAAAGGTTTCAACTGATTTGGGCCAAACGTAAACAAATGGAGCTAGTTTTGTGAGTGAAACCTGGTCAGCATGGATGCCCTGGGCCGACAGGCCTATTTCCATGCTGTGTGACCCTATGACTGGGAAAATGGTACTAAAGAGCAGAGTTGGCTGCTTTTGACTGACATGGATTCAGTCGGCTGAAGGTCCCGTTTCTGCGCTGTAGATCTCTGACTCTACAATTCCTTGTTAAACAATCCATCAGAGAAAGGTAGAAGCTGAGACAATACAAGCTGAAGGAGGCTGAAGTTAATACCAAAGATGTTCATACTAGGGTGGGGTTGGCCACAATGGTGGTAACCCCCAGGCTATTGATAGTGAGGTGGGAGTGGGAACAGTGACAGTAACCCTTAGGATGTTGATAGTGCAGCGGGGTGGGGACAGTGACGATAACCCCCAGTATGTTGATAGTAGGCTGGGGTGTAGACAGTAACGCCCAAGGATGTTGATAGTGCAGTGGGGCGGGGACAGTGATGGTAACACCATTGAACATCCAGAGGCAATGGTTGGATGATATACCATTTGGCCATCCATAGTTTACACAAATCTTTCAAAGTGTAGATTGTACAACACAGGGAGACTTTGCAATGATGTGAAATCTCACTTGTTTTATGTCTCCTTTCCATCAATTATCATCGTTTCATCGATGATAACATCCATGAAAAACAGAGACAATTTCTACATCCAATCTTTTATTTCCTCTTTGTCTTATTTTGTTCCAGTTCCTGTTGCTGGGGTTTTTCTCACCCCCAGAGCCACTAAAACGGAGGTTCTGATTGGGAGTTGTCTCGTTCCAGAGTGTGTAATGAGCGGAGGTACTGGACCCTACTTTCAACAGAAAGCCTTAAACAATGCCAGCGGCAATTACAACTCTAGCTCAGACAGGACAGACCTGGCCACTGAATGTTTACAGCCCCAGCACCAAGGCCGATACCCATCTGTTGTGATCAAGAGGGGTCCCAGAGGAACAATACTTAATGTGACCAGTTATTCCGACCACACAGTGCCAGGTAATCCATTCTTCATCCGTGATCAGTTCTCGTTCTGCACTGGGGTCCGGCTGAAAACTTGACATAAACACTCTTTAAAAACTTGCTTCAGAAACTCAGCAGGTCTGTAGCATCTGTGGAGAGAGAGAGTTAATGTTACAGGTTACAAACACAAAGTGCTGGAAAAACCCAGAATGTATGGCAGCAGCTATGCGGGTTGGGGGAGGGGGGGGGGCCGAAGAGGAGAGTAACATCCTTTCTCAGATAAGGGAGGCCTTCATAGCGAGAGGATTCAAATCCAGTAGCAGGGGTGGCTGGCTAACCTGGAGAACTGTGTGCGCAGTTTGGGATCTCATGAGAGATCCCATGAGGTTGTACAGCAAAGGTTTCCATGAGTGATTCCTGGGATGGCAGGACTGAAGATGGAGAGAGACTGGATTGGTTAGGATGATATTCACTAGAGTTTGGAAGAATTAATGGGAAATCCCATAGAAACCTCTCAATTTGAACAAGGACAAGACAGAGTGAACACAGGAAGGGTGTACCCAGTGACCAGGTAGAGAGTCCAGAACAACGGGGTGACAGTCTCAAGGAAACTGGGCAGGACTGAGATGGGGAGAAATGTCTTCATGCAGAGAGTGGAGAGCCTGTGAAATTCTCTGCCACAGAAAGCAGTCAGGGCCAGAATACTGCATGTTATTCAGGAAGGAGTTGATAGAGTTCTTAGGGGCTAAAGAGATAGCGCAGGGAGATACAGGATCAAGTTGGGTGATCAGCCATGATCTCATTGAATGGGCGGAGCAGGCTGGAGGGGCCAAAAGACCTCCTCACGATCATATTTTCGATGTTTCTCTGTGAATGGCCCAATTGCTGCTGACAGGTGGAGGACAAAGGGAAGTTTTGCCTCGATATATGTAGGCTGTGGAAATGAGGGACACTAATTTCTATTCGACAATTTTGAGAGATGTGAGTGCAGAGTGATCTTTTGAGTTTAGCATGGAATAGTTTGGGTTGGATTGGTGGGATGTTGTTAATGAGACAGGCTGCACAGAAACAGTGATGTCACTGCAATGTTGAGGATATGGAGTGAATTTCACAGATACAGGGGTTTCCCTCCAAATGGATGGGTGTTGGCAGGGGGTAAGGGCAACAGGGAACAGGAAACACTGGGGTTGGTGCTTGCTGAAGCAATGATGTTATTGAGAGGAAATCCCTCTCTGAATCCAGCACAGGAACACAGCGTTGAGGTAGCAGTACTCATTGTCTCACTGTTAGGTGATCCTTTCTCTAGTCACATTACTTCCCATTAAACTCCAGATCAGGAAACAAGGTGGGTGAGACACTCTGGCAGGTATTGCTAGTGATTGTTCTCCAATTGGGACTCAGCATGGGTTTCAAATTAGTGTTGGTCACATAGAGCGTATGAGGGTGTGTGTATGAAAGAGTATGAGTGCGAGTGTGTTTGAGTGAGAGTATGAAGGTGTGCATGTGTGTCAGAGAGAAACACAGACATTCTCATTGACACACACACACACTTTCATGTGCACGCACGTAGACACTCACTCACTTCTGCAATGCACCTTGTAGACACCATTTGAGAAGCCAAACACCATCCAGAGACAACACAGCCGATGCTTGATTGGCACCACATCCACAAACATCCACTCTCTCCACCATCCGTGTTCAGTAGCAGTGTGTACCATCTGTGAGATGCACTGCAGAAGTTCCTCAGACAGCACCTTCCAAACCCATAACCACTTCCATCTAGAAGGGCAAGGACAGCAGGTACATGAGAATACCACCTCCTGCAAGTTTCCCCCTGAGCCACTCACCATCCAACTTAGTAATATATCAGCTGTTCGTTTATAGTGTTGCTGGGTCAAAATCCTGGAATTCCCTCTCTAATGGTATTGTGGGTCTACCAACAGCACAGGGACTGCAATAGTTCAAGAAGGCAGCTCACTACCTCATTCTCAAGGGGTCAACTTGGGATGGATAATAAATTCACGGCCCAGCCAGTGATTTCCACAACCCACCAGTGAACTTAAAACAAACCATGGTGTGGAACGTGCTTTGTGAGGATGAGGGCAGGCTGAAAAAGTGGCAGATGAAATTACTTTTTATGTCTCCCCAAGTAATGTGTTGTGTTCAGAAGAATGGTCAGCACAGTTATAAACTAAAGATTACAATTGGAATAATTGTTGCTTGCACATCAGTCAAGGAATCCAGATTCATTTGCTAGCAGGTGAAGCCGAATATTTACAGTAAAACATGTTCTTTCTCCCTTATTTTCTCCAGCTGATTCTTCCAGCTGTTCCCGTTGGCAGAGGTAAGTTAGTGAGGTAGTTAACAACTTGTAACAGCATTCAAACACTGTCCGAATGGGCTGAAAAATCACTCTGGGGTGCAAAGCCAACATTTTTACATTTATTAGACAAATTGGAGCAAATGGATCATGGTGTCTGACTCGTTTGCAAATCTAAAGCATAACAGTTCAAATCGAGGACACTCTCTTAATTTCCATTAGACTCTGAACTGAGAGTTGGTCAGTTCCATCAGTGGTGAGGTTATCCATTGCAGGTGGAAGAATTGAAGAAGGCAAGTTATCATCTGAACAGGAGAGAAAGTTCAAAATGTCAGTGCAAAGGGAACTGGATGTCCGTGTGGATGAATCGCAAAGTAGTGTCTAGGCTACAGCAAGTCACAAGGAAGGCATTTAATGTGAAAGAAATGGAGTATTGAAGTAGGTAATTGTTACTGCAACTGTACAAGGGATTGGGGTTTCCACATCCGGAGTATTGTGAAGAGTTTTGGTCCCCTTCCTTGAGGAGGGATGTAGTTGAATTGGAGGGAGTTTAAAGGAGATCACTGAATTGATTGCCAAGATGAAAAGGTTAGTCTTATGAGAACAGCCTGGTACAATTTTGATCTCTTTACTTGAGGACAGATGCAGTTCAGAAGAGATTCACCCAATCATTTCCAGCATTGAAGGGTTTGCCTTAGATGAGAGATTGAGCGGTTTCTCTGGAGTATAGAGAGGAGAACTAACTATAAGATGCAAAAGGGGGTATAGACAGAGGAGATGAAGAGAGGATGTTTGCTCTTGTGGGAGAATCTTGAGCGAGAGGTTGTCGGTTCAGGATGAGGGGCTGGGCAGATTGAAAACAGAGCTAAGGAGGAATGAAATCTCTGAAATGAGGAAGGGGTTGTAAATCTGTAGGATCACTCCCCACCCCCCAGGACACTGCATAAATTGGATGAGGAGACAGACGGATTGTTAATCAGTGATGGGTCAAAGTGATGGGGTTGAGGCTGAGATGGGATCGAGACTGAGATGGGATCAGCTGCGATCATATGGAATAGCAGAGCAGGTTCCTGAGGGGCTAAATTGACTCAACCTTATCCTACACTGTATGTCCTTGTGGAGTTATACTGTTAGTAGCAAAACAACTAGGATTGAGAAAATGAAGTTTGATTTAACAAAATAGGTTTTAATGCATGAACATCCAAAAATAAAGTCAAAATTGATTCAACACAAATTTGGGGAATGACGTTGGTTCAAAGAAACGGAAAGGCAATAGATTTGGGGGGGGGGGGGGGGTAAAAAACTAAAGCAGTTGTAGGAGCAGAGGGAGACTGAGGGTATATGTCCACAGATCAGTGAAGGCGACATAACAAGGGGAGAGCAGTTAATAAAACACACAACATCCTCGGCTTTATTAACAGGGATATAGAGACTGAGAACAAGGAGGTGATGTTGAAGTTATACAAGACATTGGTGGACCACAGCTGGAGTTTCAGAGAGGGAGAGAGAGAGAGAGAGAGAGAGAAAGAGAGAGAGAGAGAGAGAAATTTAAATCCACGCTATCAATCTTACTCCACATTTCAGCCAATTGAGCTAACCCAACACAAAGCAGAGTGCAGAAAAGAAATTAAGACCGGTGACAGCACAAGCATTGAATGGAGAATATTAGATCGCATTGGAGATAAGCCTTTGATCTGATGGGTATTTCTTTGTAAGTGTATAACACCTCACCGACACAGACAACAGAAGCTGAATTTAGAAATACTTTTGATAAAGGGAGTTGGCCTTCTCTTACCCAGGCTGATTTTGTTCTGTTCTGGATACCTTATTTAAGGAAGGCTGTTCAAACCTGACAGTGTGAAGGAGATGGTATCCTTTTCATACAACAATGAGGGATTTTAGATGGAGTGGTGACCTTATTGAAAATTTGAACAATTCTGATGGGAAAACAAATTATTGTTTCCCGCTCATTTGTTTATTAGTAACTGGCTGGGGGGTCAAGACCAGGGGACATAGTTTTCAGGTGAGAGGAGAAACATTTTTCAAAATGATATGATGGATAACTGTTTTTTTATAGCTAGCAGTACACGTGTGGATTTAACTCCCAGACGAAGTGGCGGATAAAAGGACAGTTCTCGTGTTTAAATGACATTTTGATAAGTACAAGAATAGGAAACGTTTGGAGAGATATGGGCCAAGTGCAAACAAGTGGGACTAGTTTAGGTTGAGATTATGGTCGGCATGGACTAGTTGGACTGAAGGGTCTGTTTCATTGCCATATGACTCTATGATGCTATTGTGAGGGACATGGACAGGGTGACACCAAGCAGCTGTTTCTCTTAGTCGAAGGGTCAGTAACAAGGGGGGGGGACATCATTTTAAAGTGAAGGGTAAGAGGTTTAGAGAGGGATTTGAGGATTGTTTCACCCACATGATGGTGGGGATCTAACATGTGAAAATAAAATATTTGGACTTTCAGTTTCTATTTGAAATCACTAATTGCTCCGGTGTGTGGAAATGCCACTTTGTAACTGCAGGGGATTCCATGATTTATTAATGTGGAATATTCGTGTAAAGTAGCAGGAGGAATCCATTCAGCCCCTTGATCCTGTTCCACCATTCAATGGCCGATCTGTGTCCTGACTCCATAGACCTGCCCGTGCCCCTATCCCCTTTAATAACTTTGTTCAACAAAAAAAAAATTCTCTCTCAGATTTAAAATTAACAACTGATCCATCAATGCCTGCTGTTTGTGGAAGAGAGTTCCAAACCTCTCCCAGCCTTTGTGCGTAGTAGTACTTCCTAACATCTCTCTTGAACAGTCTGGCCCTAATTCTCCAGCAATGCCCTGCCAAGTTCAAGGATCCCCAACCAGTGGAAACACTTTCAATTTCTATACCATTTTCTCCTGTTAATATCTTCGATCAGATCATCCCTAAACCCTGTAAATTCTGGACAGAACAGGCTTACTTTATGTAATCTCTCATAACCTGAAGCCTAGGTATCAATCTTGTAAAATCACGCTGTACTCCCAGGCCAATCTATCCTTCCTCAGGTGTGGTGCCCAGATCTGCTCCAAGTGGGGTCTAACCAGGGTTTTGTATAACTGCAGCATCCCTTCTGCATTCCTGTACTCCAGTCCTCTCAATATAAAGGCCAGCATTCCATTAGCTTTCATCAGGCAATGAATGTCAGAAATGAAAAGAAATACAGAAATTGTTGGAGAAACTCAGCAGGGACAGATACTATTTGCCACCTGGGGACTGTCTGACTGCTGTTGAAGACAACTTTCCACCTTTTCTTTTGACCCGTTAGTTTTGAGCTGTGCTGGAGCCATGTACTCTTCAGTGAAGAACACAGGGATACAGCGTGGCAACTAATCATTTTGTTTACAAACCTCGAGATTCTCGAACAAGAGGCGTACTTTGAGAATTATTACTAAACGGCAGAAAATCAAAGGCTTTCAGTATATCTGAGGGAGCCTGTGTGTAATGGGTGTGACTCAACCTGGAGTCTGTAGGGTAGACCCTGGGATCCATCTGAAGAAGATAGAACAATATTGATTCTTCATGATTTTATTCCTTTATTCCTTAGAGGGATACATATGGTCAGAGTCTTCCCTGATTGATCCATTCCAAGTATCTCAGTCTCAAGTCAGGAGTGTGATGGAATGCTCCCCACTTGCCTGGATGGTTGCAGCTCCAACAATATTCGAAAAGCTCAACAACATCGAGGGAAAAAGCAGTCCCCACTTCCTGGGAACCACATCCACAAGCATCCACTCCCTCTACTACCAATGCTCACTAGCAGCAGTATCAAGACATACTGCGAAAATACACCAGAGATCCTCAGGCAACACCTTCAAAACCCATGACCACTTCCATGTAGAAGGACAAGTGCAGCAGATACGTGGAACAACCACCCTCTACAAGTTCCCCTTTGGGCCATGCAGTGTTCTGACTTTGAAATATAACACTATTCCTTCAGTGTCATTGGGTTAAAATCCTGGAATTCCCTCCCTCAGGGCAATGCATTTCCATCCATAGCACATGGACTGCAGCAGTTCAAGAAAGCAGCTTATCCCTACCTTCTTAAGTAGGCAACTAGGGATGAGTTGGGCAATAAATACAGGGTCCAGTGGGTGTTGTCCATGTGTCAAGAGTGATTAATAATAAAAAAAGTTGTCAATTATCCCAGGGCCTCCACCTTCCCTATGTGAGCTTGTTCTGGGAGGGTAGGCGCAAACTTTATAGTGAATGTCGATGTTATTGAGTCACCTGGTTCGTGAACTGCTTTGAAAATGTTCCTATATCGCCAAGAGCTGAAGTTTATATTACTGTTGGGTTGGGACTGTGACCTTAATTATCACTCCATATTTAATTTTGAGGAATTGTTTTCTGTTATTTTAACATTCTGATCTTTAATCTTTTGGTTCACTTTACTTATTGTTTTTTGATTATAGATAACTCCAAAACAGATAGCAGTTTGGTGTACTCAGTTTCCACCATCTCAAACCAAGAAAGGCTGGTAAAGAATATTATATATATATACTTTATAACATTTCTGGTTCAGTGAAAGTGGAGATTTTCTCTGGTTTAACTTAACCCTCAGAAACCCAGCCACATTTAAACATCGCTGGTGTTTCTCTTGCTTATAGCATGGAGCGAAGGTCTGCCCAAGCTTTTCGAATCTTTTGACATTTGAATTTATTAATCATCGATAGTGTTTGCAATCATCTAAATCATAGAGATGTTCCATCTCTCTCAACTAAATTAACAACAAGGCAGTGTGAATTGGAAGAGGGAACTGATGGCTAATTGCTTTATCTTTCATCTTGTTTTCAGGGAATACCTACTTTTTAGACCCTGGGACATCAATCTGTTGATTGCCTCAGTACAACAGTGATCCCTTCTGGCCTTGGTCTTTGGGGGCAAGGAGCCATTCACTCTAGGTCGAGCAGCAGACACGAGGAGCAGGGCCATTTCATTGTCCTGAATGTTTCTTTGATGACACAAAGATAGCTGGAAGGACAGGTAGTATTGAGGAAGGGGTGAGGCTGCAGAAGGATTTGGCTAGGAGAGTGTGCCACAAAATGGCAGAAGGGGATGGAACAGATTGAAACAGGAGATGTTGAGAAATGGGAACATGGGAAGCAATGTACTTCAGTAGGAAGAATAGAGGCGTTGACTTTTCTAAACTGTGAAAAGGTTCAAAAATCTGCAGCACAAATGGACTTCAGAGTCCAGGTTCAGGATTCTCTTCAGGTTGACGGGCAGTTTCAGTTGGCAGTTAAGCAAATGGAATGTCAGCATTCATTTCAAGAGGTGTAGAATATAAATGCAGGGATGTATTGCTGAGGCAGTATCAGGCTCTGGTCAGACCATATTTGAAACTTTATGAGCAGTTTTGGGCCCCCTATCTAAGGAAGGATGTGCTGAATGTGGAAGGAGTCCAGAGGGTATTTACAAGAAAAATCCCAGGGATGAAGAGCTTGTAATATGAGGAGACATTGAGGAATAGGAGTCTGGACCCGATTGTGTTTAGAAGGGTGAGGGAGAATCTGGTTGAAACTTGAAGAATACTGAGAGGCCTGGGTAGAGTGGACATGGAGAAGATGTTTCCACGAGTAGGAGAGACTAGTACCCGAAGGCACAGCCTCCACATGAAGGGGACTCCTTTTAAAACTGAGATGAGGAGGAATTTCTTCAGCCAGACAGGGGGAATCTGTGGAACTCATTACTGCAGACGGCTGTCATTATGTCTTTAAGACAGATATAGATTGTTGATCAAGAAGACGATTAATCGTTACAGAGAGAAGGAAAGAAAATAGGGTTAACAAACATATCAGCCATGATGGAATGGCGGAGAAGACTTGATGGGCCGAATGGCTGCTATATCTTATGGTCTTGGTTTCTAAGAGACTAATGAACTGTGATGCATCACACAGTTTACGCCCTCAGATTCAGAGCTTTCTGAGCATGTGCTGTGAGCCAGCCACAGTAAAAAGTGTTTCGGCAGCTGGACGATCAACACAACATGCGGGCTAGGAGCCCTGGGGACCCTGCTTCCCCCATTCTATACAACTGCGGTTAATCTCATCCCAGCCTCACTGCAAATTCCTGCCCCCCTCCCTTTAACCCCTCACTGATTAACAATCTGTCTGTCCCCTCCTTCAATTTATTCAGTTTCCCGACATGCCCCCACATACTGGGAAGTGAATTCCCAGAGATTCCCACCCCCTCTACCTTGGAGAGAAGCCATTTCTCAACATCTCCTGTTTCAATCTGTTCCATCCCCTTCTCCTGAAACAATGACCCTCTCGTTCTAACTTGTCACACCTGAGGAAACATCCTCTCTGTCTGCTTTGTCAATCCCATCTCCTTTACCACCCTATATCCCTCAGCTGGATCTCCCTTATTCCTCTAAACTCCAGAGCATATTGGTCTTAACTGCTGAATCTCTCTTTCAACGACAAACCCCTCATCTCTGAACATGAAATGTACGAAATCACGCTAGATAGTATCTTGGATGTAGAATACACATCTCAAAGTGAGTTAGTCATAGTTTCTGAGAAATCTGCAGCCCAGAAAAAGGCCAGAGTCTGTGCTGGTCAGAAACAACCATCTCGATATTCTCTTATCCCATTTCCCCAGCACTTGGCATCACGAGTGCACATTTAAATCCTCCTTCAATGTGATGAGAGCTTCTGAATCTTCCATCCTTACAGGCAGTGACTTCCAGATTGCACACTATCCTCTGGGTGAACAAGATTTTCCTCACATTCCCTTGAAACCTCCTGGTCCATACCTTCAATCTGTACCCCTCCCCCACCTCTGTTAAGCGGGGAAAGTTTCTTCCTGCCTCCCCTATCTTCATCCCTCATCATTTTATACATCCCTCTCTTTCAATCTACGCTGCTGTAAGGACAACAACCCCAGTCTGTCCAACCTCTCTCAATCACAAACTCTCCAGCCACCAAGGCAATATGCTGGTAATTCTCCCTGTGCAACCTCTCCCACTTCATTTAGATATGTACCATTGATAAAGTGTCTTCTCTTTTATTTTCAGCTCACTCCAATAGTGCATCAGGGAGGAAAAATACAAGTTATTTTGTAGTGAAAAAGAGGGCAGTTAATTTTTAATCAGCAAAGTTATGTTTTTAGCAGGTGATTAATGTGAAGTCACCATTGTCTCATTAGAGAGAGGGAGAAAGAGGTGGGGGAGAAAAGGCAAACAACTGTTTTATAGTTTAAACTGCGGCACACCACGTCTAAAGCACAGGGAATGATCACTCACAGCAATCGCTACCAGACCAGCAATTGAACGCATGCTGTCAATATGACTGTACATTGTAAGTCAACAATAGAATCAACTGAGCTAACCAACCCCTGCATGGCCAGCGGCAAAAACATTGGGTGGCACAGTGGCTCAGTGGTTACCATTGCTGCCTCACAGCGCCAGGGTCCCAGAAACAATTCCAGCCCTGGGTGACTGTTTATTGGGAGTTTGCACATTCTCCCCTTCTCTGCATGGGTTTTCTCCAGATGCTTTGGTTTCCTCCCACAGTCCAAAGATGTGCAGTTTAGATGGATTGGCCTTGCTAAGTTGCCCATGGTGTGAGAGTTATGCACGCTAAAAGGTATAGTCATGGGAAATGCAGGGTCTCAGGGATTGGAGAGGTGGTGAGTCTGGGTCGAATGCTATTCAGAGGGTCAGTATATGGTCCTGACAGGCCAAAAGGCCTGCTTCCATGCTGTAGGATTCTATGATGTGCAGGTTAGAGGGCTTGGCCATGGTTAATGCAGGGTTACAGGGGTGGGGTAGGGGTCTGGGTGGGATCCTCTTCACTGGCTTAGGACAGACTGGATGGGCTGAATGGTCTCTTTGCACACTGTATGGATTCTGTCGACATCAATGTTTAGCTCAGTGGTGTGCGGCAACTTGTTCTGGTCTCAATTTTGATGAGATTCATTTTCCGTTTCTGAAATAATGGGGAAGCAAAATCCTACATTTTCAGCTCCCCAGGGTATGTCCTGCAGATGCAAATTTGAATCTTGCTTTGGCAGTTGGTGGATTTGATTTGGAATGCGATTTTAAACAAAAACAGATCTGGAGTTAAGACTCTAATGATGACTGTTGTCAGGAACAAACAACCATCTGGTTCAAAATTGAAGACTGAGGTGAGGAGGGGTTTCTTCTTTCAGAGGGTTGAGAGTCGTTGGAACTCCTTGCCACAGAGAGCTGTGTGTGGAAACAGGAGCAGGAGATTCTTGATCAGTCAGGGAATTGAGGGTAACATGTTAAGTGCAGGAAAATGAGCGTGAGGAATGGGGCATCAGCCACAATGCTATTGAATGGATGAGCAGTTCGAAGGGCCGAATGGCCTTCTCCTGTTCCTGTCTGCGATGGTCCTTAAAGGAGTGAAATCTGACCTCCCTACCCGCTCTGCTCTGCACATGATTCCTAACGCTTTGCAAACTCTTCACTGCCTTCTGGCTGAGCAAGTCGATTGGTTCAAAGACATTTCAGAATTGCATCCACTTCCCACCTTGGCAGAGATGGCCACATCCTGTTCAGAGTACACAGAAATAATATTTGTCATGGTCAGTTTTTGATTTGTTCCAATCATGTGTTTTGCCAAGAGAAATTGGTCTGTATAATGACCCCACATATTCACAGCTCCTCCTGTACATTCAGGCAAAGTTTGTTATTCTCATCCATTTTCATAGAGTCATGCAGCACAGAAACAGGCCCTTCAGCCCAACTCACCCATGCTGACAACGTTGCCCAAACTCAACTAGTCCCATTTATCTGCATTTGACACATATTTCTCTGAACCTTTCTTATCCATGTTCCTTTACAAATGTCTCTTCCATGTAATCGTACCTGCCTCTACCACTTCCTCTGGCAGCTCTTTCCATACACTCGTTGCCTTCTGTGTGATAAATTTGCCTACCAGGTCCCTTTTTAATCTTTCCACTCTCACCTTAAACCTATGTCCACTAGTTTGGGACACCCCTACATTGGGGAAACAACTATACCTATTAACCTTTTCTGTGCCCCTCGTGATTTTATAACCTCGATAAGGTCACCCCCTCAGCCTCCAACGCTCCAGGAGAGAAAAGCTCCTAGCTTATGAAGCTTCTGCTTATAACTCAAACCCTGCAACCTTGGTAACATCTTTGTAAATCTTTTCTATAACCTTTTGAGCTTAACGACGTCCTTTCTACAGCAGGTTGACCAAAACTGTACACAGTATTCTAAAAATGGTCTCACCAACATCCTGTACAGCTATGACATGATGTCCCAACTCCTGTCGTCAGTGCTCTGACCAGTGAAGGTAAGCATGCCGAATGCTTACTTCACCACAGTGTCAAGCCGCAATGCCACATTTAAGGAACTGCCTTCCTACACCCCGTAGGTCTGTTTGTTCAGAAACACTCCCCAGACGATAGCATCAATAAAGATGTATCTAGACAGATGCATGAATGGACCTCTCGATATTCTGTAAGTTTAAATCAGGTTCTCTCTCATCTTTCTAAACTCCATCGAGTTAAGAACCAGAGTCCTCAACCTCTCCTCATATGAGAAGTGCTTCATTCCTGGGATTTTTCTTGTAAACCCCCTCCTGACGCCCTCCAAGTTCAGCACATCCTTCCTGAGATAGGGGGCCCAAAACTGCTCACAATGATCCAAATGTGGTCTGACCAGACCCTTATACAGCCTCAGCAGTACATCCCTGCTCTTGTATTGTACACCTCCCAAGATGAATGCTAACATTACATTTGCCTTCCTAACCGCCAACTGAACCTGCCTGTTAACCTGAAGAGAATCCTGACCTCGGACTCCCAACTCCCTTTGTGCTTCAGATTTCCGAAACCTTTCCCCATTTTAGGAAACAGTCTCCGCCTCTATTCTTCTAATCCCATTGCATACCCTCCCACACTGTCATCCATCTGCCAACCGAAACTTAACAGGATCCTGAACTCGGACTCACCCCCGAGGACCTTGTTTGTGCTTCAGGCCTGGCAGCATCTGTCCAGAGACAGACAGAGAGAAAGCGGAGTCAACGTTTCGAGTCCGGGGCAGCCGTCCTTCGGGAGAGTGGCCTTTGGTCTTGATGTGCCGCCGCACAATTTCTTGTTCACTCCCACCTCTCTGTCTGTGAGTGTATTTGTCATTATTATTGAGTTTGGCGAGTCCCGGAGCCGGCCCTGTTGTTTCTCTCTCCTGAAAGGGTTGTCCCTTTAAAGAGTCTTTCCCCTGAAGCAGCTGCTAACGGTCACTTGGGGCACGAGGCGGCCGTTAACCGCCATCTCGCGCGGGGCCTGAAGCTAAAATGGCGCCGGGGCCACGCGGGAAGGAAAAGCGCCGAGGGAGAGCGGACTGTGTCAATATGTCCCGTTCCCGAGGGGCAGGATGGTGGTTATTGGGGGGTGGAGGGGGACAGGAGAGATTCCCCCCCCCCCCGGTGAGGTATATTGTACAGACCGCGAGGTCTCTATCTCTCTCTGTTGGACTGTCTATGACTTGCTTTAACACTATGTCGATTAATCTCGATGATCTTGTGCCTCTTTCTGACTCTGACTATGTTTCTATATAACTCCATATGCCTGTGTGTGTCTATGTCTCTCTCTGTTTCTCCCTGCCTCTCTGACTTTCTCAGTGACTCTGTAACTCTCTCTGACTGTATGGTGGGAGTACTGTTTGTTGTTGAACACAACAACAACTCGTGCCTAACAGTTTGGTTTAATCACAGGCATCCCTGTGTCAGTCCTAGAGCTGAGTGTCCACACTGGAAATGAGGTAGTGGAGGGAGACAGCACCTCGTTAAACCAGTCGTTTCGACCCCAATTCAATGTATTTTCTACGAGGATGGTGAGGAGATTTACTGGGAATACTCCAACCACTGCAGAACCGTACACACAACCATCAACATCAGCAAAAGTCAAGACGGCAATTAGCACTGTGCTGTTTCTAACCAGCAGGCAGGGTCTCCTGAATAGCAAATTTATCGCCATTCCAGTGAGCTTTTAAGCAACTCTATACAAATCAACATTATCAGAGCAGTGTGGTAGCACTGGGGAAGCATGCAGAGAGAGATTTACCAGGTTATTGCCTTGGGGGCTAGAGAGTTTCAGTGATGGAGAGAGATTGGACAGACTGGGGTTGTTTTCCTTAGAGCAGAGCAGATTGAGTGTGGGACCTGATGGAGATGTATAAAGTGATGAGGGGCATAGATGGGGTAGACAGGAAGAAACCTCCCCCGCCCCCTTGAAGGAGGGATCAATGACTGGGGGAGGGGCATAGATTTAAAGCAAGGGGTAGGAGGTTTCAAGGGGGATGTGAGGGAAAACATTTTCACTCAAAGGGTGGTGGGGATCTGGAACTCACTGCCTGTCAGGGTGTGAGAGGCAGAAATCCTCATCATATTGAAGGACGATTTAGACTCACATTAAGTGGTCTTTGATGTTTCATATGTATATTGCTGCAGAAATAGGGGCTTGGATAAGGTGAATAGTCAAGGTCTTTTCTCCGGGGCAGGGAGTCCAAAACTAGAGGACATTGGTTTAAGGTGAGAGGGGAAATATTTAAAAGCGACCTGAGGGATAACTTTATCACACAGAGATATGTTTTTTGGTGGTATGTTTTTTGGAATGAGCTGCCAGAGGAAGTGGCAGAAGTGGGTACAATAACAACCTTGTAAAAACAATGACTGCAGATGCTGGAAACCAGATTCTGGATTAGTGGTGCTGGAAGAGCACAGCAGTTCAGACAGCATCCGAAAAGCAGTAAAATCGACGTTTCGGGCAAAAGCCATTCATCAGGAATAAAGGCAGAGAGCCTGAAGGGTGGAGACATAAACGAGAGGAGGGTGAGGGTGGGGGTGGGGAGAAAGTAGCATAGAGTACACCAGGTGAGTTGGGGAGGGGATGAAGGTGATAAGTCAAGGAGGAGGGTGGAATGGATAGGTGGAAAAGAAGATAGGCAGGTAGGACAAGACATGGGGACAGTGCTGAGCTGGAAGTTTAGAACGAGGGTGAGGTGGGGGTAGGGCTGCCAATGTGGTCTCCTCTACATTGGGGAGACTGGACGCCTCCTAGCAGAAAGCTTTAGGGAACATCTCCGGGACACCTGCACACATCAACCACACCACCCCGTGGCTCAACGTTTCAATTCCCCCTCCCACTCTGCCGAGGACATGGAGGTCCTGGGCCTCCTTCACCGCTGCTCCCTCACCAACAGACGCCTGGAGGAAGAACACCTCATCTTCCGCCTCGGAACACTTCAACCACAGGGCATCAATGTGGACTTCAACAGTTTCCTCATTTCCCCTTCCCCCACCTCAACCTAGTGTATGGAATGCTCTGCCCCAGAAGTCTGTGGAGGCCAAGTCTCTGGATACTTTCAAGAAAGTTGGATAGAGCTCTTAAGGATAGTGGAATCAAGGGTTATGGGGATAAGGCAAGAACAGGATACTGATTGAGGATGACCAGCCATGATCATAATGAATTGTGGTGCTGGCTCGAAGGGCAGAATGGCCTACTCCTGCACCTATTGTCTATTGAAAGGATGTTCTTCGCTCTGACAGCAGTAACATACCGGCTGTTTGTTCGAAGCAGCTGGTCACACTTGGTTCTGTACCGAGGGAATATTACATTGTCTTGGTCCTTTGAGTACTTGCGTGTAGGAATATAGAAGAGAGAGCTCCAGTAAATCAACATCAGTTGTGACTGGCAACATCAATGTAACATTCAGTTAATCATCACTAGGATTTTTTTGTTTAAAGCCAGCAATTTAAACAGAACCACGGGTCTGATTCCACTCCTGCTGAGCTGCTCCCTTGTCCATTTTTTCTTAAAATTCTAATACCAGTTGAGTGAGATTCAGAAACTAAACAACACCCATACAGCTCCACGAATGGAGCCATCTGATGCAAGTGGGTATGTGAATATGTGAGTTTAGTTATTGATCTATGCCTGTCAGTTCCTGTTTGGAGAATGTGTGGGTGTAGTTATCAAACTGTAACTTTCTGTATATGGTAAATATATTTACATATTCACACAGCATTGATTGGTCTGATCTCATTGATAACTGGAGAATTATAAAAATAATACAGCTTTGGGGTGGGGGGTGGGGCATTCAGCCCATCTTGTCCATGCCTACATGCCCTTTCTCATCCCACCATCCTGGCACCGCCTGTAACCTTGCAGTTTAGAACACTTGAGGCTCAGTACCAGGGCATTTGTTTAAAAATATGTAAGGTCTTTGCCTGCACCACCAAATCAGGCACCGAATACCCACCACTCTCTGCATAAAAAATAATTTTTGCTCATAAATTCTAATCCTACAGCCACTTAACTTGAATCCGTGATCCCTGGTTTTTGAACTCTCTGCTAAAGGAAACAGGTTTCTCCTGTCTAATGTCTCCCTCTGAAAATGTGTTGCTGGAAAAGCGCAGCAGGTCAGGCAGCATCCAAGGAGCAGGAGAATCGACGTTTCGGGCATGAGCCCTTCCTGAAGAAGGGCTCATGCCCGAAACGTCGATTCTCCTACTCCTTGGATGCTACCTGACCTGCTGCGCTTTTTCAGCAACACATTTTCAGCTCTGATCTCCAGCATCTGCAGTCCTCACTCCAGGACTAGATTTTTAACTCTAGTTAGTTAAAAATCACAAAACACCAGGTTATACTTCAATAGGTTTATATGGAAGTGCACGATTTCAAACTGCTGCTTCTTCATCAGGTAGCTCACTATTTAGTACTGTAGACCCCAGTACCCATGGGGTATATGTTCCAAGACCTACAGCGGAAACGCAAAATCGCAGATAGGTGCAAAACCATTCATTTAAATGGGAAATATACCTTCCGGCAGTCTCCTGGTACCTAGTTCTGGAACATTTCCTTTTATATGCTCAGACCACTGTAAACCACGGGTACGTGAAACCGCGATAACTGGACCTGCGGATATGAGTGTCGCCCTGTATTCCTTAATCATGGCACCACTGTTCCAAGGAATACCATTCCAAACTCTCCAATCCCTCCTGATAGTTACAATTCACCAGCCCTGGCAACATTCTAGTAATTCTCCTCTGCACTCTCTCCACAGCAATGACGTCCTTCCTGTAATGTGGTGACCCGACTGCACACAATATTCCTGTTGTAGCCACCAGTGCCTCACACAGTTTCATTGTTATTTCTTTATTTTTGTATTCAACCCTCTGCCAATGAAGGAGAGCATTCCATGTGCCTTCTTTACAGCCCCTTCTATCTTTAGGGACCTGAGCATTTGCACACTAAGATCTCTCACTTCACCTGTCCCCCTCAGTATATTCCCATTTATTGTCGATTCCCATTTACCGTCTGACTTCCCAAAATGCATTCCCTGACACTTATCAGAGCTGAACTCCATCTGCCACGTTCTTGCACACTCCACCAAACCGTCTGTATAGTTTTGGAGCATACAGCTATCCTCCACACTATCCACTACACGGCCAATTTTTGTGTCATCTGCAAATTTCACAAATTTGCCCAACATACGCAACTCCAAATCATTAATGGATAAAACAAACAGCAGAGGGCCCAACACTGAGCTATGCAGAGCACCACTTGTAACAGCTTTCCATTCACAAAGGCCACCATTGACCATTATCCTTTCTTTCCTGTGACTGAGCCAACTTTGGATCCAATTCAACACATTATCCTGTCTCCCTCAGGGTATTACTTCTTGGAGCAGTCTGTTGTGATGCTGCAAAAGACACAGGTTCTGAAAAGTCGGAGTTGATGGGTTTTAAGGCCATTCTGATTTTGGTAATGCCTCAGGCTTCCACATTTTTAAGAAGAACACTTGTGCAATGAAAGGGGAGTGGCCCAGTTTTCCCAGCTCAGCTTTTCTCTGGCTTGATTTGGTTTTTGGCTGTCTGGCTATTGACTGAAAGCAGTCTGGCAGTTGAAAAGGTTGCTGAACTCAAAGAAGCAGGTCCATGATGGTACTCTCTCTCTGACATCTCTCCTGTAAGACCCTGTGTTTGACTTTACCTTTTGTGGCAAGGGGTATTTATGGGGATTGTTGTAAATGTTGGGAACACCATCATTAAGTTGGTATAGTCTGTTGGGTTTTTGGATTTTTAAGTTATTTAGTATTCTGCTCTCTTTTGTTTGTGTATCATTCAGTAAATGTGTAAATCAAACTGTTTTGTTTAAAACTACTGGTTTGACCCGCTGCATCCCTCCTGGAATATCTTCGTTACACCCGCTTAAACCAATTAGCAAAGTTAGGGTCTGGGTTACTTTCTTGAAATGTTTGGAGGGGATCTGGCCTTTTCCATAATAGATTGGGGGCTGTTTGCAGAATTTATTTTGTAGTTCTGATTTGGGATTTGATTTGTTGGATTCGAAGGCAGCAAGTGGTAAGTCTTAGCGTCTTTTGTTCCGGGTGTTGGAATTCGATTGGTTTAAACAGCGCTTGGAGAAAGTGAGGACTGCAGAAGCAGGAGATCAGTGACGAGTGTGTGTTACTGGAAAACCAAGCAGATCAGGCAGCATCTGGGGAGTAGGCGAATCATGTTTGGGCATCAGCCCTTCATCAGGAAACAGTGTTTGGGATAGCAATGGCTCTTTGAGTCATCAAGAGTTTTCTGGCGGTGGAAGAAGTGGCTTCAGATTTTTGCAAAAAGTGATTAATAACAAGCTGCTGGAATTAGCAGACAAGCTGGAGGTCAACTGCTTCCTTCCATGAGGAAAAGGGGGACAATTACAGTCATAGCTCACCATTTAAATTTGCTGGAAATGCCATCAGAATCTTTAGGGATGGCTAACATTTAATTGATAATGAAACAATTCGAGTCAGAGGCAAAAGTCAAGGAAAGGGCAACAGAAACGAAACAGTTTGAATTACGATTAAAAACAGAAGAGAGGTAGAAGAGAGAAAAGGAGAGAGAGGAAAGGAATAAAGAGGGAGTTTGAATTTTGGAATTGACGCTTCGACAGGAATTCAAAAATTCACTTCCTGATGTAATGAGAACTCACATGTAAGAGCAGACAGCTAAAACAGTAAGACTGACATCAGAAATGGCTGATGATTGAGTTGATCAATCAATCAAAATTGGGCTGCCAAAATCAATTTCAATCCATGAGGGATAATAATTGTGGATAAGAGAAATTCTCACATGGAAAGTAAAAAATAGATCTCTGTGAAGATCATAAGAATAATTTACCACAGAGTAAAAAGGAAACCCTTGAAGGTGAAAGACATGTGAAAAAGCTCTGGTGTTTTCAATGAAGTAGGCCATGGAATCAGTATTAGCTGGTTAGGAAAAGCACTGAGAAACCAGATGTAGGAAAACAGGATAAGCCAGTGAATTTTGTTGGAGTGGTAACAGAGAGCACTGTGGAGACTAGAAAGCTGCACCAGAATGTACAAGCTGGTTGGAGGTTGTTTATGGAGGAAGTGCCAGATCTTCTTAAACCATACACCGTGAAGGTAAAGTTTGCTCGCATAGGCCAGGAGCAACAGGTAAAGAGGTAGCAATATTCAGAGATATAAGGATCCTCTCAATCTGTGATGCTAAAATATGAAGATATATGTACCTCTAAAGGACTATTGCCAGAAAAGGTATGAGTAACTGGAATTCACATTGAAATAAGAAATGCTCAATTGTAAGAAGTGAGGTTAGAGTGAAGAGGGGAGAAGTCATAGTAGGATTACTGGACAAACTTTCAGCTCCGGGAATACAATTTGTCCTTGATAATGATGTTGCTGATTCACTGGTGGGAGTGATGATTGTGGTTGAAAAGCCAATGGAAATTCAGGCAACTGGACTACTGCAGGACACACATCCTGGGATGTTTCCTGAATGTGTGGTAACGAGGTCACAAATTCACCAGTTGAAACAGGAAAGATCAAAGAGTACAGATAAGAATGTTGAAGGGAAATTAGCAGAGACCCTGTTTGATAGATAGTTGAGACAAACCAGGAACAGAGATGACAAAGCAGACATCTTTAGCTCAGGTAAATTAACTGAGTTACAGCAAAAAGATGAAAATTTAAAGCATTGTATCAAAAGGCATACACAAAATGAATCCAAATGTATCCCTGATTGTTATTATCTTAAAAATGATGTCTTAATGAGGAAATGGAGAACATCACATTCAGGCAGATGAGAAGTGGGCAGACGTTTATCAAGTTGTATTGCCAGTGGGTTATAGAAAGACGTGTTGTGAGTAAAGCACACGAGCTACCTGTATAGATTGTCTGTTTGAAATTCATGTTATTTAATTGTCATCTCGGTATGTGACAAGTATTCAGTCAAGGATTAATTCTGTCCTTTTCAGTCACCCAAATTCCATGTAAATATACTTCACCCCGGTTGGAGAATTTGAGCTGTAGTCAGAGGCTGAACAGGCTGGAACTGTTTTCCCTGGAGAGTGACCTTATAGAAATTTATAAAATCATAAGGCACATGGAGAAGTGGTGGAGCCTGGTACAATTATAACATTTAAATGGCATCTGAGCGAGTATAATGAGAAAGCCTTAAAACTTGCCCTTAAATACTTAGACTAAATGTAATGTTGAATTATAGAACACAAGAAAATAAACAGGGCAGGCAGGGAGGCATCAGGCCACAAAAGGGGGAACCTAGGATGTGCAGAAGATAAAAAAAAATCTGTTCTCACCAAGTGATAACAGGATGCTCTAAAGCAATTAAGAACATTTGCCTTAACATCAATTAATCTATGTAAAAAAAAAGACACAGAGTGATAACATTCAAAGTTGATAACTTATGAATTTAATGACAGTATTTGATTGTGATCTCGGAAACTTTGTATCATCTCAGAAGCATGTCAAAAGCCTTGTAATAAACGGTCAGGTCCTATCAATTATAATGGATTCTTATTGTGTGTGTGAGTGCGTGAGTGTGAGTGAGAGTGTGAGAGAGAGATGAATTAGATTAGATTACATTACAGTGTGGAAACAGGCCCTTCGGCCCAACAAGTCCACACCGACCCGCCGAAGCGAAACCCACATCCGCCTACATTTACCCCTTACCTAACACGACGGACAATTTAGTATGGCTAATTCACCTGACCCTGCACATCTTTGGACTGTGGGAGGAAACCGGAGCACCCGGAGGAAACCCACGCAGACACGGGGAGAATGTGCAAACTCCACACAGTCAGTCGCCTGAGGCGGGAATTGAACCCGGGTCTCTAGCGCTGTGAGGCAGCAGTGCTAACCACTGTGCCACCGTGCCGCCCAATGTTTGGAATTTATTTGCATTTTGGCACTTTATGCTGATTTTGAGTAGCCATCACTGATTATGAAATACAAACTCTAAAATGTAATATTGAGAAGCACTTGTTGGGCCGAAGGGCCTGTTTCCATGCTGTAAATAATCTAATCTAATCTTTAATTTACTTGGTGTTCCTACACACCACGACTGACCCTCTGTCAATTCTAACTCGTCAAATCCTCTGTCTTCTTTGAATTTGAAACACAACCCTGAAAAGAAAGCATGTTTAATTTGAGACTAATGAATCATTTCAAATGTAACCTTTCAGCCTCAGTTACAGAATGATTTTGTGCTAAAGATAAAAAGCAGGAGTCTGCTCCTAGCTTAAAAATTATTCTAAACCTAACATTGAAGAGATTCTGACACAATCTGTCAGGAAGCCATTTAATGGTCAAAGTTTGCCCTCCTCTCTAAGATGCCATTTTAGAAAACAGTGATATCTGACATGCAAGCTGTGTAAGGTTACCTTATGACCTCTCCCATTTAGTTTAGACTGATACCTCTTTATGACAGGGACTAATCTCACCAACAGGCACTGACTAGGCTGGATCTGTTTTTCCCCCTGATGGATGGCTAAGGGCCTACAGGAGTGATCAGTTAAGCGAATACAGACCTTTTTTGTAAAGTTTTGTAAAAAGGAAGCCTGTTTGAGACAGAAGAGTGGAGCAGCCTGTGAGGGCTCTTAAAGGAAGAGCTGGTATCCTACTTTTCTAAGGTTTTAGAACCTCAGCTAGCCTGGCTTATAGGTGTAAATGTTATGTTGTAACACTGATACTATTGGTAAATAAAGGGGAAGGCTAAAATTAAACTAAACTGTTTGTAAGAGGTTTTTATTCCAGACTACCAAAGTGTATGATCTCCAGGACGAACCAAGAGAGGCTGAAAGATCTGAGTCCACAAGGGATTCCCTGGGCTGTCTCAAATCTATTCCATTCCTGAAGAAGGGCTAATGCCCGAAACGTCGATTCTCCTGTTCCCTAGATGCTGCCTGACCTGCTGCGCTTTTCCAGCAACACATTTCCATCTCAAATCTATACTTGAACAATATGAACAGGAAGAGTTTAGAGAGAGGTGGGTTAAGTGCTGGCAAATGGGACCAGATTAGATTAGAATATCTGGTCGGCATGGACAAGTTGGACCGAAGGGTCTGTTTCCACGCTATACGTCTCTATGGCTCGACGACTCTTCGGTAACTCTTGTCCTGTCAGTGAGCACAGTTTCCCTCCATCTCTATACTTAACCCCTCCTTCACGGATGGTTGTTGAAACAATGCAACAATGTGGCCTACTTGTCTATCTTCATTGTAACTTTGAAAATGCTCTTAATAATTGCAGATTTTAATGTTGTTCCTGAATGTCTATTTTGGATGAGGATTCAGTTTATCTATCTTCAACACTGGTGTGTAAACGTCAATGGGCTACATACCCTCTGTTTGTTAGAGGCAGCTGGTCACTCTTTGCTTTGAACTGAGGAAGTATTATAGTGTCTTAGTCCCTCGGGTATTTTTCTGGAGGAAGACACAGGAACACCACCTGTAAATCAACATGAGGCTAGTCTGGCAATATTTAACTGATCATTGTCACATTCATTGCATCTTCATTAGGATGTGTGTTGTTTTTTTCTTTAACTCCAACAACTTAACCAGAACCACGGATCTGATTCCATTGTTGCCCTGAGCTGCTCCTTTTCTGGGTATTGTTTGTTTTTCATGTGATTCGACACCAGTTGATTTGGAGATGTTGGTGTTGGACTGGGGTGTACAATGTTACACATCAAGTGCTTCCAAAAAAATTGTTGAACGAAAACCTGGTGTTGTGTGATTTTTACCTTGATATCAGTTGAGTGAGATCCTGAAACTGAGCAACAACTGCCCAGCACCATGAGTGGGAGTACTCAACCACCAGGATGCTTACACAGTTCAACATCCAACTCCCCAACTACCTGTTAGAAATAGGAAAAACGGCACTATTTCTAATGTTTTTATCAAGACCCCAGTGTATGTCCTTTTACAAAAGTATCCCATTCCTACAGTTGGTCCACACTACCTCAAGAAAGAGCGGAAAACAGATTGAAAATAAAACCGGGTTCAGAGGATTGTAAACCACAAGAATGTCCCACAGCAGTTTCTTCCCACAGCAGGCCCACACACAGCCCGAGAAAGGCCTCTCTCTTCCCCCCAGCCCGCTCACTCCAAGTTCCGGGACCAGTTCCTGCTCCGCTCGGCCTCTTACAAACAGACCCCGGTTCTCCCTGAACTCACCCTGAATCAATCCCGGTCTCGGAGCCCCCTCTGTGTCCCAGGCTCCCATCCCGATGTGCTGCTGGAAGGAGCCTGCTGTTCCCTCGCTTCCCTGGGCGCTGATCTCTCCATTGCGGTCTGTTTCAAACAAACCTCTTGCACTCACTGAGTAAATGCTCCTCAATGGCAGCGCTGGGAGAGGGCCTCACGGATGCGCTCCTCTGCTCAGGAATAGTCAGCTTTGGGGAGAAAAGGTTCGGTCCCAGACACAGTTGGGGCGGGAGTGAGCTGGAGGCGGAGCTGGATTATCAAAGCCATTTCCCTGCTGTGTCTGTCACTCAGTTTCCTCTCCGGACCCGCCTCTCACTCTCTGTCAGCTCTTTCTCAGCCAGGTCGGACCGGGCTGTATAAAAAAGGAAGGGGAGGAAGCTCGGCTCTCATTCGGCAGCGATTGGAGTGAAGAAGCGCGATGTCTGGGAGAGGTAAAGGAGGCAAAGGCCTGGGAAAAGGCGGAGCGAAGCGGCACCGGAAAGTGCTCCGTGATAACATCCAGGGCATCACCAAACCAGCCATCCGGCGCCTGGCTCGCCGTGGCGGGGTCAAGCGCATCTCGGGCTTGATCTACGAGGAGACCCGCGGGGTGCTGAAGGTTTTCCTGGAGAATGTGATCAGGGATGCGGTCACCTACACTGAGCACGCCAAGCGCAAGACAGTCACCGCCATGGATGTGGTGTACGCTCTGAAACGCCAGGGCCGCACTCTCTATGGATTCGGCGGCTGAGGATAAAGCGACCCATTTCCAGCGAACCCAAAGGCTCTTTTCAGAGCCACCCAAACTCTCCGATAGAGAGCGGAGACCTGAGGGCGGGGAAGGCAGCGCACACTGAGGGGAATGTTGCTGGAGCCGGTTATTTCACGTTTATCCCGACCTTTACAACTTCAGTTCCAAAAGTGTACTAATGCCGTGTTCTGCGGTACGGCAGAGAGCATTCGGAGTGGACGGTTCACTTTGTTGCTGTTTACCGTGGCGAATGATTTTAAACTTCCAAGTATTTCTACAGTGCAGATAAGAGGCTATTCGGCCAATCGATACTCTACTTTTGTGCAATCTGGTTATTCCATGTAAAGAATCACATCGAAACTTTGTAATAGTAGGATGTAGCAGCAGCATTAGGCCATTCTGCCCGTCCAGCTTGTTCTGCTATTCCATCATGGCTGATATTTCTCCAATTTCCCGTAACCTTCGATCCTCTTATTTTCGTGAATACCTGCCCATCTCAGTAATGATATCATTGTGTACTTGGCATAAATGATAATTTGTTTTTATTTATTGTGGAACCCAGACGTTAATGTTACATATTAGAGTATTTATATTTCCCCGGCATAACACTAGCTCAGTTTTGTTACTGGGAGCATGCAGATGTGTTATGTGGCGCGTTCTTTCCATCTGCCCGCTCAGGCAGCGATAACAAATTGTCTTCGGGCAAGTAATAATTTGGATGAAATAAAAAATATTGATACTGTGGTTCTGTAATTTTACCGGTGTACACTGTTTTACCTTTAAAGAGGTTTACATCGGCGGTGTTTCGATTGATTCACGGCGGATACAAGTTCGGTTGCTCATCCAGGGAGCGCAGGAAGCGATAGGGGACATTAGTACAGTATTTCTCTTGGAATTCAGTTAAAGACAGAAGGCAGCGGCAGTGAATTTGCAACTAATGAGATCTTCATTCAGAGATTGCGGTAATATAGTAATTAGATGAGTGATGTTCACATCAAATTTTGGTATTGGGTTAGATATTTCAGGAAAAACCCCATCTCCCCATTGACTTCCTTTGCGTTAACATGGCTTGTGGTGAGGTGGAGGCAGGAGAGAAAAGAGAAAAAATTGCGCCAAGAGATCAACGGCTTATTTTCAAATTTGAAAATGCCCACCATCACGTATAAAAAATCAGGAGGATGCGCTATTACGTGCACGTTGATTGGTTTTTCGATTACGGAACTAAACTTCACACAAACTCACTTTACCTCATTCCCTCCTTTTACAGCTGAAAAATGACTGACTGCTTTTGAACACGCTCTCTCGAGGCCGGCGAAAAAAAAAGTGGATATGAACCAAGCAGAGAATAAATTGCAAAGGTATATGCTACAGAGACAGTGGGAGGATTCAGCTCTTACTGATGCAGTTAAAGGAAATGTGAAGCCAAACCCGATCGGGAACACCCGTGACACTATTCTAAACTCATAGAACATTGGTCACTCAGGCAGTGACGGTATAATGAGAAATAATGTATTTCCGGACACCCTTACAATCGTATTCTATGATAATCTTCCTCTGCTGCCACAGGCAGTAACAATACCCAATAAAAAGGAGATAGAAATGTAGCGATGTTAAGTACAACAGCCAGGACTCTACACATTAACAGGAATGTAATTAAATCCGACAGACGATTCAGCTCCTTTCACAAATGCTGTGAGTGGCTCTTAAAAGAGCCTTTGGGCTGTCAGATTCAAGGATGGTCTCTTCATTTTTTAGCAGACCCAGCAGCGGAAGTTTTCTTGGGCAGCAGCACGGCCTGGATATTAGGCAGCACCCCGCCCTGAGCGATGGTCACCCCTCCCAGCAGCTTGTTGAGCTCCTCGTCGTTGCGCACGGCCAGCTGCAGGTGCCTGGGGATGATGCGGGTCTTCTTGTTGTCCCGGGCCGCGTTGCCGGCCAGCTCCAGGATCTCAGCCGTCAGATACTCCAGCACCGCAGCCAGATAGACCGGCGCTCCGGCACCCACACGCTCAGCATAGTTACCCTTTCTCAGGAGCCTGTGAACACGGCCCACCGGGAACTGCAGGCCAGCCCGGGACGACCGAGACTTCGCCTTGGCGCGAGCTTTCCCACCGCCCTTTCCTCTTCCGGACATGGTCACAATCTCACAAACACTTTCACAGAGAATGCTGCACTCCGCCCACATTGCGGCCTCTTATACCTTCGGGAGGAATGGTGGGGCGGCCATTTCTGATTGGTCCCATTATCCAGCCCCTTCTAATGTTGTTTCAATTCCCAATCAGATATCTGCCTCATTCCCCAATCCGGAGAGGGCACGGGGAGGAAGGCGGAAACGACGGGCGCCAATTCATCAACTGCTTTCTTTCAAAATTGAAAAGCCCGCCAATTTCCAAACAAAGGAGTATTTTTTACCTGAATAATGAAGTACAAAAAACTGTGGAAGTTCAAAAAACATTAACACTCATGTTAATTTACTTTTAGTTTACAAACGTATAATTCACACGGTCTTACTCTCCCTCATTTGCCGATCTGTATCTGATCTTGAGAGTGATGCAGGTATTTTCTAAACCTTGAGAAGAAACTGAAACAAAACAGGCCAAACATTGCAGTCTGCAACCTGTCTTTTCTTTACACATATCCGTACCACCCCGATATGCGGATAAAGCAGCACACAGCATTCTTCCGGCTCAGCATCGAAGGCGTACTCGTTTTTTAAGACGATATTTTAAGATTCAGCAAAAGCTCCACGCTTCAGCCCGGAAGCTGTGTTGGAGTTCTCTCTGTTCTGTTTGAAAGTCTCTCACCGACAGCAGGAAGATTTATTTTGCATTGCTAAAAATCGGGTCAAACCCGTGCACTGGAAATGTAAAGTAAATCAGAAGAAAAAATGCATCAATCGTGAGACGGAAAGACGTGGGCATTTGTCTGCCAGGGGTGAACTAGCAAGATGAAAAATGACTTACTGGCGCTTGATCTGCACTCTCCATCCCACTCGCGAATAATTTGCAAAGTACTTACTAATACAAAAACATATAGCACTAGAAGTTGAAACGCCTTATCAAAAAATCACACGGAAACTAAATTAAAGAACGCTTAAAGAAATGGTTCAGCTGTCTCAGGGAAGTTGTAGGTGGCTCTTATAAGAGCCTTTGGGTTGTGGATGTGTGTGTTTCAGTACAATGCGGTCCCTCACTTGGAGCTGGTGTACTTGGTCACCGCCTTTGTGCCCTCCGACACGGCGTGCTTGGCCAGCTCTCCGGGCAGCAGCAGCCGCACGGCGGTCTGGATCTCCCGGGAGCTGATGGTGCTGCGCTTGTTGTAATGGGCCAGGCGGGAAGACTCCCCCGCGATGCGCTCGAAAATATCGTTGACGAACGAGTTCATGATGCTCATGGCCTTGGAGGAGATGCCGGTGTCGGGGTGAACCTGCTTCATCACTTTGTAGATGTAGATGGCATAACTTTCTTTCCTGGTCCGCCTCCTCTTCTTGCCTCCCTTCGCTGGCGCCTTCTTTATGATTTTCTTCGCGCCCTTCTTGGAGGCTTGCTGTGCTTTCTTCTCATCAGCCATAGCGCCGCTCACTTCCAGACACAGAATAAGGGAAAGGGACCTCGGAGTTCCCTCTTTATCGACTGACGGCGTCGGGAATGCTAATGAAGGATGGAGGAAAGCTTGGCTCCTGATTGGGTAGCTTACACAGAGTCATGCCCAAACATTGAGTCTCTCTGCTTGGTTAGTGTGAGATCCAATGTGGATCTGCAACGAAATGTAAAGTGGATGGTGATTCTGTTCCTGTCAGTCTGACTGAGGGAGATTTGTTTCGTGTCTGTGATACAGAAAGTGACTGTGGTATTGGCTCGGTTTCCTTTTACTTGTTGTTGTGATGATGTGTTTCTATCTCCGCATGTCTGTTTCTGTTCCTCTGTATAGGCTGGAATTAACACAGAACTTGTCACTATGTGAAAAAAAAAGGTCTCATCCATTCGAAATTGCGATTACATTTTTTTGTCAAGTTACACGTACCACTGGAACCTGACTGAAAATGTTTTCTACACTTGGGGTTGATGCATCTCGTTCTCAATTGCACGGAGTTGAAGAGAAATGATAAGTTTCTATGTCCCGGGAGATCCAGACCGCCGTGCGGCTGCTGCTGCCCGGGGAGCTGGCCAAGCACGCCGTGTCGGAGGGTACAAAGGCGGTGACCTAGTACACCAGCTCCAAGTAGTGTTAGGAAAGAGGTACATGTAGGGGTATGGGTGGGTTGCGCTTCGGCGGGGCGGTGTGGACTAGTTGGGCCGAAGGGCATGTTTCCACACTGTAAGTAATCTAATCTAATCTAATACTTTTCTTGAGTCACGAGTTGAGTCACGTCTTGACTGTGGGATGAATATATTTCTGAGACCTTGACTGATAAGTGTGGGCCCAGACACGTATCGATAACTATGTGCTTTGAAAGTACGTGCAGTGTAACTGAACCACGTTGCTGCACTTTTCAATTAGGCGTCTTGCAGTTTCATGCAGGGATTTATAACATTTCTCAGTCTTACGCGAATGCCTGTTCACCAGCAACTGTCAGCATGCTATATATATGCGTCACTTTAACTTTATATCTGTCATGTCCTAATTTACACATTTTGCATTAACTCAACATCTGTCCAATGAGGCTCTGGTCCTCCATCTAATAGTCAGTGTTATTCCAAAACAGGTTTTATTCCGTAACCATCAAACACTGATGTGAGCGGTAAAACGTTACACTATTTGTCAGTCACTTGGAAATATTCCTCCAATCTGTGCCCCCAGGAGAAAGTGATCTCTGCAGATGCTGGGGGGTCAGAGGCTTATGCCCAAAACGTCGAGATGAAGGGCTTATGCCTCAACAACGATTCTCCTGCTCAGGATGCTGCCTGACCTGCTGTGCTTTTCCAGCACCACACTCACGATTCCAATCTGTGCCAGTCTGTTTCTGGGATGTATTCTTGTAAACTCTATTTCACAGTCTTAACATGTCAGTATGTTACTGGATTGTAACTCAAACCTTCTGAAGTGTACCTTGTTGCTTTACTCTGTCGGTGTCAATTTTGAAAGTACCAAGTACCACTTTGGGCAGACTCAGGTAGGACTCACTACCCTCCACTTCCAAACCCTATGCATATTAGCTTCTGCAAAGTGCAGTTGGGTTTGTATTTATAACTGCAGCATTTTGATAAAGGATAATACTTTGTACATTGTTACTGACAATATCTGCAATGTCACTGCAGATGTTACATTGTTTATGCCAGTTTATAGCTAATGAATAGTTGTATTATATCCTAACAATGTATTGCTTTGCAATTGACTCAGTATTTCATTCTGTAACTGCCAGTTTATTGTTTCTAATCTTGTATTTACTCAGTTTCAGTCAATCACTGGCATGACAGAGAGCAAATATCTCAACATCTCAAAGTTTCTGATGAAATGGATAGTTAATCCTTTTATTCACTCCATCCTTGATACATCACCCTTGGTGGGCGGCACGGTGGCACAGTGGTTAGCACTGCTGCCTCGCAGCGCCAGAGACCCGGGTTCAATTCCCGACTCAGGCGACTGACTGTGTGGAGTTTGCACGTTCTCCCCGTGTCTGCGTGGGTTTCCTCCGGGGGCTCCGGTTTCCTCCCACAGTCCAAAAGACCTGCAAGTCAGGCGAATTGGCCACGCTAAATTGCCCGTAGTGTTAGGTAAAGGGGTAAATGTAGGGGTATGGGTGGGTCACGCTTCGGCGGGTCGGTGTGGACTTGTTGGGCCGAAGGGCCTGTTTCCACACTGTAAGTAATCTAATCTAATCTAATCAGGGTAACTTATAACTGAATCGATCAGTATGCGATCTGTGAGCACACACATATCAGTAAAGTGCATGGTGAATGATGCTGCAGATACAATGTATATGCCGTAGTTATTAACTTCTTTCAATCTTGTATCACTTTAAGTATCTCAAAGCAGAAGACCATAAGAAGCATGAGAATTCTGTGACATTTCTATCTGTCTGTATATACTCTGTCCTGAGAACAGATCACAAAGGCTTTAGTTATGGTCTTCATCTCATTTTGATATTTAGTGCCCATAACCAAGACTTCCTTGTGTATCAAAAAGATATATGACTACATTAGCATAAATTAAGCTGGTAACTCAACCCTAACTGCTCTCTGTGGAACTGAACAAGGGGAGAATGTTCTGCATTGCTTTCTTAGACAGAAGGCTTCCTGTTCAAAACTGTGTCCCTTACTCGGGATTCTCTATGAGAATTGACATACTCTCAGCATCAACTCTGTCGACTCCATTCAGATCTTTTTTTTGCTCCAAAGGTCATACATTGTTCTTCAAAACTCCAATAAGAATATGCCCAACTATTTTATATGTACAATGAGAGCTTATGTATCAATCTGCAGCTCTAAGCTTCTGCTATGTGAATATGTGAGTACAGGTATCACCCTCTCCCAGTAAGTTTGTGCATACTTGAGTGAAGTTATCACCCTATACCTGTTGGTTTCTACTGTGTGAATATGACAGTTTCTAGTCTGTAAATGGGATAGTTTAATCAATTGTCTCTGTCAGTTTCTGCATTGTTAAAATGTGAACGTAGTTATCAATGTCAAACTACCATCTTCTGCGAAGTGAACATGTGCGGATCCATATTGAAATATACCTGTTGCTTTCAGCGACAGGAATACATGAGTTTAGTTATCATTCTTTTCCTGTGAGTTTCTTCGATGTGAATGTATTGGTGTTGTTATCCATCTGTACTGATGAAGGGCTTTTAAACAAAATGTTGATTCTCCTGCTCTTTGGATGCTTCCTGACCTGCTGTGCTTTTCCAGCACCACACTCCCGACTCTAATCTCCAGTATCTGCAGTCCTCACCTTTGCCTATCCATTTGTACCTGTCAGTTTCTGATCTGTGAATATGGAAGTGTAGTTATTGATCTGTCCATCAGTTTCTGTAATTTGAATATGACTGTCTAGTTATCTATCTCTCCCTGTATGTTTCTGTGATGTGAAGATGACAGTCCAATTATCTATCTGCCCCGTCAGATTCTGCTGTGTGAATATGAGAATGTCATTACCAGTCTCTACCTGTCAGCTTTTGCTATGTCAATGTGATTTTAGTTATCAATCTGCCTCATTAGGTTCTAGGTGAATGTAAAAATGTAGTTATCAATATATACCTGTTAGACTTTCCTCTGGGATTATGTGAGTGTATTATCAAAATGTACCTGCTTGTTTCTGCAATGTGAATGTGATGAGAATACAGGAGGTTTGATTAGTAATTTTGCAGATGTCATCAAAATTGGTGGTATAGTGGACTGTGAAGGCTATCTCAGATTAGAAACAAATCTTGATTAAATCAGTCAATGGCGTGAGGAATGGCAGATGGAGTTATTGAGGCATTGCATATTTATAAAACAAACAAGGGTACGACTTATAGAATTACAAGAAGGGCCTTGGGTAGTGCTGTTGAACAGAGAGACCTAGTTGGCTAGCTGCATTTTTTTGAAGTTTGCTTCACATGTAGACAACGTGGTGAAGAAAACATTTAGCGTGCTTGCCTTTATTGCTCAGACCTTTGAGTACAGGAGTTGGAAGGGCATATTGACGTTGCATAGGATGTTGATAAGTCCTCTTCTGGATTACTGTATCACGTTCTGGTGACCAAGTTATGAAAAGTATGCTATTGAGCTGGAAAGGGTTCAGTAAAGATTTACTAGGATGTTGATGGGAATGGAAGATTCTGTTGTAAGAATAGGCTGGGACTTCTGTTCTCTGGAGCCTAAGATCTTGATGGGTGATAGAGTTTTGACAATCATGAGAGTTAAAGGTTATGGGAATGGTAGGTATCTTTTTCTATGGTAAGAGACTTTAAGACTATGAGACACATTTTTAAGGTAAAAGGAAAAAGATTTTAAAAGTAAGTTTTTTTAAAAAAAACAGGATAGATTATGTGGAATTAACTTTGAAAGGGGGTGATGCATATGGACACAGTCAAAACGTTGAAAAGGCATTTAGATAAGTATATCATTGTTAAGATTTTGGAGGGTCATAGGCCAAGAACAGGCAGGTAGGATTTGACTAGCTTGAGATTACATTGGGTATGGACTGGTTGGACAGACGGATCTGTTTCTGTGCTTTTTGACTGACTCTTGCAGTGAGGCAACTGTCCTGGTTTGATCTCAGTTCATTTTGAAAGCTTCTAAACGACAGCAGAAAGTCTCATTCAGAGCACTGTGCAATCAAGCAACAACATCAGTGTATGGAAATTTAACTGTAAAATGAATCGGTGGAATTCAAAGATAGGGCACTTCTGTTTGGCAGAGATGGGTATTGCAGATGCTGGAGATTAGAGTGGTGCTTCAAAAGTACAGCAGTTCAGGCAGCATACGAGAAGCAGGAAAATCGATGTTTTGGGCAAAAGCGCTTTTCCAGTACCACTCTAATGTTGACTCGCTTCTTCTGTTTGCCAGAGATCAAAATCAGGGTCATATCCCACAGGGGCGGGTAGCTCCCGAACTGATCCAGTATTAAACAGCAACTTGACCAACTCGAAGCAGCTGAAAACTTACTGTTGCCTCCATTACCATCCCTGTCCATGGCCAGGGAAAGGACCCTACACAGGAACTCATCCGAGAATAAAACACCGAGGGTCAGCGACCACTCATTATAAACTTACTCGCGGCACTGGAGCAATTCAGCTCTTCCCAAATGCTGTTCAAGATAACGTGAAACTGCCTGTGAGCAAGGAGTACAGGGACTGAGTGATGCATTTATACGATGATAATTAAAGACACGGGACCACAGACATCTACAAGCAATAAAAATAATGTACTCCGAGCATTGTTAAGATTGCGTTGTATCAATATTACATGATAAACTTTTCACGTTCAATGTGCTAAGGTTCAAACGGTAAACGGCCATGAGGAAAGGTTTCATATCAGATCACACACACACAATGACAGCACAGTATCGAATAAGGCAGGGACTGAAATCGATCTCAATTAAAGGAAGGTAATTCAATCCGACAGACGGGAGTGTTCAGCTCCTTTCAAAGATGCTGTGAGTGGCTCTTAAAAGAGCCTTTGGGTTGTCAGATTCAAGAATGGTCTCTTCACTTTTTAGCGGCTCCCGCTGCGGCGGATTTCTTGGGCAGCAGCACGGCCTGGATATTAGGCAGCACCCCGCCCTGAGCGATGGTCACCCCTCCCAGCAGCTTGTTGAGCTCCTCGTCGTTGCGCACGGCCAGCTGCAGGTGCCTGGGGATGATGCGGGTCTTCTTGTTGTCCCGGGCCGCGTTGCCGGCCAGCTCCAGGATCTCAGCCGTCAGATACTCCAGCACCGCAGCCAGATAGACCGGCGCTCCGGCACCCACACGCTCAGCATAGTTACCCTTTCTCAGGAGCCTGTGAACACGGCCCACCGGGAACTGCAGGCCAGCCCGGGACGACCGAGACTTCGCCTTGGCGCGAGCTTTCCCACCGCCCTTTCCTCTTCCGGACATGGTCACAATCTCACAAGCACTTTCACACAGAATGCTGCACTCCGCCCACATTGCGGCCTCTTATATCTTCGGGAGGAATGGTGGGGCGGCCATTTCGGATTGGTCCCATTGTCCAGCCCCTCCTAATGTTGTTTCAATTCCCAATCAGATATCTGCCTCATTCCCCAATCGGGGGAGGGCACGGGGAGGAAGGCGGAAAGTACCAGCGCCAAATCATCAACCACATTTTTACAACTTGAAAAGCCCGCCAATATGTACCGAAAAGTAGAGAGTTTAAACACAGAAGAATGCACGAATACTAGATTTAAT
The DNA here is from genome assembly GCF_037043375.1 of Chiloscyllium plagiosum. Classification (NCBI taxonomy): domain Eukaryota; kingdom Metazoa; phylum Chordata; class Chondrichthyes; order Orectolobiformes; family Hemiscylliidae; genus Chiloscyllium; species Chiloscyllium plagiosum. The sequence goes on from NW_028270187.1 coordinate 11,904,889, forward strand.
TTACTTCTACGTTAAAAGTGTACCCTTTACCTTGCCTCCTGGAATCTGCCCATTTCTGATCCTGAATGGAATCTTCTGAACATTAAACACAAGCGGAAACAAAAAAGGCGTCAAACCCTGCACTCTGCAACCAATCATTTATTTCACATTTCAACAGCACCCCGATATACTGATAAAACATGATTACGTTCTCCCGAGTCAGTGCATTAATAGTGAACACGATCGTTCGAGAATATTTTAAACTTTCCTTCCCTATTGCACACGATCATAGATCGATAAAAACTCCACATTTACTCTGCCACTCCTGCAACTGTTCGAGTACATCCTGACAATACCAGTGCGGAGATTTGGAAATGAAAAGTAAACAAAGTAAAATCGCACTCCGAGGGAACCTGTTTATTTTGCTAGTCGGCTGGTACTCGGGGCACTTCGTTTTCTGGGGGTGAAACTCAAGATTCGTGCCCCATCGGGGCTCGTAACTCCTGAACTGACCGAATAACAGAGGAACACGGACACATAAAATCAGCTGAAAAATGTCTCAGTGGCGTTTAAGATGATCTCTCTCCCCAGGCAGGGACTACAGGATATACTTGATCGCATCTGAGAGTAAGGCGCGCACCGGGTCAGCTGTCACTTTATAGAACATTTACAACATACAAACCTCGCAATGACATTAATGGTACAAACCCAGAAACATAATGGTCCAGCTATTTCAGAGAAATTGTAGGTGGCTCTTAAAAGAGCCTTTGGGTTGTGGATGTGTGTGTTTCAGTACAATGCGGTCCCTCACTTGGAGCTGGTGTACTTGGTCACCGCCTTTGTGCCCTCCGACACGGCGTGCTTGGCCAGCTCCCCGGGCAGCAGCAGCCGCACGGCGGTCTGGATCTCCCGGGAGCTGATGGTGCTGCGCTTGTTGTAATGGGCCAGGCGGGAAGCCTCCCCCGCGATGCGCTCGAAAATATCTTTGACGAACGAGTTCATGATGCTCATGGCCTTGGAGGAGATGCCGGTGTCGGGGTGAACCTGCTTCATCACTTTGTAGATGTAGATGGCCTAACTTTCTTTCCTGGACCGCCTCCTCTTCTTGCCGCCCTTCGCTGGCGCCCTCTTCACCGCTTTCTTCGCGCCCTTCTTGGCAACTTGACCCTTCTTTTCCTCAGCCATAGCGCCGCTCACTCTCAGACACAGAATCAGGGAAAGCGGACTCGGAGCTCGCACGTAATAGACTGACAGCGTCATCAATGCTAATGAGGGATGGAGGAACGCCTGTCTTCTTATTGGCTGCTTTGGGGGCATAGTAACCTCACTCTGATTGGTTAGTCTGGGAATCAATGTGGACCTGTCAGGATCTGCAATATCATCGGAAACACAAACCGAAATCTTGTGAAGGGATCAAATTCCAAGCTTGTTCCAAAGTGTGAGATTCTAATTGTAACGTATTCTGCATCTTTTGATAATGGTTTTCTTTTCCATTTTAAAATGGCATCACAGTTATTGTCAAGTGAGAAAATGCACTGCAATCTGACAGGGTGTATGTTTTACTCCTGGAAATGATGGAACTACTTGACAAGTGCATTGCGTTGAAGGAAAATGGGAGTTAAGGAATGTTCTCTTTTGCTTGTGTTTCTTGCTCTACACTCTCTGCTGTAGCTGTATGATGTGGGAGCTGGCTGATCCCATTGTGAATGGCAGTGACCACATCTGCAGCAAATGTTGGATGCTAGAAGAACTCCTGATCAGAGTTGATAATCTAGAATCTGAGCTTCAAACACTGCAGCACATCCGGGAGGGGGAGAGTTACCTGGATGCTTTGTTTCAGGAGGCAGTCACACATGGGAGATTAAGTAATTCACATTCAGTTAGTAATCAGTGCCATCAGAGTGTGACTGTAAGTGAGGCAGGTAGGGGGAACCTGAGTTCAGGAATGCAGGAGCCTCAGCCCTTGACCTTGTCCAACAGGTATGAGATTCTTGCTCCCTGTACGGATGAGGAAAAGGGCTCTGGACAGGATGAGCCAGTTGACCACGGCACCATGATGCAGAAGGCCATTCAAGAGGGGGGAGCAAAAAGACAAGTAGTTGTTATAGGGGATTCTATAATTAGGGGGACAGATAGTATCCTTTGCAAGCCGAATCGGGAGTCTCGCATGGTGTGTTGCCTGCCCAGTGCCAGGGTGCAGGACATCTCCGACCAGCTTGAAAGGATATTAGAGCGGGAGGGGGAGGATCCAGTTGTTGTGGTCCACGTTGGGACTAACAACATAGGCAAAGCTAGGGTGGAGGACCTGTTTGGGGATTATCAAGCACTAGGAAGGAAATTGAAGTACAGGTCCTCCAGATTACTGCCCGAGCCACGTGCCAATTGGCATAGGGATAAGAAAATTCGGGAAGTAAACACGTGGCTAAGGGATTGGTGTGGGAAAGAGGGATTCCACTTCATGGGGCATTGGCATCAGTTTTGGAACCGGGGGGATCTGTACCGTTGGGACGGTCTCCACCTGAACCGATCAGGTACCAATCTTCTAGCAAAGATGATAAATAGAGTGGTCAGTAGGGGGATTTAAACTTGAGGCATGTGTGCAGGCGGATTTAAACTTGAGGCAGACTGGGAATGCAGCAAAAAGGAAGGATAACTTAGGACATCTTATGACTTCCAATATCTCTAATGATAAGAAAGTTAGCATTAAGGCACTTTAGCTGACTGCTTGTAGCATTCATAACAAAGCAGATGAACTAATGGCACAGATCATCATGAATGATTATGATGTGGTAGGCATCAGAGAGACATGTTTGCAGGGGGGTCAGGACTGGCAGTTAAACATCCAAGGATTTTCAACTTATCGAAAAGACAGGAAGGCGGGCAGAGGGGATGGGGTTGCCTTGTTAGTTAAGAACAAAATTAAATCCATGGCACTGAATGACATAGCGTTGGATGATGTGGAGTCTGTGTGGGTGGAATTGAGGAACCACAAAGGCAAAAAAAAATAATGGGAGTTAAGTACAGACCTCCTAACAGTGGTCAGGACCAGGGGCGCAACATTTACCGGGAAATAGAGAAGGCATGTCAAAAAGGCAAGGTCATGGAGATCATGGGATACTTCAATATGCAGGTGGACTGGGTAAATAATGTTGCCGGTGGATCCAAAGAAAGGGAATTCATGGAATGCTTACAGGATGGCTTTTTGGAACAGCTTGTCATGGAGCCCACAAGGGAGCAGGCTATTCTGGACCTAGTGCTATGTAACGAACCAGACTTTATAAAAAATCTTAAAGTATGGGAACACTTAGGATGCAGCGATCATAACATGGTAGAGTTCAGTCTGCAGTTTGAGAGAGAGAAGGCCAAAATCGGATGTAATGGTGTTACAGTTAAATAAAGGTAATTATGAGGGCATGAGCGAGGAACTGACAAAAGTAGACTGGAAGCAGAGCCTAGCGGGGAAGACAGTAGAACAAAAATGGCAGGAGTTTGTGGCTATAATTGAGGACACTGTACAGAGGTTCATCCCCAAGAAAAGAAAGATTATCCGGGGAGGGATGAGACAGCCATGGCTGACAAAAGAAGTCAGGAAATATATTAAAGAAAAAGAGAGATCCTATAAAGTGGCCAAGAGCACTGGGAAATCAGAAGATTGGGAAGGCTACAAAAACAAACAGAGGATAACAAAGAGAGAAATAAGGAAGGAGAGGATCAAATATGAAGGAAGGCTAGCCAGAAATTTTAGAAATGATAATAAAAGTTTCTTTCAATGCATAAGAAACAAACGACAGGCAAAAGTAGATATTGGGCCACTTCAAACTGATGCTGGAAGCCTAGTGATGGGAGATAAGGAAATAACTGGAGAACTTAATAAGTACTTGGTGTCAGTCTTCACAGTGGAAGACATGAGTAATATCCCAACAATTAAAGGGAGTCGGGGGCTGAGTTGAATATGGTTGCCATTACAAAAGAGAAAGTGCTAGAAAAGCTAAAAGGTCTTAAAATTGATAAATCTCCTGGCCCCGATGGGCTACATCCTAGAGTTCTGAGGGAGGTCACTGAGGAAATAGCGGAGGCGTTGGTTGAGATCTTTCAAAAGTCACTGGAGTCAGGGAAAGTCCCGGATGATTGGAAGATCGCTGTTGTAACCCCCTTGTTCAAGAAAGGATCAAGACAAAAGGTGGAAAATAATAGGCCAATTAGCCTAACCTCGGTTGTTGGTAAAATTCTAGAGTCCATCATTGAGGATGAGGTTTCTAAATTTTTGGAAGAACAGAGTCGGATTAGAACAAGTCAACATGGATTTAGTAAGGGGATGTCGTGCCTGACAAACCTGTTGGAATTCTTTGAAGAGGTGACAAGTAGGTGAGACCAGGGAAACCCAGTGGATGTGGTCTATCTAGACTTCCAAAAGGCCTTTGATAAGGTGCCACACGGGAGGCTGCTGAGCAAGGTGAGGGCCCATGGTGTTCGAGGTGAGCTACTGGTACGGATTGAGGATTGGCTGTCTGACAGAAGGCAGAGAGTTGGGGTAAAAGGTTCTTTTTCGGAATGGCAGCCGGTGACAAGTGGTGTCCCGCAGGGTTCAGTGTTGGGGCCGCAGCTGTTCACGTTATATATTAATGATCTGGATGAAGGGACTGGGGGCATTCTAGCGAAGTTTGCCAATGATACGAAGTTAGGTGGACAGGCAGGCAGTATTGAGGAAGTGGGGAGGCTGCAGAAGGATGTAGACAGTTTGGGAGAGTGGTCCAGGAAATGGCTGATGGAATTCAATGTGAGCAAATGTGAGGTCTTGCACTTTGGAAAAAAGAATACAAGCATGGACTACTTTCAAAACAGTGAGAAAATTCATAAAGCCAAAGTACAAAGGGATCTGGGTAAGCTAGTCAAGGATTCTCTAAACATGCATGATGAGTCCGTGATTAAGAAAGCGAATGCAATGTTGTCATTTATCTCAAGAGGATTGGAATATAAAAGCACCGTTGTGCTACTGAGACTTTACAAAGCTCTGGTTAGGCCCCATTTGGAGTACTGTGTCCAGTTTTGGTCCCCACACCTCAGGAAGGACATACTGGCACTGGAGCATGTCCAGCGGAGATTCACACAGATGATCCCTGGAATGGTAGGTCTAACATACGAGGAATGGCTGAGGATCCTGGGATTGTATTCATTGGAGTTTAGAAGATTAAGGGGAGATCTAATAGAAACTTACAACATAATACATGGCTTGGAAAGGGTGGACGCTAGGAAATTGTTTCCATTAGGCGAGGAGACTAGGACCCGTGGACACAGCCTTAGAATTAGAGGGGGTAAATTCAGAACGGAAATGCAGAGACATTTCTTCAGCCACGGAGTGGTGGGCCTGTGGAATTCATTGCCACAGAGTGCAGTGGAGGCCAGGACGCTAAATGTCTTCAAGGCAGAGATTGATAAATTCTTGATGTCACAAGGAATTATGGGCTACGTGGAGAATGCGGTTAAGTGGAGTTGAAATGCCCATCAGCCATGATTGAATGGCAGAGTGGACTCGATGGGCCGAATGGCCTTACTTCCACTCCTATGTCTTATGGTCTTATGAAGGACATTCTACTATCATCTACTCTGAAAACTCCCTTCAGTTATCTTTTCCCCTATTCTTCTTCAAATCTCCAATCAGTATCAGCCAAAGTATTCATACATTATTCAGAATAGCTGCCAGTGTGTGTATGATTGTCAGATCTACTCTGATTGCCTCAATGACTAAAGGGAACTAACGTACTGTGACCTGTGCCTTTTGCTTTCTGTTGACAACATGAATTTTACTCCTTGACTGTTTGGCTCCTCAGTCAGTGTCAGCAGCCTCCTGCCAATATTTCAGTTCCTGAAATCTTACTTTGCACTACATTGGAATAGATATTATTTGGTGCATTTCAGTTTCTAGCAGAAACTTTTTTCATTATGAACTTTGGTATGTGGATTTTCTCTGAACTTTATTTGGTCACAAGTCATTTGTACCCACTCTGAACTGGTCACTGTTATTTAAAGATTATTTTGAACATTGTACTTGTATGAATTTTAATTGTAACTATTTCGTGTTATTTGTTTTATCACTGTGATTCCCTGTTTACACTGTGAGATAGTGTTGTTCAGAATTTCAGGTTGGTTAAGGGTTAGTTTACCTCTCGTTAGCTTTCGGGAGGTGAATAATTATTACTCTCTCACAATCTGTCCCTGTCAGTTTCTGCCATCTGAATGTGTGAGTGTAGTCATCAGTCTGTACCTGTCCATTCTTCCACAGTGATTATGTTAGTGTAACTATCACAATCCCAATCCCAGAATGTCTGATGTGAGAATGTGTAAGGGTATTTACCATTGCAGTGCCTATCAGTCTTTACTATGAGACTGTTTGACTGGCTTTGTCAATCTGTACCCGTTTCTTTCTACTCAATGAATTTGTCTGTGAAATTTTCAGTGTTCCAATATCAGTCTCTCCTATATGAATGTGGGAGTGCTTTTATCAGAATTACCTCGTCCATTTTTCTGTTGGGAATATGTCAGTGTGGTTATCAACATGTACCTGTCAGCTTCTGTTTTGTGAGTATCTCAATTTAGTTAAGCTTTTCCACACAGGTTGTGATGTGCGAATATGGCAGTCTAGTCATCAATCTGTACCTGTCTGTTCTTTCACAGTCATTATGTTTGTGTAATTATCAGTCTATCCTTTAGGTCTCTGCTGTGAGAATGTGTAATTGTAGTTGTCAATCTGTCCCTGTCAGTGTTTGCTCTTTGAATGTGAGAGTGTATTTACTAATTGGTCCCTGACAATTTCTGCTATGTAAATGGGGGTTTTGCTATCCATGTCTTTATGTTCATTTCTGTTATGTGAATGTTTGACTGGCATTACCAATCAGTACCTGTCAGTTTCTGCTCAGTAAATATGTCTGTGTAATGAACAGTCTATCCCTATCAGTGTCTGCTACAAGTCTGTGTGAATGCTTTTATCAGTCTCACCTTGTCAGGTTCTGTGTTGTAAACATGGTCATCAATCTTGACCTGACATTTTCTGGTTTGTGAATATGAGACTTTGGTTATCAATCTGTACCTGTCAGCTTCTGCTTTATGAATATCTAATTTTGGCTAAATCTGTTCCTGAATGTTTCTCTGGTGTGCATATGGCAATGTAGTTATCAATCTGTACCAGTCTGTTTCTATTACGTGAATATGAGGGCAGCTATTAGTTAGAATAGTTAGTGTGGCTTTAAAAGGTGCATTTTGTCCTGTCCATACTAGTTCATATACAAAGCAATAAAGAAGAAATTGGAATAACTTAACTCTACTGGAATACTTAACAGAATAATGGGTACAGTATCACTTGCTAATTAACTGTTCCAATACAGTAATATCCCATAAACATCCTTGGCAAAAGATAAATTCAATAAAGTATATAGTCTCACATCCGACTCCAGTAGCAGAAAGAGAATCTGCAGCTTCTGACTGTAACTGAGAGGAAAAAACTAGCTTTCCTGTCTTCAAGACACCAACAGTTTTGCTGAAAGCCAAAACTAAAAATGTCATTCTGTGAGAGCTTGGCCACATCTATTCAGGCTGCTTCTGTTCCAACTTTAAAAGAAGCCTCAAACTGTTTACTCTAGTGCAGACTTCTTGACACTTCTGCCATAAAACCTCTCTTCAACAAGAAAGAAAGAACAAAATAAATATCTTCAAGCCACAATATCATCAAACCTTCCACCCCTCTTAAAAAGGACTGATCAATATACAGAGATGGCCCAATTTTTAAAAATTCCTTAGCCTTACATTATTAGTAAACAATACGTACACACTTCATTGACTCTAAGCATGCAAACACTCACTACGACAGCCCACTTTTTCCTGCTATGTAACGCTTCCATCTTTTTTCATCAAAGTCACAACAACACCTTGGCAATTAGGTTCCCTCGCCCTGCCATGTATGTAATTTGCAAATTGAATGGCTGCGACAGTAAGCTTCATCTAAACAGTCTGTAATTTTTGTTCTTAAATTTCTCCAAAAACAATAAACTCAAGGTGTCCTTCTCAAACATGAAGCATTTCTGTTGATGAGTCTTCAGCTTTCTGTAAAGATGCCCGATAGGCCTCAAACTGTTGCTCTCGTGGCTCGGTGGCTCTGCCTTAAATTTGCTCTTCAAGAACAAAAAGACAAAAACCCGTTAAAGCCACAGTCTCGATCTCTCATTTCCTGCATTGTGGATATGAAAATTCATTTATCGACCTGTACCTGTCCTAAAGTACCTGAGAGTTTTTCTTTTATCTTTGGCAATGAAAGTGTCACTTTCAGTCTCACCTTCACTCCACCTGACAGCAGTTGAGTTTGGTTATTGATCTGTAATGCCACCTTCTGATAGGTGAACATTTGAGCAAAGTTATTCATCTGTGCGGGTTACTTTCTGATATCTGAATATGAAAGTGTAGTTGTCAACCCATTCCTGTTGGTATGTGCAATGAAAATAAGAAAGTGTGTGTCACTTTCTGTCATGTGAACATCTGAGTGTTATGAATCTATCCATGACAGTGCCTGCAAAAGGGGTGTGTGTGTGTGTATGTGTAACTGCCCTGTTAATATGTGTCGTCATCAATGCGTTTTTGCTTCTTTCTGCAAAATGAACGAGTGAACAAAGGTATCAATGCATGCCTGTCAGTTTCTATTTGGTAAAGGGATGTATCTCTCTGGCAGCCACTAATATTCTCGGTGAGGGTGAGATTTGTTATGTGATACTTGTTATGAGGGTGATTGTAGGCAGATCTGTTTCAGTTCATGAGTGCATATTTTGGACTAGAATTCCGACTTTCCAGTTTCAAAATTGTGCAAATATCAATGAGCTGTGAATGGTGAATTTGTTCAAACTGGACATATGTGCATTGTGAACTGTGAGAAAGAAACAAACTGATATCTTCTCAATTGTTTGAACATCTCTCTCAAACTGAGCTCAATGTGTAGCTGACTCAATTCACTCCGACAGTGGAAAGAATGTTCTTCGCTTTGACAGCAGTAACATACCTGCTGTTTGTTAAAAGCAGCTGGACATACTTGGCTTCATGGCGAGGGAAAATTACATTGTCTTGATCCTTCAAGTATTTGCCTGGAGGAAGACAGAAGTGAAATCTCCTGGGAATCACCATTAGCCAAGTTTGACCATCTTTAACTGAACAACGCAACATTCTGTTAATAATCATGAGGATATTGTATTTAAAGCCAGGAATTCAAACAGAACAACATGTCTGATTCTACTCTTGCTCCATGTCTGGTGATTTTTCTTTTTGTTAATTCAATACCAATTGACTTAGGTCCAGAAACGAAACAATTACTGTACAGCTCCATGAATGGGACTATCCAATGCAAGTGGGGCTGTGAATATGAGTTTAGTTATTGAACTATTCATGTCAATTCCTACTTTGTGAATAACAACCACACTCTCACATTCTGTCCTTCTTAGTCTTGCTTAAATTACTTATGTATTCAAATAGTAGTGACTCACAGTGACAGATTGATATAGAACGATAGATCCATTGAAATGTCATTGCACATAAGAGGACCATTTGGCCTATCTTGTCCATTCCAACACAAACACACCAGATGGCCATTTAATCCCATGTTCCTGCTAACAGCCCATAACCCTGCAGCTGAGAGCACTGCAATCTGAATTTAGTTTTCAATTTGTTCCTGCCAGTCTCTGTTTCATAGATATGTCAATATAGCTATCAATTTGGACCTGTCCATTCTTCCTGTATGAATATTTGAATGGAGTTATCCATCTCTACTTGTAAATGTCAAAATACAGTTCTAAATATATATTTGTCACTCTCTGCAATGTGTGAGTTTATTGAGCAGCCTGTCCCTGTCAGTTTCTGTTCTGTTAATCTGAGAGCGTCAGTAATAACCTGTACCTGTCTGTTTCTGGTTTGTTAATAGGTGAATGCAGTTATCAACATATACCTGCCAGTTTCAGTCAGTGTGCATGTGAGAGTGCTGTTATCAAACTGTACCTGTCAGATTTTGCTGTGTGAATGTGACTGTCATTTTCAGTCTCTGTCAATTCTGTCATGTGAACAAGAGATTGTCAATCAATGTATTGCTGTCAGATGCTGCAATGAAAATGTGTGACTATAGTTATCAATCTGTCCACGTCACTTTCTGCTATATGCATACAGGCGTGTAGTTATCAATCTGTACCTAACAGTTTCTGCTCTGTGTCTGTGGATGTATTTATTAATCTATTGCTGTCAGTGTTTGCAACGTGAAAGTAAATTGATCAATCTTTCCTCATTAGTTTCTGTTCTCTGAATCAGTGTTTAATTATCAATGAGTAACTGTCAGTTTTTGGCTTTGTGAATGTGTAGATGCATTTATCATTCTACCTATCAGATTCTGCTTTGAGTTTTTCTGAGAGTTTAGTTTAATCTGTCCCTGTCAGAATCTGTAAATGTAGTTACTAATCCATACCTGTCAGTTTTTCTGGCTGAATATGTGTGTGAAATTGTCAGTCGATCCCTGACCAATTCCACTGTGTAAATATGAGAAATTCGGAAGCAATGCTTCCTGTCAGTCTCTGCAATGTGAACATGTGAGTGTATTTATCAATATTTCCCTGACAGTTTCTGCTTGGTGAGATAGTGTTGGGATCAATACATTCTGCCCTATGAATATTTGAGTGTCTTTATCAAATTATACTTGTCAGAAAATTTTCTCTGCAAACACAGGAGGTCAGCGAGGCTTACCTGGTGGGACTGTTTGAGGACACCAACCTGTGTGCCATCCACGCCAAGCGGGTCACCATCATGCCCAAAGACATCCAGCTGGCCCGCCGGATCCGCGGGGAGCGCGCCTAAACAGAGCTTGGCCGCCCGGCACATTCACCCCGAGACAGAGAGAGAAAAGCACAACGGCTCTTTTCAGAGCCACGAAACCATCCAGAGGGAGCGGGAAGCGATAGGGGACCTAAGAGCACGACATTAATTTGTTCCCTCCGCACGAAGTCAATTCTGTTGTTCTTCAATATATTTTGAATCTAGCCGAGCCGGGAGGGGAGTTAGTTGGAAGACACGGCTTTCTGCGGCACCGATTAGTACATTGCCATGAATGTTATGCAATTATTACATTATATATTAGGTCGGGGAATGTTTATTCCGGATGAAATCTCCTCTGTCCTCACTGTCTCCCTTGGTGTTCCCATCAGCTGTAACTATATGGTCACATTGGGGAGACTGGACGCCTCCTAGCAGAGCGCTTTAGGGAACATCTCCGAGACAAGCTCTCGTCCAAAGACACTCACGATCCTGACTTGGAAATAAGACCGTTTTCTTTCACTGTCACTGGATCAAGACCCTGGAACTCCGTGTTCCTGGCATTGTGGGCAGTACATGCACAACAGCGGTTCCAGAAGGTGGCTCACCACCGCCTTCTCAAAACGATGGAGAATAAATGCTAGGCTCAGCCAGCGACATCCACGTTCCAGGAGTGAAAAAATAAAAACAGCTGGGGTCTCTCGTTGTGGCATACAATGCATCACAATTTTCTTTCTGCGGCATACCTGTCACTAAAATCTGTCATCCACTACAAACTAAATCGAGTCCCAGAGATGTTATTGCACAGCTGGTCTGACTTTTGCATGGGCCTCCTGACCCAGAAATAAGGTCTGACACTGTGACGCAAGACTCTCTCCATCAGTTATTTTCTGCCTTCACTTATTCCATCTCTCTGTATGTTACTTTGGGCAAGAAGTTAATATTTTTGGATGAGGGGTCAGCAGGATTAAATATCACAGTTAACATTCGATCAGACGTGATGTTATTGAATGGGGGAGCACAGAGGATGGGCCGAGTGGCCTCCAGCTTCTCCGCTCCCTGATCAGATTGTGAGAGAGCCGGAGGGAGGAGTTATTATTTTTTCTTCTTTTTTAAAGGGAAAACACCCGAGTGGCCAGTGACAAGCATTGCCCTTCTCAGAGGGCAATGCTGTGTGAAATATCCAGGTTATTTTTTTTCTTTTTTTTCTTTTGCTATTAACCCCCACACTACCGCCTAACCGCGGTAGGGCTTATGTTTTCCCCAGCACCCATGTGTGCGTAGGTGTGAGACACAGTGAGAGACACAAGGTGTACGAATCTTTATTCAATTTCCACCATCAGGAAGATAGGAAAACATCCGAGTGGCCAGTGACAAGCACTGCCCTTCGCATCAAAGGGCAATACTGTGTGATCAAAACAGTGAAGGGGAGAGGGAGGAGTTATTAACATGGCCCGGGAATGAGCACTATTGGAGCTTCATAAAGGGGCAATTCCCAGCTTGAAACCTTCTCTGCCCTTTCCCCCACAGTCCCAGTTGCTTTGGTCAAACTGGGAGAAAAGGGAATTGGGGAAATGACCAATTGATGTTTGTTTCTGTGAGTCATCGGGAAAACCGGCACATGCGCGATGCTGCCCCTCCCCCAATGCAGATTCGTCCTGACGAGTGGAGCGCATGCGTGAGGCCCTCCCCCAGCCCTGCCATTGAGGAGCATTGTTTGAAACAGACCGCAATGGAGAGATCAGCGCCCAGGGAAGCGAGGGAACAGCAGGCTCCTTCCAGCAGCACATCGGGATGGGAGCCTGGGACACAGAGGGGGCTCCGAGACCGGGATTGATTCGGGGTGAGTTCAGGGAGAACCGGGGGCTGTTTGTAAGAGGCAGAGCGGAGCAGGAACTGGTCCCGGAACTTGGAGTGAGCGGGCTGGGGAGGAAGAGAGAGGCCTTTCTCGGGCGGTGTGTGGGCCTGCTGAGGGAGGCAGAGCGGGAAGAAGCTGCTGTGGGACATTCTTGGGGTTTATAATCCCCTAAACACTGATGGAAATTCATTGTTTGGCTTCTGTTTCTCGCTATTTGTTGCGAATAGACATTGAAATAACGGACAGTAGAAACAAGTGTAATAATCCTGTGAAGGGTAAATATAGCAGGCACCGGGAAACGTCTCAAAGTATGTGAAATCGGGCCCAGTGTTCGTCTTTCCACAGTTGGTGTATTGGGAGTTGGATATTGAACTGCGTAATCATTACATTTGTGGAGCTGTGCATATTTTGGTTAGTTTATTTTTATCTTAGTAAAATGTTTTTGAATTTCGAAAATAGAAAAAGACTGGAAGGTGCTCTGGGTTCGAGTGGAACCAGGATCTGCTCTGTTCACCTGACCTTGTTCAAAAACAAAGAATTATAATGATCATGACCTGAATATTGCATTGATTATTTAATGTCTTCCTACTCAGCTGCTAGTGATGTACAGGAGCTCTCTCTTTTGTCTTTCTCCAGGCAAATATTTGATGGACCAATCCAAGAGTGACCAGCTGCTTCTCACAATCAGCAGGTATGTTACCACTGACAGAGTGGAGAATGTCCTTTCCACTGTCTGAGTGGGTTAAGTCAGACGCACATTGAGCTCCATTTCCAGAAGTACACATTCAATCCAAGAGTTAAACACAACGGATGATATATAAATCCATATTTCACCCTGTTCTGAATGCATACCACCTCAGTGATGGTAAATTCCATTATTAAAAGCCAATTATCATTCATAAGATTAGAAGCAGGTTAGACTGTATGCTTGTAATAAATATACATTTGAGCTGCATTAAATTCATATGTAGAAAAGGCATTTTTAAAGTTATAATCAATAATCAATCATGCTGTTATATTGTTATAACAAGTATATATGAAGTTGATATTGAGTGCAGATATAGAAGCAAAGTTGGACATTGAGTAACTGACCAGGACAAATTTATTCTTTTGATAAATAGTTGTCCTGGATAAAGAGAATAATCAAACAATGTAAATTCCAGGTGAACTTCTTGGTCAAGCCTGATCTCCAGAGGATGCTTCCAGAGAGGATGCTTCAAGCTCATTCACACATGTGCATACACATCTGTCTCTGTCTGCCTGTCTCTCAGCCTGGTGTTGATGAAAATACACTTTATCCACACTCCCATTCTTGTTGAGGGCCTGAGTAATGCAGAAGCATTTCCACAGTTTTTAAATGTGTGAAACACTGATTGATAAGACTTTAAACCCATCTCAAAGTGGATCAGATCATGACATGCAGGACTGGAAACACAAGGAGACATACAGACAATGTCAGTGTGATGTAGACCAGTACCACTCTTCAAAGTGATACAGTTTGGCAGAACAACAGAAAACTCGCTCACATGCAGCCAGTTAATGGTTAAAAGGGATAAAAATGCAATTTAGGCCCACAACTACTTCCAGATATGGACAGTCATAAATTGACTGACCAAATTATTAAATGCTTCAGAAGATTTTAGTTTTAGATGTTACTTTATTGCGGTGCCCAGCAGCAACTGCCAAAGACTAGTGCATACACAAAATGTAAAATCAAAACTGATTCTAAGATAAGTATTGAACCAACATTAATCCCTCAATCACCAGATTGAGCGAACATTGGACTGGTTTATCCTACACCCTGACTGAAAAAACACAACTGAACATAGAAAGAGAATAGCATCCAAATATTCGACTTGTCACTGCACACAGAGCAAAACTGGTACTATAGGTATTCAAAGGCTGATAACTGCAGAACTAATCTCAAATTGCCATTTACACCGAGACACTGATAGTGAGTGGATGAAGTTCAGAATCCCAAACAGTTATTGGAAACTAGTATGGAGAACAGATGAAGAATAGAATGTCCCAGCACAGACACAACACGCTGAATGGCTGTACCAATTCTGTGATTGAGTCATAAATCACAAAATGCCTAAGAGTTTAAGGCACAATCACAACACCCTAAGAACTGCTATCACAGATTGAATCACAGTCACAGAGAACTTTTTTTTTCTAATTCAGTCATGGGATGGGGGCATCAGTGGCTAGGCCAGCATTTATTGCCCAACCCTAACTACCCATGCAGTACTTAGGAGTCAACCACATTGATGTGTGTCTGCAGTCACATGTAGGCCAGACAAGGTAAGGATGGCAGTTTCCCTCCTTCGAGCGCATTCGTGAATCAGATGAATTTTTCTGGTAATCAACAATAGATTCTAGAATATTATTGGTTGCCAGAGAATTGAGCAAATTTGATATAAGAGTTGAAAGTGACTGGAACTCATTGAGAACTTCACTCTCAGTGACACAGCAGAAACTGGCATGTATAGATCAATTCCTAAATTCACACATGGACACAGCAGAAATTGACATTTATACATCAAGTCCTAAACTCTCGTATGGACACAACCAAAACTGACAGACATCGATTGATATCTGCTCTCATGTATTCACATTGCAGAAACTGAAAGGGAGAGAACAATAATCATGCACACACACATGACAGGTACAGGTTAATAACGAGACTAACAGATTTGCACAGCAAAACCTGACAGGTACAGGATGATAAATGAATTTGCATATTTATAAATAAGAAGCTGATGGATACAGTTTATTAACTGCACTCTCAGATGCACAGAGCAGAATCTGACAGGGACAGGTTGGTAAATAACTCACATGCAGGTGGCAGTAAATTTCAGAGAAAGATTGATAACTACACTCTCATATTCACAAAGCAGAAACTGACAGGAATAGATTGATTATGCTCCCAATTTCAAATCGCGTAAGTTGATGTGTACACTTTGATAACAATATTCACAGAGAAGAAACTCCCAGCGAGAGATTGATTACAAAACAAAAATTGGTGGAAAATTCACAGGTCTGGCAGCATTTCAGGTCCAGTGACTGGTCCTCAGAACTGGCAGTGGCAAGGAAAATGCACACAATGTGGTCTCCTCTATGTTGGAGAAACTGAACGCAGAACGGGTGTCCACTTTTCAGAACGCCTACATTCTATCCAGACAAAAAGACCCTGAGCTTCCTGTTGCATGTCACTTCAACACACCACCCTGTACCCTGGCCAACATCTCGGTCTCAGGCTTGCTGTAGTGCTCTAGTGAAGCTCAGTACACGCTTGAAGAACAGCACCTTATTTGTTGCTTGGGAACTCGATAGTCTTCTGGACTCAGTATTGTGTTCTACAACTTTAGGACTTGAGCTCTCCATGTCATTACCCAAAACCCCACACCCCTTGTTAACACACAGTCTGCTGCTGTACACCACCAATTGTGAGCCACTAACAGATCTTATTAAATAGCTATCCACCCTCTTAGTCTGACAGTTATCCACTCATTTGTCTGTCCTAGTGTTCTTCTCTTTCTTTGGATTCTATCTCCATCTGTCTTTTTCTTGGCACACTTCCACCCACCCTATCTTTTGTATATAAACTAATATTTTCCTAGCTACCACCAGAAAATGCAGAAGTTTGAATACGCCACCCAATTAACTCAAGAACAGCTTCTCTGCTGTTATCAGACTTTTGAATGTACTGCTCAAATTTTAAGGCGAAAGTGGGTACTGCAGATGCTGGAGCTTAAAGTCAAGATGAGGGTGGTGCTGGAAAAGCACAGCCGGTCAGGCAGCATCCGAGGAGCAGGAAAATTGAGGTTTCGGGCATTCCTGATGAAAGGCTTTTGCCTGAAATGTCGATTTTGTTTCCTGCTCTTCGGATGCTGCCTGACCTGCTGTGCTTTTCCAGCACCATTCTAATCTCGCTCAAATTTTAATGTTAATCTCTCTCTCTTTGCTGCTTTAATACTGTATTACAGATTCTGTTCTATTACCCTGATGCATTTTGTCTGATATTATTTGCCTGTTAAGTACACAAAACAATACTTTTCATTGTATGTCAGTGCGTGTGAGAATAATAAATCAGATCAAATGAAACGGATAACTACACTCATATTCACATAGCAGAATCTAAGAGGTGCCAGTTGATAACAACAGTCACACAAACTGACAGGAAACGATGAGTAAATACACTCAAAACACTGATATTACAGAGCCTGACAGGGAAAGAGTGATAATTAAACTCTCACATTCACAAAGCAGAAACGGATAGTGACAGGTGAAAACTCAGTTCACACATTCACATAGTAGAAATTGGAAAGATTGGCTATTACACAAACATATTCACCAAGCAGAAACTGACAGCTACAGATTGACATCTCTATTTATGTATTCACACAGCAGAGTCTGAAAGATACAGATTGACAGTTACACTCACTTTGACAAAGAAGAAAATGACAGGTAGAGACTAATATCGAAACTCGCAGTCTCAAAACTGAAACTGACAGGTTCAGGTTGATAACTACACTCTCAGGCACACAGCAGAAACTGTTTGGGACAGATTGGCAAAGCAAACACGCACATTTGCAGAGCAGAAACTGACAGGTATATATATATATATATTGATAACTAAACTTGCATATCCACATCAGAGAAACACTAGGGACTGATCCTATTTATTTAAAATGTATGAAATGTATTTATCAACCAGTCCCTGGCAGTTTCCTTTATGTGGATACTGTGATGAGAAAATGTAAATATATTTACCAGAGAGTGACAGGGACAGATTGAATACTGCATTCACTCACATATTTGCACAGATTATACAGATAGATAATTACAGTTTGATAAACTACAGTCAGATATTCACAGAGCAGCATTTAACAGGTACATCTTGATAATTGTCTTCACACATTTACTGAGCAGGAACTGACAGGTATGGATAGATAAGGAAGCTTTCATATCCAGACAAACTTTAATATCCAGATGCCAGATTAACCATTTGTAGAGGTGTTGGTTAATATGTGGTTCTCAGTGAATTGGTACTTTTTTTATATATAATCACCAAAGAGCAGCTCAGGCCAAGAAGAGGATCAGCCTGTGGTCCTGTTGGAATTGCTGTCTTGAAGAAAAAAAAAACAGCCGAATTATTATTAAATTATTACATTGACTTAATGTTGATTTCCAAACGATGTCTCTTCTGTCTTCCTCCAGACAATTACTTGAAGGACCAAGACACTGTAATATGTGCTCAGTACAAAGCCAAGTGTGATCAGTTCCTTCGTAAAAACAGCAGGTATGTTACTGCTGTCAGACTGAAGATCATCCTTTCCATTGTTATAGAGTAGATTGAATTAGACACACATTGATTCAATTTCCAGAGAGAAATTTTCAAATCAAGAGTTAAATATCACGGAGGAATTACAATTTTTTTACAATTACAGTGACCCTCCTGATTTTGTATACCTCTATAAGGTCACCTCCCAGCCTCCAACACTCCAGGGAAAACAGGTTTAGCCTCTTCAGCCTCTCCCTTTTGCTCAAACACTCCAACCCTGGTAACAATCTTCCGAATCTTTTCTGAATGTTTCAAGTTTCACAAAATCCTTCCAATAGGAAGGAGACCAGAATTGCACACAATATTCCAAAGCGGCTGAACCAATTAGCTATACAGCTGCAACATTATCCTATCGACCGGCGACTCCGCTTTCAAGGAATATGAACATGCACTCCATGGTCTCTTTGTTTAGCATTACTCCCCAGGACCTTAGCATGAAGTGTATAATCCCTGCCTTGACGTGCCTTTCCAAAATGAAGCACCTCAAATTTATCTGAATTAAACTCCATCTGCCACTGGTCAGCCCAGTGGCCCATCTGATCATGATCCTGTTGTCATCTGAGGGAACCTTCTTTGCTGTCCACGACACTGCTAATTTTGGCGTCATCTGCAAATGTTTTATGTTCACATTCAAATCATTGAAAAAATAAGGAAAAGCAGTGAAACCAGCACTGATCCTGGTGGCACACTACTGATCACAGGTCTCCAGTCTGAAAGGTAGCCCTCCACAACCACCCTCTGTTTTCCACGTTCAAGTCAATTCTGTGTCCAAATTGCTAGTTCTTCCTGATTTTCATGTAAAGTACCCTTGCTAACAAGTCTACAATGAAGAAACTTGTCAAACATCTTACTGAAGTCCATATCAAACACATACACTACTCTTCACTCATCCATCTTCGAGTCAAAGAGAGGTACAGCACAGAAACAGACCCTTCAGTCCAACTCGTCCAAGCCAACCAGATATCCCAACCCAATCTAGTCCCACCTGCCAGCAGCGGCCCATATCCCTCCAAACCCTTCCTATTCATATACGCATTCAGAAGCTTTTTTAAAAGTTGCAATTTTACTGGCCTCCACCACTTCCTCTGTCAGTTAATTCCATACATGTACCACCCTCTGTGTGAAAATCTTGCCACTTAGGTCTCTTATATAACTTTTCCATCTCACCCTAAACCTATGCCTTCTCGTTCTGGACTCCCCCATCCCAGGGAACATAAAACTTGTCTATTTATCCTATCCATGCTCCTCATAATTTTATAAACCTTTATAAGGGCACCCCTCAGTCTCCAATGCTCCAGGGAAAACAGCCCCTGCCTATTCAACCTGTCCCTATAGCTCAAATCCTCCAACCCTGGGAACATCCATGCAAATCCTTTCTGAACCCTTTCAAGTTTCACAACATCCTTCTGATAAGAAGGAGACCAGAATTGTATACAATATTCCAATAGTGGTCTAACCAATGTCCTGTACAGCTGCAACATGTACTCAATACTCTGACCAATAAAGGAAAGCATATGGAACGCCGTCTTCAATATCCTATCTACCTGTGACTTTACTTTCAAGGAACTATGCACGTGCACGCCGAAGTCTCTTTGTTCAATAACACTCCCTCGGACCTTACCATTCAGTGTATAAATCCTGCTAAGATTTGCTTTCCCAAAATGCAGCACATCGCATTTATCTGAATTAATTTTCATCTGTCACTCTTCAGCCCATTGACCCATCTGATCAAGATCCTGTTTGTAATCTGAGGTAACCTTTTTCGCTGTCCACTACACTTCCAATTTTGGTGTCTTACCTCCATTGCTCACATCCAAATCATTTATGTAAATGAAGAAAAGTAGTGGACCCAGCACCGATCCTTGTGGCACTCCACTGGTCCCATGCCTCGAGTCTTAAAAACAACCCTCCACTACTGTTTTCTGTCTTCTACCTTTTGAGCCAGTTCTGTATCCAAATGGCTAGTTCTTCTGTATTCCATGAGGTCTAACATTGCTAACCAGTCTCCCATGGGGAAATCCTCTTCGTTCCTACTTCCAAAAACTCAGTGGAGTTTGAGAGTCATGGTTTCCCATGCACAAAACTATGTTCATTGTCCCGAATCAATCCTTGCCTTTCAAAATACGTGTAAATTCTGTCCCTCAGGATTCCCTCCAACATCTTGCCCAACACCAATGGCAGGCTTACCAGCCTAAAGGTCCCTGACTTTTCCTTACCACCTTTCTTAAATAGTAGCACCACGTTAGCCAAACTCTAGTCTTCCAGCGCCTCACCTGTCACTATCTATAATAAAAATATCTCAGCAAGGGACACAGCAATCACTTCCGTAACCTCCCACAGAGTTCTAGAGTACGCCTGATCAGGGTCTGTGGATTTATCCACTTTTATGCGTTTCAAGACATCCAGGACTACTTGTGTGTGTAATATGGACATCTTTCAAGATGACACCATCTATTTCCCCACATTCTGTAACCTCCATGTCCTTCTCCACATTAAACAGTGATGCAAAATACTCATTGAGTGTCTCCCCCATCTTCTGTGGCTCGACACAAAGGCCTTCTTGCTGACCTTTGAGGGACCCTAATCTCTCCCTAGTTACCCTTTTGTCCTTAATGTATTCTTAAAATCCCTTGGGATTCTCCTCAACCGTATTTACCAAAGCTAACTCATGCCCCCTTTTTGCCCTCCTGATTTCCCTCTCGAGTATACTCCTACTGCCTTTTCCTCTTCTAAGGATTCACTCGATCTCTGCTGTCTATACCTGCCATACGTTTCCTTCTTTCTCTGGACCAAAACCATAATTTCTCCATCATCCAGCATTCCCTACACTTTCCAGACTTGCCGTTCACCCTAATCGGAACAGACTGTCACTGGACTCTCGTTATCTCATTGTGAAGGTTTCCCATTTTCCAGCCATCACTTTACCTGTGAACATCTGCCACTAATCAGCTTTTTGAAGTTCTTACCTAATATTGTCAAGCCCATTGACATTTACACCATTTTTCAAGAGGTTTAGACTGAATTCTTATCTGAAATATATGCCCAAGAAGGCATTAAATTTACATTTAATGTGACTTTTTGGAGTTAAAGTCAAGATGGAAAAGAAAATCCGACTGTAGCATCATTTCAAAAACCATATATAACATAGATGTTAAATACAGAGATAGAAGGAAACCAGACAAAAGTCACCAATTTATAGGATGAAATAGTGTTATTAATTTATTAGTGATTGGGCAGGACAGAGTTAACCCTTTAATGAATAGTTGTCACATACAGTCATATGACAATTAAATAATGTGAATTCCAAACACCCATTCTGTGCCAAAACCTGACAATTAAATCTGCAGATGCTC
Organism: Chiloscyllium plagiosum; assembly: GCF_037043375.1. Classification (NCBI taxonomy): domain Eukaryota; kingdom Metazoa; phylum Chordata; class Chondrichthyes; order Orectolobiformes; family Hemiscylliidae; genus Chiloscyllium; species Chiloscyllium plagiosum. Next base: position 11,926,247 of record NW_028270187.1, read on the forward strand.
CAAGCTGGAAACAAAAGGAGAAGTTGCTGAAAAAGAACTCAGCATGTCTAGCAGCATGTGTGGAGAGAAAGCAGAGTTAATGTTTTGGGATCAGTAACTGTTATTCAGAACCGCGTTTGTCTAGGAATTTCTGTTTTTATTCCTGACAATATAGAATAAATACTGCAGGCACACACAGACATATAAACACACACACAAAGCAACTGACGTAATTCAGAATTAGTTCAAAATACAAACACCATAACTGCAGAGCAGGACTAACAGTTATGGAGTTCCATATATACTTCAGGCAACAGAAAATGATACAATCAAGATGAATATCACTCTCTCATGGAGTCATTGTGGTCTGCAGCAGTCAGAGACATCCAGTTAACAATTCTACTCCCACTCAGACAGCATTCCATTTCCATAAATGTATTTGGTGGCAGAGGAGCTGCCATTCCCACCTTTATCATAACATCATTCTCCATTTCTCCAACTTGCAGGAACAGATTTTTTTTATGCCTCTATCTTCATCAAAAAGGCAACTGTTGTAGACTCGCCAACTTTAAGGGCATTTAAATGGTCATTGGATAAACATACTGCACTGTCATGTTCTATGTTCTATTATCTCACTAAATCTTTCCTACTCCATTGTTTCAAAGTAACTTTAATTTTCTACAAATAGCCCTGCATTTCTATGAAGTCTGATATAAGACACACAAAAACTCAATCCCATTTTCTCAAGTACTCAATGTGATCACATAATCATAATTTGAAACAATGGAGTAGGAAAGATTTAGAGAGATAATAGAACACAGAACATGACAGTGCAGTATACTATTGCATTTTCATCCATATGTTTATCCAATGACCATTTAAACACCCTTAAAGTTGGCGAGTCTACTACAGTTGCAGGCAGAACTTTCCATGCCCCTACCACTGAGTAAAGAAACTACCTCTGACATCTGTCTTATATTTATCGTCCCTCAATTTAAAGCGATGTCCACTGGTGCTAGCCAACACCATCAGAGGAATAAGGCTCTCACTACACACACTTTCTAACCCTCTGATTATTTTAAGTGTCTCTTATTAAGTCACCTCACAACCTTCTTCTCTCTCATGGAGTCTGAAGTCCCTCAGTCTTTCCTCATAAGACATTCCCTCCAGACTAAACAACAGCCCAGTAAATCACCTATGAACCCTTTCCAAAGCTTCCACATCCTTACTGTGATGTGGGGACTACAACTGGATGCAATTTTCCAAGTGCGGCCACACCAGAATTTTGTAGAGCTGCACCATGACCTCATGGTTCCAAACCTCAATCCCTCTCCCAATAAAAGCTAACTACCGTATGCCTTCTGAACAACCCTATCAACCTGGGATCAATGTACATGTACACTGAGATCTCTCTGCTCATCTATGCTACCAAGAACCTTACCATTAGACTAGTACTCCTTCCAAAGTGAATTATCTCACACTTTTCCACACTAAACTCCATTTGCCACCTCTCAGCCTAACTCTACAGCTTATCTATGTACCTGTGTAACCTGTAACATCCTTCAGCACTGTCCACAACTCCACTCTAATTATGGAGAACCCAATAACGAATGCACTCTTCCTCTCTACCCCCCCTCCCAAGTAACAGGGACAGACTCTTTGCCAGAGACCTGTACCCTGTGGCTTACTGCTGGTAAGTTTTCTCCCTCCGCCCATCAATAGTACCCAAAACAGTATATTTGTTATTAAGGGGAATGGCCACAGGGGCTCCTTCCCCTTCAGTCCCCTGACTGTAACCCATTGGCCATTTTTCTTGTACCTGAGGTGTGACTATGTCTTGGTAACTCCCCACAAGATAACGTAGATTACTAAAGCTGCTCATTTTTCTTTTTACAAGAAGAATTCAAAAGTTTCATTCTTCAAAAAGTTTAGTTTGGCTGTTCCAATTTGCACCACAGCATGAGAGAAAATCATTGCTTCCTCCTGCCCTCTGTAGAGCCACACAAGTGCCCCAATCATGGTGAGCACCATCACAATACAGTGCAGGGTAATTAACACCTACCTTTACTTCAACAATCTTCAAGTGCACTGAAAAACAAATATTAATTATGACCTTTGTCGGGTGGGCCAAGAAGTGACAGATTCAGTTTCATTTCGATACATGTGAGGTGTTAGATTTTGATTCAGGCAAACCAGGGCAGGACTTATACACTTAATGGTGGGGCCTTGGCAAATGTTGCTGAGCAAAGATACTGAGGGGTGCAGCTGCATTTTTTCTTGAAAGTAGAGTTGTAGGTAGGCAGGGCAGTGTAGAAGGCATTTGGCATGCTTTTCTTCATGGTCATAACATTGAGTGTAGGAGTTGGGATGTCATCCGGTGGCTGTACAGGATATTAGTGATGCCACTTGAGATTGCGTACAACGTTCATCACCCTTCTCCAGGAAGGATGATGTTAAACTTTAGATGCTGTAGAAAAGATTTACAAGGATGTTATAGTGATATAGTCATACAGCATAGAAACAGATCCTTCAGCCCAACATGTCCATGATGTCCAACAAACACCAAATTGCATTCATCCTATTTATCTGCACTTGGCCCACAGCTGACTATGCCCTGGTTTCTTAAGGGCATATCCAGATGCTGCTTAAATTCTGAGAGAGTATTCCATCACACTCTCAGCGAGCACAATCCAAACTTTACCCACCATCAACATCAAACTATTTTTCTCAGATATTCTCTAAACTGCTTTCCCCACAACTTCAACTTTTGCCCTCTGGTCTCAGACACGTCTGCCAAGGAGAGAAGGATTCTCACAATCTACTCCACCTGCATCATTCACAATTTAGAATATCTCAGTCAGATCCTCCCTCAACCTCCTCTGCTCCAAGGAAAGCAAACCCAGCTCAAACGGTCTCCCCTTTTAATGGAGACTTTCCAACCCACTGCATCCTCTCCAGCCAATCCCATCCTTCTAATTGTGTGGCAATCAGAACTGCACACAGTATTTGATCTGTTTTATAAAGTTGGAATAAGACTTCCTTGCTCTTATATTCCACAGCTCCAGAAAACATTCTGTATGCCGCCTTCAGCTGCCTGTCTGCCTATGCTGACACCTTCTGGGATCTATAGACTTGTACATCAAGGTCCCTTTGTTCCTCAGTACACCCTCGGGACCAATCCTTCATTGTGTAATTCTTTCCCTTATTAGAACTCCCAAAATGCATTACCTCATATTTATCAGGATTTAAATTCTGTCTGCCATTGCTCTGCCCAATGTCCTCATACTGTAGCCTGAGACCATCCCCCTCACTGTCAATAATGCCACCAATTTTCATGTCATAAAACAAAGAACAATACAACACAGAAACAGGTCCTTTGTACACCAAGATTGTACTGAAATATTTAATACTTCCACACGAAAAATTAATTTGCAGGCTTACTGATTATATTTTCTATATTCACATCCAATTGTTAATATGTACTTAACAAGCAGCAAGGGTCCCAGCACTGATCCCTGTGGTTCACTGCTGGTCACAGGCTTCCAGTCACAAATGCATAATAGTTTTCACCCTGTCTGCAAGCTAATTTCAGCTCCAGTGCACTTAAGACTCCAAGACCCAAGCTTGGACCAGTCTTTTATATGGGACTTTGGCCTTGTCAAACGCTATTGGGGTGGCCTGTATCTGGCCAGAAGTGAGTGGCTCATGTCTGTTAACACAAACTGGCTGAGAAGTGGAAAGTAAAATTAAGCAGCAGACTGTGAAACAGAATGGCAGGCAGAAACTAAGGCATACAGCCGACTCACTCAGGCAGAATGATACCATTGAACAAGTCACTCCAAGGACCCAGCCAGTTCCCATTCAAAACAGTTCTGACAAGCAGACCAAAGGTCTGATAAATGAGTAATTCCAGCCACATTAAATGAAAGGGTAATTGTCCCAGTTAATGAACAATCACCAGGTGCTAGTAACAGCCCATTAACGCCCTACAACAGCCGAGGGTGCAACAGCTTAAGTTATCTTATAGTACTCAGTTTCTTGAATTAAGGAAAAGGTTCTCGTAAAGAGTCTTACCATCATCACCATAGTTTTCAGCATAAAAAAAGGTGCATAATACCAAAGCATAAAGAGGAAAAGAAGCATTTAAACCTGGAAGTGAAGGTTAGCTAGCTTGAAGTAATGCTTTCTCTTATGCCAGTACAAAATAGATTGCTCACAGCCTATTAATCAGAGTGCTAACAATTGGGGCAAATAAATTTACACTTTGTAGCTAACTTTGTATAACAAAAATTAAAATTACAAGTCGATGGCAAGTAAGTCAAAACAAACTGTCCTTTGATTTTTCTTCATATGTTTCCCACTGCCCTAATTATATCAGAGGAGCAATTGAACTTGATAAAATGGAATACAATGAATAACAACATTCAAGCTGTCCTGAGAGACAAGCTAGCCTGAGAGAAACCCAAAGGCGTATCGCAAATAACATTGGAATGTGAATGAATAGAAAGATCGCAAGACCTTGAGATTAGTTTCCATGAAACTGAGAGGTCAGGGATCCTGGGATTTTCCAAAGAAATGCCCACCATTGATTAGGTGTCTCATTGAATAGGGTATGCAAGGTAAGATCATTGTAATCAAGTTTATGATTATAAATTTTCTGATAACAAAACAATATTGCTTTTTATTGTAAAATCAGAGAGTGTCCTGGACCTCTGTTCTGAGGCCAGTCTTAGAGGACAATCCTTTGGCCCTCTGCCTGCGCTAACCAGGTTCTGGTTGAATAAACACCGACCACTTGCTTGAATCCTGCCTGCCTGCCGACTCTTTCATCCCCAGTCGGAGGTTATGCTCTGACAAAGGCCTTACAGAAGTCCGTGTAAACCACATCAACTGCACTACTCTCATCAGTATGTTTCATTGCCAGGATTGGAGGATTTGAGTTATAGAGTCATAGAGATGAACAGCATGGAAACAGACCCTTTGTTCCAACCAGTCCATGCTGACAAGATATCCCAACCCAATCTCTTCCCACCTGCCAGCACCCGGCCCATATCCCTCCAAACCCTTCCTATTCATAAACCCATCCTGATGCCTCTTAAATGTTGCAATTGTACCAGCCTCCACCAATTCCTCTGGCAGCTCATTCCATACCCGTCCCACCCTCTGTGTGAAAATTTAGATTAGATTACATTACAGTATGGAAACAGGCCCTTCTGCCCAACAAGTCCACACCGACCCGCCGAAGCGCAACCCACCCATACCCCTACATTTACCCCATACCTAACACTATGGGCCATTTAGCATGGCCAATTCACCTGACCTGCACATCTTTGGACTGTGGGAGGAAACCGGAGCACCCGGAGGAAACCCACGCAGACACTGGGAGAACGTGCAAACTCCACACAGTCAGTCGCCTGAGCTGGGAATTGAACCCGAGTCTCTGGCGCTGTGAGGCAACAGTGCTAGCCACTGTGCCGCCCACCTAAGGTCGCCCCTTAGGTCTCTCATATCTTTCCCCTCTCACCCTAAAACTATGCCCTCTAATTCTGGACTTCCCAACCCCAGGGAAAAGACTTTGCCTATTTACCCTATCCATGCCCCTCATAATTTTGTAAACCCCTGTAAGGTCACCCCTCAGCCTCCGACAGTCCAGGGAAAACAGCCACAGCCTGTTCAGCCTCTCCCTATAGCTCAAATCCTCCAAACCTGGAAACATCCTTGTAAATCTTTTCTGAACCCTTTCAAGTTTCACAACATCAGAATGCAGAGACGAGAACTGCACGCAGTATTCCAACAGTGGTCTAACCAACGTCCTGTACAGCCACAACATGACCTCCCAACTCCTGTACTCAGTACTCTGACCAATAAAAGAAAGCATACCAAACGCCTTCTTCACTATCCTATCTACCGCGAATCCACTTTCAAGGAGATATGAACCTGCATTCCAAGGTCTCTTTGTTCAACAACACTCCCTAGGACCTTACCATGAAGTGTATAAGTCCTGCCAAGATTTGCTTTCCCAAAATGCAGCACCTTACATTTATCTGATTTAAATTCCACCCGACACTTCTCAGTCCTTTGAGTTATAGGGAGAGGCTGAACAGGTTGTTGCTTTGTTGCCTGGACTGTCGGAGAATGAGGTGTGGCCTTTGTACTGATTGAAAAAATCATGAAGGGCATGATAGGGTGATAGTGAAGGTCTTTTTCTGAATGTGGGTGCATGCAAAAATAGGGGGCACAGTTTAAATTGTGGAAAAAAGATTTAAAAAGGACCTGAGGGGTTACTTTATCACAGAGGATGGTGCTTGCATGGAATGAGCTACCAGAGGAAGTGGAGGTGATGGGTACAACTACAGCATTTTATAGGCACCTGGATACGTGTAAGAATAGGAACAGTTTAGAGGGATATTTGCCAAATGGGACTAGCCATGATGTGGAGGTACCAGCGTTGAACTGGGGTGGACAAAGTTAAGAATTACACAACACCATTTTATCGTACAGGAGCTTTATTTGGAAGCACTAGCTTTCAGTGCATTGCTCCTTCATCATTCTGAAAGCTAGTGCTTCCACGTAAACCTGTCGTAGAATGACCTGGTGTTGAAATTTTTAACTTAAATGGAACTAGGTCAGATTAGGATCTCTGCTCAGCACGAACAACTTGGACCAAAGGATCTGTTTCTGTGCTGGAAAACTGTATGACACTGAAGGCCACACCTTGATATCATTACTCCCAGTTAGACTCTGCACTATCGGAGTTGACTCTGAAGAACAGCACAGAACCTTTCTGTGACAATGTGTTGTGGTTTCACTTGCCTGTGAATCTTACAGACACAAACAGTCAAAGAAAATAAGGTCTTTCCCATTCACTTCAGGAAACATGAACTGAAAACTCTCTCCTTTGCTAACTGGCTGTCCACTTCACAGCAAGCATTTAAACTGCTCAGTAACACAATGCAGGAAGATTGAAGCAGGATCAATCAAGTGTGGGCATCCTTCCTATATCCTGTTTCTTTCAAAAATGTTTTTTCTACATAAAATCAGTGCATGTACACAACAGCCTGCGTAGTCAAGTTTAAATTTTCATTTCCAAGTTTTTCACTAGACAGCATGGCTCTAATCTGTTCACAGTCTGTCACATCTGAGCAGAGTTTTAAAGGACAATAAGCCAAATCCATAGTCCCATTGAATAGCACAGACTGACAGGTAAATAGTAATTTCTAAGCACACAAACCTTACAAGTAAATGGAAGAAACAAGATGAGTTCTGCACTCGCAAAAGAACAAACAGTTGCAGACTGCACCAGTTATTGTGCTTATTCATGTCATGAAGGACTTGAAGGAAACTGATAATTTCTGGACAGAACAAAGAGTGAGATGGTGCCAATACACAGTGGGTACAAAATTACTTGCAACATACAGAAATACTGTCAGGTTAATAGGTCTATAGGTAAAAATAGAAAAGTCATGACCCCAAAGATGTCACAGGTGGGAGAACTAGCATTTCATTAAACAAGTTATCCAGGACAGGGTGACAGTGAGATATGTCAGTCCCAGTGTACAAGTCAACTTCCTATAGAATTAAAATACATGGTATCACCTTGGTCAAGAAGTAAATTCTACTTGTTTCTGAGAAAATACTGAACCTATTGGTTGTTCACAATGTATTCCGCTTAAGTAGGGAAAAAATAAAAATTCAGACTAATTATTCATTCAATTACCTCACCATGGTTTAAACTTGCTATCTGACTCACTGACTATATGTAATTCATGTATCAATTCTTTTTGTCCAAACTGGAGGAACTAAATAGCAGACCACGTGCCAGATTGAAACAAATATTGCAATTTAATTTGTTTCCAAAAGGAGAAAACAGAACACATCTCAGACAAAATGACTGAATAAATACTTTGTTTTCAAGTGGTCCAAAGGAAAATCAAACATGAAAAGGTACACATTTAAACAGATACACAGACATTATAGGACACTGAATGAAAAAACTTTCATATTCAAAGTACACATTCAGACCAGAAACTGACCAATCCAGAAAATAGCTTACAATCAAACCGGGCCATCGAATAAAAGTTGTGGAAATTATCCAAACTGCTTGAGAGTGTCAGAGACTGACAATGGTCTAAAAAGTCTCACTTTCATTTACAGTACATAGAATTTCTCCAGTGCAGATCGAGGTCATTTGGCCCATCTGCCTGCAACAACTCGTCAAAGCGTATCCCACCCGGATGTAGACCCCACCCTAATCCCCATATCCACATATTTACCATAGTTAACCCACCTAGTCTGAATATTACAGGGCAATTTACCATCACTAATCCAGCTAAGCTGTACATGTTTGGACTGTGGAAGGAAACTAGAGCACCCAGAGGAAACTGTTTTGAAGATGTGGGTGTACTGTACCTTTAAGAAAGTTATCAGCCAGTAGAACTACCAGACATCACCAAGTGTTCTGAAAACAAAAAGTAACATTTGGTCGAACGGAAGTAGCTGTTTGCCTGGAGACAAAAACATTTGAATCAACCAATCAGTTTAAATTAAATCCTGAAAATATCAATATCCAATCCAGTTCGAATTGAGTACATTGACAATCTTAAAAGCCAATGACACCGTCCGATGCTCTGGAGGTATAAAACCAGGGAAAATTGAACAGTTGGAAAGAGAATTGCCAAGCCACCAGCATGTAAAAAGACTGCCTGAAAAATAGCTCTCTTAAAGGTCCATTCATCATTAAGTAACCTGTGAAGCAGAATCCCCAAGAAGAACAAAAGACAGGAATACAGAAAAGAACCGAAAGCTGCCTGGTTTTGAGAAAAGAAGTTTTGTTTTGTAAATCTTAATCAGGAGTTTTATCAGACTAGTATTATAGAAGATAGGTTAGAAGAAGGAGTTGTAAATAGTTTTTAGTTAATCACTCTCTGCTATATTTGAAGAAATAAAGTTGTTAATCTTTACTTTACCTCGTTCTTGGCTTATCATTTTTCCACAGATTACTGCATGGGATAAACCTTTTCTGTGTTGCTGGTTTTAAATTAGTTTACCCTGTGCCATAACAAAACCAATGCAGAGGTGGGGAGCATGTCTGAGTGCAGTTTGCACAAGGAGCCAAGGCTAGTACTGAAACTGGGTGCCTGGCAACATAGAGTCAGAGAGATGTACAGCACGGAAACAGACCCTTCGGTCCAACTCGTCCATGCCAACCAGATATCCCAACCCAATCTAGTCCCAGCTGCCAGCACCCGGCCCATATCCCTCCAAACCCTTCCTATTCATATACCCATCCAGATGCCTTTTAAATGTTGTAATTGTACCAACCTCCACCACTTCCTCTGGCAGCTGACGGCATACATTGTAAATATATGACTTACTTATAAATATATGGCTGGCTGCGAGTGTAAATAAACTTGGCATTCGGAAGCCTTTGGGGATGCTCCATTATGCGCGCGCGCAAAACAAGGTCACGCAATGCTCGGTTTCATGCGCCGGAGGCATGCAGGGAGGTCACGTGATGCTCTGTTTCACGCGCTGGAGGCGTGGAAGGGCAAAACAGGGTCACGTGGTACTCCGTTTCGCGGGCAAAACAAGGTCACGTGGGGTCGGGCATCGTGGAACACAAGGAGGCGGAGAATGGAGTCAGATCAACAGCCAATCAGAAGACAATCCCACCTCAGTGATTGCCTGACGTTTTTTATTATATAAAAAGACTGGGTCAGGGACAGAAAGGTGTGGGATTTTCTGAACTGACACACTATATAGTTTGTCAGGGACAGAAAGGTCTAGACCCAGAGCTCTGCATGCTTTATCCACTTACTGCTAAAATAAACTAAAAGTGTGAGACCAAATATCTTCTGCTATTGCTTCATTTAAAGAACATGCAGGACTTGGCTCACACATAGAAGAAAATAAGTTGGTAGATTGAGCCAAAGTCCAACAATTTGGTGACCCCAACGTGATGAAGACGGAGAAGACAGAAAAATAGAAACAATGGACAACTGACGTCTGATGACAACAACAAGCGGCGCTGCATAAAAAAAAGTGAGCAGACACCTGTTTATATGGAAGTTCTGCAATTGGAAATACTAAATTGATTGTTGTCATTATACTGCAAGTGTCCCAGTAATAGTAAGTGGATAAAGTATTGACATAGTACGTACAGGTTTAAGGTCCCTTGGGGTTAGAGTCCCCATAAAAGCAACACGGTACATACGGGTTTAAAGTCCCTTGGGGTGAGAGTCCCCATAAAAGCAACAAGGTACGTATGGGTTTAAAGTCCCTTGGGGTTAGAGTCCCCATAAAAGCAACAAAGTATGACACGTACAGGTTTAAATTCCCTTGGGGTTAGAGTCCCCATAAAAGCAATAAAGTATGATACGTACAGGTTTAAAGTCCCTTGGGGTTAGAGTCCCCATAAAAGCAACAAAGTTTAATACGTACAGGTTTAAAGTCCCTTGGGGTTAGAGTCCCCATAAAAGCAACAAGGTACGTACGGGTTTAAAGTCCCTTGGGGTTAGAGTCCCCATAAAAGCAACAAAGTTTAATACGTACAGGTTTAAAGTCCTGTGGGGTTAGAGTCCCCATAAAAGCAACAAGGTACGTAAATGTGAGGAGGTTTAAAGTCCATTGAGCAGGATCTCATAAAAGCAACGCTCACAAATTGTGGTGTATGATTGTGTTGTATGTTTTAAAGCTTATATTGGGGAATGTACGGAGGGTGGCAGAAAAGCCAGTCGTGTCTTGAAGACAGGGACGGTGGTGTCTCAGCGAGAGAGAGTTGGCAGTGGAAACCTAACGGTGACACTAACGACACTGCTAATAAATCTCGCTGAAAGGGTCAGTTGCTCGGGTGTACTCCATACAAACTGACTGGCCATCGGATTTGTCTCTGATTGGGTTAGTTGCTCAGTTATATTATATCCAAACCAATTGACTGCTAGACGGGACGATTAAAACAAAAATACGTAAAATGGAAGGGGAATTTGATAAAGAGTGTGAGGAATACGGAGGATGTTCTTTCAACTTAATGTTGCCCGTAAAACAGCAGTGAGGTAAAGCTAGAAGTCAGTTAGTTACTGGGCTTGCAAAGGACAAACAAAAAACAATGATGGAGAAGTATGATAAGATTTGGGAAGAATTATAACAACAGGGCAAAGTCCCTAAAGATGAGGAGAGGGAGAAATTGTCACAGTTTTTAGGAAAAGCAGAAGAGCAAGCTAAATTAGAAGTTGAAGAGCACATGAAGGGAAAGAAAGGGTCAATATTAGTTAGAAGAAAGTGGCCAAAAGAAGGCGAGGAGAAAGAAGAGAGGAGGATTCGTTTGCACAACATGACGTTAGCCTGTATGGCGGTAGAAACATTACAACAGAGGGTAGGTGGTGCCTCTAAGACAAAACTGGCAAAGGAGACAGAAAAGGCAGGACTATCCGCGCCATTATATTCTAAATCGTCTGGGTTACAATCACCGCCCGCATATCCTGTATCACAAATGCCACTTATGTATGTTCAAGAAGGGGTGTTAGATGTGCAAGAAGTAGGAACAAGAGAGTATGAAGCAGTAAAAGAGAGACTGGCGGAAGCAGTAGAAGAAAGCATCAGAAAGGTAGAAAAACTAACACTAGAAGCTGAACGGAGAGTTAAAGAAGTGGAGGAGGCAAGCAGGGTGATAGTGACGCACAGCAGAAACAAGGGAGACATTCATTATTGGAAGAGCCAGATGCTCACTCGACACCGTATTGTGTTGAGAGCGGAAGGAGGGGAAGATTACATAGGTCAGCTCAGTTACTAGATGACGGGTTCTCAGACAGGAGAAGGAGAGATTTGAGGGACGAGCGAGATAGAGACAAATTGGATGGGGGAGGGGGGAGTCTGAAAATAGTACAGATATTGAGGACGAAGAATCCCTGACAGAGGATGACCCACACACTTACCCCGTCACTTTGAAAGGCTCACTCACAATGCATACCGAACATGGCCCTCCAATGAAGCCCCTACCTGAAGCAAGTTACAGCCTGCGTCACAGAGACACATTACGACAACCCGTACAGTATCAGCACCACCAAATGCCATTAATTTACAGAGGATCTTATTTGGGAGATGTTTATTAGTCCTCCACATTTACTGACATGAACTGCATCCTGGATAAAACGCCCCCACCCATGGAGGGAGGTGGGCCTTGGATGACTAAATTTTGCCAATATACACTAGGGTACAAGTTAGCTATGGGCGATTGGAGAGCATTGTTGGGCAAGCAATTGAATATGTGGGAAATACAGCAGATTCAAGCGTCTGTGGGGACCACCTTACTACCCGATTCGGAACCGTTTGTGCAGCATGCCACCTGTGTGGGAAGGGCAATGAGGGATTGATTTCCGATTCCACCGGGAGCAATGCACTCGCTCACCTTCACAATGAAGGAGGGTGAGGATATGCCTGCCTTTTTGGCTAGGTGTAAGGGCACGTCGACAGATACTGCGGGGAGCCATCCAGGGTCGGGTCACCTACAGACCACATTATTTAGGAATGCCGTTATGGCAGGGATGCCTAAGGAGGTAAAAGAGGCAATGGAGAGTAATCCTGATATCCCAGGTTGTTCTACAGAACAGTGGGAGATACACTTGAAGCACTACATGAAGCGTTACAGGACAAAACAGGATGAAGATAAACAGAGTAACGAGTCAGCTCAAGTGCAGTTGCTGAAGTTACAGCTCGATGAGGCTAGAAGGGAGGACAGGAATTGATCCGAGGACAGTATGTCCACTCAAGTCAGCCTCTTTTTCAATAGGCTGCTCAGCCTTACCAAGCCACAAATGCAGCTGCAGCCCCGGTGCAAGGAGAGTACCCCCAGACTATGCCGGATGGGCAGGGGTACGAATATTGACGGGGCCCGAGAATCCAGGGGCATGTGGCGTTGGCAGACCCCTATATGCAAATGAGGATAATGGACAAGAATCTGTCTTTTTTGGTTGACATGGGTTGAACTGACTGCAGAACAGTTGGAATGGTATGAGATGCCTGAAGAAGCTATACCTCATCTCACATTGACCGTGCATGCTAACTATCAGGCCAAGGATCTGGGACCTATGTCCAAACGTATGATGGCGCTACATGATTGGGTTTGGACTCAGCTTCCCGGTTTACAATATTCACATCAGAGGAAGCCTACAGCATTATGTATCGGACAACTGACAAGGTACTGCTGGAACATAGGCAGACTGAAAGGTTTTGTGGCAGGGAGAAAACAGACCATCCACAGGCTGCAGCGATGCTTGACACTCTACCAGACATCTTGCGGTCAGCAGGTTCAACGGACGTTGGTCACTGCAAACACGTCACACCGATCACATTCGATTTAATTGACCACACTCCAATTTGGCAGAGAGAATATTCACACAAACCAGAGGCTGAATCCGGTGCTGACACAATTGAAGGATTGTTAGCAGCAGGGGTGCTAGAACCCTCCCAGTCAGCCTGGAACACTCCTATTTTACCTGTAGAGAAGCAGAATACCGGTAAATATCGGATGGCGCATGATCTTAGACGGATTAATAACGTTGTTTCTACTCCAACAGTTCCAGTTCCAAACCCCTACACTGCAATGTCTGTCCTGACCCCTGACCATAAGTGGTTCTCGTGCATTGATTTGGCCAAGGCGTTCTTCTGTTTGCCCTTAGCTGATCATTTGAGGGACATTTTTTCGTTCACCTATAAAGGCCAGCAACTATGTTATACAAGGGTCCCTCAAGGGTTCATTTTGTCGCCGGGGGTGTTTAATCAGGTACTGAAACAGCAGCTGAAGGACCTGACACTCCAAAAGGGGGTGATATTGATCCAGTATGTGGATGACATTCTTTTGGCGGCACCCGACCATGTTTCTTGTCTGGCAGCCACAAAGACGTTGCTGCTTCGTATGTATAAAGTCGGTTTCAAAGTCTCACGGGCTAAATTATAATGCTGCAGACAAACGGTGTATTTTTTGGGTAGAGTGATTTCCATTAAGGGGACAGATGTCTCTACATCCCATAGATCCTCCATTCTGCATCATACCGAACCAGTCACTGTCAGAGACATGCTCTCATTTCTTGGGTTGGCAGGATACAGCAGACGATTTGTTGCATCATATGGGGAGCTCACTTTCCCTCTCAGAGCCATGGTCAATGAGCAAGGCATGAGAAATTTGTCGGCCCATTTGCAGTGGACCACGGAGACAGACGAAAGTTTCATATCTCTTAAACAGGCCCTAACGCGGGCTGCTGATTTAGCGGTCCCGGATTACAAAGAGTCATTTTTTCTCGATATTTCTGAAACATTACACACAGTAAATGGTGTTCTTTTTCAGAAAAAAGGGGGAGGCAGGCAGGTGCTGATGTATGTAAGTGTTATCCTTGACCCAATAGAGGACAAACACCCTCCATGTACAAGAGGAGGGGTAGCAAAAATTCTCCAAAAGGTAGCACATATAGTCATGGGTCATTCACTAACAGTACTGACGACAAATAGTATAGTGGCCTATGTGAACTCAACAGCCTTTACAATGACGTCACTGCGGCAAACCAGGTTAGAGAAAATCCTGAATGCACCACATATAGGAATTAACATGGCTGACAACATGGGAGACGGAGAGCCACACATGTGTGAGGAAAGGATACAGAGAGATGTCAAAGTTAGGGCAGACTTACAGGCAATTACGCCAGTAGACCCAGAAGAAGTGCTGTTCACAGATGGTTGCTGTTACAGACATCCAACTGAAGATCTTAAAGTGAGGGATTTGAGGAAGTGTTGACAGGAAAAGTGACAGGCAAAGAATCAGCCCAGTTGGCTGAACTACAGGCAATGATTGCTGCGTTAGAATGGTCAGAGGGAAAAAGAGTAAATATCTACACCGACTCTGCATATGTGGCAGGGGCTATACAGGTAGAACTCAGTCAATGGATTAGAGCAGGATTCTTAGCAGCAGCAAAAACCCCAATTAAACATGAAAAAGATATGAAAAGATTAGCGGAGGCCCTAATGAAACCTGCGGAAGTGGCGGTGGTCAAGTGTCGAGGACATGATAAAGCAGATACAGTAGTAGCGAAGAGCAATCAAGAAGCCGACTCAGCAGCAAAGAAAGCAGCAGGGTATACAGCACAGTATATAATGGTGCAAACAGAGAGAACAGTGTATGACCTGCTGCCTGCCTGTGATGCAAATGTGTTAATCAAAGAGCAGCAGAAAGCCTCTCCTCATGAACTGACAGTTTGGAGAGAGAGAGGGGCCACAGATTTAGAAGGGATTTGGAGGTCACTGTACGGTAGACCAGTCCTACCCCCAGGTTTGATAGCTTCCATGCTCCAGGAAGGTCATGGGTTGATACATTGTGGAAAAACACAGATGCAGAGGTGTCTGACACATTGGCGGCATCCGTTCCTGCCAGCAATGATTGAAAATTACATCAGAGAATGTACAACGTGTACAGAATACAATGTGAGAACAACAGTGAAACCACACGAGGGAAAATTCCCTCTCCCAAGAATGCCAGGTCAGGAAATAGTGATTGAGTACACTGACATGATAGAGAGAGTAAACGGATACCGGTACCTTTTGGTTGCAGTGGATGCATACACTGGTTGGCCAGAAGCGATACCTGCGAAAAAGGAAGACGCAAAAACAGTGATCAAATTTTGGATAAACCAATACATTCCAATGCATGGGTTTCCCAAAGAGAGTCAGGTCAGATAATGGCACACATTTCAAGAACAAAGACCTGTAAGAAGTTGAAGAAGCTTTAGGACTGAAACATGCGTTTGGAACAGTGTACCATCCTCAGTCACAAGGAAAAGTGGAAAGAATAAATCAGTCCATAAAAGGAAAAATAGGAAAAGTGTGTGCCCAAACAAAGTTAAGTTGGGTGGAGGCCCTACCCTTTGCTTTACTGTCCATTAGAAGTTCAGTAAACTCCATCATAGGGTTTACCCCGTACGAGCTAACAACAGGGCAGCAGTTCCCTGGACCAGGAGCTGGAATACAGATGTTAGAGGGAGGAAGAGCCTCTCTGAGGTACAAACCTTACTATGATCAACTAACAGCTTTGGTGTCAGCTTTCTCCAAACAGGTTGGATTGGAAAAGGGGGACCGACAGGTGCCACCTACCACGGACTGGGTCCTGCTGAAGGTGATCATACGGAAGTGGTCGGAGCCAAGGTGGACAGGACCTAACAGGGTGGTGGAGGGGACACCCCATGCGGTCAGACTGCAGGGGGTAATCATCACAGCAATTGAAGGGAAGGCTCCCCCGCCCTACCAGATGGAGATGGAAACCATGGCTCCGGCAAGAAGGGAAAACTATGTATCGGAGAGCGAATGTGATGTATAAAACTGGTTTGTTAGTCTCATTTTCATGAGACCAAAAGGGGGACTTGTAAATATATGACTTACTTATAAATATATGGCTGGCTGCGAGTGTAAATATACTCAGCATTCGAAAGCCTTTGGGGATGCTCCGTTATGCGCGCGCGCAAAACAAGGTCACATGATGCTCTGTTTCACGCGCCGGAGGCATGCAGGGAGGTCACGTGATGCTCTGTTTCACGCGCCGGAGGCGTGCAAGGAGGTCACGTGGTCCTCCGTTTCATGGGAAAAACAGGGTCAAGAGGTCCTCCGTTTCGCGGGCAAAACAGGGTCACGTGGTACTCCGTTTCGCGGGCAAAACAAGGTCACATGGGGTCGGACATCCGGGAACGCAAGGAGGCGGAGAATGGAGTCAGATCAACAGCCAATCAGAAGACAATCCCACCTCAGTGATTGCATGACGTTTTTTATTATATAAAAAGACTGGGTCAGGGACAGAAAGGTGTGGGATTTTCTGAACTGACACACTATATAGTTTGACATGGACAGAAAGGTCTAGACCCAGAGCTCCGTATGCTTTATCTACTTACTGCTAAAATAAACTAAAAGTGTGAGACCGAATATCTTCTGCTATTGCTTCATTTAAAGAACATGCAGGACTTGGCTCACACATAGAAGAAAGTAAGTTGGTAGATTGAGCAAAAGTCCGACAACATGCATCACCCTCTGCGTAAAATGGTTGCCCTTAGGTCTCTTTCATATCTTTCCCCTCTCATCCTAAACCTATGCCCTCTAGTCCTAGACTCCCCCATCCAGGGAAAAGATCTTGTCTATTAACCCTATCCATGCCCCTCATGATTTTATAAACCTCTCAATTAATGACCCAACCCAAAGCTTGTTTTTGAATGGATCTGTTTTCTTTCCTAATGCACCTGTTGCCGTTTTAGAGCCCACCATATGCCCCACCTACTGTGTGTGGAAGGACATCTGGCTATTCTAATGATGTTGTGACTGGCAGATTTGGTGCATGGTCTAGCAGTGGCAGATTTGGTGCATGGTCTAGCAGTCTGTTCAGCTTCACTACAATCAACTCTTAGAGTATTTAGAGCCTTTACTAAAATCTGTCTTGGAATGAATTAGATAAGATAGCTTGGCATTAGTGATCAGCTCCATCACAGCAAACAGTGTGCCACCATGCTACTCGGACATGGATGGCAATAGATAAAATCTTATTCATGTTGAGCAACAGATTTGAAGTAAAAAGAGCTCCTGCAGTTTCTGGTAAGTGTCATGTTAAACAGAACCAAATATTATAAGTACACTCACTTATTCACAGAGCACACACTGAAAGGTACAGATACTTTCAAATGCACTCATCCATTCATGTAGTTGGAACTCTCTGGTATAGATCGAAAACTGCACTCAAACATTCATATTGGAGAAACTGACAGGTGTAGATTTAAAACAATGTTCTCATATTCCTTAAAAAAACCGACAGGTACATTTTTGATAAGACATATTCTCAGAACAAAGTCTGTGAGAAGATTTGTAGCTCGGGTGCTCGTTGTGGTTCTGTTCGCCGAGCTGGGAATTTGTGTCGCAGACGTTTCGTCCCCTGTCTAGGGGACAACAGAATGAGGACATGCCACAACCCAAAGGACTAGCCACACTACCATACATCAAGAGCATTTCCGAACTGACAGCCAGACTACTGCGACCACTAGAACTCATAACAGCACACAAACCAACAGCCACTCTCAGACAACAACTCACCAGAACGAAGGACCCAATACTCAGCATGAGCAAAACCAATGTAGTGTACAAAATCCCATGCAAGGACTGCACAAAACACTACATAGGACAAACAGGAAGACAGCTAATGATCCGCATCCATGAACACCAACTAGCCACAAAATGACACGACCAGCTATCCTCAGTAGCCACACATGCAGATGACAAGCAACATGAGTTCGACTGGGACAACACTATTATTATAGGACAAGCCAAACAGAAAACAGCCAGGGAATTCCTAGAGGCATGGCACTCATCCACAGATTCAATCAATAAGCACATCGACCTGGACCCAATATACCGACCACTGCAGCGGACAGCTGGAACTGACAACCGGAAACGGCAGAGACAAACCACGATAAATGCCGGAGGAAACATCACAGAAGCACTTCACAGGAAGCTCCCAAGCACTGACGATGTCACCTAAACAGGGGACGAAACGTCTGCAACACAAATTCCCAGCTCGGCTAACAGAACCACAACAACATATTCTCAGAGCTGAGTACACACAGGCAAATAAAAATGTCAGTCTTCTCATTTTTCTTATTGTCTCCTGCTTTGAGACATTTTTTTAAGATTAGATTAGATTACTTACAGTGTGGAAACAGGCCCTTTGGCCCAACAAGTCCACACTGACACGCCAAAGCGCAACGCACCCACACCCATTCCCCTACATTTACCCCTTCACCTAACATTATGGGCAATTTAGCATAGCCAATTCACCTAACCTGCACTGGACTGTGGGAGGAATCCGGAGCACCCAGAGGAAACCCAAGCAGACACAGGGAGAAATTTGCAAACTCCACACAGTCAGTGGAGTTTGCACAAACTCCACACAGACAGTTGCCCGAGGTGGGAATTGAACCCGGGTCTCTGGCGCTGTGAGACAGCAGTGCTAACCACTGTGCCACCGGACACAATTCTGAAAGAAATTAATAACGAGTGTATACCCTGCAATTGCATGACAGAAATGAGAGGCATCACTCACCTTTCACTTTATTTCTAACTTACTTTGTGTGCTCACAGATCACATACTGACAGATTCAATTACAAGTCACCATAACATAACAGGGATGGAGTTAAAAAAACATTCATTTCATCTGAAAGCTAGAAATGTTGAGGTTTTTGCTCTCTCACATGCCAGTGATTGACAAACTGAGTAAAAACAAGATTAGAAACAACAAACTGGCAGTTACAGAATGAAATACGGAGTCAGTTACAAAGCACTAAATTGTTAGGATACAATGCAACTATCCATTGGTGAGAAACTGACATTAACAGTGTAACATCACTCGTAACATTGTTCTTGCCAATTTCTGCAATGTACAAGATATTTCCCCTTACCAAACGCTGCAGTTATAAATATAAACTTACTTTCAATTCGCAGAAGCTGATATTCAAAGAATATGGGTGTGGAGGGGACGGAGTCCTACCTGAGACTGTCCAAAGTGGTGTGTGGTCACACTCAAAATTGTAGATACTAAATGAGATACATTCTTGTGTTAATGACTGACACCTACAGAGTAAAAACAACAGGTTACACTTTAGAAGGTTTGAGTTACAGTCCAGTAACATACTGACATGTAAAGACTGTGAAATAGAGCAAACAAAAATGCTTTACATCCCAGAAATGGATAGGCACAGATTGGAGGAACATTTCCAAGTGGCATGCAAATAGTGTAATGTTTTATCGCTCACATCAGTGTTTGGTGGATACAGAATAAAACCTGTCTTGAAGTAACACTAATTGACTATTACACAGAGGACCAGAGCCTCAGATGTTGAGTTAATGGCAAATATATAAATAAAGACTGGACAGATACAAAATTAAAGTGCCACACATATAGCATGCTAACAGTTGCTGGTTAACAGGCATTTGTATGAGACAGAGAAATGCCCTAAATCTCTTCGTGAAACTGCAATACTCCGAAATAAAAAGTGCAGCAACATGGTTCTGGTACACTGTAGGTACTTGCAAAGCACACATTTACAGAACGGTCTCTGGGCCCACAGTTAACAATCAATTTCTCAGAAATATATCTATCCCACGGTCAAGACAGACATTTTCAATCCGAGACACAAAAAAAAACGCTTTAAATGGGGACTTTTTTCATCTCTCTCCAACTCCGTGCAGTTGAGAACTAGTTCCGTCAACCCAAACCTAGAAAACACTCACATTCTTAGAATGCCTAGTGTAGAATTAGGCACTTCGGCCCAACAAGTCCACACCGATCCTCCGAAGAGTAATCCACCCAGACCCATTCCCCATTATTCTGCATTTACCCCTGATTAATGCACCTAACCTACACATCCCGGGGCAGTTAGCATAGCCAATTCACCTTCCTGCATGTCTTTGAATTGTGAGAGGGAAACTGAGCACCCGAAGGAAACCCACTCAGACACGGGGAGAATGTGCAAAATCCACACAGACAGCCGCCTGAAACTGGAATCGAAGCAGGGTCCCTGGCATAGTGAGGCAGCAGTGCTAACCACTGAGAAAAGTGGCAAGCTCAGTTAATTCCAGCCCAGAGAGAGGACCAGAAACAGACATGTGGAGCTAGAAACACACCCTTCTATTCCCATATCTTCACAACAACGAGCAAAAGGAAAGCGAACCAATTCCACAGTCACTTTCTGTGTCACAGACAAAAAACAAATCTTCCTCAGTCAGGCTGATGGGAACAGAATCACCATCCACTTCATATTTCGTTGCAGATTCTGACAGCTCCACATTGGGTCCCACTCTAACCAATCACAGAAGGTGAGTGTTTGGGAATGACTCCGTGTTAACTACCCAATCAGGAACCAGACTTTCCTCCATCCCTTATTAACATTGATGACGCTGTCAGTCTATAAAAAGGGAGCTCCGAGCCAACTTTCTCTTATTCTGTGTCTGAAAGAGAGCGGCATCATGGCTGATGAGAAGAAAGCACAGCAAACCTCCAAGAAGGGCGCGAAGAAAATCATCAAGAAGACGTCAGCGAAGGGCGGCAAGAAGAGGAAAAGGACCAGGAAAGAAAGTTACTCCATCTACATCTACAAAGTGATGAAGCAGGTCCACCCCGACACCGGCATCTCCTCCAAGGCCATGAGCATCATGAATTCGTTCGTCAACGACATTTTCGAGCGCATCGCGGGGGAGGCTTCCCGCCTGGCCCATTACAACAAGCGCAGCACCATCAGCTCCCGGGAGATCCAGACCGCCGTGCGGCTGCTACTGCCCGGGGAGCTGGCCAAGCACGCCGTGTCGGAGGGCACAAAGGCGGTGACCAAGTACACCAGCTCCAAGTGAGGGACCGCATTGTACTGAAACACACATCCACAACCCAAAGGCTCTATTAAGAGCCACCCACAAACTTCCTGAGACAGCAGAACCATTTCTTTAAACATTTTGTTTTAGTTTAAATGTGATTTTATTTTAACTTTTAGCTTTTATCATTGCTTTGCAATTTGAGATACGGGAATGAAGGGGAAGGGAAGGGGGGGGGGGGGGTGAGGTAAGAAACAGCCTCAAACATCACATACAGCCTCTTCCCTTGTCAGTAGAGAGACAGCAGATTAAGCACCAGAGTCATTTTTAAGATTGATTAGTTCTGGTCTGCATGTGATTCTTGAGCAGGTATTTTTAGTCACATACTATATTTGATTT
This sequence comes from Chiloscyllium plagiosum, assembly GCF_037043375.1. Classification (NCBI taxonomy): domain Eukaryota; kingdom Metazoa; phylum Chordata; class Chondrichthyes; order Orectolobiformes; family Hemiscylliidae; genus Chiloscyllium; species Chiloscyllium plagiosum. The sequence goes on from NW_028270187.1 coordinate 11,947,995, forward strand.
TATAAGTGAGTTGCAAATTGACGAGGTGGGGAGAGTGATTTCATAAACAGTTCAAATTGCTGAAAGCCCTGTTGGAAGTGCCCACAGCTTTCAGTCCCACTGATGTATTTTCATCTTTGGTGCTACATTGCCAATGCGCAGATTTAATCCGACTTTTCAGAATGTAAACAGCAATACACTTTCTGCTGTCGGTGAGAGGCTTTCAAAGTGAACCGAGAGAACACCAAAACAGCTGCCGGACTGAAATGTGGCGATTATTGCTGATTCTGTTCGAGACCGATAAGGGAGGACAACTTTAAAATGTCGTCGTAAACGGTGTTCGCCATCGATACTGAGCCGGAAGAATGTGTGCTGCTTTATTAGCATGCCGGCGTGCGACTTAAATATGAAGTGAGAAGACAGGTTGCAGACGGCAGTGTTTGGCCCGTTTTGTTTCAGCCTCTTTTCAAGGTTTAAAAAATAACCCACCCAAGATCAGAAATGGACAGATACAGGTGAGCAAATGAGGGAGAGGAAGACTGTGAAGTACACATTTGTAAACTAAAAGTAAATTAACATGAGTATTATTATTTTTTTAAACAGTCAGTTTTTTGCCCTTCATTTTTTAGTGTAAAACACACTTTGTTTGGAAATTGGCGGGCTTTTCAAGTTGTAAAAAAGCGGTTGATGATTTGGCGCTGGTACTTTCCGCCTTCCTCCCCGTGCCCTCCCCCGATTGGGGAATGAGGCAGATATCTGATTGGGAATTGAAACAACGTTAGGCGGGGCTGGACAATGGGACCAATCAGAAATGGCTGCCTCAATGCTGTATTATTGTCATGATTCTCTAGTTATCAATCAGACTCTGCCATCTCTGCTGTGTAAATATGTAAATATATTTACCATATACTGAAAGTTACAGTTTGATAACTACACCCACACATTCACCAAGCCGGAACTGACAGGTATAAACTCTCATATCCACATGGACACTTGCAATAGGTGCGGTCGGAAAAGACCACTGTGTAACTTTTGCCTGCCGAAGCACAGGGGTCTGACGCAGTAGGGGGGCTCTGCTGACCCCCAGCTAAATATGTAGATAGTAATCGTACAGACCTGTATATATGAATGATTATTTTGTCTCTGTATGCCAAGAAATTGAATGTTTACGTATATATGGCAAGACCAATTGTACAGATCATAAAATATTTTATGAATAAAGTATATTTTTGAAATAAAAATATCAGGTGGCCCCATTCATGGAGCTGTTTGGGTATTGTTTAGTTTCTGAATCTCTCTCAACTGGTGTTAGAATTTTAAGAAAAAAAATGGACAAGGAGCAGCTCAGAGCAGGAATGGAATCAGACCTGTGGTTCTGTTTAAATTGCTGGTGTTGAACAAAAAATCCTAATTATTAACTGAATGTTATATTGATGCCAGTCACAACTGATGTTGATTTACATGAGGTATGTCTTCTATCTTCCTCCAGGCAAGTACTCAAAGGACCGATACAATGTAATATTCTCTCAGTGCAGAGCCAAGTGTGACCAGCTGCTTCGAACAAACAACAGGTGTGTTACCACTCACAGCGAAGAACATCCTTTCCATGATCAGAGTGAATTGAGTCAGGTTCACATTGAACTCCATTTCCAGAGAGATATGTTCAAACCAAGAACTAACCACTACCAAGGAAATAGAAGTTTATATTTTTTAATCTATATTCTCAATGCATGCAACCATTTCCAATCAACTTGAATGAATTCTCAGCTGAAATATACACTGCATTAAATCTGAACATCGAATGGTACAGCACAGGAAAGGGTCCTTCAGCCCACGATGTTGTGGCGAACATGACACCGAATGAAATTAATCCCTTCTGCCTGCCCTTGGTCCATATCCCTCTATTTCTTGAATATTAATTTGCTTATTTTAAAGTTCCTTCAATACCTGTATCGTATCTGCCTCCATTACCACCCCTAGCAGTGCATTCTACTCCTACTACTCTCTACTTTAAATAAAAACTTCACCTTAGGTCTCCTTTGAACTTTCCCTCTCTCACCTTATATGTATGCCTCTTAGTTTTAGACATTTCAAGTCTTTGAAAAAGATTCTGACCATCAACCGTAACCATGCATCTCAATTTGAGAGACCTCTGGATATAGGTTTGTTTGCTGAACTGGAAGGTTTGTTTTAGACGTTTTCTACCATTCTAGGTTACATCATCAATGAGCCTCCGGCTGAAGCACTGATGGTATGGCCTGCTTTCTATTTATGTGTTTAGGTTTCCGTGGGTTGTGAGTGTGAGTACATATGCAAATGTGTGTGTTTGTGTGTAAGAGTGTGATGGTGTATCAGCCTGTGAGAGGGTGTGGGCACGGGTGTGTGTGTGAGAGAGAGTGTATAGTGTGACAGGAACCCAACGTCCCGACTGAGGCTGTCCTCGTGGGTTCTGAACTTTAGAAAATATAATTTTCACGTTACAATAGAGGTGAACAAATAGACAATGCTGTTAGTTTGAACAACCATAATAAGTAGATAGTGAGTACAGATATTGAAGGAAACATTTCCGCTATCAGTAACAAAGAAGGACAGAATTAATCTTCTGTCACAAAACTAAGCATGACCTAACCAAAGTCTTATAAAGCTGCAATATGACATCCTGACTCTTGTACTCAATTCCCTGACCAATAAGGCAAGCATGCCACATGCTGCCTTTCAGATACCACCCTGAATACTTGCATGGCCCCTTTCAGGGAGCAATGGACTTGAACCCCAAGATCCTTTTGTATGTCAATGATGAGTGTCCAGCCATTTACTGTCTACCTTTCCTTAACATGTGATCTCCCAAAGTCCACCCTTTGAAACCATGCCGGATTAAACTCAATCTATCATTTTTCCGCCCATATCTGCAAGTGATCTATATCTTGGGTATCCTTTGACAAGCTTATACATCACCCACAAATCCACTAATGTTTATATTGTCTGCATTTATTCACGATAGCTTTAATGTTAAAATCAAGGGGAACAAATAGCTGACGCAATTACTTTGAACAACCATGTGTAAAGTGGATCAAGGACAAATTGTTCTCGAAGGAAACATTTCAACTATCAGTAACCGAGAACGACAAGTAATCTTTTGTCACGTATATAGACACAGCAATCAAACAATATAAATTCCAAGTCCACATTCTACGTCAAAGCCTGACATAGAAGTACGTAACCAAATGTTTCCCCTCTCTGCCCCCACCCCTAACACACAGTGTCTCTCTCTCTGACTTATGATGACTTTCAAAAACATCCACCATCCTGACACACATTACAATGTCTAACAGCTATACTGTTCTATTGACATTGCAAAATGTTACATTCAAAATGATTTCTACCCACAAATCCCTGGTCAGAGAGGCCTACAGCACAGAATCAGGCCCTAGAAAACTTTTGAGTCTGCATGATCAGAAACAACCAGCTAACAATTTTCATCCTGAGCATGCAGCATCCAATTGCATAAATGTATCATGGTAGCAGAGGAGCTGCCATCCCCATCTTTATCACATCATTATTCTCCACTTCTTCATATTGCAGTAGAAGACTTTGTTTTGTCTGGTTCAGTCCAAGCAGAAACTTTTTGTTTTTAGATAATTATGTATTCTTTCAAAATTGGTTGCAATTTTCGACAAAGAGCTCTGCACTCCTCTTCCCCCTCCCTGGAACGTATCTCAGAAAAAGCATGACATCTATCTGCAATTTACAAAATGTATCAGTGGAATCTAATAACCACCCTTCAAAGCAGTGGAGAAAGGGAAAAGAAAAGGCAAAAATTAGTAGGTTTGTAGAACTACTCATTTTATTTTCAAGCAGAGTTGAACAGTGTTGATTGTTCAATAAATTGAATTTGGCAGTTTACATATTGTGCACTGCATACCAAAAAAAAAACTCCTTTTCTTTTCCTCCTTCCTACTATGGAGTAACCCAAAGAGTTGGGCCGAAGGGCCTGTTTCCACACTGTAAGTAATCTAATCTAATCTAATCTACTGTTAATGGTGTGTCATCACACGACAGAGCAGGGTGATGTTCTGTCTCCATCAGAAAATAGAAGTGAATGAATCAATTGTCTTTTCTGTACAAGGAACATTATGGTCAGTCAGCTCCAATGCAATTGAATTGTTTGTCACCTTTTCACTTAGTTGCAAATGAATTCAGTTTACACTGATTGTTAGTTCAGCAGTGTTCAGAAAAGTACATCAATATGCACTGAAACAAAAACTAATGGCATTCTGAAGACGGACATTTTAATATCATTACTGCCCGTTAGATTCCACACTATACAAGATACAAAAGGTTTATTGTGTTTCCGACCTTGACTCTGAAGAACAGCACGGAATCCTCTCTGTTGCACTGTGTTACTTTTTCACTTGCACATGATTCCTACTGGCACAAACAATTAAAGAACTTTGGCTGTTTTCCATTCACTGCAGGAGACGTGAACTGAGTTACAGAGTGGCAGCACAAGAGTAAACTCACTCTCACTCAGCCGCTGGATGCTGAAAGGTAAAGAATAAAATTTGACCTCAATTATTTCCAGATATGAATTGACTCAACATCATTTATCACAACTGAGGATATACAGTGCCCAGCAGCGCATGATAAAGGCTCATGTACAGGCAAGTGCACACACAATCTAACAATAATCTGAGACTGAAATGCAATACAATTAAGCTTCATTCAAAAGAGTTTATTCACAGAGTTTATGCTACACACAGACACAAACACACAACTGAACATAAATGAATGAGATCAAGTAAATCTCCAATGACCCTCTCTAGAGCTCGAGAATCCTCCCTTAAAAAGAGCGCCCAGAACTGAACACAAATGTGATCTTAAAATGATCTGTGATCGAGATTGTGGGAAATATCAAAACTAGCACTATAGTTATTAAAAGAAAGATGACAGCAGAACTGATGTCAAATTGTCAGTATCTATATAGATATTGACAATCAGTCGATAAAGTTCACATTCCCAACAATTACTGCAGAACTGATGCATAAGAGAATGTCCTAGTACAGGCACAATAGGCTGAATGGTCTGCTTCTGAGATGTACCATATCAGTGATTCAGATTTTGGTGAGAAAGGAGATGACATGCTGTTGTGTTGCATATGGTCTAAAAAATACCATACAAAAATGAACTGACATGCAGAATAAAACTCTTTCACAAAAAAACACCAACAATGTCTGGGTACAAATTAAAACTAAATGTCTCAGTGAAACCACAGATCCCAGACTCTCGACCCAAACAGGAAATGTGTGACCATGATTCAAAATGGTAGGCTACTGCAGAAAATACGGAGATATGGCATTGAGGGTGAGTTGGAGGTTTGGATTAGGAATTGGCTGGATGGAAGAAGACAGAGGGTAGTAGTTGATGGCAAAGTTTCTTCATGGAGTGCCGTCACTAGCGGTGTTCCGCAAGGATCTGTTTTGGGACCATTGCTGTTTGTCATTTTTATAAATGACCTGGAAGAGGGGTTAGAAGGTTGGGTGAGCAAGTTTGCGGATGACACGAAAGTCGGAGGAGTTGTTGACAGTGAGGAAGCATGTGGCAGGTTACAGCAGGATATAGAGAAGCTGCAGAGCTGGGCAGAAAGGTGGCAGATGGAATTCAATGTAGCTAAGTGCGAGGTGATTCACTTTGGGAAGAATAACAAAAAGATGGGGTACTGGGCTAATGGTCGGATACTTGGTAGTGTGGATGAGCAGAGGGATCTTGGTGTCCATGTACACAGATCTCTGAAAGTTGCCACCCAGGTAAATAGTGCGGTGAGGAAGGCATATGGCGTACTGGCTTTTATTGGTAGAGGAATTGAGTTCCGGAGTCCTGAGGTCATGATGCAGTTGTATAAGACTCTGGTACGGCCGCATCTGGAATATTGTGTGCAGTTTTGGTCGCCATACTATAGGAAGGATGTGGAGGCATTGGAACGGGTGCAGAGGAGGTTTACCAGGATGTTGCCTGGTATGGAAGGAAAATCGTATGAGGAAAGACTGAGGCACTTGGGGCTGTTTTCACTAGAGAAAAGAAGGTTTAGGGGTGACTTGATTGAGGTGTACAAGATGATTAGGGGGTTAGATAGGGTCGACAGTATGAACCTTTTCCCGCGTATTGAGTCGGGTATTACAAGGGGGCATAGCTTTAAATTAAGGGGGGGTAGATATAGGACTGATGTTAGGGGTAGGTTCTTCACTCAGCGAGTCGTTAGTTCATGGAATGCCCTGCCAGTAACAGTGGTGGACTCTCCCTCTTTATGGGCATTTAAGAGGGCATTGGATAGGTATATGGAGGATAGTGGGTTAGTGTAGTTTAGGTGGGCTTGGATCGGCGCAACATCGAGGGCCCAAGGGCCTGTACTGCGCTGTATTCTTCTATGTTCTATGTTCTATGTAAAATGGTTCTCAGATCAAAGCAATTTCCCTTCTGCCATCACCCTCTCTCCCCCATCCACCCCGACAGACTGACAGTCAACTAAAAGAAAATCACAAAGTGCAGAAAAGATTAAGACCCAGTCTCAGCACTCTCATAACAACTATCACAGAATGTATCACATAGACACAGAGAATATTACTAGCTTCCACTTTGACACACAAGAGTAGAAACTGACAAGTACAGGTTGATAACTACACACTCATTCATGTTGCAGAAACAGACAAACAAAAGATGACGACACAGTTAATGTGATGCAAATGGACGACTATCACTCTCTGTCGGTCAGTTTCTGTTAATTTAAGTCAGTCACAACTGGGTAGTCACACAGTCGCATTGCAATAACTGTCAGGGACAGATTAATAACTATACTCTAATTCACAAAACTAAAACTGACAGGAACAGAATTATAACTACACTCCCAGTTTCACACAGCGTAAGCTGACAAGTACACTGACAACGACACGCATATTCACAGAGCAGAACCTCACAGGTACATGTTAGTAACTGCACTGTTCACATTCATTAACGGGGATCTGATAGGTAGAAATCTATATTTGAATTCACGTATTGACAAGGCAGAGATTGAGGAGCATAGATTGGTAACTGCATTCACATATTGATATAGGAAAAATTGACAAGTACAGATTAATATTGACAGGATCAACTCACAGAAGGAACAGACTGGTAAACACACATTCACATAGGGGAAATGGACAGGTAGAGATTGATAGTTATATGCATATAAAAGGAACTGACAAGTACACATTGATAACTACATTGATTATATAAATGATTAGGAATTGGTGTTGAAGATGTGGGCGGCACGGTGGCACAGTGGTTAGCACTGCTGCCTCACAGCGCCTGAGACCCGGGTTCAATTCCCGCCTCAGGCGACTGACTGTGTGGAGTTTGCACGTTCTCCCCGTGTCTGCGTGGGTTTCCTCCGGGTGCTCCGGTTTCCTCCCACAGTCCAAAAGATGTGCAGGGTCAGGTGAATTGGCCATGCTAAATTGCCCGTAGTGTTAGGTAAGGGGTAAATGTAGGGGTATGGGTGGGTTTCGCTTCGGCGGGTCGGTGTGGACTTGTTGGGCCGAAGGGCCTGTTTTCATACTGTAATGTAATGTAATGTAATGTAATATAATCTCTAAATTTGCAGTTGATACTACCCAGAGAGATGAATGATTGGGAGGATGATGCTGAGTGACTTCACAGGGAGATTGACAATTTGGCCAAATGATCAGAAATCTGGCAGATGAATTCCAATGCAGAGAAATGTGAGGTAATGCATTTTGCTACCTGAAACACAGAGCAACAATGCAGGGTCAATGGTACGTCTTTGAAGGTAGCACTGGAACAGAGGGACCTCGGGGTTCACGTGTATCATTCTCTGAAGTTGGCCAGGCAAGCTGAAACCATTGTGAAGAAGGCTGATAGGATCCTAGTGGTTATAAATAAATAGAAGCATTGAGTATAAAACTGAGGAAGTAATGCTACATCTCTACAAATCATTGGTCAGATCACAGCTGTGTTCAGTAATGGACACTTTATTTAAGGAAGGAACTTCAAGCTCTGGAGAGCATTCACTGAAGATTTACTAGAATGATAGCAGGAATGAAGAATTTTACATAGCAGGAAGGATTAGTGATATCAGGCTCCTTTTCCTTGGAGCACAGAAGATTAAGAGAAGAGCCTTATGGAGGTGTTCAAAATTATGAAGAATTTTGGTAGGGGAAAGAAGAATATTTTGTTACCACTAGTTAGCATGTTCAGTAACTAGGGGTCACAATTTCAAGATTGTCAGCAAGAGAGCAAGGAGTGAGTTGAGGAGAAATGTCTTTAGAATTGTTAGGATTTTGGATTGCACAGCCTGGGATCGTGATGGAGCTAGATTCCATGTGAGGTATGAAAAGAGAGTTGGATGTGTATTGACAGTGATGAAGTTAGAGGGCATTGAAGATAGGGCAGGAAAGCAAGTTATTTCCACCACAATTTCAAGAAAAGATGGAGAATACATTCAATTCATTGGCTCCTCTGCCTGGACCCATTTGCCAGGAAATCAAATGGATGCTAAAGTTAGGAGTGAACAGCATAAAACTTAAAATCTCTGCCATCAATAGTTAGATTGTACTACAGTGGGATAAACTGACACATTGAGGGTTGGGAGAGACACAATTATTCAGATGGTTTCTCAAAACAAGTCCATCTTTGGAACTGACATCTTGCTGAGTGAATTGAGACAAAGCCTCGCCTGGTCGCAGAAGTGTGACATTGCTCTGCCTTCTCTTCCTTATTTGCTGGAAGGTAGGATTGTTATTGATCGATTTGTGAAGCTTCACAGGCTTCCTTCTGTGCTGTCTCACGATGTCCATGGATGGCTGGCATAAGCATTTCCCGCTTTCTCTTAACCTGGTCCCTCATCCCTCCTGTATCTGTGTGCCTCAAGGCGGCATATGTGATGCAGGGTGGTTGCTGCTCCACTTGATCAGCCTGAAAACAGGTCAACACAGAAACGTAGCAGATAGGAGCAGGACCAAATTTGGTGGCATTGTTATCTAAGGTTATCTAAGAGTACAATGGAAATTTGATCAACTGGGCCAGTGGGTCAAGGAATGGCAGAAGAAGTTTAATTTAGATAAATATGATGTGTTGCATTTTGGTAAGGCAAACCATGGCACGAGTTGTACTGTTAATAGCACAAGTCTGGGCAGTGTTTCCAAACAAAAAGACCTCCAAACAAAAAGTTCCTTGAATGTGCATTGCAGCTAGACACTCTGGTGAAGGTGGGTTTTGGCATGCTTGCCTTCAGTGGTCAGAAAACTGACGACAGAAGTTGGTGCATCATGTTTCAATTGTACAGGATATAGTGAGGCCACTTTTAGAATACTGCGCACAGTTCTGGTCAACTTGCTGTCGAAAGGATGTTCTTAAGCTTGAATGGGTACAGAAAAGATTTACAAAGATGTGACCACAACTACAAGGTTTGAGTTATAAGAAAAAGCTGCATAAGCTCTTCTCCCCTGGAACGTCAGAGGTTGAGGGGTGACCTTATAGAGGTTATAAAATCACGAAGGGCAAAGAAAAGGTAAATACGTATGGTCTTTTCCCCAAGGTAGGCGTGTCCAAAACTAGTGGGCATAGGTTAAAGTTTTTTTTAGATTAGATTACTTACAGTGTGGAAACAGGCCCTTCGGCCCAACAAGTCCACACCGACCCGCCGAAGCGCAACCCACCCATACCCCTACATTTACCCCTTACCTAACACCACGGGCAATTTAGCATGGCCAATTCACCTGACCTGCACATCTTTGGACTGTGGGAGGAAACCGGAGCACCCGGAGGAAACCCACGCAGACACGGGGAGAATGTGCAAACTCCACACAGTCAGTCGCCTGAGGCGGGTATTGAACCCGGGTCTCTGGCGCTGTGAGGCAGCAGTGCTAACCACTGTGCCACCGTGCCGCCCACTAGAGGTGAAAGATTCAAAGGGATCTGAGAGGCAAACTTATCACACAGAGGAGAGTGTGTATATGGAATGAGCTGCCAGAGGAAGTGGTAGAGGCAGGTACAATTACAACATTTCAAAGACATTTGAAAATGTACATGGATAAGAAAAGTTTCGAGAGATATGTGCCAAATGCAGACAAACGGGACTCGTTGTATTTGGGAAAACTAGTCGCCATCGGCGAGTTGGGCTGAAAGGCCTATTTCTGTGCTGTAGGATTCTATGAAAATGGATGAGAATAACAAACTTTGTCTGAAAGACAGAGTGTACAGGAGGAACTATAAATATCTGGGGTCATCATACAGACCAATTTCTCTTGGCAAATCACATGATTTGAACAAGCCAAAACTTGACCCTGACAAAGGGTATTTCTCTGTATTTTAAACAGGATGTGGCCATTTCTGCCAAGGTGGGAAGTGGATGCCATACCTAAATGACTAGTTAGCAAGGTTAGATCTCACGGAATACAGGGAGAACTAGCCAATTGGATACAGAACTGGCTCAAAGATAGAAAACAGAGAGTGGTGGTGGAGGGTTATTTTTCAGACTGGAGGCCTGTGACCAGTGGAGTGCCACAAGGATCGTTGCTGGGTCCTCTACTTTTTGTCATTTACATAAATGATTTGGATGCGAGCATAAGAGGTCCAGTTAGTAAGTTTGCAGATGACACCAAAATTGAAGGTGTAGTGGACAGCGAAGAAGGTTACCTCAGATTACAACAGGATCTTGACCAGATGGGACAATGAGCTGAGAAGTGGCAGATGGAGGTTAATTCAGATAAATGCGAGGTGCTGCATTTTGGGAAAGCAAATCTTAGCAGGACTCATACATTCAATGGTAAGGTCCTAGTGAATGTTGCTGAGCAAGGAGACCTTGGAGTGCAGGTTCATAGTTCCTTGAAAGTGGAGTCGCAGACAGACAGGATAGTGAAGACGACGTTTGGTATGCTTTCCATTATTGGTCAGAGTATTGATTACAGAAGTTGGGAGGTCATGTTGCAGCTGTCCAGGACATTGATTAGGTCACTGTTGGAATATTGCATGCAATTCTGGTCTCCTTCCTATCAGAAGGATTTGAAAGGGTTCAGAAAAGCTTTACAAGGATGTTGCCAGGGTTGGAGGATTTGTTCAATCGGGAGAGGCTGAACAGGCTGGAGCTGTTTTCCCTGGTGCATATAGAGGTTATAGAGGTTTACAAAATTATGAGGGGCATGGATAGGATAAATAGACAAATTCTTTTCCATGGGGTCGGGGAGTCCAGAACTAAAGAGTATAGGTTTAGGGTGAAGGGGGAAAGATATAAAAGAGACCTGAGGGGCAATATTTACACACAGAGGGTAGTACGTGTACGGAATGAGCTGCCAGAGGAAGTGGTGGACGCTGGTACAATAACAACATTGAATGGGTATATGAATAGGAAGGGTTTGGAGGGATATCGGCTCGCCGTAGGAATAGATTGGGTTGGGATATCTGGTCGGCGTGGATGGGTTGGACCAAAGGGTCTGTTTCCATGCTGTACATCTCTGACTCTGTGACTCAATTGACTCTGGGACCCTGGTGCGGTGAGGCAGCAATGCTAACCACTGAGCCACTGTGTCGCTTATTGTTTTTTGATTATAGATGACTCCGAAACAGATAGCAGTTTGGTGTACTTAGTTTTCACCATCTCAAAACTAAAATCCAGCCACTTTTGAACATCACATGGAGTGAAGGTCTGTTTCCTGTTCCCTGTTACCCTGACCCCCTGCCAACACCCGTCCATTTGGAGGATAACCTTCGTGTCTGTAAAGTTCACACCAAACCCTCACCATCGCAGTGACATCACTGTTGCTGTGCAGCCTCTCATTAACAACATCCCACCAATCCAACCCAGAATATTTGATGCTGAACTCAAAAGAGCACTCTGCATCCACACTGGAAATTATTGTCCCTCATTTTCACTGCCTACATATAATTGAGGCAAAGCTTCCGTGTCATCCATCTGTCAGTGGCAACTGGGCCATTCACAGAGAAACATCGAAAATACCATTGGGAGGAGGCCATTCGGCCCCTCCAGCCTGCTCTGCCCATTCAATGGGATCATGGCTGGTCACCCAACTTCATCTTGTGCCTCCCCGCACTCTCCCTTTAGCCCCAAAGAACTCAATCCAATTCTTTCCTGAATAACATTCAGTGTTCTGGCCCTGACTGCTTTCTGTGACAGAGAATTCCACAGGCTCCCCACTCTCTGGGTAAAGACATTTCTCCCCATCTCAGTCTTGTCAAGTCTCCTTTAGACAATGACACCCTGGTTCTGGATTCTCCACCTGGTCACCAGGAACACCCTCCCTGTGTTTACTCTGTCTCGTCCTTGTTCAAATTTAATAGATTTCTATGAGATTCCACCTTAATTCTTCTCAACTCCAGTGAATATCGTCCTAACCAATCCAATCTGTCTCCACCAGTCAGTCCTGCTATCCCAGGAATCACTCTGGGAAACCTTTGCTGCACTCCCTCCATAGGAACAATGTCCTTTCTCAGATAAGGAGACCCCAAACTGCACACACAGTTCTTCACCCTGTCCAATTGTCGCAAGTCATCCCTGCTCCTGGACTTTAATCGTCTCACTGTGAAGGTCTCCCTTATCTGAGCAAGGATGTTACACACACACACACACTCTCTCTCTCTCTCCCCACACAGCTGCTGCCAGACCTGCTGAGTTTTTTCAGCCCTTTGTGTTTATAACCTGCAACATTAACTCTGTCTGTCTGTCTCTCTCCCTCTCCCCACAGATGCTGCGAGACGGAGTGCCTGAGGCAATTTTGTTTTAAAGAGTGTTCATGTCAAGTCTTCAGTAGAACCCCAGTGAAGAATGAGCACAGATCATGGATGAAGAATGGATTACCTGGCATCGTGAGGTCGATGAATTTACTGGTCACTTGTTGATCAAGAGACACTTTCCAGTCCCAGCCATGGTGCTGGGACTGGAAAGATTCAATGGCCAGCTCTGTCCTGTCTGAGCTCGAGCTGTAATTCCCACTGGCATTGTTTAAGGCTTTCTGTTGAAAGTACCATTGAAAGTAAGGTCCAGTACCTTGGCTCAGTACACACTCTAGAACGAGATGACTGCCAATCAGGATCTCCATTTTATTGGCTCTGGGGGTAAAGAAATTCCCAGCAACAGGAACTGGAACAAAACAAGACAAAGAAGAAATAAAAGATCAGACGCTGAAATTGTCTCTTTTTTCACAGATGTTATCTTTGATGACAGGATAATAATTGATGGAAAGGAGAAATAAAACAAGCAAGATTTCACATCATTGCAAGGTCTCCCTATGTTGTAAAATCTATACTTCAAAAGGTTTGTGTTAAGAATGGATGGCCAAATCATCCAACCATTGCCTGTTGATGTTCAATGGTGTTACCATCACTGTCCCCACCCCGCTGCACTATCAACATCCTGAGGGTTACCGTCACTGTCCCCATCCCCACTATCAACATCCTGAGGGTTACCGTCACTGTCCCCATCCCCACTATTAACGTCCCGAGGGTTATTGTCACTGTCCCCACCCCCATCTCAATGTCAACATCCTGTGGGTTACCATCACTAACCCCAACCCTACACTACGATGAACATCTTTGGTGTTACCATCAGCCTCCCTCAGCTCATATTGTCTAAGCTCCTACCTTTCTCTGATGGATTGCTTAACAAGTAATTGTAGACTCAGAGGTCTACAGCCCAGATCTTCGGCCAACTGAATCCATACCAGTCAAAAGCAACCAATTCTCTATTCTCTAATACAACTTTCCCAGTCATCGGGTCATACAGCATGGAAATAGACCCATCGGCCCAACGCGTCCATGCTGACCAGGCCTCACTGACAAAACTAGTCCCATTTGTTTGCCTTTGACCCATATCCATCTGAACCTTTCCTATTCATGTATCTTTCCAAATCTCTTTTACCCACTCCTACCACTTTCTCTGGCAGCGCATTCCAAACAGGCAGCATCTGTGTGAAGAAGTACCCCCTCTGGTCACTTTTAAATCTTTCCCCTCTCAACTTATACCAACGCCCTCTAGTTTTGGACTCCCCTGTCCTGCAGAAAAAAACCTTGGCTATTCACCATATTCAAGCCCCTATTTCTGCAGGAAAATACAAGTGAAACTTCAAGGACCACTTAATCTCACTGTAGCATTGGCATCACAAGTGCACATCTAAATCCTTCTTCAACGTGATGAGGATTTCTGCCTCTCTCACCCTTCTAGGCAGTGAGTTCCAGATTCCCCACCACCCTCTGGGTGAAAATGTTTGCCGCCACATCCCTCTCTAAACCTCCTGCCCTTTACTTTCAACGTATGCCCCTCCCCCAGTCATTGATCCCTCCATCAAAGGGGGAAAAGTTTCTTCCTCTCTACCCTATCTACACCCCTCTTCATTTTATACATCTCAGTCATGTCACCACACTCTCAATCTCCTCTGCTCTCAGGAAAACAACTACAGTCTGTCCAATCTCTCTCTCCATCACCGAAACTCTCCAGTTCCCAAGGAAACATCCTGGTAAACTTCCCTCTGCATGCTCCCCCAGCGCTATCACATTCCTCTGATAATGTCGATTTGTATACAAATGCTTAAAAACTCACCGATCACTGAAATGGCGATATATTTGCTGTTCAGGAGAGACTCTGCCTGCTGGTTAGAAACAGCACAGTGCTAATTGCCCTCTTGACTTTTGCTGATGTTGATGATTGTGTGTACGGTTCTGCAGTGGTTGGAGTATTCCCAGTAAATCTCCTCACCATTTTTACAGAAAATATATTGAATTGGGGTCGAACCTAGCGGTTTAACGAGGTGATGTCTCCCTCCATTACCTAATTTCCAGGTGGGCATTCAGCTCTAGGACTGACACAGGGATGCCTGTGATTAAACTAAACTGTTAGGCACTTTTCTAAGGCAGGAACTGTTGTTGTGTTTAACAACAAACGGTACTCCGACTAGAGTCAGGGAGAGACAGAGGGTCATAGAGAGGCAGAGAGAGACAGAGGGACAGAACGTTATAAAGAAACAGTGATAGAGAGTCAGAGAGAAACACAAGATCACAGAGTCATCGACATTAATCAACATCGAGAGTTAAAGCAAGTCATGGACAGTCAAACAGTTACAGAGATAGATGTATAGAGAGAGGGAAACGGAAAGAGACCTCACGGTTTGTACAAAGTGCCTCACTGGGACGGGGAATCTCTCCTGTCCCCCTCCACCCCCCAATAACCACCATCCTGACCCTCGGGAACGGGACATGTTGACACAGTCCGCTCTCCCTCGGCACTTTTCCTTCCCGCGTGGCCCCGGCGCCATTTTAGCTTCAGGCCCCGCGCGAGATGGCGGTTAACGGCCGCCTCGTGCCCCAAGTGACCGTTAGCAGCTGCTTCAGGGGAAAGGCTCTTTAAAGGGACAACCCTTTCAGGAGAGAGAAACAACAGGGCCGGCTCCGGGACTCGCCAAACTCAATAATAATGACAAATACACACAGACAGAGAGGTGGGGGTGAACAAGAAATTGTGCGGCGGCATATCAAGACCAAAGGCCACTCTCCCGAAGGACGGCTGCCCAGAACTCGAAACGTTGACAGATGCTGCCAGGCCTGAAGCACAAACAAGGTCCTCGGGGGGTGAGTCCGAGTTCAGGATCCTATTAAAGTTTGGTTGGCAGATGGATGACCGTGTGGGAGGGTATGCAATGGGATTAGAAAAGTAGAGGCGGAGACTGTTTCCTAAATGGGGAAAGGTTTCGGAAATCTGAAGCACAAAGGGACTTGGGAGTCCGAGTTCATGATTCTCTTCAGGTTAACAGGCAGGTTCACGTGGCGGTTAGGAAGGCAAATGTAATAAAGAACAAAGAAAATTGATAGCCCAATGTGGGATATAGGTGAATTAATGTTATTTCTGCAATTATAAGTTCTGATACAGAGTAAATGAATTCACATTAGTTTGGGATTGTTTCGGACGAGAGCTGACTTAGCAAGAATGAGGAAATATATAATCCGTTAAAAATGATATATCAGCATGAGACGTGATTACAAAACAATGGTAGAAATACAGGCACTAGATAAAATGCTGTGAAGAGAGGCCTGTATAAACATCTGTTTTCCCACTTGTGTGGGGACACAGGAACAAACCCTAATTAAAGAGGACATAAAGGTCAGAGTGGACTCCGGAGAGGAATAAATGCTAATAAAGAAAGGATATGCCTAGCGGTGACCTGCAGTGAGATGACGTCAAACAACCTTATGGGGGCCAGAGATAGGCATTTGTCACGGACAAGGCCGGATAAACAGAAGTTGTGGGATCAGTCATAAGGAAATGAGTGACGTAAGCGGAGGAAGGAGCAAACAATGAAATAAGAAAAAAATATGGGGATTCAAATTGTATAAATTTCGAGAGTTTGTTGGATTTGGTGTGTATTTGTCATTGCCTTACCTGGCATTAGACATTGCACCCACTTGCAAGTGTACAAATAATCGGCTCTACTGCTTCAAATTTTTGGTCTCGGACTGAAATTATTGAAGTGAGTGAGCTTTTGTTTCTCACAATTGGGGGCTGTCCGGGATTTTCTTCCACCGCCAGGGGGAGTGGCTGGCCTTGGACACTGGGAAGACGCATCCTGTTCCCCATAGAGGAGCGGTCTCGTGTCCCGGTTTGGTCTGCTCCCTTGGGTGACTGGTGTGAATCCTACAAGAGAGACATCTGAATCAGACAGTGATAGGAGGTTGATAGACAATACGGCAAAAAGGGGCCAGGCAACTCTGTGCACAGACCAAGGTAAGAAAATTGACTTTTAAGTATTGCCTTGGTGGCCGGGATTGAGTTTTTGTAGTTAATAAGGGCCTAACGAAGGAACTCAATATGGATTGTGCTGTGGATGAGGAAAAAGCCTCTGGGAAAACAAAGTAAGGAAAAGACAATGGAAATGGAGGCGGGGTCCCTTACAACATACTTCCAGAAAGTCCTTTGGGCAGGATGTTGTGGAATTGGCAAAATAATACTTGTACAAGGAAGAAAGATGATTAAATACTGTTGTTTTGTATGGACTAAGGAATCCATTCTTCGTCCCGCTGTCTTCTGGCCAAAGTACAGATTGGACGAAGACTGGGTTTGTAAATATCTGAATTTATATGTCAATGTGCGAGAGAGAGAGAGAGAGAGAGAGAGAATGAAAAGAGCTGTACAGCTGGTAGGAAGTTTAACCCTTTGTGATTTGGTTTGAGTGAACATTTGTTTGTTGGTGATTGAATGTTTGTGTTTTATTCCCTGGAGCTTGAGTTCCAGGACTGTTTTGAATCTGATTTTTATTATGGAAACTTAACATGATTTCTTTTAAGGTTAAGGATTCTATCGAGATTATGAAGAAAAAAAAGAATGATAACTTCTGTTCTTTTTACAGATCATGACTGCCTTACGATCAATTTCTAACTAATCTCTTTTATCTTTACATAAAAGCGATTTATGGAGGACAGTTGAAGTTTCAGTTCAACATTAGATTGTAGTAAAAACAAAATTCTATGGTTAATATCCGTGACCTTGGATTCAGCCATTGTTCATGTATTAGAAGTTTTTTTTCAAAAACTTGAATAGACAAATTCTTTTAAGGCAGCTCTGATTATTTTACGACCCATAGTATTGTAATTGAGCAATGATTGGTCAGGACTATTTAAGAAAACTAATTTTGGATTTAAATTACAGGACTAAAACTGGGTAATTACAGTGAATTTCAAAATTGGGAACTGTATGCATTTTGCATTTTAAATATTAAATACTGAAGAAATGAACGTAAATATATAAATATATTTATAAGTTAGGAACAGGCTTTAAAGGTTAGTCAAGCATGAATTGATGAATTGGTGTTTGAATTTATGGGGAGCTAGAAATATTGCAATATTTCTTTTAAAAGAAAAAGGGGAAGAACGTAACGACTTATCCCCTTCGGGAGGTACCAATAGGGACAAAGAGATTGGGTTTGTAAATGCCCCCCTCACCAGTGGGGAGGTCAGAACATTTAAAAAGGAAATGAAGGTCCTGGTTGAGGATCCGGTGGGGTTGTCTGAACAAATTGATCAATTTCTGGGGCCCAGTCTGTATACCTGGGCTGAGTTAATGTCTGAAGAGAAAATGAGGTCTGCAGATGCTGGAGATCAGAGATGGAAATGTGTTGCTGGAGAAGCGCAGCAGGTCAGGCAGCATCTAGGGAACAGGAGAATCGACGTTTCGGGCATTAGCCCTTCTTCAGGAATGAGTTAATGTCTATTTTGAATATACTATTTACTGGGGAGGAAAGGGGACTTATACGAGGAGCTGCCATTAAAATATAGGACAGGGAACACCCGATTGGAGATGGGGATGCTGGACAGGGAGAGGTGAAGTTTCCCCTCAAAGACCCCCAGTGGGAAAACCAAAACCTGGAGTATAGAGAGGAAATGAGGGAATTGAAAGACTTGATTCTAAAAGGAATAAGAGAGGCAGTTCCGAAGTCACAGAATTTGACTAAAGCCTTTGAAGTTAGACAGGAGAACGATCAGACTCCCACAGCTTTCTTGCAAAGATTAAGGGACTCCATGCCGAAATATTCTGGAATGAACCCGGAGGACCCAGTGGCACAAGGTCTTTTGAAAGTACATTTTGTGGCAAAAGCATGGCCAGACATAGAGAGAAAGATAGAGAAGATAGAAGGGTGGAGTGAAAAACCATTAGATGAATTGTTGAGAGAGGCACAGAAAGTGTTTGTAAAGAGGGAGGATGAGAGACAAAAACGGAAGGCGAAAATGATGGTAGCTACGGTTGATGAGGTAGTTAAGAAAAGAATGGAACCAATAGTGAGCAACCGGAGCAGCGGGTGGCAGCATGTAGGACAGAGAGGAAGAGGGACAGGGAGAGGACAAGGGGGAGCATTTGATATAGGGTTTGGGTGACAGGGGCAGAGATGGAAGTCTCCACAGCAGGATGCTATTATTGCGGAAAGATAGGGCATATTAAGCGGGAGTGTCCTGATCTACAAAGGGAAGAAAGGGCAATTCCGCTTATGAATTTTGATGAAGAATAGGGTGTCAGGGGTTCCTGCCCTCGGGGGCCCACCAGGAACCCTTGATAAACTTGAAGGTGGGACCCTATAGGGAAGAGGCAGTCTTCCTAGTAGATATAGGGGCAGCACGGTCATCGCTGAATTTTAAAACAAAGAAGGTAGAAATGTCGACACGGTCAATTACTATTTCGGGGGTAAAAGGGAAGGATTTACTGTTCCAGTATTTTAACCTATGATGGTCGAAGGTCCTAAGGATAGGGTCACAGGGGAACTGCTGTACATCCCTGATATAGGAAGTAACTTACTAGGGAGAGACATAATTCTCCTTTTAGGACTGGAGATTGGAATTCAGGAAAAAGGAATTAGTTGTACAACTAGCGATGTTGACAGTGAATGCAGAGAGAGAGATAGACTCTATTGTATGGGCTAGAGAAGGGAATCGTGGAAAACTACATATCCCTCCCCTTTTAATAAATTTAAAACGGAAAGGGGACGTTGTCTGTGAACGACAATACCCTATTTCCATAGAAGGTAAACGAGGTCTGCAGCCAGTAATTGCAGGACTGATTAGAGATGGGCTGTTGGAGCCATGTATGTCTCCTTATAATACCCCAATTATACCAGTGTGGAAATCTGATGGAACTTATCGATTGGTGCAGGATTTGAGAACATTGAATCGAATAGTACAGATCAGGCACCCAATGGTGCCAAACCCCTACACGTTATTAAGTAAGATCCCTCATGACCACAGATGGTTTAGTGTGATAGATTGCAAGGATGCCATTTGGGCTTGTCCCTTGGCGGAGGAAAGATTTGGGACTATCCCCCTATGAAATCTTATTTGGATTACCTTATCTGGGAACGAATGGAGAATTACCAATTCCCGAAACTAAAGATTTGTTTTTAAAGAAGTATATGCTGGGCTTGTCCTCCTCTTTGTCTTTCCTCAGGAAACAGGGTTTATTGGCACAGACTCCGACCCTTGAATTCACTGTTCACCCCTCCGGCCGGGTGATTGGATCTTAGTAAAATCATGGACAGAGATTAAATTGCAGTCGGACTGGGAAAGGCCGTACCAGGCTCTTTTGACTACCCTAACGGCAATAAGGACGGCGGAAAAAGGCTGAACTCATTACACTCAGATCAATGGGCCTGTGGACCCTCCAGTTGAGGAAGAAGTCTGGATGGCCGAATCAACGCAAGACCCGCTAAAACTCAGACTAAAGAGACTTTGAGAAACTGACTATACAGTGGCGGCGCGAGCGCGGGATTATTTCTGTCAGATAGTATACAAAGTCTTTTTGTGCTTCAGCATGATGATTAGAATACTGGGAATGTTTAGAGTTATGATGCTAGCCTTCTTAGTATTGGGATTGTGTCAAATATCATTTTCATATATATTATTAACGGTTCCTGAGTCTGATAATCCACAAGTAATAGACACTGATGCATGCAGTTTAGTAAACTGTGGGGATGTAGCTAATCAAAGATGGTACCGCAGCTCTGAGATACATCTTAAGTCCTATGGGGATAGCCTTGGGGATGGTACTTGGTATAATGGTCTCGTCACAGTACACCGGGCCCCCTTCCGACCAGCTCGCGATTGTCTCGATAAAAAGTGTAACCCAATGTACTTAACGATAAGGAAAACCACATGGCACGAAGCAATTCTGGGGGGAGGGGGACACTTATGAGATACAATTAAATGAAACATTTGGGATTGAAATGAAAACAATTGGGAAGGATTTCGCGGGCTGTTGTTTTCAAATTAGTGTAGGACAGGGAAAACGGGTAAAATGACTGGGTAATGAGATACAACTCTTCAACCCTCCCGATGATCCTAAAGTAGTAAAAATTATAGAGATAAAGGACTTGAAACAGACCATCGAAATAGAAACTGGGTACGGGGATGCAAATGCCTGCGTTGAATGGGTAAAGTGTACTGTAAAAAGTCTGAACAAAAGCAATTGCTATGGATGTGCCTCCGGTAGGCCAGTGGCCCAGGTGGTTCCCTTTCCGCTCGGGTGGAACGAGACAGGAAGGGCATGAAATGTATGATAGCTCTGTACCATGATGAGACTGCATGGAATGATAGGAATTGTACCTCCCTATCTCTGATGCTCCCTCCCTTGGAGAAGAAAGATGCATAAGTTCCCCCCACATTTTCCGCCGCAGTTGGAAATCACACGTCGTGTGTGCGCAGGTGAGGTACAAGTCGGTCGAGAGATTTGGGGGAGCTGAAATTATGTACAGAGATGAAGAATGTTACCGAAACGGAGAAGGGAGGGAACTACTCAGCACTAAAGGTTCCCCGAGCGGATCTGTGGTGGTACTGTAGAGGCAAAATATTGAGACCCACTCTACCTCCGGATTGGAGAAGGATATGTGCAATTGTACAACTGGCAATTCCATTTACCTTGGCATTTGAGAAGGAAAAGATCGTAGGGAAAAAGGGAAGGGGTAAGAGGTTACTGTTAGATACTTCTTTTGATGACAGGATTTATCTCGACTCGGTAGGAGTCCCGAGGGGAGTGCCTGATGAATTCAAGGCTCGTAACCAGATTACAGCAAGCTTTGACTCTGCTCTCTTTTGGTGGGTAACAATTAATAAAAATGTAGATTGGATAAATAACATTTTCTATAATCAACAGCGATTTATAAATTATACAAGATATGCGGTTAAAGGAATATCAGAAAAGCTTGATGCGACAAGTAGAATGGCATGGGAAAACAGAATAGCCCTTGACATGATTTTAGTAGAAAAAGGGTGTGTGTGATGTTAGGAGGAAGCTGTTGTACCTTTATTCCTAATAATACTGCGCCTGATGGTTCAATTACTCGGGCCTTACGGGGATTGATGACCTTAGCAGAGGAATTGGCTGAGAATTCAGGAGTAGACACATCTCTCACGGGATGGCTTGAATCCTGGTTTGGAAAATGGAAGGGGGTGGTGGTTTCTATCCTTACTTCCCTGATAGTAGTAGTCGGGGTATTAGTGGCCATTGGCTGTTGTGTCATACCCTGTATACGAGGGCTCACCCAAAGACCGATTGAAACAGCCTTGATGAAACAGATGCCCCTAAGTGGGAATCAGACAGAGTAACTTTATCGGCTAATAATGAGGAGATGAGTGAAACCAAGATGGATGAAATCTCTGAAATGATGCTTGCGAATTTTGGGAACGATGTTTAAGGAAAAAAAAAGAGACAAGAATGCAGAAGATAACAAATGGTAATCAAAAGAAAAAGGGGAAATTGTGGGATATAGGCGAATTAATGTTATTTCTGCAATTATAAGTTCTGATCCAGAGTAAATGAATTCACATTAGTTTGGGATTGTTTCGGATGAGAGCTGACTTAGCAAGAATGAGGAAATATATAATCCGTTAAAAATGATATATCAGCAATGAGACATGATTACAAAACAATGGTAGAAATACAGGCACGAGATAAAATGCTGTGAAGAGAGGCCTGTATAAACATCTGTTTTCCCACTTGTATGGGGACACAGGAACAAACCCTAATTTCAGAGGTCATAAAGGTCAGAGTGGCCTCCGGAGAGGAATAAATGCTAATAAAGAAAGGATATGCCTAGCGGTGACCAGCAGTGAGATGATGTCAAACAACCTGATGGGGGCCAGAGATAGGCATTTGTCACGGACAAGGCCGGATAAACAGAAGTTGTGGGATCAGTCTTAAGGAAATGAGTGACGTAAGCGGAGGAGAGGGCAAACAATGAAATAAGAAAAAATATGGGGATTCAAATTGTGTAAATTTCGAGAGTTTGTTGGATTTGGTGTGTATTTGTCATTGCCTTACCTGGCATTAGACATTGCACCCACTTGCAAGTGTACAAATAAACGGCTCTACTGGTTCAGATTTTTGGTCTCGGTCTGAAATTATTGAAGTGAGTGAGCTTTTGTTTCTCACACCCAGGAACAGGTCCTTTGGCCATCCAGGCCTGAGCGGATCCAAATCCACTGTCTAAACTTGTCGCCCAATTCCTCAGTGTGAGAAACAAAGCTCACTCACTAAACAATTGCAGTCTGAGACAAAAATCTGAATCAGTAGTGTCCTTTATTTGTACCCTTGTAAGTGGGTGCAATGTCTAATGCCAGACAAGGCAGAGGACAAATACACATCAAATTCAGCAAACTCTCGAAATTTATATAATTTGAGTCCCTACATATTGTTTTCTTATTTCACTGTCCCCCCCCCCGCTTACGTCACTCATTTCCCTAAGACTGATCCCACAACTTCTGTTTATCCGGCCTTGTCTGTGACAAATGCCTATCTCTGGCCCCATAAGGTCGTTTGACGTCATCCCACTGCAGGTCATCGCTAGGCATATTCTTTCTTTATCAGTATTTACTCCTTCCATCTGGGCCTCTCCGGAGGCCACTCTGACCTTCATGACCTCTTTAATTAGGGTTTGTTCCTGTGTCTCCGTACAAGTGGGAAACAGATGTTCTTACCTACTGTTATACAAGCGATTGCATTCTCTTGCAACTTCTTATCTATTCACCCATACATCCACCATTGTTTTGTAATCACGTTTCATGGTGACATACCATTTTAACTGATTATATATTTCCTCTATATAGTGTCCATTCTTGTTGACTCAGCTTTTGGCTGAAACAATTACACACTGATGTGAGTTCATTTACTCTGTATCAGAACTTATAATTGCAGAAATAACATTAATTCACCTATATCCCACACTCAGCATCTGTATCCCTCTGCTCCCCACCTACTCATGCACCTGTCCAGAGGCATCTTAAATGAATCTACCTGCCTGCCTCTGCTGACAATGTGTTTTAGGCACCTACCACCCTCTGTATAGAGTAATTGTCGTGTATATACCCCTTAAACTTTTCACCTCTCTACTTGAATGTGGGAAAAAGCTTATCTGTATCTACCCTGTCTATACCCTTCATGATTTTGTAACCTCAATCAGGTCCCACCTCAATCTCCTACTTTCTAATGAAAACAGTCCTAACCGACTCAGCTTCTCTTCATAGTTAGCATTTTCCATACCAGGCCACATCCTCGTAAACTTTCTCTGCACCTTATCCAAAGCGTCCACATCCTTTTGGTAACGTGGCGACCAGAACTGGACACAGAATTCTAAATGCGGCTGAACCAATGTCTTGTAGAATTTTAACATGACTTTCCAGCTCTTATACTCAACACCCCATCCGATGAAGGCAAGCGTACCGTATGTCTTCTTGACCACTCTACCCACCTGTGCAGCAACCTTCAGGGTACAATGAACCTGAACTCCCAGATCTTCCTGCTCATCAACTTTTCCCAAGGCTCTTACATTTACTGTATAATTCGCTCTCGAATTAGACTTCCCAAAGTGCATCACCTCACATTTGCCTGGATTGAACTCCATCTGCCACTTTTCCACCCAACTCTCCAGTCTATCTGTATTCTTTGACAGTCCCCTATGCTTTCTGCTACTCCACCAGTCTTCATGTCATTTGCCAACTTGCTGATCATACGAACAGTGGCTCCGGCACTGATCCCTGTGGAACACCACTGATCACCTTTCTCCTTTACAAGAAACTCCCTTCAACTACTACTCTGTCTCCTGTTGCTCAACCAGTTCTTTATCCACCTGGCTCGAACACTCTGCACACCACATGACTTCACTTTCCCCATTAGTTTACCATGGGGAACCATATCAAACGCCTTACAAAAGTCCATGTGTATGACATATACAGCCCTTCCTTCATCTAACAATTTGGTCACTTCCTCAAAGAACACTCTTAAGTTGGTAAGGCATGATATCCCCTGCACAAAATCATGTTGCCTATCGCTGCTCAGCCCATTCTTTTCCAAATATAAATAGATTTTTTCATTCAGTACGTTCTTCAGCAACTTTCCCTCCACTGACATCAGACTCACTGGTTTGTAGTTACCCAGAATTTCTCTACTACCCTTCTTGTACAGGCAGACAATATGAGCAACCCTGCAGTCCTCCAATACCTCACCTGTATTTAATTTTCCCAATGTTTACTGGGATACACTTAGTACCAGAGGCCTGGATGTGGCAGAATTTGTAAGAAGCATCCAGGACAGTATTCTAGAGCAGTATGTCAATAGTTCAACGAGGGGAGGGGCCATATTGAACCTGATGTTGGGGAATGAGCCAGGCTAGGTGGAGAAGTTGCGGTGGGCATTCCTTTGGGAACAGTGACCACAATTCTGTAAATTTTAGTATACTCTTAGACAGACAAAAAAGGTAAGCATACTAAACTGGGCCAAGGCCAATTATATCAAAATTAGGCAGGAGCTGTAAAATGGGTATTGGACACAGCTATTTGAAGGGAAGTCCACAGTTGATATGGGGGAGGCTTTCAAAGATAGGTTGAAGATAGGCATGTCCCATTGAAAGCAAGGGATAGGGAAGGCAAGAATCATGAACCATGGATGAAGGGAGAAATCTTACAACTAGGCAAGAGGAAAAGGGAAGCGTACATAAGGTCCAGGCTGGTAAGAATAGAACGGGCCCTGGATGAAAATCGGGAGAGTAGGACCAGTCTTAAACGAGGAATCAAACAGGCTAAAAAGGGTCATGACATTGCTTCAGCGAGCAGAATTATGGAGAATCCCAAAGCCTTTTATTCTTATATAAGAAGCAAGTGGGTAACTAGAAAAAGGATTGGTCCACTAAAGGATAAGGAAGGAAGGCAGTGTATCGAACCTGAGAAAATGGGAGATTCTGAATCATAACTTTGCATCAGTGTTCACGGAGGAGAGGAACTTGATGACTGTTGCGATTAGAGATAGAAGCTTGATTACTCTGGATCATGTTGACGTTAAGTAGGAAGATGTGTTGGGTAAGCTAGACATTATTCAGGTAGACAAATCCCCAGGATCAGATGGGATTTATCCCAAGTTGCTCGGGGAGGCGAGAGAGGAAATAGCTGGCGCCCTGACAGATATCTTTGTAGCATCAGGTGTTCTTCCTCCAGGCTTCGGGTGGTTATGTCCAAGTACAGTCTTGAGACAGCCCAAGGAATCCCTTGTGGACTCGGACCTGTAAAGCCTGTCTCTTGGTTCATCTTGGAGATTGTACTCTTTGGAAGTCTGCAATAAAAACCTCTTACAGACCGTTTAGTTTAATTTTAGTCATCCCCTTTATTCACTAATAGCATCACTGTTACAACATCACACTGATACCTATAAGCTAAACTAATGAGTTTTAATAAACTAGGAGAGTGGGGTACCATCTTTTCAAGTGCCCCAGTAGTCCACTGCGATGTACTGCTACAAAGTGGCTTATTTTATACAAATGTTTACAAAAAAATTGCATGTTCTTAATTAGACAGGTAACAATGAAAGACAATAATTTGTAAGGAATAAAAGTTGATTGACAGATCTGTGTGCACTTGACTGATCACTCCTACAGGCCATGAGATATCCATCAGGTAGGAAAAATATACCCAGATGAGTTAAGCATCTGCTCGCGAGATAAGCTCCTATAAAGAAATACCAGTCTAAATTAAGTGGGAGATGTCATAAGGTAAGCTTGCATGTCTGATATCATTGTTTTACAAAATGGCTTCTGAGCAAAGGTGGCAAACTTTTGACCATAAAATGGCTTCCCGACAGATTGTGTCAGGAATTGTCTCTTCAATGTTAGGTTTAGAATAATTTTAAGCCGGAAGCAGATTCCTGCTTTTTATCTGCAGCACAAAATCATTCTGTATCTGATGCTGAAATGTTTCTGCACGGTTATATTTAAAATGATTAATTAGTCTTGAATTAAACACTCCTTCTTTTCAAGATTGTGATTCAAATTCAAATAAGACATAAGATCTGACTCGTTAGCATTGACTGTGGGGCAGTCTGTATGGTCTGTAGATAACAGCAAGTAAGTTAAAGCTTCATTAATATTACCTTTTGCAGAGTTTGCATTTAATAACTGGCAATGGCTACTCAATAGCATCATAGAGTCCCAAAATGTGGTTAAATTCAATCCATAGCAGATAAGCACTAAGTGTTAATTTTCTACAGGCTCCAATAGCCTCAGCACTAAAATAGTCTCTCTCCCTCTAATGGCCTTTTGAACTCTCAAGTCAGCAAAGATTTTTTTTTAAATTAACCCCCACACTACCACCTAAGTGCGGTAGTGCTTATTTTTTTTACCCCAGCACCCATGGTGTGTGTGTATACGTGTGAGACACAGTGAAAGACACACCGTGCACAAATCTTTATTCACTTTCCACCACCAGGAAGATAGGAAAACACCCAAGTGGCCAGTGACAAGCACTGCCTTTATTCCCTGTTTTAAAAAAAAATCATTGCTTATTATTTTATTTCCCCCAGCACCCATGGTGTGCGTGTGTGCAGGTGTGAGACACAGTGAGAGACACAGTGCATGAATCTTTATTCAAATACCACCACCATGAAGATACGAAAACACCGGGTGGCCAGTGACAAACACTGCCCTTCACATCAAAGGGCAGTGAGCAAAGATTTTATTCTGTCTCTCTCCGCCCCACTTGCAAGGGTTAATAAGAATTCATTATAATTGGCAGCATCCTGCCATTCATTACAAATGTTTTGATAGTACTGAGTTCACTTTCAGGGTCAGAGTGAAACACACTCATTAATTTCACAAGGGAATGGCTGTGAATGTTATCACTTGGTGTCCTGTTCACACAGATTCAGCGATGCTAAGGCAAATATTCTTAATTGCTCTACAGCATCCTGTTATCATTTGGTGAGCCCAGATGTCCCTATCTTTGGCATTCCCTGAGATCCCCCCTTTTTCTGAGCCTTCCTGCCTGTCTGATTTCTAGTGCAGTAAATGTGTTCTATAATTCAGCATTATATTTTAGTCTAAATGTTTAAAGACAGGTTTTAAGGCTATAGACTTTCTCATTCCCTTGTTTTGTCATTTCATGACAACTACTTGGCTTAAACAAGTATACTTAGTCCATTCAGTCAATTTGTATTCTTAATAAGTCAAGTGCCTCCTCTGGCAAGTCATCATCCGGAGGAGCAGAATCTGAAAAATACTGGATTTCAACATGGAAGTTCGGACATGGAGGTAGAGGGGGAGACATGGGTCGATTACTGAGATTCCTCTTTGGCTTAGGTGAAAAGCAATGTACAATCCATTTCATGCATAAGTGGACGGCAATGTATATTCCTAGGATGAGACCAAGGATTATCAGTACATCTCACACGGGATCCATCCATACAGCGACCATAGCCAACAAGTAATACTCCATCCACATGAATCGGATGACTGTGGGGCAGGTACGTTCCCTGCATCATGACCCATTTTGTTGATAACATCTGTATCGTCCAAAATGTCTTTCAAGAAATCAACGATGTGGATGCAACATTGCGGGCCAAGGACTGAACAAGCGTCTCCTTCTTTAGCAAGGAGAAAATCTAGCACTTGTCGATTGAGAAGCATCATCATCTGAGTCTCCTGTAACTCTTTGTTCACTAGTTTCAAAGCATGGGTGGTCGAGTTGGCAAGTGTTTTGATATCATACGCAAGGTTACTTATCTGATCTAGGGCCATCTCAATATCCCAGCCAGGAATAAGGCCTCCCAGAAACCTAGACCACCAGGTTTGTTGATGGAAGAAGTTGTGTAAGTCCCATTTTGTTTTTCCTCTATTTGTGGTTTCATACTGATTCACCTGCTGGTGGGTGTTCCATTCATGGGTCAGGGTGTTTAGCTTGAATAAAGAAACTATTAGTAACAGGAGGAAGATTGGGAGTGCATAGTATTTTTGGTCTTTCTTCATCTTTCCAGCTTGTCTTGATAATTACTGTAGCGACTGAATCCAGGAAACATGTAAAGATATTTCTGTCAGTGGCAGTAGGTTGGAGAGGATAGGATTCCATCAAGAAGGTATAAGTGGTCAGTCTCATAGCAGTAGGTGCCTTAGGGTTTGGTGATTTATGTACTATATGCTCAATACTGCAATCTGTATGGTTCATTTTGAAAAGGGAACAGACGAGCATCTCAAGGTAGCAATTTTCAGTTGACGGAATGGACGAGGTTATGGAATTGTGCCATCTCACGATGACTGGCATAGAAGTGTTGCAAGGATGACAATAAGGTCGAGAGTCATGTTTGGATACGCAATGGGAGTAGTTTAAATGAGTTTCAGCTGGGCAGCTGCATTAAAAGCTTCCAATGGTATTGGTACAGGTATCATACATACAGTCACATTGGAGTTTTAGCTGGTCTGAGTTATCACAGAAGGGTTGGTTACATTTGGGCACATGTACTTGGGTTGGGCTTTCATCGGATGCCTGTATCAGTACTAACACTAGAACTGTGACGGGGGCTACAAGCTTGCAATGGCCTTTGTAGACCCATGTTGAGCATCCTTCTACCTTTCCTGCAGTTTCAGTTGTTAGAAGAACTTGATAAGGACTTTTCCAGGGGGTCCCAATTTTCCACAATTAAAGTCTTTCAATAGTATGTAGTCACCAGGGTTAATGTCTTTAAATATTGGAGCTCTTTCTTCCTTCCCTGGTCTCTAATAGGCTTATTTGACCTGTTGATGATAAGACTGCAATGCCTTCGTTAGTTTATTCAGATACCTGTGCATCTATTCTGCCATGAAAGCACATCAACAATGTGTTGGGCAGTTAATGGTGCAGATCAGGGAGTCCTCAGGGGCTTTCCATATATTAGTTCAGCTGCCGAGAATCCTGTCTTTTTCTGTGTCATGGATCTCATATTAAAAAGGGTGATTGGAAGTACTTGCAGCCAATTAAGGCCTGCTTCTTCTACCAATTTGCTTAGCTGACCTTTTAGGGTACCATTGGCTCTTTCTACAATTCTCACTGCTTGGGGATGGTTGGCACAATGGAATTTTTGATTCATTTTCAAGCTCTTACATAGTTCCTTGTTTAGCTACACAGAGAAATGGGGGCCATTATCAGAAGAGACCGTTACTAGTATTCCAAATCTGGGTATGATTTCCCTTAACAGAATTTTACAAGTAGTTGTTGTTATGCAGTACAGGGATAAGCTTCAATCCATTACTAAATACATTGATTATCACTAAGCAATACTTATAACCGTGGCATCTAGGTAACTATAAAGTCTAACTGGATAATATCAAAAAGTGCACTTGGCAAGGGAGTTTCA
The DNA here is from genome assembly GCF_037043375.1 of Chiloscyllium plagiosum. Taxonomy (NCBI): domain Eukaryota; kingdom Metazoa; phylum Chordata; class Chondrichthyes; order Orectolobiformes; family Hemiscylliidae; genus Chiloscyllium; species Chiloscyllium plagiosum. The sequence continues at coordinate 11,978,146 of NW_028270187.1, forward strand.
CTTGGTGGACACTTTATTCCTTTCCCGATTATACTTTTGTTGAATTAGGCAATTTGCAGCTACTTGTTTTGCTTTTTCTTTCAGGTGGGAATTCCACCAAGTTTGGAGAATTCTGTCTACCATTCCCTCCACACCTACGTGCATATGCGTATGAACATAATCAACTAGAATAGGCAAAAGCATGTCGGGCTGATGTCTGTCTTACCAGCATAACCCAAAGCTTGTTATAACTACTTACATAACAACCATGGTTCATCCAACGTTGTCTTTCCTCATTAGAGGCGTCCCCCACTGGGTCCGTACTTGCTCTCGGTCAGGCATGGTCGGGTGTCAGAAGAGGAAATAGGAGAGTCTCTCTTTGGTTTCCTATTCGTCATTTGAGTAACCATGTCTTTTTGCTCAAGAGCTGCTTTCTTAGCAGCTGCTGTCAGCAGAATTGTTGCCTTTAGTGACATTGGATGTATCAGATGAGTGAGCAGAACATTTGATACTTGCCAATTGAGGGCGAAATTGAATAGCAATGAGGAGATTAGCATCACAGGCATTGAGGGTCAGGATTCCTGATGAGCTAAGGAAGCCGCACTGCTGCCAAAGTTGAACAAAATTATGGGCACATCTAAAGGCATAATGGGAATCAGATATTAGCTGACTTTCTTTTAGCAAGTATACAGGCATGGATAAGAGCAAGGAGTTCAGCTTGCTGGGCAGAACAGGGTGGGTGGACAGAATAAGTTTCTAGTGTCTGAGAAAAAGTGACAATCGATATCCTGACATGCATTTGCCCTCTGGAGAGATAGAAGAAGAACCATCGACATAAAGTAAGATCTGGGTTCACTGAAGCTGATCAGTAAGATCAGGATGTGGTTTCGTAACAAATTAATTTATGAGAACACAATCATGGGGAGGATCAAGCAATTCAAGATATTCGTCCTGTACGAATGTAACAGGGTTAATGTGAGAGCAGTATTTAAGGAGAGAAGCGGATTCTGAGTGGAGGATGTTTAGAGGTAAGCGAGGATATTGCAGAATGGGAGGTACAGACGTCCACATTTTGATGCAAAGTTATATTAGAGGCAGCCAATCCCACAGCATGGATGGTTGGGAGAATCTGGGTGCAGTTTTAAAGTAATCATGTAGAAGTCATGTGTACTTTCATCTTGAATTATTTAAATATGGTGCCAGTAGAATGCCACAGGCTGTGTGTAAATACTAATTAGGGGGCAGAGTTGTAATTGTCAACTTTATAGTGGCCTAATCCTTCCAAGTGGAATTTTAAATTTTAGTAATTTGAATTTGACTTGCACTTCTGGTTGTTTTAAAGTTGAACTGAAATACCTTTTTTTCTGAAAAACTAGCAATGTTTGGTTCTTTCAGCAGTGCATCATTTTCTTTGACTATCTGGTTAAAGAGTACAAACTGATTTTAAAAGCAGCAGTTAGATTGATCAAAATCAGTGATCTTAAGTTCACTCATCTGTGCAATTGTAACACTCCTAAACACACTATGACAAATGATTAGTTGGGGGAAGGGCATGGGTCTCAGCAGATTGGTCCTCAGAGTAGGGAGGGGGGGTTCAGGTGACTTTGTTTTATGAAGCTTGTTCACCTTGACCGTACTGTGGGTGATTTTTGAGGAGGTCGGCTGATGGGAGGAGAGACATAAAATATTTCCTTCCCCAAATCAGAATCCCATTCCTTATCCACAGATGGATCAGGATTCTTTATGTATCTTTGGGAGAGGGGAGGATGGGATATAAGGAACAGTCTCTGTCATTCATCTGGTCCTGCAGCCTGTTCTTATTCTTATTTCCTTTTCATTGGGGCTCCTGACATTTCAGCTTAGGTTCTAAATCTTTGCTTTCCTTTTTTGCTAGCCAATTCCAATTCTGCTTCTAAGTCATATGCTTCGAATTTGCATTTTAGTTCTGTCCAATCTAATTCAGACTCTTCCTCAGTTAATGGACTAACTCCCTTTTTAATACAGTTTTGTCTTCATGATGATTGCATTGATTTTTCCCAAACTACCTTTTTCCACACTCATGGCTTCTTCCTGCTCACTTCCCTTTTTTCCCCAAATCCCTTGTTCAATTTTAATGAGTAGAGTTAAATCATGTGTGCCTCCTCGAGACCAATCCTTATTTTGTTGAGCAGCTGCAGCCGATTTTTCCCTTAATTGTTTCTCATAATTAGGATACAGACTTATTATTTCCGTTAGGGGATGTTTGTCTTTCATCTTATCTGGAGTTCACAGAACTACTGATCGACAGGGGCACCAACCCCAGTCACGACAGGGCACAGACACAAAACACAAACATTCACTCACCAACAAATAAATGTGCATCCAAAGTGAATCTCAAAGGGTTTCTTCAAGCTGCAGAGAGTTAGCATTAAGTCTCTGTGTGCCTGTCTTGCTTTCTCTCTCTCTCTGTCTCTCTGGGCGGCATGGTGGCACAGTGATTAGCACTGCTGCATCACAGTGCCAGAGACCCGGGTTCAGGCGACTGTCTGTGTGCAGTTTGCACATTCTCCCATTGTCTGTGTGGGTTTGCTCCGGTTTCCTCCCACAGTCCAAAAATGTGCATGTTAGGTGAATTAGTCATGGTAAATTGCCTATAGTGTTAGGTGAAGGGGTAAATGTAGGGGAATGGGTCGGGGTGGGTTGTGCTTCGGTGAAAATGATGCACTGCTGAAGGAACCAAACGTTGTTAGTTTTTCAAAAAAAGGTGATAGAGGAGACCCAGGACCTACATGTGTGGGAGGGGAGTTAGTGTTCAGCCACATGACAATGGGGTTGCTGGGTGCGGATATCCCAGAGATATTCTCTGAAATGATCCGCAAGTTTCCAACCTTGCTAGCCATGCTCCCATGAGGAACCTTATCGAATCCCTCACTGAAGTCCATATAGATCACGTCCACTGCTCTTCCCTCATCAATCCTCCTTGTTAATTCTTCAAAAAACTCAATCAAATTCGTGAGACATGATTTCCCATGCATAAAGTGATGCTGACTATCTGGAATCCGTCATAGCCTTTCCAAATACATGCAAATCCTGTCCCTTGGGATTCCCTCCAACTTACCCATCATAGTCAGGCTCACCGATCCTGGTCTTTTCCTTACCACATTCCTTAAACAGTAGCACCACGGTAGCTAACTTCCAGTCTTCCAACACCTCACCTGTGCCTGTCAATAATGGAAATATCTCAGCATGGAGCAATCACTTCTCTAGCTTCTCACAGGGTTCTAAGGTACACCTGATCAGGTCCTGATGATTTATCTACTTTTGTGCATTTCAAGACACCCAGCACCACCTCCTCTCTAATATGGACATTTTTCAAATGTCACCGTCTATTTCCCCACATTTTTGAAATTCCATGCCCTTCTCCAAAGTAAGCACTGATGCAAAATATTTGTTTAGTATCTCCCCCATCTCCTGCAGTTCCAAACATAGGCTGCCTTGCTATTCTTTGAGGGGCTCTATTCTCTCCCTAGTTACCTTTTTGTCCTCAATGTAGTTATAAAAACCCTTCAGACACTCCTTCACCCTATTTATCAAAGCTACGTCCTGTCCCCTTTTTGCCTTCCTGATTTCCCTCTTAAGTATATACTCCTACTAACTTTATACTCGAGGGATTCACTCAATCTCTTCTGTCTACCCCTGTCGTATGCTTCTGTCTTTTTTTTTGAACGAAAATCTCAATTTTTCTAGTCACCCAGCATTTCTTTTACCTACCAGCCTTTACTTTCACCTGGACAGAAATATACTGTCTCTGGACTCTCGTTATCTAATTTTTGAAGGCTTCACATTTTCCTGCCATTGCTTGACCTGCAAACATCTGTCACCAATCAGCTTTTGAAAGTTCTAGCCTAATACCGTCAAAATTAGCCTTGCTCCAATTTGGAGCTTCAACTTTTAGATCCGAGAGTTTGGGGCTGGAAAAGCACGGCAGGTCAGGCAGCATCCGAGAAGCAGGAAAATCAACGTTTCCAGCAATAGTCCTTCATCGATTTTCCTGCTCCTCGGATGCTGCCTGACATGCTATGCTTTTCCAGCACCACACTCTCTACTCTAATCTCCAGCATCTACAGTACTCAAACCCTTAAACTATGGCAGTCTCAGTCTATGTTTGGAAAGTTACAATTCCCTACCATAACCACCCCATTATTCTTACAAATAACTGAAAACTCCTTACAAATTTGTTTCTCAATTTCCGGCTGACTATTTGGTGGTCTATAATACAATCCCAACAAGGTGATCATCCCTTTTTTATTTCTCAGTTCCACCCAAATAACATCCCTGGTTGTATTCTTCCCCAAGTGCAGCAGTAATACCATCCCTCATCAAAAACATCACTCCCAATCCTCTCTTGCCCCCTTTTCTATCCTTGCTATAGCATTTATATCCTGGAGGGTAAGATCCCACTCCTGTTCATCTCTGAGCTACATTTCTGTAATTGCTATGATATCCCAGTACCATGTCTCTAACCATAACCTGAGGACATCTGCCTTCCTTGTTAGGCCTCTTGCGTTGAAGTAAATGCAGTTTAATTTATCAGTCCGACCTTGTTCTCTGCTTTGTTCCTTCCTGCCCTGACTGTTTTACTTGTTCCCTTTCCCAACTGTACCACTCTCAGATTGATTTCTGTCTTCACTATTTCCCACATTATTAGTTAAAAACCCTCTTGAGCAGCTCGAGCAAATCTCCCTGCCAGAATATTGGTCCCCTTTCAATTCAGGTGCAATCCATCCTTCCTGTACAAGTCACTTCTACCCCAGAAGATTTCCAAAGATCCAAAAATGTCAACCCTTCTCCCATGCACCAGTTCCTAAGCCACACATTCATCTGCTCTATCCTCCTATTCCTATACTCACTAGCTCACAGCACGAGGAGTCATCCAGATATGACTACCCTCAAGGTCCACCTTTTTAAATTACTGCCAAACTTTCTATATTTTCCCTTCAGAATCACGTCCTTTTCCCTTCCTCTGCCATTGGTTCCAATGTATACAATGACGTCCTCTGGTCACTCTACCCTTTGAGAACATTCTGCGCCATCTCCGTGACATCCTTGATCCTGGCACAGGGAGGTGACATACCATTCTTATTTTTTGCTGCTGACCACAGAAACTTGTTTGTGCCTCTGACTGGAGAGTCCCCATCACAATTGATCACTTGGATCCCAACATAACCCTCGTTGCATTAGAACTGGCTTTTCCTGCTCCCTGAGAGCCCATCACCCCCTACATTTTCCAAACAGCATACTTGTTTGAAATGGGGGTAACCACAGAAGACTCCTGCACTACCAGCCTACCCCTCCTACCTTTCCTGGAGCTAACCCATCTACCTGACTGTTTGCGGTTTTTCTCCCTTCTGATAACTGCCATCCGTCACAACCCCTACTCTGTGTTTGGAAAGTTAAAATCCATAACCATAACCACCCATTGTTCTTACCGATAACTGAAATCTCCTTACAAATTTGTTTCTCGATTTCCGATTGACTATTCAGTGATCTGTAATACAATCGCAATAAGGTGATTATCTCTTTCTTATTTCTCATTTCCACCCAAATAACTTTCCTGGATGTATTCCTTATTGTAATATTCCTCTTGTAAATTCCTCATTCCTCCATCTGATCCATGTGATCCAGTAGGATTCACAACCAAACAAACATACTGCAGACATAATCAACAGTAACATCGAAACTCTCCCGAAATTCCCACATCTGAAGGAAGAGCATATTACACTACGAAAGGCCATATTTCCTCGACAGTCTACAGAACCAGACAATAGCACCATTGTTTTGCTTTAAAAACCAATGCTCCAGGCTAACCTCGTACTTACAGTTTACATTTTTTACATTTAATCAAGGGACAGATTTCAATAAAACACATAACCAAGAAAGAACCCACTCTATACACTAGTCCAGACATACAGCAAGGTTACATGTTAAAAACTATGCACTTATCTGTTCCTGTACTGCGAGCTCTCCCACACAGGTTCCTCCAAAGGTAGCTGTGAATTTTGCTGTTTGTTAATTTTTCCTACACTCACTCTGATGTCCTGTAACAGCTGATTCACTGCTGTGTCAGTTAGCAGTGTAGGTTTCTTTCTCTCTCCTTTTGTTTTGGGCTCCTGTACCCTGGGGCAAAGATCTTGGCTATTCACCCTATCCCTGCCCCTTATACACTTCTGTAAAGTCACCCCTTAGCCTCCGATGCTCCAGGGAAAACAGCCCCAACCTGTTCAGTCTCTCCCAAAACCTCAAACCCTCCAAGTCTGAGAACAGCCGCGTAAATCGTTTCCAATCCCTTTCAAAGTTTCATAACATCTTTCCTATATCAGGGAGACCAGAACTGAATGCAGTATTCCAAAAGTGGCCTAACCAATGTCCTGCATGGCTGCAACATGACTTCCCAACACCTCTTCTCAATGCTCGAACCAATAAAGGAAAGCATACCAAACACCTTCACTATCCTATCTACTGGCCTCTGCACTTGCAAGAAACTATAAACCTGCACTCCACGGTCTCTTTGCAACAGCTCGCATTTATTTAAATTATCCATCTGCTGAGCCTCAGACCATCAGTACATCCAATCAATTCTAATTTATATCAAATTTTCTTTGCTTTCTCATTTGGATAGAAGTGTACATACATCTAGGCGGATAGACTGGGACTTTTTTCACTGGATCATAGGAGGTTGAGAGGTGACCTTGTAGAGGACTATAAAATCATGAGGGGTATAGATGAGGAAAACGGCAAGTGTCTTTTCCCTAGGCTAGGGGTTTCATGATTAGGGAGCAAATGTTGAAGGTGAAAGGAGAAAGATTTTTTCAAAACAACGAGGATCACCTTTTTTTTTAAAGAAAGCAGTTTCTATGTGGAATGAATTTCCAGAGGAAGTGGTGGAAACGTGGTGTGACAACGTTTAAAAGACATTTGCATAAGTTCATGAATCAGAAAGGTTCAGAGGGATATGGGCCAAATACGAGCAACTGGGACTAGTTTAATTTTAGAACATAGTAAACATGGACGAGATGAACTGCTGGGACTGTTTCTGGGTTGTATGACTCTAACTGTTCTGTACTGGTCATAAAACTATTTTCTTGCCTTTCCCCAGAACCATCCACTTCTTTGTTGTTCAAAAATCAGATGAACTCAGCCTTGAATATATTCAATGACCCCCTAACTGCAGGAAGACATCCTCACTTCTGAACTCCATTCCTCTTGCCAATCTCATTGCTTGCTGCACCTATCTGACAACTGACATTGACTGGTGTAGAGGACACATGTCATTCCTGACGAAAGGCTCAAACCCGATCCATCACTTCTCCTGCCCCTTGGATGTTGCCTGTCCTACTGCGCTTTTCCAGTGCCAAACTTTCTGACTCTGATCACCAGCATCTGCAGTCCTCACGTTCTCCACATCCCAATATATCACCATTAAACCTTACACCTCTTTTCTGCTTTTTTTTTGCAGCAAAGGTTATAACTTCATACTGTGGTCCTGCATTTGCCATGTGTTTGCCAATTGAGACCCAGAGCTGGACGACTTTTCCAGAGTCTGTCCCCTCCCTGGATTCACTCCCTTTTCTTTCAGTTCCTGCAAGTCAACAATTGAATCCCAGAATGAAACAAGAATTGGAAAACTGGGTGAGAAAAGAGACTGCTGTACACACAGATGTTGGCCAGAGGAAATTGCAGTCTGGGGTGAAGCTCAATCTTTATTCAGAGAGAGGAGCAGCAACTTCCAAAGCTCATGGTCCAATGGCCGCATTCAGACAAAAGAAGGGTTGTGACTGGCAGGAGGACCACACACCTTCCGGTTGTCCAGGGCTCCTCATTGGTCCATTAAAAAATGTCGCAGGCCATTTCCACGGTCAGCGAGGAGCATGCACATTATTTTGCTGACACCGGTGAACATTCACAGTGCTTGCTGACTCTGAGGAGCATGCGCAGTATGCAATGTGAAGATGCTGGTGCTACTGACAAATTTAAAGTGTCTAAATGCCAATCGTTTAGAAAAAGGGCTGCAGTCACAATTTTCTTTCCCTACCATGGCTCGATATTTTATTTCATTCTGTTTACATTTTGTCTGGGGGCTCAACCTTTGTATGTGTTTCCCCAGGGTGGAATGCTGTCCAAATCTAGAGGGGCATAGCTTTAGGGTGAGAGGGTGAAGATTTAAAAGGGAGCTGAGGGGTAACCTTTTCATGCAAAGGGTGGTGTGCGAATAGAATAAGCTGCCAGAGGAACTGGTAGAGGCTGCTACAATGATAACATTTAAAAGGCATCTGGATGGGTATATGAATAGAAAGGGTTTAGTGCGATAAGGGCCAAATGCTGGCAAATAGGTCACTATATTAATTTAGGATATCTTGTTGGTGTGAATCAAAAGGTTTGTTTGCATGCCTCACAACTCTATGGCCCGATTTCTACATAGTCGGAACCAATTGCACAAGACTTTGAATAGACCATTCATCCCTTACAGCCTGTCCTCAGCCGTGGCCGAACTGCGCATATTTCAATCCAATTTTTTCAAAGAATTCTGAAGCTTTTTAAAAAAAATTGAACATGCTTTCAGTCTTTTATGATGTTGCTAAAGATATCATTTTAGCTATTCTCAATTTTAAAGGCCAGCCATTTCTCATGCACTCCCATCTCCCAGGTAGAGTCATTACCATCCATTCTCCCTGTGTTCTTGAAAAGGGCTTGATACAGTGATCAAAGAGGGCTTGAAGCATGAGAAAGGATGGGGGTGGGAAGGGTGAGAGAATAGATGGGTGCAGAGGGTGGGGGGGAGACAGAGAAAATGGACAGAGGGATAGAAGGTGGGGCTGAATAGAAATTGGGGACAACAGTGTGGGGGAAAGAGAAAGATTGGGGGAATGCAGGGAGAGAGAAAGAGAGAGAAGGGGAGCAGAGGGTTGGAGTGAGAGAGAGTGGGGGGGATGCAGAGAGTGTGGGAGAGAGAGAGAGAATGGGGGTTGTGTTGTGGGGGTGGAGGGGAGTGGGAGTGGAGAGAATTGGGGGGGGGGGGCGGCGCAGAGGGTGGAGGGAGAGACAGCACAAATCTCACCTTCACCAGGACTGATGTCAAGTGTCCTACGAACTGGAACCCATTCTTCCCACAGCAGACAAGCTTCTGAACAGCATCCAACCTAGACCCACCCACTTACCCTGCAGTTCCCCATTGCTAATACATCCTAACCTGCACATTTCTGAACTGCAAATTTTTGAATTGTGGGAGGGAACCTGAGCATCCAGAGGTAACTCACACAGACACAAGGTGGAGAACGTGCCATAGTCCACAGACAGTTCTCTGAGGGTGGAATCGAATCCAGGTGCCTGGGGTCATGAGGCAGTGGTACTAACTGCTGAGCCATGCCACCCAGAGCTTTGAGGTTCTGCTTTGTCTTTGTAGCTTCTAACTTCTCGTGAGCCGACAGCAGAGGATCTCTCCTCCCGACATTGTTGCATCATCTCCAATGCAACCTCCCTTTCCCACCTCTCCAGCCCTGATCACATCTGTTCCTGAATCCTCCTACTAGACAGACACCGATGCCATCTGGAATCCTGCTGCTAGTTGCAGAGAACAGACAATGCCTGTCATTATTCTGTCCGTTACCACCACCACCACCACCACCCACTCCCCAGCATTGTCCTTCGTGTCACCACCCACCACCCAGCCAGTTCACTCCTCTGGCCTGCAGCCCTCTCTCAGATCTCCTTTACCTGTCCACTGACCCAATTAGAAGGCTATCTGGAGGGGAAAACCAACTCCCGGAATAAAGTGTCCAGTTAACTTTACCCATTTTCCTCCCAACATGTCTGCAGCCTGGCTATCAGCTCCATCTCTCTGAGCCGAAGGTCCTCCAACATGTGTTTGCCCTAGAACACAGCATCCAGATCCTCCCAGCAAATTGAAAGACAAGTCCCACCCAGCCTTCTCCGATGTGTGTTGTGTAACTGCTTAATTGTTTCTAGTGGCTGAGCAGAGGCTGATAGCCAGGTTCGGTACCCATGAGGATAGCCACAACCGGGATCTTGGGTTTATATCCACTGTATTGTACACTGACACACAAGCACATATACACACACTCATGCAGACAGACATTCTCTCTCATACACTTGCTCTCTCCCAGATACACAGACGTACTCTCCCCACATGCACCCACCCTTGCAAAGGCTTATTTTCCATCACACATTTTATCAAGCATGCACACGCACACACACACACACACATGTGCACGTGCAAACTGCCTCTGATGGATGCACAAATACATACAAGTCTTTGGAGTGACTTTTCATTTGCGAAATTACATTCTATTGTGCAATGTTTGAGCAAAATCTGCAGGCAGTCAATCCATATAACATTTTATAAATTCCTACTTTGGAAATTAGAACCAGTCTCACTCAAGATTGGGATATAGAGAAACTCTAACCTCACAACCTTCATGCATTTTCTGAGCTGAGATGTTATCTCGTTTTTTAAAACCTGAAGTTATGTCAAGAATATTACTTGAAGGAAGCTCGAGGATTAACATATTAAATGAACCAAAATTTGCAACCCATTCTAAAAGATGAAAGACTTAACAGCATTCTAGGTTTGTAAATTATATGGTATCAGTTGCATGACACTAATCTTTCACGATAAATTTGTTTCTTGTGATCCTCCTCCACAGCTACCTGATGAAGGAGCAGTGATCTGAGAGCTAGTGCTTCCAAATAAACCTGTTGGAATATAACCTGGTGTTGTGTGATTAACTTTGTCCACCCCAGTCCAACACGGGCTCTTCCGCATAATTTCCAGTGATCACAGCTCACACCTCCCCCGGTGCTGCCAGTAAACCTTACAATGCCAATGAAGCAATGGAATACCTGCACTCCTGAAAAAAATTACAATTTCTGATGATACTAACTACTCATTCACCGCTTCTTCTGATACAGGACAGCAGAAACTTATTGCTGGAGGCTGAAAGAAATGAGCAGCTTTGAAACAAAAGCCTGTTACATTGCATAGATTTCAAGGTCCGAGTACGATGGCAAGTTCAAGTAACCTTTGTTGCGACCTAGCTTTGCTACTGCTTCAGATCTTCGCAGTAAAAAGGTGTACAAAATATAGCTTTTTTAAAAAACTGCTCAAGGTCAAAGCGCATACTCTACCCACCCACCGTCTCAGACGGTGAGTGGGCTGTCCCCAGTGTGGACCTGCTCATTCATCCGCAGGCCGGAGGCATCAATTAATCCCTTCCAGCACTCGGGCAGGTGAATGGCTTCTCTCCTGTGTGGACCCACTGGTGTGTCCGCAAGTTACTGACATGACTGAATGCCTTCCTGCATTCGGGACAAGTGAATGGCCACTCCCTGGTGTGGACCTGCTGGTACGACTGCAGGTTACCCAACTGCCTGAATCCCTTTCCGCACTCTGAGCAGGTGAAAGGCTTCTCTTGTGTGTGGACCCACTGATGGGTCAGCACTGTAGATGACTCAGTGAACCCCCTCCTGTACACGGGGCACGTGAACGGCTTTTCTCCCACGTGAACCCGCTGGTGCTTCTGCAGCTGTCCCATCTGACTGAATCTCTTCCTGCACACTGAGCAGATGGAAGGCTTCTCCCCGGTGTGGACCCGCTGGTGGATCAGGAGTTTAGATGACTCCGTGAACCCCCCTCCCACATACTGGGCACATGAACGGCTTCTCTCCCGTGTGGACCCGCTGGTAGGTCCATAGGCTGGAAGAATCAATGAATCCCTTCCCGCACAGAGAGTAGGTGAATGGCCTCTCACCTGTGTGGACCCGCTTGTGGATCAGCAGAGCAGATGATTAAGCGAACCCTTTCCCACGAACCAAGCACGTGAATGGCCTCTCTCTGGTGTGGACCCGCTGGTGAGTCTGCAGGTTGGAAGAATTCACAAAACCCTTCCCGCACTGAGAGCGGGTGAATGAATGGCCTCTCCCTGGTGTGGACCCTGTTATGGATCAGTAGTGCAGATGATTGAGCAAATGCCTTCCCACACATGGGGCAAGTGAACAGCTTCTCTCCTGTGTGGACCCGCTGGTGCTTCTGCAGATGACCCATCTGACTGAATGCCTGCCCATACACTGAGCAAGTGAACGGTCTCTCCTCAGTGTGAATGTATCTGTGGGTTTCCAGCACTGATGGGGACGGGAATCCTTTCCCACAGTCCCCACATTTCCACAGTTTCCCCATTGGGGGCGCTTTCCTTGTGTCGCTCTGAGTTTGAAATTACAAACAGAATGTGTACACAGTTTCTCCCCACAGTGAGTAGTGTCAGTTTGATCCCCTAAGCTGAGTAAACGGTTTGAAGCACATTTCACAGACAGCGCACTGAATCTCCCTCACTCGGATGTCTCCGTATTCTTCCTGCCAGACCAGTGTCCAAAACCTGTCAAGCAGACAAAAGCAAACATTTCCTCTCGATTTGAATAGCTGCTGATATTCAAGTCCCAATGAATCAAGTGGTTCTGTCACAAATTGATGTATCATGTGCTTTCAGATTTCTTTCCGCATGTCTTCCTGCAAAAATAAATTCACAAAATGATTGATCACTGTTAGTACAGTTAAATGCACATAACATAGGTGGCAATTCTGCGAGATTGCCAGATGCCTGCTGATCACATGTTATCCAGGACATAAACCTGAAAATCCTTATGTAGCCCGATATGGAGGAAAACGTCATTTAGGTGACTAGGACCTGGAACAACCTGCCTACAAAGTTGATGGAGATGAAGCTGAACCAAGGATACGAAAATGAAAGGTCAAGGCTACTTGAGAAAAGAAAGCCAGTACATTTGCTGTCCTATTAAATTAAAAAGACAATAAGAAATACAGGACGTAACTCCATTCGAGGGTGAAAAATAATTGCGAAATAGCTTTGACAGTAAGTAGGGTCTCCGGTAATTTATGCTCTTCTATCTCCACTTCACGACAACCAGGCACAGAAGTGTGTGCTTGTGTGAGTGTTAGATGTGAAAATCATTCTTTGAGATAGAACATTGATGCAGGAAGTATGTTTCAATATGAACAACTAACAAGGGGTTTGTGTAATCGACAGCGAGACTGAGGGGCATTTCATGGACAGATGTGATGACGTCCTTGAGAATATTAAAACAAAGACGTTGCCAGACCCAATAGCAATATCGATGAGATTAAAGATCGAACAACACCAAGCTGCAGTCCAACATGTTTATTTGCAGATTACAAGCTTTCGGAGCTGAGCTCCATCCTCAGGGTTGGAGGAGGGACAAGCGCTCCAAAAGCTTGCAATTAGGAATAAATCTGTTGGACCGTATTCTAGCACAGTTTGATTTTTGACCTTGTCTGCACCAGTCAAACTCCAGCATCTCTATAATACAGATCAGTGCACAGTGTGACAGAGGGATGAGATTTAAGTGTCAGTTCAGAGACGAGCCGTGGAGTATCGACTCACAATTTCTTCTGCAGGTTTGACGCTGGGAGAGTCAAGAGCAGATTAGTGGTATCATTGAGGCTGTAGTTCATAGCTCAAGGTTCAAGTAGCAGATGGGATGATGCAGTGAAGTATATTCTGGAGGGGATGGCTGTTACAATTAGGAATGGTCAGGGTATTTTGTCAGGAATCAGCTCATGGCCAAAGAAATCACCACAGTTGTGATTCATCTGTCTCAGCATCAGATATTGGCCAGGAATGGTATGGAGTCAGAGCAAGGAAATGGAGATTGTAAGCAGAACAAAAGGCTTTTGGTTTCTCCATAACTTTATGTGCCAAAGCTACGTCATGTCCCATTTTTGGCCTCCCGATTTTCCTCATAAGTGCACTCCAACTGTCTTTAGATTCTTCTACGGTTTCACTTTTAATCTGGAATTAAGAGTCTAATGATGATTATGATTCAATTTTCGAATTCAGAAAACCCATCTGGTTCACTAATCTTCTGTGAAGAAGCAAGCTGCCACCCTTACCAGGACTGATTCTGGGTGTGACTCCGGATTCAAAGCAATCCAACTCACCCTTAACTGGCTTCTGGGCTTTTAGGGATGGGCAATGAAGGCTGGTCTAGCCAGCGACACCGTCATCCCGTGAATGGATATTGAAGAAAAAACTTGATTCCTACTCTCTCACTGACACATGCTTCCCCCTTATCTGTGACCGGAACCTGAATTTATCTAATCATCCAGCATTCCTAACACCAATTAACATAACCTTTCACCCTAACAGGAACATGCACTTGACATTTTATTTTTTGAAGACTTCACACTTCTCAGCTGGCCCCATATCTGCGAATATTTGTCCCAATCGATTTGTGAAAGTTTTTGATCAATATCATCAAAATTAACCCTCCTCCATGAATGACATCAAGTTAGTCTAAAGATGAAGCAAGTGATTTTGAAAGTAAATGGAATGATGTTGTTTCTTGCAAAGGGTATCGTGTATGATCTTCGGGATGATTTTTTGTATCCATACATAGCGTGGCTGAGACCAAATCTGATGTATTGTATGTGGTTGTAATTCCATGAAGTGAAAAAAAAAGCACTATTGCTTTCGAAACTTTTCAAAGATGTTTATGTTTACTCATTTGTGGGTTGAATACGTTATGCTCTGATAGATTAACAGTTTAGCCCTGAGAATGAGATGTCCTCATTGACCATAGAAGATTTTGTCAACAATATAACTGGGGACTACCTGATAGATATTGGAGAATAAAACTGGGGAAGTCATTAAAGGATGAGACATAATCGTTAAAACAGATACTGCGAAAATATATTTTTTTTTTATTTTAAAATTGTGCAGGTACATATAAATGTACTTTCAAATCAAGTGGGGTCATTAGTTATGAAATAAATAGCTCCGGGTATGGAGCAGGGGATGTGATAGAATAATACATACTGGACAATGTTAATGTGACCTTACGTGGTGCAGTTTGGCTTCAGATAACATTGAGTGATTCGACTGAAGAGGGAGACAATGTAATACTCCCGAGAAGGTACGGACTATTGTTCCCTCTCTGTTTCCTTCTTCCTCCTCACAGCAATATGTGTGAGATGAAAAACCCTAAATCAGTTTTACCACTCGTAGAGGGTTCCTGACGAGGATTCATTGGAATCTCCCCACTGCCGAAAGCAGAGCGAATTCAGGCGATTCTAACTGTTTCATGAAGAAATCCCATCACCAGCAGCTGATAAGAAAAGACTAACTGGATAAGCTGAATAGTGTTTGATGCAATCTTTCAATTTTCCTTGGTCATAATCTCAATTAATATTTGGTCGTACTTTTTAAAATCAATGCTCTGCAGAGACTTTGTTTTTCAGTTTGTCATCAAATGTGTGCATGTGTTAGTATTTTTAGAAAGAGAAGCATTGGTGTACATATTTCCAATTTCCAAACTGTTTGTCATTCTTCTTTCTATCACAATTTGAGTAACTTTGTTTTGGCCTTAAATTTGATAATTTTAACAGATTAAAAAAACCTACCTGACTTATTCATAACATTGACCGTGACCAGTCTGAGGTCCATGTTATTGGTCTTTTCACCAAACTGGTTCAATTAAACATTTGCTATGACCAATGGAGAAGTGCAACGAGGAAAGAAAGTTATGACCCAAACTATAGACTGGTGATCCTGACAAAAGTAATGGGTAAACTGTTGGAGAGGATTTGAAAGGATTGGTTGACATGTATTTGCAAATGCAAGGACTGATTAGGCATCATCAACATGGCTTTGTACATGGGAAATCATGTCTCACTATCTTGATTGCGTTTTTTTAAGAGGTGACAAAAAAAAACTGACGAAGGCAGTGAGGCAGACATTGTCCAAATAGACTTCAGCAAGGCGTCCAACAAGATTCCGGATAGCAGGCAAGTTAGTCAGGTTAGGTCATCAATGTATCCAAGCTGAGCTAGCCAATTGACTACAAAATTGGATTGAAGCTCGAAGTCAGATTGTGAGGCGAGAGGATTGCATTTCAGACTGAAGGCTGTTACCAGCGGTGTGCTACAAGGATCAGTGCTGACCTTACTGATTTTCCTCATATATATGAATCATTTGGATGCGAATATGTGCCTGTAGGTTTGCAGATGACATCAACATTTGTGATGTAGTGCAGAAAATTATCTCAGAGTACAACGGGACCTTCATCAGATGGGCCAATGGGCCGAGGAGCGGCAGATGAAATTTAGTTTTGATAAAAATGTAGTATTGCATTTTGTTAAAGTAAAGCAATGCAAAACTTATGCAATGAATGGGAAAGGGCAGGCTTGGAACTGCTGTTTATCAAAGGGGTGCAGGGCTGTAGTTACTTGAAAGTGGAATCGCAGGAAGACAGGGTGGTGAAGAAGACACTTCATATGCTTGCCTTTATTGGTCAGTGCATCGAGAATGGGAGTTAGGAGGTCATGGACGTTTGTGAGACCACATTTAAAATACTGCGTTCAACTCGGTTCACTCTGCTATAGGAAGGACGTTGTTAAACGTTCTAGGGTGAAGAAAAGATTTACGAGGATTTTGCCAGGACGGGAGGCTTTGGACTATCGCAAGAGGCTGGACAATTTGGGACTTTTTACTCTGGAATATCGGAGGCTGAGGTAGGACATTATAAAGGTTTATAAAATCATGAGCGGCATGGATAGTATGAATAACCAAGGCATTTTTCCATGCATTGGGGAATCAAAAACTGGAGTGCAAAGTGTTAAGGTGAGAGGGAAAAGTTTTTATACTTACTTTAGGGGCAATATTTTCATGCAGAGGGTGCTGTGTGTATAGAACGAGCTCTCTGAGAAAGTGATGGATTCAGGCTACGATATATTAAAGGCATCCGGTTGTTCATTTTAATAGGAAGGATTTAGAGTGATATGACTCAATTGTTGACAAGTGATATTAGATCAGATTGGGATGTCCGGTCACTGTGGACAAGTGCCGTGCAGTATGACTCAATAAGAGATACGAGGAAAAATCCTGAACGGGCTTTTCGAGAGGGAGTTCTCTTCCCCAGAAATTTGTGGTGCCCCTGTTTACATTTATTCAAACAGAGTTAGTTAAGTATATCAGAGAGAAGTGAGTCACAGATAATTGGACACAGACAGAAAAGTGTGGCAGAGACCATAACTTGATCTGCGGCAAACTTAGTGCCTGGTGAAAGTGTCAAGATGCTCAAAGTGTCTAATGACCCGGTCCTGCTCCTCAGTCCTATGTTCTTATGTTTTATTCAGCCCCTCAAACTTGCTACTTAGAAACAGAGGAGACCATTCAGCCCCTCAAAGCTCTTACACACGGTTTGGGTTAGTTTGGAAAAAATGCAATTGGAAAAGAAGCCCCTCATCTCTCTTTACAGAGACTCCACATTCTACGACTTTTACTTAATTTGCTGGTCATCTTTTAGATCTACAGTCACTGTGAATATCAACCCGACATCACACCCAGAATTGATTCACAAAATAGTCTGATCTCCCTGACTGCAACATTCTGAAGCAGAATATCCGAGTAAATAACATTGACTAACAGAATGTGAGTACATCAAAGACTTGATCACGTCGATCATCCCACCCACTCCCACCCCGAATCCTGCCTTGCCCTTCACTAAGATCGTGGTTGATCTGCGCGAGATCTCAAATCCACTATGAAGTCCAATTCTCAATAGCCCTCAAATCTCTGACAGGTCAAAAGTCTTCAAAGTTTGTGAGAAGATTTGTAGCTCGGGTGCTCATTGCTGTGGTTCTTTTCGCCAAGCTGGAAGTTTTTGTTGCAAACATTTCGTCCCCTGTCAGATGACTAAGGGAAAGACAACGGAACGAGGACATGCCGCAACCCAAAGGACTAGCTACACTACCATACATTAAGAACATCTCTGAACTGACAGCCAGACTACTGCGACCACTAGGACTTATAACAGCACGCAAACCAACAGCCACACTCAGACAACAACTCACCAGAACGAAGGACTCGATACCCAGCATGAGCAAAACTAATGTAATGTACAAACTCCCATGCAAGGACTGCACAAAACACTATAAAGGACAAACAGGAAGACAGCTAACGATCCGCATTCATGAACATCAACTAGCCACGAAACGGCACGACCAGCTGTCCCTAGTAGCCACACACGCAGACGACAAGCAACATGAATTCGACTGGGACAACACTATAGGGCAAGCCAAACAAAGAACAGCCAGGGAATTCCTAGAAGCATGGCACTCATCCACAAACTCCATCAACAAACACATCGACCTGGACCCAATATACCAGCCACTACAGCGGACAGCTGAAACTGACAACCGGAAGCGGCAGGGACAGGCTACGATAAATGCCGGAGGAAACACCATAGAAGCGCTTCACAGGAGGCTCCCAAGCACTGAGGATGTCACCAAGACAGGGGACGAAACGTTTGCAACAAAAACTTCCAGCTCGGCGAACAGAACCACAGCAGGTCAAAAGTCTATTTACTTTATCTTTAAAGATCTTTAAATTGAAACTTATCAGCTATGATTCAATGGGGGAGCAGACGCAATGGGCAGAATGGATGAATTTATGTCCCTTTGTCTTATCTTTAGATTAGATTACTTACAGTGTGGAAACAGGCCCTTCGGCCCACCAATTCATACCGACCCGCCAAAGCGTAACCCACCCATACCCCTACATTTACCCCTTACCTAACACTACAGGCAATTTAGCATGGCCAATTCACCTGATGTGCACATTTTTGGACTGTGGGAGGAAACCGGATCACCCGGAGGAAACCCACGCAGACACGGGGAGAACGCGCAAACTCCACACAGTCAGTCACCTGAGGCGGGAATTGAACCCTGGTCTCTCTGGCGCTGTGAGGCAGCAGTGCTAAACACTGTGCCTTATGGTCTTAAGGCTTTCTTACTTACAGTGATCTAGCTTTTCTACCTTTTTGGAAAAGCGAATTCATGACCTTAACTACTCTTCCTTTGAAGAAACCACCTCCTTCTCCAACACCAAAACTTCACTCATAAGAATCGATTGTGAACTCTCAACTGTTTAGAGTCATTCATAGCACAGGAGATGATGTTTATCTCAGCCGTGGGACATCACTGTACGAGATCCTCAGGGTAGCTTCCTTAGCCCAGGCATCTCCAATTTGTCTTCATAGAATCTCTGTAGCGTGGAAGCAGGCCATTAGCACATTGAATCCACAACCGATCAGAAAGCCTTAAAACTTGTCCATAAATACTTAGTAGAAATGTAATGTTGAATTATAGAACACAAGAAAATAAACAGGGCAGGCAGGGGGGTATCAGGCCACAAAAGGGGGACCTCGGATGTGCAGAAGATAAAGAACATCTGTGATAACAGGATGCTCGAAAGCAATTAAGAACATTTGCTTTAACTTCAATGAATCTGTGTAAAAAGGACACGGAGTGATAACATTCACAGGTTGTTAACTTGTGAAATTAATGACAGTGTTTGATTGTGATCTCGGAAACTATGTATCATCTCAGAATCATGTCAAAAGCCTTGTAATAAACGGTCAGGTCCTATCAATTATAATGGATTCTTATTACGTGTGTGTGCGTGTGTGAGAGAGCGAGAGAGATATGAATGTTTTGAATTTATTTGCATTTTGGGACTTTATGATGAGTTTGAGTGGCCATTGCTGTTTCTGAAATGCAAACTCTAAAATGTAATATTGATGAACTTACTTGGTGTTCTTATACACCATGACTGCCCCACTGTCAATTCTAACTCGTCAGATCTTATGTCGTCTTTGAATTTAAATCACAACCCTGAAAAGAAAGCGTGTTTAATTTGAGACTAATGAATCATTTAAAATGTAACCTTTCAGCCTCAGGTAGAATGATTTTGTGTTTTAGATAAAAGCAGAAGTCTGCTCCTAGCTTAAAAATTATTCTAAACCTAACATTGAAGAGATTCTGACACAATCTGTCAGGAAGCCATTTTATGATCAAAGCTTGCCCTCCTCACTAAGATGCCATTTTGTGAAACAATGATATCTGACATGCAAGCTGTGCAAGGTTACCTTATGACCTCTCCCACTTAGTTTAGACTGATACCTTTTTATGACAGGGACTTACCACACCAACAGGCAGTGACTCAGCAGGATCTGTTTTCCTTCCGATAGATGGTCGAGGGCCTACAGGAGTGATCAGTTCAGCGCACACAGACCTGTTAATTAACTTCTCTTCCTTACAAATTATGCCTTTCCACTGTCTGTCTAATTAAGAACATGCAGTGTTTTTTGTAAAGTTTTGTAAAAAGGAAGCCTGTTTGAGACAGAAGCGTGGAGTACTCTGCGAGGGCTCTTAAAGGAAGAGCTGGTGTCCTACTTTTCTAAGGTTTTAGAACCTCAGCCAGCCTGGCTTATAGGTGTAAATGTTATGTTGTAACAGTGATACTATTGGTAAATAAAGGGGAAGGCTAAAATTAAACTAAACTGTTTGTTTATTCCAGACTACTAAAGTGTATGATCTCCAGGATGAACCAAGAGAGGCTTATAGATCTGAATCCACAAGGGATTCCCTCAGCCGTCTCAAATCTGGACTTTAACAATATGAATAGGAAGGGTTTAGAGAGAGATGGGCTAAGTGCTGGCAAATGGGACCAGATTAGTTTAGGATATCTGGTCGACATGGACAAGTTGGACCGAAGGGTCTGTTTCCAAGCTATACATCTCTATGACTTGACAACTCTTCAGTAACTCATGCCCTGTCAGTGAGCACAGTTTCCCTCCATCTCTGTACTTAACCCCTCCTTCACGGATGGTTGTTGAAACGATGCAACAATGTGGCCTAATTGTCTATCTTCATTGTAACTTTGAAAATGCCCTTAATAACTGCAGATTTTAGTGCTGTTCCTGAATGTCTACTTTGGATGAGGATTCAGTTTATCTCTCTCCAACACTGGTGTGTAAACATCAATGGGCTACGTACCTGCTGTTTGTTAGAAGCAGCTGGTCACTCTGCTTTGAACTGAGGAAGTTTTACAGTGTCTTAGTCCCTCAGGTGTTTTTCTGAAGGAAGACACAGGGACACCACCTGTAACTCAACATGAGGCTAGTCTGATAATATTGAACTGATTATTGTCACATTCATTGCACCTTTGTTAGGATGTGTTTTGTCTTTTTCTTTAAAGCCAACAACCTAACCAGAACCACGGATCTGATTCCATTGTTGCCCTGAGCTGCTTCTTGTCTGGGGATTGTGTTTGTTTTTCATGTGATTTGATACCAATTGATTTGGAGATGGTGGTGTTGGACTGGGGTACACAATGTTAAAAATCACACATCAGGAGCTTCCAAAAAAAACTGGTGGACTATAACCTGGTGTTGTGCGATTTTTAACTTGATACCAATTGAGTGAGATCCAGAAACTGAGCAACAACTGCGCAGCACCATGAATGGGAGTACTCAACCACCAGGATGCCTACACAGTTCAATATTCAACTTCCCAACTACTTGTTGGAAAGAGGAAACCGGCGCTATTTCTAATGTTCTTACCAAGACCCCAGTTGTATGTTCTTTTATAACAGTATCACATTTCTACAGTTGGTCCACACAACCTCAAGGGTGAGGTTGCCTCAAACACTTTTACAATTGTATTTTATGATATATTCTTCCTCTGCTCCCACAGACAGTAACAGTATCCAATAAAAAGGAGATGGGAATTCCTCGATGACAGGTACAAATGCCAGGGCTCTCCACATTAAAAAGAAAATAAGCAATCTGACAGAGCTCAGCTCTTCTCACAGACTCTGTGAGTGGCTCTTAAAAGAGCCTTTGGGTTGTCAGATTCAAGAACGGTCTTCACTTTTTAAAGGCTCTCGTAGGTACATCCACATACTGAATCAGAAATGTTTCTCGTGCACACTTAAATTCCTCTCCATCTAGACCCTTAACACTATGGCATTCCCAATCTATGTTTGGAAAGTTAAAAACCCTACCATTACCACCCTATTATTCTTACAGATAGCTGAGGTCTCCTTACAAGTTTGTTTCTCAATTTCCCTCTGACTTTTAGGGGGTCTTTTATACCTTATATTATTAAATAGATAGAAACATTCATTTCATCGGTGGTGTTTGACTTTGAAATAAGGTGATCAACCCTTTCTTATTTCTCAGTTCCACCCAAATGACTTCCCCGGATGCATTTCCGGGAATATCTTCCCTAAGTACAGCTGTAATGCCATCCCTTATCAAAAATGCCACTCCCCCTCCTCTCTCGCCTCCCTTTCTATCCTTCCTGTAGCATTTGTATCACGGAACATTAAACTGTCAGTCCTGTCCATTCCTGAGTCACGTTTCTGTAGTTTCCTCTGGTGATGTCATTTCCTGTTCTTTTTCTTAGGGGGTGGTAAATGGGATCCAAGTCAATGTGTTTGTTGATGGAGTTCCGGTTGGAATACCATGCTTCTAGGAATTCTCGTTCATGTTTGGCTTGTCCTGGGATGGATGTGTTGTCGCAGTCAAAGTGGTGTCCTTCCTCATCTGTATGTAAGGATACGAGTGAGAGTGGGTCATGTCATTTTGTGGCTAGTTGATATATATGTATCCTGGTGGCTAGTTTTCTGCCTGTTTGTCCAGTGTAGTGGACTCATATCCACAAGTCTCTATAATTGAGATGCATGGTTAAGGTTGATGCTCAGAATCTTTTTCCAGGAGTTGAAATGTCTAAAGCTAAGAGGCATGCGTATAAGGTGAGAGGGGGAAAGTTCAAAGGAGACATACGGGGCAGTTTCTTTTAAACATAGAGAGTGGTAGGAGTGGAATGCACTGTCAGGGGTGCAGATGGAGGCTGATACGATAATGGTATTGAAAGGACTTTTAGGTAAGCAAATGAATATGCAATAAATGGAGGGTTATGGACCAAGGGCAGGCAGAAGGGATTACTTTCATTTATCGGCATGTTCCGCACAACATCGTGGGCTGAACGACCCAGTTGTGTGCTGTACCAGTCTATGTTGAGATTTAATGCAGTTTATATTTCGGATGAGGATTCATTCAAGTTGATTGAAGCTGGGTAGATTGCATTTAGAATATAGATTAAATAGATAGAAACATTCATTTCATCGGTGGTGTTTGACTTTGAAGATATCTGGAAATGGAACTCAATGTGAGTCTGACTTAATCCACTCTGACTGTGGAAAGGATGTTCTTCACTCTGATCACAGTAACATACCTATTGCTTGTTCGAAGCAGCTGGTCAGATTTGGCTCTGTACCGAGGGAATATTACATTGTCTTGGTCCTTTGAGTACTTGCCTGGAGGAAGACAGAGGAGGTACCTCCTGTAATTCAACATCAGCTATGATTGGTAACATCAATGTAACATTCAGTTAATGATCATTATGATTTTTTATTTAAAGCCAGCAAAGTAAACAGAACCACGGGTCTGATTCCACTCCTGCCCTGAGCTGCTCCTTGTCCATTTTTAATTAAAATTCTAAGACCAATTGAGTGAGATACAGAAACTAAACAACATCCACACAGCTCCGTGAATGGGACTACCTGATGTAAGTGGGTATGTGGATATGTGAGTTCAGTTATTGATGTGTACCTGCCAGTTCCGCCTTGGTGAATGTGAGAGTGTAGCTATCAAACTGTAACATTCATTGTATGGTCAATATGTTTACATATTCACACAGCAGAGACTGGCAGGGTCCAATTAATAATTATCGAATCATAAAAATAATACAACACAGAGGGGGCTATTCAGCCCATCTTGTCCATGCCAACCCAAAAACACCCAGATCCCCTTTCCCAGTCCCACCTTCCTGCCACAGCGCATAGCCTTGCAGTTTACAGAACTTGACGTGCAGTTCCATGGATTTTTGTTTAAAATAGTTTAGGGTCTTTGCCTGCGCCACCAAATCAAAGTTAAAAATCACACAACACCAGGTTATAGTCCAACAGGTTTACTTGGAAGCACAAGCTTTCAGAGCACTGCTCCTTCATCAGGTGATTGTGGAGTGTAAGATTGTAAGACACAGAATTTATAGCAAAAGTTTCCAGAGTGATGTAACTGAAATTATATATTGAAAAAGACCCAAATTGTTTGTTAAGTCTCTCCTCTTTAAAAATCATGACCACCAAATCAGGCAACAAATTCCAGATACCCACCACTCTGCACAGAACACATTTTTCCTTACATATCATCTAATTTTATAGCTACTTAGTTTGAATCAATGATCCCTGGTGTTTGAACTCTCTGCCAAAGGAAACAGGTTCCTCTCATCTCTCCCTCTCACTATTTAGTGAAAAATCGTACAACACCAGGTTATAGTCCAACAGGTTTATTTGGAAGTACTAGCTTTCGGCGTTCTTCTCCTTCATTAGTAGATCGCTATTTAGTATTCCTTTATCATGGCACCTCTGTTCCAAGGAATATAACACCAACCTCTTCAATCTGTCCCGATAGCTACAATTCACTAGCCCTGGCAACATTCTAGTAAATCTCCTCTGCATTCTCTCCACAGCAATGACGTCCTTCCTGTGATGTGGGGACCTGGCTGCACACAATACTCCAGTTGTAGCCACCAGTGCCTTATACAGTTTCATTATTATATCCCTACTTTTGTATTCCATCCCTCTTCCCATGAAGAGCATTCCACGTGCGTTCTGTACAACTCCATCTATCTTGAGGGACCTGTATACTTGCACACCAAGATCTCTCACTATATTCCCATTTACTGTTTGACTTCCCAAAATGCATTCCCTCACACTTATCAGAGCTGAACTCCATCTGCCACTTTTCTGCCCACTCCACCAAACCATCGATGATAGATTTGGAGCTTACAGCTATCCTCTACACTATCCAAGATGTGGCCAATTTTTGTGTCACCTGCAAATTTCACAAATTTGTCCACCACATTCAAGTCCAAATCATTAATGTATAAAACAAACGACAGATGTCCCAACACTGAGCCATGCAGAGCACCACTTGAAACAACTTTTCATTCACAAGAGCAGCAATCAACCATTACCATTTCTTTCCTGTAACTAAGCCAACTTTGCATCCAATTCACCACATTACCATGTATCCCACAGCTTTTACTTTTTGGACCAGTTTGCTGTGATGATGCTGCTCCTTTAACAATCTTGTAAAAGACACAGGCTCCGAAAAGTCTGACTTGATGGGTTTTAGGGCCATTTTGATTATAGCTAACAGATAATGCCTCAGGCAAAAGGCTTCCACATTTTTAAGAAGAACACGTGTACATGAAAGGGGAGTGGCCCAGTTTTCCCAGCTCAGCTTTTCTCTGGTTTTTGGCTGTCTGGCTGTTGACTGAAAGCAGTCAGGCAATTGAAAAAGCTGTTGAACCCAAAGCAGGTCCATGCTGGTACTCTCTCTGACATCTCTCCTGTAAGACCGTGTGTTTGATTTTACCTTTGTGTGCCAAAGGGTGTTTGTGGGGATTATTGCAAGTGTTGGGAACAATATCGTTAAGTTCATATAATCTGTTGGGTTTTCGGATGGGTTAACTTATTTCGCATTCTGTTCTGTTATGAGACATAGGAGCATTTGTTTGTGTTTCATTTGATAATCTTGTAAATCAATTCTGTTTTGTTTAAAATAACGTGGTTTGACCAGCTACATCACCCCTGGACTATCCGCGTTACACCTGCTTAAAACAACTAGCAAAATTAGGGTCCAGGCTACAAGAAATGTTCTGAGGGGATCTGGCATGGTCTATACTATTTTGGGGGCTCTATGTAGGATTTGTTCTATAGTTCTGATTTGGGATTAGGGTTGTTGGACTCTGAGGCAGCGAGTGGTAGGTGTTAGTGTATTTTGTTCTGGGTTTTGAATTCAGTTGGTTTAAACAGTGTTTGGGAGAGCAATGACTCTTTCAGTCAACAAGAGTTTCCTGTGGGTGGAAGAAGCGATTTTGGGGCTTTTACAAAAGGTGATTAAGGGTAAGCTGCTGGAAATAGCAGACAAGCTGGGATTGAGGCTGTGTCCTTCCATGAGGAAAGGAGGGATAATTACAGGAGTAGATCAGCATTTGCATTGGTTGGAAACACCATCAGAATCTTTAGAGATGGCTAACATTCAATGGAAAATTCAGCAACTTGAGTTAGAGGCAAAACACAAGGAAAGGGCGACAGAAATGAAATCTTTTGAATTATGATTAAATAGAGAGAGAGTGAGGAGAGAGTAAAGGAGATAAAGGGAAGGAATAAAGAGAGAGAGTTTGAACTTTGGAAATTGGCTTTTCCTTAATTAATGAAAACTCATGTGGAAGAGCAGAGAGCTATAATGGCAAGATTGACAGCTGAAATGGCTGATGGTTATGAGTTGGTCCATAAGTCAAAGTTTGGCTTCCAAAACCAGTTTCAATCCATGAGGGATAGAAGTTGAGGACAAGAAAAATCCTCACATGGAAAGGAATAGATCTCTGTGAAGATCATAAGTATGACTTACCACAGGGTAAAAAGGAAACCCTTGAAGGGGAAAGAGAAGTTAAAAAGCTCTGAGGTTTTTGCTGCAAAACAGTAGCCTAAATAAATCAATATTGGTGGGTTATGAAAAACACTGGGAAACCAGATATAGAAACAGGATAAGCCAGTGAATTTTGTTGGAGTGGTAACAGAAAGCACAATGGAGGCTCAAAAGCTGCACCAGAAATGCACAAGCTGGTTGGAGGTGTGAGGTCTTCTTAAATCATCCACCTTTGAAGGTAAAGCTTACTCGCATAGGCCAGGAGAAGCAGATAAAGTGGTTACAATATTAAGACATACAAAGATCGTCTAAATCTGTGATGGTTAAAGATGAGGAGATACGCACCTCTGAAGGACTATTGCCAGAAAAAGGTTCTAATAACAGGAATTCATGTTGAGACAAGAAATGCTTAATTGTGAGAAGTGGGGTTAGATTATCCAGTGAAGAGTGGAGAAGTTGTGGTAGGAGTATTGGACAAACTCTCAGCTCCGGGAATACAATTTATCCTTGCTAATAATATTGTTGATTCACCAGTAGGAGTGCTGCCCACTGTTGTTGCAAAGCCAATGGAAACTCAGGCAACTGAATTATTGCTGGACATATATCCTGGGATTATTCCTGACTGTGTGATGACAAAGTCACAATCACCACTTGAAACAGAAGAGAACAAGGGTACAGATAAGAAAGTTGAAGTCAAATTAGCAGAGACCCTGTTGGATCGGATGGTTGAGACAAACCGGGAACAGACAGATGATAAAGCAGATATGTTTAGCTTAAATCTTAAGCAAATTTAAAACAATTGTATCAAAAGGCATACACAGAAGAAGAATATGAATCTAACCCTGCATCTTCACATATTCAGGCTGATGAGAAATATGCAGAAATTTATCGAGTCGTATTGCCAGTGGGTTGTAGAGGGAGGTGTCGAATAGCGCATGAGGTCATTTAGGAGTGAGAAAAACTCAGACTTTTGCAGAGATTGTTTGGAATTCACATTTAATTGTCATCTCTGTGTCTGAGAACTATACGGTAAAGGATTAATTCTGTCCTTCTCAGTCACAGATAAACTCCATGTAAATGTGCTTCCTCCAGGTTGAAGGATTTGAGCAATAGGGAGAGGCTGAATAGGTTGGATCTGTTTTCCCTGGAGAGGGACATTTTATAGAGGTTCATAAAATCACAAGGGGCATGGAGAAGTGGTGGAGGCTGGTACAATTACAACATTTAAAAGGCATCTGGTTATGGATATGAATAGGAACGGTTTAGATAGACATGGGCCAAGTGCTGGCAAATGGGACTAGGTTTGGTTAGGATACCTGATCAGCATGGGCGAGTTGGACCGCAAGGTCTGTGTCCATGCTGTACATCTCTATGACTCAATGATTCCTTGTGCTCACCAACAGGACAGGAATTGTGCCGCGCTGCACCTTGTCTGGAGATTGTGTTTGTTTTTTCATATGATTCGATACCAATTGAGTGAAACCTAGAAACTGAGCAACTACTGCACAACTCCATGAATGGGACTACTCACCACCGGGATGCTAATACAGTTCAATATCCAACTCCCAATCTACTACCTGGAGAGAGGAAAAACGAAACGATATCTAATGGTTTTACCAAGACCCATATGTTTGTCCTTTTAGAGGACAGTTGGTCTGCGGTTCCACTATTGATTGCACACTTTCAACAAACAATGGGAAACAGAATGAAATTTCATGAGGTTCAGAGGATTGTAAACCCCAAGAATGTCCCACAGCAGCTTCTTCCCGCTCTGTCTCCCTCAGCAGGCCCACACACAGCCCGAGAAAGGCCTCTCTCTTCCCCCCAGCCCGCTCACTCCAAGTTCCGGGACCAGTTCCTGCTCCGCTCGGCCTCTTACAAACAGCCCCCGGTTCTCCCTGAACTCACCCCGAATCAATCTCGGTCTCGGAGCCCCCTCTGTGTCCCAGGCTCCCATCCCGATGTGCTGCTGGAAGGAGCCTGCTGTTCCCTTGCTTCCCTGGGCGCTGATCTCTCCATTGCGGTCTGTTTCAAACAAACCTCTTGCACTCACTGAGTAAATGCTCCTCAATGGCAGCGTTGGGGAGGGCCTCACGCATGCGCTCCTCTACTCGGGAAAACAGTCAGTTTTGGGGAGAAAAGGTTCGGTCCCAGACACAGTTGGGGTGGGAGTGAGCTGGAGGCGGAGCTTGATGATCAAAGCCATTTCCCTGCTCTGTCTGTCACTCAGTTTCCTCTCCGGACCCGCCTCTCACTCTCTGTCAGCTCTTTCTCAGCCAGGTCGGACCGGGCTGTATAAAAAAGGAAGGGGAGGAAGCTCGGCTCTCATTCGGCAGCGGTTGGAGTGAAGTAGCGTGATGTCTGGAAGAGGTAAAGGAGGCAAAGGCCTGGGAAAAGGCGGAGCGAAGCGGCACCGGAAAGTGCTCCGTGATAACATCCAGGGCATCACCAAACCAGCCATCCGGCGCCTGGCTCGCCGTGGCGGGGTCAAGCGCATCTCGGGCTTGATCTACGAGGAGACCCGCGGGGTGCTGAAGGTTTTCCTGGAGAATGTGATCAGGGATGCAGTCACCTACACTGAGCACGCCAAGCGCAAGACAGTCACCGCCATGGATGTGGTGTACGCTCTGAAACGCCAGGGCCGCACTCTCTATGGATTCGGCGGCTGAGGATAAAGCGACCCATTTCCAGCGAACCCAAAGGCTCTTTTCAGAGCCACCCAAACTCTCCGATAGAGAGCGGAGACCTGAGGACGGAGAAGGCAGCACATAGGGAGGGGATAGTGTAACTGTTCTATAACGTGTCATTTTGCCCAGACATGACCCTTTCAGAAACGATACTTACATGAGTTGTGATGCTGGGACACAGCGTATGTTTTCATAGCCTGCTCTGTCCATGTGCCTGTTACAGACCGTTCAGGCGGCCATTAAGTTGTGATTCGGCTGATTATAATCTGGTTGAAATAAAATATCGATTCGGTGAGCTTCTGTTATTTTATCGTGGTACAATTTCAACAGCGGCAGCGTTGTTTAGATTGATTCGCGGTGGGTAGACGTTCGGCTGTTCAGTTTGACTGGGCTGTTTTAAACCCCGCCTTTCCTCCTGCCTGTAACAGACATATCAGGCAATAATCCCCACCTTTTGTCCGCGCTGATAGCTAACTAAGCTTTAATCGATTACTATAAAGCATCTGAGTTGCGAACGAGTGGCGTAATATATCTTAATATGTTATTTGATTTCCGGGTTTGAGAGGGTGAATTCAGCGGGCATTTTGCAATTGACCAACTGTCATTTCATGTTATCCGATCAGCCTCCAACAATTCTTTTCCTGTCTTTTCTGTGCCTTCCGGAGCTGTTTCTCTGTGGGCTGAGGGACAGGGCTGTATCCAATCCCAGCTCTAGGGCGGGCTCTCCATTCCCTTAAATAGGCAGCACCCTCAGCATTGACAGCAGCAGCCTGTGTGTGTGTTACAGAGAGTTAAAGAGAATGGCTAGAACCAAGCAGACAGCGCGCAAATCCACCGGAGGGAAAGCTCCTCGCAAGCAGCTGGCGACCAAAGCGGCCCGCAAGAGCGCTCCGGCCACGGGCGGAGTGAAGAAGCCTCATCGCTACAGGCCCGGCACGGTGGCTCTGCGGGAGATCCGCCGCTACCAGAAATCCACCGAGCTGCTGATCCGCAAACTGCCCTTCCAGCGCCTGGTGCGAGAGATCGCTCAGGACTTCAAGACCGACCTGCGCTTCCAGAGCTCGGCGGTGATGGCCCTGCAGGAGGCCAGCGAGGCTTACCTGGTGGGACTGTTTGAGGACACCAACCTGTGTGCCATCCACGCCAAGCGGGTCACCATCATGCCCAAAGACATCCAGCTGGCCCGCCGGATCCGCGGGGAGCGCGCCTAAACGGAGCATAGCCGGCCCTGCACACTCACCCCGAGAGTAAGAGAAAAACACAACGGCTCTTTTCAGAGCCACTAAACCATCCAGAGGGAGCAGAAAACGATGGGTTGTATTAATATTGTAGTTATAAAACCAGGAAGTAAGTACGGAATGAGTTATAAGCGATATTGACGTGGGCAGTGAAGTCCTATCTAATGAGATCTCCCGTGTTCGCAGAATTTATGACAGATTGTGAAATATAATTTTAACATCACATTGTGGTAGTAGATTATAAATTCCCGCGAATCTCCCTCTCTGTCTAGGTATTCATATGGCTTATCGTTGGGGGATGGCAAAGATTTGGTGCCAAGAGATCGAATTGTTACTTGCGGACATTAGTGTCGTATTTTAGGAAGTGCACAGGAGCTGAGTAAAGCATTAATGGGGAGTCAGTTAAACAAAGCCGCAGGCAGCGGCAGTCCAGTTCCAACTACTGAGATCTCTGGTGATCGCAGATTTTGCTATAAAAGATTCCAGAATTTAACTAATGGGGGTGGGATAGGATTGACGCCTAAAGATCAACGGCTCATTTTTAAATTTGAAAAGCCCACGAAGATGTAGAAAAGAAGTTTTTACAGAGGAAAATGCGTAGGTACTTAGGTGTTGATTTGTGTATCGATTACAAAAGTGTAGTTTATACAATCTAACTTTACCCTCTTCCCTCCTTTTACAGCTGAGAAAAAAAATCGCCTACGGGTACTTAGACTGGCTTTCTTCTCTGCCCCCAGAGAGAGAGCATATTATGAACACACTAGTGAACAAAGCTCAGTAGTATTTGCTACATCGACTGTATGCTTATTGCACTGGGTCAATTCAGCTCTTCCTGATGCAGTTGAAGGGAATGTGAAACCAAAGTCAAACCCGATCGGGACATTTCTCGTCCTGCAAGTACAAATTCAGCATGTGGGTGTGTGTTTTGCCGAGGGGTGGGGGTATGAGTGTGTGCAAGTGTAAAGAAGTATACGCGTACGTCTGAGAGGGTGCATGCCTGCGTGAGGGACAGTAGTGTGAGCGTATGAGAGATGGATCTCCGTGAGTGTCTGTGTACTTCGCTCAAAAGCTGTAAGAATCCAAGTGAAATTCTGTAAATCCATTTTTTTTAAGATTAGAATCAGTCTGACCACAGTCTCACACAGGGCACCTTGCACCTTAAAGGCATTATCTAGGCCAACGTGACATCAGTTGCTCAGGTTCACTTGAGAATGTAACTTTCAGATGTTCTGCGATTTACATTTGCAAAAACTGAAACCAACATGATCATTCTAAAAGATTACAGATTAACCAACAATCCGGGTCTTTGTTAATATGATTTCAGTTACATCACACTCTAAACTTCTGCGAAAAATTGTCTTCCGATCTTAGACTACAAACACGTGATGAAAGCTCCGAAAGCTAGTGCATAGAAATTAACCTGTTTGACTATAAGCTGGTGTTGCGTGATTTTTAACTTTATACATCACAGTCCAACATCAGCATCTCAAAACCGCAAGTGTTCAATAACAAGGCGATAGTAATTGACTGATCTCAGGCTCAAAGTTCTCCACAGTAAAATAAATCCGGCAAAGATGACGGCGTAGCCCCTTTCACGCATGTTGTGAGTGGCTCTGAAAAGAGCCTTTGGGTTGTCAGATTCAAGAATACTCTCTTCACTTTTTAGCGGATCCAGCAGCGGAAGATTTCTTGGGCAGCAGCACGGCCTGGATATTAGGCAGCACCCCGCCCTGAGCGATGGTCACCCCTCCCAGCAGCTTGTTGAGCTCCTCGTCGTTGCGCACGGCCAGCTGCAGGTGCCTGGGGATGATGCGGGTCTTCTTGTTGTCCCGGGCCGCGTTGCCGGCCAGCTCCAGGATTTCAGCCGTCAGATACTCCAGCACCGCAGCCAGATAGACCGGCGCTCCGGCACCCACACGCTCAGCATAGTTACCCTTTCTCAGGAGCCTGTGAACACGGCCCACCGGGAACTGCAGGCCAGCCCGGGACGACCGAGACTTCGCCTTGGCGCGAGCTTTCCCACCGCCCTTTCCTCTTCCAGACATGGTCACAAACTCACAAGCACTTTCACAGAAAATGCTGCACTCCGCCCACATTGCGGCCTCTTATACCTTCGGGAGGAATGGTGGGGCGGCCATTTCTGATTGGTCCCATTGTCCAGCCCCGCCTAATGTTGTTTCAATTC
This sequence comes from Chiloscyllium plagiosum, assembly GCF_037043375.1. Lineage (NCBI taxonomy): Eukaryota > Metazoa > Chordata > Chondrichthyes > Orectolobiformes > Hemiscylliidae > Chiloscyllium > Chiloscyllium plagiosum. Next base: position 12,010,665 of record NW_028270187.1, read on the forward strand.
CCAATCAGATATCTGCCTCATTCCCCAATCCGGAGAGGGCACGGGGAGGAAGGGCGGAAAGTACCGGCGCCAAATCATCAACCGCCTTCTTTCCAATTTGAAAATCCCGCCAATTTACAAACAAAGGAGTGTCTTTTATATTGAAAAATGAAGTACAAAATACGGAGGAAGTTTTTATAAAATACTCGTATCTTAATTTACTTTTAGTTTACAAATGTATACTTCACTCGATCTGTCTCTCCCTCATTTGGCGACCTGTATTCGTCCATTTCTGGTCTCGAGTGGGTAATTTTCTAAACCTTAAGAAGCTGAAAAGAAACACGCCAAACACTTCAGTCCGCACTTGACTTCTCACTTCACATTTCAATAGCACCCCGGCATGCTGATAAAGCAGCACACAACATTCTTCCGGCACAGTATCGATGGCGAACACGGTGTTTAGACGATATTCTAAAGCTGTCCTCCCTTATTGCTCTCGCTCTATCAGCAAAATCCAACCCGGCAGCTGTTTTGGCGTTCTCTCGGTTCCCTTTGAAAGCCTCTCACCGACCGCAGAAATTGCTTTGCTTTTTGCATTCTGAAAAATCAGATTAAACCCGCGCATTGCAATTTTTTTTTTTTTAAAAATCAGATGAAAGATGTGGACAAGTATGTATTGTTTGCTTGGGGAGAAAGTGAGGTCTGCAGATGCTGGAGATCAGAGCTGAAAATGTGTTGCTGGAAAAGCGCAGCAGGTCAGGCAGCATCAAGGGAACAGAAGAATCGACGTTTCGGGCATAAGCCCTTCTTCAGGAATTGTTTGCTTGCCAAGTTTAAAATCACGTAGCACCAGGTCATAATCCAACCAGCTAATTCGAAAGCACTAACTTTCGGAGTGCTGCTCCTTCATTAGGTAGTATGTAAGTTATGAAAATAAGTATTAACATTTTACCAGGGATTTTAGCAACTTTAAACAAACAAGATGAAAAAATGATTCACTGACTTTTAATCTGCCCACTCTCTACAGACAGGGAAGAAGCTGTTTATGCAATCATCCCCACAACTGTACCTCATTAATTTGCAAACCTTTTATATAAACAAATATAGCACTAGTAAAATTATCCAGTGAAGAATCATATGTAAACTAATTTGAAGGTTCAGCTCTCTCTGGGAAGTTGTGGGTGGCCTTTGAGTTGTGGATGTGTTTGTTTCAATGCGGTGCCCCACTTGGAGCTGGTGTACTTGGTCACCGCCTTTGTGCCCTCCGACACGGCGTGCTTGGCCAGCTCCCCGGGCAGCAGCAGCCGCACGGCTGTCTGGATCTCCCGGGAGCTGATGGTGCTGCGCTTGTTGTAATGGGCCAGGCGGGAAGCCTCCCCCGCGATGCGCTCGAAAATATCGTTGACGAACGAGTTCATGATGCTCATGGCCTTGGAGGAAGGTGCCAGTGTCGGGGTGAACCTGCTTCATCACATTTTAGATGTAGATGGAGTAGCTTTCTTACGTGGACCGCCTCCTCTTCTTGCCGCCCTTCGCTAGCGCCTTCTTAATGATTTTCTTCGCGCCCTTCTTGGAGGCTTGCTGTGCTTTCTTCTCATCAGCCATAGCGCCGCTCACTTTCGGTCACAGAATAAAGGAAAGCAGACTCGGAGCTCCCTTTTTATAGGTAAAAACAATGACTGCAGATGCTGGAAACCAGATTCTGGATCAGTGGTGCTGGAAGAGCACAGCAATTCAGGCAGCATCCGAGGACAGGCAAAATCGACGTTTCGGGCAAAAACCCTTCATCACCGAAGACGTCATCAATGCTAATAAGGGATGGGGAATCCTGGTTCCTGAATGGGTGGCTCAGACGGTGTCATTCCCAAACACATGTTTCTGTGATTGGTTTGTGTGGGACCCAATGTGGATCTGTCAGAATCGACAAAATGTGAAGTGGATGGTGATTCTGTTCCTGTCAGTCTGACTGAGGGAGATTTGTTTTGTGTCTGGAACACAGAAAGTGACTGTGGTATTGGCTCGGTTTCCTTTTGTTCCTTGTTGTGCTGATGTGGGAGTGGAAGGGCGTGTTTCTAGCTCCGCAGGTCTGTTTCTGGTCCTCTCTCTGGGCTGGAATTAACACTGAGTTTGCCACTTTTCTCAGTGGTTAGCACGACTGCCTCACCGCGCCAGGGACCCTGGTTCGATTCTAGTTTCGTGCGACTGTCTGTGTGGATTTTGCACATTCTCCCCGAGTCTGAGTGGGTTTCCTCCGGGTGCTCAGTTTCCCTCTCACAATTCGTGGGCGGCACGGTGGCACAGTGGTTAGCACTGCACTGCTGCCTCACAGCGCCAGAGACCCGGGTTCAATTCCCGCCTCAGGCGACTGACTGTGTGGAGTTTGCACGTTCTCCCCGTGTCTGCGTGGGTTTCCTCCGGGTGCTCCGGTTTCCTCCCACAGTCCAAAGATGTGCAGGGTCAGGTGAATTGGCCATACTAAATTGCCCATAGTGTTAGGTAAGGGGTAAATGTCGGGGTATGGGTGGGTTTCGCTTCGGCGGGTCGGTGTGGACTTGTTGGGCCGAAGGGCCTGTTTCCACACTGTAATCTAATCTAATTCGAAGACGTGCAGGGAGTTGAATTTGCGATGCTAACTGCCCATAATGTTCCGGGATGTGTAGGTTAGTTGCATTAATCAGGGGTAAATGCAGAATTATGGGGAATGGGTCTGGGTGGATTACTCTTCGGAGGGTCGGTGTGGACTTGTTGGGCCGAAGTGCCTAATTCTACACTGTAGCGATTCTAAGACTGTGAATGTTTTCTAGGTTTGGGGTTGATGGAATTCGTTCTCAACTGCACGGAGTTGGAGAGAGATGAAAAAAAAAAGTCCCTATTTAAAACTTTTCTTGAGTCATAGGTTGAAAATGTCTGTCTTGACTGTGGGATTAATATATTTCTGAGAACTTGATTGCTAACTGTGGGCCCAGAGACCGATATATAACTGTTTGCTTTGCAAGTAACGACAGCGTATCAGAACCACGTTGCTACTCTTTTTATTTAGGAGTATTGAACTTTCACGCAGGGATTTAGAGCAATTGTCCTTCTCTTATGAATGCCTGTTAACCAGCAACCGTTAGCATGATATATATGTCTCACTTTAACCTTATATCTATCTTAGACATTTGGCATGAATTCAACACCACCGAGGCTCTGGTCCTCTGTGTAATAGTCAATTAGTGTTACTTCAGGACAGGTTTAATTCTGTATCCATCAAACACTGATGGAAGCGATAAAACTTTACACCATTTGCCTGCCACTTGCAAATGTTCCTCCAATCTGTGCCTATCCATTACTGGGAGGTTTTTGTTTACTCTATTTCACAGTCTTTACATGTCAGTATGTAACTGGACTGTAACTCAAACCTTCTGAAGTGTAACCTGTTGTTTCTTACTCTGTAGGTGTCAGTCATTAACATAAGAATGTGTCTCATTTAGTATCTACAATTTTGAGTGTGACCAAACACCACTTTAGACAGTCTCAGGTAGGACTCCCTCCCCTCCACAACAAATCCTTACAATCAACTTCTGCGATTTGACAGTAAGTTTGTATTTATAACTGCAGCATTTGGCAAGAGGCAATATCTTGTACATTGCAGAAATTGACAATAACAATTTTATTGCTGATGTTACACTGTTTGTCAGTTTCTCACCAATAGATAGTTGCATTGTATCCTAACAATTTAATGCTTTGCAACTGACTCCATATTTCATTCTGTAACTGCCAGTTTGTTGTTTCTAAACTTGTTTTTACTCAGTTTTTGTGGTTTTGTTCGCCGAGCTGGAAATTTTTGTTGCAAACGTTTCGTCCCCTGTCTAGGTGACATCCTCAGTGCTTGGGAGCCTCCTGTGAAGCGCTTCTGTGGTGTTTCCTCCGGCATTTATAGTGGCCTGTCCATGTCGCTTCAGTTCCAGCTGTCTGCTGTAGTGGCCGATATATTGGGTCCAGGTCGATGTGTTTGTTGATGGAGTTTGTGGATGAGTGCCATGCTTCTCGGAATTCCCTGGCTGTTCTCTGTTGTCCCAGTCGAATTCATGTTGCTTGTCGTCTGACAGGGGACGAAACGTTTGCAACAAAAATTTCCAGCTCGGCGAACAGAACCACAACAACGAGCACCCGAGCTACAAATCTTCACCCAAATTTGAACTCAGTTTCTGTCAATGAATGGCATGTGAGAGAGCAAATATCTCAACATTTCTAACTTTCAGATGAATGTTTTTTTTTTCACTCCATCCCCGTTATATTACGGTGACTTGTAATTGAATCTGTCAGTGTGTGGTCTGTGAGCACACACAGTAAGTTACAGATAAAGCTAAAGGTGAATGTTGCCTCCCATTTCTGTCATGCAATTGCAGAGTATACACTACAGTTATGAATTTATTTCAGGATTTTGTCAGTTTAAATGTCTCAAAGCAGAGGACAAAAAGAAAAATCAGAATTCTGTGACATTTTTATCTGTCTGTGTGCACTTAGCTCTGAGAATATGTGAGTGCTATCAAAATGTACCTGTCAGTTTTTTTTAATGAATTGTTTTAAACCTTCACCTGTCAGTTTCTGCAATGTGAATGTTTATGTGCAGTTTTCATTCTGTACCGGAGTTTCAACTACATGAATGAATGAGTACATTTGAAAGTATCTATACCTTTCAGTGTGTGCTCTGTGAATAAATGTGTACTTACAATATTTGTCTCTGTTTAACATGACACTTGCCAGAAACTGCAGAAGCTCTTTTTATTTCAAATCTCTGTTGCTCAACATGCAAAAGATTTTATCATTTGCCATCAATGTCTGGGTAGCATGGTGGCACACTGGTGCCAGGGACCCAGTTTCAATTCCCCAACCTTGGCTCATTGTGCAAACTGCTCCCCACGTCTGCATTGGTTTTGTTACAACAAACCTCTTTACTAATTTAAAACCAGCAACACAGAAAAGATTTATCCCATGCAGTAATCTGTGAAAATTCAATAGCCAAGAACACATTAAAGATTAAAGCTTTATTTATTAAAGTATAACAGAGTGATTAACTAACAACTACTTACAACTCCTTCCTCGAACCTATCTTCTATAATACTACTCTGATCGAACTCCTGATTAAGATTTACAAAACAAAACTTCATACCTCAAAACCAGGCAACTTTTGGTTCTTTTCTGTATTCCTTTCTTTTGTTCTTCTTGGAGATTGTGCTTCACAGGTCACTGATCGATAAAGGTACCTTTAAGAGAGCTATTTTTCAGGCAGTCTTTTTACATGCTGGTGGTTTGGCAATTCTCCTTCTAATAGTTAATTTTTTCCCGGTCTTGTACCTTCAGAGCATCGGACTGTATCATTGGCTTATAAGATTGTCAATATACTCAATTCATACTGGATTGGAATTTGGTATTTTCGGGATATAATTTAAACCGATTGGTTGAATTCAATTTTGTTTTTGTCTCCAGGCAAGCAGCTCCTTGAGTTGTTTGACCAAATGTTACTTTTTTTTTCAGAACACTTGGTGCTGTCCAGAAGTTCAACTGGCTTAAAGGTAGTTATACTCACGTCTTCAGAACAGTTTCCTCTGGGTATTCCAGTATCCTTCCACAGTCCAAACAAGCAGGTTAGCTAGATGGTAAATGGCACTGTAATATTCAGCAATGTTCAGAATAGGTGGATTAACTATGTTTAAGATGTGGTTATGGGGGTAGGCGTCTATATCTGGGTGAGATGTGCTTTGGCAAGTTGTTGCAGGCCTGTGGGCCGAATGATCTCTACCTGTACTGGAGGAACTCTGTACTGCAAATTAAAGTGAGACATTTTATACCATTGTCAGTCTCTGGCACTCTGAAGCAGGTTGGAAAATTTTTACAACTTTTATTCAAAAGGTACTGTTTAGGATTGTAAGTTATTTTCTGGATTGGTCAGTCTCTGGTCTGAATGTGTACTTTGAATTTATTGTTCACATGTTTATAACAAGGCCAGTATGAGAGTTTCTTCATTCCGTGCCCAATAATTTCTGGGTATCTGTCTGAATGCATACCTTTTCATGTCAATGTTTGATTTTCCTTTGGACTACTTGAAAACAAAGTATTTATTCAGTCATTTTGTCTGAGATTTGTTCTACTTTTTGTGGAAACAAATTAACTTGCAATATTTGTTTCAATCTGATGCTTGGCTGCTATTTAATTCCTCCAGTCTGGATAAAAAGATTCAAGAATTACATCCAGTCAGAGAGTCAGACAGCAAGTTTAAGCCATGGTGAGATAATTGGATGAATAATTAGTCTGAATTTTTATTTACTTCTTTCCCAACTTAAGTGGAATACATTGTGAACATGCAATAGGTTCAGTATTTTCTAATAAACAAGTAGAATTTACTTTTCGATTTAAAAGCTTTAGGAAGTTCACTTTTAAACTGGGACTGACATACTTCACTCTCACACTGTCCTGGATAACTTGTTTAATGAAATGCTAGTTCTCCCAACTGTGATATCATGCCCCTCATGACTTTTCTATTTTTGCCTATAGACCTACGAACCTGACAGTATTTCTGTAAGTTGCAAGTTATTCTGTCTCCACTGTGTATTGGCACCATCTTACTCTTTGTTGTGTCCAGAAATTATCTCAGTTTCCTTCAAGTCCTTCATGACACAAATAAGGACAATAACTGGAGCAATCTGCAACTGTTTGTTCTTCTGTGAGTACAGAACTAATCTTGTTTCTTCCATTTACTTGTACGGTTTGTGTACTCAGAAAGTACTTTCTACCTGTCAGTCTGTGCTATCCTTCAAAACTCAGCTCAGATGTGACAGACGGTCAACAGATTAGAGCAACGTTGTCCAGTGAAAAACTTGGAAACTAAAATTTAATGTTGTCTACACGGGCTGTTGTGTATACGTACTGATTTTATGTATAAAAAACATTTTTGAACGGAATAGTTGTTATGATACAAGGATGCCAACACTCACTTGATCCTGCGTTGTGTTACTGAGCAGTTTAAATGTTTGCTGTAAAGTGGACAGCCAATTAGCAAAGGAGAGCATTTTCAGTTCATGTTTCCTGAAGTGAATGGTAAAGACTTTATTTTCTTTGACTGTTTGTGTCTGTAAGATTCACTGGTAAGTGAAACCACAACATATTGTCTAGTCCCACTTGCCAGCATTTGACGCGTATCCCTCTAAACTTGTATATATCCAGGTGCCTAGAAAAGGTTGTGATTGTACCCACTACCTCCACTTCCTCTGGTAGCTCATTCCATTCAATTGCCACCCTCTATGTGATAAAGTAACCCCATAAATCCTTTATAAATCTTTTTTCCACAATTCAAACCTGTGCCGTCTATTTTTGCACTCACCCACATTTGGAAAAAGACCTTGGCTATCACCATATCATGCCCCTCATGATTTTCTCAACCTGTACAAAGGTCACACCTCATTCTCCGACAGTCCAGGGATCAAAGCAACAGCCTGTTCAGCCTCTCCCTAAAACTCAAAACCTCCAGTCCTGGCAATGGAAAGTCCTGATGAGAGTAATGCAGTTGACGTGGTTTACATGGACTTCTGTAAGGCCTTTGTCGAAGCATAACCCCCCCCCCCCCCCCCCTCCGACCAGGGATGAAAGACTCAGCAGGCAGGCAGGCAGCATTCAGGCAAGTGGTCGGTGTTTATTCAAGCAGAAACGGGTTAGTGCAAGGAGAGGGCCAAATGATCTTCTCCCGAGACTGGCCTCAGAACAGAAGTTCATGACGCACTCTGATTTTACAATAATAAGCAATATTGTTTCTAAATTTTCTGATAACAATCACATACAACTTGATTATGATGTTCCTCCCTCTTAGTTTGCATACCGTAATCAATGAGGCACCTAATCAATGATGGGCATTTCCATGGACAGCTCCAGGATCCCCGACCTCTCAGAGTTTAGAGGACACTGTAATCTCTAGGCCTTGCAGTCTTTCTATGCATCCTATTCATTCACATTCCAAAGTTATTTTCTAGTCACCCTTGGGTTTCTCTCAGTCTAGCTTGTCTCTCAGGACTGCTTGAATATTGTTATTCATTGTATTCCATTTTATAAAGTTCAATTGCTCCTCTGATATAATTAGCACAGTGGGGAATATATGAAGAAAAAGACAAAAGGACAGTTTGTTTTGACTTACTTGCCATCGACTTGTAATTTTAATTTCTGTTATAAAAACTCAGTTACAAAATGTAAAGTAATTTAGCTATCCCAACTATTAGCACTTTGTGATTAATGGGCTGTGAGCAATCTATTGTGTTCTGGGTGTAAGAGAAGTCATTATCTAAACCTTCACTTCCAGGTTTAAATGCTTCTTTTCCTCTTTATGCTTTAGTATTATGCACCTATATTTTAGGCTGGAAACTACTGAGATGATGCTACGTCTCTTTACGAGAACCTAATTCTTAATATTCTAACTTATTTCAAGAAACTACATACTATAAGATAACTTGAGCTGTTTTAGGGCATTAATGGGCTGTAACTAGCACCTGGTGTCTGATCATTAACTGGGAATATTACCCTTTCATTTAATGTGGCTAGAATTACTCATTTATTGGACCTTCGGTCTGCTTGTCAGAACTGTTTCGAATGGGACCAGGCTGGGCCCTTCTTACTGTCCTCGCAGTGGCTTATTGAATGATATCATTCTGCCTTACTGTGCGAGTAGGCTGCTTGGTGTAGTTTCTTCCTGCCATTGCGTTTCACATCCTGCTGTTTAATTCTTAAAGGCCAGCTTGTGTTAACAGATATGGGACACTCTATTCTGGCCAGGTACAGGCCACCCCTACAGCCTTTGACAAAGTCCCATATAAAAGACTGGTCCAAACCCAGCTCTTGGAGTCTTAAGCAAATTGGAGCTGAAATGAGCTTGCAGCCAGGATGCAAACTATAATGGTGGTGGGTTGTGTTTGTGACTGGAAGCCTGTGACCAGTGGTGTACCACAGGGATCAGTGCTTGGACCCTTGCTGCTTGTTATGTACATATTAACAATTGGATGTGAATGTAGAAAGTATAATTAGTAAGCCCGCAGATGAATTTTTCATGTGGAAATATTACACGTTTCAGTGCAGCCTTGGAGTGCAAAGGGCCTGTTCCTGTGCTGTATTGTTCTTTGCTCTCTGACATGAAAGTTGGTGATGTTGTTGACAGTGAGGGAGATGGTCTCAGGCTACAATATGAGGACATTGGGGACTGCAATGACAGATGGAATTTAATCCTGATAACTGTGAGGTAATGAATTTTGGGCAGTCTAATAAGGGAAAGAATTACACAATGAAGGATTGGTCCCGAGGGAGTACTGAGGAACAAAGGGACTTTGGTGTACAAGTCTATAGATCACAGAAGGTGTCAGCACAGGCAGACAGGCTGCTGAAGAAGGCATACAGAATGCTTTCCTTCAGTACCGGAGCTGTTGAATATAAGAGCAAGGAAGTCTTATTACAACTTTGTAAGACAGATCAAATACTGTGTGCAGTTCTGATTGCCACACAATTAGAAGGAAGGGATTGGCTGGAGAGGATGCAGTGGGTTGAAAAGTCTCCTGAAAAGGGACGACTGTATGAGCTGGGTTTGGTTTCCTTGGAGCAGAGAAGGTTGAGGGAGGATCTGACTGAGATATACTAAATTGTGAAAGATGCCTCACTGTCACATGGCAAAAGTTGAAGTGGAGGGGAAAACAGTTTAGAGGATATCTGAGAAAAATATTTTGACGTAAAGTTTGTAATATGCTGCCTGAGTGTGTGATGGAATACTCTCACAGCATTTAAGCAGCATCTGGATATGCCGTTAAGAAACCAGGGCATAGTCGGCTATGGGCCAAGTGCAGGTAAATGGCATGAATGCAGATTGGAGTTTGTTGGACATCATGGACATGGTGGACTGAAGGGTCTGTTTTTCTGCTGTATGACTCTATAACTATAAAATCCTTGTAAATGTTTTCTGCACCATCTCAAGTTTAACAACATTCTTCCTGGAGAAGGGTGATGAGCATTGTATGCAATCTTGCAAAAGTGGCATCACTGACGTCTTGTACAGCCACCACATGACATCCCAACTCCTACACTCAATGTTCTGACCAATGAAGGCAAGCATGCCCAATGCCTTTTCACCGCCCTGTCTACCTGTGACTCGACTTTCAAGGAAATATGAACCTGCACCCCTCAGTCTCTTTGTTCAGAAACAATCCCCAAGACCCCACCATCAAGCGTAAAGGTCCACTCCTGAATTTGTCTCATCAAAATCTAACACCTCACATGTATCCAAACTAAATTGAATTCTTCTCGCAAAAAGATAAAATGAGCAGCTCGGGGGTGGGGGTATACTTACCAGTGGTAAGCCACAGGATACAGGTCTCTGGCACAGAATCTGTCCCTGCTGCTCAAATGTGAAGCGGGGAGAGGAACATCGCATTAGTCATTGGGTTCTCCATAGTTAAAGGGACAGATAGGATGTTCTGTGGGAAAGAGAGAGACTCATGGTTGGAGTGTTCCCTCCCAGGTGCCAGGGTGCATGATGTCTCAGATAGTGTTTTTGGGATCCTTGAAGAGGAGGGGGAGCTGCCCCAAGTCATGGTCCACCTAGACACTAACAACATAGGTATGACAAGGGATGTGGATTCAAGGCAGAAAGTCAGGGAGCTAGGATGGAAGCTTGGAGCTAGAACAAACAGAGTTGTTATCTCGGGTTTGTTGCCTGTGCTACATGCTAGCGAAGTGAAGAATAGGGAGAGAGAGGAGTTGAACAGTTTTTCACAGCAGAGAGCGGCGCGAGCTGGGCGGAAGTGAGGTTGGAGAGCAGAGCTGGTCGGGAAGGTAAGTGATTGATATATAAAGAACTTACCTCGACGCCAACGGTCTTTTCACCTCAGAGAGTGGCGCGAGCTGGGCGGAAGTGAGATTGGAGCGCAGAGCTGGTCGGGAAGGTAAGTGATTGATATTTGAGTGGGTGTGTTCTGGACCCCAGGCCATACATAGTAGGGCCTCCCTCCCATCCTCCTCCTCGAACCTAATTTTAAAGTCCACAGGTAAGCTACTCAGTGTTCTTGTTTTGGATACGAGGTGTAGGGTAATGGCAGCGCAGGCAGTGGAATGTTCCTCCTGCAGGATGTTTGAGGTAGGGGTGACCACCGATACTCCTGCCGACTTCATCTGCAGGAAATGCAGTCAGATCCTGCTCCTCACAGAACGAGTTAGGGAACTGGAACTGCAGTTGGATGAACTGAGGATTATTCGAGAGGCTGATAGAAGCGACAGGGACATAGCTACGCCAGAGAACAGAGGTAGCTGGGTAACAGTTAGAGGTGGGAAGGGGAGGAAGCAAGCAGTGCAGGGATCCCCTGTGGTCGTTCCCCTAAACAATAAGTATACCGCTTTGGATACTGTAGCGGGGGACGGCCTAGCAGGGGTAAGCTGCAGTGACCGGGTCTGTGGCGCGAGGTGTGGCTCTGAGACCCAGAAGGGAAAGGGGGAGAGGAGGAGAACACTAGTTATAGGAGACTCTCTAGTTAGAGGGACGGACAGGTGGTTCTGTGGACATGGGCGAGACTCTCGGATGGTTTGTTGCGTCCCGGGTGCCAGGGTCCGAGACGTCTTGGACCGTGTCTTCTGAATCCTTAAGGGGGAGGGTGTGCAGCCAGAAGTCATGGTGCACGTTGGCATCAACGACATAGGTAGGAAGAGGGGTGGGGAGGTCATTCAAGAGCTCAGGGAGTTAGGCTGGAAGCTAAAAGCTAGGACAGAGAGTCGTCATCTCTGGGTTGTTGCCGGTGCCATGTGACAGTGAGGCAAGGAATAGGGAGAGTGTACAGTTGAACACGTGGCTGCAAGGATGGTGTAGGAGGGAGGGTTTCAGGTATTTGGACAATTGGACTGCATTCTGGGGAAGGTGGGACCTGTACAAGCAGGACAGGTTGCACCTGAACCAGACGGGCACCAATATCCTGGGGGGTAGGTTTGCTAGCACTCTTCAGGGGGGTTTAAACTAATTTGGCAGGGGGATGGGATCCGGACTTGTAGTCCAGCAAGTAGGCTAGCTGTTTGTCAGGATGTCCAAGAATGTAGGGAGGCTGTGAAGAAGGTAGCACTGACAGGGAATACTTGCGGACACAGAGATGGGTTCAAGTGCGTATACTTCAACGCAAGGAGTATCAGAAATAAGGTAGGTGAACTTAAGGCGTGGATCGGTACCTGGGACTACGATGTTGTGGCCATCACGGAAACGTGGATAGAAGAGGGACAGGAATGGTTGTTAGAGGTTCCTTGTGACAGATGTTTCAGTAAGATTAGGGAGGGTGGTAAAAAAGGAGGGGAGGTGGCGTTGCTAATTAGAAATGGTATAACGGCTGCAGAAAGGCAGTTCGAGGGGGATCTGCCTTTGGAGGTAGTATGGGCTGAAGTCAGAAATAGGAAAGATACAGTCACCTTGTTGGGTGTTTACTATAGGCCCCCCAATAGCAGCAGAGATGTGGAGAAACAGATTGGGAAACAGATTTTGGAGAGGTGCAGAAGCCACAGGGTAGTCGTCACGGGCGATTTCAACTTCCCAAATATTGATTGGAAGCTCTTTAGATCAAGTAGATTGGATGGGGCGGTGTTTGCGCAGTGTGTCCAGGAAGCTTTTCTAACTCAGTATGTAGATTGTCTGACCAGAGGGGAGGCCATATTGGATTTGGTACTCGGTAATGAACCGGGACAAGTGATGGGCTTTAGTGGGTGAACATTTTGGTGATGGTGACCACAATTCTGTGACTTTCACCTTGGTTATGGAGAGAGATAGGTGCGGGCAACAGGGTAGGTTTTACAATTGGGGGAAGGGTAATTACGATGCTGTAAGACAGGATCTGAGGAGCATAAGTTGGAAGCATAGGCTGTCAGGGAAGGATGTCGTGGAAATGTGGAACTTTTTCAAGGAACAGATACGACGTGTCCTTGATATGTATGGATCTGTCAGGCAGGAAAGAAATGGTCGTGTGAGGGAACATTGATTGACGAGGAAGGTTGAATGTCTTGTAAAGAGGAAGAAGGAGGTTTACATAAGGTTGAGGAAACAGGGTTCAGACAGAGCAGTGGAGGGATACAGGATAGCCAGAAGGGACCTGGAGAGCTAAGAGAGGGCATGAAAAATCTTTGGCGGATAGGATCAAGGATAACCCAAAGGCATTTTATACGTATGTGAGAAACATGAGAATGACGAGAACGAGGGTAGGCCCGATCAAGGACAGTAGTGGGAGACTGTGTATTGAGTCGGGAGAGATAGGAGAGGTCTTGAATGAGTACTTTTCTTCAGTATTTATGAACGAGAGGGGCCGTATTGTTGAAGAGGAGAGTGTGAAATGGACTGGTAAGCTAGAGGAGATACTTGTTAGGAAGGAAGATGTGTTGGACATTTTGAGCAACTTGAGGATAGACAAGTCCCCCGGGCCTGACAGGATATATCCTAGGATTATGTGGGAAGCAAGAGAGTACCGTTGGCAATGATCTTTTCGTCTTCACTATCAACGGGGGTGGTACCAGGGGACTGGAGAGTGGCGAATGTTGTGCCCCTGTTCAAAAAAGGGAATAGGGATAACCCCGGGAATTACAGGCCAGTTCGTCTTACTTCCGTGGTAGGATAAGTAATGGAAAGGGTACTGAGGGATAGGATTTATGAGTATCTGGAAAGACACTGCTTGATTAGGGACAGCCAGCACGGATTTGTGAAGGGTAGGTCTTGCCTTACAAGTCTTATTGAATTCTTTGAGGAGGTGACCAAGCATGTGGATGAGGGTAGAGCAGTGGATGTAGTATACATGGATTTTAGTAAGGCATTTGATGAGGTTCCCCATGGTAGGCTTATGCGGAAAGTCAGGAGGCATGGGATAGAGGGAAATTTGGCCAATTGGATAGAAAACTGGCTAACTGGTCGAAGTCAGAGAGTGGTGGTAGATGGTAAATATTCAGCCTGGAGCCCAGTTACAAGTGGAGTTCCGCAGGGATCAGTTCTGGGTCCTCTGCTGTTTGTAATTTTTATTAATGACTTGGATGAGGGAGTCGAAGGGTGGGTCAGTAAATTTGCAGATGATACGAAGATTGGTGGAGTTGTGGATAGTGAGGAGGGCTGTTGTCGGCTGCAAAGGGACTTAGATATGATGCAGAGCTGGGCTGAGGAGTGGCAGATGGAGTTCAACCCTGCCAAGTGTGAGGTTGTCCATTTTGGAAAGACAAATAAGAATGCAGAATACAGGGTTAACGGTAGGGTTCTTAGTGAGGTGGAGGAACAGAGAGATCTTGGGGTCAATGTTCATAGATCCTTGAAAGTTGCCACTCAGGTGGATAGAGCTTGTAAGAAGGCCTATGGTGTATTAGCGTTCATTAGCAGAGGGATTGAATTCAAGAGTCGTGAAGTGATGTTGCAACTGTACAGGACTTTGGTTAGGCCACATTTGAAGTACTGTGTGCAGTTCTGGTCGCCTCACTTTAGGAAAGATGTGGAAGCTTTGGAGAGGGTGCAGAGAAGATTTACCAGGATGTTGCCTGGAATGGAGAATAGGTCGTACGAGGATAGGTTGAGAGTGCTAGGCCTTTTCTCGTTGGAACGGCGAAGGATGAGGGGTGACTTGATAGAGGTTTATAAGATGATCAGAGGAATAGATAGAGTCGACAGTCAGAAACTTCTTCCCCGGGTACAACAGAGTGTTACAAGGGGACATAAATTTAATGTGAAGGGTGGAAGGTATAGGGGAGATGTCAGGGGTGGGTTCTTTCCCCAGAGAGTGGTGGGGGCATGGAATGCGCTGCCTGTGGGAGTGGAAGAGTCAGAATCTTTGGTGACGTTTAAGCGGCAATTGGATAGGTACATGGATGGGTGCTTAAGCTAGGACAAATGTTCGGCACAACGTTGTGGGCCGAAGGGCCTGTTCTGTGCTGTATTGTTCTATGTTCTATGAACATGTGACTAAAGGGATGGAGTTGGAGGGAGAATTTTGGATACCTGGTTAATTGTGGCTCACTCTAGAGTAGGTGGGACTTCTACAAACATGATGGTCTACACCTGAAGCAGAGGGGTACCAATATCCTGGGGGAAGTTTGCTAATGCTCTTTGGGAGGGTTTAAACAAATTCAGTAAGGGAATGGGAACCTAAATTGTAGTTTCTGTGTCCAGAGGTTAAGAGTAGTGAGGTTAGAAATATGGTTTCAATGTCACAGGAGTGCACCGCCAAACAGGAAGGTGGTTTGAAGTGTGTCTACTTCAACACCAGGAGCATCCGGAATAAGTTGGGTGAACTTGCAGCATGGGTTGGTACCTGGGACTTTGATGTTGTGGCCATTTCAGACACATGGATCAAGCAGGGACAGGAATGGTTGTCGTAGGTTCTGGGATTTAGATGTTTCGGTACGAACAGAGAAGATGGTAAAAGAGGGGGAAGGTATGGCAATGACAACATTACAGTGGTGGTAAGGATGTACAAAGACTCGTCTAATGAGGTAGTATGGGCTGAGGTTAGAAACAGGAAAAAAAGAGAGGTCACTCTGTTGGGAGTTTTCTACAGGCCTCAGAATAGTTCCAGAGATGTAGGGGAAAGGATTGTAAAGATGATTCTGGATAAGAGAGAGTGTAACAGGGTAGTTGTTATGGGACACCTATAACTTTTCAAAATATTGACTGGAAATACTATATTTTGAATACTTCGGATGGACCAGTTTTTGTCCAATGTGTGCAGAAGGGTTTCCTGGCACAGTATGTAGACAGGCCAACCAGGGGAGAGGCAACAATGGATTTGGTACTGGATAATGAACCCGACCAGGTGTTAGATTTGGAGGTAGGTGAGCACTTCGGTGAGAGTGACCACAATTTGGTTATGTTTACTTTAGCGAAGGAAAGGGAGGTCGGTATACACCGCAGGGCAAGATTTATAACTGGGGGAAACGGCAATTATGGTGCGATTAGGCAAGACTAATGACGCATGGATGGGAAAGGAAACTGCAGGGGATGGCACAATTGAAATGTGGAGCTTATTCAAGGAACAGCTACTGCGTGTCCTTGATTAGCATATACCTGTCAGGCATGGAGGAAGTGGACAAGTGAGGGAGTCTTGGTTTACTAAGGAAGTTGTCAAGAGGACGAAGGCGGCTTATATTATAATGAGGCGTGAAGGCGCAGCTAAGGCGCTTGAGAGTTACAAGCTAGCCAGGAAAGACCTAAAGAGAGAACTAAGAAGAGCCAGGAGGGGACAAGAGAAGTCTTTAGCAGATAGGATCAAGGAAAATCCTAAAGCTTTCTATAGCTATTTCAGGAATAAACGAATGACGAGAATAACTTCCGGGCCAATCAAAGACAGGAGTGGAAAGTTGTGTATGCAGTCCGAAGAGATAGGAGAAGTGCTAAATGAATATTTTTCATTGTCTTTTTCCCCGTGTGAATACCAATGTTGTTGTGGAGAATACGGAGTTACAGGCTACTAGACTAGATGGAATATAGGTTCACAAGGAGGTGGTGTTAGCAATTCTGGGAAGTGTGAAAATAGATAATCCCCTGGGCAGATGGGATTTATCCTAGGATTCTCTGGGAAGCCAGGGAGGAGATTGAAGAGCCTTTGACTTTGATCTTTGTTGTCATTGTCTACAGGAATAGTGCCAGAAGACTGGAAGATAGCAAATGTTGTCCCCTTGTTCAAGAAGGGGAGTAGAGACTACCCTGGTAGTTATAAATCAGTGAGCCTTACTTCGGCTCTGAGTAAAGTGTTGGAAAAGTCTACAAGAGACAGGATTTATAATCCTCTCGATAGGAATAAGTTGATTAGGAATAGTCAATATGATTTTGTGAAGTACAGGTCATGCCTCAAAAACCTTATTGAATTCTTTGTGAAGGTGACCAAACAGATGGATGAGGGTAAAGAAGTTGATGTGGTGTATATGGATTTCAGTAAAGTGCTTGATTAGGTGTTTTCAGTAAGGTTCCCAATGGTAGGCTCTTGCACAAAATATGGAGGCATGGGATTGAGGGTGATTTAGCGGTTTGGTTCAGAAATTGGCTATCTGAAAGAAGACACAGGGTGGTAGTTGATGGGAAATGTTCATCCTGGAGTTCAGTTACTAGTGGTGTATCGCAAGGATCTGTTTTGGGTCCACTGCTGACCTGGGTAAGAGCGCAGAAGGATGGGTTAGTAAATTTGTGGATGACACTAAGGTCAGTGGAGTTGTGGACGGTGCCAAAGGACATTGCAGATTACAGAGGCACATGGATAAGCTGCAGAACTGGGCCGAGAGGTGGCAAATGGAGTTTAATGTGGAAAAGTGTGAGATGATTCACTTTGGAAGGAGCAATAGGAATAAAGAGTACTGGGATAATGGTAAGGTTCTTGGCAGTGTAGATGCGCAGAGAGACATCCATGTACATGTGCGTAGATCCCTGAAAGTTGCCATCCAGATTGATAGGGTTGTTAAGAAGGCATACAATGTGTTAGCTTTAATTGGGAGAGGGATTGAGTTTTGGAACCATGAGGTCATGCTGCAGCTGCACAAAACTCTGGTGTGGCCGCACTTGGAAAATTGCGTCCACTTCTAGTCACCACATCACAGGAAGGATGTGGAAGTTTTGGAAAGGGTTCAGAGGTGATTTACTGGGATGTCATCTGGTCTGGAGGGAATGTCTTACGAAGAAAGGCTGAGGGGCATCAGGCTCCATTAGAGAGAAGAAGTTTGAGAGGTGACTTAATAGAGACACATAAAATAATTAGAGGGTTAGATAGTGTGGACAGTGAGAGCCTTATTCCTTTGATGGTGATGGCTGGCAAAAGGGGACATTGCTTTAAATTGAGGGATGATAAATATAAGACAAATGTCAGAGTAGTCTCTTTACTCAGTAGTAGTAGAGGCATGGTATGTTCTGCCTGCAACTGTAGTGGACTCGCCAACTTTATGGGCATTTGAATGGTCATTGGATAAATATATGGATGAAAATGGAATAGTATACTGTGCTGTCATGTTTTATGTTCTATTATCTCACTAAATCTTTCCTACTCCATCGTTTCAAATTACAATTATGTGATCGCATTGATTATTTGAGAAAATGGTATTGATTTTCTTGTATTTAATATCAGACTTCATGGGAATGCAGGGCTACTTGTAGAAAATGAAAGTTAATTTGAAATAATGGCACAAGAAACCTTTTTGGTGAAGACAGAGTCATAAAGAAAATCTGTTCCTGCAAGTTGGAGAAATGGAGAATGACGTTGTGCTAAAGGTGGGGATGGCAGCTCCTCTGCCACCATGATAGATTGATGGAAATGGAATGCTGTCTGAGTGGGAGTAGAATTGTTAGCTGGATGTCTCTGACTGCTGCAGACCACAATGACTCCACATGAGAGTGATCATTTCCTGTTGCCTGCAGTGTATATGAAACTCCATAACTGTCAGTCCCTGCTCTGCAGTTATGATGTTTGTATTGTGAACTAATTCTGAATCAGTCAGTTGCTGTGTGCGTGTGCAGTAATTATTTTCCACTGTCAGGAACAACATTAGAAATTCCTGGAGAAACTCAGTTCTGAATAGCAGCCACTAGCCCCAATACATTAACTCTACTTTCTATCAATGGATGCTGCCAGACGTGCTGAATTTTTCCAGCAATTTCTACATTTGTTTCTAGCCCCTAGCATGTTCAGTTTTATTTATCAGGCTTTGGCACACAATGGGTGTTTGGAATTCACATTATTTAATTGTCATGTCTCTGTATGTGACAAAAATTAATTAAACGTTTAACTCTGTCCTGCCCAATCACTAATAAACTTAATAACACTGTTTCATCCAGTAAATTGGTGACTTTTGTCTGGTTTCCTTCTATCTCTGTATTTAACGTCTATGTTATATATGGTTTTCTTTTCCATCTTGATTTTAACTTTAAAAAAGTCATATTAAATGTAGATTTAACGCCTATCCCAGGCACCTATTTCAGATAAGAATTCAGTCTAAACCCCTTGAAAAATAGTGTAAAATATCAATGGGCTTGACAATATTAGACAAGAACTTTCAAAAGCTGATTGGCAGCAGATGCTCGCAGGTAGTTGATGGCTGGAAAATAGGAAACCTTCAAAAATGAGATAACAAGGGTCCAGAGACAGTCTGTTCCTGTTAGGGTGACCGGCAAGCCTGGAAGTGTAGGGAATGCTGGATGATGGTGAAATTGAGGTTTTGGTTAAGAGAAAGAAGGAAACATACGTCAGGTATAGACAGGAGAGATCGAGTGAATCCTTAGAAGAGGCAAAGACAGTAGGAGTATAATCAAGAGGGAAATCAGGAGGGCAAAAAGGGGGCACGAGATAGCTTCTGCAAATAGTTTTCAGGAGATTCCCAAGGGATTTTATGAATACATTAAGGACAAAAGGGTAACTAGGGAGAGATTAGGGCCTCTCAAAGATCAGCAAGGTGGCCTTTGTGTGGAGACGCAGAAGATGGGGGAAGATACCAAATGAGTATTTTGCATCGGTGTTTATTGTGGAGAAGGACGCAGAAGATATACAATGGGGGGACATAGATGGTGACATCTTAAAATGTCCATATTACAAAAGTAGTATTACTGGATGTCTTGAAACGCATAAAGGTGGATAATCCCCCAGGACCTGATCAGGCATACTGTATAACTCTGTGGGAGGTTACAGAAGTATTTGGCATGTCCCTTGTCGAGATATTTTTAACATCGCTAGTCACAGGTGAAGTGCCGGAAGACTAGAGGTTGGCTAAGATGGTGCTACTATTTAAGAAAGGTGATAAGGAAAAGCCAGGAACTATAGGCTGGTGAGCCTGCCATTGGTGTTGGACAAGATATTGGAGGGAATCTTGAGAGACGGAACTTACACGTATTTCGACAGTCAAGGTCTGATTCGGGACAGTGAACATGGTCTTGTCCAAGGGAAACCATGATACACAAACTTGATTGAGTTTTTTGAAGAAGTAACGAAGAGGATTTCCCCATGCGAGACTGGTTAGCAAAGTTAGATCTCATGGAATACAGGGAGAACTAGCCATTTGGAAACAGAACTGGCTCGAAGGTAGAAGACAGAGGGTGGTAGTGGAGGGTTGTTTTTAAGACTGGAGGACTGTGAATAGTGGACTGTCACAAGGATCGGTGCTGGGTCCACTACTTTTTTGTCATTTGTATAAATGATTTGGATGTGAGCATAGGAGGTATGGTAAGTAAGTGTGCAGATGACACCAAAATTGGAAGTGTAGTGGACAACGAAGGAGGTTACCTCAGATTAAAATGGGATCTTGATCAGATGGGCCAATGGGCTGAGGAGTGGCAGATGGAGTTTAATTCGGATAAACGCAAGGTGCTGTACTTTGGGAAAGCACATCTCAGCAGGACTTATACACTTTATGGTAAGGTACAAGGGAGTTTTGCTGAACAAAGAGACCTTGAAGTGCAGGTACATAGTTCCTTCAAAGTAGAGTCGCAGATAGATAGGATAGTAAAGGCGGCATTTGGTATGCTTTCCTTTATTGATCAGAATAGAGTGCATGTTGAGGCCATACTGGACATTGGTTAGGCCACTTTTGGAATATTTCATACAATTCTGGTCTCCTTCCTATCAGGAGGATGTTGTGAAACTTGAAAGGATTCAGTAAAGATTTACAAGGATGTTGCCAGGGTTGGTGGATTTCAGCGAGAAGGAAAGGTTGAATAGGCTGGGGCTGTTTTCCATGCAGCATCGGAGGCTGAGGGGTGAACTTATTGAGGGTTATAAAATCATGAGGGCATGGATAGGATAAATAGACAAGGTATGTTCTCTGGGATGGGGGAGTCCAGAACTAGAGGGCATAGGTTTACAGGGAGATGGAAAAGAAATAAAAAGACCCAAGTGGCAAGTTTTTCATGTAGAGGGTGGTACATAAATGGAATGAACTGCCAGAAGAAGTGGTGGAGGCTGGTACAATTCCAACTTTTAAAAAGCACCTGAATGCATATATGAATAGGAAGGGTTTGGGGGGATATGGGCCGGATGCTGGCAGGTGGAAATAGATTGGTTTGGTTTATCTGGTCTGCATGGACAAATTGGACTGAAGGGTCTGTTTCTGTGCTATACATCTCTTTGACTCCATGATTGTTGAGGGTAGAGCGGTGGACGTGATCTATAAGGACTTCAGTAAGATGTTTGACAGGTTTCTTCATTGTAGACTGGTTAGCAAAGTTAGATCACATGAAAATCGCAGAGAACTAGCAATTTGGACACAGAATTAACTTAAACATGGAAGAGAGGGTGGCGGCGGAGGGTTACCTTTCAGACTGGAGACCTGTGATCAGTCATGAGCCACAAGGATCAGTGCTGGGTTCACTGCTTTTCGTCATTTATATAAATGATTTGAATGTGAACATAAAAGGTTTGCAGATGACACCAAAATTGGCAGTGTAGTGGATAGCAAAGAAGGTTCCCACCGAGTACAAAAGGATCATAATCAGATGGGCCAATGGGCTGAGCAGTGGCAGGTAGAGTTATTTCAGATAAATGCTAGGTGCTGCACTTTGGAAAGGCAAATCAAGGCAGGAGTTATATACTTAATGGTAAGGTCCTGGGGAGTATTAATAAACAAAGAGACCATAGAGTGCAGGCTCGTAGGTCCTTGAAAGTGGAGTCGCTGGTCGATAGGATAATGAAGACGACATTTAGTATGCTGTTCTTTATCAGTCCGAGCACAGAGTTTCGGGGTTCAGACGTCATGTTGATGCTGTACAGGTAATTGGTTCAGCCGCTTTTGGAATATTGTGTGCAATTTTGGTCTCCTTCCTATCGGAAGGATGTTGTGAAACATGAAACATTCAGAAAAGATTTACAAGATTGTTTCCAGGGTTGGAGTGTTTGAACGAAAGGGACAGGCTGAAGAGGCTGGGGTGTTTTCCCTGGAGTGTTAGAGGCTGAGAGGTGACCTTATAGTATTTTATAACCTTCATAAAATTCTGACCTTTATAAAATCAGGAGGATAATGGATAGACTAAATAGACAAGGCATTTTCCCTGAGGTGGGGGAGTCCAGAGCTAGAGGGCACAGGTTTCAAGTGAAAGGGGAAAGTTTTAAAAGGGACCTAAGGGGCAACCTTTTCATGCAGAAGGTGGTGTGTGTGTGTGTGTGTGTGTGTGTGTGTGGAATGAGTTGCTAGATGAAGTGGTGGAGGCTGGAACAATTCCAACATTTAAAAGGCATGTGGATGCGACATGAATAGGAACAATTTAGAGGGATGTGGGCCAAGTGTTGGCAAACGGCATCTGTGTTGGCTAATGGGATTTGATTAGTTTCGAATATCTGGTTGGCATAGGTGGGTCAGACCGAATGGTCTGTTTCTGTGCTCAACATCTCTATAACTCTCTGGCTGTGATTTATTACAATTATTGGCAAATGGGGTGATGTACGTAAAGAATGGAGAGAAAAAGAAAAAAATTAATTCCTCCGAGGGAATTGACTCTTGATTTGAAAATTTCTCTCTGGAAATTGAGTCAATGTGTGTCTAATTCAATCTGCTCTGTGACTGTGGAAAGGATGTTCTTCAGTCTGATTGTAGTAACATAACTGCTGTTTGTTAGAAGGAACTGATCACACTTGGTTTTGTACTGAGGACATATTACACTGTCATTGTCCTTCAAGTAATTGTCTGGAGGGAGACAGAAAATCAACATTAAGTCAATGGAATAATTTAATAATCATTTGGCTGTTCTTCCTTCAAGACAGCAATTCCAACAGGACCACAGGGCTGATTCTATTATTGCCTGAGCTGCTCTTTGGTGACTGTATCAAAAAAATCTGTACCAATTCGCTGAGAACCAGATCCTAACCAACTCCCCTACAAATGGGATGGGATAATCTAATGCAAGTGTGTGTCTGGATATGAAAGTTTCCTTATCCATCCATACCGGTCAGTTCCTGCTCAGTAAATGTGTGAAGACAATTATCAAGATGAACCTGTTAAATGCTGCTCTGTGAACATCTGAGTGTAATTATCAAACTGTAATTATCAATCCATATAATCTGTGCAAATATGCGAGTGAATACAGTTATCAATCTGTCCCTGTCACTCTCTGGTAAATATATTTACATTTTCTCACCACAGAGACAAATAGGGACAGACTGATAACTACACTCATACATTCATATAGCATAAACTGACAGGTGCAGATTGGTAACTGAACTTGTGTATACACATAGGAGAAACTGCCAGGGACTGGTTCATAAATACATTTAACACATTTTAAATAAATACGATCAGTCTCTGTGTGTTTGTCTGATGTGGATATGTGAGCTTAGTTATCCTGTCAGTTTCTGCCCTGCGAACGTGTGTGTTTGCTTAACCAATCTGTCCCTAATAGTTTCTCCTGTGTGTCTGAGAATGTAGTTATCAACCTGAACATGTAAGTTTCAGCTATGAGAACGTGTCAGTTTCTGTTGTATGAATATTAAATGCAGTCATCAATTTGAACCAATCAGTTTAATCTGTGAAAATGCAGATATTCACCTCTACCTGTTAGTTTAACCGATATCAACATGAGTGCAATTATCAAACAGTCCGGGTCAGGTTTTGCTATTTGACACCAGAGTATCATTGTCAATCTGTTCCTACTACGTCAATATGACAGTGTAGATACTAATGGGTTCCCGTCAGTTTCTTCCCTGTCAATATGTGAATACAGTTATTGAGCAGTACCCATCAGCTTCTGCTCTGAGAGTGTGGCTGTATTAATCAAACTGTAGCAGTTAGTTCAGTGATGTGAATGTGGGAATACAGTTATCATTCTCTTCCTGTCATTTTCTTCTTTGTCAAAGTGAGTGTAACTGTCAATCTGTATCTTTCAGACTCTGCTGTGTAAATACATAAATATAGTTGTCAATCTGTAGCTGTCAGTTTCTGCTTGGTGAATATGTTTCTGTACTTGTCAATCCTTCAGTTTCTACTGAGTTTTCACCTGTCGATATCAGTCTCTGCTTTGTGAATGTGAGAGTTTAATTATCAATCTTTCCCTGTCAGGCTCTGTAATATCAGTGTTTGAGTGTTTTTATTCATCTTTTCCTGTCAGTTTGTCTGACTGTAATTATCAAACTGTACCTCTCAGCTTCTGCTATATGAATATGTGAGTGTAATTATCCATTTTATTTGATTTGATTTACTTTTTGTCACATGCACTGAGATACAATGGAAAGTATTGTTTTGTGTGCTTTACAGGCAGATAATATCATACAAAATGCATCAGGGTAATAGAACAGAATCTGCAATACAGTTTTGAAGCTGCAAAGAGAGAGAGATTAACATTAAAATTTGAGCCAGATTAGAGTGGTGCTGGAAAAGAACAGCAGGTCAGGCAGCATCTGAGGAGCAGGAAAATCGATGTTTCGGGCAAAAGCCTTTCATCAGGAATGTCCGAAACATCAATTTTCCTGCTCCTCGGATGCTGCCTGACCTGCTGTGCTTTTCCAGCACCACTCTAATCTGGACACTAATCTCCAGCATCTGCAGTACTCACTTTCGCCTTAAAATTTGAGCAGTCCATTCAAAAGTCTGATGACAGCAAAGAAGCTGTTCTTGAGTTTGTTGGGTGATGTATTCAAACTTCTGTATTTTCTGGTGGTTGGTAGGAAAATATTAGTTTTTATACAGAAGATAGGCTGGGTGGAAGGGTGACGAGTAAAAGATAGATGGAGATAGAGTCCAAAGAAAGAGAAGAACAGTTGGACAGACAGAGGAGTGGGGTGACATGGTGTCACAGCATCGGGGACCCGGGTTCAATTCCCACCTCGGGCAATTGTCTGTGTGGAGGTTGCACATTCTCCCCGTATCTGCATGGGTTTCCTCCGGGTGCTCGGGTTTCCTCCCACAGTCCAAAAATGTGGTTAGATGAATTGGCCATGCTAAATTGCCCGTAGTGTTAAGTGAAAGGGTAAATGAAGGGGAATGGACCTGGGTGGGTTTCTCTTCAGAGGGTCGGTGTGGACTTGTTGGTCCGAAGGGCCTGTTTCCACACTGCAAGTAATCTAATCTGTCAGACTAAGTGGGTGAAAAGTTTATTAATAGGGCCTGTTAGTGGCTAACAATTGGTAGCGTTTAATAGCAGACTAAATGTTAACAAGGCCGGATATGTGGGTTTTTGGGTAATGACATGGGAGAACTCAAGCCCTGTAGTTACTGAACTCAATATTGAGTCCAGAAGGCTGTCGAGATCCCAAGCAGAAAATGAGATGCTGTTCTTCCAGCTTGCACTGAGTTTCACTGGAGCACGACAGCAAGCCTGAGACAGAGATCTTGGCCAGGGAACAGGGTGGTGTGTTGAAGTGGCAGGCAACTGGAAGCTCAGGGTCTTTTTGTCTGGGCAGAATGTAGGTGCTCTGCACTGTGGACATCCAATCTACTCTCAGTTTCCCTAACATAGAGGAGACCACATTGTGTGCATTTTCCTTGCCACCATCAGTTCTGAGGACCGGTCACTAGACCTGAAACATTGCCAGACCTGTGAATTTTCCACTAATTTTTGTTTTGTTATCAATCTCTGCCTGTCAGTTTCTTCTCTGTGAATATGTGAGAGTCGTTATAAAAGTGTACACGTCAATTTATGTGATTTGATATTGGGAGCATAATCAATTTATTCCTGTCAGTTTCTGCTTTATGAATATGAGAGGGTAGTTATCAGTGTTTCTCTGAGATTTACTGCCAACTATATGTGAGAGTTATTTACCAACCTGTCCCTGTCAGATTCTGCTCTGTGCAAATGAGAGTGCAGTTATTAATCTGTATCTATCAGCTTCTGGTTTATAAATGTGCAAATTCATTTATCATACTGTACCTGTCAGGTTTTGCTATGCGAATGTGTTAGTCTAGTTATCAACCTGGACCTGTCATATGTGTGTGTGTGGGATTATTGTTCTCTCCCTTTTAGTTGCCACAGTGTGAATATTGTGAGAGCAGATATCCAATCAATGTCTGTCCGTTTTGGTTGCGTCCATACGAGAGTTTAGGACTTGATGTATACATGTCAATTTCTGCTGTGTCCATGTAAGAATTTAGGAATTGATCTATACATGCCAGTTTCTGCTGTGTGACTGTGAGAGTGAAGTTCTCAATGAGTTCCAGTCATGTTCAACTCTTATATACCAAAGTTGCTCAATTCTCTGGCAGCCAATAATATTCTAAGAGTCTAATGACATCCATGAATCTATTGTTGATTGCCAGAAAAACTCATCTGGTTCAGTAATGTCCTTGAATGAAGGAAACTGCCATCCTTACCTTGTCTGGCCTGCATGTGACTCCAGACCCACATCAATGTGGCTGCATGGGTAGTTTGGGATAGGCAATAAATGCTGGCTGAGTCAGTGATGCCCTCATCCCATGAATGAATTAGAGAAAAGAAAATCTGTGACTGAGATTCAGTCCAACAATAGTGTTTAGGGTGTTGAGATTGGGCCTTAATCCCTTATACATTTTGTGACTTATGACTCAATCACAGAATTGGTACAACCATTCAGCCGGTTGTCTCTGCACTTAGACATTCTATTCTTTATCTGTTCTCCATACTAGTTTCCACTAATTGTTGGGATTCTAATCTTCATTCACTCACTGCCAGTGTCTCAGTGTAAATGCCAATTTGAGATGAGTTCTGCAGTTATTAAACTTTTGAATACCTCGAGTGCCAGTTTTGCTCTGTGTGCAACAGTGACAAGTCAAGTATATGGATGCCATTCTCTATGTTCAGTTGTGTTTTTTCAGCAGGGTGTAGGATAAACCCGTTCAATATTTGATAAACCTGTGTGATTGAGGCATTAATGTTCGTTCCATACTTATGTTTGCCAAGAATCTGAATTTTATTGTATTCAATCTCAGCTTTCTTTTTACATTTTGTGCGTGCAGTCGTCTTTGGCAGTTGCAGCTGGGCACTGCAGTAATGTGAACATCTGATATGAACATCTTCTGAAGTGATTAATAATGTGGACAGTCAATTTATGACTGTCCATATCTGGAAGTAGTTGTGGACCTAAATTGCATTTTTTTTCCCCTTTTACCATTAGCTGGCTGAGTGAGAGTGAGTTTTGTGTTGTGCTGCCAATATGTATCACTTTAAAGAGTGGTACTGGTCGAGATCACACCAACATTGTCTGTATGCCTCTGTGTGATTCCAGTTCTGATACACTTTATGACGTAGTTTTAAGGTCTTACCAATCAGTGTTTCATATATTAAAAAAGTATGGAAATGCTTCTGCATTACTGAGGCCCTCAACCAGAATGGGAGCGTGCATAAAGTGTGCTTTCATCAACACTCGGCTGAGAGTGAGAATGAGAGAGACAGAGACAGACACAGATGTGTATGTACGTATGTGAATGAAAAGAATAATTTTGTCCTGCTCAGTTACTCATACATGTCCAACATTGCTTATATATCTGCACTCAAAACACACTTCATATTTATATTTGTTATAACCATGTAACACCATGATCGGTTTGTTCTGATTGATTGTAACTTTAAAAATGCCAAATCTACATATGAATTTAATGCAGCTCAAAAATGTATATTTACTATAAGCATACAGTCTAACCTGCTTCTAACCTTATGAATGGTAATTGGCTTTGAGTAATGGAATTTACTGTCACGGAGGTGGAAAATACTGAGAACAGGTCAAAATAATGTAGATTTATATATCGTCAGTTGTGTTTAACTCTTGGATTGAATGTATACTTCTGGAAATGGAGTTCAATGTGTATCTGACTCAATCCACTCAGACAGTGGAAAGGACCTTCTCCTCTCTGACAGTGGTAACATACCTGCTGGGTGAGAGAAGCAGTTGGTCACTCTTGGATTGGTCCATCAAATATTTGCCTGGAGAAAGACAAAAGAGAAAGCTCCTGTACATCACTAGCAGCTGAGTAGGAAGATATCAAATGATCAATACAATATTCAGGTCATGATCATTACAATTCTTTGTTTTTGAACAGGGCAAGGTGAACAGTGCAGATCCTGGTTCCACTCGAGCCCTGAGCTCCTTCCAGTCTTTTTCTGTTTCCCAAATTCGAAAACATTTCACTTTGATAAAATAAACTCACCAACATATGGACATCTCCACAAATGGAATGATTGCACAGTTCAATGTCCAGCTCCCAATACATTTAACTGTTGAAAAACAAATATTGGGCAGGATTTCACATACCTGGAGATGTTTATCCGGTGCCTGCTATATTTATCTTACACAGGATTATTACATTTGTCTTTCTACTGTCCTTTATTTCAAAGTCTATTCGCAATAAAGAGCGTGAAACAGAAGCCAAACAATGAATTCCCATCAGTGTTTAGGGGATTACAAACCCCAAGAATGTCCCACAGCAGCTTCTTCCCGCTCTGCCTCCCTCAGCAGGCCCACACACAGCCCGAGAAAGGCCTCTCTCTTCCCCCCAGCCCGCTCACTCCAAGTTCCGGGACCAGTTCCTGCTCCGCTCGGCCTCTTACAAACAGCCCCCGGTTCTCCCTGAACTCACCCCGAATCAATCCCGGTCTCGGAGCCCCCCCTGTTTCCCAGGCTCCCATCCCGATATGCTGCTGGAAGGAGCCTGCTGTTCCCTCGCTTCCCGAGGCGCTGATCTCTCCATTGCGGTCTGTTTCAAACAAACCTCTTGCACTCACTGAGTAAATGCTCCTCAATGGCAGCACTGGGGGAGGGCCTCACGCATGCGCTCCTCTGCTCAGGAACAATCATCGCGCATGCGCTGCTTTTCCTAATGCTTCCCAGATACAAACATCATTTGGTCATTTCCCCAATTCCCTTTTCTCCCAGTTTGACCAAAGGAACTGAGGCCGTGGGGGAAAGGGCAGAGAAGGTTTCAAGCTGGGAATTGCCTCTTTATGAAGCTCCAATGGAGTTCATTCCCGGGTCATGTTAATAACTCCTCCCTCCGGCTCTCTCACAATCTGATCAGGGGGCGGAGAAGCTGGCGGCCACTCGGCCCATCCGCTGTGCTCCCCCATTCAATAACATTACGTCTGATCGAATGTTAACTGTGGTATTTAATCCTGCTGACCCCTCATCCAGAAATATTAACTTCTTGCCCAAAGTAACATACAGAGAGATGGAATAAGTGGAACATTCTTACGAAGGCAGAAAATAACTGATGGAGAGAGTCTTGCATCACAGTGTCTGAGCTTATTTCTGGGTCAGGAGGCATGTGCAAAAGTCAGACCAGGTGTGCAACAACATTTCTGGAACTCGATTTAGTTTGTCGTGGATGACAGATTTTAGTGGCATGTATGCTGCAGACAGAAACCTTGTGATGTATTGTATGGCACAACGAGAGACCCCAGCTGTTTTTGTTTATTCACTCCTGGAAAGTGGATTTCGCTGGCTGAGCCTAGCATTTATTCGCCATCCCTTTGCGAAGGCGGTGTTGAGCCACCTTCTGGAACAGCTGTTGTCCATGTGCTGCCCACAATGCCATGAACACGGAGTTCCAGGGTCTTGATCCAGTGACAGTGAAAGAAAGTGGTTTTATTTCCAAGTCAGCATGGTGAGTGCCTTCGAGGGGAACTTGTCCGACTTCAAGGCGGTGTTCCCTGACATCAGCTGCCTTTATCGTTTTAGATGGAGGTAGTCGCGATTTAGAAGGTCCTCCTTTTACAAATTACAAAACTCGAATCTCTTTGTCAGCAGCATGACCGATAGAGTGAAGTCAGAATAGTGTGTTGCCTCCCTGGTGTCAGGATCAAGGATATCACGGAGAGAGTGCAGGCTATTCACAAAGGGGCTTACACATTGTAACTAACTACACAGGAAGGGAAAGAGATGAGATTCCGAAGGAAAAATAAGGAAGAGAGACAAGAATTTAGAAAGGAGGACCTCTCCGGTAGTAATATCTAGATTACTCCCGCTGTTACAAGCGACTGAGGGTAGGAATAGGATGATACAGCAGAGGAATGTCCAACTCAGGAGCTTGTGCAGGGGAGAGGTGTTCAAATTTTTGGATCATTGGAATCTCTTCTGGGGAAAACGTGAGGAGAAAGTGAGGTCTGCAGATGCTGGAGATCAAAGTTGAAACTTTATTGCTGGAACAGCACAGCAGGTCAGGCAGCATCCAGGGAACAGGAGATTCGACGTTTCGGGCACAGGCCCTTCTTCAGGAATGAGCAGAGAGTGTTCAGCAGGAGAAGATAAAAGGTAGGGAGGAGGGACTTGGAGGAGGGGAGTTGGAAATGTGATAGGTGGAAAGAGGTCAAGGTGAGGGTGATAGGTCGGAGTAGGATGGAGGCGGAGAGGTCAAGAAGAAGACTGCAGGTCAGGAAGGCGGTGCCGGGCTGGAGGGATCCGGCTGAGACAAGGTGGGGGGAGGGGGGATGAAGAAACTGGTGAAGTCCAAGTTCATCCCCTGCGGTTGGAGGGTTCCCAGTCGGAAGATAAGACGCTCCTCCTCCGACCGTCGGGTTGTTGTGGTTTGGCGGTGGATGAGTCCAATGACCTGCATATCCTCGGTGGAGTGGGAGGGGGAGTTGAAATGCTGTGCCACAGGTTGGTTGGGTTGGTTCGTCCGGGTGGCCCAGAGGTGCTCTCTGAATCGCTCCGCAAGTAGGCGGCCTGTCTCCCCAATATAGAGGAGGCCACACCGGCTGCAGCGGATGCAGTAGATGATG
This sequence comes from Chiloscyllium plagiosum, assembly GCF_037043375.1. Taxonomy (NCBI): domain Eukaryota; kingdom Metazoa; phylum Chordata; class Chondrichthyes; order Orectolobiformes; family Hemiscylliidae; genus Chiloscyllium; species Chiloscyllium plagiosum. The sequence goes on from NW_028270187.1 coordinate 12,041,278, forward strand.
TGGGTGGAGGTGCAGGTGAATCTGTGGCGGATATGGAAGTTTCCCTTGGGGCCTTGGAGAGAAGTGAGGGGGGAGGTGTGGGCGCAAGTGTTGCACCTCCTGCGGTTGCAAGGGAAGGTGCCGGGAGTGGTGGTTGGGTCGGTGGGGGGTGTGGATCTGACAAGGGAGTCGCGGAGGGAGTGGTCTCTACGGAAAGCTGATAGGGGAGGGGAGGGAAATATATCCTTGGTGCTGGGGTCTGTTTGGAGGTGGCGGAAGTGACGGCGGATGATGCGCTGTACATGGAGATTGGTGGGGTGGTAGGTGAGGACCAGTGGGGTTCTGTCCTGGTGGCGGTTGGAGGGGCGGGGCTCAAGGGCGGAGGAGCGGGAAGTGGAGGAGATGCGGTGGAGGGCACCGTCGACCACGTCGGGGGGGAAAATTGCGGTCCTTGAAGAAGGAGGCCATCTGTGTTGTACGTATTTTGAACTGGTCCTCCTGGGAGCAGATGCGGCGGAGACGAAGGAATTGGGAGAATGGGATGGCGTTTTTACAGGGGGCAGGATGGGAGGAGGTGTAGTCCAGGTAGCTGTGGGAGTCGGTAGGTTTGTAGTAGATGTCCATGTTGATTCGGTCGCCTGAGATAGAAACAGAAAGGTCTAGGAAGGGGAGGGAGGAGTCCGAGACTGTCCAGGTGAATTTGAGGTCGGGGTGGAAGGTGTTAGTGTAGTGGATGAACTGTTCAACCTCCTCGTGGGAGCACGAGGTAGCGCCGATACAGTCATCAATGTAGCGAAGAAAAAGATGGGGGGTGGGGCCAGTGTAGTTGCGGAAGATGGATTGTTCCACATACCCTACGAAGAGGCAGGCATAGCTGGGGCCCATGCGGGTGCCCATGGCTACTCCTTTTGTTTGGAGAAAGTGGGAGGATTGGAAAGAAAAGTTGTTCAGGGTGAGGACCAGTTCGGTCAGTCGAAGGAGGGTGTCGGTGGAAGGGTACTGGGTGGTACGGCGGGAAAGGAAGAAGCGGAGTGCTTTGAGTCCTTCGTGATGGGGAATGGAGGTGTACAGGGACTGGATGTCCATGGTGAAGATGAGGCGTTGGGGACCGGGGAAGCGGAAATCCTGGAGGAGGTGGAGGGCGTGGGTGGTGTCACGAACGTAGGTGGGGAGTTCTTGGATTAATGGGGACAGGACCGTGTCGAGGTATGCCGAGATGAGTTCGGTTGGGCAGGAGCAGGCTGAGACGATGGGTCGTCCGGGGCAGTCAGGTTTGTGGATTTTGGGCAGGAGGTAGAAACGGGCGGTGCGGGGTTGTGGGACTATGAGGTTGGAGGCGGTGGATGGGAGGTCCCCTGAGGTGATGAGGTTATGGACGGTCTGGGAGATGATGGTTTGGTGGTGGGGGGTGGGGTCATGGTCAAGGGGACGGTAGGAGGAGGTATCTGCGAGCTGGCGTTTGGCCTCAGCGGTGTAAAGGTCAGTGCGCCAAACTACTACCGCGCCTCCCTTGTCAGCTGGTTTGATGGTGAGGTTGGGGTTGGAACAGAGGGAGTGGAGGGCTGCGCGTTCCGAGGGTGAGAGGTTGGAGTGGGTGGGAGGAGTGTGGGAGTTCAGGTAGCGGTTAATATCGCGGCGGCAGTTTGCTATGAAGAGGTCGAGGGCAGGTAGGAGGCCAGCACGGGGTGTCCAGGTGGACGGGGTGTGTTGGAGGTGGGAGAAGGGGTCGTCAGAGGGTGGGCGAGAGTCTTGATTGAAGAAGAAGGCACGGAGGCGAAGGCGGCGGAAGAATTGTTCGGTGTCACTCCGTGTATTGAATTCATTGACCCGAGAACGTGTGGGAATGAAGGTGAGACCTCTGCTGAGGACTGATCTTTCATCCTCAGAGAGGGGCAAGTCTGGAGGGATGGTGAACACACGGCAGGGCTGGGAGCTAGGACCTGGTGTGGGGCTGGAGCTGGATGTGGGGGCGGGGTTAGGCCTGGGGGCGGGGACAGAGGTCGGCTTGGGGGCGGAGTTGGACATGGTGATGGATTGGAATTGGGATATCATAGCAACTACAGAGACATGGTTTGGTGATGACACAACTGGCAGCTTAATGTTCCAGGAATCAATTGTTATAGGAAGAATGGGGGGAGGGGTCAGCAAGAGAAAATGGGGCGTGATATGTTTGGTAAGAGATAAGATCACACCTTTATTGGGGGAGGATATTCCTGGGCTTATGTCCATGGAAATTATTTGGATGGGGAAATGAGAAATAAGAAAGGGTTTGATCACCTTATTGGGATTGGACTGTAGACACCCTAACAGTCAGCAGGAAATTGAGAAACAAATTTGTCAGGAGATCTTAGATCTGCAAGAATAATGGTGTGGTTATGGTGAGGGGTTTTAACATTCCAAACATAGATCATGGCTGCCATATTGTTAATGGTTTAGACAGAAAGGAATTTCTGAAGTGTGTACAAAAAAGGTTTCTGATTCAGTATGTGAATGCATCGTCTAGACAAGGTGCAAATCTTGACCTACTCTTGTGATGTGTCAGTGGGGGAGCACTTTGGGGCCAACAACTATAATTTTATTAGTTTTAAAACTCTGATGGAAAAGGATCGACCAGATCTAAAAGTTAAATTTCTAATTTGGAGGAAGGCCAATTTTGAGAGTATTGTGCAAAAACTTTCAAAAGTTGACCGAGGGCAGATGTTCACAGGCAAAGTGATGGCTGAAAAATGGAAAGCCTTCAAAAATGAGAAAATGAGGGTACAGAGACAGTATGTTCCTGTTCATGTGAAAGGTATGACTGGTAGGTGTAGGAAATGCTGCATTAGAAAAGAAGTTGAGGTTTTGGTCCAAATAAGAAGGAAGCATATATTAGTTAAATACAGGAGAGGTTGAGTGAATCCTTCGAAGAGTATAAAGGCAGTAGGGATATACTTAAGGAGGAAATGAGGAGGGCAAAAAAGGGACATAACATAGCTTTGGCAAATAGTGTTAAGGAGAATTCAAATAGATTTTATAAATACATGAAGGTCAAAATGGTAACCAGGGAAAGAAGAGGGCCCAGCAAAGATTAGCAAGACAGCCTATGTGTAGAAGAATAGGAAAAGTGGGAGATACTAAGCGAGTACTTACGGAGGAGAATGAAATGGAAGATATAGAGCATGGGGAAACAAATAGTGACATCTTAAAAAATGTCCATAATACAGAGGAGGTGCTGCTGGATGATTTTAAACAGAAAAGGTGGATAAAGCAAGAGCACCCGATCAGGTCGACCTAGAACATGATGATAAGCTAGGGAAGTGATTGTTGGGCCCTTTGCTGAGATATTCATATCTCAGCAAAGTCACAGTCACAGGTGAAGTGCAAAAAGACTGGAGGCTGGCTAATGTGGTGCCACTATTTAAGAAAAGGGGCAAGGAAAAGTCAGGGAACTATTGAACAGTGAGCATAACATCAACAGTAGGCAAACAGTTGAGGGAATTGTGAGAGACAGGATTACATCTTTCTGAAAGGACAGGATTGATGAGGGGTAGTCAACATGGCTTTCTGCATGGGAAGTCATGTATCACTAACTCAACTGAGTTTTTTTGAATCGGTAAGGAAGAGGACTGATGAGGACAAAGTGGTGGATGTGATCTAAATGGCCTTCAGGAAGGCGTTTGACAAAGCTCACCATGGGAAATTGATTAGCAAGATTGGATCACATGGAATACAGGGAGAACTAGCCATTTGGATACAGAACTTGTTTGAAGGTAGAAGACAGAGGATGGTGGTGGAGGGATGCTTTTCAGAGTGGAGGCCTGTGACAAGTGATGTGTTACAAGGATCACTGCTGAGTCCACTGCTTTTCATCATTTATATAAATGATTTTAGTTAATGAATGATAGAACACCAGGTTATATTCCAACAGGAGAAAGTGAGGACTTCAGGAAGAAGGGCTTGTGCCCGAAACGTCGATTCCCCTGTTCCTTGGATGCTGCCTGACCTGCTGTGCTTTTCCAGCAACACATTTTGAGCTATATTCCAACAGGTTCATTTAGAAATACAAACTTTCAGACTGCTGCTCCTCCATCAGGAGTCTGTATTTAGAAAGCTTGTACTTCCAAATAAACCTGTTGGACTATAACCTGATGTTGTCATTTTTAACTTTGCACACCGCAGTCCAGCACCAGCACCTCCACATTATTATGAATGATTTGGATGTGAGGTTCCAGTTATTGTTAGTAAGTTTGCAGATTACACAAAATTTGTAGGTGTACTAAACAGCAAAGAAGGCTACCTCAGAATACAGCAGGATCTCGATCAGATGGGCCACTGGACTCAGGAGTGGCATATTGAGTTCAATTTAAATTAATATGAGGTGCTGCAATTTGGAAAGGCAAATCAGGGCAGGACTTACACACTTAATATTAAGGTCCTGTGGAGTGTTGCTGAACAAACAGACGTTGGAATGCGGGTTCATTGTTGCTTGAACATGGAGTTATAGTTAGATAGGATAGCAAAGAAGGCATTTATGTTTTCCTTTACTGGTCAGAGCTTTGAGTATGTGACTTAAGAGAACATGTTATGGGTGTACAGAACATTGGTAATGCCACTTTTGGAATATTATGTGCAATTCTGGTCTCTCTCCTATAAAAAAGAATGTTGTGAAACTTGAAATGACTATTTAAGATAGTTTATTGTCCAAAGAAAAGGCCTACAATTTGGGAATATAGCGAGACGAGAAGGCTGCAAACAGATCCAGATTTAACAAATGACTGCTAATAGGGATTTAACTAACAAAGAACAAATGAAGAAAAGAGTAATGTTGTGGAAACCATTTAAAATACTGCTAAAACACTAATAAATGTGTAAAGAGAGAAATGAACATAAATAGGTTGGCAAAGAGGACCACATGCCACTTACAACATTAAAGAGGGGAGTTCAAAATGGGGAATGAAAATGTCTCAAAAATCGCAAACATACTATTGTTCTCTGTTCACAAATATTCACACAACTAACACAGTAGTGGTATTGGAGACTTTAGTGAGAGGGAAGAACTGAACCAAATCAGTATTATTTGGGAAATGAGTTGGGACAGTGGATAGGATTGAAGGTTGGGAAACACTGGGCCTTGATCATCTACGTCCCAGATGTAATGGGCTGAGTAATACTGGATGCAGGGATGGTCATGTTCCAAGATTCTACAAGCTCTGCAATAATTTACACAGATTGGGGGCTAGCTCGTGTAAGCAATCCAATCGAAAAGGGTGGTAAATATAAAATTATGAACTATAGGCCAGTCAGCCTCAGGGAAAAAATATCAAAATGAAAGCTTCAATTGCGAAGCATTTGACAAAACAGTATTCAGGATCTGCTAGAATCAGCATGAACATGAAGGGCCTGTTCCAGTGCACACTGTTCTGTCTTCTAAGCTTGGCAAACTGACTGGCCATCTTTGAGGATGTAAACAATAGAGCTGATGAGAGTGTAACAGCTACTGAGGAGAAAAACTACAACTAACTCCCTGGACACCGCAGCAAAGGCTGAAAGGAGGAGACATTCTATCCTTCCACACTTACATTTGGTGATATTTCTGGCGTGTGACTGTGTGAATGTGAATACTGTGTCAGAGAGGCTGTCGGAAAAGGGCGGACGGTAAGTCGAACGTAACTGTGTTTGTGTGTCCGCGAATATTATGATATTTCTGGGTCTCTCTTGTGAAAATCAAAAACATTTTCAATTCAACTTATTCCCCGGCTCCCCCAATAGACCCCAAAGGTAGAATTTAAGACAATGTATTTGTTGATTTCAAGATTTTAGTCTAAAAGTACCGACAATGTCAGCGCTCAGCTCAAAAAGCTCGATCTGTGCGGCAGCAAAATGAGTTTAACTCGACAGCGGAGCCCTCTATTCGAGTGAAAACTTTTCAGTCGCAAACTTTACCGTGTCAGGGTCAGGAGCGATCGAGCCTGGCTCTCTGAAAATGCGGAATTTCAGAGGAATCGGAGAGTTTAGGCCGTTAGAGAAACACAGAGAGGCAGCAGGAGCAGGGAGCTGACGGCAGGTTGTCCCTGCGCCGTCCGCTCGCTGCCTTGAAATTGCTCAGTGCCGCCCCCAGTAGCTTCATTGCTGACCGAGTTCAAACTGTCCCAGAGAAAGATTCAGCGCAGAGTTCTCAACATGACCGACAGTGCAGCCGCCGAAACGGCTCCTCTAGCCGCCGCTCCCACCAAAGCCAAGGCTCCCAAGAAGAAGGCGGCGGCTCCCAGGAAGAAAACACCCGGTCCCGGGTTGGGAGAGCTGATTCTGAAGGGTGTCGGGGATATCAAGGATCGCAGAGGGGCGTCTCTGTCCGCTATAAAGAAGGCGCTGGAGAGAAGCGGGATCGATGTGGGAAAGCGAAACGCACAGATCAAGATGAGTATCAGGAGGTGCCTGGCGAACGGCTCCCTTGTTCTGGTCAAGGGCCAGGGCGTCTCCGGCTCCTTCAAACTCCCTAAGAATCCAGTCAAGGCAAAAGCGGGAAAGAAGGCGGGAACGTCAGCCGCCAAGAAACCGGCCGTGAAGAAATCACCGTCCAAGAAGGCGACAGCAAAGAAATCCCAGACCAAGAAGGCGACAGCCAAGAAATCCCCAGCCAAGAGAGCGACAACCAAGAAGTCCCCAGCCAAGAAAGCGAGCGGCAAGAAGACGGCACCGCCAAAGAAAGCGGTGAGCAAAGCAGCGACAAAGAAACGGACTCCCGTGAAGAAGGTGAAAAAGGCCAAGGGCCCTAAAGCCCCCAAACCCCTCAGCAAACCGGCTAAAAGCAAGGCCAAGCCCAAAGCAAAAGTGACCAAGACAGCAGCAAAAAAATGAACCCGTCAGTGTAATATGTAACCGTCTGAACCCAAAGGCTCTTATCAGAGCCACCCACACCTCTCAGGAAAGAGCTGAGCCCGGATCAAGTGTTCCGTGTCCCGGCGCCGAGCGCAGACCTACCTTAGATATTATTTGATCTGAATAACTCAAATACACACACATGCCATGGTTTACGAGAGCTGAGACCTGTGAATGGGGAAGGTATCATATAGGGAGGGTTTATTGATCTCCATCTGGTTGTTTCACTTCGCGTCACGAATGTGACATTGTACTATCTTTATTTCATTGACCCGTTCAGGAATGTTACTTTGTTCAGTTTTGATTCTGAGACCCTGCGGATGTTTTCATTGCGTGTTCCTTCCATCTGCCTGTTACAGACAGTTCAGGTAGCAATTCCACATTGTCTTCGGGCTAATTACAATCTGGGGGTAACAAAAAAAAATCCCAGGGGTAGCACGGTGGCTCAGAGGTGAGCACTGCTGCCTCACAGCGCCACGGACGTCTGTGTGGAGTTTGCACATTCTCCCGGTACCTGCGTGGGTTTCCTCTGGGTGCTCCGGTTTCCTCCCACAGTCCAAAGATGTGCAGGTCAAGTGAATTGGCTGTGCTAAATTGCCTGTAGTGTTAGGTGGATTAGTCAGGGGTAAATGTAGGGGAATGGGTCTATGTGGACTTATTGGGCCGAAGGGCCTGTCTCCACGCTGTGGGTAATCTAATCATAAAGTGAGATTCTGTCCTTTTATCGGTGTATACTGCATTAGCTTTTAAGATGTTTAAATTGGGGTTATTTCGATTCATTCACGGCGGGTAAACGTTCGGTTGTTCAGTTTGTCTGGCTGTTTTAAACCCCGCCTTTTCCTCCTGCCTGTTACGGACAGATCAGGCAATGATCACGCCTCCTGTCCAAGCTGACTGCTAACGAGGTTTTAAGGAGTTGCTATAAAATAGTAAATTTTATCTTAGTTGCGGACGGATGGCGTTTTTGCGTTTTAATGGTTACTTTAATCTCAAGGTTTGTGAGGGTGAATTCAGCGGGCATTTGGAAACTGACCAACTGTCGTTTCCAGTGAACCTATCAGACTCCAACAATTCTTTTACTGCCTGTTCATTTCCATCCGGAGCTGTTTCTCTGTGGGCTGAGGGACAGGGCTGTATCCAATCCCAGCTCGAGGGCGGGCTCGCCGTTCCCTTAAACAGGGAGCACCGCAGCTGCCTCAGCATTGACAGCAGCAGCCTGTGTCTGTGTGTAACTGTGAGTTGAGGAGAATGGCTCGGACCAAGCAGACAGCGCGCAAATCCACCGGAGGGAAAGCTCCCCGCAAGCAGCTGGCGACCAAAGCGGCCCGCAAGAGCGCTCCGGCCACGGGCGGAGTGAAGAAGCCTCATCGCTACAGGCCCGGCACGGTGGCTCTGCGGGAGATCCGCCGCTACCAGAAATCCACCGAGCTGCTGATCCGCAAACTGCCCTTCCAGCGCCTGGTGCGAGAGATCGCTCAGGACTTCAAGACCGACCTGCGCTTCCAGAGCTCGGCGGTGATGGCCCTGCAGGAGGCCAGCGAGGCTTACCTGGTGGGACTGTTTGAGGACACCAACCTGTGTGCCATCCACGCCAAGCGGGTCACCATCATGCCCAAAGACATCCAGTTGGCCCGCCGGATCCGCGGGGAGCGCGCCTAAACGGAGCATAGCCGGCCCTACACATTCACCCCGAGCGAGAGAAAAACACAACGGCTCTTTTCAGAGCCACTAAACCATCCAGAGAGAGCGGGAAGCGATCGCAGACGTTGGAAAATGGCTTTGAATAATATTAAAGTGGGGGGGCGTGACGTCAGTAATACATTCCATGGGAGTTGGTTGAAGACAGTTCGCACAAGCAGCAGTGACTAGAATAGGCGCTGCTGTGAATGTTATGTAATTTTCATATAGTAGTGCAGTATTAATTCCGGATTACATCCCCTTTGTCCTCACTGTCTCCCTTGGTGTTCCCACCAGTTACAGCTGGTATGATCATTGCTGAGGAAGCTGGCGGGAAAACATGGCGCCAAATCATCAACCGTTTTCTTTCAAATTTGAAAATCCTGCCGAAATGTAGATCAGAGAAGGGAGCTTTACGCAAAACAATGCATTCGTATTTAGTCATTAATTTGCAATTTTTCTTTCGGGTAATGAGTCTCGAACCTATTTGAAGCATTCGAGATTGTCTTCGGAGAGAACCAACACTCTCATTCAGCCCTGTGAGGATTTCATGAACGTTCTTCGGCGTGAACGCATTAATAACGAACGCCGCCTTTATGTATTATTTTAATGATGGAAATGTGTTGCTGGAAAAGCGCAGCAGGTCAGGCAGCATCTAGGGAACAGGAGAATCGACATTAGCCCTTCTTCAGGAAAGAGGCCGAGCGTAGCAGGAACTGGTCCCGGAACTTGGAGTGAGCGGGCTGGGGGGAAGAGAGAGGCCTTTCTCGGGCTGTGTGTGGGCCTGCTAAGAGAGGCAGAGCGGGAAGAAGCTGCTGTGGGACATTCTTGTGGTTTACAATCCCCTAAACTCTGATGGGAATTAATTGTTTAGCATCTATTTCATGCTGTTTGTTGCGAAAAGACATTGAATAGTATGTCATTAAAGGACAGTATATCTAAATGTGAGAGCCTGTTCTTCCTTCAACAGTTAATGTATTGGGAGCTGAATATTGAACTTGCAGATGTTGGTTAGTTTTTGTACCTTAGTAAATTTTTTTAGAATTTCGCAAACAGAAAAAAAAGACTGGAAGGGGCTCAGAGCTAGAGTGTAACCAGTCCTTGCTCTGTTCACCTTGCCCTGTTTAAAAACAAAGAATTATCACGATCATGACCTGACCTGAATATTTCATTGATCAGTTGATGTCTTTCTATTTAGCTGATGGTGATTTACAGAAAATATCCCTCTTGTCTTCCTCCAGGTAAATGATTGATGGACCAAGACAATGTAATATTCCCTCAGTGCAAAGCCAAGTGTGACCATCTGCTTCTACCAACCAGCAGGTATGTTACTGTTGTCAGATTGGAGAACATCCTTTCCACAGTCCGAGTGGATTGAGTCAGATACACATTGAGCTCAATTTCCAGAGGTACACATTCAATCCAAGAGTCAAACACAAATGATGCAATATATTTTTTTTTTGATTTCGCCCTATACTCAATGTACAACAGCTCAGTTCCAATAAATGCCACGATACTTAGTCAATTATCATTTGCAACATCAGAAGAGGGATAGATTGTATCTTCTTATGAAATATACATTAGGAACTGTATTAACTCCACATGTAATGAAGGCAATTTTAAAGGTGAACAAACAAATCATTCTGTTACATTGTTACAGCAAGGATTTCTGAAGATATAGAAGGAAACTTTGGCATTATCAGTAACTGAGACGGACAAAATTAATCTTTTGATAAATAGAAGTCCTATGTGAAAGGCACAACAACTAAACAGTGTAAATTCCAAATAAACCTCTGAGCACAGATGCTTTTCTGCTGCAATGTGTTGCATGTACATTTGTCCATGGATCCTACAGGCACTAAAGCTAAAGAACACTGGCTGTGGACATTATTGAACTACATGTGCAGTGCCAGAGATTAACAGATATACAAACACATCCACTTTCGCTGACAGGAGCTGACTCCAGTGGCAATGGATAGTACCTCATTCATGTCAAGTAGCAGAAGTTTGAACACCTGAAGTACAGTAGCAGTTACTAAAAGTGACATGTTTCAATTTGGATGACACTAGCACAGTGAAACACAATAACCAAGAATAAGGAGCACATTGATATCTAGTATCAGAGAGTGAATGAATCTCATTCTCACACTGAGCCTGGTGCTGATGAACACACATTTTCTCCACACTCTCACATTCTGGTTGAGGGCCTGAGTAATGCAAAAGCATTTCCATGCTTTTTTAATATATGAAACACTGATTTATAAGGCATTAAACCCACCTCATAAGGTGTATCAGATCATGACATGCAGAACGGGAAACACAAGGCAACATAAAAAAAGTGTCAGTATGATATAGACTAGTGCCACTCCTTTCAAGTGATACAGATTGGCAGCACAACAGAAAACTCACTCACACACAGCCAGTTAATGCTGAAAGGGGAAAAAAAATGAAATTTATGCCCAGATATTTCCAAATATGGACAGTTATAAATTGATTCACCAAATCATTAATCGCTTCAGTTAGCATCAGATGTTATATCTTAGTGTCCAGCCGCAACTGATAAAGATTACTGCATACATAAAATATTTTTTAAAAGTCTGAATGCAATAAAATTCAGATTCATGGCAAAGATAACATTAATCCGGCAACACAATAGGTTAGTGAATATTGATCAAGTTTATCCTAAACTCAGACCAAAAAAACACAACTGAACATGGAAAGAAAATGAGATCCACATACTCTACCTGATGCTATTGCCCACAGAACAAAACTGGCACTATAGTTATCAAAGACAGGTAAGTGCAGAAATAATCTCAAATTAGCATTTAGATAGAGATACTGTCAATGAGTGGATAAAGTTCAGAATCCCAACAGTTAATGGAAACTGGTATGGAGAACGGGTGAAGAACAGAATGTCCCAGTCTGGACACACATTGGCCGAATGGCTGGATCAATTCTGTGACTCTACCATAAATGACATAATGCAGAAGAGTTTAAGTCCCAATCACAACACCCTAAAATCTATCACAGAATCAATCACCGTCACAGAGAATTATTTTTCCTAATTTCATTCACGGGATGAGAGAATCACTGGCGAAGCCAGCATTTATTGCCCATCCCTAACTCCCAGGGGATAGTTATGTGTCAGCCACATTGCTGTGGGTCTGGAGACACATGTAGGCCAGACCAAGTAAGGATGGCAGCTCCTTTTCTTAAAGGACATTAGTGAACCAGATGGTAAACAAGAATAGATTCCTTGTCATCACTGGACTCATAGAATATTATTGGCTGTCAGTGAATTAAGCAACTTTTGATACATGAGAGTTGAAAGTGACTGGTACTGATTGAGCACTTGATGTTCGGTCACACAGCACAAACTGACAAGGTTAGCTCAATTCGTGAATTCTCATGTGGACACAACAAAAACTGTTGTGGTTCTGTTCGCCGAGCTGGGAATTTGTGTTGCAGACGTTTCATCCCATGTCTAGGTGACATCCTTACTGCTTGGGGGCCTCCTGTGAAGCGCTTCTATGATGTTTCCTCCGGCATTTATAGTGATTTGTACCTGCCGCTTCCGGTTGTCAGTTCCAGCTGTCCGCTGCACCCAATATACCGGCCACTGCAGCGGAAAGCTGGAACTGACAACCGGAAGCGGCAGGTACAAATCACTATAAATGCCGGAGGAAACATCACAGAAGCACTTCACAGGAGGCTCCCAAGCACTGAGGATGTCACCTAGACCGGGGACGAAACGTCTGCAACACAAATTCCCAGCTCGGCGATCAGAACCACAGCAACGAGCACCCGAGCTACAAATATTCTCCCCCAACTTTGAACAACAAAAATTGACAGGCGGAGATTGATGGCTCCTCACACACATTCACTCTGCAGAAACTGAACGGGAGAGCATGATACTTAAACACACACCCCCAAACCACCACACACACTTCAAAAACACTGGCAGGTACAATCTGATAAATGCATTTGCACATGTATAAACTATACGTTGACAAATACAGATTCACACCTACATCCTGAGTTACACAGAGCAGAATATAACAGGGACAGATTGGTCAATCACACTCAAATGCACGTGGCAGGACATTTCAGAGGAAGATATTCTCATTCACAAAGCAGAAACTTATTGGAACAGATTGATAACACTTTCAAATTACTTAAATTGACATGTACGGTTTGATAATGACTTTCTCATATTCACGGGAGAAACTGACAGGTAGAGATTGATAACAGAAGAAATCAGAGTTACATTTGAGGTCTAGTGACCCTTCCTCAGAACCGAGTGTGTGCATTTTCCTAGCTGCTACATGGTCTTCTCTATCCTCGGGAAACTGAGTGTAGATTGGGTGTCCACTTTGCCAAACACCTACATTCTGTCCAGAAAACAAGACCCTGAGCTTCCACTTGCCTGCCACTTCAACACACCACCAATCCCCTGATGAACATCTCTGCCTCGGGCTTGCTGCAGAGCTCCAGCTAAAGCTCAGTGCAAGCTGGAAGAATAGTACCTCATTTTCTGGTTGGGAACACAACAGCCTTCTGGACCCAATACTGACTTCTACAACTTTAGGGCGAGAGCTTTCTCATGTCATTACCCAGAACCTCTCACACCGGCCTTGTTATCACAAGGTCTGCTATTATACACCAACAGTCACTAACAGTCCCTGTTAATAGTGAGTCACCTTCCTTGTCTGACCATGATCTTTGGATTCTATATCCATCTACCAGTTACTCCTGACCCTTCTACATACCCTACCTTCGGCAGAAAAACTAATCATTTCCTGGCTACCATCAGTTCTCAGGAAGGGTTACTGGACTGGAAATTTTAACTTTGATTTCTGTCCACAGACTCTGTCAGACCTGCTGAGCTTTTCCAGCAAGTTGATTTTGTTTCTGATTTCCAGCATCTGCAGTTCTTTTGGTTTTCATTTAGAGATTAATAACTACGTTTTCATATTCACAGAGCAGAAACTACCAGGGAAAATTGATAACCACATTCACATGTTCACAAAATAAAATTTGTCAGGCAAATATTGATAAATACACTCACATTTACAATTCGGACCCTGATTGGGAAGGATTCTTAATTAAACTTAACTAAACTTTCACAAAGCAAAACCTGACAGGGACTGTTAAAAACTAACTTCTCCTATTCACATAGCAGAAACTGGCAGGCTCAGATTGACAATTACCCAAACATATTCACCAAGAAGATATCCTCAGGAGGCTAAGGAAATTCACTGTGTCTATAAAGACTCTGCAAATTTTTATCGATGCACCACCTATCTGGATGTGTCACAGTGTGGTATGGCCACTGTTCTGCCCAAGAGCACAAGCAATTACAGTCAGTTGTGAACAAAGCCCAATCCATCACTGAAAGCAGCCTTCCATTCAAAGGCTCCATTTATACTTCCTCCTGTGTTGGAAAAGCAACCAACATAATCAAAGACCCATCTGACCCCGGTTCTGTGCTCCTCCACCCTGATCTGTCAGGTAGAAAATACCGAAGTTTGAATATACCGTCCAACAGTTTCAAGAATTGATTCTGTGCTGTTATTAGACTTTTGAATGGACCTCTCAAATTTTAATGTTATTCTCTCTCTCTGTACCATTAACACTGTGTCCAGATTCTGTTCTATTGCTCTAATGCACTTTGTATGATATAATCTGCCTGTAAGGCACTCAAAACAATACTTTTCATTGTATCTCTGTACATGTGACAATAATAAATCAGATCAAATCAAGTGGATAACTACGCTCACATGTCACAGAATCTGAGAGGTACAGGTTGATAGCTACAGTCACACAACCTGACAGGAAAAGATGAATAAACATTCAAACCCTGACATTACAGCATCTGACAGGAAGGATTGATAACTAAACTCTCTTCTTCACAAAGCAGAAATTGATAGTGACAGATGAAAGCTCAGCTCACACATACACATAGCATAAAATGGCAGGAATTGACAATTACACAGACATATTCACCGAGCAGAAACTGACAGCTATAGATTGATAACTATATTTATGTATTCACACAGCAGAGTCTGAAAGGTACAGATTGATAATTACACTCTCACTTTGACAAAGAAGAAATTGACAGGGAGAGAATGATAACTGTACTAGTCACATATTGACAGGGACAGATTGGTATTGACTCTCTCAAACTGATGTAGTAAAAACAGATTGACAATGACACTCTGGTGTCAAATAGCAAAACCTGACAGGTACTGTTTGATAATTGCACTGAGAAATTGATTATAGCTGAAACTGACAGGTGGAGATCAATATCTCCATTCACACAGAAGATATTGACAGGTACAAATTGATAACTGTATTTGATATTCATACAGCAGAAACTGGCAGGGAGATACTGAGAATGACACACCCATTCTCAAAGCTGAAACTGACAGGTTCAGGTTGATAACTACACTGTCAGATACACAGCAGAAACTGTTAGGGAAAGATTGTTAAGTAAATTCACACATTCACAACGACAGAAACTGACAGGTATATTGATAAGTAAACTCGCACATCCCCATCAGTGAAGCACATAGGGACTGATCCTATTTATTTAAAATGTATTATCAATCAGTCTCTGCCAGTTTCTACTATGTGGATATGAGTTCAGTTATCAATCTATACCTGTCAGTTTATACTATGTGAATGTATGAATGTAGTTATCAATCTGTCCCTGTCACTCTCTCGTAAAATACATTTTGGACATTGCAGAGAGTGACAGGGAGAGATTGATAACTATATTAACTCTCACATTTGCACGGCCTATACTGACAGGTATAGGTTGACAGCCGTACTCCCACGTTCACCTCGCAGGAACTGACAGGTATGGATTGATAAGGAAACTCTCAAGTCCCTATACAAACTTGTATTGGGTAGCCCCATTGTGGAGCTGTAGAGATATTGGTTAGTAGCTGGTTCTCAGTGAATTGGTATAGATTTCTTTTGTTACAATCACCAGACAAAGAGCAACTCATGTCAGACCTGTAGTTCTTTTTGAAATGCTGACTTGAAAGAAACACAGCCTCATGATTATAAAATGAATATTACATTGAAAGGTTTGATACTGTCAAACTCACTTAATGTTGACTTACAGAGGATGTCTCTTCTCTCTTCTTCCAGACAATTACATGAAGGAGCAAGACAATGTAACATCCCCTCGGTACGAAGCCAAGTGTGATCAGTTCCTTCTAACAAACAGCAGGTATGTTATCGCTGTCAGACTGAAAAACATACTTTCCACAGTCACAGAGCAGTTGAATTAGATACACATGGAACTCAATTTCTAGAGAAAAGTTTTCACAAGAATAGTCAAATACCACCAAGTAATTATAACTTTTTTTATCCCTCTCCATTCTCAATTCACATCACCTGATTTCCAAGAAATGTTATCATTCACAGCCATTGAGTCATCGAGACGTACAGCACTGAAGCAGACTCTTTGGTCCTACTCATCCATGCCAACCAGATGTCAGAAACTAATCTAGTCCCATTTGCCAGCACTTGACCCATATCCCTTTGAACCTTCCTATTCATGGACCCATCCAGATGCCTTTTAAATGTTGTAATTGTACCAGCTTCCTCCACTTCCTCTGGCAGCTCATTCCTTACTCATACCATCTTATGCGTGAAAAAGTTGCCGCTTAGATCCATTTAAAATTTTTCCCCATTTACCTTAAACCTATACCTCTAGTTTTGTACTCCCCCAACTCAGGGAAGAGACATTGTCCCTCATGATTTTATAAACCTCTATGTGTTCAGCCTCACTCTAAAGCTCAAATCGTCCAACCCTGACAAATTCCTTGTAAATCTTTTCTGAACCCTTCAACATTTCACAATATCCTTCCAATACGAAGGAGACCAGTATTGCATGCACTATTCCAAAACTAGCCTCAGCAAGACCTGCACAGCCACAACATGACCTCCCAACTCCTATACTCGATGCACTTACCAATGAAGAAAACGTACAAAATGCCTTCTTCACTGTCCTATCTACTTGTGACTCCACTTTCAAAGAGCTATGAACCTGCATTCCAAGGTCTCTTTGTTCAGCAACACTCCCCACGATCTTACCATTAAGTGTACAAGTCCTGCCCTGATTTGCCTTTCCAAAATATAGCACCCCAGATTTATTTGAATAAAACTCCATCTCCCACTCCTCAGCTCATTGGCCCATCTGATCAAGACCTTGTTGTACTTTGAAGGAACCTTCTTTGCTGTCCAATTTTGGTGTCATCTGCAAACTTATTAACTATACCTGCTATGTTCAAATCCAAATCCTTCACATAAATGATGAAAAGTAGTGGATCCAACACTGATACTGGTGGCACACCACTGGTCACAGCCCTCCAGTCTGAAAAGCAGCTCTCCTCCACCACCACCCCCATCTTCTACCATCGAGCAAGTTCTGCATCCCATGTATTCCATGAAATACTTTCCCTGTATTCCATGAAATCTAACCTTGGTACACCGTATTATTCTTACAGAGAACTGAAATCTACTTACAAATTTGTTTCTGAATTTCTTGATGACTATCAGAGAGACTATAATGCAATCCCAATAAGATGACCATCCCTTTCTTATTTCTCAGTACCATCCAAATAACTTCCTGGATATATTCCCAGGAATATCGTCCCTAAGTACAGTAGTAATGCTCTCCCTTATCAAAACTACCACTCCCCTCCTCTCTCGCCCCCACTTTCTAAGCTTCCTGTAGCATTTGTATCCTGGAACATGAAGCTCCTTCTCTCAGAACATTTACATGTTGATTAAGAAATTTTCTTCGAATTTTAAAAGTCTCTTCCCCATCCAAGACTTTAACAGAATGGTACTTCCAGACAATGTTTGTAAAAACCGACTATTACAGCCTTTATATTCTTACATATATCTGAAATCTGTATATTTGTTCCTCAGTTTCCTTCTGACTGTTGGGCCTATAGTACAGTCCCATCATGGTGATTATCCCCTTCTTATTTTAACCCAGATATTTTCACTGGATGGTCTTTCTCAGAAATATTTTCTCTAGTTAGAGCAGCAATGTTTTCCTTAATCAAAAACACCACTCCACCTTCTCTTTTAACTGCCTTTCTATCCTTCCTATATCCCCCTCGTACTTCTATAATCTATTGAATAGAGACCCAGAGTTATCCTCAATTGCTGTTTTTCAGACAAGTCCATCATCCTGAGGTCTTTCTTGTAAATATATGCTGGGCTCCCTCCAACACAAGTACACCCTTCCCGAGATAACGGGCCCAAAGCTGCTCACAATATTCCAAATGCAGTCTGACCAGAGCTGATAGAGCCTCAGCAGTACATCTCTGCTCTTGTATTGTAACCTCCTTGAAATAAATGTTAAAATGGCATTTGCCTTCCAAACTGCCTTCTGAACCTGCCAGTTTACCTTAAGAGAATTCCTGAACTAGGACTCCCAAGGTCCCTTCCTTTTGAGATTTCTGAAGCCTTTCCCTGTTCAGAATGTTATCAACATCTTTATTCCTTCTACCAGAGTGCATAACCTCACAATTTCCCACATTGTATTTCATCTGTCACTTCTTTGTCCACTCTTGCAGCCTCTCCAAATCCTTCTACACCCTCCGCACCTCCTCAGCACTACCTGCCTCTCCACCGACATCTATCCCATGTGAAAACGTGTAAGAATATCCTCAGTTCCTTCGTCCAGATCATTAAGGCATAACATGAGTAGTTGTGGTCCCAACACTGACCCCTGTGGAAGTCCATGAGTCACCGGCTGCCATTCTGTAAAAGACCCTTTTATCCTGACTCTCTGCCTTCTGCCAAGCAGCCAATTCTCTGCCTTTACCTTGTTTAGCAGCCTGCTGTGTGGTACCTTATCAAAGGCCTTCTGGAAATGCAAATCGATTACACCCACTGGCTCTGTGTTGTCTAACTTGCTTGTTACTTCCTCAAAGAATTTGAACAGATTTATCAGGGAAGATCTCTCCTTAACAAAGCCGTGCTGACTCTGCCCTATTTTACCATGCACTTTCAAGTACTCTGCAGCCTCATTCTAAACAAGGGATTCTCAAACCTTAGGAATGACTACATTCTAGCTACGTAGCCTATAGTTTCCTGCCTCTGCCTCCCTTTCTTAAACACGTGTTGCATTAGCCATTTTCCAGTCATCTGGGACCCTGCCTGACTCCAGTGCTTTCTGAAAGATCATCACCAATGCCTCTCCAATCTACTCAGCTGTCTCCTTCAGTTATCTGGAGTGTAGTCCATCCAGTCTTGGTGATTTATCCGCCTTCGGCTTTGCGTCTTCCCCTTACCAATGGCCAATGCACTCACTTCTGTCCCCAAGATCCTCTTGAAGTTCTGGTCGGTTGCTGGTGTCTTCCACTGTTAAAAACTGATGGAAAGTACCTCTTCAGATCCTCTGCCATGCCGTGGTTCCCCATTACTACTTTTCCAGCATTGTTTTCAAGCTGTCCAATGTCCACTCTTGTCTCTTCGTAACCGCTTAGATATCCAAGAAAATTGCCTGCAGCCCTCTTCTGTATTTGTAGCGCGCTTACTCTCATATTTCACCTCTTTCCCCGTCCCCACCTTTTCTTAAAGTTATTTATGTTTTTCAAAGACTTCCCAATCTTCTGGCTTCCACTAATCTTTACCACACTATATGCTGCTTGTGTTGCCTTTATGCTCTCCCTGACTTCCCCTGTCAACCAGGGTTGTCTCATCCTCCCCTTAGTGTTTTTCTTCTTCCATGGGATGAATTTCTGCAATGTCTCCTGAATTAACCCAGAAACTCCTGCCATCGTTGATCCACTGTCTTCACTGGTTGGCTCTCCCTTCCAATCAACTCTGTCCAGCCCCACCCACATGTCTTTGTAGTTACCTTTACCCAATTGTCATCCTGTTACCTCTGATTCAATCTTCTCCCTCTCAAGCTGCAGGGTGAACTCTATTATGTTATGGCCACTGCCTCCTAGGAGTTCCTTCACTTTGAGCTCCCTAATCAAGTCTCCCTCGTTACACATCACTAAATCCAGAATCGCCTGTTCCTGAGTGTGCTCTACCACAAACTGCTCCAAACAAAACATTTCTCAGATAATTCCACGTTTGCTTGAGAACCGCTACCAACCTGTTTTTCCCAGTCCACCTGCATATTGAAGTCCCCAATGATTATTGCAACAGTTCCTTACATGTTTTTATAGTCTCCTGATGTATTTTCTCCCCCACATCCTGACAATGGCTAATGGCTTGTACGCAAGTTCCTTCGGGGTCTTTTTCCCTTTGAGGGTCTTGATCTCTACACTATGGATTATACACCTTCTGACTCTATTTTGCTTCTTGCTGTCAATTTAATTTTATTTCTTGCTAACAAGGCAACCCCTCTGACTCTGCCCATTGCCTTTTCGATAGCTTGGATAATTAGTTACCAGTCCTGAACCCCCTGCAACCTTTTCTCTGATACCTACAACATTGTGAATGCCAAGTTCAGTCTGGCGTAGCAGCTGATTTACCTTGTTCTGTGGACCGTGTGTATTTAGTTACAAGTCCCTCAGCCCTGCATTAATTGTCCCTCTTCTCATACGTGTCCCCTTATCTGCTGATTCCTGATCCTGTCCGTACTTTCTGTCCTATTTCTTGTTGTGGAAACTTTAACCTGTGCTGAGCACTTCCCCATTTTGACTTTTCCACAATTTTCCACGCAGCTGAAAAACAACCACCATGTTTTAGTTTAAAGTCCAATATGTAGGCCCTGGTTATGCCATTCTCCAGGACTCTGATCCCAGCATCATTCACATGTAGCCTGTCCCATCGGAACAGTTCCATCCTTCCCCAGTACTGTCTCCAATCTCCAGTGAATTCAAACCTCCCCTTTCTCCTACACCAGTCGTTCAGCCCCACATATCTTACTGTTATAATCTTGCTGATGTTGTGGCTCGAGTAGTAATCTAGAGATTTTTTATTCTGTTTTTTAATTTATCCCTTCAGCAGACCTTCTTCCCTCCTTCGGTCTATATCGACAACTGGATCGTTCCTCTGCAGTCCAGATGACTATCGTGAAGCCAGGCACCAGGCAGGCAAATCTGCCTTCGGGACTCTCGATTCTGGCAACAGTGAAGAGTCTCTATTCCCCTGACTACACTGTTTCCGATTACACTTGCATTTCTCTTTTCTCCTTCCTCTTGAATCGCTCCATCTCCCACAGTGCTGTGGTCAGTTTGCTCATTCTCCCTACAGACCCCACTCTCATCCACAAAGGGAGCAAGAATCTCAAACCTGATCGACAAGCTGATGGGCTGAGGCTCATTTCGCACTACCCTCTGCTTCCTTCTGCCTGCCTCACTATAGTCACACCCTTCTGTCCCTGACCACTGATCGATTTGAGGTAGTTAATCTAATGCCTCCTGAAACAGAGCATCCAGGTAACTCCGATCCCTCCCTGGTGTGTGGAAGTGTTCGGAGCTCAGACTTCAGCTCAACAATCTGAGCTGGAATCCCTCAACCAACACTTGTTATGGTTGCAGTAGCTATGAACCACTATTGGGTCCACCAGCTCTGACATCATGCTGTTACAACACCTCGCCTGGTCTGGCCCCCTCCATTTCAATGACTTGGTGCTGAACTTGATTTTTAAACATTTCATGCTGAAAGAACATCCACTGTTGTTGGGGAGATTAATTGACCATGCTCAAGAAGCCAAAATTAAGTAAGTGCAGATATCTTGAAAGATTGCGTGGCTGGCAGAGATTAGAGATGGAAATGATCACTATCGTAGAAGGATTTGAAAAAAAGGACAAGAAATTTGTTAAAATGTTGCTTTTCCTCAACTTGCGACCTCTTCAGGTTAGTGAGCTCAGGGTGAGGGGAACAAAACCCAGTGTGAGCGAATACATGGGCAGCGGGGTGTTGGATGAACTCAAGATTACAGGGAGGTTGAAAGTGGGAGGTGGATCAGGAGTGTGTTAGGGTCATTCAGTCTCGAGGTTGCAAAGGACTGGATGAGATTTTCAGCACCTGGAGCTGAAACTGTGTTGGAGTCAGGCCACGTTACTGAAATGGAAATAGAATGTCACGGTGAGGATGTGGGTCTGTGGTTCAAAGCTAATCTCCAAGTGCAATATTCCCTTAATGTTGGGAAGAGCCTGGTCCAGATAGTCACCTGAGGGGGCGATACAGTTGGAGTTTGGAAGTTTTGTAACAGGGACTGAAGCCAGCAGCTTTTCGTGAACAAAGGATCAGAAGTAGGTCTTTCAGGTGTTCCACTATTGAATGAACTCATGGCTGCTGCGTGGAGTTCAGCCTTTGGCCCATATCCCTGAATACCTTTATTGAACAAAGGTTTATCTGTCTCAGACTGAAAACTAACAACCTTTTCCACCCTTTTCATATTGAAGTCATTCCTCACATCTCTCTCGAACAGACTCTGCTCCCAAGTTCTTGATTAAGTTGGAGGCAATTTCTATTCATCCAGCACTGGATGTTGGGACGTTGTGCGAGTTGGAGGGATCTCCAAGGGAGTGCTGGTCACATACACATGCTCCCCAGTCCTTCATGGTGGTGAAAGTGGCTGGTTTTGGAAGTTGTGCTCAAGGTATGGTTGATAAAACTCCTCTCATTCTAGTCCTTCTAGAGCTGTGGCATATAATGTGGGAAAATATATGCATTTTGGCAGGAAGACGAGGAGAGGTGAATATTATTTAACAAGGGGAAAACTGCAGCACAGAACTGTGGGTCCTTCTGCTTGAAAGATGAAAAACTAGCATCCAGGTTCAGTGGGTATTCAGGAAGGAAAATAGTCAAGTTGGCTTTTATTTAAAGGGAATGGGTAGAAAAATGGAAGTTTTGCTAAAACTGTACAAGACACGAGTGAGATCACATTTGGAATCCTGTCAATAGCTATTGTCCCTTGTTTTGGGAAAGGCAGTCCATAGATTAGGCAGTCAGTAGATTAATCCTGGATATGGGAGGAATTTCTCAGGAGATGAGTTTGAGCAGACTGCTTCTGTACTCATTGAAGTTCAGAAGAATGAGACAAGACCTTATGGAAAGATTCTGAGGAGCTTGACATTGTAGATTCTGGTAGATTGTTACTACTTATTTGAGAATTGAGGACTTGAGGACATAATCTCAGAGTAAGGAATCACCTATTAAAAACAGATGTAGAGGAATTCCTTCTCTTTGGGTACTGAATACTGCAGTGGCCTGTAAAGGCTGTGTTGCTCAGTGTGTCCAAGGCTGAGATAAATAGATTTTCAATTAGTAAGGAATTCAAGGGTGGGGGCATAAGGCAGGAAAATTGAGCTGAAGATTATTGGATCAGCTCTGATCTCACTGAATGGTGACAGCAAACTTGCTGGGTTGAGTTGCATCTGATGGTGTTAAACATCTTCTTTTTCTGGGTTCTCACTTGATTTGCCTTTTGTTTTCAATGAATTTCACAGGGTATTGGAAGAGGATGATTTGCAATGAGGAGACTTAAAACCAGGCATCACTTCCCAATCTGACCAAGCTGCCGAGTTTATTGTCGTCTGAATATCATTGGGTTTTGCAGGAAAAAAGCACCGTTCACAGTGGGGGAGAAACCGTATGTGTGTTGTACATATGGACAAGTCTTCAGCAGATCATCTGCCCTGTCTGGGAAAGGATTCACTCGATCATCCACCTTGCTGAAACCCCAGCAAGTTCACAAAGAAAACAGACCTTTGAAATGCTTAGAATGTAGGAGGTGCTTTAAAAACTCTGGGGCACTGATATCCCAACAACATCCTCACTGTGACGAAAGACCCTTCATGTACTCTCACTGTGGGTGTGGTTTCAAGCCGTCGTCCAACCTCATTAAACACCAACAGATCCACACTGGGGAGAGATCATTCACCTGCTCACACAACAGGAAAGGATTGTCTCATAAATCCAACCTGTTAAAACACCGGCGATTTCTCTGAAGTTAGAGGCTGTACTGACTGTGGGAAGAGATTCATTGTGAAATCCAAGCTTCTGAAACACCAGCGTATTCATGAGAAATGACAGTGCCTGGTTTTTACTGTGAACATCTCCCTGCTTCATAGTCTCAGCCAGAACATTTTGTTTCAAGTCCCACCTGATATGGAGCTATGTCAAAGAACTTAATTATTTTTGTAATTGATAACTGAATGATGTCCACTGTGGCAGGTTTCTACTGAAGTTAATGAACTCCAGCTCAGTTAAAGGGATGACTATTCCGGATGACAATGAAATAAATGCACTTTGTGTTAAACACACAGTTCAAAGTCTGTGAGAAGATTTGTAGCTCGGGTGCTCGTAGCTGTGGTTCTGTTCGCCGAGCTGGGAATTTGTGTTGCAGACGTTTCGTCCCCTGTCTAGGTGACACCCTCGGTGCTTGGGAGCCTCCTGTGAAACGCTTCTGTGATCTTTCCTCCTGCATTTGTAGTGGTTTGAATCTGCCGCTTCCGGTTGTCAGTTCCAGCTGTCCGCTGCAGTGGTCGGTATATTGGGTCCAGGTCGATGTGCTTATTGATTTAATTTGTGGATGAGTGCCATGCCTCTTGGAATACCCTGGCTGTTCTCTGTTTGGCTTGTCCTATAATAGTAGTGTTGTCCCAGTCGAATTCATGTTGCTTGTCATCTGCGTGTGTGGCTACTAAGGATAGCTGGTCGTGTCGTTTCGTGGCAAGTTGGTGTTCATGGATGCGGATCATTAGCTGTCTTCCTGTTTGTCCTATGTGGTGTTGTTCTTCCCGGGCTTATTGGATAACATTAGCATAGCCAATCATGCTGGCTCGCTTTATCTTTCTAAACTAATCACCGTCTGCCACACTGGTTCCCTGCATCACACTTAACCTATCAGATTATAACCTCATTGTCTTCAGCATAAGCTCATGAACCAGTGATTCAGCTAACCTATCACAATACACTATCATTATCTGTTATTGAAGCCCTGTAATATGATCCCGAGCATGCATCAGTTAACTACATAACTGCCAAAGTAACTTCCATAAGTGAAGGAGTTGGAATTTGCTGTTGATCACATCCAGCATCCAATTTGATTCATTGCAGTCTTTTTCAATTGACCTTGTGAAAATTCTAGCTTGGTTACAGGTGTTTATTAAAGGTCAATTATATCAAATTTGTGGTAGACACCCAGTTTGCTAACGCTTTCTAATGTCCTTTGCACTTCCTTTTGAAAAGTTTCCCTTTCTCTCTCTTCCATCTTGTACAGAGCTCACGGAGCTTCTTTGTCGTTCAGATTGAGATAATCTGAGCAGCTGTCTCTTCCATGTCCCTCCTTTCTCTGAAACTGTCTCTGAAGTTCCACCTTGTCTGCGTCCTTAATATTCAACTTCCTCCAGCTCCTCTCCTACCTTGGGAGCTCCTCCTGTCCATGAGAACCAACTTCTCATCTCTTGACCATTTTTCCACTTAATGGCCAAACATTTAGCCTCCTCCCATTCCCTGATATTGTTACCAGTTCTTGCTCTCATCTGGTAAGGTCCCTGTCACTTTAATTCCACCATCATCATCCAGTGAAAACCAACATGGCCTTGTTTCCAAACTCCCTTTCCTTTCCAAAAACCTAGAACTTGGTAACCCCCAAGGGAGGAGCCTATCCCTGGATCCTGCTGTTCTCAACCACACGACACCATGAGGTGAGCTCATCCAAAGGCATGGTATTCGTTTTCACACCTCTGCTGACATTACCCAATTCTACCTCATCAGACAACTCAATGTCTCCGTTATTCCACTGTTGCTAAATTATCAGACTGTGTATTCTACAGCACTGGATGTTTTACTGACTTATTAAGTCACAGGATGTGGGCATCACTCGCTCATCCAGGGCAGTTAAGTGCCAACCACATTGCTGTGGATCTAGAATCACGTACAGCAGACTGGGTATGGACAGGGTTTCTTTCTTTTAAAGGACTTCAGTGTACCAGGTGGGATTTTCCAACACTCAACCAGGTCATTGTTAGCCTTTTAATTCCAGATTTTTATTGAATTCAAATTCCATCATCTGTCATAGTGGATATCAAAACCAGATCCCCCCCAAACATTACCTGGATCCCTAGTTTAATAGTATTCAGATAATACCACTAAGCTACTGCCTCCATGAGCAGAAATTTGCTCCAGTTAAAAATTGCAAACGTCCCTCTTGATCACTGATATCCAGTCCATAACTCTGTGATATCTGCATATTGGGCTGTGTTGCTCCCTGCCTCTGTTCCCTCACTTCCTCACTCTGAGGTACCTGCATTCCACTCATTCTGCCCTCTTTAGCATCTCTGATTGTCAATACTCCATTATAATCTTGCCTGAGCAGGGCGTTCTGATATTCCATCCTTCAACCAGTCTGCCTCTCTCCTTGTGAATATTTGTTCAAAACTTAAGACCATAAGACATAGGAGTGGAAGTAAGGCCATTCGGCCCATCGAGTCCACTCCACCATTCAATCATGGCTGATGGGCATTTCAACTCCACTTACCCGCATTCTCCCCGTAGCCCTTAATTCCTTGTGACATCAAGAATTTATCAATCTCTGCCTTGAAGACATTTAGCGACCGACCTCCACTGCACTCCACGGCAATGAATTCCACAGGCCCACCACTCTTTGGCTGAAGAAATGTCTTCGCATTTCTGTTCTGAATTTACCCCCTCTAATTCTAAGGCTGTGTCCATGGGTCCTAGTCTCCTCGCCTAAGGAAACAATTTCCTACCATCCACCCTTTCCAAGCCATGTATTATCTTTGTAAGTTTCTATTAGATCTCCCCTTAATCTTCTAAACTCCAATGAATACAATCCCAGGATCCTCAGCTATTCCTCATATGTGAAACTTGCCCTACAATCAAAATTTTCATCATTCAAGAGAATACCATTCAATGTGTCAGTGCCCAATGTTTATTTTGCAAACTCTCCTGAAGGATCTTGAGATGTCCTGTTACACAAAACGTGTTCCATGTGACTGATCTTCTTTTACAGTGTTAGGCCAGAGATTGCTTGTGTGCCTGAGGAGTCTCAAATGGTGCTATATATTGTGTAATCAGAGTACCAACTTGGACTTTCATTCAAACGTAAAGTCATCGAGTCAGCTCAGAGCGATTGGGCCGAGCATACTAACTTGAGAAACTCCTGCAGTGATGTTCTAGGTTTGGGGTGATTGACCACTAAGAATTACAAACATAAGAACCCGGAGTAAGAGTCGGCCATCTGGCCCTTTCAGCCCGCTCCGCCATTCAAAAAGATCATGGCTGATCTTTTCCCAGCCTCAGCTCTACTTACCCAGCCTCTCACCATAACCCTGAATTCCTTTACTCTTTAAAAACATTATCTTAGCTTTAAAAGCATTCAGTGAGGAAACCTCAACTACTGCGGGAATTCTACAAATTCACAACCCTCTGGGTGAAGAAATTCCTTCTCAGTTCAGTCCCCCTAATTTTGAGGCAATACCCTCTTGTTCTAGTTCCACTCGCCAGTGGAAACATTCTCCCTGCTTCAATCTCATCTATTCCCTTTATGATTTTATATATTACTGTAAAATTTCTACCCTCCGCGCCCCCCCTCCCATTCTTCTAAATTCTAACAAATATAATCCCAGTCGACTCAGTCTCTCCTCAGAAAGCAATCCCCTCAAATCAGGAACCTAGTGAACCTTCCCTTTAGTGCCAGTATCTCCTTTCTCAAGTAAAAAGACCAAAACTGCACGCAGTACTCTAGGTGTGACCTCACCAGCACCCTACATAGCCGTAACATATCCTCTCCACTTTTAAACTCGATCCCTCTACCAATAAAGGACAATATACCATTTTTTAAGATTAGATTAGATTCCCTATGGTGTGGAAATAGGCCCTTTGGCCAAACCAGTCCACACCGACCCTCCGAAGAGTAACCCACCCAGACCCCTTTCCCTCTGACTAATACACCGAACACTGTGGGCAATTTAGCATAGCCAATTCACCTGCCCTGTGGGAGGAAACCCACAAAGACACGTGAGAATGTGCAAACTCCACACAGACAGTTGCCCGAGGCTGGAATTGAACCTGGGACCCTGTGCTGTGAGGCAGCAGTGCTAGCCACTGAGCCACCGTGCTGCCCATTGCCTTAGTATTTACCTGTTGCACCCGCAGACCAGCCTTCTGCAATTTATGCACAAGGACACCAAAGTGTCTCTGCACAGCAATTTATTGCAAATTTTACCATTCGAATAACAGTCCTTTTTACTATTATTGCTACTAAAATAGATGACTTCACATTTACCAACATTTTACTCCATCTGCCAGAACTTCACACACTCACTTGAACGATCTATGTGCCCCTAAACATTTGTTATCTGCAAACTTTAACACACTACATGTGGTCCTCAACTCCACACCATCTGAGCAAATTGTAAACAATTGTGGTCCCAACACTGGTCCAATAGGCTGAAGAGTGGCAGATGGGGTTTAATTTAGATAAATGCTGCATTTTGGGAAAGCAAATCTTAGCAGGACTTATACACTTAATGTTCTGATCCGAGGGAGTACTGCTGAACAAAGAGACCTTGGAGTGCAGGTTCATAGCTCCTTGAAAGCAGAGTCACAGGTAGATAGAATAGTGAAGAAGGCATTTGATATGCTTTCCTTTATTGGTCAGAGTATTGAGTACAGGAGTTGGGAGGTCATATTGCGACTGTACAGGACATTGGTGAGGCCACTTTAGCAATATGGCATGCAATTCTGGTCTCCTTCCTATCGGAAAGATGTTCTGAAACTTGAAAGGGTTCACGAAAGATTTACAAGGATGTTGCCAAGGTTGGAGGATTTGAGCTATAGGGAGAGGATGAATAAGCTAGGACTATTTTTCCCTGAAGCATTGGAGGCTGAGGAGTGACCTTGTAGAGGTCTAGAAAATCATGAGGGGCATTGATAGGGTAAACAGACAAGGTCTTTTCCCTGAGGTGGGGGAGTTCAGAACTAGAGGGCATAGGTTTAGGGTGAGAGTGGAAAGATATGAAGAGACCTAGGGGCAATCTTTTCACACAGAGGATGGTGCATGTGTCGAATGAGCTGCCAGAGGAAGTGGTGGAGGCTAGTATAATTGCAACATTTTAAAGGCATCTGGATGGGTGCATGAATAGGAAGGATTTGTAGGGATATGGGCTGGGTGCTGGCAGGTTGGACTAGTTTGGGTTGGGATATCTGGTCAGCATGGATGAGTTGGACTGAAGGATCTGTTTCCTTGCTGTACATCTCTATGACTCAATGATCCCTGAGGCACACCACTATCATCGATTGCCAACCAGAAAAGCATTCAATTATCCCCATTCTTTGCTTTCTGTTCATTAACCAATCCTCTATTCATGCTAGTGGATTGCCTGTAACACCTTCATCTTATGCAGCAGCCTTTTGCTTGACACCTTGTTGAATGCCTTTTGGAAATCTAGATATATCACATCTACTGGGTCCACATTATTCAGTGCAATTATAATGGCTTCATGGAATTCCAAAAGATTAATTAAGCATGACCTGTTGTGCCTGCCAAATGGGACAATTTCTATCGAGATGCTTTGCTATTTCTTCTTGACAGTAGACTCGAGCATCTTGCCCACTACATATGTTAACCTAACTGTCCTATAATTCCTCATTTTTTCTCTACCTCGCTTCTTAAACAGTGGCACCACATTTGCTGTTTTCCAATCTGCTGGAACTGCCCCAGAGTCCAGCTAAGTTTAGAAAATTACCAAGAGTGCCATGTCTTTTAGTCCCCTCGGATGCAATCCGTAAGGGCCAGGAGACTGGTCTACCCTGATATCCGTAAGTTTGTCCAACATTGACCTTTTTGTGCTGCCTCACAGCGCCAGAGACCCGGGTTCAATTCCCGCCTCAGGCGACTGACTGTGTGGAGTTTGCACGTTCTCCCCGTGTCTGCGTGTGTTTCCTCCGGGTGCTCCGGTTTCCTCCCACAGTCCAAAGATGTGCAGGGTCAGGTGAATTGGCCATACTAAATTGCCCATAGTGTTAGATAAGGGGTAAATGTAGGGGTATGGGTGGGTTTCGCTTCGGCGGGTCGGTGTGGACTTGTTGGGCCGAAGGGCCTGTTTCCACACTGTAATCTAATCTAATCTAATCTAATCTAATTATTTCTGGGTCCTCACTGCAACAGGCTGGAGGAGAAATTGCGGGGGGACCTGGCTGATAATTTTGCATCATTGTTAGCCATGGGTGAGGTCAGAGAAGAGTGGAGGGTGACAAATGTTATTGTGTTAGTGTTCACAGTACAAGATACCAGTACCACGCCAGTAACTGACAAGGAGATGAAGGGAGATGTTATAGAGTTCTGCAGCATAGAGGCAGGCCCTTTAGCCCAAACTGTTCTATGCCAACAAAAATGTCCATCCAATCCCATTTCCCTGTAATTGGCCAATTATTATTCAACAATGGCTGCAAAGAAAAACCTGGGAAATACAGATCAGTAAGATTTAATCTGTGGTAGGTAAACTACTTGAAAATTCTGAGAGATATGATTTACATGCATTTGGAAAGACAGGGTTTGATATGGAATAGTCAGCATACCTTTGTGTGTGTGTGTGTGTGTGTGAGGTCTTGTATTTTGGAAAGACAAATCAAGGTAGGAGTTTCATGGTGAATCATAAAGCCTTAAGGAGTGTAGTGGAACAGAGGGAACTTGGAGTTCAAGTTCACAGTTCTGTCAAAGTGGAGTAATAGGTATACAGCAGTGAAGAAGGCTTTTGGCATACTGGCCTTCATTAGTCAGGGCATTGAGTATCGAAGTTGGGAAGTTATGTTGCAGTTGCACAGGACATTGGTGAGGCCGCACTTGGAGTAGTCTGTTCAGTTTTGGTCACCTTGTTATAGAAAGGATGTTACTAAAGTGGAAAGAGTGCAGAAGAAATTTACAATGATGCTACCAGGACTCAGTGGTCTGAGTTATACGTAGACAAACTAGGACTTCACTCTTTAGAGCATAGGAGACTGAGGGGGGATTTTATAGAACTGTATAAGATTATGAGAGGAACAGGTTGGGTGAATGCACTGAGTCTTTTTCCCAAGGTTGGGGAATGGAGGATCAGAGGGCATCAGTCTAATGTAAGAGGAGAAAGAATAAAAGGGAACTGGAGGAGCAATGTTTTTGTACAGAGGGTGGTATGCACATGGAATGAGATGACAGCAGAAGTGGTTGAGGAAGATACATTAGCAATACTTAAAAGGCGTTTAGACAAGTACATGGACAGGAAATGATTAGAAGGATATGGGCCAATTACAGGGAAATGTGATTGGATGGACCTTTTTGTTGGCATTGAAGAACTTGGGCTAAAAGGCCTGTCGCTGTGCTGTAGGACTCCATGACACCTCCCTTCGTCTCCTTGTCAAATACTGGTATGGTACTTGTATCTTGCACTGAGAATATTAACACAAAATACCTGTTCAATGCTTCGGCCAATTCCTCATTATCTCAATGTGAAATCCCCCTTCTTACACTCTAAAAGACCAATGTTTACCTTAGCTAGTCTTCTTTGCTTTATATATTTGAAGACATTTTTGCTGTCTGTTTTTATATTCTGAGCTACTTTAATCTCATACTCTATCTTACTTTCTTTATAGTTTTTTTTTGTGCTTTTCTGATGACCTTTAAAGTTTTCCCAATCCTCTAGCTTCCCACTGCTCTTTGCCACTTTGTGTGCCTTCTCTTGTAACTTGAGAGCCTCACTTACTTCCTTAGTCACCCATGACAGATTAACCTCGTTTTCAGTGGTGTATACTGTTGTGGAGCACCTTGGAAAATTGCTTTGAAAGTCCTCCACTGTTCAGCAATTGTCCCACTATAAAGTCTGCTAACTCCTCCGTCATCCTATTGTAGTCTCCCTTGTTTGAGCACAGGACTCTGGTATTGGATTTTTATCTTTCTTTCCATCTGTCTTCTAAATTCAACCATACTGTGATCACTCCTTCCAATAGGATCTTTAACTATGACATATTTAATTAATCCCGTCTTATTACACAGGACCAGATCTAGAGTAGTTTAGTCCCTCGTCAGTTCCATTACATACTGTTCAAGAAAACCATTGTGGATACATTCAATGAACTCCTCCTCAAGACTCTATTCACCAACGTGGTTTCACCAATTGACATGTAGTTTAAAGTCCCCCATGATAATTACCAAACCATTTTTACAGGAATTAGTTATTTCTATGTTCACTTCCCTCCCCAGTGTGATGTTATTTGGTGCCGTATAGACTTCGCCACATAGTGACTTATTTTTCTTTGCATTTCTATTTGTCACTCAAATGGATTAAACCTTATTCTTCATGGAACCTATTTCACCATAGCTCTAATATCATCCTTAAATATCAGAGTTACACCACCCCCTTCCCTTTCTGTCTGTCCTTCCAAACAGTCTGATAAGCCCTGGATGTTTGACTCCCAGACCTGACCATCTTGCGATCCTGTTCCATAATAGCTTCTAAATCATACTAATTCACAATGAACTGATCTACCTTGTTTTGAATGCCACGAGCATTTAGGTAAAGTGCCTTTATGCTCATTTTTTACACCTTTTTGAATTCTACTAATTTCCACTAATACCTCCTGACTTGTCCTTCCTTTTAACGTCTTTCATAGTCTTGGATGTAGTTAAACCTTTCTGCACACACGCTAATCTGCTGCTTTCCTTTCTATTTACCATGATACTTCCTGTCGCTCCCCCTCCCCCCCACCCCCAACCCACCCTCCATCACTAAAGTCGTAGTGATCACCTCATTTCTCCTTTTCACGAGAACACTGGTTCCAGATCATTTCAGGTGGAGACCGTCCCAATAGTACAGATCCCTCCTGTTCCAAAACTGATGCCAATGCCCCAAGAAACGGAGCCCCTCGTTCCCACACTACTCTTTTAGGAATGTGTTTAATTCCCTAATTTTCTTTTACCGAAACCAATTTCCACATGGCTCATGTAGTAATCTGGAGATTATAACCCTTGAGGACCTGTTCCTTAAGTTTGTTCCCCGTGCTTAATAATCCCCAAACAGGTCATTCGTCCTCACTTTGCCTATGATGTTTATATAAATGTGAACCAGACTAATTGGAGTTGAAACTTTATTGCTGGAACAGCACAGCAGGTCAGGCAGCATCCAGGGAACAGGAGATTCGACGTTTCGGGCACAGGCCCTTCTTCAGGAATGACAAATTGGATCCTTGTTCTCCCACTTAAATATCCTTTCAAGAAGGCCAGAGATTTGCTCACCCTGATATGGGGAAGGCAATACACTGTGCAGTACTCTCAATCCTGCTTACAAAGGATGCTGTCAATACTCCCAGTTAAAGAGTCCCCTACAACTACCACTTGCCTTTTTGCTCTCCCCTCTTGAATGACCTCCAGGAAAGTGGTTATTAAAATGCAGATCAGACTGAAGAGTTTTGAACTGAGGCACTGCTTGTGCACAATCAACTACAGTAGGCAGATCACATCAATTGCACATCTGACACAGCAAGCAGTGTTCAGTATGACTCCACATTTTCTCTTAAAAACAAAAATGTAATGCCCCCAAACATGCAATTTGGCAAAGAAGTATCATTGAAGAAGACAACAATTTTGAGTATCTGAAATATCCCCAGATGGAAAACAAAGGTTATCATTGGAAGAATCATGTGAAAATGTACCCATCACACCCACACTGGCTTCAGCAAATATCATCTGCCCCACATGGGCAGTACTTGCGGATTCAGCATTAAACGACTCAATAGTCCCAGGACGCATAGAAAAAGAATCATCCTTGATGCACAGTCACTGCTCAAGAAGAATAATATGGTTTTATAAGTACAGGCTGGACATTCCAAACACATTATTCTACATGGTCTGAATATACTTCCCAGTCTATGTATATTAATCACTATATCCCGCATATTCCCTCATTGTCTAAGTTTGGACTGCTAATTCATCTGACGACCTCTTTGCAATTAGCCCAAATCTCCTTCCCTGAAGATGCTTCTGGTATTCACTGTCACAGTCACCTATTTCGCTGCTCCCCCAAAAGCTGCCACCCAGGTCTCTAAGTCCTCATAAAAGCCGCCAAAAATGCGGCCGGTGCAAATGAGAAACAAAAATAGGAATTGTTGGAAAAGCTCAGCAAGTCTGGCAGCATCTGTGAACAGAAAGCAGAATTAACGTTTCAGGACTCCTGTTCCCACCAGGTTCCGACCCATACTTTTCATCCAATTCCCGGAGACAGGGCACCAGTAGCTTCATGGGGACTACAACTCCCACAATCCATGTTGCTGCTGGTCATGTGACAGGCTCATGCTCTGACACAACAAAGCGTTTACTGAGCATTTGCATAAACAACTTTGGGGCGGGGACAGCTCCTTCAATGTCATTGGTCAGTTATCATCGCAGCCTTTTGTCTCCTGGCAAAAAGCATACAAACGTCGTTTCGTCACTAACGATGCTGTCCCTCGTGCTTCCGTCTTCCCACCTAGCGCCATCAAAAGCGCCAAAGTGACCAATAGAAAGCACTGGAGGACCGGAAGCAATCTGGACCTCCGACCAATCAGAGCGCCCTATTATTTGAGCGCGAACGTGCAACCATGAGTTTGGAAAGCTGCTCCGTCCTACCCAGCAAAAGCTGGTGCTGCTGTTTGTCTTTGTCTGAATGAAGATGGAGCTTTACTCAGACTGACAATTCCTCCTCGCTCCCATATCTGTGAGTAAATCTTTTCACCCAGTTTCTTCTTTTTAAAGTTCTGGTCTGAAATGATCTATTTGCAGCAACTGAAAGAGAAAGGAAATGAACCCAGGGAGGGACAGAATCTGTCCAGGCCAAGAAATGATGATCACTCAGATTTGATTGTTCTGAATTTCGAACCGAATAGTGACGACTTTTATAACTTTCTTGCAGGATGTTAGAAAGGGAAGAATTTCAGACAGCAATCTCAAAACAACCAACACTTGAAGATCTTATAGGTTCACTGAAATAACTGGCATTTAAATATCATTGACTGTAAACCATAGATCAAGAATGCCTGTCTCCCTGGTTCAAAAGATTTGAAACAACAATTTGGCTGGAAAAGAACTGAGACATACTTACCAACTGCGAGTCTTCCAGTGAATTGATAAACCTTCAAAAAGTCTCATACCCGAAAGAAACATCACATCATTCATAGCAGGAACTTACAGAGACACAAGGCCACCCTTAATATGGAGAAACCATGGAAATGTGATGACTGTGGGAATGGATTCCATTCCCTGTCAACTCTGGAGTTTCATCGACGTGGTCACTACAGGGAGAGGCCGTTCACCTGCACCGAATGTGGGAAGGGATTCCTTGATTCGTCTGCCTTGCGGATACACCAGCATGATGCCACTGCAGAGAGACCATTCGCCTGCTCTGAGTGTGACAAGACATTCTGTGAGTATTTCACCCTGTTGACACACCAGCAAGTTCACACAGGGAAGAGGCCACCTACCTGCTTGGAGTGTGGGAAAGTATTCATGCAGGTATCCAGCCTGCGCATGCACCAACGAGTTCACACTGGGGAGAGGCCATTTCCCTGCTCTGATTGTGGAAAAGAATTCACTGTGTTATCAGCCCTTGTGAGACACCAATGTATCCACACAGGGGAAAAGCCATTCAAATGCTCCAAGTGTGGGAAGCGATTCAGATATTCATCTGTCCTACAGGCACACAAATTCGGTCATACTAGGAAGAAGTCATTCATATGTTCTGAGTGTGGGAAAGATTCACTCAGTATTCCAGTCTGTGGAGGCACAAGAAAGTTCACAAATGATCAGAGGATTTGGATATGCTGTTAATCTGTATTATTAAATCTTTTCGACAGCACATTTCAAACCCACACCTTCACCATCTAGAAGAATAAGAGCAGTAGTTACCCGGGAACATTACCACCTGCAAGCTCCCCTCCATGTCACACGCCATTCTCATTAACAGGCTGTTAGAAAGGGAGGGTTTGCAGACAGAAATCTCAAAACGACTAGTACATGAAGATCTTATGGAGTCACTGAAATGACTGGGACTTGAACATCATAAATCTCCAATCAGTCTCGCTTGCTTGATCATCCCCCCCAATGCTGAGGCCCATCACACCTACGTTGTCTGAGGCAGAAGCAGGACCAGAACTCATTTTCAGAGCCACTCCGAAGTTCGGATACATCACACCTATGTTGTTCTTGGGAATCACTGGGTCAGGAAATCTTCTGCATTATGATTCCCAGGATTAGGGCATTAGCATTTGCATTATCTCCGAGGATGATCTCATCCGACCATAGTACCTGGGGTAATATGTGGCTGTGAGGCTGGGGGTTGTCTTCAGTGGCATGTGACTATGGGGAGTGGCCAGAGTATCTGTAAACATTGTCAACTGACCTGTAGAGAGGAAATGTATTTTCTTTGTTTGGGGTCTCTCTTCTGACTCGACTTTTCACGCCTGGAAAGAGTATCAGAGGAGTCACCTAACTTGTACAAGCTTTATTAAACTTTTACTGTTTGCAGACGTTGGTGTGTGTGAATTGCATCTCATGTGTGAAACCTCAAGAAAAGAACCAAGCAATCTTTTTTTACTCCATCCCTGGTATGTCATGGTCATTTGAAATTGAATCTGTGTGTGATCTGTGAACACATACATATCAGTACGTTACAGATAAAGTGGAAGGTGAATGATGTCTCCTATTTCTGCCATGCTGTTGTAAGGTATACACGAGAGTTATTAATTTCTTTCAGGCTTGAGTCAGTTTAAATGTCTCAACGCAGAAGACCATAAGGAAAATGAAATGTTTGTGGCATTTTTATTTGCCTGTGTTCTGTCATAAGAAAAGAATCACAATTGTTTTTAACGCCATTTTTATGTTTATTGTCCATAACCAAAGACTCCCTTATGTATCGTGAAAGATATATAGCTACCTGAGTTGAAGTTAAGCTGATAAACCAACCCAAACTGCTCCCTGTGGAATAGAACAAGGGCAGAATGTTTTACATTTTCATATTAGACAGAAGGCTGCCTGTTCAAACTGCCTCATTACCCCGGATTCTCTAATGAGCAGTGACGTTCACCCAGCATCTACATACTTTGTCAACTCCTTTTAGATCATTTTCTCTTCCGCTAAAAGGTTACACATTGTTCTTCAAAACTCCAATGAGAATATGCCCAAATGTTTAAACTTACAGTTTCTGTGATGTGAAGATGATTGTCCAATTATCTATCTGCGCCTGTCAGATTCTGCTGTGTGAATATGAGTGTCATTATCCGTCTCTACCTGTCAGCTTTTGCTATATCAATGTGATTTTAGTTATCAATCTGCCCCATTAGGTGAATGTAAGTATGTAGTTATCAGTGTATACCTGTGAGATTCTGCTCTGGGAATGTGTGTGTTATCAAAATGTACCTGTCTGTTTCTGTAATGTGGATGTGTTTGTGCAATTATCAGTCTATCCCTGACAGCTTCGACTATATGAATGGATGAGTGCATCTGTATGTGAAAGTATATGTACCTGTCAGTTTGTGTTCCATGAATAAATAACTCATCTGTCACTCTCATAATTAGTTTTTCTTTCCGCAGTGCACAGTGATATAATTATTTGAACACTGTTGAAGTAAAGGTAATGTATTGTGTGCTCTGTATTGTGATAGTGCTCATCATCATAATTGGCCCACTTGTGTCGCTCAATTGGGGAGGTGGAAGGAAGGCAAAAGGACTTTGATTTTCTC
Source organism: Chiloscyllium plagiosum (assembly GCF_037043375.1). Taxonomy (NCBI): domain Eukaryota; kingdom Metazoa; phylum Chordata; class Chondrichthyes; order Orectolobiformes; family Hemiscylliidae; genus Chiloscyllium; species Chiloscyllium plagiosum. Next base: position 12,078,505 of record NW_028270187.1, read on the forward strand.
TCATGCAGTGGAGGAAATTGGAATGGTCAAAGTAGATGTACATAGAACATAGAACAATACAGCACAGAACAGGCCCTTCGGCCCATGATGTTGTGCCGAACATTTGTCCTAGCTTAAGCACCCATCCATGTACCTATCCAATTGCCGCTTAAAGGTCACCAAAGATTCTGATTCTACCACTCCCACAGGCAGCACATTCCATGCCCCCACTACTCCGGACATCTTCCCTATACCTTCCACCCTTCACCTTATATTTATGTCCCCTTGTAACACTCTGTTATTCCCGGGGAAAAAGTTTCTGACTGTCTACTCTATCTATTCCTCTGATCATCTTATAAACCTCTATCAAGTCACCCCTCATCCTTTGCCGTTCCAACGAGAAAAGGCCTAGCACTCTCAACCTATCCTCGTACGACCTATTTTCCATTCCAGGCAACATCCTGGTAAATCTTCTCTGCACCCTCTCCAAAGTTTCCACATCTTTCCTAAAGTGAGGCGACCAGAACTGCACACAGTACTCCAAATGTGGCCTAACCAAAGTTCTGTAGATGTATTGAAGAATGAAACTGTTCAACTTTTCTCACAAAAAGAAAATTGAATAGCTTACTAATCTACCTGATCGCACTAAATCTTTCCTACTCCACTGCTTCAAAATATTATGTGATCACATTGAGTATCTGAGAAAATGGCATCAAGTTTTCTTGTGTTTTATATCAGAATTCATCAGGAGGATCAAGAAGAACACAGTAGACAATTTATGTTAATTTGAAACAAAGGCACAAGACGTCTTATTGATGAAGATAGAGTTAAAGAGAAAATCTGTTCTCGCAAGTTGGAGAAGTGCAGAAGGATTTTGTGATAAAGGTGGCAACGATTATAACTAACAAAACCTTTGGTGACTGCAGAATTTATTATAATAGGCGCGACACGGTGGCTCAGTCTTAGCACTGCTGCCTCCTAGCGCCAGGGACCCGCCAATTTCTGTCTCAGGCAACTGTCTGTGTGAAGTTTGCACATTCTCTGCGTGGATTTCCTCCAGGTTCTCCGGTTTCCTCCCACAGTCCAAAGATGTGCAGGTTTGGTAAATTGGTCATGCCTGTAGTGTTCGGTACATTAGTCAGGAATGAATGTAGGGGAATGGGCCTGGGTGGGTTTCTCTTCGGAGGGTTGGTGTGGACTTGTTGGGTCGAAGGGCCTGTTTCCACAATGTAGGGAATCTAATCTAATCTACTCAGGATATTAAAGAATATAATTTTAACATATTGTGGTACTGGATTTGAAATTCCGGGAAACACTATTCATTCTCTCTGTTGGTGTTAATATAGCTGTCACTGGGAAAGGAGAAAGAATTGGCACCAAGTGATCAACTGCTTTTTAAAAAAAATTGAAAAGCCAGCGAACACGTAGAAAAGAGCAGATAGTTTGAGGAGAGTGCATGAGTCCATATTCGTTCATTTGTTTTTCTATTACAAAAGAATAGATAACACAATCCCACTTTACCCCATTCCCTCCTTTACAGCTGAGGACGGACTCACTATTGTCTAATATGCTCTCTCTCTGAAATCAGTGAAACCAGTGAATAATCTGCAGAGGGTCAGGGACCGTTCGTTATCGTATGCTGCATCGACTGACTACTTATTGCACTGGGGATTAATTCAGCCTTTCTTAATGCATTTAAAGGAAATGTGAAATCAATGTGAAGTCAAACACGATCAGGGACGCTCATGTCGCCATTCTTCATGTATCGGACATTTACTAAGGGCTGAGAACACTCAGGCAATGAACGTGCAATAAGAAATAATGTCCTTACAGACACTGTTACAATTGTATTTTATGTTTTTTTTCCCTTTGCTGTCGCAGCCAGTGACAGTAGAGTATCTCATAACAAGGAGATCAGGATTGACCGATGCCAGATTGAAACTCCAGGGCTCTCCACATTAAAAGGAAAATAAATCAATCTGACAGTGAGTGTAATTGTCAATCAACAGTAGCCATACCACGCTGTGACACATCCAGATAGGATGCATCCAGAAAAATTTGCAAGTGTCCTTATGGACATGCTGGATTTACTTAGCCTCCTGAGGAAACCTGCATGGTGAATGTACTTGGGTAATTGTCAATATAAGCCTGTCAGTTTCTGCTATGTGAATGTGAGAATTTAGTTTTTATCAGTCCCTGTCAATTTTTACTTTGTGAATGTTTGGTTAAGAATCCTTCTCTGTCGGGTTCTGTAATGTGAATGTGAGTGTATTCATCACTGTTTGCCTGAGTTATTCTTTTGTGAACATGTGACTGTGATTCATTCTGTGATAGTAGTTTTTAGGGTGTTGTAATTGGGCCTTAACCTCTTCTGCATTTTGTGCTTTATGACAGAGTCACAGAATTGGTACAGCCATTCAGCCCATTGTGTCCAGACTGGGACATTCTGTTCTTCACCTGTTCTCCATACTAGTTTCCATTAACTGTTGGGATTCTGAACTTTATCCACTCGCTGCCAGTATCCTTATGTAAATGCTAATTTGAGTTTATTTCTGCAGTTATGTGTCTTTGAATAACTATGGAGCCAGTTTTGCTTGTATGCAACAGCGTCAGGTAGAGTATGTGTATCTCATTCTCTTTCCATGTTCAGTTGTGTTTTCTTTTGGTCTAAGTGTTGGATAAACTCAATCAATATTCACTAACCCTTTCTGATTGAGGGACTAATGTTGGTTAAATGTTTATCTTGGCCTGAATCTGAATTTTTATTGCATTCAGACTCCTTTTTTTAACGTTTTTGCGCATGCAGTAGTCTTTTCAGTTGCTGCTGGGCACTGTAAGATGTAACATTTAATACTAACTGAAGTGACTAATAATATGGTGAGTCAATTTATAACTGTCTATATTTGGAAATACCTGGGCCAAAACTTCAGGTTTTCTTTCCTTTCGCCATTAACTGGCTGAGTATCTGAGAGTTTTCTGTTGTGCTGCCAATCTGTATCATTTTGAAGAGTGATACCGGTCTATATCACACTGACATTTTCTGTATGTCTCCTTATATTTCCAGTCCTGCATGTCATGATCGGATATACTTTGTGAGATGGGTTTAACATGGATGTAGGTTTGCTCGCTGAGCTGGAAGGTTCATTTCCAGACGTTTCGTTGCCCTACCAGGTAACATTTTCAGTGAGCCTCCAGGTGAAGCACTGCTGGTTTCTCAGCAACAAACCCAAACAAGAAGACAAAACACGTCCAGAAACCCTAGCCACTCTCCCCTACATCAAAGACATCTCAGAAATAACTGCCAGATTACTCAGACCCCTGCCCATAAACTCACCAACACACTAAAACAGCAGCTAATGAACTTGAAAGACCCTATACACACAACAAGCAAAACTAATGTCATTTACAAAATACCATGCAGAGACTGGGCAAACAGGCAAAAAACTAGGATACATGAACATCAATTAGCCACAAAACGACATTACCCTCTCTCACTAGTATCCGTACATACAGAGAAGGAAGGACACCACTTCGATAGGGAGAAAACATCCATCCTAGGACAAGACAAAAAGAGACACGCAAGAAAACTCCTAGAAACATGGCATTCCAATCGAAACTCTATCAACAAACACATTGAGTTTGACCCCACCTACCACCTCATGAGAAAAAGAACAGGAAATGACATCACCGCAGGAAATGACAACACCAGCCCAAAGAAACCCAAACATATAAATAGAAAGCGGGAATCAGGAGCAGTGCTTCTCCTGGAGGCCCACTGAAGATGTTACCTAGTAGGCTGATGAAACACCTGGAAATGTACCTTCCAGCGAGCAAACCTACACCCAGAACCTCAACCTGAGCTACAAATCTTCTCAAACCTTGCTAATGGGTTTAACATTTCATAAATCAGTATTCCATATTTTGTTCATGCATGGAAATGCTTCTGCATTACTCAGGCCCTCAACCAGAATGTGAGTGTGAATAAGATGTGTTTTCATCAGCACAAAGCTGAGAGTGAGAATGGGATTCATTCACTCTATGATGCTAGATATTAATGTGCTCCTTATTCTCGTTCGTGTGTTTCACAGTGCTTCAGTGTCATCTGGATTGAAACACGTCACTTTTAGTAACTGCAAGTGTACTTCATTGTCAAACTTCTGCTACTTGACATGAATGAGGTATTATCCATTGCCACTGGAGTCAGCTCCTGTCAGTAAAAGTGAATGTGTTTAATAGATATACAATCTCTGGGACGGTTGATGAAGTTGGATAACATCCACAGCCTATGTTCTTTAATTTTAGTGCCGAAAGGGTCCGTGGACAGTGAACATCGAACTCATTGCAGCAGAAAAGCATCTGTGTTTTTCTTTAGAATCAAGGAGAGAAAGTCAATGGACTTTTGATAACCCCTATAGTGCAGAGTCTAACCAGGAACAATGGGCATATCAAGGTCTGGTTTTCAGGATGCGATCAATTTTTGCATAGTGACATATTTTAGCAATGAATTAATAATCAGTATTAACTGAACCCATTTGCAACTAAGTGAACACATCAACTGCATTGCAGTTGACTGATCATAGTGTTCCTTGTACAGGAAAGAGAATTGGCCAATTCTATTTTATTTACCAATTTGGACAGGATCTGGTGCAAGCCTCTTATGTTGCTCTATGGTAAGGAGGGGGAAAGCAAAATGACTTCTATTTCCACCATTCAGTGAAGCATATTTAAATTATCAAATTCAATGTATTGAACTATCAACTCTTGTTGGGAAAAAAGAATGAAGAGCTTGACAAATCTACCAATTTTGGCTTTTGCTTTCATTCTGCACTGTTTCAAATAGGATCGATCCGATTCCACGGACTCCTTGACAAACTATATCCTGATTCCTTCCTTTTCCGTATTGCAACGAAGGCAGAGTCAAGAGGAACACAAGGTTCTTTATAGATTTTTGAAAGAAATTTCAGAAGACATACAGAATAATGAAAAAAACTTTCTTGTTGAACAGGAAAAGAAATGAAACCTACAAAATGATGAAGTGGAGAATGTCATTACAATACAGATGGGGATGACAGCTTCTCTGCTGCCATGATATTTTTTTAAATGCTGGTTGAAAGGGATGAGAGTTGTTAGCTCGGACAACCATTATGATGTTATAAACAGTTTTTGATCAGTGCAGACTTAATAAATTGTAGAGACTTATTCTGTGCTGGAGATCTCTTTGACTTGAGATCTGAGATTAGAAATCAGTTTGATGTAACGTTTTGTGACAGTTGTCAGATGTTGTAATGGGTATTTCAGCATGATGTACAAATTTGCAACTATTGTAAATCAGTCAGTAGCTGTGTGAGAGCTGGAATGAGTGTGTGTGTGTGTGTGTGGTGGGTGCGTGCGTGTATGCAGTAAGCATTCTCTCTACGTCAGGCTTTGGTCCAAAGGTTCATTTGAAATTTGCATTGTTTAATTGTGTTTTTGTACAGGACAAATATTTATCAAAAGTATAATTTTGACCTTCTCAGTTACTGATAATGTCAAAGTTTTCTTCCTTGTGTACTCAGTATCTCCTTCATATATCCTCGTAACAATGTAACAGCAGGATCTGTTTATTCACGATGATTGTAACTTTAAAATTGCCTTTACTACATGGAGTTCATACAGTTCCTGAATGTATATTTCTTATGAGAATAAAGTCTATCTCTCTTCTGATGTTGCAAATGATGATTGGCTATGCATAATGGAATTTCTTGAAACTGAGCTGTTGTGCATTGACCAGAGGGAGAAATAAAAAAAATATCATCAGTTATGTTTGACTCTTCTACTTCTGGAAATTGAGCTCAATGTGTGTTTGACATAATCCATTCTATAATTACAGAAATGATGTTCTCCACTCACAGCAGTAGTATACCTGGCTACGGACTTGGCTTTGTACAGACAAAATATTACATTTTCTTGGTTCATCAAACATTTGCCTTGAGGAAGACGAGATATCTTGTCTATAATTACCAGGGTTGTTTCTACTCCCCTTCTTGAATGAGGGAACAACATTTGCTATCTCCAGTCTACCCCTACCTTTCCTGTAGACAATGATGTCATAAAGATCAAAGCCAAACTTTCAGCAGTCTCCTTCATGGCTTCCCAGAGAATCCTGGGATGAATCCCACCTGGCCCAGGGGATTTATCTATTTTCACACTTTCCAGAATATCTAACACCTCCTTGTAAACCTTAATCCCAACTAGTCTCGTAGCTGTTTTTCAGTATTCTCCTTGACAACATTGTCTTTTCCCAGTGTGAATACTGATGAAAAATATTCATTTAGTACTTCTTCTATCTTGTGACTCCACGCACAACTTCCCACTACTGTCCTTGATTAACACTAAACTTACTCAAGTTATTCTTTTATCCCTTATATACCAATAGAAGGCTTTAGCGTTTTCCCTGATCCTATCCACCAATTTCTCTTGCCTCCTCCTCACTCGTCTTAGCTCACTTTAGGTCTTTCCTGGCTACCTTGTAACGTTCAATCGCCCTAACTGAACCTTCACATCCCATCATAACTTAAGCATTCTTCTTCCTCTTGACAAGCGATTTAACTTCTTCAGTAAACCATGGCTCCTGTGCTCGACAACTTCCTGCCTGCCTGACAGTTACATACTTCTCACGAACACAGTATAGCTGTTATAGAGTCATAGAGATGTAGAGCATGGAAATAGACCCGTCAGTGCAACTCGTCCATGCCGACCAGATATTCCAACACAATTTAGTCCTACCTGCCAGCACCCGGCCCTTATCCCTGCAAACCCTTCCTATTCATTTACCCAGTCAGATGCCCTTTAAGTATCGCAAATGTACTAGCCCCCACCACTTCATCTGGCAGCTCATTCCATACCGATGCCACCCTCTGAGTGGAAAAATTTGCCACTTAGGTCTCTCATATATCTTTCCCCTGTCACCCAAAACTTATGCCCTCTCGTTCTGGACTCGCCCACCCCAGGGAAAAGACTTTGATTATAATTCCATGTCCCTCATAATTTTACAAACCTCTATAAGGTCACCCCTCAGCCTTTGACGCTCCAGGGAAAACAGCCCCAGCCTATTCAGCCTCTCCATATAGTCCAAATCCTCCAACCCTGCCAGCATCCTTGTACAAGTTTGCTGAACCCTTTCCAAGTTCACAACATCGTTCCAAGAGGACGGAGAACAAAACTGTATGCAATATTCCAAAAGTGGTCTAATCAATGTCCTGTACAGCTGCAATATGACCTCCCAACTCCTGTATTCAATATTCTGACCAATCAATGAAAGCACCACCAAACACCTCCTTCAGTATCCTATCCACCTGCTCCACTTTCAAGGAGCAATGAATCTGCACTCCAATGTCTCTTTGTTCAGCAACTCTCCCTCGGACCTTACCATTAAGCGTACAAGTCCTGCTAAGTCCTCTCAAAATGCAGTTCCTCGCATTTATCTAAATTCAACTCCATCTGCCACTTCTCCCATTCGGCCCTTGAAGACACTCCACATTTCTATTGTGCCCATCGCCTGCAGTTTCCTTCCCCATCCTATTCATCCTTAGTCTTGTGTAACCGTATCATAATTGCTTTATCCCCAACTGTAGCTTTTGCCCTCTGGTGTATGCCTATCCCTTTCCAGCAATAAAGTAAACATAATTGATTTGTGATCACTATCACCAAAGTGGTCACCTACCTCCAAATCTAACACTTGGACAGGATCATTATAGAGTACCAAATCCAATGTGGCCTCACCCCTTGTTGACCTGTCTACATACCATGGCAGAAAACCCTCCTGCACACAATGGACAAAAACTGACCCATCTAAAGTACTTGAACTATAGTATTCCCAGTCAATATTTGGGAAGTTGAAGTCCCCCATAACAACTACCCTGTCACTCTCATTCCTGTCGAGAATCATCTTTGCTATCCTTTTCCTCTAAATCTCTGGAACTATTCAGGGCCGAAAGAAAACTGTCTCCTTTCCTATTTCTAATCTCAGCCTATACTACCTCAGTTGATGAGTCCTCAACCTTTCTGCAGCCGTAATACTGCACCTCTTTATTACCATTGTCTCTGTTCTTCCTGAAACATCTAAATGGTGGAACCTGCAACAACCATTCGTGTCTCTGCTCCACCCAGGTCTCTGAAATGGCCAGAACATCAAAATCCCAGGTACCAACCTATGCTGCAAGTTCACCTACCTTATTCCGGATGCTCATGGTTTTGAATTAGACACACTTCAAACCAACTACTTCCTGACTGGAATGCTCTTCTGACCCGGAAACCTTAGTTTGGACCTATCTAATCGCAACCTCATCTATATGTGAACTACAACCAAGGATCCTGAAAACACGATCAGAGACATCATGAACCTGGCACCTGGGAAGCAACACACCAACCATAAGTCTCTCTCATTTCCACAAACCTCCTGTCTGTCCCCTTAACTATGGAGTCCCCAATGACTAATGCTCTGCTTCTCTTCCCCCTTCCTTTCTGAGCAACACGGACATACTCTATGCCAGAGACCTGTGCCCCATTGCTTATCCCCGGTAAGTCGTTTCTTACCCCACCCCCCTCCCCCCCCCCCCCCCCCCTCCAACCCCAACAGTATGTCAGTTCTGAAGGGACATCCCTTCACACTGAAACTGTGCTTTTGGGTCCTCATCTCTCCTACTCATAGAAACATCTTCTCCATGTCCACTCTATCCATGCCTCTCAATATTCTCTAACTTTCAATCAGTTTCTCCCTCACCCTTCTAATTAAGAACCAGAGTCCTCAATGTTGTCTCATATCACACGTTCTTCATCCCTGGGATCTTTCTTGTAAACGCCCTCTGGACCCCTTCCAAGTTCAGCATATCCTTTCTTAGATAGGGGACCCAAAACAGCTCACAATGTTCCAAATATGGTCTGACCAGAGCCTTATATTTGGAATGAGCTGCCAGAGGAAGTGGTGGAAGTGGGTACAATAACAGCATCTAAAAGAGATTTGGAAAGATACGTGGATAGGAAAGGTTTCAACTGATTTGGGCCAAACGTAAATAAATGGGGCGAGTTTCGTGAGTGAAACTTGATCAGCATGGACGCCCTGGGCTGACAGGCCTATTTCCATGCTGTGTGACCCTATGACTGGGAAAATGGTATTAAAGAGCAGAGTTGGCTGCTTTTGACTGACATGGATTCAGTCGGCTGAAGGTCCCGTTTCTGCGCTGTAGATCTCTGACTCTACAATTCCTTGTTAAACAATCCATCAGAGAAAGGTAGAAGCTGAGACAATACAAGCTGAAGGAGGCTGAAGTTAATACCAAAGATGTTCATACCAGGGTGAGGTTGGCCACAATGGTGGTAACCCCCAGGATATTGATAGTGAGGTGGGAGTGGGAACAGTGACAGTAACCCTTAGGATGTTGATAGTGCAGCGGGGTGGGGACAGTGACGATAACCCCCAGTATGTTGATAGTAGGCTGGGGTGTAGACAGTAACGCCCAAGGATGTTGATAGTGCAGCGGGGTGGGGACAGTGATGGTAACACAATTGAACATCCAGAGGCAATGGTTGGATGATATACCATTTGGCCATCCATAGTTTACACAAATCTTTCAAAGTGTAGATTGTACAACACGGGGAGACTTTGCAATGATGTGAAATCTCGCTTGTTTTATGTCTCCTTTCCATCAATTATCATCATTTCATCGATGATAACATCCATGAAAAACAGAGACAATTTCAACATCCAGTCTTTTATTTCCTCTTTGTCTTATTTTGTTCCAGTTCCTGTTGCTGGGGTTTTTCTCACCCCCAGAGCCACTAAAACGGAGGTTCTGATTGGGAGTTGTCTCATTCCAGAGTGCGTAATGAGGGGAGGTACTGGACCCTACTTTCAACAGAAAGCCTTAAACAATGCCAGCGGGAATTACAACTCTAGCTCAGACAGGACAGACCTGGCCACTGAATGTTTCCAACCCCAGCACTAAGGCCGATACCCGTCTGTTGTGATCAAGAGGGGTCCCAGAGGAACAATACTTAATGTGACCAGTTATTCCGACCACACAGTGCCAGGTAATCCATTCTTCATCCGTGATCAGTTCTCGTTCTGCACTGGGGTCCGGCTGCACTCGGGTCCGGCACTCTTTAAAAACTTGCTTCAGAAACTCAGCAGGTCTGCAGCATCTGTGGAGAGAGAGAGAGTTAATGATACAGGTTACAAACACAAAGTGCTGGAAAAACCCAGAATGGCAGCAGCTATGCGGGTTGGGGGGTGGAGCGAAGAGGAGAGTAACATCCTTTCTCAGATAAGGGAGGCCTTCATAGCGAGAGCATTCAAGTCCAGGAGCAGGGGTCGCTGGCTAACCTGGAGAACTGTGTGCACAATTTGGGATCTCATGAGAGATCCCATGAGGTTGTACAGCAAAGGTTTCCATGAGTGATTCCTGGGATGGCAGGACTGACAGATGGAGAGAGACTGGATTGGTTAGGATGATATTCACTAGAGTTTGGAAGAATTAATGGGAAATCCCATAGAAACCTCTCAATTTGAACAAGGACAAGACAGAGTGAACACAGGAAGGGTGTACCCAGTGACCGGGTAGAGAGTCCAGAACAACGGGGTGACAGTCTCAAGGAAACTGGGCAGGACTGAGATGGGGAGAAATGTCTTCATGCAGAGAGTGGAGACCCTGTGGAATTCTCTGCCACAGAAAGCAGTCAGGGCCAGAATACTGCATGTTATTCAGGAAGGAGTTGATAGAGTTCTTAGGGGCTAAAGAGATAGCGCAGGGAGATACAGGATCAAGTTGGGTGATCAGCCATGATCTCATTGAATGGGCGGAGCAGGCTGGAGGGGCCAAAAGACCTCCTCACGATCATATTTTCGATGTTTCTCTGTGAATGGCCCAATTGCTGCTGACAGGTGGAGGACAAAGGGAAGTTTTGCCTCAATATATGTAGGCTGTGGAAATGAATGTCAGTAATTTCTATTCGACAATTTCGAGAGATGTGAGTACAGAGTGATCTTTTGAGTTTAGCATGGAATAGTTTGGGTTGGATTGGTGGGATGTTGTTAATGAGACAGGCTGCACAGAAACAGTGATGTCACTGCAATGGTGAGGATATGGAGTGAATTTCACAGATACAGGGGTTTCCCTCCAAATGGATGGGTGTTGGCAGGGGGTAAGGGCAACAGGGAACAGGAAACACTGGGGTTGGTGTTTGCTGAAGCAATGTTGTTATTGACAGGAAATCCCTCTCTGAATCCAGCACAGGAACACAGCGTTGAGATAGCAGTACTCATTGTCTCACTGTTAGGTGATCCTTTCTCTAGTCACATTACTTCCCATTAAACTCCAGATCAGGAAACAATGTGGGTGAGGCACTCTGGCAGGTATCGCTAGTGATTGTTCTCCAGTTGGGACTCAACGTGGGTTTCAAATTAGTGTTGGTCACATACAGCGTATGAGGGTGTGTGTATGAAAGAGTATGAGTGCGAGTGTGTTTGAGTGAGAGTATGAAGGTGTGCATGTGTGTCAGAGAGAAACACAGACATTCTCATTGAACACACACATTTTCATGTGCACGCACGTAGACACTCACTCACTTCTGCAATGCACCTTGTAGACAACACTTGAGAAGCCAAACACCATCCAGAGACAACACAGCCGATGCTTGATTGGCACCACATCCACAAACATCCACTCTCTCCACCATCCGTGTTCAGTAGCAGTGTGTACCATCTGTGAGATGCACTGCAGAAGTTCCTCAGACAGCACCTTCCAAACCCATAACCACTTCCATCTAGAAGGGCAAGGACAGCAGGTACATGAGAATACCACCTCCTGCAAGTTTCCCCCTGAGCCACTCACCATCCAACTTGGCAATATATCAGCTGTTCGTTTATAGTGTTGCTGGGTCAAAATCCTGGAATTCCCTCTCTAATGGTATTGTGGGTCTACCAACAGCACAGGGACTGCAATAGTTCAAGAAGGCAGCTCACTACCTCATTCATAAGGGGTCAACTTGGGATGGATAATAAATTCACGGCCCAGCCAGTGATTTCCACAACCCACTAGTGAACTTAAAACAAACCATGGTGTGGAACGTGCTTTGTGAGGATGAGGGCAGGCTGAACAAGTGGCAGATGAAATTACTTTTTATGTCTCCCTAAATAATGTGTTTAGTTCACAAGAATGGTCAGCACAGTTATAAACTAAAGATTACAATTGGAATAATTGTTGCTTGCGCATCAGTCAAGGAATCCAGATTCATTTGCTAGCAGGTGAAGCTGAATATTTACAGTAAAACATGTTCTTTCTCCCTTACTTTCTCCAGCTGATTCTTCCAGCTGTTCCCGTTGGCAGCGGTAAGTTAGTGAGGTAGTTAACAACTTGTAACAGCATTCAAACACTGTCCGAATGGGCTGAAAAATCACTCTGGGGTGCAAAGCCAACATTTTTACATTTATTAGACAAATTGGAGCAAATGGATCGTGGTGTCTGACCCGTTTGCAAATCTAAAGCATAACGTTTCAAATCGAGGACACTCTCTTAATTTCCTTTAGACTCTGAACTGAGAGTTGGTCAGTCCCATCAGTGGTGAGGTTATCCATTGCAGGTGGAAGAATTGAAGAAGGCAAGTTATCATCTGAACAGGAGAGAAAGTTCAAAATGTCAGTGCAAAGGGAACTGGATGTCCGTGTGGATGAATCGCAAAGTAGTGTATAGGCTACAGCAAGTCACAAGGAAGACATTTAATGTGAAAGGAATGGAGTATTGAAGTAGGTAATTGTTACTGCAACTGTACAAGGGATTGGGGTTTCCACATCCGGAGTACTGTGAAAAGGTTTGGTCCCCTTCCTTGAGGAGGGATGTAGTTGAATTGGAGGGAGTTTAAAGGAGATCATTGAATTGATTGCCAAGATGAAAAGGTTAGTCTTATGAGAACAGACTGGTACAATTTTGATCTCTTTACTTGAGGACAGATGCAGTTCAGAAGAGATTCACCCAATCATTTCCAGCGTTGAAGGGTTTGCCTTAGATGAGAGATTGAGCGGTTTCTCTGGAGTATAGAGAGGAGAACTAACTATTAGATGCAAAAGGGGGTATTGACAGAGGTTTTGAAGAGAGGATGTTTGCTCTTGTGGGAGAATCTTGAGCGAGAGGTTGTCGGTTCAGGATAAGGGGAGGGGCAGATTGAAAACAGAGCTAAGGAGGAATGAAATCTCTGAAATGAGGAAGGGGTTGTAAATCTGTAGGATCACTCCCCACCCCCCAGGACACTGCATAAATTGGAGGAGGAGACAGACGGATTGTTAATCAGTGATGGGTCAAAGAGAGTGCTTGCAGGAAAGTGGGGTTGAGGCTGAGGTGGGATCGAGACTGAGATGGGATCAGCTGCGATCATATGGAATAGCGGAGCAGGTTCCTGAGGGGCTAAATTGACTCAACCTTATCCTACACTGTATGTTCTTGTGGAGTTATACTGTTAGTTAGTAGCAAAACAACTAGGATGGAGAAAATGAAGTTTGATTTAACAAAATAGTTTTAATTCATGAACATCCAAAAATAAAGACAAAATTGATTCAACACAAATTTGGGAAATGACGTTGGTTCAAAGAAACGGAAAGACAATAGATGTGGTGGGGGGGGGGGGGGGGGGGGGTAAAAAAACTAAAGCAGGTGTAGGAGCACAGGGAGCCTGGGGGTATATGTGCACAGATCAGTGAAGGCGACATAACAAGGGGAGAGCAGTTAATAAAACACACAACATCCGCGGCTTTATTAACAGGGATATAGAGACTGAGAACAAGGAGGTGATGTTGAAGTAATACAAGACACTCGTGGACCTCAGTTGGAGTTTCAGAGAGGGAGAGAGAGAGAGAGAGAGAAATTTAAACCCACGCTGTCAATCTTACTCCACATTTCAGCCAATTGAGCTAACCCAACACAAAGCAGAGGGCAGAAAAGAAATTAATTCCGGTGACAGCACAAGCATTGAATGGAGAATATTAGATCGCATTGGAGATAAGCCTTTGATCTGATGGGTATTTCTTTGTAAGTGTTTTACACCTCACCGACAGAGGCAACTGAAGCTGAATTTAGAAATACATTTGATAAAGGGAGTTGGCCTTCTCTTACCCAGGCTGATTTTGTTCTGTTCTGGATACCTTATTTAAGGAAGGCTGTTCAAACCTGACAGTGTGAAGGAGATGGTATCCTTTTCATACAACAATGAGGGATTTTAGATGGAGTGGTGACCTTATTGAGGCGTTGTAAATTTGAACAATTCTGATGGGAAAACAAGTTATTGTTTCCCACTCATTTGTTTATTAGTAACTGGCTGGCTAGAATTTCAAGATTGTCAGTGCAAGTGTGAGATGTGGAGAAACTTATTGGGTTGTTGGGTTTTGTAATGTGCTGCTTGGGAGGCGGATTCCATAGGAGGTTCGAAAAGAGAGCTGGATATAAATTTGATGATGTTAGTGGGCTACAGAGATGGGGCTGGAAAGTGGGACTAGCTGGGTAGCTCTTTCAGGAGCTGGTACAGACACCATTGGCCTCCTTCCGTACAGTAAAATACTATGATTCTATGAACATAGAAGTTCTGAACCAGATTCCAGATAATTCCAGGAGGTCATTCCTTGGGACCTTGGCTCAGTGACCTTGTTGCCAGGGATTTTTGCACACAAACAGCAGCAAATTGTTGTCACGAGTGGGATTGGGACTCGGTTGGGTAATGGTCTGGAAATATTTCATTCCAAGGGAGGTGATGGGAAATCGACAGACCTGCAAGAAATTTTGAATATGCAGAAATCTGGTCAAGTCTATTGAATGGTGAGTGTGAATCTGTGAGCTGCTGATCCTGCATCATCATGTCTTGGTCAGTGTTCATGCTGGTATTCATCTGATTGGGAAGATCAACAAAAACAAATCTCTGGCAGCGTTGGAAGGAAGTTTGCGTTGTTTCCTGAACAACAGAGAAGGTTGATGGTGGAGCGGTCATGATAGAGGTCTGTAAGATTGGTAGTGTTGTACAGCAGAGAGACCTACGGGTTCAGGTATATAATTCTTTGGGGTTTGTGTCAAAGGTAGACAGGGTGTTTGAGAAGGTGTTTAGAACACTTGACTTCATTGCTTAGACCACTGACTGTTGGGGTTCGGGCACCATGTTGTGGTTGTACAGGACACTGGTGAAGCCTGTTCTGGTGTATTGTGTCCGGTTCTGGTTGCCCTGTTAGAGGAAAGACATTATTAAGCTGGAGAGGGTTCAGAAAGATATATCAGTATGTTGTTGGGAATGGAGCATTTCAGTTATGAGGAGAGGCTGGATGGGCTAGGACTATTATCACTGGAGTGTCGAAGTTTGAGGGGTATAGCTAGCAGTACACGTGTGGATTTAACTCCCAGACAAAGTGGCGGATAAAAGGACAGTTATAATGTTTAAAAGATATTTTGATAAGTACAAGAATAGGAAAGGTTTGGAGAGATATGGGCCAAGTGCAAACAAGTGGGACTAGTTTAGGTTGAGATTATGGTCGGCATGGACTAGTTGGACTGAAGGGTCTGTTTCATTGCCATATGACTCTATGATGCTATTATGAGGGACATGGACAGGGTGACACCAAGCAGCTGTTTCTCTTAGTCGAAGGGTCAGTAACAAGGAGGGGACATCATTTTAAAGTGAAGGGTAAGAGGTTTAGAGAGTGATTTGAGGATTGTTTCACCCACACGATGGTGGGGATCTGGAACATGTGAAAATAAAATATTTGGACTTTCAGTTTCTATTTGAAATCACTAATTGCTCCGGTGTGTGGAAATGCCACTTTGTAACTGCAGGGGATTCCATGATTTATTAATGTGGAATATTCGTGTAAAGGAGCAGGAGGAAGCCATTCAGCCCCTTGATCCTGTTCCACCATTCAATGGCAGATCTATGTCCTGACTCCATAGACCTGCCCGTGCCCCTATCCCCTTTAATAACTTTGTTCAACAAAAAAAAAATTCTCTCTCAGATTTAAAATTAACAACTGATCCATCAATGCCTGCTGTTTGTGGAAGAGAGTTCCAAACCTCTCCCAGCCTTTGTGCGTAGTAGTACTTCCTAACATCTCTCTTGAACAGTCTGGCCCTAATTCTCCAGCAATGCTCTGCCTAGTTCAAGGATCCCCAACCAGTGGAAACACTTTCAATTTCTATACCGTTTGCTCCTGTTAATATCTTCGATCAGATCATCCCTAAACCCTGTAAATTCTGGACAGAACAGGCTTACTTTGTGTAATCTCTCCTCATAACCTGAAGCCTAGGTATCAATCTTGTAAACTCACGCTGTACTCCCAGGCCACTCTATCCTTCCTCAGGTGTGGTGCCCAGATCTGCTCCAAGTGGGGTCTAACCAGGGTTTTGTATAACTGCAGCATCACTTCTGCATTCCCGTACTCCAGCCCTCTCAATATAAAGGCCAGCATTCCATTAGCTTTCATCAGGCAATGAATGTCAGAAATGAAAAGAAATACAGAAATTGTTGGAGAAACTCAGCAGGGACAGATACTATTTGCCACCTGGGGACTGTCTGACTGCTGTTGAAGACAACTTTCCACCTTTTCTTTTGACCCTTTAGTTTTGAGCTGTGCTGGAGCCATGTACTCTTCAGTGAAGAACACAGGGATACAGCGTGGCAGCTAATCATTTTGTTTACAAACCTCGAGATTCTCGAACAAGAGGCATACTTTGAGAATTATTACTAAACGGCAGAAAATCAAAGGCTTTCAGTATATCTGAGGGAGCCTGTGTGTAATGGGTGTGACTCAACCTGGAGTTTGTAGGGTAGACCCTGGGATCCATCTGAAGAAGATAGAACAATATTGATTCTTCATGATTTTATTCCTTTATTCCTTAGAGGGATACACATGGTCAGAGTCTTCCCTGATTGATCCATTCCAAGTATCTCAGTCTCAAGTCAGGAGTGTGATGGAATGCTCCCCACTTGCCTGGATGGTTGCAGCTCCAACAATATTCGAAAAGCTCAACATCATCGAGGGAAAAAGCAGTCCCCACTTCCTGGGAACCACATCCACAAGCATCCACTCCCTCTACTACCAATGCTCACTAGCAGCAGTACCAAGACATACTGCGAAAATACACCAGAGATCCTCAGGCAACACCTTCAAAACCCATGACCACTTCCATGTAGAAGCACAAGTGCAGCAGATACGTGGAACACCCACCCTCTACAAGTTCCCCTTTGGGCCATGCAGTGTTCTGACTTTGGAATATAACACTATTCCTTCAGTGTCATTGTGTTAAAATCCTGGAATTCCCTCCCTCAGGGCAATGCATTTCTATCCATAGCACATGGACTGCAGCAGTTCAAGAAAGCAGCTTATCCCTACCTTCTTAAGTAGGCAACTAGGGATGAGTTGGGCAATAAACACAGGGTCCAGTGGGTGTTGTCCATGTGTCAAGAGTTATTAATAATAAAAAAAGTTGTCAATTATCCCAGGGCCTCCACCTTCCCTATGTGAGCTTGTTCTGGGTGGGTAGACGCAAACTTTATAGTGAATGTCGATGTTATTGAGTCACCTGGTTCGTGAACTGCTTTGAAAATGTTTCTATATCGCCAAGAGCTGAAGTTTATATTACTGTTGGGTTGGGGCTGTGACCTTAATTATCACTCCATATTTAATTTTGAGGCATTGTTTTCTGTTATTTTAACATTCTGATCTTTAATCTTTTGGTTCACTTTGCTGATTGTTTTTTGATTATAGATAACTCCAAAACAGATAGCAGTTTGGTGTACTCAGTTTCCACCATCTCAAACCAAGAAAGGCTGGTAAAGAATATTATATATATATACTTTATAACATTTCTGGTTCAGTGAAAGTGGAGATTTTCTCTGGTTTAACTTAACCCTCAGAAACCCAGCCACATTTAAACATCGCTGGTGTTTCTCTTGCTTATAGCATGGAGCGAAGGTCTGCCCAAGCTTTTCGAATCTTTTGACATTTGAATTTATTAATCATCGATAGTGTTTGCAATAATCGAAATCATAGAGATGTTCCATCTCTCTCAACTAAATTAACAACAAGGCAGTATGAATTGGAAGAGGGAACTGATGGCTAATTGCTTTATCTTTCATCTTGTTTTCAGGGAATACCTACTTTTTAGACCCTGGGACATCAATCTGTTGATTGCCTCAGTACAACAGTGGTCCCTTCTGGCCTTGTCTTTGGGGGCAAGGAGCCATTCACTCTAGGTCGAGCAGCAGACACGAGGAGCAGGGCCATTTCATTGTCCTGAGTCTTTCATTGATGACACAAAGATAGCTGGAAGGACAGGTAGTATTGAGGAAGGGGTGAGGCTGCAGAAGGATTTGGCTAGGAGAGTGTGCCACAAAATGGCAGAAGGGGATGGAACAGATTGAAACAGGAGATGTTGAGAAATGGGAACATGGGAAGTTATGTACTTTAGTAGGAAGAATAGAGGCATTGACTTTTCTAAACTGTGAAAAGGTTCAAAAATCTGCAGCACAAATGGACTTCGGAGTCCAGGTTCAGGATTCTCTTCAGGTTGACGGGCAGTTTCAGTTGGCAGTTAAGCAAATGGAATGTCAGCATTCATTTCAAGAGGTGTAGAATATAAATGCTGGGATGTATTGCTGAGGCTGTATCAGGCTCTGGTCAGACCATATTTGAAACATAATGAGCAGTTTTGGGCCCCCTATCGAAGGAAGGATGTGCTGAATGTGGAAGGAGTCCAGAGGGTATTTACAAGAAAATCCCAGGGATGAAGAGCTTGTAATATGAGGAGACATTGAGGAATAGGAGTCTGGACTCGATTGTGTTTAGAAGGGTGAGGGAGAATCTGGTTGAAACTTGGAGAATACTGAGAGGCCTGGGTAGAGTGGACATGGAGAAGATGTTTCCACAGTAGGAGAGACTAGTACCCGAAGGCACAGCCTCCGCGTGAAGGGGACTCCTTTTAAAACTGAGATGAGGAGGAATTTCTTCAGCCAGACAGTGAGGAATCTGTGGAACTCATTACTGCAGACGGCTGTCAATATGTCTTTAAGACAGATATAGGTTGTTGATCAAGAGGACGATTAATTGTAACAGAGAGAAGGAAGGAAAATAGGGTTAATAAACATATCAGCCATGATGGAATGGCAGAGCAGACTTGATGGGCCGAATGGCTGCTATATCTTATGGTCTTGGTTTCTAAGAGACTAATGAACTGTGATGCATCACACAGTTTAGGCCCTCAGATTCAGAGCTTTCTGAGCATGTGCTGTGAGCCAGCCACACTAAAAAGTGTTTAGGCAGCTGGACGATCAACACAACATGCGGGCTCGGAGCCCTGGGGACCCTGCTTCCCCCATTCTATACAGCTGCGGTTAATCTCATCCCAGCCCCACTGCAAATTCCTGCCCCCCTCCCTTTAACCCCTCACTGATTAACAATCTGTCTGTCCCCTCCTTCAATTTATTCAGTGTCCCGACATGCCCCCACATACTGGGAAGTGAATTCCCAGAGATTCCCACCCCGTCTACCTTGGAGAGAAGCCATTTCTCAACATCTCCTGTTTCAATCTGTTCCATCCCCTTCTCCTGAAACAATGACCCTCTCGTTCTAACTTGTCACACCTGAGGAAACATCCTCTCTGTCTCCTTTGTCAATCCCATCTCGTTTACCACCCTATATCCCTCAGCTGGATCTCCCTTATTCCTCTAAACTCCAGAACATATTGGTCTTAACTGCTGAATCTCTCTTTCAACGACAAACCCCTCATCTCTGAACATGAAATGTCCGAAATCACGCTAGATAGTATCTTGGATGTAGAATACACATCTCAAAGTGAGTTAGTCATAGTTTCTGAGAAATCTGCAGACCAGAAAAAGGCCAGAGTCTGTGCTGGTCAGAAACAACCATCTCGATATTCTCTTATCCCATTTCCCCAGCACTTGGCATCACGAGTGCACATTTAAATCCTCCTTCAATCTGATGAGAGCTTCTGAATCTTCCATCCTTACAGGCAGTGACTTCCAGATTGCACACTACCCTCTGGGTGAACAAGATTTTCCTCACATTCCCTTGAAACCTCCTGGTCCATACATTCAATCTGTACCCCTCCCCCACCTCTGTTAAGCGGGGAAAGTTTCTTCCTGCCTCCCCTATCTTCATCCCTCATCATTTTATACATCCCTCTCTTTCAATCTACTCTGCTGTAAGGACAACAACCCCAGTCTGTCCAACCTCTCTCAATCACAAACTCTCCAGCACCAAGGCAATATGCTGGTAATTCTCCCTGTGCACCCTCTCCCACTTCATTTAGATATGTACCATTGGTAAAGTGTCTTCACTTTTATTTTCAGCTCACTCCAATAGTGCATCAGGGAGGAAAAATACAAGTTATTTTGTAGTGAAAAAGAGGGCAGTTAATTTTTAATCAGCAAAGTTATGTTTTTAGCAGGTGATTAATGTAAAGTCACCATTGTCTCATTAGAGAGAGGGAGAAAGAGGTGTGGGGGAGAAAAGGCAAACAACTGTTTTATAGTTTAAACTGCGGCACACCACGTCTAAAGCACAGGGAATGATCACTCACAGCAATCTCTACCAGACCAGCAATTGAACGCATGCTGTCAATATGACTGTACATTGTCAGTCAACAATAGAATCAACTGAGCTAACCAACCCCTGCATGGCCAGCGGCAAAAACATTGGGTGGCACAGTGGCTCAGTGGTTACCATTGTTGCCTCACAGCGCCAGGGTCACAGGAACAATTCCAGCCCTGGGTGACTGTTTATTGGGAGTTTGCACATTCTCCCCTTCTCTGCATGGGTTTTCTCCAGATGCTCTGGTTTCCTCCCACAGTCCAAAGATGTGCAGTTTAGATGGATTGGCCTTGCTAAGTTGCCCATAGTGTGAGAGTTATGCACGCTAAAAGGTATAGTCATGGGAAATGCAGGGTTACAGGGATTGGAGAGGTGGTGAGTCTGGTTCGGATGCTATTCAGAGGGTCAGTATATGGTCCTGACAGGCCAAAAGGCCTGCTTCCATGCTGTAGGATTCTATGATGTGCAGGTTAGAGGGTTTGGCCATGGTTAATGCAGGGTTACAGGGGCAGAGTAGGGGTCTGGGTGGGATCCTCTTCACTGGCTTAGGACAGACTGGATGGGCTGAATGGTCTCTTTGCACACTGTATGTATTCGGTCGACATCAATGTTTAGCTCAGTGGTGTGCAGCAACTTGTTCTGGTCTCAATTTTGATGAGATTCACTTTCAGTTTCTGAAATAATGGGGAAGCAAAATCCTATATTTTCAGCTCCCCGGGATATGTCCTGCAGATGTGAATTTGAATCTTGCTTTGGCAGGTGGTGGATTTGGAATGCGATTTTAAACAAAAACAGATCTGGAGTTAAGACTCTAATGATGACTGTTCTCAGGAACAAACAACCATCTGGTTCAAAATTGAAGACTGAAGTGAGGAGGGGTTTCTTCTTTCAGAGGGTTGAGAGTCGTTGGAACTCCTTTCCACAGAGAGCTGTGTGTGGAGACAGGAGCAGGAGATTCTTGATCAGTCAGGGAATTGAGGGTTACATGTTAAGTGCAGGAAAGTGAGCGTGAGGAATGGGGCATCAGCCACAATGCTATTAAATGGATGAGCAGTTCGAAAGGCCGAATGGCTTTCTCCTGTTCCTGTCTGCGATGGTCCTTAAAGGAGTGAAATCTGACCTCCCTACCCGCTCTGCTCTGCACATGATTCCTAACCCTTTGCAAACTCTTCACTGCCTTCTGGCTGAGCAAGTCGAGTGGTTCAAGGACATTTCGGAATTGCATCCACTTCCCACCTTGGTAGAGATGGCTCCATCCTGTTCAGAGTACACAGAAATAATATTTGTCACGGTCAGTTTTTGATTTGTTCCAATCATGTGTTTTGCCAAAAGAAATTGGTCTGTATAATGACCCCACATATTCACAGCTCCTCCTGTACATTCAGGCAAAGTTTGTTATTCTCATCCATTTTCATAGAGTCATGCAGCACAGAAACAGGCCCTTCAGCCCAACTCACCCATGCTGACAACGTTGCCCAAACTCAACTAGTCCCATTTATCTGCATTTGACACATATTTCTCTGAACCTTTCTTATCCATGTTCCTTTACAAATGTCTCTTCCATGTAATCGTACCTGCCTCTACCACTTCCTCTGGCAGCTCTTTCCATATACTCGTTGCCTTCTGTGTGATAAATTTGCCTGCCAGGTCCCTTTTTAATCTTTGCACTCTCACCTTAAACCTATGTCCACTAGTTTGGGACACACCTACATTGGGGAAACAACTATACCTATTAACCTTTTCTGTGCCCCTCGTGATTTTATAACCTCGATAAGGTCACCCTCTCAGCCTCCAATGCTCCAGGGGAGAAAGGCTCCTAGCTTATGAAGCTTCTGCTTATAACTCAAACCCTGCAACCTTGGTAACATCTTTGTAAATCTTTTCTATAACCTTTTGAGCTTAACGACGTCCTTTCTACAGCAGGTTGACCAAAACTGTACACAGTATCCTAAAAATGGTCTCACCAACATCCTGTACAGCTATGACATGATGCCCCAACTCCTGTCGTCAGTGCTCTGACCAGTGAAGGTAAGCATGCCAAATGCTTACTTCACCACAGTGTCCAGCCACAATGCCACATTTAAGGAACTGCCTTCCTACACCCCGTAGGTCTGTTTGTTCAGAAATACTCCCCAGACGATAGCATCAATAAAGATGTATCTAGACAGATGCATGAATGGACCTCTCGATATTCTGTCAGTTTAAATCAGGTTCTCTCTCATCTTTCTAAACTCCATCGAGTTAAGAACCAGAGTCCACAACCTCTCCTCATATGAGAAGTGCTTCATCCCTGGGATTTTTCTTGCAAACCCCCACCTGACGCCCTCCAAGTTCAGCACATCCTTCCTGAGATAGGGGGCCCAAAACTGCTCACAATGTTCCAAGTGTGGTCTGACCAGAGCCTTATACAGCCTCAGCAGTACATCCCTGCTCTTGTATTCTAACCCTCCCACGATGAATGCTGACATGACATTTACCTTCCTAACTGCCAACTGAACCTGCCTGTTAACCTGAAGAGAATCCTGAACTCGGACTCCCAAGTCCCTTTGTGCTTCAGATTTCCGAAACCTTTCCCCATTTTAGGAAACAGTCTCCGCCTCTATTCTTCTAATCCCATTGCATACCCTCCCACACTGTCATCCATCTGCCAACCGAACCTTAACAGGATCCTGAACTCGGACTCACCCCCGAGGACCTTGTTTGTGCTTCAGGCCTGGCAGCATCTGTCCAGAGACAGACAGAGAGAAAGCGGAGTCAACGTTTCGAGTCCGGGGCAGCCGTCCTTCGGGAGAGTGGCCTTTGGTCTTGATGTGCCGCCGCACAATTTCTTGTTCACTCCCACCTCTCTGTCTGTGTGTATTTGTCATTATTATTGAGTTTGGCGAGTCCCGGAGCCGGCCCTGTTGTTTCTCTCTCCTGAAAGGGTTGTCCCTTTAAAGAGCCTTTCCCCTGAAGCAGCTGCTAACGGTCACTTGGGGCACGAGGCGGCCGTTAACCGCCATCTCGCGCGGGGCCTGAAGCTAAAATGGCGCCGGGGCCACGCGGGAAGGAAAAGCGCCGAGGGAGAGCGGACTGTGTCAACATGTCCCGTTCCCGAGGGTCAGGATGGTGGTTATTGGGGGGTGGAGGGGAACAGGAGAGATTCCACCCCACCCCCCCCCCCCCCGTGAGGTATATTGTACAGACCGCGAGGTCTCTATCTCTCTCTGTTGGACTGTCTATGACTTGCTTTAACACTCTGTCGATTAATCTCGATGATCTTGTGCCTCTTTCTGACTCTGACTATGTTTCTATATAACTCCATATGCCTGTGTGTGTCTATGTCTCTCTCTCTGTTCCTCCCTGCCTCTCTGACTTTCTCAGTGACTCTGTAACTCTCTCTGACTGTATGGTGGGAGTACTGTTTGTTGTTGAACACAACAACAACTCCTGCCTTAGAAAAGTGCCTAACAGTTTGCTTTAATCACAGGCATTCCTGTGTCAGTCCTTGAGCTGAGTGCCCACCTGGAAATGAGGTAGTGGAGGGAGACAGCACCTCGTTAAACCAGTCGTTTCGACCCCAGTTGAATATATTTTCTACGAGGATGGTGAGGAGGTTGACTGGGAATACTCCAACCACTGCAGAACCGTACACACATCCATCAACATCAGCAAACGTGAAGACGGCAATTAGCACTGTGCTGTTTCTAACCAGCAGGCAGGGTCTCTCCTGAACAGCAAATTTATCGCCATTCCAGTGAGTTTTTAAGCATCTATATACAAATCAACATTATCTGAGCAATGTGATAGCACTGGGGAAGCATGCAGAGAGAGCATGGAGACAGACCGTTCAGTTCAATGTGCTCCACGCTGACCAAGATGTCCAGCCACTCTAACCCCATGTCCCTGCACTCGGCCCGTATCCTTCCAAACGTTTACAATCTATGTAATTGTCCAAATACCTTCTAAATGTTGTCAATGTACCCGCCTCAACCATTTCCAGAACTTAATACCATCTGCGAGCGGGTATTTGACCTATATTATTTAATTAATCGGCACATGAATGTAGATAAATTTAAGAGAGGAAAGAAACGAACCATTATCCAAGGTGCAGGATTGAGGGCATCACCCCTGCCCCCCCCCCCCCCCTTTGACAGTATTTGACCATAAAATAATTTTTCCCTGCTACATGATCTGATAGCACTGTTCCAATCTGTGATTCTGCGCTGTAAACGCTTGGGGTGGTGACAGTAGGCATTGCTCATTTGTGTGCATGACTGCTGATTCTCACTGTCAGACAAAGCTAACTTCTTTATCTCTCAGTAATACACATGGGCTTAAAACTTGGAACATGTGCTGGTGGATTTTAATCTTATCTGTTTTCTCTTAGCAAAAGACAAGAGACAATTGCAACAAGGCCATCATTTAATCGTTGCTATTCCATAGATGCTGAGATGTTGCCTCCAGTACGACATTTCCTCTGTCAGGGGTGACAAATGCGCAATGTTGCACGGTGTCCACCCCTTTTTTTTTATAAAGAAATGTTTCCAGACACGGTTCTGTCTACAGCACACTCCGGAATGAGATGCAATTCCAAGAAGAACTGATTTCCAACCATCCGAAACAGCAATAGAGTTTTATTCGGGTGCATGTTTTCAGTCCTTATTTTGTTGCAATTGCAACACTGCTTTCACACATCTTGAAAAAAAAACGCCACTGGCTGCCTAACGAGATGAATAGATAATTTAAAAGGAAGTAGTATACAGATTCTTGCAGAGTTTGCCAGTGTGGTTCACGTACTGGGGAAAGAGACACTTGGAGATCCTGCTAGCTTCAGGACTGTTTCGTTTCTGGGAAGAATTCACACCTTGACATAAGGAGTTATATGCAAACATAAGCTCGATTTTCCCTTCCATGAAAACAATGGTGTAAGTAACTCGGAAAATGATTTAAATGTGTCTGAATTCTGACTCAAATTTAGCTGGAAGCATTGTCAGATGGTGTAGAATTTTAGTGTATTACTTCAATTGAGTTGTCGAATTAATGCATTACTTTTTGACCAAGGGTGAAGATTTAGCGTTTGTGATTTAATCTTGTTTCTAACTTTTTTTTAACATCTCTGGGTTAATTCTATTTGCAGCATGATGTTCGATAACAAATCCTTTCATTTCATTCATTTTTTTCTACGATGGGTAGCTATATGAAGGTAAGAAAGGAAGACATGCACGTTAAACCAGGGCTCAGCAGTAACAGTCCGAATGAAATCGTGCAATATTAATAGATATGTACTCTATTATGAAAAACGATATTAAAAATTTATGCATCAAATGTCATATCCATCTATCTATCTATCTATCTATCTATCTATCTATCTATCTATCTATCTATCTATCTATCTATCTATCTATCTATCTATCTATCTATCTATCTATCTATCTATCTATCTATCTATCTATCTATCTATCTATCTATCTATCTATCTATCTATCTATCTATCTAACTATCTACCTTTCTTCATATTTCTACCGTTAGACTCCAGCTTACTTGCAATATATGAGAAATAAACAAAGTTGCGAACGCTGCTTTTCCAGTCCTAAAGTTAAATTAAAATGGGGTGAAGCTTTCATTTACAGAAACACATATTTGTCAGATTTATTTACTGGAAATATTTGCTTTGATGAAGCTTGATTCAATCATTGATAATCTTCAATCCCTCCCTGAGAGAAAGTACAGATGTAGTATAATCTCATACTTTCGCAATATTGCATGCAATCTGGTCTCCCTCCTACAGGAAGGATTTTGTGAAGTTTGAAAGGGTTCAGAAAGGATTTACAAAGATATTGCCAGGATTAGGGGCTTTGAGCTATAGGAAGAGGCTGAGTCGGCTGGGGCTGTTTGTTCTGAAACGTCAGTGGCTGAAGGGTGATCTTAGGGAGGTTATAAGATCATCAGTGGCATGGATATGGTAAATAGACAAAATCTTTTCCCCGGGATGGTGGTAGTTTGGGGGGAAGGGTAGTTGATCAAAACTAGAAGGCATAGGTTTAGGGTAAGAGAAGCAAAATTTAAAAGGGACTTAAGGGGCAACGTTATTCATACCAAGGATGGTGCAATGTAAAGAATAAGCTGCCAGAGAAAGTGGTGGAGGCTGTTACATTTGCAACATTTAAAAGGCATCTATATGGGAATGTGAATAGGAATGGTGACAGCAATATGGGCCAAGTACTAGCAAAGGGGACTAGATTGATTTAGGATATCTGTTGGCATAGGCAAATTCGTCCTAAGGGTCTGTTTCCATGCTGTCTATCTCTATAACACTATAACTACATTTTCATATCTACTGCATTAATCAGAGAACACGTTTTTGAGTCAACAAGTGTATAAATTGTGCATTTCCGAGCAGCATTTCATTGTTAGGGAATGAAAATACTTGAGTGTATTCCTAAGAGAAAAGCAACCAGATTTCGCAACAGAGGAATGTAATAACAGGAGTTGGCCATTCATCCCCATCAGCAGGTGTCCCATTGAATACAACCATGGCTGATCGAGCACTACAATTCATTTTACACACTCCATCCCATAACCTACTTGAAGATTGGTGATGAGAAATTTATCAGCCTCTACCTTAAACATACACAGTGATGGAGTGACCCGAGCACCCTGCAGGTAGAGAATTCTAAAAGATTACAATCTAATGAGCAAAACAAAATAAACCCTCATCGTTGAAGTCACACTTACTTTAAAATCCTGCCCAGTTCTCGTCTCCCCCAACCAGTAAATATTCAACC
Source organism: Chiloscyllium plagiosum (assembly GCF_037043375.1). NCBI lineage: Eukaryota > Metazoa > Chordata > Chondrichthyes > Orectolobiformes > Hemiscylliidae > Chiloscyllium > Chiloscyllium plagiosum. The sequence continues at coordinate 12,105,859 of NW_028270187.1, forward strand.
TATAGGTAACATGTCTCTTTAAGAATTGTGTTACTTTATTTTCAATGATATCATCGCTCATCCGTGGAATGCCTAGACAATGCAGGCACAATTTGCCCACTGGCTCTTCATAGGATGTTGGCCCCAGGGGCAAGTCTGGTGAATCTTCATGGCTCTCTCTCTACATGGAAATAGCATCTTTCCTGACATAAGGAGACCCAAACTGCACACACACCTGCAGGTACAGCCTAACCAAAATCCTATGCATTTGAAACAAAACTTAACTGTTCCTGTATTCAAAACCCCTTGTAATAATGGATTACCGTTCTATTAGCCTTCCTACAAGCGTAATCAGATATGCGGCAAGGCATCAGAGATTCTTGCAATAACCGTGCAATTGCAATCTTGGGTGACTTTAATTGACATAGACATCGACAAAACAAAATGATGGAATGTTTTCGTGAGTACGTGTATGTGTACTTTAAAAATTGATTTGAGGGATGTGGGTGTCACTGGCTGGCCAGTATTTATTGCCTGTTCCTAGTTGTCCTTGAGAAAGTGTTGGTAAGCCACTGTCTTGAAGAGTGAAAAGGGATTGTTCTTTAACCTTGAAGAACCTACTGGACAACAGCCTTATCTAGATGGGATACTTTGCAATGAGAAATTAAGTCTTGTTATGTAAAGATCCTTTGGAGAAGAGTGACCATAATGTGACACTATTCGCCATGAAGATGAAGAGCCAAGTAGTTGAACTCGAGGGTAGGATCCAGAATCTAAATATAGGAATATATAATTTAAGAGGCATGAATTGGCAAGGATGCATTGTGGAGCCATACTAATGTGGTTGCTGGTGGATAGTGAATGGTTCATGTTCAAAAATTGTACTCATGCAGGCCAACAGGTGATTGTAGTTTCTGTTTGTATGTGGACAAAAGACAGCCATGATGCCCAGCAAAAGAACTCATTGGTTGGTATCCCGGATGGTGCACATCCAGGAAAGTGCACCTATAGCTGATTTGGAACAGTTAAATTGCTTTTACTTCCTACCAATTAAGGGTATAAGTTCGGTTCTGGTCTCTTATGAGAAGCAGCGGATTCATTTCTCACTGACTGTACTAAAAGCCTCGGGTCCAAGCTTGACGGTGAAATTGTTTGAGAAACATTCACCTTGATTAGCTCAACATTTTCCGGCTGGAAAATGACTGCCTGGGTAAAGTCCAAATTCAATATTGGCAAGTTTTTCAGCAAGCTTATAGGATAGAATACCCACTGTAGGAATAAAGGCCATTTGGCCCATCGAGTACACACCGACCTTCCGAAGTGTTTCCGACCCAGACCCATGCTGTAACCCTGCAATTCCCAGGGTTAATCCTCGTACAGGGCAATTAGGCTTGGCCATTGATTCTAACCTGCATACCCTTGGACTGTGGGAGGAAATCGGAGCATCATTGGAAACCCATGCAGCCATGGGGCGAATATGTAAACTCCACACAGACAGTTGGCGGAGGGTGTAATCAAACCCGGCTCCCTGGTGCTGTGAGTCACTGCTCCAGGCTGCAGGGATGATCAAAGAGGCCAAGAAGCAATTCCATAATTCTGCCAGTGCCATTAGTTTTATGCACAAAAGTAGAGGTAGATTTCCGAAGGCTGGAAAGGAGTCATCAAACCTGCCCAGTTTGTGGAATGGGCATCACCGGTCATACCAGTTATGAGGCACAACAGGTTAGTTTACCTTCGTGGGATTATCAGATAACGAACTGCTGTTGGCAGCCAATCCCTCAAAAAGAGAATCAATACTCAAGTTTGGCGGGATGCTGTTCTTCACGAATCTGGACATGAGCTATGCATATCTGCAATTGTAATTGGATTAGGATTCCCAGAAGTATGCTAAAATGAGAGTACACAGGGGTTTGTATCAATGTAGGAGACTGCTCTCTGGGGTATCATCTGAGACTCCTGCGTGGATCTGTCAGCCAGAGCGCCCTAATTGGTCAAAGTTAATGCTCCCAATCTGGGGTCTCACCTGGCTCTTTGTTCAATCACTACAATTTCCTAAAGGCGCATAGCATTTGGTATGGAAGTATAGCTCCATACGGTCCATCGTCCAGTAGTCTGGCAGAAAGAGCAGAGCAACGTTGAAGGAAGGCTTAAAGAAACATCATCAAAAAGTGTGGTGCTGGAAAAGCAAAGCAGGAGAGTTGATGCTTAGGGCATATGCCCTTAATGAGGAATGAGTGAAACATTGACTCCTCTGCTTCTCTGACGCTGCCTGATCTGCTGTGCTTTCCAAGTGCCACATGTTTTTGACTCTGATCTCCAGCATCTGAAGTCCTCACTTTCTCCTGAAAGAAACAGCATACAGCTTCACTCGACACCAACCTGTCCCGGTTCATGCTCAGTTATAGGACCACTCCTCACACAACTACAGGGACAGCTCAAATGCAAAGTTGCTAATGGGGAGAAGTCTCTACACCAGGTTAAACCTGATCTCCCCAGACCTGAGAGAGAGGGTGAAACGATATGAGGTGCACTCAGTGCTGGACCCAAGACTCCTCCAAGTTGGAGAGTCAGTTTACTTCAATGGACGAAGCATAGTCTTGAAACCATGGGATGGCTCTACATGGGTAAGAGACATGGCGGCACGAAGTCCGTCCCATGACATACAAATTTTGGGTAGAAGATGCAATTCTGAACAAACACATGGACCATATGAAAGCTGCAACCTCACAAACTGGGCCGGAGCAGAACATACCCCACTACCTGAGACCATCCAGCAAGGCTGTCAGAACCTGTGAGTTCTCCCCCTCCGCCTATCCTAGCAGAAACCTCTCAGAATGACACGACATATGTAACAGCCTCACACCATTACTGACTGAGGAGGATGATGACTTTCTTCCAACACCGCGAGCAAGAGGCAGGCTACGGTCCGGTAAAAGCCGCCAGTATTCAAGGCAGATTTGGAAGGACTGGACCTGATGCTAAAACGCCCAAGGATATAATGTGGGAAAAAGAACAGGTCTGTGTACCAGCACTGAGGGAAAGTGGAATGTAGTGTTTGGAATAAGGTCAACCAGGCGAACCTCATAGAACCTAAGTCCCATGATTGGTGCTTCTAACCTGGTCCGATCTGGGAGCCCTGACTGAGAGATATAAACAGGGGTGGAAGGGTTTCTGTTCATTGTAGGAACGGGCTCTGAGCCAGTGTGATGTACTATATACATGTAAATGAAGGGGGACTTGGTGATGGGAAAGTCGTCTCATGGAGTAATTTCACTATCTTTCCGCTATTCATGCACAAGGATATCCAAATCCCTCTGCACTGAATCACTCTGAAGTTTCCTTCCATTAATCTAATAAGTTTCTTTCTATTCTAAGCGGAGGTGTTGTTAATACTATTGCACTTAGTTGCCAATATCCATTGAGGGTTTTTTTTTTAGCTAATCTACTGAACAAGGAACTACAGCAGACCTGTGTTCCTGCCTTACCTTCCACTCATACACCAGATGTGAGAAGCAGCCAAGCCTCCAGGCTGTTATGTATCCTGTACATGAATATCCATCCGTCAGCACTCTCAGTTACCGTTTCGTTAAGACACACAATTTCACTTCAACAATTCCCCTCCCACTCGCTGAGCTCCACTGAACATGACATTTCAGAATGGAAACCTCTTGCCCCACAGAGGCCTCTGCTCAAATTGGTTCCACCTCCCGTGCTGTTTTCAGTGGCCCGCAGGGAGCGGGGACGGACTGGAACACTGAGTGGAAACAGTATCAAAACAACAACGCAGCTGTTCCTTCTGTCACTGCAGTTCCTTTTTCTCTTTCAGAATCAAACAACAAAAGCACTTAACTCTCAGAGAGACTGCCAGTCGGGAAATCAGCACATTCAAGGCAGTTGGTTCTGTAAGGATGGAAGGTTGGTGTGAAGCTGCAGCAAGCAATCAGAAAAGCTGGTAGGAATTTCTGGTTCCGTGTGACGGGATTTGAATGTAAGAGTGAGGAAGGTATGCTTCAGTTACGCAGGGGATCAGTGTTTCTGTATCTGCAGAACTATACAGAACTGTAATCCGTCCTTAAATTGGATGCAGGTTGGTCACACACAACAGCTATGATTTCTGTGTTTGTAACCTGGAATGTTAAGTCTGTTCTGTCTCTATTCACACATGCAGACAGACCCATTGAGGTTCTCCAGTACTTTTTGTGTCCACAATCTGTCATGTTACCTCTTTATTCACAAATGCTGTTAGACTTGCTGAGTTTCTCCAGGACTTTCTGTGTTCATAATCTGGAATGTTAATTCTGCTCTGTCTCTACTACCAAATGCTGCCAGACCTGCTGAGTTTTTCTCGCACTTTCTGTGCTTATAACCTGGAACGTTAACTCTCCTTCTCTCTCTCCATAGCTGCTGCCAGACTTGCTGAGTTTTTACAGCACTTTCTGTTTTTGTTTCAGATCTCCATCATCCCTCACAGTTTTTGTGTTAATGAATACTTCAATTCCAATTGTCGCATTCCTGGTGCCCTGTCAGCGCTGATTGTCTAACCACTTATAATTGAAAATGCGCTGTGCTGTAAAATAAAATCAGATGGGTCAGTGGCACAGTATAGATTTGGAAAAATCAGATCAATACTTTTTGACTATGTGTCCAAAAATAGCTGTATGCAAATTGTTGTTGTCACAATGTTATTTTCTGAATTGCGAGTGAGAGAATGAGCAATATAATAAATAAAAACAGAAGTGAGGGAGAGAAAAATGGAAAACAGTGTTCAAGTGACAGATTATAAACAAAGAAAGTGCTGGGGAAACTCAGCAGGTCTTAGTGTGAATAGAGGATAACGAGGGAGAAGGTAAGACCAGTCAAGGAAAAAGGAGGGAACTTGTGTTTAGAGGTAGAAGATGTGGGTGAGATCCTAAATGAGCATTGGTACCATTCACCCAGGAAAAGGATATGGAGGATAGTGAGATTTGCATGGCGCATACTAATATGCTACAGCATGTTGAGATCAAGAAGGAAGTGGGTCTCTTAAAGAGCATTAAGGTGGATAAGTCCAAAGGGCTCTATGGTATCTACCCCAGGGCCCGATGTTATCTACCCAGGTTATTGAGAGAGGCAAGAAAGGGAATTGTCTGGGGCCTTGGCTTAAATCTATGTAGCCTCACTAGCCAATGGAAAGATCCTGGAAGACTGGCAAGTAGCTAATGTTGTTCCTTTGTTCAAGAAGGAAAATAGAGATAATGCAGGAAAGCATGGACTAGTGACTCTCAGCTCAGTCGTTGGGAAACTATTGGAGAGAATTCCTCTGGATAGGATTTTTGCACATTTGGAAAAGCATGGCTTTGTGCAGGGCAGCTAATGCCTTACCAACTTGATTGAATTTTACAAGGAGGTGACGAAGGTGATCAATGAGGATAGAGCTGTGGGTATTATTTTCATAGGTTTTAGTAAAGGAATGGAAGGAAACAAACCAAGAACAAGGCAAAGGGACCAGTTTCGTTTGGTGTTCCGTTTAACACAACATCGAGGGCAATAGGGCCATTTCCTGTGCTGTACTGTTGTACGTTCTATGTCACTCGTTATAAATATAGAAAGTGCTGGAGAAACTCAGAGCGAAACAGAGTTAACATTTCGAATCCAGTGACCCTTCTTCACAATTGAAAGGGAGGGGTGAATGGAAAAGATCACTGCTGCTGCAAAGGATAAAGGGACTGCTAATTGTGGTGAAAGTGGAATAGAGATATAAAATGGTGGATATTAAGATGGGGAATGGACAGCCACTCTGTCTTGGTAGGCTGCACGACTTTTTTGCTTGCACTTTCTCCAGTGATTTCTATTTTAGTCATAGCTGTTGCTGGTTTAACGGTAGAACGTGCTCTGACAATACATCATCTCATGACAGCTGCAGAGGTGTATTCAGCCTCTGTGCAGGCTGTTAAACTCTGATAAAGCTCATTCCAAAGGCTGATGTGGTTATTGTGGTGTTCCCTGTTCATGGAGGGATTGGGTTAGGATGGGGGTGCATATGGTCAGCATGAATCGGGGAAGTCTTCTGTATCTTTCTTCCCAACCCCCCTTCCCACCCTTCTCTCTCTCTTTCTCTCTCTGTCTCGGAGATGGTGGTCAGACCGAAGTAGGCTGCGGTTTCTCTCTTGTTCTGTAAGCAGCATAGACTCTGGGCAAAAGAACGGGTTCAGGACACCTTAACATTGTGCCTCAATCAGCTTCAAATTTCCCAGTGACCACATCAGAGTCTGATCCTGAACAGCTACATGGACTGGACTTATAGAGTCCTCCAGAGCGGACTCGTCCCAACTCGTCAATCCCAACTAAATTTCCCAAACTGAACCCATTTGGCCCATAGCGGTTTCTCTCTCTCTCTACACAGATGTTGCCAGACCTGCTGAGCTTCTACAATACTCCCTGTGTTTATAAAGTGGAATATTAACTCTGTTTCTTTGTCTCCCTCCGAGTTCCCCCAGCGATTTTTGTTTTTCTTTTCTAACGGGAACAGTACTCTCCCGAACTCCATGTTAGGAAGGATAGATTGGCCTCAGAGGGAGTACAAGCTAGGTTAGCAAGAGTGGAATCTGGACTTTAGGGGTCAAATTATGCGGAGAGATTGCACAAATGAGGCCTGTTTTCCACAGATTTTCGACGATTAAGGGGTGATCTGATCGAAGATATTGACAGGAAAAGACAGGGTGGAAGAAGAGAAGCTATTTCCACTGGTTGGGGATTCCAGAAAGGGTGAGGGCATTGTCTGAGGATTAGGACCGGACCGTTCAAGAGAGATGTTAGGAAGAACATCCACCCACAAAGCGTGGGAGAGGTATGGAACTCTCTTCCACAAACTGCAGTGGATGCTGAATCAGTTGGTAGTTTTCAATCCGAGATGGATCAATGTTTGTTCAGTAATGTTATGAAGAAGATAGTGGCCAAAGTCAGGTATTATGGAGTTAGGTTGCAGATCAACTATTGACTGGTGGAATAGGCTCGATGGGCTAAATGGCCGACTGCTGTTCCTGTTATTATGAACCAGGCCAGACCCCTCAAAACATTTCAAGAGAGTAGCCAAGACCCTAACGTTGCTAGCTGTTTTAAGCAGGTGTCACGTGGAATTTCCAGCAGTATTGTAGCTGGCCAACCCACTTTGTTTAAAACAACTGACAAGATTACTGAATGAAACACAACCAAAACAGAACAGAACACAGAATAACCTAACCCACCCGAAAGCCCAACAGATTATCGCAATTTAATGATACTGTGTCAACACTTGCAGCTATCCCCACGAACACCCCTTGGCACAAAAGTTTAAAACAAACACAGGGCCTTACAGGAGAGAAGTCATAGAGAGAGAGTCACAGTCCTGACCTGCTTCTTTGGGCCCAGCATCTTTTTTTCTACATTACTGCTAAAAAACAAACCAATCCAGAGGAGAGGTGAGCTGGGAGATCTGGCCACTCACCTTTGATTGTACAAGTATGTTTTAAATTTGAAAATCCTCTGCCTGAGACAGTATCTGTTAGTTTTTTTTATCAAATTGGTCCTAATACCCTTCAAAACACAGACTTTTCGAAACCTGTGTTGTTTATAACCACTCTGATAAAAAAAAACAACTAAGGACAGCATAACTTTAAGTGTGTACATTAGCTCGCTGAGCTGGAAGGTTTGTTTTCAATAGTTTTGTCACCATGAATAGGTAACATAATCAGTGTGAGTCTCTGGTAAAGAGCTGGTGGTATGTCCCGCCTCTCTCTTTATAGGTTTTGCTTTCTTAAGGTAGTGATGTCATTTCCAGTTCTTTTTTTTCAAGTAAAGGTAGATGGGATCTAAGTCGATGTGTTTAGTGATGGAGTTCTGGTTAGAATGCCATGCCTCTAAGAATTCACAGCATAACCTTGCTAAAGAAGCAGCTTTGTCCCACTGTGCGTAGAACTAATCAGTTGGATGTCCTAGCAGCGTATGGAGAGAGCAGCCACTTTTGCTGTTTCTAAACGCATCGTTTTCTGTTACAGGTAAATGTGAGAAATAGAATGCACAGATGTAGCAAGCATCAGGTCACACTGAGTTGGAAACTGCTGTGCTAGAAAACCGCGTTGAAAATGACGCTGACCTCCGTGCTTCTGATCCTCTGTAAGTGTGTGTTACTAATGGACCTTAACCATGACAAACCTGCGCTGTTCCCCGGTCACGTGAGATTGAATTCTACAGCAGACAGCCCTACACTTCCTTCTCAGATCCAAAAAGCAGGATCTAATAACTGTGGCCAACATTAAAAAAAAATCAAACTTGGCTAAATTCTGGAATGAAACAAGTTGGCAACATGAACGATAATATTTTGGGAAAGAGAGAGAAGAAAAATCATTTCATCGTATCCTTTGTTCCCGCTTCGGGCAATATTATTTGATCTTCTCGGAAAAGGATACAAGTTACACACATAGAGTCATAGAGATGTACAGCACAGAAATAGACCCTTCGGTCCAAATTGTCCACGCCACATGTGCAATCGACCTAAAAATGTTAAGTCATGGGCGGATCAGTAGAATTTCAGAATCCAGCAAAGGGAAGGACAATCAGCAACAATATAGAGGTGAGATATATCACTGAGCAGTGAATGGGTATGCCAAAACTTTTCATCAAAATTAGGAGATTAACGAGGATGTTGCTTTGGGGACTGGAGAATTTCACTGATGTAGGGAACTTCAAGAGGCTGGGGTTGTTTTCCTTAGAGCCGAGGGGTTTGGGAGAGGGGATGGGGTAGGACATGATTGAGATGTATAAAATGATGAAGTTGCCTAGATAGAATAGACATGAGGTAAACTTCCCCTTTGATGGAGGGATTAATGACATGGATGAGGCAGATGGAAACAAATGCCAGGAGGTTTAGAATGGAATGTGAGGGAAAACATTTTCACCCAGAGTGTGGTGGGGAATCTGGAAGTCCTTGCCTGTAAAGGGTGGAGAGGCAGAAACTCTCTTTACATTGAAGAAGCATTTAGATGTCAATTTGTGATACCAAGGCTAGGGGCCAAGTGGTGTTTAAATGGAATTCGAGAATAGCGAGGTGTATGTTTTAGACTGGCACAGACCCGATGAGCTGATGAGCCTTCTTCTATGCTGTAGACCTCTCTGGCTCTGAATTGAGATTGGAGACGATTCTTGCTCTCTTGCGAAGTAATTTTAGATGCAGAGATGCTTCATTGTAACAGTAGCCTTTCGTCGCTGAGCTAGAAGTCTCAGTGTGGTCATTGGTGAGACTTGTCTGACTTTTGGGGTTTCTAAGAATCCACAGAGGCAAGAAACGCGCAATCATGTGACGTTATTCCTTTTGCAATCATCTTCCCAAACGTACTTTATTTTACAAGAAATCTAAATTTCCAGAGACCCTTACTTGTGTAAAACATTTGCAAATAAAATGGGAAGCTAAGCAGAGAGAAAGCAGGAAGAGAAAACGAGGGGATAAATAAAATCCAGAAAGATACAAAGCAAAATTTGCAATTCGAATGCGACAAGGACGAAGAAACCAATGGGTGCTCATACAGTTGATATAAATTCATATTTCTGTGTCCACTTCAATGGGAGTGAACAATTAACAGTTACTATTGAGTTCCAGGTAGGACTGGTGTTGTTTCTCTGCTGCTTCTCCACTTAATTTGCTTTGACATTGTCTATGCTTTGCCGTTTCCAGGACACTTACAGAAATAATTACATTGGCATTTCAATTCCCTTATGTTTTCCAGTGATTCTTGCTCTCTGTCGGATCACCCAAGGTAAGGGAACTGCAAGTTTAGTTTTGGATAATCATTTGGAAATCTGAAGTCGTGCTGTGCACATCTTTTCAGTGACCTTTTAAATATGAACCAATTGTGATTTAATCCCTGTTTTTCTGTCCAGAGTTCGGGATATCCTCTGTAAGGCCAGACACTGGAATCATGTTCAACTCTTATCCCACGTGGATGTACCAATAGTTAAAAAGAGGGCCAATGACTTAGTCACATTGGACAGAGTCTATTCAGTAAATCTGCATCAAAGTTTAACTCCACCACAACTCTTCAAATGAGCATGAGATTTAAAACAGGTTGTTTGGGAAACATAAGTTTCCATTCATTTTAGAAGGGAGAACAGATCAGAGTACTACTTAAATGGAGAAAAAATGCACAAAGCTGCAGCATAAAGGGACTTGGGGGTGGGGAAGTTCTGTATGAAACACAGAAAACTAGCACACAGTGGGGAGGGAAATTTGGCTATTATTACTAAAGAGTAGGGGAGTCTTTCTGCAAACGTACATGTTGCTGGGGAGACCACACCTTGAGCACTGAGAGCTTTTACTGCCGTTATTTAAGGAAGTGCACCATTTCATTGGAGGCAATCTAGAGAAGGATGATCTCTGGGAAGGAGAGATTGTCTTTTTGAGCAATGTCTAAACAGGTTAGGGCTCTACTCACTGACGTTTAAAGAATGAGGTGGTGATATCATTGAAACATATAGAGCTTGGCAGGGTCAATGCTGAGAGGATGTTACCCCCTCATGGGACTGTCAAGGAAAGAGAGCACAGTCTCAGAATAAAGGGGCAACAATTGAAGACTGAGATCAGGAGGATTATCTTCTCTCACAGGTGTGGAAGTCTTTGGAAATTCTTGCCACAGACAACTGCTTTGGGTTGTAGAGTCCTTGTGTATATTTAAGGCTGACATAGATTCTTGTTTTATTGGCGGGGTGGGGGGGGGGGGGGCGGATGTGGAGGGAATCAACGATTATAGGGATCAGGCAAGAAACTGTATGTGAGGGAGGTCAGATCAGCCACGATCCAATTGGATTTCAGAGCAGTATCAAGGGTCAGAATGGCCTATTCCTATTCTTATGCTCTTCAGGTCTTAAATACGATTAGGAAGGCAGTTTCAATGATGGACAAACTGATGGATAAGATAAGCGAGAGAGTAAAGTGACCGTTTTAATGAAATTGACGCATTCTTTTCCTTTTAAAAAGGGTTTGGGAAGCTAAAGATTAAAGGCACATTACAAATTTGCCAGCAAAATTCAAGATAATGACACTGGCAGTTAATGGCAGTAAGCATCGACACAATATATTTGTAAACAACAATATGGCAAATGTACAATTCTGTCTCTTTTTGACAGGAATCAGCATTAAATGGTGCCTCGTACAGATCAGAACTAGCTGTGATAACTGTTATGATAAATATAAATGGACATTAACTTCAGTTCTGCTCCTCAGTCCCATAATAGGTGATCAGACGCGTGGAACGGTAACAAAACAAGGAGGAAAGTGATGGAGGAAAACAGAGGGAAATACGGGCAGCTATAATGGGCAGACACATGGAACATGAAATTTAATTCACTGGTGGGATATGGGCATCACTGGCGGAACCCAGTATTTGTTGACAAAATTCCCAGTTGCTCTCTTTGAGAAGGTGGGGATTGAGTTGTCTTCTTGAGCCATTCCGGCAAGTGCTGTAGGAAGACCCACAATACCCTTGGGGAGGGAATTCCAGGATTCTGAACCAGTGACACTGAAGAATGACCGTTACATTTCCAAGTTGGGATGCTGAGCGCTTTCGAGGGTAACGTGAAGGTGGCTGTGTTCCTATGGATTGACTGCTCTTATCCTTCTGATAGAAGTGCTACTGAGTTTTGGAGGTGTTGTCTGAGCATCTCTAGTGAATTTCTGCTGTGCTACTTGTAGAAGGTACAAACTGCTGGTACTGAGCATCGATATTTGAGGAAGTGAATGTTTGAGGATGTGGTACCAATTAAGTGGGGGCTGCATTGTAGCTGGATGGTGTTGTGCTGTTTTTTGGAGCTGCACTCATTCAGCCAAGTGGGGAGCATTCCATCACACTCCTGACTTGTGCCTTGTCGATAGTGGACAGGCCTTGGCGAAGTCAGGAGGTAAGTTAGTTGCTGCAGTATTCCCAGCCACTGGCCTTCTCTTGTCACTATGATATTGGCATGGTGAGTCCAACTGAGTTTCTTGTTAATAGTAACCCCCAAGGTGTTGATAGTGAGGAGATTCAGTGATGGTGTCATTGACTATGAAGAGGCGATAGTTAAATTGCCACGCAGTAGAGGACATTGCCTTCTCTCAGAAGGGGTGGCAATGACCTAGAGTCGTTATCACCAGACTCTTAAATCAAAGCGTCAGACAATGTACTGGGGACCCGGGTTCAAAACCCCCACAGCAGATGGTGGAATTTGAATTCAATAAATGTCTATAATTTGTTGGAAAAACCCCACAGCACCAGGTTATAGTCCAATAGGTTTAATTGGAAGCACACTAGCTTTCGGAGCGACGCTCCTTCATCAGGTGACAATCACTTGATGAAGGGGCGTCGCTCCGAAAGCTAGCGTGCTTCCAATTAAACCTATTGGACTATAACCTGGTATTGTGTGATTTTTAACTTTGTACACCCCAGTCCAACATCGGCATCTCCAAATCTTGGAAAAACCCATTTGACTCACTAATTTCCTTAAGGGAAGGAAACTGCCATCATTGCCTGGTCTAATCTATATGTCACTGCAGACCCACAGCAATATGGTTGACTCTTAACTGCCCTACGGGCAATTAGGAGTTGGTAATAAATGCAGGCCTAACCGGCGACTCCCTAATCTAGTGAATGAATTAAAAGAAAATGAATTTTAAAAAGAGTAACCCCCAGCATGTTGATAGTGAGGCAGTTCAGGGATCGTAACACAGTTGAAAAACAAAGCACGATTGTTAGATTTCTCTCAATGGTAACTTGCAGGATATTTATTGTGAAGATTATTCAGTGAGGGTAGCACCATTAATTGTCAAGGGGCAATGATTACATTATCATTTATTGGAGATAACCATTGCCTTGTTAATTAAGTAAAGCTTTGCAGCGGATAGGGTTTTTTTTCTGAAAAATTCAGAAAGATAATATTGTGAACTTTCTCATTGTGCTGCACAGGTTGAGTTGAGATTTGATCGAAGCATTGAACATTGCAAAAATGTTTTTACATTGTAATCAACTGGTTCTAATAAAGCTAAACATAATCTGTGCAGTTAACTCTTCCGAACAGTAAATCAACTATTGCCTGTCAACAATTGGCCCTTTGAAAAATAAAGATGTTGACTAAATGGTTGGCGCTGCAGAGGTGATGCGTCAAGCAATCAACGGTTAGGTGCCAACTAAATTCACCGAGTTCAGACTTTTTTGTCTGGACTGTACCCTTTGGTCAATAGACAACTTGAACTGGAACTCTCTATACTGGGACACTGAGGCTGAACTGCACACTGTGTTTATAGTAGTGAGAGGTCAACATGATGCAATGATTGGATACTGAACCTTTCTGCTTCTCTCTCTCTCTTCAGCTTTCGGAAGGCCCGTGCTTAATGTATATCCCACAAATGGATTTGTAAAAGAAGGAGAGACTTTAAAATTTCAATGTGGGACAGGAAAAGTACGGGCTGTTATTTGGTACAAAAATGGACAGTTTTTCGCTTATGGATGGGGTAATTATTACGAAACACTCGCGAACAATGAAACTGGCGGGTCTTATCACTGTGAGATATACAACTCATGGAAAAAGAGTGAAACTGTTAAAGTTGTCGTCACGGGTAAGTGAAATTTGACTTTCATTTACAATTTTTAAAAATTGCATGGAAGTGGAATGCACAGTTTTCAAAGAATAGTACACTACAGGACAGTCCTTTCAGCCTAACAAGACTGTGATGCAACATGATGCCTATCTAAACTGAAACCCTTTCCCTCTAGGCTGTCCATGTCCCTCTATTTTCTGCCTGGTCATTTATCTGCCAAACGCCCCTTAAAAATTGCTATTGTATCTGCTTCCACCACATCTTCTGGCGGTGAATTTCAGGTATTTACCACCCTCTTTGGAAAAGAAGGTACTCCTTACATCTTCTTAGAATCATCTTTTATTTTTCTTAAACCTATGTCTCTGAGTAATTGACGTTCCTACCCTGGGAAAAAGGCTCTGACATTCCTTTCAATCCATACAGCTCATAATTTTATAAACTTCAATCAGGTCATCCTTTTCCTTCTGACATTCAAGCAAGAACAAACTGAATTTGTGCAATATCTCCTCTTAGTTAATATCCTCCGAACCAGGCACTACCCTGATAAACAAGTTCAATTGCCTCTCCAAAGCCTTCTGGTAATGTGGCGACCAAAACTGTACCATTTCCTTGACCTCCAAACCAATTTTCAACCAAATGCAAATGTTTCAACATGATTTAATGCTGAAACTTTAGTTTTGCTCAGTCAGTCACTTATGTTAAGTTTGGTACCTCACATAGGAGTTAGTAATTTCTCACGAGGAGCGTTTGACTAGGTTGGGCCCGCACTCACTGATGTTTAGTAGAATCAGAAGCTGCCTTTTTGAAGATTGTTAGAGGTACATGACAGGGTATATTTGGAGAGAAGTTGTTTACTCTTGTGTGGGTGAGGCATCGATCAGAGGGCCATCATCTTAGAATAGGGGCTCGGGAGGGGGGCGGGCGTGGTGATGGGCGGGGGCGTTTGGAATTGCCCATTAAAGATGGAGATGAAGATAAATTTCTTCTCTCTGAGGGAAGTGAGTCTTTGGCGTTCTTTATTCCGGAGGGCTGTCAAGGCTGGTTCATTTAATATGTTTGAGGGTAAAATAGACAGATTTTAAAGCTGGGAGGGGAATCGAGGTTTACGGAACAAAAAGGCAGGAAAGTGGAGTTGACAATGATCAGATCAACATGATCGCATGATTAGAGGAGCAGATTCGATAGGATGAGCGAGCTAATTCTGTTCATATTCTTATGGCCTGATCGCTTTAAGGTGGAGGGGACGTGATAGCCAAATTGCATACTCCTGCTTCTGTTTATCATGGTCTTGTGACCTCTCCTCAGGTTAGGGGTCCAAAATTGTAGTTAACACTCCAGGGAAGTTGAAAACAAACTGATAGTAGTTCTCTGGACTGGATTGTATATAATATTGGGGATTGGCTGGCCGATACTTGAAAATGTGCTTGGGCAATAAATGATCAATGATCACGATTTTTTTTAGCAGTTTCCAATGAAACAAATGCCTATGGTGAGCTGTAATGATGCAACTTTACCTTTGATTTAGATAGAAATGTGGCTTTCCATGTTGTCCCAGTTTCACCTTTGGAGGGAGAAACACTAAAACTGAATTGTCGGTACAAATACGATCATAGGTGGAAGAAGGACTTTGGCTTTTATAGAAATGGCAAGAAGATCCATTCAATGTGGCTCCCTGGACGTGAATCATCATATAGCATTAAAGTAAACAGCACCGATGACAGTGGATGGTACAGTTGTAAAATCGATTGGTCTGAATCACGAAATGTTAAAGTTCAGGTACAAGGTACGTACTTGATTTTGCAATCTGTGGTAGACAATGTGCATACTGGTCTCAATTGTTAATTTAAACACCAGGAAACATTCGGACTTATCCATAATAAAGGTGGACCTTTGTTCAAACCCACTTTTCCGCATTGTCTTGAAAGCCATGTCCCTTGAATTGCTCACCCATTTACCTTTTAAAGCTTCTGTTTTCCTGCCTCAACTAACTTTCCAGGCAGTGCATTCCAGACCCCCACCATCCCATAGATGAAACAATCCTCAATCCCCCTCTAAGCCTCCTGCCTTTCACATGGAACTGATGTGTTCCTTGTTACTGACCCTTCAACTAAAGGGAAAAGCTGTTTCCAATTCATCCTGTCCATAATCCTACACAACTCTGCCAGGTACCCCTTCAACTTTGTCTATTCCAGAGAAAATAACCCGAGCTCATTCGCTCTACACTCATTACCTTCCACCCTGCCCACCTGTCTTTGAGAGAAGCCATTCGTCCTCACCTCTGTTTGGAATCTGTCCCCAGACCCTTCTACTGAAGCAGCGACGTCTCGTACCAGATTGTCCCATATGAGGGGACATCCTGTCCCCATCGTCTTTGTTAATCGTCCCTTTAACATCGGATGAGTAAAGTCACCATGGTCCCACTCTTTAATCAGTGAGAGAGGGGACTGGGTGGTGGACGAATCTGAGGGGTACCACGCCTCAGTAGAGGGGAGAGGTGGAGATGTAGAATCATTCGTGGTCACCTCAACTGGTGTTGGAATTGAACCCGCACCATAGTCTCCATCTGCAACTCAGACCAGCCATCCAGCCGACTGAGCTTGACACGAAACAACATCTCATACTCTAAGCTATGACCTGTTCAATCTCTCCTCAGAAGACAACCCTGTATCTCTGGTGAAATCTGGCGGAAGTTTTAATATGTTGACATGACTCATGTCTATGGTCTTAGTATATCATTGCTAAATAGAGTCACGGAATCATGCAACATGGAAACAGGCCTTTCTGCCCAATTTGTCCATGCCAACCAGCTTTCCTGAGCTGAATGAGTCCCAATTTCATTGAGTGCAAATCCCTCTAAAGCTTTTCCAGTCATAGACCTGTCCATTTTTTTTAATATTGTAGTTGTATCTATCCCTACCTGTTTCTCTGGCAGCTCTTTCCATCCACACGGTACCCTGTGTGTGAAAACGTTGCTCTTCACATCCCTTTTAAATCATTCCCCTCGCATATCAAACCCTAACCCCTCCAAGTTTCAGACTCACCTATACTGTGGAAAAGACCATGGCTATTCATCATAGCTATGCATTACATGATTTTATAAACTTTGAATCTCCAACACTCCAGCGAAAGCAGTCTCAGCCTCACTTTTGGGTCTCAGTAACATTGTTGCACATTTTGTTTCTGTCAACCTTCCAGTTTAATAACATCTTCCTAGTAATAAGGTGACCAGAATTGCACGCAGTCCTCCAAAGTTGACGTCAAACACATCCTGTACATTCGGAAAATGATGTTCCAAGTCATGTACTCAATGGCCTGAACAATGCATGCAAGCTTCTTTCCCACTGTCTATTTGCAACACAAGCTTCAAGGAACTATGCACCGCCAACACTCAGTCTGTCTGTTCAACAAGAATACCCAGGGTTCTACCATTCACTCTATTAGTCCTGCTCTCGTTTGTTCCATGAAAAAGACATTTTATCCTGTCATTTAACCACATTACACGCCATGTGGCTGTTTGCCCAATTGATTAAGATTACTTTATTCTCTAAGGTTACGTTCTTCACGGTCTACAGCCTTTCCATCTTTTTTTTTCAAGCGGCAATCCAGCCACCCCCCACCCCCACCCCCCCCCCCCCCCCCCCACCCCCGGGTCTGAGCCGGTCAATGGATTGGACTTCCACCAAGTTTGTGGAAGATATAGAAATAGTTCACAAGGCAAGTGACGAGTATGACACAGAGGGTCTGCAATGGGATACAGATTGATTGTAAGGAATTGGGCACAAACCTGGCAGATACAAGAAAATGTGGGGAAATGTTCGTTTTTGCGATGTGGCAGGAAGAACAGAGGAGCTCATGGAACATGAACCCGGGGTGGGGTGAGGAGGAGGACGTTTGCTAATACTCTACAACACACTAGAAAGACGGTAGGGGAATAGTGTGAATATTTTGGGGCGCCGTATCTGAAAGACTGTAGATTGGGAATTGGAGGCTGTTCTTCTGGAGGTACTGTTTGATGGTGGAAAGGTGGAGTGGGTTGGGCCTGTCCTCAGTGGAGTCTAGAAGAATGAGCGATTTGTTGAAGGTTCTTCGAGGAAGTTGACAGGGGAAATGCAGAGAGAAATGTTTTCCTCTTGTTTGGTAGAGTCTGGGAACAGAAGGGCCTTCTCTCAGAATATTAGGGGGCAGGGTTGGTGATCGCCCACTGAAGAGAGAGATGAGGTGGAACTTCTCTCTGAAGGGAGTGAATCTGTGAAATTCTTTGCCGCAGAGGGCTGTTCTGGCTGGGGTGTAGAGTGCATTCAAGGCTGAGAGAGAGAAAGAAGATTTTTAAGAAGGGAGATTATGTGGAATAAAAAGCAGGAAAGGGGATTGGAGGATGATCGCATCAGACATGAATTCATTGAATGTTGGAGCAGTCTCAACCAACTCCCACAGCTACCTAGGCTACACCTCCTCCCACCCTGCCCCCTGTAAAAATGCCATCCCATTTTCCAAATTCCTTCGTCTCCACCGCATCTGCTCCCAGGAGGACCAGTTCCAAAACCGTACAACCCAGATGGCCTCCTTCTTCAAGGACCGCAATTTCCCGCCAGACGTAGTTGACGATGCCCTCCACCGCATCTCTTCCACTTCCCGCTCCTCTGCCCTTGAGCCCCGCCCCTCCAACCGCCACCAGGCCAGAGCCCCACTGGTCCTCACCTACCACCCCACCAACCTCCATGTACAACGTATCATCCGCCGTCATTTCCGCCACCTCAAAACGGACCCCACCACCAGGGATATATCTCCCTCCCCTCCCCTATCAGCGTTCCGAAAAGACCATTCCCTCTGTGACTCCCTCGTCAGGTCCACACACCCCCGTCAACCCAACCTCCACTCCCGGCACCTTCCCCTGCAACCGCAAGAAATGCAAAACTTGCACCCACACCTCCCCCCTTACTTCCCTCCAAAGCCCCAAGGGACACTTCCATATCCACCACAAATTCACCTGCACCTCCACACACATCATCTATTGCATCCGCTGCACCCGATGTGGCCTCCTCTATATTGGGGAGACAAGCCGTCTACTTGCGGAACGTTTCAGAGAACACCTCTGGGACACCCGGACTAACCAATCCAACCACCCCGTAGCTCAACACTTTAACTCCCTCTCCCATTCCACCAAGGACATGCAGGTCTTTGGACTCTTCCATCGCCAGACCATGGCAACACGACGGTTGGAGGAAGAGCGCCTCATCTTCTGCCTGGGAACCCTCCAACCACAAGGGATGAACTCAGATTTCTCCAGTTTCCTCATTTCCCCTCCCCCTATCTTGTCTCAGTCAAATCCATCGAACTCAGCACCGCCTTCCTAACCTGCAATCTTCTTCCTGACCTCTCCGCCCCCACCCCACTCCGGCCTATCACCCTCACCTTGACCTCCCTCCACCTATCGCATTTCCAACGCCCCTCCCCCAAGTCCCTGCTCCCTACCTTTTATCTTAGCCTGCTGGACACACTTTCCTCATTCCTGAAGAAGGGCTTATGCCCGAAACGTCGATTCTCCTGTTCCTTGGATGCTGCCTGACCTGTTGCGCTTTTCCAGCAACACATTTTCAGTAGTCTCAATGAGCCAACCGATCTTCTTTTATTCCTATATCTTATAGTCTTACAGTCTATTACAAACCACCTGAATGTCTCGTGATGAACTTATATCATTCCTTAAGTAAGGAGACCAAATCAATGCACAGTACATCCAATGCTGACCCGATATGCCATGTGCAATTGAAGTGTAAACCATACTGTCCCCATCCTTTTGATAATCCTGGCAGTGATTGATAACATTTGACAACATCACTACTTGGACTGGCACATTCTATGAGATGATTGCGGGCTCACACAGAGAGAGAATGGGACAAGGTCACGAAGAGGACAGACAGTTGGTATTTGCGTTGTACCCATCCCAGGATAATCGAAACTGAAAGGGTTTTGAGTTATGGGGAGAGGCAGAATAGGCTGGGTTATTGGAGACGGAGAGGTAACCTCAATGAGGTTAATAAAGTCATGAGGGCAGAGAAAAGGTGATTAAAGCAAGGGGTAGGGGAGTCCAAAACAAGAAGGCATAACTTTAAGATGAAGGAAAAATTTGAAAAGGACCCGAGGGGCATGAGGGTGGTGCATGTATGGACTGAGCCGCCAGAGGAAGTACTGGAGGAGTCAGATACAACGACAGCATTTAAAAGGCGTTTGGATAAATTTGTGAATGGCAAAGCTTTAGAGGGACATGGGCCAAATACAGACAAATAGAATTAAATCAGTTTGGCAAACCTGGTTAGCATGGACGAGTTCGGCCAAAATCTCTGTTTCTGTCCTGTATGATTCTATGACTGTAATGCCATCAAAAAGAATTTTAACTTTGGAAAGCAAGAGAAAGACAAAATTTCTCCCTCGCCCCCGTTCTTTGTCAGTAAATGCTCACACCCTTCATTCCGCATCGCCATTGTGCCTTTAGCTCCGTGATAATAACAGTAGATTAATGAGTCCCAATTGTGTGTTACATTCCAGAACGCTTCGCCCAGCCCGTGCTGAGGGTGGAACCGGCGTCGGAAGTATTCGAGGGGCTACCAGTCACGCTGACGTGCACTGTCCCGGTGGCACAACCCTTTGTCCTGCTTCACTACTCATTTTACAGAGACAGTGTCGCCCTGGAGGCCGTGCCTGGTCTTGGCAGCATTTACACCATCAATGCAGCGGCTGTGAACATTTCTGGGAATTACACCTGTGAAGCGATCAACACAGTTTACAGTCTGAGGAAGAGGAGCAGCAGCATTCAAATTTCCATTAAACGTAACTATCTGTCATTACTCCCAGCTCAAATGAAAGGTCCTTCGATCCATAGAGTCAGAAACAGCCACCTCACTATTCTATAATCACTATTTTCCGAACATGTGGCACCATAGCCTCGGCCTCACGAGTGCACTTCTAAACACTCTTCAATGCAATGGGGGTTTCTACCTCTCCTACCCTAACAGGCAGTGAGTTCCAGATAATCTGAGTGAAAATTTGTTTCCTCTCATCCCTTCTAAACCTTCTGCTCATGACCTTCAATCGATGTCCCCCTCCCTGCACCAACTGGTTAAGGTTTCCTCCTATCTACACACCTCATCATTTTATACATCTCCATCATGACCTTCACCCTTGTCTCAATTTCCTCTGCTCGAAGGAGAACAATCCCATTCTATCCAATCTCTCTTCATTACTAAAGCTCTACAGCTCCAAGGCAATATCTCCGTAAATCTCCCTCTGCACCATCTCCCAGTGCCATCCTGTCCCTCCTAGAATGTGGATTCAAGAATCGGGTACAATGCTCTTGCTGCAGCTGTATTTATTCATTCCAAATGCAATCACGATCGTCACTAAATCTGACCTCGAGCTGACACGATGCTAACAGCCTTGATAGGCCTTGAAGGATTGTTAGAAATTTCCTGCACTAACGCCGTCTTGGGATTTTCTTGCTCTCGTTCTGATCACTGAGGGTACCCAAGGCCAGACACTCTTCAGGCTGAAACATAAACATGTCCTTCTGCTTTCCAGAGGTGTACACCGTCCCTGTGTTGACCGTGCGTCCTGAGGAACAGCTTTTTGATGGCCAACGGGTCAAACTGGTGTGCTGGGTTGAAGCGAATCCCTCCCAAGTTTCCTTACAATACAGTTTTTACAGAAATGGGATCGTTCTCCAGTCTCCATCGCACCACAGTGATTACATCTCTGAGTCAGCTCGTCCGACAGACTCGGGTATTTATCATTGTGAAGTCACAGATGGGAAGGTGTGGAAATGCAGTAATCAGCTCGATTTGTCCATCATGCGTAAGTATCATTTATCATGGTCCATTTCTTAACTGTTAAAGGTTCAGAATAGAGACAATTTGTCATCACTCCCCACATCTCACAGACGTATATTACAGAGCTAGAGGCAAACAGCACAGGGTATTGGCATTTAGGACTGAAATGGGGAGAAATGTCTTCACACAGAGTGAAGAGCCTGTGGGAATCAGTACCCAGAAAATCATGGAAACATGTAAATTGCAACAGGCCATTCGGTCCTTCCTGTTTGATGTGCCCATTCACTAGGATTGTGGCTGATCTTCCATCTCAGACCCCTGTCCTCTTGCTCTCTTCCTTTACGCCCTAAGCATTCTATCCACCTCCTGCTTGAACCACATTCAATGTTCTGGCTCCGACCATTTTCTGTGGCAGACAATTTCACAGTCGCCCCACTCTCTTGGTGAAGGCATTCATCTCCATCGCAGTCCTGCTCCATCTCCTTTAGACTGTGATCCCTGGATGTCTCTCGATTATCAATAACATGTTTCCTACGCTTACCATGTCTAATTAATAAGTTTGCAGATGACATGAAATTTGATGTTGCTGTGGACAGTGAGAAAGGTTGTCAAATAATTTAGATCAGCCTGAAAATTAGTCACAGAAATCATAGATGGATTTTAATCCAGACTAATGTGAGATGATGCATTTTTGGGAGGTAAAATGCAAGAGGAAAATATGCAGTAAATGGCAGGAACCTTTGGAGCATTGATATACAGAGGGATCTTGGGGTGCAAGTCCATAGTTCTCTGAAAGTGACATCACAAGTGGATAAGGTGGTAAAGAAGTCATATGGCATGCTTGCCATCATCAGTCAGGGCAATGAGTATATAAGTTGGCAAGTCATATTGCAGCTGTATAAGATTTTAGTTCTACCATGGTTGGAGGACATATGTAGATTTGTTGCCCACACTATAGCAAAGATGTGGAGGCTTTCGAGAGGTGCAAAGCAGGTTTATCTGGATATTGCCTGGATTGGTGTATGTGAGCTATGAGGAGAGGTTTGACAAACTTGGATTGTTTTCACGAAGGCTCTGGAGGTTGTAGGGAGGCCTGATTAACGTACACAAAATTATGAGAGGCGTTGACAGAGTGGATAGTCAGTGTCTCTCTCCCAGGTTGGAAAAGTCAAATACTAGGATGGGGCGCACCGCTTTAGTGTGAGAGGAGGACCGTTTGAAGGGGATATGCTAGTAAACATTATCTAGGAGTACAACAGGATCTTGTTTCGATGGGGCAATGGGCGGGAGGATGGCTGCTGGAGTGTAATTTAGATAAAAGTGAGGTGCTGCATTTTAGAGAGGCAATACAACGCAGAACTTATGCACTTAATTGTAAGGTCCTGGGGACTGTTGCTGAACAAAGTGACCTTGGAGTGCAGATTTACAGTTCCCTTAAAGTGGATTTGCACATGGATAAGATAGTGAAGAAGGTGATTAGTATGCTTTCCTTTATTGGTTGCAGCATTTTGTATAGGAGTTGGGAGGTCATGTTGCAGCTGTAAAGAACGTAGGTTAGACCACTTCTGGAATAATGTGTGCAAATCTGGTTTCCCTCCGAAAGGAAGGATATTGTGAAATTTGAAAAGGTTTAGGAAAAAAAAAACAAGAATGTTGCCAGGGTTGGAGGATTTGAACTGTCGGGAAAGGCTGAATACGCTGGGTTTGATTTCTCTGGAGCATTGGAGGCTGAAAGGTGACCTTATAGTGGTTTATAAAATCAAGAGGGGCATGGCCAGGGTAAATAGGCAAAGTCTTATCCTATGGGTGGGGGGGTGGGGTGTCCAAAACTAAAGGGCATACGTTTAGGGTAAGAGGGGGATAATTTAAAAGGGACCTAAGGAATAACGGTTTCAAATAAAGGATGGTGCGTCTATGGAATGAGCTGCCAGAGGAAGTGGTGGAAGCTGGTAAGATTACAACATTTAAAAGGCATTTGTTGGGTGTATGAATTGGAAGGGTTTAGAGACATAAGGGTCAAGTGCTGGCAAATGGGACTAGATTAATTAGGATACCTGGTCGGCACGGACGAGTTGGACTGAAGCTGCGCTACATCTCTATGACTCCATGATTCTACACAGAGAGTTGGAGGTGCCTGGCACACACTGCCAGAGCAGTTGGTAGAAATGAATACGAATCAATGTTTACTAGGCATAGAGACAGACACTTGATTATTTAAGGAGTAAAGGGATACAGACCACATGTATTCAGGTGGAATTCATATAGCATGACATCACAGTCATGCGCAGACACGGTGGGTTGAAGGACTAGTCCCTATGTGTACTGTTCTATATCCTAAGAATTCAGAGAATCGACTCATATTCTGGGCTCAAAACCCACCTTAACAGATGGGAGAATCTGAATTCAATTCTAAAGGTTGATTGTAACTGGACAACCGTCAACTGCCCTCTGTGTAATTAGGGATGAATAAGAAATACTGGACTACCCAGTGACACCCACATCCAACCAATGAACAAAAACAAAAGGATATGCGTTTTTGTGTGACTGTGATGATGTTCATAATTGATTTTGCAATTAACCCCGCCAAATACAATGATCTATCATTTGTCTATGATTACAGGAATTCCAGTGTCAAAACCAGAACTGATAATTCAACCCGGAAAGGATCTAATCAAAGGAGACACAGGATGCTTAATCTGTTCAGTCTCCAATGGTTCTCTGCCGATTTATTACCAATTCTACAACAGCTCAAGTGTGGAACTGTACAGTGAGCTTTCCAACAACACTGAGCTTGTTTACAACATTGGGCCTATCAGCAGAAGAGATGAAGGGTTTTACCATTGTTCAGTGAGAAATGAGGTGACCGGCCCACAGCACAGTGAAGACATAGAGATCACAGTGATAGGTGAGTTAACAAGGATTCTCTCCCAAAGAGTAACTGAACCATCAGCTCAGGGAATAATGTTGCTGAGACCAACTCAAAGCTGGTGCTTTCTCCTTGAAAACCGCACCTTAAACTAAAGCAACAGAGAGAGAGAAAGAGAGAGAGAGAGAGAGCTGCAGATGCTGGAGATCAGAGTCAAAAGATATGGTGCAGGTAAAGCACAGCTGGTTGTGCAGCATTAGTGCAGGAGGGAAGTCGACGTTTCGGGCATAGGTTCTTCATCAGGAATGTTATTAAGAGCTTATGCTCGAAACGTCAACTATGCTTTTCCAGTAGCACAGTTTTTGAAACAAAAGTAGCGCAACCCAAGTCCCTGCACGTTTTTCCAATATCCTTCTCCTTGTTCAAGTATCTATCCCACTTGTCCAAGCGACTTTTAAATGTTGTTGATGTCCCCGCTTCAACGACTTGCACTGGCAGCTCATTCCATATGCGTACCACCCCGTGTGTAAAAGAGTTGTTTCTCAGGATTCCCTTTTATTCTTTCCCATCGAACCTTAAAGTGATGCCCTCATTCCTCGACTCCAAAACGCTGGGAAACAGACTGAGTGCATTCACCCCAATTATGCCTCTCATAATCTTAAACACTTTTTTGAGATCTCCCCTCAGTCTCCTACACTTGAAAGGAAAAGGTCTTCGCCATTCCAGCCTCTCCCTAACACTCAGAGTGTGGAATCCTTGCAACATCCTTGTAAATTTCTTCGATATTCACTCCAATTTAATAATATCCATCCATTACATTAGTTTTTGAAAATAACTAATTCCCTAACTCTCTTTTAAAATCATTGTGTCAAACTGGTTCCCACTGACGATCTGAATCAATGGATAAACGCCATGCTTTTTGATCATGGTGTGTTTTCTCCTCAGTTCCTGTCACAGATGCTGTGCTGATTTCCTTCATTAACGGAACTGAGATACAGTCCGGCGATCACCTTGTTCTCTGGTGTCAGGTGAGGGAAGGCACAGAGCCCCAGTTCCTTTGGTACCGTGACAGTGTGCTGCTACGAAACGGCAGTGCACACTACCATGTGACTGCTGATGGTGGTGAGCTGGTCATTCATTCATTCCAGAGAGACCATGTTGGAAGGTATCATTGTGCAGCAATCAACAAAGGAACCAACAACACGATTTTTAATGTGACCAGCGACTACATCAAATTCACACTGCGAGGTAACAGTGACACTCGGATCAAACATAGATAGAGCACAGAAAAAGGCCATTCGCTCATTCAATCTGTGCCAATTGGACACTGTTAACTATCTCTTTTGGGGAAGTGATAGCTGGGTGGTATTATAATAGGCTATTGATCCAAAGTGATGATGCGTGGTATTCCTGGGATCCCGCCAAAAGCAGATAGTGGAATTTGAATGCAATAAAAATCCGGAATTTTACGCCTCATGGAGAGGGCAGTGGGCCGAGGAGGTTTACCAGAATGTTACTGGGATAGAGGATTTTAGCGAGGAAGAGAGGGATGCTGGATAATCTTGGGATATTTTCTATGGAACAGTAAATGCTGAGAGGGGAACCCAATAGAGACGTGTATGATTGTGAGGGGAAGAGTCTGGGGAATAGGAAGCAACTGTTCCCCATAGTTAAAGTGTCAGTAACAAGGGCTGGGTTGGGGAGGTCATTTTAAAGTGAAGGACGGGAGGTTTAAAGGGGGATTTGAGGATTGTTTCACCCAAAGGGTTCGAATGTACTGCTTGACAGGGTAACTCCCAACATTTGCAAAATACTTGGATCAGCACTTGAAATATCATAACATTGAAAGCTGTGTGGGCGGGATGCTGCATGGGAAAGTGGAATTGGTTAGGTAGCTCGATGGGCCGGATTGTCCCACACAGTGAGACTCTCGAAACCTCCATAGTGGCAGCGAGTTACATATATGTGAGGGTTGGTCAGTCTGCTGTTAACTGTGTACCTCAGGCAGGGCTAGTGTGATAAAATTTCCTGGTGAATTTGTGAACGTGAGCTAAATATTGTTGTTGGGTTCCAGCTCGAAGCTATTCCAAGGAAATCATGGCATCGCTCCTCCCAGTTCTGCTGATGGCTGGCCTGCTTGTGTCGGGTTGCTACATCTACCGGAGGGCCACAGGTCTGTAACATCCCATGGGAATGGGACTTGTTCCACATCCTCACACCATGACACGGCTATCCCCGCCACAATGTCACTTTACAGCTGAACGGGGGAAGCCGAGGGAAGGAAGTGGTGGGTCGGGAACTGGAGTAGGCAGTGTTCCTGACAGTAGGGAGGGAGAGCACTCACACAGTTAGCCTGCTGAATCGGTAAATGTGACCCACCACACCCTACCACACTGTGTCAGAGCACCTTAGAGAGGAGGAGAGACGTAAGACCATAAGTGCCGGGAACAGGAAGAGCCCATTCAGCACCTCAGGATCTTGCTCTGTTATTTAATGCAATCCATCTGGATCAACTTCACTTTCGTGCTTCACTCTCTTTAAACTATGACTCGTTAAAACAATGTTTCTTTCTTCCTTAAATTTATTCAGTATCCACTGGGCAGATTGACCTAACCCGATACATAAACTGAACCCTAGCCCACAGCGAAACCCTAAACCCAAACCGAGCTCAACCTTAACCCTTACCCTCACACTAAACCTAACCATAAATTCAAACCCATCCTTAATGCAAACTCTGACCTTAAACTTAAACTTAAACGTAACTCAATCATAACCTTAAAATTGACTCTAACAATACAGGTAATAATGATCGTAACCCTAACTCTAGCCCGAGTCCAAACTCTAAACCTAACCCTAACTCTAACCTTAACTAACCTTAACCTTAATCCAAACCATAAACCTAACAAACTCTAACCTTAAACCTAACTCTTAACATAACTCTAACCATGGCCCTCAACCTAGCACTAACCTTAAACGTGATCATAATCCTAGCCCTCACCCTATGCCTACCTATCACCCTAACACTATGCAGTTGTTTAATATTACGCTGTTTAATGCATTAAGACAGGTTTGACAATTATCATCTATTGATGTGTACGTTCCCTGTTTATGACTGAGATAACACTTTGGCAGCTCCTGTCTGTGACAGTGCAGAGCTACTGTAAATTATGCTGAGAATATTCTCTCTTTCCCTGCAGGCAATTCGTCAACTGCGTCACAACCCAGGATGTAAGTGACTGAAACTACAGTTTCTATATTCTCCATTGTTTATCCCGATTCCTCTCAATCAGGGAGAGACGATAGAAGTGAAGATGTCATAGAGGGAGCTTGGATATGACTGCATGCTTTTAACATGCATCTTATCGACAAACCAGGAAACCATACTCCTTAAGGTTCCCAGACAGCTTTTATTTATTCACGGGGATGATACTGTCACTGGCTAGGACAGCATTTGTTGTCCATCCATAAATGCCCCGTGGGGCAGTTATATTTAACCAGGGTATGGAGTCACATGTAGGCCCTAAACAAATAAGGATGGCAGATTACCTTTCCCAAAGGGCATTAGTGCAAACAACTTGGAGAACTGGGCAGCTCCTTGAGGGTTCAGAAAACGCCATGTTTGGATAGAAACCAGAAAAGCGGGACCAGGGAGTACCAGATCTCGCTGGGTTTTGTATTTTGTGTGATAGATTTGCCGTTTTGTTGAAGTTGAAAATCGTTTTGAAAGCATTGTGTTCGAAATGATGACATCATTTCCTTCCCCTTTCTACTAGAACTGGATCCCAACCTTCTGGTGAAGGGACAGCAGCCAGCAATCTGGAGTATGCGGTAGTTGGAGCAGCACACAATGCTGGTGAGTGCCATTGTATCGGTGTGATTAAAAAGCCCCACACAGTGACAGTGCACTGTAACCTGATAGAAATTCTGGATAAACATCCAAACCGTCAGATGGGCTCGAGTGGGACAGATTTTCTTGGAGCTGCGGTGGCTGAAGGGGAATGCAGAAAGTAGTAAACAGGAGTAGACTAACTAACTAACTCTTCTAGCCTGCCCCGCCGTTCATTATGATCATGGCTGACCATCCAACTCAACCTCCGGTTTCCATAGAAACTAGGAAAAGGCCATTTGGCTCTACTAACCTGCTCTGCCTGCATGATAAGATCATGGCTGAACATCCAACTCAGTCCCTGGTTCCCCACTTTCTCCGCCGTACCCATCAATCACTTTAACCCCCAAAGTTGCCAACTGCTTCTTGTTTAAGATGTATAAAATGATGAAAAACTTAGAAAAGGTAAACAGGAAGAAACACTTCCCTCTCGACAGAGCGATTAATGGGGTCATGAAAAGACCCCTCAAAAGAAAAATACAGGACAGGAACAGGCCCTTCAGCCTACCATGCCTGTGCCAATCATCATGCCTTAACCAAAGTAAAAAAATGCACCTCATGCCTTTATTTGGTCTCTATCCCCCTGTTCCCTCACTGTTCATGTGACCTCCCAGATACCTGTAAAACGTGCCTGCTTCCACCATTACTTCTGGCATTGCTAATCAGGTTCCAACCACTCACTGCATGAAAAGCTTCCCTTGCATATCTCCCTTAAATTGCCCCCACCCCCACCTTGAATCTGTGCCCCCTTGTAAATGAAAACATCAAAACTGAGAAAAAGCCTCTGACAATACCCTATCTGCCTCTCATAATTTTGGGGACCTCTATCAGGTTTCCTCTCAGCAGCCGTCTTTCCAGTGGACACAATCATAGTGTTAACTTTTCCTCCTGGCCAATGTACTTGAGAGCTGGCAACGTCTTAGTGAAGCTTCTCTGCACTCTCTCTAAAGCTTCCACGTCCACTGGTAGTGTGGCGACCAAAACAGTACACAATGCTCCAATTGTGGCCTAACAAGGATTTTAAGTAGCTGCAAGATAATTTGGCAACTCTTGTACTCCATGTCCTGTCCGATGAAGTCATGCATGTCAAATGCCTTCTTCATCACCTTGGCCATCATAGATTGAAGTAAGGAGCAGGACATTCAGAGGGGGATACGAGGAAATACCAGAGTGTAGTGAGAAGTCTGGAAGGTACTGCCTGTAAGGGTGGGAGAGGCAGAAATCCTCATTGACGAAAAATTTAAATGTGCACTTGCGATGCTAAACCTACATTTCAAGCGCAGGGGAGGTGGGATCAGAAAGTAGTGAGGTGCTTGTTTTTGTCTGATACACACTCAATGGGCCTTTTTTCTGTGTTGTAGATCTTTATCTTCAACCAATCTCTTTTCCAAACGGCTACTGCTGTCAATATTCTGTGATTGGAACTCCATTAGGGTGTTTTGCTCGACTTACTAACGCTTATTTTATCTCAAGTAACATTGGAAACTAAGGGCGGAATTCTCTGGTGTTGAGAAATTCAACAGAGGTTGTTTACAACGAGCGATTTGTGCAAAGATCCGTTTCCTCAGACACACGAGCACCCAAGCAATTGATAATGAAGAGGAGCACCTTTCCCTTACAGTAGTCTTTCGAGATGTCTGGGCTAACTTAATGATTCCTAATGAAATGTCTCTTATGCATGTTTATCTATCTATCTATCAAGATAAGATCACGAGACCATAAGATATAGGAGCAAAATTCGGCAATTCAGCCTATCTAGACACCTCTCCCCCTCAATTGGAGCTAATGTGTGCCTCAACCTCACGCTCCTCCTTTCTTCCATTTAACCTTCATACCCCATTCCTAATCAAGCTCCTATCTATCTCAGTCTAAATATATTTGTCTATGAATCTCTGTTATCTATCTATCTATCTATCTATCTATCTATCTATCTATCTATCTATCTATCTATCTATCTATCTATCTATCTATCTATCTATCTATCTATCTATCTATCTATCTATCTATCTATCTATCTATCTATCTATCTATCTATCTATCTATCTATCTATCTATCTATCTATCTATCTATCTATCTATCTATCTATCTATCTATCTATCTATCTATCTATCCATTTAATCTATGAATTATTTAGCCCTTTATAGTGAAGCTGTCGGATTGATGTGTGTTTCTTGTGGCACTATTCCTTTGTAGAAAACATCACTGCGGATCTGGTTTATTCAGAGGTCACCATCAAGAAGAGAAAAGAGCCCGGTAAAGATCTCTTAGCTTCAATACTACGATCGTGTGAGATGGGATGGGAGAGGTGGGTGTTGGTGGTGGGGGGAGGGTGGAATCATAGGAGCTCCAACAATAGCACAATCCCAGCTGCTGGGGATGTGTGTGTGTGTGTGTGTGAGAGAGAGAGAGAGAGAGAGAGAGAGACCGAAAGAGTGAAAGAGAGAGAGAGACCAGTTCCAAATAGGGAAATGCAGTTGTCTGGTGCTTGCAGTGAAGGGATTGTGAGGGATTGGAGCATGCGCCAAAAAATCTCCAGCACTTACCAAGATTGGTCAGTAAACCAGCCAATCAGAAACAACTTCTAATCTGATCAACTCTAGTCTTTTCTACCACGGATAGGGCAAAGACAACGAATTCGGAGATGATTTATATGTTGTCAGTGATCCAGAACAAACTGACAGAACAATTAGAGAGGGATTCTATGGGTGAGAATGGCAGTGCGACACGTAAATTATTCTTCTCTGAGGCAGATACAGATCATTTTCACATAAATCTAAGAATTGCAGATGATGCAGGTCTGAAACAAATTCGGACAATTCTGGAGAAACTCAGCAGGTCTGGCAGCATCTGTGAAGAGAGAGAAAGCAAGTCCCGTTTATGTGACATAATACTCAAGGCCAATTTGCCAAACACTGCCACTCAATGTTTTGAGATAGCTGCGAAAATAAAAGCATCATCAATCATATTGTTATTCAGAAAGTTGAGCTTACAATTATCATGCAGGTGCTTCTCAATACCTATAAGGGACATTTGAATCGAAATTAGCCTTATCTACAATGAAATCTGTCTCTCAGAACACATTCTAGTCACCGTGTCAGGGGATGAGCTGTAAAAGCCATGTTCTTCCAAGCCATTATCCTGTCCTCTCATTCGACAGCGAGAGACAGACAGACCGACAGACAGACAGACACACACACACACACATACATACAGAGGGAGAGAGAGAGAGAGAGAAGTGGGAGGATCATCAAACTTAATTTGCCGATCATTGTGCGTCATGAGAGAGGAGAGGTTCAGAAGGAGAGTCCCTCAGGGTAACTTCAGCTGGTGTGGGAATTGTAACCATGTTGATGGCAAAGGTTGGCATATAATGCATTGCAAAAACCAACCATGCAGCCAGCTGCATCACGCTGAACGATCAGCATACTGCAGTTAAAACCCAAAGATATGGAACCTGAATAGTTCATTCCTGTCTTTTATGAACAACTATTGAGCAAGTGACGCAAAGGCTGACGAGATTAAGACGGCCTGTCAAAGACGTTGCACTGACAAGCATCGTACAAACTGGTACACCGTCTTAATGGTCAGAAAACCAATTGCTGGATTTCAACAGAGCCGACTTTTCCAAATGCGATTATCTGAAATGTCTGGATTGATTGAGAGGAACACAATTCAGAAATTGTTGCACTGTTTTTTTTTTAATTGACAAAGGCACAGCTACACTTTCACAAGATGCAGCTCCATCTTTAGTGTTGATCAGCCCTCAATGGGTCCAGATCGAATCGCTAATGCCTACAACGAGTTCCTTCTCATCTTTTTCTGTTTTATTTTCAGGCAACAGTATTGCTTTCTGCTCCGATGTGAAGAAGGTATGCCACATTTTATGTCTAAATAGACCACGGCTATTGCCACAGAATGTGCAGGTAGATTTATACCTTGCATCCACAGTGTAAAACATGAACTTTGGATTATTATCAGACTAACTGAAGAATACGTCATAAAATGTAGAGGCATGAGTACGTTATTCAGTCCTTCCAACCTACTCTCCCCGTTCAACAGCATCATCCAACTCAGTCTCCTGTTCCCCATTTTCTCCCTTTAGCCCCTCAGAACTCTATCCAACTCCTTCCTGAACAACATTCCGTGTTCTGGCCATGACGGCTTTCTGTGGCCGAGAATTCCACAGGCTCCCACTCTCTCGATGTGAAAGCATTATGCCCCAACTCCGTCCTCCTCCATCTCCTTCAGACTGTGACGTCCTGGTTCTGTACTCCCTCCTGTTTATCAGGAACACCCTTCCTGTGTTTATCCTGTTTAGTCCTCATACAATTCTACGACTTTCCCCGTCATTCTTCGAAACTGCTGTGAATATTATCCTAATTAATACAGTCTATCTCCATCCGTCTGTCTTGCCATCCCAGACATCATATTGGGAAATTTTCCCTGCAGTCCCTCCATAGCCAGAACATTCTTCCTCAGATAAGGAGACCCAAACTGCGCACACAGTACTCCAGGATATGGTCTCACCGTGTGCAAGTGCAGCAAGACATCCCTGCTTCTGGACTCGAATCCTCTCACTATGAAGGCCAACATTCCATTTACCTCCTTCACCGCCTGCTGCTTCTGCAATGTTCACTTGCAGTGACTGGTGTATGAGGGGCACCCAGTCTTATTACGCCTCACCCTTTCCCAATCCATCACTATCTGATAATAATTCACCATCCTGTTTTTGCTCTCAATTGGATAATCTCACGCTGATCCACAATAAACTGCATCTGTCGTGCATTGGTCCACTCATTCAACTTATCCAAATCACACTGATGCATCTCTGCATCCTCCTTCTCCGCTCTCCCTCCGTCCCAACTTTGTGTCTGCCTTTGAACACAATGAAAAATAACTGGCAACACTTTACCAATGGAGGAGATTGCTCGCTGTTTCGCATTCCACTTCCAATGCTCAGAGACAAGTGAGTTTCAAAATTGGGGCAGTATTAGTGTTGATGTTCCAGTTCCCCTTCGTACATTATTAAAACATCACTGATATTGACGTTAAATACTTGTCAGCCCGTTGTCATTTGCACTCAGTTGGTAGCAGCAGTGTGTACTTTCTACAAGATGTACTGTAGAAAGTCACCAAAACATCTTAAGACATCACCTTCCAAATCCACAGCCAATTCCACCTGGAAGGACAGGGGCAGCAGACGGGAAGACCAACCCTTATGTGCTCCACTCTGAGCCACTCAACATCCTTTGGAAATACATCAGCCATTCCTTCAGTGTCGCTGCTTTAAAATGCTGGAATTAACTCCCTAAGTGAATTGTGAGTTAACCTTCAGAAGTTGTGAGCACAGTGGCTCAGGAGAGCAACTGGAGACAGGGCAACAAACACTGGGCCCAACCACGATGCTGCCGTCCCATAAGTAAATGAAAACAAAATCAAAACCGCCTCCATCTACTCTGCTCCAAAGAAAGCAAGCCGTGCTTATCCAGCCTCACTTCATCACTGAAATGCTCCATGCCAGACAACATCTTGGTGAATCTCCTCTGCACCCCCTCCTTACAATAGTGCAAAGATTGGAACTGCAGACTATGGTCTCACCAAAGTCCTGTCACACTCCAACATCACCTTCCTGCTTCTATATCCATATCGCAGACCACAGGAGCAGGCGGGACTTGAACCCTGCCCTCCTGGCTCAGAGATAGGGACCGAATCACTTTGCCGCCAGATTTCTGACTTGCAGGCCTTCAACTGCCTGCTGGTGATTCCCATTTTCCTCTGAGACTCATTGTTACCTGTACTCCTATGACCTCTCCTTCCCCTTCAGCTTCTTGCTCCCACTTGATTCCAATTTCCTTCCAATATCATTCCATTGCAGGATTCGAAGACTGACCTTGATGATTATTGTATCACATACGCCACACTGAACCTCAGCGAGCCCTCGCAGGAAGAAGATGGAGGGGACGGAAACGTTTATATGAATATTCCGCGGAAGTAAGAAGCAAGAAGACATATTGGTTGGGGGGTGTTCGTTTGATTCAATACAACGACTGGTGAAGCGATACAATGTACCTCCTGTGTACAGATAACAAACTTCTTAACTTTATGTTGGAAACGGTGTTTCACAATTTGACTCCACTCGTTTCCTTCCGGGGAAGCTACTTTCACGTCAGTGTGACCATCAATCTGTTCTGGACTTCGCTGGGTTTTGAATTTATCAAACTATTTTGACTGCTTGCTTTCTTTGGATATTTAATATCTGCTTCTCCTTCGCTGTGATGTACATATCTGAGGATTAAGCTTTTCATTTCGTCCACGTTTAATGGGAGGAATGCATCATCTGTCTCATTCTTTGAATGGACGATCACGTGAATGTCCCATTCTGAATAATTTAGAACAGAAATTATCAGACGGTTCTGACAGGTGGGAGACACTCAGACAGAAAGCAGGCAGTTTTACTGGTTACTTTTCAGGGTGAACGTGTCCTGGAGTGTGCAGCTTGAACTTGAACCTTCTAGCCCCATAGACAGAATGGACACTGAGCTGCAAACCACTGGAGATCCGGATGGAGGGAGCACGGCTGATAGGGAGTCTCCATGGAGAAGCGAACTCTCAACAATAAGAAACCCCTGCCCGATGCATCAGCCCGGCTTTGTGAGATTCTGTAACCATTGTGGGAGTGTATGGGATGTCTCACGCTGCAGTTGTTTTGGAAACGCCACGATGATAGGGGTGGGGGTATCAGACACATCCAGAGCAGCAGACTTGAACTTTGAATGGGGAAGCGATGGCCTGGTGATGTTATCGGTGGGCTGCTCATACAGAGACCCCAGTAATGTTCTGGGGACCCGGGTTTCAATCCTACCACGAAAGATGGTGGATTTTAAGTTCAACAAAATTCTTGACGTTTAAAGACTGATTGTGACTGCGAATCAATTGTCAGTAAAACCCCATCTGGTTCACTAATGTCCTTTAGGGAAGGAAACTGCCATCCTTACCTGGTCAGGCCTACATGTGACTCTTGACAGACAGCAATGTGATTGATTTGTAACTGCCCTCTGGGCTATAAGGGATAGACAGTAAATACTGACCTCTCCAGTGATGCCCTCTTCCCAGGAATAAAAGAAAAGTTGGCCTCTCAGTCCGGAGGTAGGGACACTGCCACAGCACCACATAGGGCTCTGACTGATGTAAATACAGGCTTTGTTGAAGATGTTAATATTTTAATACCGCCCTCGTACTGATCTGATAACTGCTGTCCATCAAGAAAGGAGCAGTGCAGGTCTGATTGCAAACTGATAAACTCCATCAGGAACAACGACAGTGTGAGGGCGGAAGGTTCTGGTCAATAGATATCATTTGTCTTTCAGTGGAACAGCAGGACCATGTCGATGAATTTTTATGCATTAGAGCGAGTGAAGACAGTGACTCAGTTACAGGTTTTAAACATTGCAGTCCCTCATTCAGGCAAAGGATGTAGGCCATTACTGGCAAGGACATCATGCATGCCCCTAATCATGGAGTCATAAAGTCATATAGCAGGGGAACAGACACTTCAGCCTAACTCATCCATGCTGACCAGGCATCCTAAACTGAACCAGCCTCATTTTCTTGCACTTGACCAATATCTCTCGAAACCTGTCCTGTACATGCTGGTTCCATATATGCAACAACTACTGCATGAAAAAATGCCCCTCAGGTCTCTTTTAAATCACTCTACTATCATCTAAAATCTATGCCCTCATTTTTACTTTCCTACCCAGGGATACGACCTTGACTATTCACCTTATGTATGCCCCTTATGATTGTATAAACCTCTATAGTGTCCACCCCTCTGATGGTGACCCTCCAGGGAAAAATATCGTCCCAGGCTCTCCAGCCTCCTCTTATTATTAAAACCCACGAGCTTTGATAACATCCTTGTGAAACTTTCCTGGATCCATTCCAATTTAATAACAGCAGGGCAAGAGGAATTGTATGCAATACTCTAAACGTGGCCTGGCCAATGTCTTGAACAGCCGAAACATGACATCTAAACTCCAGTCCTCAATTCTCTTTTCCCAATCCATCGCCATTCGAATAATAATCCACCTTCCTGTTCTTGCTCCCAAATTGGCTAACCTCACGTCGATCCATTTTAAACTGTATCTGCCTTAGTGGTCTTTGCTTTTGTACACAATAATACTGTATTCAGTAAAGAACAAAATTCCTGTACATAACATATTGGGAGATTTTCTTTATTAAGTAGAGATAAGCTGGTGGAACCCTCTTGATGAGATGTGAGATGATTATCAGAGAATGCAAACCAAAAGGATTGTGAATGTGTCATTCAGAAATAAAAACTGCAATTGTTTGAAAAGCTCAGCAGGTCTCGTTGCATCTGTGGAGAGAAACCAGAGTTAATGTTTCAGATCAAGTGACCTTTCCGCAAAACCGTGTGGACTTAAGGGGGATAGAATGTGGAGAGTTTGGAGAGAGAGGAAATGAGGGGAGGGGTTAGAGAGGTGCATGGAAAACACAAAACTGGCATAGAGTTGGGCGGACAGAGGAAACGGGGAGGGGGATAGAGTGGGGGCTGGGGGAATGGGGAGGAGGCAGGGGTGGGAGTGGTAGTGGAAACAAGAGGGGGATAGAGTGGGGGCAGTGGAAACAGGGGAGGGAATAGATGGGGAGGCAGGGCAAATATTGAAGGTGGATAGAGTGAGGCGGCAGGGGAAACAGTGAAGCAGAATAGAGTGGGCAGCAGGGAAAAGGGGGAGATGTATAGAATGATGTATAGATATGCAGACATGGGGGTGGGAGATAGAGCTGGGGGACAGGGGGAGCAATGGAGGGAAATAAAGTGGGGACCAGGTTAACAGGGGGCAGGGATATGGCGGGGCAGGGAAAACATGAGAGGGGCTAGAGTGGGGTGCACAGGAAACAGGGATGAGGGACAATCTATCCCCCCCCCCACTCCATCGCGCTCCACTCCATGTCCCCTCAATCTCACACAACTGTATTCCCCTCGCCATTTCTCCTCAATAACCATCATTTGAACCTTGACCCCCACTCTATTTCGCTCTCCCATTTCCTCTTCTCCCCATCTCTATCACTTTCCCATTACTGTTGAGCCCCGCTCTACCCACTCCCGTTTCCCCGGCACCCCACTCTATCCTCTATTTGTAGGCAGAACCGTGGCTCAATGGTTAGCACTGCTGCCTTACAGCCTCAGGGACCCAGATTCGAAACTATTGAATGTGGGACGGGAGGGGAGCAGGATGAAAGGGGCTATTCCTGCTCCTATTTGTGATGTGTCTATAATTTGTTGCGGTCAGGTGAGGCAACTTTACACAGAAACAACATTCCTGTTCCCCATCGCCTTGGCGTTGTGGCTGTGATGGAGAGAATATGGGAATTCGGTCGTGTAGCCTCAGACACCACAGACTGGTTAGCGTGCACACATCCACAACACCCACCAGGTAAACCCGTGACTGGGAAGCAATTTGGTGACATTACCCACCGTCATTTCCACACCAAGCTGTCTCACATCACACGGTGCCTTGAGAGTTCAGCTTAACCCGGCTGTCGCTCACATATTTCACAGCATGCCGGTTACTGTAAGGGGAGGAGCTGACCGAAATGAATCAAAGCAGAGAAAGATCAGTCAAGATTGAACTGTCACTCAAAACTGTCAGGCACAGAGGCATTGGGCTAAAGGTCCTCCTTCTATGCTTTCCCTTCTCCATCACTCCAAAGGCCAAATCCTTAGTAATCACGAGAATGTGGTCATCAACTCAATTCAATTCATGTTTAAAAAAATCACAATTTTTTTAAATTCGCTCATGTGATGTGGGCATCACTGAATGGGTTAGCATTTGTTGCCCCAATTCCTAATTGCCCCCGGGGGCAGTTAAGAGTCAATGGCAGGGAGTTGTACAAGTCTACAGCACAGAATAAAAGTCCATCAGCACATTGCGTCTGCGCTGGTCAAAAGTAACGACCTCACTATTGTCTAATCCCATTTCCCCAGCACTTGACACATAGCCTTGCCATCACAAGTGCACACCTACAAAACCGTCTTCAGGTTTATTAGGGTTTCAGCAAGGTGGGAGGTGAGATAAATGAAAGAGTCCGGTGGTGCAATTTTTCACATAAAAGATGTTGACTGTCTGAGACAGGCTGCCCGAGGTAGTGAAGGAAGTGAGTACAGTTTTGTAATTTCAGAAACGTTTAAGCAAGTACATGGATAGGATTGGTATGGAAGGATACGGTTCAAACACAAACACATGGGATTAGTTTAAATTGTGTAAACTGGGCGCCACTGATATGTTGCCCAGATGGACTGTTTCCATGCTGAAGAAATGTCTGACACTTTGTCACTACTCTCGGCACTCTCTCTCTTTCTCACTCACAAATTCTGTCTCTCTCTCTTTCTGTCTCACACACACACTCTCACACAAACATTCACATACACTCTGACTTTCACACAGACACACTCTCTCGCGCACACACTCTCTTACACATTCTCTTACACACTCGCTCTCTCACACGCACACTGTCTCTCACCCACATTCTCTCGCACTCACAGATACTCTCTCTCATCCACTATCTCTCCGTATCACACACACAGTCTCTCTCTTTGTCGCACACACTCTCTCACCCATACACACACACTGTCACACTCACACACAGACTCTTTCTCACCCACACACACGCTCTCTCATTCACACACATACTCTCAGACAATCTTTCCTCCCACAGTCTCCCTCTCACCCTCACACGCACACACGCACACACTTACTCTCATCAACTCTCTCTTTCTGTCTCACGTACACTCTCACACAGACACTCTGTCTCACACACACTCACACACATACACACTCTGCCACACAATCTCTCTCTCACATACACAGAATCAAACACACACACACACACACACACACACACACACACACACACACACACACACACACACACACACACACACACACACACACACACACACACACACACACACACACACACACTCAGAAGTCTGTTGTCTTTCTTACTCCACTCTTTCTCACACACCCTCTCTCAGAAGTCTGTGGTCTTTCTTACTACACTCTTTCTCACACACCCCCTCTCTCACACGTCCTAATCATTCACAAAGGCTTCCCATGCCTTTTATCACCTTTTATCAGAAACAAGCCAGCTGGAGATACAAACACTGGAAATGAGGGTGAAAATTGACTTGTTGTACAGTCAACAATTAAACTGCCCAAGGGCAGAAAACAGAGGGCGAAAGTAACAGTCAAATGGATAAGTTGCAAAGAGAGTGTGATGAACAGCTCAGCAAAGCTTTTAACAAGTCAACAGAAAAGGGAAGAGCAAATGTTTGTTTCAAACATAAATAGAAAAGGAGAATTGAATCGAGGCAGGGACAGATTAGGGACAGAAAGCAGGGACAGTGAATGCAGATTTGTGGTGAATGATGATTTTACAGAGGGGAGGGAACTAGATTATCTTGTTCCTCAGTGAGAAGATATCGCCCACTGCGTTGAATTAACATAAGATCTGCCCACTGGAGATCCCAAATCATACCGTGACAATCTGCAATGCTGTCTGATGTTGTGGTACATGAGGAACACCTTCAAAAACACCAACTGCACTTTGCAAAGTTACGGAGATTCTTTGAGGTCCTCAAGCAGTTGAGAAGACTAGTTCTTACGATCCAGGTATTGGCTGCATTCCAGAGGCTGGAGCAGCTTCACAGTGACACAGAGGTCAGCAGTGCTGCCTTAGAGCACCAGGAACCGAGGTTCAATTCCCGCCTCGGACAACTGTCCGTGTGGAGTTTGCATATTCTCCTCGTGTCTGCGTGGGTTTCCTTTGCTTGCACTGGTTTCCGCCCACAGTTCAAAGATGTGCAGGTTAGGTGAATTGGTCATGCTAAATTGCCCGTGATGTTAGGTGAAGGGGTAAATGCAGGGGAATGGGTCTGGGTGGGTAGCTCTTCGAAGGGTCGGTGTGGCCATGTTGGGCCGAATGGAACACACTCCCATTGAGAATGTCCTTATCAGAGGGATCGGGAAGACATTGTCAGTGAACAACAAACAAGAGCACAACTGTTCAGCTGGTCATAGGGAGGCCAAGCAGTCTTTATTTCAAAGGGAATGGTGGATAAACATTCGGACGTTTTGTTTAAAGACTATACAAGACACTAGTCAGACCACAGCTAGGAGACTGTGAATAGTTTTGGGGATTCCTATCTGAAAGATAGACCTGGGCATTGGAGGCAGTCCAGAGAAGTTTCACTCAGCTGTTCCGGAGTATGGAGGGACTGTCTGACGAGGAGAGGTTGGGTAGATTAGGCCTGTCCTCATTGGAGTTTAGAAGAATGAGAGGTGACCTTATTGAAAGTTGTTAGAGGGATTTGACAGGGGAGATGTGGAAAGAGGTTGTTTCCCCTAGTGGGAGTGAGCATGGGACCAGAGCGATATCATCTAAGAATAAGGAAGTGGTCGCCCATTGAAGACAGAGATAAAGAGGAATTTGTTCGTTTATAGGGATTGAATCTGTGAAATTCTTTACCACAGAGGGCTGTCAATGCTGGGTCTTTCAGGATATTCAAAGCTGAGATAGAGAGGTTTTTAATCAAAAAGGGAATCGAGGGTTATAGGAGAAAGGTGGCGAAGTGGAGTTGAGGGTGATCATATCAGTCACAATCTCTTTGAATGGCAGAACAGACTCGATGGGCTGAATGGCCTATTCCTAGTCCTATAGTTGCATGGACCCCATTCCCATAAGTGTAATTACATAATCCTGTGTTTCCATTCTGCCAGAGAAACGCAAAGTTATTTTGAAATGTGTCACCCGTGTCTTTCTTCTTTGCTTGAACATCAGCGGACACACTTTCACCAGGAGTGGGGCCATTGTCGTCAGATACAAAGAATACACATTTTTTTTCAGGTTCCAAAAGCAACATATTGCCGGATTCTCGAGATCTGAAACCAACACAGAGAGCACTGGAGAAACTCAGCAGCTCTGGTGGCATCTCTGAGGAGAGAGGGGGAGAGAAGGAGGGAGAGAGAAAACAGAGTTATATCATGGTTTATAAAAGATCTGGCAACATTTGTGCAGAGAGAGAGAATTTTATTTTGAGTCCGTTGACTCACATCAATCCGCTTGCCTTGTTGGCAAGTGTTTCTGTCAGATAAGGAGCTCGCTGTGTCAACTGCTGAGGCTTACTTCCCTTTACTTTGTGTATCAGTTGCAGGCAGTCCATTAGACTTGTCTCTGCGTGATTAATATCACTTCCTGTTCTCTCGAACCCAAGGTCATTCCACAGACGCCGCTAGAATTTCCCTTTAACCCCACAGCTGATGATTCAGAGCTGCAGACTGATCGGCAGAAGCCAGATCCTGATCTCCCCCTTTAGATTGTCTCCCTGGTTCCTGGGGTGGGAGATGTGGCACTCAATTCCTTCACGGTCATGTACCCATTGGAAAGATTGTGCACACGTCAGACATGTTTGTACGGCTTATTGATGTGAGAGAAAGGGGAGGGAAAACTGGGGGCAATTCACTCTCTTTGAAGAATCAATTGGAGAGGTTGATCCTGGTGAGAAGTCCTCCAATTAATGAAATAACAATGCCTGAGATACTACAGGAAAGATGTTATTAAACTGTAAAATGTGCAGAAAAGATTGACAAGGACTAGATGATTTGAGTTGTAGGTAGAGGCTGGATTGGGTCGGAATTTCTAACACTGGAGTATAGGAGGCTGAAGAGTAACCTTTTAAATGTATAAATGTTTCTAAGATCATGAGGGACATCGATAGGGTGAATAGCCAAAATATTTTCCCCAGGGGAGGGGAGTCCAAAG
The DNA here is from genome assembly GCF_037043375.1 of Chiloscyllium plagiosum. NCBI lineage: Eukaryota > Metazoa > Chordata > Chondrichthyes > Orectolobiformes > Hemiscylliidae > Chiloscyllium > Chiloscyllium plagiosum. The sequence goes on from NW_028270187.1 coordinate 12,147,832, forward strand.
CCAGAGGGCACAGGGTTAAGGTGAGCTGGGAAAGATTTAAAAGGAATCTGTGGGGTAACATTTTCTCAAACATGATGATGCATTTTTGGAATGAGCTGCCAGATAAAGTGATAGTGATAGCTAAAATTGCAACATTTAAAAGATATTGGTACTGGGTTGTATTGGATTCGATTAGACAGATTGAGCAGGATAGGGCCCAATCGCAGGCAAATGGGGCTAGTTCAGTTTGGGAAACCTGGTCAGCATGGACGAAAAGAGCCGAAGAGCCTATTTCCGTGCTGTACGACTCGACGTTTGCTGAGCTCCATTTACTCACTGCAGTAAAAGGGAGAAAAGTAGGGAAAAAGGGGGAGGTGGGGAGACACCTGTTCGTAATTCACTCAGGGAGACAGATATTCACTGATTACAAGTATCCACCACTTGGTAGATGGACCTAGTGGCCTCATTCTCTGCTCAATGAAGCCACACACGAATTCATTTCCTTTTTCAGAAAGGCAGAAGGAGAAATTATTCACCTGCCTGAAGTACTTACCTTCCTAGGTAGATAGATAGATAGATGGAGAGAGAGAGAGAGTGAGAGAGGGAGACAGGTTGACTTTATGTTTGGATTCCATTAGATCGTGCATGGGAAGGTGTTTTGCCTGCTTGTTTTCTCTAAGTGGTTGCTACAGGTTTATAGCTAAATGAAACATTGTGTGTTTATCTCTAGGATTAATGAGTTGTGAGCGTCATGCTTTCAGGAGGAGTTAAATTATTCAAATTGGTGTGTGTGTTGGAGCTTGCAGTTAAAATGTTTTTGAGGGGGATTGTGGAGTGAGACAGATATAAAGAGAGAGAGAGTGTCTGGATTGAGGGACAGGGAAAGAGAGAGAGGGGCAGGATTTAGAGAGGGGGAGAGATGGGGCAGGGTTGAGGAGGAGAGAGATGAGTGTAGAATTGAGGGAGAGAAAGATTGTGGGGGCAGGATTGTGAGAAAGAAAGGGATGGTGACAGAACAGAGAGAGAGAGAGAGAGAGAGACAGACAGAGACAGAGACAGAGACAGAGAGAGAAAAGGGAGCACTTCCAAGTTCTGACCTGACTGCTTTAGATTACATTAGATTACTTACAGTGTGGAAACAGGCCCTTCGGCCCAACAAGTCCACACCGCCCCGCCGAAGCGCAACCCACCATACCCCTACATTTACACCTTACCTAACACCACGGGCAATTTAGCATGGCCAATTCACCTGACCTGTACATTTTTGGACTGTGGGAGGAAACCGGAGCACCCGGAGGAAACCCACGCAGACACGGGGAGAACGTGCAAACTCCACACAGTCAGTCGCCTGAGGCGGGAATTGAACCCGGGTCTCTGGCGCTGTGAGGCAGCAGCGCTAACCACTGTGTCACCGTGGCAGAGAATTCTACAGGCTCTCAACTTCCTTGGTGAAGACATTTCTCCACATCTCAGTGCTACCCTGTCTCCTTTAGACTGTGACCCTCCTGGTTCTGGTTACCACTACCCAGTGATTGGCAACATCCTTTAGTGTTGGTAGGTACAGTCTGGATGGTTCAAAGGGCCCCTCTGTCCTGTCAGAGTCTATCATATTAAAATGTACATTCCTTATCACGTACTGCCACCCATATTTCTATATTACCTTTGTCAATAACTAGAGGGCATCAGTTTACGGTAAAAAGACCAAGGGTTAAAAGGTCCCTGAGATGTTACTTTTTAAAACAGAGGTTGGTACGTATAAGGAACAAACTGCCAGGGGAAGTGGTAGAGACGGGTACAATTACAATTTAAAAGATATTTGGACAGGGACTTGGATTGGAAAGATTTAGAGGGATAGGGCCAAACTACAGGCAAGTCGTGCTACTTTAATTTGGGAAATCTGGTTGGCATGGACAAGTTGGGCTGAAGGGTCTGTTTCTGTGCTGGATGACCCTAAGTGTCTATTGTGTGATGCCCTCAGCTATCCATCTGAGCAGATTGAACAGACATCTCCAGTCAAAGAAGCAGTGTCAGCAGGACCCTTCCCTATCACATCTCGGTTATACTCTCCCACTTCCTCTTCTATTCTCCATTGTAAAGTACTCCCCGGCTCCATTCTGACATTCTGGTCTCAGATCGCACCGGTGTGGTATCACCACACAGAGTTTACAACTGAAAATGAGGACTTTTGTAGACGTGACGGCGACGTCTCTCTCATTTCTTTTAACAGTAAGAAAGGTTTCACATTTGGAGGGACACGGTACGTTGAATGACTTACACACAAAGAGAGGGAGAGGTTTAGAACTCTGGCCAACAAACCTTAGTGGAGGCTGGATCAGATGTTTAATTTTCAAACTGAGAGAGATTGCGTTTGCTAAGGTATTAACGGGATGGGGCTAAAGGCGAGTCTATGGAGTTAGGCCGCAGGTCAGCCATTGAAAGACAGGTCAGATTTGAGGGTGGCACATTGGCTCAGTCGTTATCACTGCTGTTTCACATCTCCAAGGACCCAAGTTCAATCCCAGCCTTGGGTGTGGGATGTGTGGAATTTGCACATTTTCCCCGTGCCTGAGTGGGTTTCCTCACATAATCCAAAGATGTGCAGGTCAGGTGGATTAGCCATTGGAAATGCAGGGTTACAGGGATAGCGAAGGAAATTTGTTCTGTGTAGGATGCAATTCAGCGGGTTGGTGTGGGATGGCCCAAATGGCTTGCTTCTACACTGCTGGGATTGTGTGTTCCAATGGATCCTCAGTGTTGAGGATTGATTGTGTTTGCTACTTTCATTGTCCCTCAGTACTCACACCGTGTGGAGATTCTCTGCTGTTTTCCGAGGTACGTCATAAATACATAAAGGCTAGAAACAGGAGGCATTAAGCCTCTTGGGAGACTGTTCTCTCATTCCATACAATCGCAGATGATCCCATCTCGACCTCAACTCCACTTTCCTCCCCTCGCTTCCTTTAACCTGTCACTGATTAAAAATCATTCTCCTCCTACAATTTAGTCAGTATCCCAATATCCCCCATACACTCTTGGAAGGGGGTGGTGATATTACCACAGATTCACACTCCGCCTTTGAGAGAATCCATTCCTCCCCATCTCTGTTCTCACTCTGTCCTACGCCCGATCCTGAAACGATCACCTCTGGTTTTAGATTGTCCCACATGAGTCAACAACCTTTCTCTGTTTTCCGTTGTCAATTCCCCCTTTAGCGTCCTATATCCCTGAGTTCTCATCCTTCTAAACTTCAGAGAGTATTGGTCTAAACTGCAAAATCACTCTTCCTAAGATAAATCTTTGGAAACAATCAGTGTCTTTGACTTCAATGATGTTGGGTTGGGGTGTACGTTAAGGCAATTTGAATCATAATTACCCCTGCTCCAAGTAGGCTCTCATTCTTGCCTCAGATGGAGGGTTGTGATGGGGTGGTGTAGCTTGGATATCTGCTTTGTAAGACACTAGTTTCAGTTCCCACACCAGCTGAGGTCACCTTGAAGGACTCTCCTTCTCAACTTCTCCCATCGCCTGAGGAGTGGTGACCTTCAGGTTAAACGACCCCCTAATCATTTCTCTGTAAAGCGAGAGCAGCCTAAAGGTCTGGTAAAACTGTGGTGAAATTACTGTGACCTGTAAGTGACACCAATTTTTCAATGACATGTTACTTTTTAAACGTTCAAAATCCATAGAAAACTGTAATGTGTACCAGCCATTATCGTGAACGTGGATGTCATTGTTGTTGACACCCCCGCCCTGCCCTGATGCGATCCCGGCCACTTTGAGAAGTGGGGAACCTTTGCCGATATTCATTTGGCAGTGCTGCATCCGAAAAATAAACTGACTGTGTTAGAGGTTTCTCGTCTCATACCAATCAGGACAGGAAAACAAGAATGCAAAAATTCAACATCTTAGTCAGTCTGCGGAGGAAGGTGGTGGTGGGGGGTGGGGGCTAGGGAGAGGGAGAGAACGAGAGCGAGAGTGATGGACAGAGTTAACATTGCTGGTTATAAGCACATAAATTATTGGAGAAATTCAACCAGTCTAGCAGCATCTATGGAAGAGAGGAACTGCGTTAACATGTCGAGTCCAGTGACCCTGTATCACGGTTGACACTTAACTGTCCATTGAAATGGCCGAGCAAGTCAGTCAGTTGTTTCTATTGCTATGAAATCTCAACAAAGAAATGAAACTGGATGGATCACCTGGTATCAACGAAGGAACCAAAAAAGACAATTGCGGAAACAGCCCTGTCAACACTGAAAATACCTCTTCACTAACATCTGGGAGCTAGTGCCAAAATTGGGAGGTCATCATCATAGTCACTGAATCATGCGCACAGACAATGTCCCAGACACCATTAACACCATCGCTGGATATGTCTTGTTACACAGCAGGACAGAAACAGCAGAGGTGGTTGTACAGTGGGATACACTCCAGAGGGAGTTACCCTGCGAGACTTTAACATTATCTCCAGACAGCTTTGCGGTCTTATGGCTTCAGGTTAAACATGGGCAAGGAAACCTCCTGCTGATTACCACATACCATCCGTCCTCAGCTGATAGATCGCTAATCCTCCATTTCAAGCAACACTTTGGGGGAGAACTGAGGATGGCCAAGGCACAAGATCTAATCTGGGTGGGGAATTTCATTGTCCACCACCAAGAGTGGCTCAGCGGCAGCCCTCCTAATCGAGCTGGTCGGGCCCTAAACGACATTGCTGTTAGCGTGGGCCTGTACATGTGGAGTTAGCACCAACAAGAGGGAAAACCTCTTGATGATCTGACATCATCCTTACCAACCTGCCAGCTGCAGATGCATCTGCCCATGACCGCATCTGTAAGATTGACCCCTGTACAGTTCTTGTGGAGATAGACACCCATTAAAGTTCATTTCTGCCTGTTGGACATGGGCGTCATTGGCTGGCCTATCATTCATTGTTCCCGTTGCCCCCTTGCAAATGTGATGTTGAGCTGCCTTCATGAATCACTGCAGTCCACATGCTATAGGTATACTCACAATGCCCTTTAGCATTCGTAACATTGAAGGAATGGCCGATATATTGCAAGTCAGGATGGTTAGTGGTTTGGAGGGGAACTTGCAGTGGGTGGTGTTCCCATATATTTGCCTACCGTGTCCTAATAGATGGAAGTGGTTGTAGGTTTGGAAGGTGCTGCCTGAGGATCTTTTGTGAAATTCTGCAAAGCATCTTGTAGATGGTGACACTGCTGCTAACGATCATTGATGGTAAGGGAGTAGAGTTTTGTGAATGTAGTTTCAATCCCTGGAAGGCTCTCGAATCTCATTGCAGCTGCACCCATCCAGACAAATGAGGAGTATTCTCTCACACTCCTGACTTGTGCCTTGTTGATGGCAGACAGTCGTTGGCGAGGAGAAAAACTGATTAATTTGCCAAGAGCAGTTTTTGCATTGGGCAGAAACAGCAAATTCATTCACTGCGGTGAAGAGTGAAAGATTTCGCCAGAAGTTTTACTTATTAGAAATGACTGATATTGTTTTTCTACAGGCCAATCCCCAGAGATTCTCATATCTAATCCCAGGGATGGTGTCATCCAAACAAAGGTGTAATTCACTCTGAAGTGTCGGTACAACAGCAGATTTCTCAAGGTTGGCTGATACAAGAATAACTATTACAAGGTTGATGTTAACTACTTTTGAAGAAGCGCTGACAATAAAAATGGAGGCTCTTACCAGTGTCAATTTGGAAACATACTTTCACACAGTGAACCTTTGCAAGTGGTGACTATTGCTATGTAAACATTGAGTGTTGATGCATGAACTCTGTGTCGAACAACACTCCTTTTTGTAGAGAGAACCGAGAATGTATCGTTCTGCATGCTGTTCCATTTATTGAGTCCCAAGGCGATACATGGACGCTTTCCATCCCTCTTCCCAAGGGAGTGAATTCTCGTGCTCCCCGAATTTAATGTTGACCGTCAGGACCAGAAGAAATCAAAACAGATTGGCCGTTCGGCCATTCGACCCTGCTCTGCCCTTCCTTCAGATACATGACTGATCTGGGGACTGGTTTTGGAACCAAGCTGTTCCTCAGAGGTTTTACCAATTGCTGGGCCCCATTGTAAACTGAACCCCATCGCAAACTGGGCCTGATCCTAAACTGGGCCTCACACTAAATTGGGTCCCATCCAAAGTTAGGATTCACCATTAAGCTTTCCACAATCCAAATTGGCCACTTTTGAAACTGGGCTACATCCCAAACTGAAACACACCCCAAACTGGGCCACATCCTGCACTGGGCTACATCCCTAAATTGTGCCACATCCTAAACTGGCCCTCATCCCAAACTGGCCCTTATCCTAAACTGGGCGATGTCCTAGAGTGGAATCCACCCTAAACTGGGACGAATAGTAAACGTTGCTACATCCAAAACTGTTCCTCGTCCTAAACTGTCCACATCCTGAACTGGGTCTCATCATAAACTGGGCCTTCTTATAAATTAGGCCTCACCCTAAACTGATTCTAAACTGTGATATAATCTAAACTTTGAAATATTCAAACTAGGCCTCATCCTCAACTGGGCCGCATTATAAACTGGGTCATGTCCTAAATTGGCCCTCATCCAAAACTGGACAATTTTCTACGCTGGGAAACATCCTACACTGGTCCACATGCCAAATCAGGAGAGATCCTACAGTGTTCCACAGTGCAAACTGAGTGTCATAAGAAACTATGTTTCATCATACACTGGAGCACATCCTATACTGTACCTCACCCTACACTGGGCCTCAACGTACCCTGTCCCTCACCCTTCACTGGGCCTCATCCTGCATTGGAGCATGTCCTTTCCATGTTACACTGTGTCACGTTGTGTCATTTATAGGGCTGCATTGTACACTCTGTCGCATCCTAAACATTGCTGAGGGCCCAGCTGATTATGGAAGCAGTATCAAACCAGTTTCACCATCTCCCACGGTTTACTCATGGTTCCCAGTTACAATACAGAGAGGAAATTCCTATTGAACTGAATCAATCAACCCTTTTCACTTCCAAGTTAATTTGCTTTATTTGCTTTAGTGAGTGAATCATCGAGTCACTCACTAAAGCCACGTAAAGTACAGAAGGGATCCTTCAGCCCATCGTCTCTGCATTGATCTGCCTATACTACTCACACTTTCCTGCACTAAGCTCACAGCCTTGAATGTTATGACTTTACAAATGGGTGCCTGCGTACATTTTAATGGTTAGGCAGTATCCCGCCTCCAATATCCTCACTGGTAGTGCATTCCAAACCCTCTCACGCTCTGGATGAAACTATCCTCAAATCCCTCCCTGAACCTCCTGCCTTTAACTTAAAGATAATGCCTCTCCTCCTTATTACTGACCCTGCGACTAAAGGAAACAGATGCTTCGTATACATGTCCTTCTTATTCTTACACATTTTTATCAGATTGCTCCTCAGGCTTCTCTGCTCCTAAGTAAACAACCTGAGCCTATGCAGCCTCTCTTCATCGCTGAAATGCGCTAACCGAGACAGCAGCCTGGTGAATCCTCTCTGCATTCCCTTTAGTATAATCACATCCTTCCTATAGAGCGAAGAATGTAACTGCACACAGTGCTCCAGCTGTGTCCTGAAAAAAGTCCTGTCTTGCTCCACCATTACCTCACCACTTCTATAACCTCCACATTCACTGATAAAGGCAAGTGTCCCTAATGCCTTCTTAACTGCCCTATCAATCTGTCCTGAAACCTTCAGCGATCCATGGACAAACACCCCAAGATCTCTCTTTTGCTCATGAGCTTCCTAATGACCTTCCATTCAGTGAGTACACCCTTTTTCCAAAATGGATCAGCTCCCATTAACCAGATTTCAACTCCATGTGTCACTGATGTGCCCATCTGACCGATTCACCTCTAACCTAACACCTTCCCCCTCGCGGTCAACCACCTGGCCAGTCTTCATACCTTCTGTATTATCGTTTGCATTTTGTTAAAATGGATGATTAACTTGTTGCCTTGACATTCCATCCCATTACATTTTTAGGTGTTTTGGGGCTGTATGTTCACTGATCTCAAACTCCACCCCCCGCCATGGTTGGATTTGACCTCTTAGCATTGACTCTGTCAAGTCCTAACATGTTTCAATTAGATCACCTCTCATTCTTCTAAACTCTAGTGAGTAGAATCCCAACTTCTGTAGTGTTTGCTGACAAGATGGCCCCTCAATCACGAGGATAATCCCGGTGAACGTTATGTCAACTACCTCCAATTAAATCATACAAATGCACTAAGACTCCCCTACCCTTATGCTGCAATCTTTCAAGTTATGTTTTCTTCTTGCAGCATCGGAAGTGACAGAACCCTGATGCTTAGTGAAACCTTTGTTCTGAAATACTCCTGGGGATCTGAAAGAGATTACACTTTCCTTTGGTATCTAAACAATTCCTTAATTGAAGAAGAACAAGAACTGGACTACACGATAGCAAGGGTGAGATTTTCAGATGGAGCAAATTATCAATGTGAACAAAAATGTATTTCACGAAATGGACCTCACACAAACGTACAAAGTTACAAATCACACAAATCCAGGTTATAATCCAACAGGTTTATTTGGAAGCACTGGTTATCGGAGGCTACTCCTTCATCGGCCCAATCTTCCAAATAAACCTTTTGGTCTATAATCTGGTGTTGCATGATTTTTAACTGTGTGCACCCCCGTCCAACATCAACGTCTCCAAATCACACGATGTATGCATCTTGTGTTAGATGGCTCAAAGGCAAAGATGTCAATGTTGCTTCAAAGAACATTGTCATCAGTTTTCCCAGGAATTTTGTGATTGTGCACTAGAAATTTCGCAAATGTATCACAGTGTGATGTGTAAAAATAGATACAGTACCCTTATTTTTATGATTTGGCAGCATGGCTATTCTGAAGGTTGGGACCACGGACGTTAATTCTGTTTCTGTCTCCACAGATGATACCAGATCTGCTGAGTTTCTCCAGCACTTTAAGTGTTTATAACCTGTAACATTAAGTGTTTTTCTCTCTGTGTCTTTGTTCAAGGATGCTGCCAGACTTATTGAGTTTCTCCGTCACTTCCTGTGCTTTGTCTCAGATCTCCAGCATTCGTTGTGTTTCGGTTTCTATGCAATTTGCTCTGTTCTCGATCTCTGCTCTGACCCAAAGCTGCAAGATGACCCCGACGTGGAAGTATTCATTGGTGAACACTTTAACACTTTCTGTTTGGCTGAACTCTTTCACGATGATCATCCCCGTTTTGCATATTTTACAAAAAAAAGAGAATCTCTCAATTTGCCTTCAGAGAAGAGCATTTATACAACAGAGGAAATAATCCACCCCATTCCAGGACTTACCAATGTAAAGTTGCCACTCGCGACAGTAAACCAATTAAAAAGAGCGACATGGTTCCCAGTTCAATCAAGCATAAGCTACATTTCCTTTTCTTTCATTTTTTCTCTGTTATTCAAACCGTTGGAAATGTAAGGGTTAATCATCCAGAGGGCAATGGAAATCTGGAAGATTTTCATCCAGAGGGCGGTGGGAATCTGGAATTCACTGCGTGTAAGAATAGGAGAATCAGAAACCGATTTAGATGTGCACTTCTGATGCCAAGGCTATAGTCAGATTAAATGGCCGTCGACATTTCACTTCTATTTTCTGCAGAAATCGGGCTAAGGTCTTTTCCGCAGGGCAGGTAGTCTAAAATTACATGACATTGGTTTAAGGTGAGAAGGGTAAGTTTTAAAGGAGACATAATAGGCAACTTTTTCACACAAAAAGGTGGTGTGAATATGGAATGACCTACCAGAGGAACTGGTTGAAGAGGGAACAAATGCAACATTAAAAGATATTTGAGCAGATGCATGGATAGGAAAGGTTTAGAGGGATATGGGCCAAACGCAGGCAAGTGGACTAGTTCAGTTTGTAAGACCTGTTCCGGATTGACAAGTTGGGTTGAAGGGTCTGTTTCGGCGCTACATGATTCTTTGAATCCAAGCACTGGGAAAATGAAATTAGAGAGTTGGGATACGTTTGCTTTTGAACGGTATGGATTCAATCGGCTGAAGGGACATTTTTCTATACTGTAGACCTCTGACTCCACGATTCCATGTTAATCAATTCATCAAAAAGAGTTAGAAGCTTTGACAATAAGAGTTGGATAAGGCTGATGGTCAACACGAGGAAGTAAATAGTGCGGGGGGCTGGGGACAGCAATGATAACCCGCAGGATCTTGATTGTTGGGTGAGGGTGGTAGGTCATGGTGACCAACAGTTGGTAGTCGGGTTTGGGTGGGGACATGACAGTAACCCCTACGATGTTGATAGTGGGGTGGATGTGGGGTCAGTGATGGTATGTCCCTGGATTTTAACAGTGGGATGAGGGTGGGGACAGTGACGGTAACCCCCAGCATGTTGATAGAGGGTTGCTGATGAGGACAGTGACTGTAACTCCCAGGATGTTGATGGTGGGATGGATGTGGGGACAGTGACAGTAAACCCCAGGATGTTAATAGTGGGATGGGGGGTGGGGAGGGTGACATTAACCCCCATGATGTTGATACTGAGGTGGGTGTGGGGACAGTGACGTTAACTCCCAGGATGTGGATAGTGTGGTGGGGTGGGGATAGTGATAGTACCCCCCAGGATGTTGAGAGTCGCATGGGGGGTGTAGTCAGTGACGGTAAACTCCAGGATGTAGATAGTGGGGTGGGGGTGGTGACAAGTGATGGTATCCCCCAGGCTGCTGAGAGTGGCGTGGGATGGATTCACTGATGGTAAGCCCCAAGATGTTGATAGTATGGGGGTTGGGGGTTGGGGGGGGGGGGGGGTGTAGGCTACAGTAATGATAACACTATTGAAAGTCAAGTGAGCAATGGTTGGATGATGTACCGTTTGGCCATACATAGTTAAAATAAATCTTTCAAATTGTGTTTTATTTTACAAGAGATGGAGATAACATCCAGAAAAAAGACAATTTCAGCACCTGATCTTTTATGTCCTCTTTGTCTTCTTTTGTTCCAGTTGCTGTTGCTGCGATTTGTATCACTCACAAAGGCAATAAAACGGAGGATCGGATTGGAATCGTCTCCTTTTAGAGTATGTATTGAGCCAACATACAGAAGCTGAAAATGTGTTGCTGGAAAAGCGCAGCAGGTCAGGCAGCATCCAGGGAACAGGAGAATCGACGTTTCGGGCATAAGCCGTTCTTCAGGAATACATACAGGACCCTAATTTCAGAAAGCCCTAAACAGTGCCAGCGGAAATTACAACCTCAGCTCGGACAGGAAAGATCTGGCCATTGAATCCGTCCAGTCTCAACACCAAGACTGTCGCAATCAAAAAGGGTCCCAGTGGAACAATATCTAATCTAACCAGCAATTCCATAGACCTCACAGTGCCAGGTAATCCATTCTTCATCTGTGATCCGTTTTTATTCTTCACTGGACTCCAGCTGAAGACGTGATATGACCAGTGTAAAAAAATGTGGGAAAGACTCAGCAGATCGGGCAGCATCTATGGAGACAGCGTGAGAAACAGTTGACATTACATGTTATAAACACAAAGTGCTGGAGAAAATCAGTAGTTCTGGCAGCATCTTTAGAGAGAGAGAGAGAGAGAGTAACATCCTTTCTTCGATAAATGAGATCTTTTAGTAAGAGGATTCATGTCCAGGAACAGGGATCTGTCGCTAATATTGAAAAGGGTGAGACCACGCCCTGAAGAACTCTGCATGCAGTTTGGGGTCTCTGCATGCGATAAAGAATATTCTGGCTACAGAGGAAATGAGACAAACATTTCTCAGATTGATTCCTGAGATGGCAGGGTGGACAGGTGGAGAGACATTGGATTGGTTAGGATTAGGAGTATATCAACTGGAGTTTAGAAGATCGAGGAGGGAAATCTCATAGAAAGCTAAAGAATTCGAATATGGACTAGGCAGAGTACACACAGGGAGGGTGTTCCTGATGAATGAATGGAAAGTCCAGAACCAGGGAGTGACAGTCTAACGTAGACAGAGTAGGAGTGAGATGGGGGGTAATATCTTCAACTAGACAGTGAGGAGAATGTGGAATTCTCTGCCACAGAAAGCAGTCAGGGCCAGAATACTCAATGTTGTTCAGGAAGCTGTTGGATAGAGCTCTCAAGGGTTGAACTGAGAGCGTGGGGAGACACAGGATCAAGCTGGATGCTTATCCGTGATCTCATTCAATGGGTGGAGCAGGCTGGTGGCGCCTATTAGCTTCCTGCTGATGCTATTTTCGATGTTTCTCTGGGAATGGCCCAGTTGCCGCTGACAAATTGAGGACAAATTGAAGTTTTATCTTAATACATGCCAGCAGTGAAAATGAGGGACAATAATTTCTCGTCGACAATTTGGAGAGATTGTGTTTTGAGCAATCTTTTGAGTTTAACACCAATTAGTCTGGGTTGGATTGGTGGGATGTTGTTAATGAGAGAGGCTGCACCGAAATAGTGATGTCACTGCGATGGTAAGAGTTCAGAGTGAATTTTACAGATGCGAACATTTCCCTACAAATGGACGGGTGTTGGCAGGGGATCGGGACAAAAGGGAAAAGGGAACACTGGGATTAGCATTTGCTGAAAGAATGATTTTATTGATAGGAAATCCTTCTCTGAATCCAACACAGGCACACAGCGCTGAGATGGCAGTACTCATTGTCCCACTGTTTCTGATATTTCTCTCCTCGCATTGTTTCCCATTAAACTCCGGAAAAGGAGTAAAGGTGTGTGAGACACTTTGGCAGGTAATGCCAGTGATCATTCTCCAATCGGGACCCAATGTGAGTTTCAAACTAATATCACTCGTGTAATGTTGATTTGAAATGCTCTGTGTGTGTGTGTGTGTATGTGTTGCCATATCCTCCTCCCTCCTCCCTCCACCACCAACACTCTGTAGCAACAGTGTGGGCTGTCAACACGATGCACTGCATAAGTTCACCAAAGATCCTCAGGAAACCCCTTTAAAACCCACGACCACTTTTATCTGGAAGGGTAAGGGCAACAGATATTTGGGACGCCACCATTACGAGCCACGCACTGTCCTGACCTGGAAATATATCGTCTGTTCCTGCGGTCAACATGTTGGAATTCCCGCCATATAAGTATTTTGGATCTACCTACAGCACATGGACTGCAGCAGTTCCAGAATGCAGCTCCCCATTATCTTCTCACGGGGGCAACTTGGGGTGGGGGTCAATAAACACGTCTGTTGTGTGAATGAAAAAGACAAATTATGAAACACTGTGTAGAAAGGTATTTTGTGAGGATGTGGGCAGGGCGAATGGTTGGCAGACCAAATTAAAAGTGCTGACGTACAAAGTAAATTGCTGTGGTCAGTGGATTGGTCAGCACAGACATAAATGAAAGATGATCATTCGAATAATTGTTGCTTTCACATCAGTCAAAAAATACTAGATTTATTTGCAAGCACGTGACAGGGAATACTTGTAGAAAAATATTCCCATATTTTTATCTCTAATTTTCTCCAGCTCATTCTTCCAGCAGTTCCCGACGATGCAGGCAAGTTAGTGAGGTCGAAGAATCTTCTAACATCATTCAAACACAGTCCAATTGGGCTGAGAATCCCTCTGGGGTGTAAACCCAGCCACTTTGTATTTGTAAGACGAGTTGGGGCAAATGGACGTTTGTGTCTGAATGTTTTGCAAATCTCAAGCCCAACAGTTCATATCAAGGACACTCTTTAGATTTCTGTTTGAGACTGAACTATGCGTGGGTCAGTCCCAACAGTGGTGAGGCTATACATTGTATGGAAGAATTGAAAAAGGCATTTTTTTTCTTGTGAATGGGAGAGAATTTTCAAAATGTGCCGGTGCAGAGGGATCTGGGTGTCCTTCTGCATGAATTTCAGAAAATAGTACACAGCTACAACAAGTAATAAGAAAGTATTTATTGCGAAAGAAATGGGGTATGCAAGTATTGAAGTGTTATTGTCACTGTACATGGTATTGGGATTTCCTCATCCGGAGAACTGCGTACAATTTTTGTCCCCTGACTTGAGGACGATGCAATTGAATTGGAGGGAGTTCAGACGAGATTCGTTCTTTTCCAGAGCTGAAGTTTTTGTTTTAGATCAGATATAGAGCAGGTTTTCTGGTGTTGTGCGGGAGGAGATCGAAGTGAGGAATATTAGACGCTAAAGGGGGAATTGACAAAGGAGATGGAGAGAGGATGTTTTCTCATGTGGGAAGTCGAGAACAAGAGGTGATCGTTTCAGTTGAACGGGGTGAGGCAGTTTCAAAATAGAGATAAGGAAGGAATTCTCTCCAATGAGGAGAGGTTGTGAGTCGGTGGAAAACCCCTCCCCCACCTTCCACAACTGCAGCTGGAAATAGAAAATAAATGCTGTCCTATTCAGTGAAGTCTATGTCCCAGGTGTGAATTAAGAATTTTTTAAAATGCAGTAATACTTATAGAACTAGGTTGTAAAGGTTGAATATCTGCATGCTGGACCTGTCCTTATTTCTCTTCATAATTTTATAAATATATCTCCGTATAAAAGTATTAAAACTAAGCACTGCATTTTCTTTTATATCAGCAAAACCACCTGCAGAATATGAGTCCTCTTTGTGGCTCACCTTCGCTTTTGTCTGCAAAACTGTTCTTGAGTTCCCAGTTACTTGCCATTTAATACAACATTTTCCGCCTATGATCAAATTTCCAGTTTATGCTTATAGCAATGTTCCAGTGAACTCGCTCCAAATTGGTACAAAATAAAATATTAGTCTCCTTAGTTACTTTGTAATGACGAACATCTAACATTGAGTTCAAAAACTCCAACCTAAGTATATTGTCCTGTAGGTTATTACATTAACTATTGCCCTCGCCTCCATTCGGTGTTTTCATTGTGGGTTGATGTTTTTTCTCTCAACACAACAGACCCCTTTATATATTTTAACATTTAGCTTTTGCTTCGATGTTGGACTGTGGATTGTGCATTTATATGATTAATGCAAACATACAGGTTTGCCGTTTTCTCTGGGCTATATTTTCTATCTCTGTCCCTATCAGCAACATGAAAAAAGTCAATTCCATTCCCTTTCAGTTTTGAAGGTGATTTACAGATGATTTAGAAAGTGGACTATTTTTCTTCATATACAGATGATACTAGACTCAATGGGTTTCTCGGCATTAGATTTTTCTAGTTTTTGTTAGCTGGTTTCCAGCATCTGCAATATATTGCTTACCCATTCTGCAATACTATCTGGTCATTCTGAGTGTCATCTCAAATGGATAGGAATTTGATTATCATTAAGAAGCTTCTGATCTAGTAATGCTAGTTCAGGATTAATGATTCTATTGCAAAGTGAAGTATAATGTTAGGCACTTAAAGTTTACGTTTAATGCAGAAGTGTAGTCAACAGTAACATTAATGCTCATTTGGGAAGGAAACTGCTATTCTTATCTGGGCTGGACTCTAGATCGATGAAAGTATGGTTGACTCTTAGCTGACTTTTTAAATTATTGTTACTTGCATTTTTTTTACAAATACAGTGAAAAATGTTGTTTAGTGTTGACACTCTTGACACCATCTTAATACACAGAAAATAAACCAAAACAAAGAACACGAAACCAGAAAAATAAAACAATAATGTTCATATTATAGTCTTTTTTTAACAATCAATTTAGGTGGCATTTGGAACAGCTCCTCCTTGGAGCTTAGCAACAGGCCTGGATCTGGGCTTCTCCACTGTGATGCCTAGAGTCCCTGCAGCTAAACCAAAAATACAGCTGCAACTGCAGTTCAACACGCTGCTGCTTCTGTTACATAGAGGCGCTACTCCGTTGTGTCAATTCGCCTCCACTAACGTTGTCACTGTTATGAGCACATGCAGGGCCAACCTGGCTAATGCAGCTGATGTTGAGTTCACATGGTCTGCACTGGTATAAAAATTGCCATCCTGCACCTTGGACTAGCCATAGGCCTGGGATCATATCTCAGGCTGCGATCTGGGCCAGCAGATTAGCCTGGGACCTGCTCATTGCTTATCCTCTGAGGTGAGCAATAAATACTGGCCTTGCCGGTGATATCGAGATCCTGAGAATGAAAGCCAGTACTGAACAACAATCAGAAACGAGATCTGATCACATTGAGTGTTACAGCAGCCTTCATGTATCAAAACGTGTACTTTTACACGTAATTCATATGTTTCGATCCAATTGAGTTGCACGAATGTAATTGCATGTAAATTGTCAATCTACATGTTTATCCACAATCAAAGCTATTTATTGTTGTTGACATAACTTCCCGTTGATTGTGAACAGGAATTTGAAACCATTCTTCAACTCCTCTCTGAATTTCCTCTGTGTCAATCCATAAATACAAATGGTTGTGCAGGAACTAAGAAGCTGCAATATATAAACAAACTGTTGCGCAATATATATGGGACTGCTGTAATATTTGTCTTTGTAAAAAGCATTTACGACTGGCCATTTGATCGAATACATAACATATACCATCCGCAGGATTATGAAATTAGCAGAAGTAGTGAAAAGCAAAATCATAGATTTTCTGTGATTTTTGATCTCTGAATCATTCTGACACTCAGTACTTTTTAGAAGTATCTTGTGGGCTCGATTTGCTGTTAATATATGTCTGACAGTTGAAAGACAAGATAAACACGATTGGTAATAGTGGTGTTATGGCGCTGTGAATGCATTCAAATGCTGCCCATAAAGGCGAGATGAGATAATCATGCGTCTGAACGCAATGCCACTGCACATTAACAATGATTAAAGCTGGTGCAAACATAAAATAAAAGGGGATGGTCCTCAGGCAGCTCAACACAAATAAAGTGACAGTACATAGAACATAACGAGATCCCTTTATGTGCAAACGGTCTGTTCTTTCTGGTTATACTGTATGCATCTAGAAATTTTGAATTACTTTGCAAAGTTCATTGTACGTTAAACAACAGTAAGAATGATCTTTTGAGTGTTGCAGCTCACAATGAGGTTAAATTTGTTGTTTTTGTGACAATGCATCTTTTAGGAGCAAGGTATTCACAGCTATAGATTTGATATCAACTGATCTGCATATCACAAAATGCTGGAATGCCATTTGAACATTTGATCATTAATATATCTGGAGCATCTAGAAATAGGAAATGTGCCTGCAAGCTTACGTACATTTTCAATCAAGTGTTATATAATCATATCTGAGTTTCTGATTTTCTGAAAGGGCATGACCTTAAACTACAAACGGGTTGACTACATTCAGATCAAAGAATGAAGTTAAATTTCACAAACACTCACAGCTACCAGAAAGACCATTACAGCTAAGAGGAATGATCGAGTACCTTGAAGAAAAAAAAACAGACTGAAATAAGACATTATGTGTAATAAAAAAAAGTTTTAAACTACACATGAAACTCAACGAACGACAGTTGGTCATTCCTTAATCTCAATTATTTCTGATTTCTCATATTGCAGGGACAGTTTCCACAAAAACAGCGCTGAAGATTGAAAATAAAGAACAAATGTTTATGACACTGATATAACAGGACAGAAAAAATGAATACAAGGTAAGCGATTACTTTGCAACTTTTCTTGCTTTGTTTCAGTAACTAACTTGGAATACCAACTGCTGCCAGAACGGCGTAGTAAATTAGCTCTATCTGATAAATTACAGGATATACCATGCCTCCACCTTACAGAAATGTTTTTGTTCTGCAAAATATTGTAATCGCAAACTGGAGAATATCGAAACATACACAGATGCACCTTATAAATTGTATACTTCAATTATATAAATTATATACTTCAATGAGACATCATTTTATAGAACCTGATACCAGGTGTTAGCTATGGTCCAATAATTCATTTAATGAACTACCTATACTCCATAGATTCGAGTGTGATGTAATATAAGTGCAATATCTCAGCCTTGGATTTACGCAAGGACACTGATCCCACACACAGCTCCCTTTGGCAAAGAGCTCTACAGACTCTCAACCCTCTGAGAGAAGAAATTCCTCCTCAACTCAGTCATCATTTAGCGCCTCTTTACTCTGACACTGTTCCCTCTGGTCGTAGACCAAACAGTGAGAAGGAAAGTCCTCTCAACATTGACTCTGTCAAGCAGCTTAAAAGATAATAAGACCATAAGGTATTGGACCAGAATTAGGCCATTCAGCCCATCCATAATGCCCCACCATTCGATAATGGCTGATATGTTTCTCAACCCCATTCCATGTATCCTTGATCCCCTTACCAATCAATAACCTATCTAAATACAATAATTTTTTAAAGATATTTCACGACCTCTGCAGCAATGAGTTCCACAGATTCGCCACAGTCTAACTGAGGAAATCCTCATCTCAGATCTAAATGGTCGTCTTTAATTCTGAGACTGTGCCCTTGAGTTCCAGTCTCTCATGCTTGCGCAAACATCTCCATGGCCGCTGTATCCAGGGCTGTTAGCATTCCCTAAATTCAATCAGATCCCCCGCCTGATTCTTCTGAACTCCACGAAGTGCAAACCCAGAGTCCTTATTCGCTTCTGAAATGAAAAGGCCTTCACCCCCAGATTCGTTCTTGTAGACCCCCTCCAAGGCAGCACATCTTTCTTTAGATGAAGGCCCATAACCGCTCACAATATTACAGATGTAGTCTGACCAGAGTCTTATAAAGCCATAACAGTACATCCCTGCTTTTGCATTCTAACACTCAAAATGAAAGCTAACGTTGCATTTGCCTTCCTAACTGCCAACTGAACCTGTTTGTTAAGCTGAAGAGAATTTATTTGTGCTTCAGATTTCTGTCTGTTCCCTCTATACAGGTATTGTCACACCTGCTGTGTTTCTTTCATATTCTCTGTTATCGATTGTGATGTTGAACAACCCTGCAGCTCTTTGTGTTTTTTTTTACAATTATTGACTTTGCCCATCATGTTTGAAACACTTCACCATTGCATTATTGTATTATATCCCGCAGGTCGAAATTAACATCTAACTGTTCAGAGGTGAGAATGTTATATGATTAGTGTAAATCTGATATTTGACATTATGCAACATATACAGTTATATATTAACACATCGTTATTTCGAGTATTTGTTCCTTATTGATTTTTGTGTCGTGAATTCACATCATATCTGGAGCACATTTGAGCCAATATATGTCTTTATTTTCAGGACTGCACCCTCTGCAATTCAAAGTACGCTTAGCAAAGACATTGATGGCATTTGTAAGTATACCACTAATGTTAATGAGGTTATAACATTTTTCGTTGTGATTCTGAAAGTCATACACGTGTATGGTTTTAGTGGAAAAATTCTAAACACCATTCCTGTTCTCAG
The DNA here is from genome assembly GCF_037043375.1 of Chiloscyllium plagiosum. Classification (NCBI taxonomy): domain Eukaryota; kingdom Metazoa; phylum Chordata; class Chondrichthyes; order Orectolobiformes; family Hemiscylliidae; genus Chiloscyllium; species Chiloscyllium plagiosum. The sequence goes on from NW_028270187.1 coordinate 12,167,143, forward strand.
TATGATTGTACACTTTCTGTAAAGACAGAGCCACAAACTTGAAACAAGCATTGAAATAACTTTAATGCTGGTGTGGTGGGTACTGCTGAGATCAAAGAGCAAAAGAAAATAACACCAGAAAGTGCAGGAGAAACAGTAGGTCTGGTAACATCTGTGGAGAGAGAGAGTGTGTTAATGTTTCTACTCCAGTGACCCTTCGTCAGAACGGCTACCTAACAAGCTGACAGGAAAAACACAAGACGCTATATTTGGGGCACTGTGTATATCATGCTGGAGACTCCCTTCAAGTGAAGTAAAAAATATCATGTAAAAGCAACCATTTGAGATGATACCATTGCATTCAACTTTATCCAGTTGTATCCTCAAAATAAGTCTGAAATGTCAATGACAAAGCTATAACCCATTCTTACAGCCTGATTTTCCAATACTGCATCAGTGTGTCGGAGAAAAGAACTATCTCATTGAAAAGCCCAGTATCATGGAATGAGTGCTGTGTGGTGTATTTTCCTCTCCATATAAAAGGAGAAAATCTGTGCACGTCATGTTGCTTTTCAGTCTCCATCGGGAAACTGGCTTGCACCGACTGGATAAAGATGCAGCTTATAGAACATGTTTGAAACTTGCACAGAATCCTCGATTGGGCACATTCCATATGACAAAAAGAAGTAGAAACAGCAGTAGACCATTTGGCCCCTCGAGCATACTCCACCATTCAATAGGATCGTGGTTGATCTGACATCCATCAAGTTCACTTTTCTTGTAACCCTTAATTCACAGATCAAAAATCCATCTGTCGCAGTCCTAAATATACACAATGACTCCACTCACCCACACATTTCTCTGTAGCAATTACAAAGACACTCAACACTCCGGGTGGAGAAATTCTTTTTGATCTCAGTCATCCATTGATGCCCGTTTCTTCTGAGAATATCTTCTGGTCCTAGACTCGCCCTTTAGGGTAAACATTCTCTCAGCATTGAACCCTGATGAAGTGCATTTGCCCGAAACTTCGATTTTCCTGCTCCTTGGATGGTTCCTGACCTGCTGTGCTTTTCCAGCACCACTCTAATCCAGACTTAACTCATAAGACAGTCCATTCATCCCAGTGATCATTCTGGTCGACAGGTTATAGATTTAATGATCTTTATTTGTCATCATTTAATAGACTGCAGGAGTGATAATGGTGGTTTGCCGTAATGGCTATTTGCCACTCAGTTTGAGCTTTCTCCATTTCATACATCCCTCCTGTGAATTGTGGTTGAACCACCAGAAGTCTCTCTCCAAAGTAAGAGTGGGGCTGCAGTTTCTTAAAACATTTTAGGTTTGTGTTTCAATCGGCACCAAGGTTTCGTACACAGAAACAATTGTCAAAAGTAAACCACTGAGTCACACTGCTAAAAGAAATGTAGAGAAAATCTCAATTTCTGCCCTTCTTTTATCCCAGGTGACAATGTCAATTTGATTTATCACATCATCACGGTAGGCAAGCGATTCTTAATCAAACTCAAATCACTTATTTCCTTGTTATGCAAAGCCTGGATAGATCCTCTTGTAGAGAGAACATCCTCGGATAAAGAATATGCTTGGAAGATGAGGAATATCAAGGCAAGTATGGATTAATTAACAGAAAGAGTGTTATGGAGAAGGTTGCAGAAAATAAACGCAAAAAGAGGGACAAATGGGCAGGTGGTGGCGAGGTTGGGGGGAACGGCAATGAAATACGGAGGTAGACGCAAACATAGGAAGCACATTGAAAAGTGAAACAGACATAGAGTCGTAGAACTTGGGAACAGACCCTCCATGGACCCTTCGTCCATGCCGAAGAAGTTTCGTAAACTGAAATAGTACCATTGACCTGTGTTTAATCCATATACCTCTAAATCTTGCCTATTCATGCACCTGTCCAAATGTCTTTTAAATGTTGTAATTATAACCATCTCTACCCGTTTCCTCTGGCACATCATTCCATATATGAACCATCCTTTATCTGGAAAATGTTGCTCCTCAGCTCCATTTTAAATCTTTCCCCTCTCACATTATTTTCTGCCCTACACTTTGGACTCCCTAAAACTGGGGGGAAAAACTTTGGTATTCTCCTCATCTCTAACCGTCATGATTTTGTAAACCACTATATGTTTACCCCTCAGCCTCCAATGCTCCAGGGAAAAGTGTCCCAACCTCTGCTTTAACTCAACCCTCTAATCCCAGTAACATTCTTTTATTTTTCCGTATCCTTTCTACCTTAAAAACAACTTTCCTATCGCAGTGCGACCAGAATTAAACGCAATATTCTAAAAAAAAATTGCCTTATCAATGTCTTGTACAGCTGCAACATGACGTTCCAATTCTTATACTCAATGCTTTGTCAAATGAAGACAATCGTGGCAAATACGATCACCACCCTGTCTACCTGCAAGGACACTTACAGGGAGCCATGTAAATGCACCCGTAGGTCCCTCTCGTTGACAACACTCCACAGGAACGTACCATCAACTGTCTAAGTCCTACCCCTAGTTTGCGTTACCAAAATGCAATATCCTGCATTTAAAATCCATCTGCCATTCCTTGGCCCAGTGGCCCATCTTGGATAATCTTCACAAATACCGCTAATTTTGCACCCGCAAACATACTACCCATACCGTCTGCATTCTCCTTTAAATTGAGAGACTGAATAGACAAAAGAAAAAAAAAGTGTGGAGTTGATGAGAAAGGGATTGACAGGAAGCAAGAGGTTATGATAGACAGACAAAAAAAAAACTTTCGAGAGGGCGAACAGTACAGATATCAGCGTACACTTGAAAAAAAATCACTTTCCATGTTGCTCAATGTGGAGGGTAAGCATTCCGATGTGCACGACGACCACGGTGAGGGGGTTACTTGCGCTGCCTTAGTTTGAATCAAAGTGGCTATGCCTCAGTCATCAGAGAAGAGACGTGAAAACGTTACTTTTGCACCTCAACTGCACTGCACCACTGAAGTTTGCTTCTCCTATGTTCTTTGCTGAAGCTCAACCGGTGAATTAATTCAACCACACCATTTCCCTTCTCTGTCAACTCATGTGGTGGAAATTTGCTCCTGGTTCACTGAATCTCAATGTCAATTAGGAGCATTGTCAGGATTAGAAATACTACAAACGTTTCCCACCCAAGCCGTTTAGAGTCCATTCAAAGGATAGACTATGCTAGAGTACGAGAGAGATATCATTGAGATATTCGTTTATGCTTAAAGAGTTGTTTGTGAAGGTTTTCATATCAATCTTTTTAAAAAATCAAATCTGTTCCAACAAAGTCAAATGCGGCGAAGATTTATGTATGCCAGAGAATTGGGAACTATTAAACACCAGAAAGGGTTCAGAACAAGTGAAAACCATATAAGATACACAAGAAATATACGGTAAAACAGACCAATGTCATCCTAAACAAATATATAAATAAACAGAAGAGGTTAGAATGCCAGCGAATGAAAGTAGTTCATTCAACGCCTCGAGGCGGGATGTCATTGAAATTGTGGCTAATCTGTCAACTAACTCCATAGACCTACCTTTAGCGCCTCACTCCTTAATAGGTCTGCTTAACAAAGACGTCTCTCTCTCAGATGTAAGTCAAATAATTCATGCAGTATCCACTGTGGTTAGCGGAAGACAGTTTCACATCTCTCCCACACTTATTATGATGCGTATTTGAGGTACACTATTAATCCAGAGACCCAGGTAATATCCTGGGGAGCTGGGTTCAAATCTTCCATGGCAGACAGCAGAAATTGAATTCAGTGATAACCTGGAATTAAGAGTGCAATGGTGATCATGAAACTAATGCTGATTGTCAGGAAAAATCGATCTGGTTCATGAATGCCCTTGAGGGCCGAAAATCTATTGTCCTTATTTGTAAAGCCTACACGTGACCCCAGAACAACAGTGATGTGGTTGACCATGGGCTGGGAAGTAAATGTTGCCTCAGCCATAATACTGACATCCAATGAGCATTCTTTTTATATTAAATGTTTCTCAACATCTCCCATGAATGGTTTGACTCTAACTTTTAGACTCTGCCCCGTAATGTGAGAATCTGTGGAATTAATGAAATTAGTGAAAGACAAACTGCGTGGACCTCTTCTATCTATTTTTATTGTACAGGACACTAAAATAACAAAAACATAGAAATAGTTGAAAGGAATCATTAAAAAGGAAAGAGAGACAGAGACCTTTGATGTCGGTTGAAGTAAAGCTAAGAATTTTAATAGTCCAGAAATTGGAGTTCGACTTGTGAAATTCATACTCTAGCAGGATCTGTAGAGAGACAGAAAGCTTTAACGTTTCAAACCGAATGACCCTTCCACAGAACTAGAAGTGTCTCATAATGGGGAATGGAGTTTGTGAAAAATCGATGGAGAGAGATCCCAGAAAGAGAGAAAATGGCATGGGCAGACAAGCAGCTGGTTAGTAGGAAACCAGAGAAGAGGATAGGCTGGAGAAGGAGGAGGTAATAATGGATTGGCAGTGCTGAAGATAACTTTTGTAGGTGTTGCGGGTGGGGTTTAACATTTCCTGTCAACAACTGTTAACGATTCCTTTGCTTTGCTCGTTATTTTATTTGGCACTGTCTTTAAATCTTCCGTTCTGAAGGAGGGCTACTCGACTGGAAATGTTAACTCTGCTTTCGATTTCTATAGACGCTGCTAGACCTGCAGAGGTTTCCCAGCACTTTCTGATTTTGGATCAATTTCCTGTTATCCAAAGCTCCTTGTCTTTTTTTTAGCATCTCTACGTCTCGGTCTCTTTCTCTCTCCCCCCTAATGCCCAAACCGTTATTTAGGAATCAGGAAATGTGGAAGACAGGAGTAGACCATTCAGCCCCTTGAACCTTCTACCATTCAATGAGATCTTGGCTGATCTGTAGCATAACTCCATATGGGAAATGTCCAACAAAAATATATCTCTCTGATTGAAAACGAATAACTGATCCAGCATCCACTGCTGTTTGTGGAAGAGAGTTCGAAACCTGCACTACCATTTATGTGGAGAAGGGCAATCTAACATCTCCCCTGAATGGTCTGGAGCTCATTCTCAGACTATGTTCTCCTTAGTTCACGAATCTCCAAACAATTGAAATAATTTCTAATAATCCATCCTTTTTTTTTCTTGTTAATATTTTGACGACTTCAAACAGGTCATCCCTTAACGTTCGCTATTCTAGAGATAATATACACAATTTCTCTAATCTCTCATCATACCTTAAACCCTGAAATCCAAGAATCGTTCTTGTGAATCTATGTTCTACTTCCAACACCCCCACCCCGAAGCCAATCTGTCCTTCACAAGGAGTGTTGTCCGGATCTACTCCAAGTGTGTTCCAACCAGGGTGTTGTATAACTGCAGCATAACTTCCTCAGCCTTGTACTACAGTTCTCTCAATATAAAGGCTAGCAGTCCGTTACCTGTCTTGACTATTTTCTTCCATGTGAATGATGATTGGCTATCTAGGTCTTTATCAGATTGACAAGCTGTACAAAGTGGCCTGCCACAAGGATAAGTAATGAATAGAATTAATGTTATGAGCTGGATAAATGAACTTTGCGCATTGTAAAAAGCTTTGTTCTTTACAAACTTGGTGGAGGCAACTAATTGCGGGGAGTTCACAAAGTTGGTTCAATAAGTTGGAGATAGATTAAATAAATGGGTAAGAAAAGAACAGATTTAAAATGTGGAAAATGAGAGTACTCAAGAAGACAGTAAAAATGAGCCATCAGTTATGATTTGCATGGGGTGTTGACTGAGATTTGTTTCCATTCATGGGATATGGGTGTCACTGGAGGGAGCAAGATTTATTGCCTGTCTCCAAATTCCCAGGGATAAGTTAAAAGTCACTGATCGTTATGTTTACTTGAGCGATGGGAAGTGATAGGAATATATCGTAGGGCAAGAGTTACAGCTGGGGGAAAAGCAATTATGATACGATTAGGCAAAATTTAGGATGTATTAGATGGGGAAGGAAACTGGAAGAGATGGGCACGCTTGAAATGTGGAGCTTACTGATGAACGATCATCCTCAGCAATGGCCTCACCTTTATCCCCCTCCGTCCACACATCAATGAATTTAATACACACCGTGACGTTGAACACTTCTTCCGCCGCCTCTGCCTCCGTGCTTACTTTTACAATCAAGACTCCCGCCCACTTTCCGAGGACCCTTTGCCTGCCTTGAACGCACTCTATCCACCTGGACACCCCGCGCTGGCCTATTACCTGCCCTCGATCTCTTCATTTCCAACTACTGCCGAGATATTAACCACCTCAACCTGTCTACACCCCCCTACTCCAACTTCTCACCCTCACAACGCGCAGCCCTCCACTCCCTCTGCTCCAATCCCAACCTCACCATAAAACCAGCAGATAAAGGGGGTGCAGTGGTAGTTTGGCGCACTGACCTTTACATAGCTGAATCCCGATGCCAACTCGAAGGCACCTCCACCGACCGCACCCTCGACCATGACCTCACCCCCCCATCACCAAACCATCATCTCCCAGACCATACAGAACTTCATCACCTCAGGAGATCTCCCACCCACAGTTTCCAACCTGTCCGGGAATCCCACACCACCTGATACTACCTCCTTCACAAGATCCACAAGCCTGACCACCCCGGCCGACCCATTGTCTCAGCATGCTCCTGCCCCACTCAACTCATCTATACATACCTTGACACTGTCCTATCCCCCTAGTCCAGAAACTCCCTACATACGTTAGAAACACCACCCACGCCCTCCATCTCCTCCAAGGCTTCCGTTTCCCCAGCCCCTAACGCCTCATTTTCACCATGAATATCCACTCCCTCTACATCTCCATCCGCCATGACCAGGGCCTCCAAGCCCTCCGTTTCTTCCTCTCCTGACGTCCCCAGCAGTACCCTTCCACCGACACTCTCATTCGTTTTGCTGAAATTGTCCTCACCCTTAACAATTTTTCCTTCGAATCCTCCCACTTCCTCCAGACCAAAGGGGTAGCCATGGGCACCCGTATGGGGCCCAGCTATGCCTGTCTCTTTGTTGGCTACATAGAACAGTCCATCTTCTGTAGTTACATCAGCACCACTCCCCACCTCTTCCTCTGCTACGTTGATGACTGCATTGAGGCCAACTCGTGCTCCTGCGAGGAGGTTGAGCAAATCAGCAACTTCACCAACTTCATGACGTGCCCTACCTGCCTATTTTCCTTTCCACCAATCCACTCCATCGCCCTCTCCTTCATCCGCACCCCCATTCACCCATTGTACTCTTTGCTACCTTCCCCCACCCTCCTCTCTGACCTATCACCTCCATCCCCACCCCCATTTACCTATTGTACTCTATGCTACTTTCTCCCCACCCCACCCCCTCTCATTTATCTCTCCACTCTGCAGACACTCTGCCTCTATTCCTGATGAAGGGCTTTTGCCCGAAACGTCGATTTTCCTGCCCCTCGGATGCTGCCTGACCTACTGTGCTTTTCCAGCACCACTCTAATCTAGACTCTGATTTCCAGCATCTGCAGTCCTTGTTTTTACCTTATTCAAAGAACTGCTGCTGCGTCTCCCTGGCAAGTATGTACCTGTCAGGCAGGGAGAAAGTGGTCGAGTGAGGGAGCCGTGGTTTACTAAAGAAGTTGAATCTCATGTCAAGAGAAAGAAGACGTCATATGTCAGGATGAGACGTGAAGGCGCAGTTAGGGCACTTGAGAGTTACAATTTAGCCAGAACTGATCTAAAAAGAGAGCTCAGAAGAGCCAGGATGATACACGAGAATTGGTTAGCAGCTAGGATCAAGGAAAACCCTGAAGATTTCATAACTAAGTCAGGAATAAAAGGATGACCACAGTAAGATTAGGACCAATCAAGGACAGTAGTGGGAAGTTGCGTGTGGTTTCAGAGGAGATGGGAGAAGCGCTAAGTGAGTATATTTCGTCAGTATTCACAATGGAAAAATACATTTTTGTCGAGGAGAAAATTGAGATACAGGCTACTGAAATAGACGGGGTTGAGGTTCATATGTAGCGGAGAAGGCCAAATGGTATGTTGGCCTTCATTGCGAGAGATTTCAAGTACAGGAGCAGGGATGTGTTGTTGCAATTATAGAGGGGCAATGTAAGGCCACACCTAAAATATTGTGGGTAGTTTTGATCTCCTTTTCTGAGGAAGAATGCTCTTGCCCTCAAAGCAGTGCAGCTAGGGTTTACCAGACTGATTCTGGGGAAGGCGGAACTGATGCATGAGAAGAGACTGAATAGGTTAGAATTGTTTCCACTTTAATTCAGACGAGTTGGGGAAGGTGATCTTAAAGACACTTCCGAGACAGAGTAGATGCAGGGAGAATGTTTCTAATGGTGGGAGCATCCAGAACCAAGAGTTACAGTCTGAGGATTCTGGGTGGACGATTTAAGAAAGAGATGAGGAGCTATTTATCCAACAAAAGCGTGGTGAGACTGGAATTTATTACTAAAGGATGCAGTTGATGCCAAAACATTGAATGCATTGAAGAGTCGGCAGCATAGAGCAATTAAGGTGAATGAGATCAAAGGTTGTGAGGAGAAAGCAAGATTTGGCGTTAGAATTTGACGATCAGCCAGGATCATGATACCTAGCTGGGTAGGCTGCTCTTCCATGTTTCTGTGTTTCCACCTGCACAACAATAACTGTGCGAAAACTTTTGTTTTTCAGGATTGCATCTCAGAAAGCTGGTCTCTCTCTTTCGGATTATTTTGACTTTGCAACCATTCCAGTTTCTCCCAGGTACTTAAGCCTCCGCTTTCGTCATGGGGAGGGTTAATTCCTTGGACTATTTATCTCCCATCTTTGACAGCGCGAGGTCATGTCCATATCGTCTGGGTCGTTTGTATCTGTATTCATCCCTCCTCCAATTTTTATTTTTTGTTTTGCTGGGACTGGATTTGAATTGAATTAAATTGAGTTGAATTTATTTTCACGTGTACCGAGGCACAGTGAAAAGCTTTGTCTTGCGAGCAATACGAGAAGATCACATAGTTGAACAACATAGATAATTAAATACCCTATAATAGGTAAATGGCGGCAAAACAAAAACACAGGTACAGGCGAATGCTAAGAGTTTGTGAGTCCATTAAGTATTCAAACAACAGAAAGATAGAAGCTGATTTGAAACCAGCTTGTGCGTGTGTTCAGGCTCCTGTAACTTCTCCCCAATGGCAAAGGTTGTAGAAAAGCACTGTCAGCGTTAGATGGACTTTTGAGTATGGTGGCTGTATTTCCTTGTTCGCGGAACTGGTAGATGGATTCTATGGATGAGAGTTTTGCGTTTGTGACTGTCCAGGCCGAGTTCACCACTCTCTGAACTCCTCTCTGATCTTGAATGGTGCAGTTGCCATACGAGATAATGTTATATATACAGACAGAATTCTGAGTGTAGTGAGGATGAAATAATGTTTCCAATTGTTCCTGTGGGTCAGGAAGCTAAGGATCAAGTTGCAGAAAGGGGGCTTCGTCTGTGGTCACCTAGTTCAGTAATCAGTTTTGAAGGAATAAAAGTGTTGAATGCTTAACTGTAGTCAATGAGTAACATTCTTACATAGCTATTCTTGGTGTCATGATGTTCTAGGGAGGAGTCTTCTGACGGGGCTGTTTTGATCTGATAGGCAAATTGGAGTGGGTCAAGAGTAGTGGGGAGGCTGGAGTTGATTAGTGCCATGACCAGCCTTTTAAAGCATTTCATGACCGCTGAAGTTAGGGCCAGTAGGGCAGTAGACATTGCATGAGCCTTAGGCACAGGATTATGATGGCCCTCTTGAAACAGGCAGGAACAGTAGTTTGCTGCAGGGAGAGGTTGAAGATGTCCATGAAGACCGCTGGCAGTTGATCTGCGCATGCTCAGAGTGCACGTGCTGGTACTCCATCTGGTCCCATCGCTTTCTGATTTGACCTCTGAAGAAGTTGCTGTTGAGATACGTTCGTCAGGACTTGTCAGTATAGGTGTTACCACTCTGCCGAAATTCTGCTCAAAGCGAGCATTGAGACGATCTTTGGAAAGATGTGTCATCGTCTGCTACCTAGCACTGTCTCTCTTTAGAACCTGGGATGTCATTCAGTCCTTGACATAGTCTCCAAATGTCTGTTGGGTCCCCTAGTTTGGACCAGTATTGGTCCTTGGCTGTCTTAAGGGTTCTGCGAATGCCATGCTTGGATTCCTTATATTTGAGTGTGTCTCCTGATCTGAAGACTCACGCCTGGTTTTTAGCAGGTTCTGTATGCCCTGATTCACTCAGGGTTTCCTGTTAGGGAACACCCAAATTGACTTCCTTGGTATGCAGCCCTCCTTACATTTGCTGATAAAGTCTGTGACAGTGGTGGCGTACTGGTGCCAAGTACCTGAACATATCCCAATCAGTCGATTTCAGATTGCACCGCAGTTGATCCTATGCCTCCTCTGATCAGCACTAGAGCTGCATCCGTGAGAGGGTCTTCTGCTTGAGCTTTTGCCTGTAAGCCAGGAGATGAAACATAGCATTGTGTAAGGAGTTCCAGAAATGTTGGTGGGGGACAGAGTTAGGCATCTTTCACAGAGGTGTACCAGTGGTCTAAAATGTTCGGTTCCTGGTGAGTGGGCGGTAATGTTCTAATATTAATTGGGCAACACCTTCCTGAGATTGGCTTGATTGAAGTCGCCAGTTACAATAAACAGGGCCTCGGGGTATTCCGTCTCCAGGGTGTTAGTGATGGAGTACAGCACATCGAGAGCTTCCTCAACCTTTGCTTGTGGCGGTATGTACACAGCAGTAAGTATGGCGGCAGTAAATTACCGTGGTTGGTAGAAGGGGTGGCATTTCATGGTAAGGAATTCAAGGTTTGGGGAGCAGTGGGTGCCCAGGGTTGCAATGTCTGTGCACCACAACTTATTGATTTAAAAGCAAACCCCTCTAACTTTTGTCGTACTTGACTCTGTACGGTCCATAGGATGCATTGAAAAACCATCAGCCTGAAGTGCACAGTCGGTAATGGATGGGTTTACCAGGTTTCTGTGAAGCAGAGTGCGCAGCAGTCCTGCACCTTACACTGGAACCTGAACCGTGTTCTGAGTTAGTCCATCTTGTTTTCCAGTGATTGCACAAATGCGAGGAGTAAGCTAGGAAGATGGGCCTTGAAACCATTAGTGTTTTGTGTTGCTTGGCCAGTAAGGGGACTGATCAGGGCTCCTCGTCATCTCTGAATTCAGTGGAGGATTCAGTTTTCTCTCTCTCTGTCTCGTATTTCACTTTCTAACTAGCTTAGTGAAGAGTACTGAGGTCTTCAACTAGGATCCTGGATGGCAGAGTTAGGAGCGGCTGCTTGGGGAATCTCGATTCTTTTGTGGGGGGGATTTCTTCTGGTTTATCCTGCCTCTTTTTGGTTCATTTGAATATCTCGCAAACAACATTTGATTGGCCTTTCAGCTCTGTTTTTTTCCTTGTTATGACTTATCTTGTTGATTATCTCATTGCATTTTTGGCAATGTACCTTTAGGATGAGGGATCATCTTTCCACCAGTTTGAGGTTTGGGAGGATTATGGTTTGCCATTTTTTTTTTTCATATTTAACACAACCCTTCTTGCCCTCTGTTTTTCTTTTCCTTTTGGCTTCTGCACTGTACTGGCGTTAAATAAATGGCCAGTAATCTTCTCCAGACTCACTCGAACTAGGACCTGATTAGTTTCCCTCATTTCCCAAGACCCACACCTTATCCAGGTCTTGCAGTGTCCCAGAGTCTGTAGGTAATCGAGTACTCAGATATGGTAAGGGTGAAGGATTTTTCATTACTAGAACTTTCCCTTTTCAGTCAATGTTTGTTTTATCATTTTAAGGTCTTCGCAAACAATTTTCAATTCTTCCTTTAGAATATTAATTTCCTGATCATGACTGTATTTGGCTATGATCTCTTGTCACTGTCCAATTTGTTGCATTATCAGCGAATGCATTTTTTATCAGATGGTTTTACCCCAAATATCATCCAGGGACCATTGGTGCTTGGGGATTTCATTCTTCTCATAGACTTATGATAAAGTTTTTGGAAGATCAAGTTGTTGTGCAATGTATTCCTTTAATTTTTGGAGAACTTCCTTTAGAAATATCAGGTGAAAGCCTACCCTATTTTATCTGCTGTCGGTAATTTAGATTGAGACATTGTATCTGGAAAGTTGCATGGACTCAATGAGCCACAGGCCAGAGTTCACACACTTTGCAGGTTTCTGATGTCAGTTAGGAGACCACGAGCCGTATTCCACTCATCAATGGGTCTTGGGTCATTGGCTAGTCATATCCCTCGAGTCGGGGTAGGTACAGATTTGATGTTTGGTCCGACAAGTACAGATGTTTGTAAGTAAAATGGGTTCAAGTGCGAGATCGTGGACAAGTTACAAACTGTGTCAGACGTAGTGGATCTGGGTTTTCACTATCACCTGAAGACATTTAAACAGCCGACTATGCCAAATTGTTGGGTTCCTTCGAACGAAAGAATGAGCCTGCGAACTTTTAAGAAATTCGGCTTTATTTCTTCTTATATATAGACTACATTCCTGCAAGTTGAGACCTCTGCAGCAATAGCTTTAATTACACATTTGTTTTACTTGATCCTCCAAGAAACCGCAAAAAGCAGTCAGTGTATTCTGTTTGTCTACTTACTCGCAAGCTCTTCCTCAAATGAGGGAAACTAATCAGGTCCAAGGTCTAAGCAAAAGGCTGTTTATCGCATATGTGTCTCATGTGAGCTCCAAAACAGTTTTCAATCGCCTTTGCAAGTCAGGTCTTTGCAACAGCATTTGTAAATGCAGCCCTTGTTGTGCTGTAGCTTAATCACGCAATTATCAATGTGCTCGACAGGTGAGAGGAAACAAATATATAAAAATGGATGTTTTCCTTTGTTCAGGCTCACCTCTCTGGACTTGGAGAGGGTTTCTCCCCTCCGGTGTAGTTGCAGTAAAATATTTGATGAGTGAAGTGAACTTCTGGGTGTTATGTAAAGCATTTGATCATTCCACCCCCAACCGATCAGTGTACATGAGTAGGGCAGAAGTTTCAATTTCCTTGTTGTATCCATATGACTGTGTGACTGAACTTCCTCTAAGTTAACAAAGAACCGTCCCTAGATCAAAGAAAACACTGCCTTTTCTCGACACATTCCCAAAACTTTCCATGTTGCTTCAGACTTTCAGCATCAGCAGTTCTTTATTTTATTTTGTTTTTTCTAAATGGCAACACCCCATCCCCCATCCCATAACACTACCTAGACTAGACCTCCCAACCAGAGTGGAACACCTGCGCTGCTACCAGCCTATCTATCCCTTTCAGTAATGTGCAGGTGTCAATGAGCTCATCTCTGAGACAGAAGAGGGGAATGAAGGGAAAAACGTTTACACAATGTCCCTTGCCCCATACACTGCACTAGAATTGGGCTGGGGGAGAATCGGGAAGGGTCAGTTCCACGAGGGGATTGCCCGTTCTGGAGAAACGACGGTGTGCAAAAAATAAAGCTGCAATAAAGGTGAGCTGAACCCCATCCCCACCCCGCCACCCCCCCAATCCCGCAGGAACATGGATCCTCACTGGAAACTATGAGATTGAACAAGCCCCCTCAAATATTGCTACCAAAATCTGAGGCTGTAACAACGTTATAGTATTATAAAGTTGCACCTGAACCTACCAGCAGAATTGGACTCTCACAACAAAATATAAGGTCCAATTGCTTGTCAATCTGTCTGCATTCTGTTCCCACAACAATGGCCTGTTACCCGATCCATGCTTTGCTGCTGTGCTAACGATCACGGAACCTAACCACACTCAGGAAAGCCTCATCTTCCACCTCGGGGCCCTCCAACCCATGGCATAACGTGCATTTCATCAGTTTCCTCATTTTCCCTCCCCATCTTATCCCAGTTCCAACCTTCCAGCTCAGCACCGCCTGTCCTACGTGTCCATCTCCCTTTCCACCTATCTACTCCCCCTTCCTCTCCGACCTATCACCATTACCCCAACCTCCACCCACCTATTGCACTCTCAGCTACCTTCCTCCCAGACCCACTCCCCTCCCATTTATCTCTCCATCCCGAGGCTCCCCGCCTCATTCTTGATGAAGGCCTTTTGTCTGAAACTTCTATGGGGTCAATGTGGACCCCATCTACCACCCTCTGAGAGAAAGAAACTGGAAATGATATAACCAACACAGGAAATGACATCACCAATCCAATGAAACATAGACACATAAATAGAAAGCAGGATAGAACACTAGCACTGTATTGGAGGCTTGCTTATGATGATACCTAATATGGTGAGAAAACATTTGAAAAAAGTACCTTTTAGCTGATCGAACAAACGTACATCCTGAACCTCAACCTGAGCTACAAAACTTCTCAAAACCTTTAACAAAATTGCATAAATCCCTACATTCTCCCTTCATCTCCATCCTGCTAACGTGACTTTCCTGACTAATTCGCACCTTCTGAAGTTCAAGTTATCTCGCTCTGTCTTTTTGCTCAGTTAAGAACCTTATTTTCGTTTCTTTTCCTTTCATATCTAGTTGTGTCATTAGAATTTAATTTTTTTCTAACTCCTCTGAACGTTTCTGCGTCTTTCATATAACTAAGTGTCAGATCAAGTCCATTGTATTTTCAAAGGTCCTTTCATCAGTTTTAAACTGATTCTTAAACTGTTTGTTAACTCTAAAAAAAAAATCCTTCCTCTTTCTAAACTTCCTTAGCAAATTTAGGAAGCGTCTTCAATCCCCAAAATAACTTCAGCAATGTTAAGAGCTATTTCGTCACTTTTAATTTAACCAACCACAAGTAACCGAAATTAAACATTTTTTCACCTATATTTCATTGGAAGGTCTAGGACACTAATCACCAGGGTTTAAAACTGCTGGTATCTTTCGTACCAAATTCCAGACGAGTCCTAACCTGTTACAACGTGGAGGTTGAACCTCTCTTTTAATTCAAACCAAACGCTCAGATAAGCTCGCCTTGCCTCGTAATCGGTTAAACATGTGAGGAAGTGAAAGGGAACTCCTAATTTGCATTACATAAAGAAAAGTAACAATCTGTTTCCTAATACAGTATGAAACAAAACTATTAACAAACTGAACACTCCTTCCCCTAACTGAACACAGTCCTATTGGCATGTTGTTCCAATAAAACACACATTAAACATGACACTAACTTAATCTCATATCCATACAGTTTCTGCCTTCTCCATTCTCTTCAGTACTCTGTCTGCTGATCTCCCTGGGTTCTATTCTTTCGTTTTACTGCGAGTTTGTTTTAAGGAAAAAGGACATTTTTGATGGAGTACTTTCTCATTTCTTTGAGGGCAAGATTTTAGATGGGCGGTTAGCTCTTCGGCTAAACAACAGTTGCTCTTTTGTTCAGTGGCATTTGCTTTGACCAGTTTTCAAAATGCCCTCAAATTATATACCACCGAACCACCTCCCATATCATTCCTATCATTGTTCCGATAGTGGCAAAACAATGAATTTAAACTAGATTGCGTTTTAATATCCCGAGCATAATTTGAACAAATTAGTTAAACTTGAATTGTTACCAAAACAGCAAACAAAATTCAGGTATCCAATTAACAGCCAATTGTTACTTATATGTATGTGGAACAGCCCATTTTGCAGCCTTTCCATTCGTGCACCTGACATTGCACGTTAGTTTACTTCAATATTCAGAAAGCAATCTCTATTTTAAAGTGAACATACAGGCTTTGACTTCGTAACATATGCAATTTAATTACACGAATCATTTATTAAGATTTATATTCAAAGTTCGTATCGAATTATTGTTATTTCTAAGTTATTCATAAATAGCTAAAGCTCGTACATTTCAGTGAGAAACTAAATTGGTTAATTATATTCAAATGCACAAACTATTGTTCAATCGTTTGCTCACCATGAAATTGTAATGGTTCAGAGGCCAACATTTGAAATGTTAGAGTGACAATTTTAGTACTGATATTGAATATGTAATTGTAATGACCACAACAATCAGACAACGTATTCTCTGTTCAGTATAAAATAAAAAATATGTTCCTGATTTTTGTACCATAAAAGGTTGTCATGACTTTACACTTAACTTCCATTAATATAGTAACAGCGTAGTTGGTCTGAGAGATATTGCAAGTGTGGTTCCGTGAAATAGCCAGAGTTCACATGTTATTATTGCCCAACTCACAAAACATATCAGATATCTCATCATTGTTTGGATAGCGAAACTATCACTTACCATCACGATCTACATTAATATTGGATTCCAAAATACCTGAATTCAGGAACAGTGGCCCTCACAGCTGCCTGTCATATCTATAGAGGTCCTAGCACAGATCCCCAAGGATCACCACTGGTCACGGAGCTACAGGCTGAATACTTTCCAACTACCACCATCCTCTGTCTTCTATTAGCCAACCCGTTCTGTATCTAGCTAGCAAAATTTCCTTACATGGCATGCGTTCTTGCTTTCTGAATGAGGCTACTATGGGGAACCTTATCAAAAGCCTTACTAAAGTCCATTTACACCATGTCCACTGTTTTTTATTTATGAACATGTCTTTTTACATCCAAAAAGAATTCAATAAGGTTTGTGAGCATGACTTGCCCCTTACAAATCCATGCTCATTCTCTCTAATCAAACTGCTTTTCCAAATAACCATAATTCCTGTCTCTCAGAATCCTCTCAAATAATTTGCTCATCACTGATTGGCCTGTAATTCCCAGCGTTATCCTATTCCCTTTCTTGAACAAGGGATAGCATTCGTCATCCTCCTGGCGCCTTATTATTCCAGTGGATAGAGAGGACGAGAAGATCATCGCCAATGGCAGAGCAACCTTTCCTCCCGCTTCCCGTAGTGACCTTGGATATATGCTATCCAGCACAGGGGACGTATCTATCCGAATGTATTTCAAAATTTCCAGCGCAACCTCCTTCTTAATACCCACCTGATAGAGTATGTCATCCTGTTTCACTCTGTCTTCACAAACGTAACGGTCCCTCTCACTAGTGAACACTGAAACAAAGTATTCATTAAGGACCTCTTCTACCTCCTCTGTCTCCAGGTATAAGTTCCTCTCACTATTTCTAATCGTTCATACCCTCAGTATGGCCATGGTCTTTTTCCTCACATAAGTGTAGATCGTCTTGGGCTTTTCCTTATTCCTACTTGCCAAGGCTTTCGCATGCCCCTTCCAGCTCTCCCAAGTCTATTCTTCAGCTCCTACCAGACTACCTTGTAACGCTCTTGAGGCCTGTCAATCCTTGCTTCCACAAACTTATTTAACTTCCTTCGTCCTCTTGACTAAATGTTCCACATCTCTTATCTTTCAAGGTTATTCCACACTACCATCGCTTGCTTGCCTCAGTGGCACAAACCTGCACTCGCACCAAAAAAAAGACCTTCAAATATATGTCATGCATTTCCCTGAGAACATCTGTTCCTAATTTAGGCGTCCCAGTTCCTGCCTTATAGAATTGTAATTCCCACTTCTCCCACAAATAAATACTTTCCCATACCGTCTGTTCCTATCCCTCTCCATGACGACAGTAAAGTGCAGTGAGTTCTGTTCACTGTCATCGAAATGCTTTCCAAGGGAGAGGTCTGACTCCTGACTAAGTTGCACTAAGGAGGTTCGAATCAATATTTGTGAAGTTGAAGTCTTCCATGACAACAACTGTCTTATTTCTGCACATTTCCAAAAACTGCCTTCCAATTTGATACCACGTTTCTTTGTTGCCATTGGGGGTCTACAGACCTCCTAATAGAGTGACTTCTCCTTGCCTGTTTCTGACTTCCACCCATACTGACTCTGTTGTCAAACCCTTTTCGTCAATCTACATTTCTGCAGGTGGGATGCTATCGCTGATTGGCAGTGCCATTCCCCCACCTCTTTTACCTTCCTCCCTATTCCTGCTGAAACTTCTAAACAACGAAACATCTAACATCCATTGCTGCCGCTATGAAATGCAAGTCTCTATAATAGCTGCAACATTGTATCTCCAAACATTGATCCATGCTCTGAGTTCGCCACTGTTATTCCTGACATTCCTTGCATTAAAATAGCCAGAATTCAAACCAACTGCAACTTTGCCCGATCAACTATCTACCCTTGCTCACAGATTCTCTGCACGCTTTATCTGCCTTTTCACCAGCTACTCTACCCTCTGATCCGTAGTTCTGTTTCCCACCCCCTGCCTAATTTAAACTTTCCCGAAAACCTCTAGTACACCACCCGCCCCGGACATTAATGCCCTTCAAGTTCAGGTACAATCCGTCCTGCTTGTACAGGTCACACCTTCCCCAAAATGTATCCCAGTGATGTACATATCAGAATCCCTTCCTCCTGCACCAGACTTGCAGCCACGTGTTCAGCTGCAATCGCTGTCTGTTGTTAGTCTCACTAACCCGTGGCACCCGTAGCAGTCCTGAGATTACTACTCTGCTCAAACTGCCTTTCATCTTCAAAACTAACACCCAATATTCAACTTTAATGTCCTCAACCCATGTCCTTGCAATGTCACTGGCCTGATATGTACCACGACATCTGGCTGTTCACCCTTTCAACTTAATCTGAGATATTCCTGACCCTGACATCTGGGAGGCAACATACATCCAGAGTCTTGCCCGCGACAACAGAAACTCCTATCTGTTCCTCTCACCATTGAATCTCTTATTGCTCTCTTATTCTCCACCCCTCTCTACTCAGCCATACAGACAGGCTCAGTGCCAGAGACGTGCTCACTGTGGCTTTCTCCGATAGGTCTAACTCCCAATAATATCCAAAGCGTTATCCTTGTTATTGAAGGGGACAGCCACAGGGGGTCCCTGCACCATCTGCCTATTGTCTTTCCCACTCCTGATGGTCGTTGTTCTGTAACTTTGGCGTAACTACCTCACTCTAACTCATCTCTATCACCCTCCAGAATGATCTGAAGTTCATCTAGCTCCAGCTCCAATCCAGTTCCCTAACACGATCTGTGAGCAGCTGGGGTTGGGTGCACTTCTCACAGGTGAAGTCAGCAGTGACACCAGTGATGACCGTTATCTCCCACATATTGCAAGAAGAGCATGCTACTTCTCTAGCCTCCATTCGCTCTGCTCTAAATTGCGAAAATAGATTTAAAAGAAATCCTTACCTTACCAACCCTTCAAACGGAGTGGTTTTTTTTTGCTGGATGAGTAGGACGTATTAGAGAAAGTGCATGTGCAGTGTTTTGTGTTTAGCCACTGCCCCAATATTTTCGTTCACTTACCCAACAGTCCCAGCGTCTGCTTCTATTGCAGTTCAGCCTTCACTTCACTTCCACGAATTAAGTATTTTATGTTTTCATTTATTATCCTGGCTGCACTCTGTTCGGCCTCACTGGACTCCCGGAGCTGCAATGGAGACTGCTGATTTAAGGGGACATATTTTGGGATGGTGAGATATATAGGCTGGAGGAGGTTTTAGCAAGAGGGAGATCTGTCAGTGTTTGTAGAGATACAAAGATGACATGTAGTGCAGGTGCTGGAGGAGAGTACATGGATAGGAGTGAAGAAATGCTGGAAGAGGTTACAGTGATAGGAATGGAAATACGCTGGAGATGACGATAGAAATTCTGAGAGTGTCAGTGCTAGAGAAGGATGTAGAAATACGATGGTATTTAGCGACTGGAGAACGTGACAGAAATATGGAGTGGTGTAGGAGCTGGCCGACGGTACAGCGATAGGAGGGAAGGGGTTTACCAAGGTGGGAAGGGATGTAGTGGCTTGAGAAGTTTATAGCGATAGGGAAGGGCGTAGGTGCTGGAGTTGCTTCCAGGGATTGGAAGGCGTTTAAGTGCTGGTGGAGTCCACAAGAAATTGATGAGTGGAAATGCAGGAGGAGTCTGCAGAGATAGAATGGGCGTAGGTGGTAGAGGACGTTACAGTGAAAAGAAAGAGTGGACTAAGGAGCTGGGTGGAAGGTACAGAGAAAAGGAAGGGAGTTGGGGCTGGTGGGGTTTTGAGAAATACGAAATGATGTAATTGCTAGTTGAGGTTATAACATTAGGGTTTGCTGGCATGATTAATGAGTATTGCAGTAATAAGTAGAGGTGAAGGGGCTAGCCGATGCTTCAGAGATAGGAGGGTTCCACTGAAGAAGGTTACACAGAATGTGAGGGCTGACTCCTCCTTACAGAGGTAAGGAACAGTGTAGGAGCTGGAGGAGATCTCAAAGATATAAAACGATACATAATTCAGGAGGTCACAGTGATAGGGAAAACGGAATAGCTGGTGGAGGTTCCAGTGAGAAGTTTGTTGGGGCAGGGGCAAGTTCCAGAGATAGGGAGGGATGTCAGAGCTGGTGGAGGTTACAGAAACAGGAAGGAGTGTAGAAATGGGGATGTATGTGGATGCCAGAGGAACTTATGGAAATATGGAGGGATGTACCTGTTTGAGAAGAGTACAGAGAAAGCAGGGTTTTTAGGGGGCTGCATGAGGGTACTGAGATCAGTAAATATGTAAGGACTGTTGGAGTTTAACGTGATTAGGAGGAGTGTAGGTGTTGGATGTTACGGAGGTAGTGTGGGATGTATATGGTTACAGTGAAATGAAGGGCAGTAATAGGTGATGGAGATTACAGAAATGAGGAGGTGTCTAGGTTTGGGAGGCATTACTGAAATAAGGAATGATGTCGAGCTGGAGGATGCTGCAAAGTTGTGTAGGGTGGATGGAGGTGGATGAGGTTTCAGGAATAGAGAGTATTGCAGATGCTGAAGGAGATTACAGAGATGACGATAGGAGTAGTATTTGTAGGTGGCTACTGGGACACCAAAGTTTGGAGATGATGATAGAGGAGACAGATATGGAGGGGAGCATTGGCTGGGGAAGATTACAGAGACCAGACGGACTGTGGGCTTTCGAGAAGTTCACACCGATAAAAAAAAAGGCTGGTATAGCTGCTTCAGGTGCAATAGAAGGAGGACGTCACAGAGGTAGGGAGGAATGCAATGGGTGGAGGAGACTACAGAGGTAGGGTGAAGTGCAGAGGCCGAAGGAGGTCACAGAGACAGGGAGAGTCATACAACTGGCTGTGATTACAGCGATGGGGAAAGATGCAAGTGTTGGTGGAGGTTACACATATAAGAAAGGGTGTAGATGCTGAAGGTTGCCAGAGATATAGGGAAGAATGTAGAGGCTTGAGGAGGTTATTTACGTCAGGAATAACATAGAAGATCAATGAGGTTTACAGAGGTTGCTGGATGGACCGGCTGGAGGAGTTTGCACAGATATGGAAGGGTATAGTGGCTGGAGGTGATCACAGAGATTACTGGGAAGGGCGGGGTGCGCTTACTGCGATGGAGAAAGATTTAAATGTTGGTAGAGGTTATAAACATAGGAATGGGTATAGGTGCTGGAAGACATCAGAGATATAGGGAGGGAAATGGAGGCTGGAGGGAGCTACAGAGATCAGGAGGAACGTTAGGGTTCAATTAGGTTTACAAAGGCCGGGAGAGGTCGACTGGATGGTGGAGATTATACAGATTGGGAGGTGTGGAGATGCTAAACAAGTTGCAGGGATTGGTGGGGATGTCGATGCTGAAGGATGTTCCCAAGGCAGAGAGAAGTGTGGATGCTGGAGGACATTAGAGCATTAGGATGGATGGTACCTTCAGAGCAGATTAGGGATTTAGGGGTTGGTATACTTTACAGAGATAGCTTTGGTGCAGGGGTTGGACTAATTTACAGAGAGGGGAAATCGTGGAGGGGCTGGGGTAATTTACAGAAGTGGGGTGATATGTAGATGCTGGACGAAGATATGGTGGTAAAGTGGGTTGTGTATTCAAGAGCTGAAACTTTATTGCTGGAACAGCACAGCAGGTCAGGCAGCATCCAGGGAACAGGAGATTCGACGTTTCGGGCACAGGCCCTTCTTCAGGAATGAGCAGAGAGTGTTCAGCAGGAGAAGATAAAAGGTAGGGAGGAGGGACTTGGAGGAGGGGCGTTGGAAATGTGATAGGTGGAAAGAGGTCAAGGTGAGGGTGATAGGTCGGAGTAGGATGGAGGCGGAGAGGTCAAGAAGAAGACTGCAGGTCAGGAAGGCGGTGCCGGGCTGGAGGGATCCGGCTGAGACAAGGTGGGGGGAGGGGGGATGAAGAAACTGGTGAAGTCCAAGTTCATCCCCTGCGGTTGGAGGGTTCCCAGTCGGAAGATAAGACGCTCCTCCTCCGACCGTCGGGTTGTTGTGGTTTGGCGGTGGATGAGTCCAATCACCTGCATATCCTCGGTGGAGTGGGAGGGGGAGTTGAAATGCTGTGCTACAGGTTGGTTGGGTTGGTTCGTCCGGGTGGCCCAGAGGTGCTCTCTGAATCGCTCCGCAAGTAGGCGGCCTGTCTCCCCAATATAGAGGAGGCCACACCGGCTGCAGCGGATGCAGTAGATGATGTGGGTGGAGGTGCAGGTGAATCTGTGGCGGATATGGAAGTTTCCTTTGGGGCCTTGGAGAGAAGTGAGGGGGGAGGTGTGGGCGCAAGTGTTGCACCTCCTGCGGTTGCAAGGGAAGGTGCCGGGAGTGGAGGTTGGGTCGGTGGGGGGTGTGGATCTGACAAGGGAGTCGTGGAGGGAGTGGTCTCTACGGAAAGCTGATAGGGGAGGGGAGGGAAATATATCCTTGGTGCTGGGGTCTGTTTGGAGGTGGCGGAAGTGACGGCGGATGATGCGCTGTACATGGAGATTGGTGGGGTGGTAGGTGAGGACCAGTGGGGTTCTGTCCAGGTGGCGGTTGGAGGGGCGGGGCTCAAGGGCGGAGGAGCGGGAAGTGGAGGAGATGCGGTGGAGGGCACCGTCGACCACGTCGGGGGGGAAATTGCGGTCCTTGAAGAAGGAGGCCATCTGTGTTGTACGTATTTCTGATCCCAGGAGGACCAGTTCAAAATACGTACAACACAGATGGCCTCCTTCTTCAAGGACCGCAATTTCCCCCCCGACGTGGTCGACGGTGCCCTCCACCGCATCTCCTCCACTTCCCGCTCCTCCGCCCTTGAGCCCCGCCCCTCCAACCGCCACCTGGACAGAACCCCACTGGTCCTCACCTACCACCCCACCAATCTCCATGTACAGCGCATCATCCGCCGTCACTTCCGCCACCTCCAAACAGACCCCAGCACCAAGGATATATTTCCCTCCCCTCCCCTATCAGCTTTCCGTAGAGACCACTCCCTCCACGACTCCCTTGTCAGATCCACACCCCCCACCGACCCAACCTCCACTCCCGGCACCTTCCCTTGCAACCGCAGGAGGTGCAACACTTGCGCCCACACCTCCCCCCTCACTTCTCTCCAAGGCCCCAAAGGAAACTTCCATATCCGCCACAGATTCACCTGCACCTCCACCCACATCATCTACTGCATCCGCTGCAGCCGGTGTGGCCTCCTCTATATTGGGGAGACAGGCCGCCTACTTGCGGAGCGATTCAGAGAGCACCTCTGGGCCACCCGGACGAACCAACCCAACCAACCTGTAGCACAGCATTTCAACTCCCCCTCCCACTCCACCGAGGATATGCAGGTGATTGGACTCATCCACCGCCAAACCACAACAACCCGACGGTCGGAGGAGGAGCGTCTTATCTTCCGACTGGGAACCCTCCAACCGCAGGGGATGAACTTGGACTTCACCAGTTTCTTCATCCCCCCTCCCCCCACCTTGTCTCAGCCGGATCCCTCCAGCCCGGCACCGCCTTCCTGACCTGCAGTCTTCTTCTTGACCTCTCCGCCTCCATCCTACTCCGACCTATCACCCTCACCTTGACCTCTTTCCACCTATCACATTTCCAACGCCCCTCCTCCAAGTCCCTCCTCCCTACCTTTTATCTTCTCCTGCTGAACACTCTCTGCTCATTCCTGAAGAAGGGCCTGTGCCCGAAACGTCGAATCTCCTGTTCCCTGGATGCTGCCTGACCTGCTGTGCTGTTCCAGCAATAAAGTTTCAGCTTTGATCTCCAGCATCTGCAGACCTCACTTTCTCCTGTGTATTCAAGAGCACGTTAGAGAGATGTGTAGGGGTTGCACGGTCTGGAGTAAGTTCCAAAGATAGGGAATGGTGTAGGAGTTGGAGGAAGTTATAGGTAAAGGGAGATCTGTAAATGCTGGAGGAGGTTAGAGAGATCAGGAGGGGAAAGGCCTGGGGGTTGTTAGAGAGATAAAGAGGGATGTAGGGTTTGCTGGTGGTTAGAATAATAAGGAAGGGGTGTAGAGTTTGGAGGAGGTTAGAGAAATAAAGGTAGTAAATATTCTGAAGGAGTTTACAGTTGGAGGCCGGTTGATGAAGGTTATGGAGTTAAGATGGGTTACTGAGATAGAGACGGATGTAGCGTCTGGAGGAGATGACAGGAAAATTTACAGACAGACAGGTGGGTAGTTTAAAAACAGAATTGTACAATGATTTATTTGAGAAAACAAATGGAGAAATCCGTGGAAAAGACAAGGCACTAAGAGGAACTGCAGGAGCGAGACTTAGGAGAGTCCAATCACAAGAATCAAATGATCAGAATCATACAGCATAATTGACAGTGACAAAAATAAAATACACTGCAAATCCCTCCTTCCTAACGTCCGGGAGCTAGCACCAGAATTGGGAGAGCTATCCTATAGATAGCGCAAGTAACAATGTGATATAACAAAGCCTCATGGTGTCTGGCCTTACACTGACACGGAAACCTCCTGCTGACTCCCTTCCTTCAGCTAATCGATCAGTGTTCCTGCACATTGAACAATACTTGGAGGAAGGACTGAGAGAGTGGCAAAGTTGCAGCATGTATACTGGGTGGGCCATTTCAAAACCACCATGAATGTTAGGCAGCAATGTTACTGATCGAAATGTTTGGGTCCAAAAGGATATAGCTGCTAGACTGTGTATGCAGCGGGTGGGGAGGATCGACTAAGAGAAAGAAACATATTGGACCTCATTCACACCATATACGTAACAGTGACTACTGCATACAGTATTTCTGAAGACAAAGACCGACTTTTACATTGTGATTACCCTCTTGGAAAAAACTACAACTGTGCCAAACGGGACAGATTTAGAATAGATCTAGTAGCCTAGCACTGGAGTATGTGAAGTGATTCGGTACATTACCAATAGCAGCAGAATTGTACTCCAACACAATTTTGACTGTCACTGCTTGACATATGCTCCATTTTACCCTGTTCATCAAACAAGGGGATAAGCCCTTGTTCAGTGAATAATGCGTGCCAACAGCAAAACCAGGTACACTTAAAATTGAGGTGAAGTTCCCAAACAGGGCCACTTATTCACCAAATAGCATAACAGCAAGTGATTCACAGATCTAAGTGAAACCATAACCAACTAATGAGACATAACCTGTGCAATCCTGTCACATCCACTCAGCGTGAGTGATGCTGGGTCATCGAACAACTTACTGGAGGAGGAACGTCCACAAATATCTCCTTCCTCAATAATGCAAGAGCTCAATACAACAATAGAAAAGATAAAACTGAAACATTCATACCAATTTTCAGACAGAAGTATGGATGGGATGATTTACTTTACTCTCCCTCAGATGGCAGGCTTCGGCTCATTTGATTCATGGTTTGAAGGATCCGGCATTGGACTGGAGTGGACAAAGTTAAAAAAAAATCACATTACACCAGGTCATAGTCCAACAGGCCAATTCGGAGGAACAAGCTTGCAGAGCGCTACGCCTTCATCAGGAATTGGATGGCTTCAACTAGTCACCCAACTGCTTAGGCTAACCATGTCCTCGCTCAGCTCCATAGATCAGGTGTTTTTTATATTCATCTGTTCTGATATATTGTTGCACAACTCTGGAGAAGAACGAACATGAAGTAAGCTTCATAGCTCAGAGTGAGAGACACTAGAAGTAGGTTGCAAGAGTGTTCTCTGTCCGAGGCCCAACAGTCTTCAGCTGCTTCATAGTTTACCATCCATCCACCGTAACATCACAAGTGCGGGTGTTTGTCAATGATTGGACAATGTTCAATACCATTATGATTAGTTAGATAAGCAAAATATTCAGGCATATGCTTAAGCGACAAGTAACATTTGAAGTGCACATGTGCCAGACAACGATCACATCTAACAATACAGAATTGAACCACATCTCTAACAGTCAATTCCATCACCACCAACGAACTCCCAGATGCCACCATCCCGGGGCTAACCATTCACCAGAACTGGAATAGTCACATGAACTCATTACCCATTCCTGTGAAGGGCTTATGAAAAAGTGTCGACTCTTCTGCGCCTCAGATACGGCATGGCCTGTTGTGCTATACCAGCGCTACACCTTTCGACACTTATAAATTCATTGGCTACAAGAAGATGTCAGGGGCTAGGAATAATAACTCATCTCATTATTTCCGAAAGCCTGCCCACCACCTAGAAGACACACGTTGAATGTGTGTGTGTAATGAAATACTCCCCATTTACCTTGTTGAGTGCCGCTTTACTCCTTATCCACTGAAACACATTAGCAGCAATGACTGCTATCTACACAGTACTCTGCAGAAATTTGCCAAGGCTCCTTACAATGTTCCTCTGAAATGGCAACCATCAAGACGGCCAATGGCAGCAGATGCATGCTGAACTTATGTTCCAAGCGAACCACTACCCTGATTTGGAAGTGTATTTTTTTTTATTCAATTTCACTGTTTCAAGTTCCCTCGCCAATGTCATTGTAAGTTTACCTACAGCACACGGACGGCAGTGCTTCAATATGGCAGCTCACCACCACCTTCTCAAAGGCAACAAGGGATGGGCAATAAATAGTGGCCCAATAAAATTCCATGAATAAATTACAATGAAAAGTATTGTCCAAACACGAGGAATGTTGCACATTGAGTTTTGGGTTTTGTGAGCGTAGGCTGGTTAGGTTCAGTCTGTACCTTTTTTGCTGTGAACAGATGAGGGAAAGTGATGTTTCAAACAATCTGTCAGTATTTCAGAGACCTGGCCTACATAACTAGCATCGCACAGACACTGACATTCACATGCCACATTACTGACCTATGAGATGGATAGAAGCAATTGAAAATGTACTCATACGTGACTGGAGAATGTTTAGACAGCCACTAATATTGTTGCCATGAAAATGATTGTGTGTGAATATCAGCACACAGTATTTGTACAAGGGAGAAAAGAACTATAATTTCAAAGTGTGGTAACGAGACTCATCTATACAAAGCCCCTTATTGTGAGTTGTTCACTGTTTTCATCATATTGTTGTCATAGAACTGAATAAATAAGTGAATGTTGTGCTTATTTGACAACCGAAAAGTGGGTATTATCAAATGATGTCGAACCTTCAGCAAATAGACTTTGTTGTTAATAGTTAGAACAATGCTGCAAATATTTACACAGACATTTCCAACTCAAGTAACACAAAGATGTTGGGCTGGGATCATGCAATTTGGCTGGACAATTCTATTTGGATACTGACGTTGTGGAACTGACGTAGACTGGATATGTTTTATGAGGGATTCAATGTAAAACACCATGTGCTGAAGGAATCCATCACTTTTATAACAGCTTCATTCAGGATTGGGTCCAAGGTGCAGAATTATTGGATTTCGGTGGCACACGAAAAGAGATAGAGATGGAAATGTGTTGCTGGAAAAGCGCAGCAGGTCAGGCAGCATCTAGGGAACAGGAGAATCGACGTTTCGGGCATTAGCCCTTCCTGAAGAAGTGCTAATGCCCGAAACGTCGATTCTCCTGTTCCCTAGATGCTGCCTGACCTGCTGCGCTTTTCCAGCAACACATTTCCATCTCTGATCTCCAGCATCTGCAGACCTCACTTTCTCCACGAAAAGAGATAAATAACAAGACATGCTTGCTGTCACTTGAGTTTTTCAAATATTGAACTGTGTTTGGACCAGCACGAAGACTTATTTATTTCAAGAGAGAATCCGATTCAAGAGCGAACTGTACAATAAAAGACGTTTCAAGAGAGAACTGTACAGTCAAATCCAATTCAAATGCGAACTATACAGCAAATGGAAAAGTCCTGGGGGAAATTGACGTACAGAAAAATCTGGGTGTTCAGGTTCCTTGTTCCATGAAGGTGACAACGAAAGTCAGTAAAGTGTTCAAAAATGCATACGGCATGCTTACCTTCATTGAACGGGATATTGAGTGCAAGGGTTGGCATCATGTTACGGTTGTATAGGACTTTGGTTTGGCTGCATTTGGAATATTGCATACAGTTTGGTCAGCATATTGGCAAAATAATATGGATGTTTTGGAAAGGGTGCAGTTGAGGTTCACCAGGAACTTGCGTGGTATGGAGGGCGCTAGCTATGAAGTTCAATAAATTAGAATTTTCATTAGAAAGACGGAGGTTGAGGGCGGACCTGATTGTGGTCGGACCTGATTGATGTGTATAAAATCATGAGAGGTATAGACAGGGTTGATAGCAAGAAAAGTTTTCCCAGAGTGCAGAACTCAATTACTAGGGGTCACAATTTCAAAGTGATTGGGAAATATTTAGGGGAGATATGAGTGGAAAGTTTGTTATGTAGAAGGTGGTGTGGGCCTGGAACGTGTTGCCTGTGGAGTTGGTAGACGTGGGAACGATAGCGTCATTAAAGATTTATCCAGACAGATACATGAATGGGCAGTGAGAAAGGGATACAGGTTTTAGAAAATAGGAGGTTTAGATAGAGGATCTGGATTGACGCAGGTTTGGAGGGCCGAAGGCATTGTTCCTGTGCCGTTATTTTCTTTGTTCTTTGACGTTTGTTCAATTGTTTTCAACTGAAAACCAATAATATCTGGTTTATTTTAAAATATCTAAGAAATGAAGTGATATTAACTGTCCATTGTACAAAATGTAAAGTGACCTCCGATATATTTCTCACAGGCTAATCAAGCAACAGTCAGACATTGTCCATAAAGCATTGTCTGTCCTTTTACGAGAACAGGACTATGTCCCAAGTAACATCGCCATCGTCTCTGGTAGGTTCTGTCCCACTGACAAGACAGAGTCAGGCATAAAGCTACTTCAAAGGACAAATAACATTCCTGAAGTTGGAGAGATGGGAGGTGATGGCATTTGCCTTTTTGCAGAAATCCATTTTGACAGGATGTTGGTCGGAGCTACTCAATTCCTCAACTGTTCTAAGAAAAGTAGAGAAAGGTGCATATTTTCCATTTGGTGGAATTGCTCGAATTATGATTGCAAACTGAGTGTAGAAGATAGAAGTGACTAAGATTTTTTTCACTCTGCAAGAGGTTAAGAAGTGGAATGTTGTCCTTTCGTATAAATATAATATTCACTTGTGGCTCTCAACAGTGAAATAAACAAGTTGCCGAAGAGAATAATCATATGGAAGCAAATGGCATTGGGATTGGACAAACTGATTTCCTGCGACATGTTGCTGATGCACCACCATTTGTACTTTATTTATTCGGCAGTCCCATAAGGGAGTTCATCATTTTCATTTTCTTCAAATTATTGGCCCTGGAGATCGTCCCACCTGTTTCATTAATGCTCTTCAGGGATGAAAATTTATGGTCCTTCCTTGGTCTAGCAGATACAGGCCACTATATATCGGAGCAGAATGAGGCCATACAACCCATCAGGCCTGCTCCACCACTTGCTCATGGTTGAAATGTTTCTCAACTCCAGTCTTCTGCCTTCTCCCTGTAACCCTTGATCCCCTCACCAATCAAGAGCTTTTCTTGCTCTGTCTTAAAGACACTCAACATCCTGACCCGCACGGCTCTCTGCAGCAAAAATATTTCACAGAATAACGCACATCCGGCCAAAGAAATGCCTGCTAAT
Organism: Chiloscyllium plagiosum; assembly: GCF_037043375.1. Lineage (NCBI taxonomy): Eukaryota > Metazoa > Chordata > Chondrichthyes > Orectolobiformes > Hemiscylliidae > Chiloscyllium > Chiloscyllium plagiosum. The sequence continues at coordinate 12,196,945 of NW_028270187.1, forward strand.
CTCCATTCTACAAGTTTTGTCCTTTCACACGTAAAATACTAGAGGAAGTTAGCAGATCTCACAACATATGTGGAGAGGGATGATCAGTGCTTGCCATGCCGCTTGTCAGCCTACGCCTGGATATTGTAGAGATCTCTTTGCATTTGAACATGGTCTGTCTCAGTATCTGAGCAGCGGTTAATGGTGTTGAACATTGTGCAATCATCAGCAAACATCCCACTCCTGACCTTATGCTGGAGGGAAGGGCAAGGGTGAAACTGCTGAACCGAATGTCTTGGACAAACCTGCAACATGAATAATTTAGCTGGTGTTCTGATCATTGAATTGAAAGGTAAAAGGGGGCTACTTTATTCAGATGAAATGTTTTGAAGGTAAATTGTTATTAAAATAAGATCAATATGGATGATATATAACAAAATATATTCAGATTATATTTAACATGAGTTAGAACAGAATGAATCTTCGACTGCCTCGGAGCTCCTTTAGACAACTGCAGTTCTATTTTCAGTACTCCACATTCTGGCCATTAACGCCGAAATAAACATCTTCAATAGACATTGAACATCAAGACGGAGCTTGGAGAATGTCATTTTCCAATACGCTTCACATTGTACATATCAGCTTAACTGCAATTCAACAAGGCAGCACACAACCAACCTCTCAAGGGCAACTGAGAATGGGTAATAATTGCTGGCCATGTGTACATTAAAAAAAAATCTAGATGTCTCAGGGAAGTGGCTAAAGACATAGTAACATGGGGAATGTGCAATCAGCTTTTCTTCTTCAAGTTTGTTCCTCAAATGTATAATAGCATATTATACAACATTTCAAATTTGACAAATTGCAATGGTGTAAACTCAGTATCGGCCTTTGAATGGGATTCAGACACATCCAAGCACATTAAATATTCCATTTTCATTTCCAGTCTTTATTTGTGATCTTAGACCATATAACGTAAGAGCAGAGATAAGGCGATTCGGTCCATCGAGTTTGCTCTGTCATTCAATCATGGCTGATTAGGTTTTACAACCCTATTCTTCCTCTTTCTCTCAGTAACCTTTTATCCCCACCCAATCAAGAACTCTGTTTTTGATATACTCAAAAAATGACCTCGAAAGCCTTCCTTGGCAATGAATTCACGGGTTCACCATTCTCTGGTTAAAGAAGTTTCTTCTTATCTCTGTTCTAAAAGGCCTTCCCTTTACCAATAGGCTTTTCCTTCGGGTCCTATTCTCTCCGGTCATTGAAAACATCTTCCCAATGTCCATTCTGTCCACGTTTTCCAATATTTTGAAAGTTTCAATAATTCCCCCCTCCCCCCCCCCCCCCATCCTTCTAAACTCCGTCGAGTATAGTCTCAGAGTCAACAAACTTTCCTCATATGTTAAGTCTTTCTTTCCTGACACCATTCTCGTCAACATCGTCTGGACCTTCTCCAGGGTAAATGCATCCTTCCTGAGGTATGGGACTCAATTTGCTCACAATTCTCTAAATATGTTCTGACCAGAGCATTATAAAGCCTCCAAAGTACATTCCTGCTTTTATATTCTAGTGCTGTTGAGGCGAATGACAACGTTTTATTAACCTTCCTAACTACAAACTCAACCTACAAGTTTACCTTCAGAGAAACCTGGACTAGGACTCCCAACACCCTTTGCACTTCAATTTCTGAATTTTCTTCCCATTCAGAAAATAGTCCATGCCTCTATTTTTCCGAATGTGCATCACAAGCCAGCTGTCCAGCCAACTGAGGTACAGTTAACTCCTGTGTGTAATCTGCCTGAGAGGCCTTAGGGCCTCACTTCTACACACTGCTTCTGTGGCGACAGCTAAACAATGTTGTATTTTTTGATGTGTAGCAATAACTTGACTCACACGAGTATGGGTAATCGAAATAGCTTTGGGAAACCACATGACATCTTATGTTGTCATCTCAGTTCCGGAAGGAACTTCCTCAAGACAGACTGTTATATTCAGACTAGTCAGAAAGTCAAGCAAAAAATGGCACCAACACACTGATCTCTCCATTCAAAATATTGGGTGGGAATTTCATCAGAAAATGTTTGCTTTTTCAATGCTTCTGGCAATTGGTGAGTTTCAGGTCTTTTAACACTTCGAAGATGACTCGAAGTAATAAGTTATTTTGCATAAATCAGGAACTGGTCAGTTGTGGAAGTTCATCAAAAGAGTTTAGCTAGCTGTATTTTTTTAACAAACACTTTCAATTATTACAGCTCAGTATTTTTTAAAAGTGAAACATTATTGTGTTTAATCCATTGATCGACCTTGTCTTCTTAAATTCCAACAAAGCTCGTTACAACCTTTTTAAAGATGAAGGAGGAGAAAAGGTGTATTCATCAAATTTGACCAATGTAAAAGAAAAGACAATGACAAGGGATACAGAAATACTTTTGTAATCGTGACTGAGTGTAAAGTGAACAAGACCAGATTCAATAACATAGAGAAAGGGGAGAGAGATGCCTTTATAAACATGATGAAATTCTAGCTGATGGATGAACTTACTTAGGTAAAACTAGTGTTGGTTTGATTTTTTACGAAGAGGTAGATCACAGTGAGGTGTCTGCAAATTGTGCAACTTTAATCAGAGAAATTAATTAAATGACTGAAGAGGAAACTGCATGCTAATGTGTGGTGAAGGGAAAGATAAACTGACTCAAATTGAGGGCAGAATAGGAGTGAATGTTACCATATGGTAGACTGAAGCAAATTGGACTTCTAGAAACTTCTCAGTGGTGGAGATATTGTATTGGCATGACTAAATATATTTAAATTGAGGCAGACAGTTTTCGGAATATTTGTTGGAGGGAAAGGGGATGTGAGATGATGGTACAATAATTGACAACTTTTCTGATGTATTCATATTCCTGCATTTGCAGCAATATCACTTTAAGAGTATTAGATTTGCCATGATTCTATTGAATGTGGAACAGGCTCGAGGGGCCGAATGGCCTACTCCTTCAACAATGTCAGCCAAATCATTGTAAAAGTTGTCGAGCTGTGGATTTAATCTTTTTCATAAAGTCAGAGTCATAGAGTTATACAGCATAGAAACAGGCCCTTTGTCCCTCCATGTCTATTCTGACCAACAAGCGGATTCTATTTTCTTATACTTGGTCCATAGCCCACAACGCCCTGCTATTTGAAGTGCTTGTCCAGATGCTGGTCAAATGTTGTGAAAGTATCTGCCTCCACCATCCTCTGAGCCAGGACAGTCCATCTTTCTTCCACCGTCTGGGAGAAAAAAAAATCCTGATCCCCTAAAGGCACTTATTCCTCACCTTAAGCTTATGCACTCTGGTCTTAGACTGGTCTGCCATGGGGAAAGGATTTGAACAATCCCCTCTGTTTCTGCCTCATTATTTTGTATTCTTCAAACAGATCCCCCTACTTTCCTCCACCCTTCGCAGCCTCTTTTTCCCCAGGAAAGACAAACTCAGCCTATCCAACCTCTCCTCAAAAAACTGAAAAATTCCAACCAAGACAGCATCCTAGTGAATCTCCTCTGCACCCTCTCCAGTGTTATCATGTCCTTACGATAGTGTGGCAAGCAGAACTGCACACAGTATTCCATCTGTGTTCTAACCAATGGTCTGTAAACTTGCAACAGGATTTTCCTGCTCCTATATTGTATAACCAGGTTGTCGCCCGTATGCGTTCTTCACAACCCTGGCTGACTGTGCTAACACCTTCAGGAAACACTAGACTCATAATGTCTCATGTTTGTGACGCCCTACGAGAAAAGCTTGCCTCCTCAGAATGATTCATTCATTCCTCCTTTCGGCTTTCTCCATACTCAGCAATTTGCAAACCATATTATTCAATTTAACCAGTCCCATGGCCTGTACTTACTTTTGTTGACAGCCTGTGTGGGATCTTATGAAAAGCCTTCTGAGAACTTATTACCTTCTCTCTTTTTCATTTACAGATGCTGCAAGGAATATGTTCAAAACGCTCCATCAGTTTTGTCAAGCATGATTCCATTTTAAGGAAATTTAACTAGTATTTGGATAGGCATATGGGCGAGAATAGAATAGTGTAGGTGAGACTGTAGGGCTTCAGATCAGTTCCATAGTTCAGCACAACATCGAGGGCTGAAGGGCCTGTACTGCGCTGTAATGTTCTATGTTCTATTAACACAACAATGTTGGCTCTAGGCAATTTTACCATTTTCTTTGCTCCATTCTCTTTCTAGATTCTCCCTATTAGATTCTCACATGGTCACATATTCACAAAGACCTTTTTTCCTTGCTATGTAAGCTTTTATGTTAAATATCTTCGAGTCAGCATGACCAGTTGTAGAAACTATAGATATAATGAAGATAGCCAACAATGGCAATTGATTTTGCCGTTTCTTCACCACCCTGTCATTAACTTCAAATCAGTTGAAGGTATTTATCAACCAGCACTCTCAGTAATTTTAGATCAACTGTCACTTTTTATTTGCCATAGCCTCTCTGAAATTTGTTTGGTGCCTTATATATTTATTTGCTTCACTTAAACCTGGATGATTTCCTGGATCATTTTGCTTGCGAGTTAACAGTTTGGCACACTCCTTACTAGAGTTTAGAAGAATGAGGGATGATGTCATTGAAACAGGTAGGATTCCAAAGGGGATTAATGGGGTCGATGCTGAGAGGACAAAACGGAGTTTAAATCAAAATAGTACCAATTGAAGACTGAGGTGCGGAGGAATTTATTTTCTCAGAGAATCCTGAGTCTTTACAACTCCTAGCTGAAATGAGCTGTGTGTGTGAATGGTGGGGTGGGGTGATGGGCGGGGGGAAGGGGGGCGCTGAGTCTGTTTGTATGTTTAAGGCTTTGTTTCATAGTGGAATTAAGCCTCATCGGGGAGAGGATGGGAAAATAAATGTGAGGAATGTCGGATCAGGCATGATCCTGCTGAATGGTGGAGCAGGCTGAAGGGTCGAAAGGCCTGCTTTGTATGGTCCAATGACCTTCTGCAAATCTGTGAACTACATTGTTCTCTTGATAATGAAATTTTGCTACCCTCATCAGTGATGGGTCCACATTTATGTTGTCTAAGTTGTTTTTCTTTCACTGTATCATTAAAAAAAATCTTTACCATCCATCTTTGTAGTCATCACTTGCTTGAATTTGTATTGATTTCCTTTCGACAACAATGTTTTGGTCTTCTTATGCTGGGTCCTCAATTACTCCCAATCTTCAGGCTTCCCGGTGTTTCTGGCAGTCTTACAATTTGTCTGCTTTTGAATGATGAAATTTAGGTATCTATTAAGAATCTTGCTAGATGCACAATTCCATTTGGATCTTTGTTCTTTCAAGGAATTTGCATCTGTTGTCGAACTTGAAGTGTTTCCTTATGAAGATTCCAATCTCCTATTTGCAAAAATTACTCCCGATTATCTATCCCTTCCATATCCATATTTCCTTTGTTCAGCTTTAAGATAAATGATGTAACATTCAAACTTGAAATGAAATTCTGTAATATTATTGTAACCACTTCACAGAATTCTACTACGTCATGGTCACAACATCTCATAAGCATATTTAAAGATCAGTTACTAATTAACCCTAAAATATTACGTCCAACCCAGTCTAATCCCAGATTGGCGCCTCAACGCACTAGGCCAGGAAAACATTTTGTTCACACTCTGCATAGTAATGCTGACTTGATAATTGTGTCTTCACATAAACTGTGTAATCGCTCGTTATTAATATATTACTGAATAGCAGTCCCTGTGTGCATTATAGAGAAGGACAGTGCCCAATACTTTTATATTAGCTATCACTTACTAATCCTTTTTACTTGTCGCAACATCTCTGAAATTTCTTTGCCACCTTGTGAGATATTCTGCATCATTTTCACCGGGATGATTTTCTGGATCATTTTTCTTGAGGGTTACGCAGATGTATCACAGAGAAGGGCGGTCACCACATGTGTTGTTTAACATAGAGGATAGCAGTCCCTTTATGTATTTTAGAGAAGATAACTCGCGTGGCAGGTGCATAGTTCCTTGAAAGTGGAGTCGCAGGTCGATAGGGTGGTGAAGAAAGACTTTCGCTTGATTGTCTTAATTGGACACAACATTGAGTACAGGCTTTGGGATGTATGTTTCTGCTGTACGGCACTTTGTTGAGGCCACTCTTAGAATACAGAGTACAATTCTAATCACCCTTCTATAGGAAAGATTTTGTTAAACTTGAATGGGTGCAGACAAGATTTCCAACTTTTAGAATGAAAAATACGTGATAACAGGTCAAGACGGATTGAGTTATAGGGAGATGCTAATAGGCAGGGGCTTTCTTTCCCTGCAGTGCTAGAGGCTGAAGGGTGAGCGTATAGGAGTTTATCAAATCATGAGGGGGATGGATAGCATAAACAATGAAGTTGGGATGGAGAATACAAAACTAGACCGCATAAGTTTAAGTTGAGAGAGGAAACATTATAAAATATTTTATTGCAAAGGATGAGCTGCCAGAGGAGGTGGTGCAGGCAGGTCCAATAACAACATTTGAAAGGCATCTGATGGGTAGGTGAACAGGAAGGCTTTAGAGGGATAGGGCCCCAATGCTGGCAATTGGGGCAAGGTCAGATTGGGATGTCTTGTTCTGTGGCTGTGCCTCTGTGACTCTATCCACATTAACTGCTCAGGGATTTGCACTGCTGCCTCATAACTCCAGGGAACTTGGTTTGATTCCAACGTCGGGGGACTGTGTGGAGTTTGCTCATTCTCTCTGTCTCTGTGTGAGTTTCCTCCCGCAGTTCAAATATGTGGAGATTAGGTGAATTGGCCGTGCTAAATTGCCCATAGTGTTCAGGGATATGTATGTTTGCTGCATTAGTCAGGAGAAATGCAGGGGGTAGGAGGAATAGGTCTGGATGGGATACTCTTCGGGGGATCGTTGTGGTTTTGTTGGGCCAAATGGCTTGTTTCCACACAGTAGGGATATTGTGGTTCTAGAATTCTATGAACAGTTAATGGAGAATTTCAGGCAAGCCTATACAGGAAAGTAACACACTCGGAGCAATTAGTTAACTGCAGAAGCAATCATACCAACCCCAACAAATGGAGCTGCATCAGGACATTGTTGAAACTGGACACAATACACTGCAGCAACCAGGAACATCAGAAAAAAAACCCTGTACAGCATATTCAAGATGAACAGATACCCAATAAACACGGTCCGCCGATTCCAGAACAACTATCCTAAAGAAGTAGACACAATGCGCCCAGAAACTCTAGCCACAGTACCATACATCAAGGACATATCTGAAATTACCATCTGACTACTTCTACCCCTTTGCATCATGTTAACCAATCTACCAACACACTGAAACAGCGGCAGATGAACCTAAACTACCTGATATAAACAACCAACAAAACGAATGTTATTTGCAAGAGACCATGCAAGGGTTACAACAAACACTATGGCGGACAAACAGGCAAAACACTAGTCAATAGGATACATGAACATCAACTAGCTACCAAAAGACATGATGCACTATCATTAGTATCCTTACATACAGACAAAGAAGCGCACAACGTCGACTGGGACAACACATCCATCCTAAGACAGGCTAAACAGAGGCACGGACAGGTATTCCGAGAGACCTGGCATTCAAACCCGTACTCCATGTATAGACACATTGATTTGGGCCCCATTTACCAACCTCTGAGAAAACAAAACCTGGAAATGACATCACCCACCTTAAGAGACCAAGACACATAAATAGAAAGTGGGACATAACACCAACACTTTACTGGAGGCTCACTGGTGATGCTACCTCGTATGGTGACGAAGCATCTGAAAATAAACCTTCCAGCTCAGCAAGCAAACAGTCCCAAGGAACCTACTTTTAAATGTGTAAGTGCTACTCTGGATTGCCTGAGTAAAAAGGAATACCATGAAACATTCAAGATATCGGTGCATACTTTACAAGCACCACTTTACAAGAACCAGGAGCCTTTAGAAAATAGTAGTCCAAAGACTATCCAACCTATCCTCCATCCTATCCTTGTAAGCTTGCATTTCCTATGACTAAGCCATCTAGCTTGCACATCTCTGGAAACTGTGAGCAATTTAGCGTGGTCAATCCACCTAACCTGCACACTTTCTGACTGTGGGAAGTAACACTATTAGAAACGGGGAGAAGGTACAGACACATGCAGACAATCAGCTAATTCAGAGTTCGAACGTGGATGTCAAGCATTGTGAGGTAGTAGTGCTAACCACTGAGCTGTCAAATCACTCGATTAAGATCATTGTGATACTCAGGGCTATGGGGCAAACTGTGACAATATTGAATAAACAGAACTTTTTTAAAACGAAACTAATGTCAAGTTATATGGATTGAGTCAGAATCATTGAATTTTGCAGTACAGAGGACGTCCTTTCGTCCATTCGGACTGTACACCGAAAATTCCACCAATACACGCACTCTTCCCTACTTTCTCGCTCTAACCATCCATACTCTTGAATGTTATGACACTTCGAGTGCTCGTCAAAGTATATTATGAAAGTTGGGCGGTTTCACTCCTCAATAACACTCCCAGGCCCCCATCATCTGAATGAAGCAATCCTACAATCTCTCTAACCCGCCTGCTCTTCACTTTAAAATGATGCCCCATTTGTTATTAACTCTTCAACGAAGGAGAAGAGCTGCTTCCTGTCGCCCCATCCAGAACCCTCAGAATCTTAAACATCTCTTTGAGGTCCCATCCCAAGCAACATCCTAGTGAATCTCCACTGCATTCCTCTCTCCATAAGACTTTCCATTCTAGATTTTAATTATTGAAAATTCCATCATCTCGTATGAGTGGGATTTGAACTGGGATCCTGCAAGCACGAGCCATGTTGCTGGATTAATAACCTCATGATGATACTACCCAGCCATCACCTCCCAAACTGAGATGGCTAACTGTTTCTAACTGGCACAGACTGCATAGAGCGGTTGGTGTTTCTCTGTCCTCTGTCCATTTATGATCTAACTGTCACTCTTACCTTGCAGCGTGAAGTCGACATTGTCGCGGGTCACGTTACAAATTGTGTTTTTGGTTCCCTGTTTTTTGCTGCACAGTGATACTCCCGACATTGTCTCTCTGGAATGAATGAGTAACCAGCTCACCACCAACAGCAGTCACATGGTAGTTTGCACTGCCGTTTCTTTGCAGCACATTGTCATGTTACCAAAGGAACTGGGGCTCAGTGCCTTCCTTCACTAATCACTGGAGAACCAGGCTCTCTCCAGAATGTATCTCTCTAGAATGTAACTCTGTCCCATTAGTGCAGAAAATCAGCACAGCATCTGTGACAGGAACTGCGGAGGATACACACCGAGATTAAAAACCACGCAGTTCGTCCATTGGTTGGGAATATCAGTTGGAAACAGTTTGATGTAATGATTTTAAAAAGAATTCGATGCGGTCAAAACTAATGTAGAATTTTATTTCGCTATAACTGTCAACACCTGACGATTATCATTGAGGTACAATCTAACCACTACTCCCTGATGATCAATTGTGTTACCATCACTCAATTTTCTCACTGTCAAAATCCTGAAGATTAACATTAAGAGAGAATCTAACCAATACCTTCTTTATGTTCAATGGTGTTGCTTATCACTGAATCTCACACTTTAACATCCTTGGGAAGGGTTACCATTCTGAGAGTAATAGAGCCATACAACATTTTGGCACATTGATTATGCGCCAGCAGCGACTACCATTAAAGGTATGTTAATCCCAATTTCCTGTACTTGTCTCATGTTGTTGAATGTTTTCATCCAAATACATCAGAGTGTTTGTAAGGTTTCCACACTCTACTACCTTTGACGCACCAAGCGAAAAAGATTTTTCCCAAATCCTCTCCAAATCTTTTGTCCCTTGTCCTAAAACTATGCCTGCTTTTGATTGACCACTCAACAGAGGGGAGCAACTGCTTTGTGTTCACCATGCCCATTCCACTCATAATCTTTTTCACCATTATTAGGTCCCCGCCTCAGTCTTCTCTCCTCGAAAGAAAATAATCCAGGCCCATCCAGTCTCTCCTCATAGCTCAGTTGCTCCATCCAAGTCAACATGCTAGTGAACCTCCTCTATAAACCCTATATTACTTTCACATCTTTCCTTTAGTGAGGCAACCAGAAATGCACACAAAACTGTAGAATCTAAAAATAAAACTGCCATTGATGATCAATGCTGATAACTATCAACAACTTGGGAGTTACGATTGAGAGACAAAAACAAGCCTTCGCCCACTTGGTGTTCAATGGCGCTATTGTTACTGAAACCTCACCACTGTCAACAACCTGGGATTTATCATTGCCCACAAATTAAACTGGCCGAACTAAATAAATACTGTTGCAGTGACAGCAGGTCAGATACTGGGTATCTTGCAGAGAGAAATTCACATCGTTTTTCTAGAATACCTGTCCATCATTGACAAAGCAAAAATCAGGATGGAATATTCCTCTGGAGGGGTGCAGCTCCAACAACACTTGAGTGGCTCAACATCATACAGGGACAAAGGAAGCTCCGGTTGATTGGCCCCAACCACAGAAACATTCATTCCCTTCACCACTGATGCTCTGCAGCAGCAATATTTTCCATCTACACAATACATTACAAAAATTCACAAAGGATTCTCAGACACTAACTTCCAAACACATGACCGTATCCATCTAGAAGGTGAAGGGCAGCAGATACAGGGGAGCTCCACCCGCTATAGTTTCCCTCTAAGCAAATCACCACCCTGACTTGGAAATACATGGGCTGTTCCTTCAGTGTTGCTGGGACAATATCCTGGAATTCCCTCCAGAAGAGCTCCAGAAGACCGACAGCAAATTGACTGTATTGGTTTGAGACAGCAGCTCACTGCCACCTTCTCAAACGAGCAACTGGGGGATGATGTGGGCAATAAACGTTGCGTTGCGAGTCAATAAATCACCCTCAGAGGTATTGCCTGATCCTGTCTGGCCTGATCCATAGGCTACAATCAGTGAAGATTATGGAAAATATTTCATCCTCACTAACACTCAACACTGGAGCCCCACGGGGTGCTTACACAGCCCCCTACTGTACACCCAGGACTGCGTCGTGAAATACCAGACTAATGCCATTTACAAGTTCACTGAAGACACCACCATAGCGGTCGAATCTCAGATGGCGACGAAACAGACTACAGACGGGAGGTGGCAGACCTGGAAAAATGTTGCACTCAGAACAACCTTGCTCTCAATGCTGCCAAACCCAAGGAACTCATTACTCACTTTGGACAGGGTGTTACTCATCCCTCCCCCATAGATTAACAGCTCAGCGGTGGAACGTGTGCAGAGTATCAAGCTTCTGGGGGTGGTCATCAACAACAAGCTTTCTTGGGCTCTTCATGTGGATGCACTGGTTACAAAGTCCCCACAACGTCTCTTTTTCCTCAGGCATCTGTGGAAATTTAGAATAACGGCGAATACCCTTGCCAACCTTTATCGGTGTGCCATCGAAAGCATTCTGTCTAGATATATCACGACCTGGTATGGAAACTGTGCCATTCAAGATCGGAGACAGTTACGGAGAGTAGTGCACAGGCCCAGCAAATCACAAAGGTCAACCTATCATCTATCGAATCCATCTACCAGGCCGGCTGTCAAGGAAAGTCTGCCAGCATTCTTATAGATCCATCCTGCCATAGCAATGCTTTTCTGCAATCTCTACAATCGGGGAGAAGGTACAGAACCCTGAATACACGGACCAGCCAGTTTGAAAACAATGTCTACCCTACTGTTTTTAGAATACTGAATGGACTCACAAACTCTTAACATTCGCCTGCAACTGTCTTTTGTTTTTGGCCGCTGTTTACCTATTATTTACTTAACGATGCTATTTAACTAAGTGATCTGTCTGCATTGCTCGCAAGACAAAGCTTTTCACTATGCCACGGTACACATGATAATATATTCAATTCAATTCAACTGACACTCAGAAGAGTAACTTACCCAGGCCTATTCTCCTACTTTATTATCCTATATTTACCCCTGACTATTGCACCTAACCTACACATCCCTGAAAAATATGGACAATTTAGAATGGCCAGTTTACCTAACCTGCAAATCTTTGCATTTTGTGAGGAGACCAGAGCACCCAGACAAAACCCACATAAACATGGGGAGAATGTTCAGACTCCACTCAGACGGTCATTTGAGGCTAGAATTCGACCCGGGTCCCTAGTGATGTGAGGCAGCAGTGCTATCTACTGAGCCACCGTGCCAGGCCTTTCTTAAGGGGGGGGGTGGTGTTATGAAGATTGGGGTTACTGTTACTTTAAGAGCGTTAAAATCTAGCAGTGAAAACACCAAGCGTTCTCAATATGATACAACATAACGTGTTGTCCCGTTACTGGAATAGCTACGGTAACTCTTTGTCTGCAGACAAAAACAGATTTTAATTAGGCCAATCAGTTAAATTATAACTCCAAAAATGCCAAACTCCAATCCAATTTTAATTTAGTATATTGACAATCTTAAAAGGCAATGACACAATCCGATGCTTTGGGGCATTAGACCAGAGAAAGTTGAACAGTTGGAGGAGAATTGCCAGCCCAAAAAAAATTATCTTAAAGGTACCTTTATCGATCAATAACCTGTGATGTAAAATCTCCAAAGAAAAGAAAACCGGAATACAGAGAAGAACAGAAAGCTGCCTGGTTTTGAGATAAGAAGTTGTATTTTGTAAAACTTAATCAGGAGTTTCGTCAGACTAGTATTGCAGAATAGGAAGGTAAAGGATAGGTTCGAGAAATGAGTTATAAATAATTGCTAGTTAATTATTCTCTGTTAAAGTCGTTAAGTCTTACTTTAACTAGTTATGGCCTATCAAAATTTCGCAGATTACTGCACGGGATAAATCTCTTCTGTGTTGCTGCTTTAAAACATGCAAGAGAGTTTACCCCGTGTCTTAACAGTATTTTATTGAATTTGTTTATTATAATATAACTCCGACAGATTACAGTGATACTGAATATATCCTTCAACAATCCGAATGCATCCTGATGAATTTAAGTTCCTACACGAAGACATTTATTTACCTTGTATACAATCGAAGTTCAGAGATCAACTCCAAAGCATGATGAAATACAAAGGAACTCAATTACTCAACTAATTGCCAAAGAAAACCAAAAGATGGTTTGAGTGACAAGATTAACAATACCTTGAGCCATTTTTATAGAACTGCAGTGAAAGATTATTTGGATTAACATTTTTTTCTCTTAATATTCAACAAAGGATAGATTTGATTCACTTAAACAGTTGTTCGCCAGATTGTTCTTTAAGTTAGTGAGGCAATCATACGAGAAGACATTGTGAAAGCTAAGTCTAGAATCTGCAAACCTTCGAAGAATGACTGCTGATATCATCGAGTCAAGGAGTCGAAGAGTCACAGAGTCCTGCAGCACGGAGACAGGCCCTTTGCCCCAAACTCTTTCATGCTGACTGAAATATCCTTCAACGCTAAGCACATTTCCCTGCACTTGTCCCTTATCCTTCCCGAACTTCCATCTCCATATATTTGTCCAAATGCCTTTAAATATTGTTAATGTAATCACCTAATCAATTCTGCCAGCAGATCATTCCACATACGTACCATACTTTGTGTAAAAAAAATCCTCCTCGAGTTCACTTTTATTCTTTCCATGCTAACCTTAAACAGATACCTGCCAGTTCTCAGTTCCCCAACCTTGGGGAAAATACTGAGTGCATTCACCCTTTCAATGCCTCTCACAGTTATATATACCTCTGTGCGATCCTACCTCAGTCTCCTACGCTCGAAACAAAATAGTTATTGATTGTTCAACCTCTCCCTATAACTCAGACCGTTGAGTTATTCCAATATCCTTGTTAGTTTCTTCTACACGCTTTCCAGTTTAATAACATCCTTCCCATAGCAACGTGACCAAAACTGAACACAGTACTACAAGTACGGCCTCACCAACGTCCTTTACAACTGCAACATAGCCAACTCGTCCATGCCGACCAGGTATCCTAACCTAATTTAGTCCCATTTGTCAGCATCTTGACCATATACCTCTAAACTCTTCTTATTCATACTCATATCAAAATGGCTATTAAACGTTGTAACTGCACCAGACTCCACCACTCCCTCTGGCAGCTCATTCCATACACGCACCATCTGCTGCTTTAAAAAGTTGCCCCTTTGGTCCGTTTTTCCCTCTCACGCTTAACCTATGCTCCCTAGTTCTGGACTACCTCAACCTAGGGAAAATACCTTGTCTATTTACACTATCCATGTCCCTCATGATTTTATAGACCGCTATAAGGACATCCTTCAGCCGCCAACGCTCCAGGAAAAAACAACCCCAGCCTATTTAGCTTCTTCCTGTAGCTCAAATCCCTCTACCCTGGCAACATTCGTGTGAATATTTTTAAACCATTTCAAGCTTCACAACATCCTAAATCGTACGACAAACATCCTTCAACTATTACCTCTGCTTTCGACCGTCAAGGGAGTTATCTGTCCAACTTGCAAGCTCCCCCGGATTCCATGTGACTAGTCGTCCAGGGCAGCCGACCATGTGCAACTTTACCAAAGGACTTACTGAAATCAATATTTCTGCCGCCCTGCCCTCGCCAACATCTCTGTTCACTTCTTCAAAGAACTCTAACAAATTTGTGAAGCATCATCTTACTGCAAACAATACAATATTTACACGATCTTCCATTATTTGTTTCCTATTTTAATTGTTCTTTATAAATCAACCCATTCTCCCACTTTCGTAGCTTAATTTTCATTTATTACTCTCTCTTACGTTTTTGTTTTTGACTGATTATGTACACCAACTTTCTCTGTACACCTCCTCTTTGTGTGTCCATCCGATATGTAAAAACATTTCTAAGATTTTCATTTGTAATGCGTACTCGACTAATACTACACCAGTTACTCTGTCCCTCTGTCCACAGATTCTGGCAGACCCACTGAAGTTCTCCTCTGTTCTACACTGTTTTTTCAGTACTTCCAGGTCTGGCCAAGATAGATGGAAATAGAATGTTGATCTGTCTGCAGTTCGGGAACAAGGACATGTTTTCTGTTGTTTCTACTCCCCTGCTTTCTATACGTGTTTTAGAGGATGTAAATATCTATATGATAGAACAATAGCTTATTTCTTTAAAAGAGAGGTTTACTCTGTTTGTTTCTGTTAGTTACTCAATGATACTTAGAAACAGCTCCATTCGTGGGAGCATGGTTCGCCATTCATTAACTCAGGTGATGCACCTTCTTGTGGAATATTTCTGATCTGATAGAGGAACCTTAGTGCTGTCACAGAAAGCAGCTTAAAAGAATCAGAACATTTATTTAAAAGTTTCCTGCTTCTAATCACTTTTTCTTCTGTTCTTGTATCACTAATACGCTCTCTGTTTATGGAGGAGGACCCTCCATAAATTAGAAGATGAAGTGCTTTATTTTGTCATTTATAGGTCTTTTCCACTGTCTTGCCACTGTACACAAAAAGGCGAAAAAATAAACCTTGGCCGATAGTTCATGCACTCCTTCGTCTGTGACTAAAATTGGTTAAATGGATCACCTTCTCTAATGTGCGCTTCAACTGTGTTGGTTTAAGTTGTCACTATATTCATTTTATTCACAGGTATGGAAAGAAGATTAGAAGAGGATATGGCCACAGTTACAACTTTATAGTTCCAATAGAAGCATAATCATAGAATGGTATTTCATAATCCATGTCCCCATCTTGCCTATCACTGACTTTGAGTGCGAGTCTCCTATCCGATTGGCATAGCTCACTTTGCAGAACATATAGAAATGAAGCATCCCAAACGTCTTAAGCATCAGTAAATTCGAAGATCATCTCCTCAATATCATTTTCGAGTGAGTAGTAACTGCTGCGCTAGGAGATAGTGAGGACTGCATATGCTGGAGAATCAACATCAATGAAGTATGGAGGTGGAAAAGGCACAGCAGATCACGCAGCATCTGAGGAGCAAGGTATCAGCATGTCAACATAGGAGGAAGGGGTATAAGAATTAAATAAGAGGGAGAGGCTGGTGCTCGGGAAAAGAAGGTGCAATGGTAATAGTTGGGAGAAGGTAGGAAATTATTAAGTACAGGTCGGTGGTACATTTGGAGTGGATAGGTGAGAAGGAGGTTCGACAGGCATGTCAGGCCAAGAGGGTTGAACTGAATCAGCGGGTTAAATCTGGGATAGGGTGCGGGGGCGGGGAGATAGTTTTAGACACTAGTGAAATCAAGGTTGTAGTTGTAGACTCCCAAGGCAGATGATGAGATGTTCCTCTTCGAGTTTGCAGGTGTGTTTGAAATAGGCATCAGTGTTGAGTCATTTGTCAGAGACGATGATAGACAGGTCCAGGATGCAGAGGGAGGAGACAAGATGGTTCAAGTAAATTTGAGGTCTGGGTGGGACGTGTTGGCGTAGTGGATGAACTGTTCAAGCTTCTCGTGGGTGCAGGAGGCAGCACCGATGCAGTGATCAATGTAATGGAGGAAAAGATGGCGAATTGTGCCGGTGGAGCTATGGAAGAGGACCTTTTTATGTGAATCCTACGCAGCGACATGCATAGCTGGGACACACGTGAGTACCCATAGCCAGCCTTCTGGTTTATCAGAAGTGGGTGCATTGCAAAGAGAATTAGTTCCACCAATTGAATGAATGTGTCGGTGGAAGGGGACTGGATTGGTCGGGGGAAAGGAAGAAATGGACGGCGTTTATGTCTTCCTCATGGGGCTAGAGGTATAAAGGAACTGGATGTCCATGAAGAGGATGAGGCATTGGAGGCCGGGGAATTGAAAGTTATGGAGGACATGCAGGTTGTGAGTGGTGTCCCGGATACAAGTGGGGTGCTCGTGGACCAAAGGGGACAGGATAGAATCGAGATACGTGGTAACAATTTCGTTGGTTCGGAGCAGGTAGAGACAATCGGCCAACTGGGTACTCAGCTTTGTGAAATGTGGATAAAACATAGAACCTGCAGTACAGGGTTAGGGAACTATGAGGTTTGAGGCTGTGGATGGGAGATCCCCTGAATTGATGAAGTTGTGGATAGTTTGGAATATGAAGGCTTCATGATGAGAGGAGGGGTCATGGTCGAGGGTTCAGTAGGAGGAGGTGACAGCACTTTGGCATCTGGCTTCGACGAGGTAGAATCGGTGCGAAATACTATGACTGTGCACCCACTTTGTCCACTGGTTTGATGGTGCTGTTGGGGTTGGAGTAGAGAGATGGGCGTGCTGTGTTGCGATGGTGAGAAGTTGGATCGGGTCAGAGGCTCAGACAGATTGAGGCAGTCAATGTCGTAACGGCAAATGGAGATAAAGAGGATGAGAGAGCATACGAGGCCTGAAATGGGTGTCCAATAGGATGGTGTATGTTGGAGGCAGGAGAATGGGTCTTTGGAGGGAGGATGGGAGTCATGATTGAAAAAGGAAACATGGAGATGGGGGCGGTGGAAGTAAAGTAGGGGCAGCGCACACAGAATTCAGTGACATGGCGACATAGTGGTATGAAGGTAAGGCTTTTAGTGAGGACTAACCATTCATCCTCAGCTGGGTCCTGGTGTGGAGCTGGAGACACGCTCTGGAGGTGGGTGCTGGTCATGTGACCGCCGTTGACGTTGTGAGTGACGCCATCAAAATACGTGACGGTTGTATTTGGTGGGGTGGTTGTGATGTGTTCGGTCGCATCTACGGGGAGAAATTAACTTCCCATCACTTTAATAATACTGTGCCAAATTTAAAACTTATTGATTACCTGTAAATATGTTTAGGATACACTAAGTGTTTCAACGTTTTTTTAAATAAATGTCAATTTCTCACTTACTATGAAGGCGTTCAGTGTCGCAGTGACTGGCTGAAATGCAAGTATCTCCCCCAAGGACATTGAGTGCCAGTTTTTCTCTTTATGACCATCAGATAAATTTCATGTCTTGAGTCACTTTTACTCAAATTGTGCACTTTACGCTAACTGGCTATAACTTTCTGGAGGATGTGCGACAGCCTCTCAAGTGGAAGAGAACTCCTTGACCCCACCATTAGGCGAAACCTTTCTCTTATGCAATGTCTGGTCCTTCCTGGCTTCTCGTTCTCTTGACACTCATTCCATCTGAAGAGAACAGTGTGAAAATGTTGAGGGAATTCCTAATGTTCAGAGTTCTCTTTCATTCAGAAACTGTACCCGAAGTAAGTGTGTGAAGATGTGAAAATATATAGTTGAAATGGGCAAAGATAGAATCACGGAATGATGCAGCACCAGACGTGTCTATTCGACTCATTTAGATATACTCTTTGAAAGAGCAATCGAATATTTTCCACTCCCCCTACTTCTCCCAGTATTTTTTTCTGTCAATTCCCTTTAGACTTCTGAATAATTGCCCACTATGCGGGCAGACACTGCTACTTACTAGTTCGTTTAGAGGGATTTCTTTCTGTGCAAGTCACACCGCATGTCAAAATATAGGGGCATCTAAGAGTTAGGAAGGTCCATGGACTGTCGGCTTTTATTTCAAAAGGATTGGTCATGAGGAGTAAGGAATACATTGCTGTGACTGCTTTACTGAGGCAACGCCAGGAATACAATCAGTCACATCTATCCTTAGACTGAATTTAAATATGTTCTGCTTTCAGGAGAACATTAAAACGAAAGAAACGCAGAACTTAGAAGCAGGAAAAGGCTATTCACTCTTTGAACACATTCCAACATTTGATATGATCATGCCTGAACCCCTATCTCAACACCATTTCCTCTCCATATCTCAGCCCTCACTTGCTGACCCAATAATAATATTCCCCTTCCGTAGGGTAAATTCCAACTAGAACAGTAATATTGAAATAAACAATGCATTTCCTGAATGTTTGGCCTACACAACTTTCTGTAGTCGAGAATTCCATACATTAACCATCCTCTGAGTGAAGAAAGTTCTCTTAGCCTCTGTTTGGAAAAGCTTATTCCATTTCATAAGACTGTGGAATTTGCATCGAGAATTCCGTACCAGGGGAAACAATCTGTTTCTATCTCGTGTTTTTAGCACTATTAGATTTTTATATATTTCAGTTAGAGCACTACATTCGTGCCAGCAGTGTACTGAACTGCACTCCCTTTATGATAAGGATGTGCTTTCTTAGGTGTGAAGACCAAACCAGCAGTAAGATTTCTGAACTCAAATCCTCTTCTTATGAAGGTCTGCTGCATCTGTCTGTTTATTTTTATGGACTGATTCAGAAGGATACAGAGAATACGAGCCAATACCGAGACAACCCGGCAGACTAGTGAAGTGGACAGACACACGGCAGTCTACTGATACGCTCAGAAAGCTGCAGTGATTAATTTCAGATGGACGTCTGAAGAGAGGTCGGATAAATTAAATAGAGCCAATATTAAAGTGGGTGCAAGTTCAGAGGCTCAGCAGGAATTTCATCACATTACCGCTTGCGTTCAGAGTCAGTGGGACTTAAAATTGATGAAGGGTGTGTGCCCAAAACGTCGACTTTCCTCTTCCTCGGACACTTTTCCAGCGTCACACGTTTAGACTCGGATCTCCAGCATTTGCAGTCATTGTTTTCTCAGTATTTGTTACCTTTGTTAATTTGCAACCAGAAAAATAGAAAACAGTTAATTTGTAGTTGCAGTGCCGGGAGCTATTCAACTCAGTGGGCCCTCGGAGTCCTCGCTTTTTGACACTGCTATTGTCTTTTGTTGTCCATAGCGCACTCTCTCTGTTTGCCTGTATACAACTTGCTGGGTCTCCCACCGTGACAACGCTGTCAGAAAGCATTTGAAGGTCCTTAAATGGACCCAAAAGGGGGAGGGATTCGACATTAGGCACACTCATTTCCTTCCGCACATTTCTTCGGCACATCATCGCAAAGGATGAAAAAAACTGTTTTGTATCTCCAAACTCATTCTTTGAAGAACTAATCAACTACGCAACGTGCGACATTCAGATGCTTTAATTTCATCTCGAACAAAAACTGCTTACTTTGCAGTGGTGTATGGAGTCCAGTAGAGGATAGCACAGCATCATTTTAAATGCAAGAGGAAAACAGATTGAGAGAGAAAGAGAAGACAGACAGAGAGACCGAGAAGCAGAAAAAGAGAGATTGAGGCATTAAGCCCCATTTCAATGGATTCAGCCCTAAAACAACACGGCCCACCGTTGCACAGAAACGCAGACACAAAGATACATGCAAACATAGATAGACACACACATAAACAGATGTACACACACAGAAGTAGAGATAGACAGAATGAGATAAATGAGAAAAGTAGAAATGCACAGACATAGAAACAAACACAGACACACAAACAAACCAATATAAACGTGCAGCTATTAGAGTCAAAGACAGATATACATGGACTCATGCAGACACTTATTCATAGGCGCACACACACACACGTTTTCATGATGGATAAAGCCGCTCTGATTTACCAGAGGGAGTGTGTATAACTCTCAAGGTCAGTGAGTAAATTAAGTGGAATGCAAGGCTCCGTCCTTCCCACATTGGAGTCCGGTCCCCTGAAGAAAAATAATTGAGTTAGCAGAGCAGGGTTCCCAATCCACAGGGCTATCAGAACGCACAGTCAGAGAGAAGAAAAGGAGAGGGGGCAAGAGGGAGAGAGATAGCGAGAGAGGGAAAATGAGAGAGAAAGGAAGTAATGATGGCTAAGGAAAGAGAGAAGAAGAGAAGAGTAGAGACAAAGTGGGAAAGGAGTTATGAAGGCAGGAGAACAGAGGGAGGGAGAACGTGCGGAAAATTCTGAAGAGAAAGTAGAGGAAAGAACGATATGAACATTTCAACGAAAGAGAAGTATTGAGGACATTGGGAGAGATACAGAATGGCAGGGCGATAGAGTGTTTGACGGTGAATGTCTGAATTCTGGATGAGTGTGCTGGAAAAGCACAGCAGTTCAGGCAGGATCCGAGGAGCAGATTTTAACTGCTCCTCGGATGCTGCCTGAACTGTTGTGCTTTTCCAGCACCGCTAATCCAGAATCTGGTTTCGAGCAACTGCAGTCATTGTTTTTACCTAGGTGAATGTCTGAAGGAGACTGGGTGTTGGAAGGATAATCAATGAAAATGATATAATCAGAAGGGGTTCGAAGTAGGAGAGTGGGAAAGAAGGAGATTCTCACTGTCCGTGGGAGAATGGGGGGGAGGGAGATGTGAAGTGCGAACCTGAATTTTGTGTCATCAGAGGTATAAACAAGATCAGAGTTAGTAAAACCAAATCCTGAGCTCAGCCTGTTCCTCTCTTTTTTCCCCGAGAACCAGCACTTGGTGCTGGGTCTGTCTCTTTCCAGCTCAGTTTTTTAAACATAAACTCAAAACAAAAAATACTTTGTCCTGCAGATTATCACATATTTATGAACATTTTATAATCTCTCCAAACTGAAGTTAAAGATACAGTATGTGAAATGTTACCTTTTCCCACTGGCCCCCGAGTCGAGGGAAAATTGAAATGTGTTTCCAAAATCTGTGCATTAAATATTGGCCAAACATGAACTGCACACAATCTGTTCTCATAGTGACAGATTGCCTCATTGCAGTAAATTTAAAATGAAACGATAAATTCCAGGGTTGACTGATCAATTAGTGAATCAGATGTATTGATTCATTTGGGTTAAAGAGCATTTAAGCACATTCTTCAGCTGCTGTCTGAACTTGGTCTGGGTGACAGCATAAATCGCAGTGTTTGTACAGCAACTGAGGAGCTGCAACATGTAACCTATTTCCTGCACAAAGCGATGTAGGTACAAAGACTCGTATCCAAACAAATACATTCGGTTCCATATGGAAAACACCATTAACATTGACCACGAAAGGATGAAATTGGCCGACAGTACAATCAGTAAAATGATGGATTTTCTTCGGCTCTTCATTTCCGTGTCTCCTCGAGAATCTCTATTGCTGTGAGCCTGGAGTCTCCTGCGGGCTCTGCTTGTCACTACAATGTATCTGACGGTGAAAATATTGAGCAACAGAATTAGGAGAAATGGAAGAGTTGGTGTTAGAATATAGTGGAGGAACTCGATTATGACCCAGACGTGAGAATCATAAGAACCGAAAGTAACAGCACAAAACCAGGGGTAGTTCACCAGCCAATATGAACCTGTGAGCATAAAATACCAGAAAATGTTCTTCAAACTGCTCAGCACAGTCACTGTTCCCAGAACTACAGACGCCATTTTCTCTGTGCAATATTTACTTTTCAGCTTCTGGCAACAAATGGCCACAAATCGATCAAAGGTGAAAGAAACAGTGAACCAGACAGAACAGTCAGTGGCTGCATAAAGCAGAACTGCGTGGATATTACACACTGGGATGGAATAGAGGAAATAAAACTTTTCCCGATAAACGATTGGAATGTGTCTCAATGTGAGGTCAATGATAACAATTAGTAGATCCGCCACTGCCATGGCCACCAGGTATCGACTCACACATGTAGACAATCCACAATTTTTATATATCAGAACGAAGATCGTGATTATGTTAACTGCAAGGAAGGAAAATAAACAAATTATGTCTCAGCCTGGAGTGAAAAAAAAAACACTTTGATTGAGGACATTTGAGATTTTCAAATGAAAGAGGAAGGTCTGCGTTAGTTCAACAAAATGTAACGGTCCTTTGCCAAACACAAACACACACACACATGAGAAATGGTAATGTCGAGAAAGATCCTCTGCAGTCATCTCTCAAGCGCTGACATAAGGCAATTCTTTACAGTTCCTTTGTTGGAGAGTGAAAATGTTATTATCCTGAAGGATTCTTTCCCTATTTTCTTGACAACAAACTGAGTTTGAACATTTATCTGTTTTAATCTATATTCTGGCTGATCCTTTGTGGTGAAGAAATATAAATGCAAGGAAAACATATTCAGGCCTTTTACTGCATGGGGATTTGGAAACGTTGTGTTCTGGAAGGGGGTCTTTTCCCTTGGTATCTTAACTTTTATTCAATTAACTGATGTCCCGCCTTTCAACAATAGAATCAGCTTTATAATGTTATGGAAAATATTCATTGAGGAATATTCTGAGTAATGTTGGTTATGGAACATTTTGGGTAATATCAGTTATGGAATATTCTGCAGAATATTTGAGGCAATTCCTAGTGTCAGGAAAAGCCTGTCCATCCCATTGAGTCACACACAAACAACAGCAGAGTCAATTTTTCTTTTTCAAGACTACATGAACATACGACTCAGGTGCATCATGAGGCGATTCAGCCCTTTAAACGTGCTCTACCATTCAAAAATATTGTGGCTGATTTGATTGTGTCCTGCGATCCGTATTATAGAAATGACTGTCATTCAAACCCTGGGTCCTTGTCTCTGAGAGGACAGGACTCGGGCATTTATTCACACTGGTTTTCTCCAAGCCTCGGCGCAGGAGTAATTTTCGCGAGGATGGACTCACCAAACAATAAAGTTGTTCAGCTTTCCACTTTCATGTCATTTTAGAAGTATTTTACATCGACTAATCAAAAACGTGTCCTTATTTTATTTTTATCGATGTCCACTTACATTTAGTATGGCTAATTATTTCATTTGAGTCAAGTGATTGCATTTAATCCATCGCAGCAATTACTTACTACGCTAATTGTAAATAAAATGAAACAAGAGGATCTGTTTCGGTAATAACTCGGCACAAAATGAAGGAGTACGACTTTAAGTGTTATTATCCTTGGATCAATATCTGAGCTATGTGCAAATTGACATAGGAATTAGACAACGAGGATGTGAATGCGTGGCTAAAAATGTAGTGCATGAAGTAGTGGTTGCATTTCGTATGACTTTTGCATTAGAGTTGGTATAGAAAGGAATTGTATCACTGAGGCAGACTTTACCTGAACCGATCTGGGATCAGGATCTCAGCGGTAAAGTTGGACAGGGTGATCACAGTGACTGTAAACTAGTTTAAAGGGGTTGGGGATGGATGTGTTTATTAGTTTCAATTACAAGTAACAAGACAGTGAGTATGGAAAGGGACAGAAGTGTATCTTCAGGCATAACAAATAAGGGAACATCTACGAAAGGAAGGGGGAATGGAGACAACACAGGACTGAGGGTATTGGACTGAAATCCACATCGAATACAAAAGGAGGCATATGAGCGTCTGGTGTAGATTGAAATTGGCAGATACAATGCTATGTCTATCGCAGAGACTAGGCTTCAAAGGCATCAGGGATAAGAAATAAATATCCAAGAACACCCTTCCAAATTCAATGACAGGCAGACGGGTGGAAGTTTCCTTGTTCATAAGAAATGAAATAAATCGATCGACAGTGTGGGAAGGCGTGTGTAAGTGAAATTGAAGAATGCAAAAAAAAAGAAAGGCATGTTGCATGGACCTCCTAACAATACTCGGAATGTGGAATAAAAATGAACCAGGACATTCATTACTTGCTACCTTCCAGTCATATTTAATCTTCTACCCCCTTATTTCCCTTTTTTTGTTCTCTGTTGGTTTTTGTTAGTTTTCCAATCTTCTGTTTTTCAAAGGGAGTGGGAAGCCAGAGGATTGGGAAGCTTACTAAGGCCGAAAGTGGGGAAACAAAACAAAAAGCAATAAGGAGGGAGAAAATTAAATATGAAGGTAAGCTAGCCAGTCATGTAGAGGAAGACTGTAAGAGTTCCTTTCGGTTTATAATGACGATGCAAAGGCAAAAGTGAGGAAGATTTAGCCCACTTAAAGGAGGGAAGTTAACCATGGAGTCATGAAAATTGGTGCAGTTTTTAACGTGTACTTTGCCTCGGTATTCACTGAGAGAGAAATGAAGAAATTTGAGGTTGGGGATAGATATATGATCACTCTTGGTCAAGTCAGCATAAGGAGGTAGGAAGTGTTGGGTATTCTAAAAGGCATTAAGATGGACAAGTCCCCAGGTCTGAATGGGATCTATCCCAGATTCCTGAGGGAAACGAGAGAGGAAATAGGTGGATCATTAACAGATGCCTTTATAGCATCCTTGAATATGGGTGAGGTCCTGGAAGACTGGAGAACTTCTGATGCTGTCCTCTTGTTTAAGACGTGCAGCAAAGATAATCAGGAAATTATATACCGGGGAGCCTGACATCTGTGGTAGAGAAGCTACTGGAGAAGATACTGAGAGATAGAATCTATTTAGATTTGGAAGAAAATGAGTTTTACTGTGGTAGGCAACATAGTATTGTGCAGGGAAAGTAATGTCTTACCGACTTTATAGAATTATTTGAGGAAGTGACAAAATTGATCGATGAGGGAAGGGATATAGATGTCATATACAAGAACTTCATTCAGGCACATTGTAAGGTTCTGCATGGTAGGCTGATGGAGAAAGTGAAGTCGCATGCGGTCCAGAATGTCCTAGCTGGATGGATATAGAACTGACTGGGCAAAAGGACATGTAGAGTAGTAGTGGAATGGAGTTTTTCTAAATGCAAAACTGTGCTGGGACCACTGTTGTTTGTGATTTACATGAATTATCTGGAGGAAATTATAGGTGGTATCACTACAAAATTTGCAGATGACACTAATTTGGTGGAGTAGCAGATAGTGAAGGGGACTGTCATGTATGGATTGGAGAGTTAGTTTGAGAAATGGCAGATGCAGTTCTACCGGGCAAATGCGAGGTGATACATTTTGGAAGATCCCATTCAAGAGCAAACTACACGGGAAATGAAACGCACTGGAGAAAATTCATGCTTAGAGAGATTTGGGTGTTCAGGCCCATTGTAATCCGAAGGTGACAATGCAGGTCGATAGAGTTGTCAAGAAGGCATGCGACAGACTTTGCTTCATCCGATGGTTTATTGAGTACAACAATTGGCAGGTCATGTTACAGTTCTTTAGGACTTTGGTTTGGTCACATATGAAATAGGCGTACATTTCTCATCGTGACATTACCATAAGGTTGTGGATGCTTTGGAGAGGGTGCAAAGAAGGAGCACCAAAATGTTGCCTGTTATAGAGGGTGCTAGCTGTGAAAAGAGTTTGAAAGAATTTTGATTATTTCGATGACAAATACGGTATTTGGGGGTGGGGTAGAGTGGGGACTAGACTGCGATCGACAAAACCAGAAACGGTACAGACAGGATGGATAGAAACCAGCTTTTTGCTTAGAGTGTGAGACTCAATTATTAGGGTCACGAGTTAAAAGTGAGAGGGGAAGAGGTGAAGGGAGATATGCACGGCAGTTCTTTGCACAGAGTGTGGTGGGTGCCTGGAACGCGTTACCAGCGGAGGTGGTAGAGCCGGACACGATAGCATCATTTAAGATGTACCTAGATGGATACATAAATAGTCACGTAGCAGAGGGACACACAACCATCGAAAATAGGTAGTACCTTTAGGCAGAAGATCAGCATTGGCACAGGCTTGGAGGGCCCAAACGGCCTGTTCCTGTCCTGTATTTTTCTTTGCTCTTTGTTCTTTCTTTTGGCTGCTGGAAATGATGCTGGAGAAATACTAACAGTGAAAAGGAAATGGCTGAGAAACGGAACAATTACGATGTATCAATCTTCACTGAGGAAGACACAATTAATATCCCAAAGTTTCGAGAGAATGAGGAGGCAAAGCTGAGTATGGTGACCATCACCAGTGAAAACTTGCTAGAG
This sequence comes from Chiloscyllium plagiosum, assembly GCF_037043375.1. Taxonomy (NCBI): domain Eukaryota; kingdom Metazoa; phylum Chordata; class Chondrichthyes; order Orectolobiformes; family Hemiscylliidae; genus Chiloscyllium; species Chiloscyllium plagiosum. The sequence continues at coordinate 12,223,572 of NW_028270187.1, forward strand.
AAACTGCCTGAAGATGGCTAAATTACTTGGACCACATGCACTACATCTCAGAGTTGTCAGGGAGATAACTGAACAGATAGGGGAGGCGCAGGTTGTGATTTGTCAAGAATCAATGAAATTAGTGAGGGATCCAGAGCAGTGCAAAAATAGATAACATGACACTCTTCTTTAAAAGGGGTGTAGGGCAAAAGACAGAAAATTACAGATATTATTAACCTAACATCGGTTTTTGTTAAGGTCCTTGAATCCATTGTGAATGATGAGATTTCTGAACATTTGGGAATGTACGGTAAAATGGGGCAAAGTCAGCACGGTTTCACCACGGGAAAGTCATGCCAGATAAACCTGCTCAAATTATCTGAGGAAATAATAAGCAGGTTAGACCAAGGAGAGCCAATCGATGTTAACTACCTGGACTTTAAGAAAGCATTAGACAACTTGACACACAGGAGGCTACTGAGTAAGATAAGGGTCCGTGCTGTTAGAGGCAACATGATAGCATGGTTAAAAGCTTGGCTGTTTGGCACAAAGCAGAGAGTGGGAAAAAAAGTTTCTTTTCAGGATGGCAGCTGGTGACAAGTGGTGATCCGCAAGGCTAAGTGTTGGAAACACGAACTTTCACTTTATAAAGTAACGACCTAGATGAAGGAACTGACGGCATTCTGCCAAATTTTGCAGACAATACAAAGATATGTAGAGGGACAGGTAGCATTGAGGAGCTGGGGAGGCGGAAGAAGGATTTGGAGAAGTTAAGACAGCCGGAAAAGAAGTGGCACATGGAATACAAATTGGGAAAGCGTGACATTATGCACTTTGGTCGAAAGAATAAAGGCATGTACTATTTTCCCAAAGGGGGTGAAAATTCAGAAGTCTGAATGCAACGACGTTTGGGAGTTCGAGTCCAGGATTCACTTAAGGTAAACGTGTTGGTTGTGTCAGTAGTTAGGAAGGGAAATGCAATAATGGCGATTATCCCCATAGGATTTGAATATAAAAGCAACATGTGCTTCTGAGGCACTATAAGACTCTTGTCAGACCACATTTGGATTATTGTGTGCAATCTGGGCCCCTAATCTCAAGGAAGAATACTGGTCCTGTTGCCTTTTCAGAAGGGGTTCACGAGGAAGGTCTCAGGAACGAGAAGCTTAAGAAACGTTTGAGGGCTTTGTGTCTCCATTCGATGGAGTTTAGAAGAATGAGGGGCATCTAATTGTAACATTCTGAATACTGAATGGTCTGAACAAGGATGGATTTTGGGAAGACGTTTCCATTGATGAGAGAGATAAGACCACGGGCACAGCCTAAGAGTAAAGGAAAAATCTTTTAGAACGGAGATAAGGAGAAACTTCTTCAGCCAGAGAGTGGTGAAACTGAGGAATTTCTTGCCACAGAAGGCTGGAGAGCCAGATTGTTGAGTAAATTTAAGAATAATATAGATCGGTACTTGATTGTCGAGGGAATCAAAGTTTACAGGAAAAAGCGAGAGAATGGGAGTTGAGAAACTTATGCACCATGTCTGAATGGTGTATTAGACTCGTGAGGCTGAATGACCTAATTTTTGCTTCTTTGTCATATGGCCTTATGTTATGAGAAAGAAATGGCGTCTGAGAAAGACATAACCGTAATAATCGTTGCGGATTTCAATATGCAAGTGTGCTGGAAAAAACATCGGCTGGTTGCGGATCCCAAGAAAAATGAATCCGTGAAATCTCCATGAGATTGTTTTCAAAGCAGTTTGGGTCGAGCGTACTTGCCAACAGCCACTTCTATATTTGTAATGAGACAGACGTAATTAGGGACTTAAGGTGATTGAAACCCGAGGGACCAGTGACCTTAGCAAATACATTCCATCCTGCAGTTTGAAATGGAGTGGATTGAGTTAGAAAATGCGTGGATTAAGTTAGATATAACGGTATTGCAATTGAATACAGCAAAAGAGAAAGTCACTGAGCCTGTTGGCCCTATTACAGAGGAACAGGTGGAAGACATTCAGCCTCGCGTGTCTGTAAGTGACTAACAGCAGAAGATCATTCAGCATGTTGAGTTTGTTATAGATGGACACAATGAGGGTATTCAACTCACGATCCTGTTAAATATGAACTGGAGAATATGAGAAACAAACAAAATTGCTGAAATAATGTATCAGGTCTAACAGAGTTAACATTTCAGGTCCAGTGACCTCAGTGGACGGGAAATGTTAACGCTGATTAAATGCTGCCCTCTCCATATTTCACGTCAGCTGTGAAGAAGAGTCATAATGACTCGGAACGTTAGCCCTGCTTTCTCTCCATGGATTCTGCCTGACCCGGTGTAATATCCAGAATGTTTTGTTTTTAGTTCTCCCCAGAGTTGCTGCCAGACCTGTTGAGGGTTTCCAGGAACACCTATTATGTTTCTGATTTCTAACATCTGCAATTTTTTTCGTCTTCTTTGTTTTAACTGGAAAAGGTTATTCAGCCTCTCAAGCCTGTTCCGTCTGAACAGGATGAGGCCTTTCAAGAAGCGAGTCTGTTATAGGGGAACAGAAGGAAGTCATTCAGCCTCTGGAGCCACTTTCAAAGCAAGGGGTCATTTTGACCTACAAAGCTGGCACAAAGGTGGCACGGTGGCTCAGTGGTTAGCACTGCCGCCACATAGGACCAAGGTCCTGGGTTCAATTCCAACCTTGGGCAACTGTCTCTATGGAGTTTGCACATTCTCCCCGTGTCTGCGTGGGTTTGCTCCGGTTTCCTCCCACAGTCTAAAGATATGCAGGTCAGGTGAATTGGCCATGTTAAATTGCCATAGTGTTAGGTGCATTAATCAGACGAAGATGGGCGTGGGTGGGTTACACTTTGGAGGGTCGGTGCGGACTGGTTTCCACACTGTAGGGAAACTAATCTAATCTACTCTGAACAAAAGCTGTTAGACACGAACAGAGTTGGTCTTTCAGCCTGAGTATTTTACAGGGGAACAGAAGGAAATCATTGAGCCATCCGTTTCTGTAACAAACGATTATGAAGATATCATTCACCCTTCGGGTCAATTACAGAGACATATCAGGAGGCCATTCAGCTTCTCAGTGCCTTACATTGCTTCAGCAGGATGTCATTTACCCTTTCCCCTCTCATACAGAGGGACAGGATGAGATCATTCCTATTCTCCAGGCTGTTACAAAACGAGATTATTCAGCCGCTCGATCGTGTTGCAAAGGAACAGGAAGAGGCCATTCAGCCTCACGAGTCTGCAACAGAGGAACAGAAGGCTTTCAGCTTCATGAGTCTGTTCCATGGGAACAGGCGGGCGTAATCCAATCTTTGAAATCAAATATGGGGAAAGAGGAGATCATTCCTGCTCTTCAGACTGTTATAGAGAAACAGGGAGAGGTCATTCAGCCTCTTGGATCTGTTACACAGGAACAGGACTTGTCGTGCAGTATGTTGAGTCTGTTACAAGGGGAAGCAAGGAAGTCATTCTGTCTCTTGAGTCTGTTACGGGGAATAAAGTGGGTTATGCAGCTTGTTGAGTCTGCTACAGGAGAACATGAGGAAGTCATTCAGATTCTCGTGCTTTTTACTGACGAACAGGAATAGGTCATTCAGCCTGTCCTGACTATTTAGGGGGAATGTGGAAAGGCATTCAGCCATTCGAGTCTGTCACGGGAGAACAGGATTAGGCCATTCTTGTGTCTGTAACAGCAGAACATGAAGACGCCATTTACCGTCTTGGGTTTTTGATACAGGCGCAAGAGAAGGCCATTCAGCTTGTTGAGACTTTTACATGGATAAGGATGAGATAATTCAGTCTGTCAAGACTGTTACATAGGAAGAAGTGAAAGTTTATAAGGCTGTCATGTCTGTTATAGGGAAACTGGAGGAAGTAATTCAGCCTGTCATGTCTCTTACAGAAATGGAGGAAGAGGTCATTCAGCCTTTCGAGTCCATTAAAAGGGAACATGTGAAGGTCATTCAGTTACTCCAGTCTGTTACAGAGGAACAAGAGTAGGTCATTCGGCCTTTTGGCTTCTTACAGGGCGTCATAAGGAGAGCGTTCAGCCACTCGTGTATATCACAAAAGGACAGGTTGAGTTCATTCTGCCTCTCCATCCTACTATGGAGGAACAGGAGGAGGTCATTCAGCCTCTCAAGCCTGATAGAGTGGAAGAGGTGGTAGTCATTTAGACTAACTAAATTTTATAACGTACCCATTCATCTTTTCTACACAGTTTCTAATGCAGAGAGGGGGCTCATTCAACCCATTGATTCTGCTTCACAGGAACAGATAATGCTTACTGAGAATAGTAAACCTTTACACAGCAACCGAAGGGGATCATTCAGCCTCTTAAAACTATTCCACTGGAACAACATGAAGTTAATCAGCCTGTTAGTCCAGTTCCAGAGGAAAACGAAGAGATCATACAGCCCTTAAGAAAAAAAAGTCATGTGAAGAGATAAAAAAAAATAGTAAAACCCATTCCAGCCGTTTTTACAAAAACAGTGGCAAGTTATTTATAAGCTTATACCTGATTCCAAGAACATAAGGAAGCCATACAACTGCGCAGTACTGGTACACAGGCAAATCTAGCCACCATTCGGGCCCAGGATACTGTTAGCTATGACCAGGAGTAGCTGTCTTAATCGTAACAGTATGGAACACATGAAGACGAGGAGAAATAATAATATGTTCCCACTCTGCTCCCATCCGACTTCCCAAGCGAAATTCTCTAACCACTCTCTCATCCTTTCTCTCAGCAACAGTCACCATCCATAATCACATTGTTTTCACCTAAGAAAAATGCCCCATTCCCACTATAATTCTGTTCCATTAGCAACAGGCTCCATCCTCACTTCCTGAGCATTCTCTTGTTATGCTCCATCACGAGTCCCTTCCTGTTCACCTTACAACAGAGTCCAACCCCACACCCATTCACTTCCCCTCACAATAAATTCATTACCACTTCCCTAATTCCATTAACAAATTCTTCCGTCAGCATTCTCCATTCATTCCCCAAAAACAAGTTTCAGCCCAACCTTTGCCCTTTTCCCATTGCAACCCCATTGGCATGTTGCTTCCCTTACAACAACATCCATCAGCACTCGAAAACATGTTACCAAACAACAGTCTCCATCAGACTCTGCCATCCTCTTCCACGAACAACAAGAACCTGTCACACCCCAAAATTGTTACACTAACAACAAGTGTCACCCTCACTCCATCCTGTTCCATTAACAATAGCCGTCACCCCACTTCATTTGAGCCCCAATAGCTAGGTACTTCATTCTCATTCTGTTATCCTAGAGATAGACAAAAATCCAACTCCGTGTCTGCATCTCTGGCAACAGTACCCAACTTTACTGCCATCCGGTTTCATTAGCAAAATACCCCACTTCCACAACTATCCTGAACTCCGGGCAACAGACTTCTTGCCGTTGCATTGATTCCACAACAGACTTCAAACCTATACCCTTCCCGTTCCATCAGCTACAGACTCAATCCTGAATATATTCCTGTGCCCCTCATAAAAGGCATCCATTCTAACTCCCATCTTGTTTGTTAACAATGGGTCCACAGCCACTCCCATTATGTCATCCTGGTAACAGGCTTAATTCCAACTCCCATTCTGCTCCCTAACAAGAGGATTCAGCCCCGGTCCCATTCGTTTCCATTATCAACAGCCGTGATTCCCACACTCATCTTGTTCTGCGACCAACGATATTTGCTTCAACTTCCATCCTGTTTCATCAGTAACAGGCTCCATCACATCACCTATTGTGTTCTGTTAGCAACACGATCCACTTCATTCCTTTCTTTATTTCCTAAAACCCCTTTCCAATCCGACTTCTAACCTGCTCTCCTCGCAACAGGATCTTACACCATTTCCATTCTATTCTAACAGCAACAGCCTCCATCCCCAATCACATTGTGTACCCCGAGCAACATATTCCAACTCCACTGTCATCTTGCTTTGGAAGCAAAAGGCTCCACTCCCAATTTCGTCCTGCTGCATTAGCAACGGATCCGAAACCATACCTTATTTTTCTTTGAGCAACAAGCTCCAAACCTTCTCATACAGTTACTTTACTAACTAACCAATCCCAACTCTGTTCAAATAATTCTGTTCAAATTCTGTTCAAATAATATCAGTTTTCATCCCCACTCTATCCAGTTGCCCCAGCAACAGGCCCAATTGCCGACCATTAGGTTCTCTAGTAACAGGCTCTTCCTCCATTCCTGTCCTACTCCATTTGCAAAAGGATTTCTTCCTTCTCCAATCCTGTTCACCCATCAGCAGACTCCATTCTGATTCCCATCCTGTTTCCTGGCAAAAGGGTGCGTTCTCATAGCAACATTGACAACAGTCTCCAGTGCCACTATTTTTTTATTGCATCGAACACAAGGTGCATTCCCCACTCCTACCCGGTTCCATTAGTAACAGGGTCCATCCCAAATCCCATACTTCTCCATGAGCAATATCATCCACCCCTCTTTCTCATCCTGCTTTGTTAGCAACACGCATCAGCATCATGTATATCCATTTCTATTAAGAACAGGCCCCAAATCCGCTCCTTACTACTGTCGTACTCCTATTTTGTTCCACAAGCAACTGTCTCCGATCCACACCCGATGCATTCCATCAGCATCAACTGCAATTCACATTCCAATTTTCTTACCCAAGCAACATATTCCTCTCTCATTCCCAACCTGTTTCCCTAGCAACAGGTTGTGTCCCAAATCCCATCCCATTCCTTATACAGCAGGTTTCATTCCCCACTTTCATCCTGCTTCATGAGCAATAGGCCCCACCCCACCCTCATCCTGTCCATTTAGTCTGGACTGCCAAAGGACCTTTTGCGACCTGACAAAGTTCCTTTTCTATCCGATAAAGGCCCCGAAGTGGCTATGAAATAGGCTATCTGCTTTTTCAAATGACTGATCCAAACTGACAAATGTCCATATACTCTCAGTAAAGGCAATGATCCAGCGAGAAAGGCCATGAATGGCCCCTATCCATTCTGACAAAAGTGCATATCCGATCTGTCAATGGCTCTTACATGGTCTTTAGAAGGCCTCAATTCCTTCGTAAAATGTCACCATCTGCTCCATCCAAGACCACTGTCCAGCCTGATGCATCAACAGTAGCCTCACTCCGTCAACCAATAGTTCTGCATGCTCTGACAAAGGCCCCAATTGAATCCAGTCAAGTACCTTGCATGTTATATCAATGCCCCCCATCCATGTTGTTCAGAACTGCTATGCCATTCAGAAAAAAAATGCTTCTATGTGGTCTGTTGGAGGGCCCAAACCTGACTCTGCAAGGAACCAACACATCTATAAATGTTCTCTGTCTGCACAGTCATAACCCAGTTCGCCTTGACAAAGTCTCCTATCCGGTATGTCAAAAGACCCAGAATGTCCGACAAATGCCCCAACACATTTGTCAAATGTTCCTATTAGCTCCTCCTATCCGGTCTAACCAAGGCACTTTGTGGTCTGACGAAAGATTCCAACTAGTTTATCAAAGTGACAAAGGCCTGATTTGATCTGCCAAACATATATGCATAATCAGGAATCCCCCGATCAAATCTGTCAAAGGCCTTTGTCCAGTCTGTCAAAAGCCCCTATTAAGCCCTTCAAAGAATAAAGAACAGGACAGTATAATAACGGCTCGTATGTGCGGACTTAAAATGAGAGTCTTCACAGCTGTCGCAAGGTGAGATGTGGAAACAGAGGAACCTTCGTAGCAAAGTCAGTCAGTGCACGATTGAGCCACTACTGTTGGCATCATCTACGTTGTAAATCAGCCATTCAACCAACTGAGATCATCTTTATTCAAAAGCACCCATCTGTCTGACAAGACCTCCTATGTAGTCGATCAAATACTATTATCCACCGGGCCTCCATATCTCTGCTCCCAGCATCCCTCCACCAATTTTGTCCAGATTACAAAACTTACTTCACATCAATTTCAGTCCTGAAGAAAGTCACACTGAACTCAAAAAAAGCCATTTACTTTCTCCCTTTCCACAGGTACTGCCAGATCTGTTGGTGGTTCTCCAGAACTTTCTATTTAATTTTCAGTGCCTGACACCCAATCGTGAATGGGAATGTGCTATGAAACAACTCACTAGAGGTGGATGTTTCAAAAATGCTCTCAAGAATGGGAGAACCCAGTGCATCACTTGAAAGTACAAAGTTGAAATATTTACACTACCTTCAGCTGGAAATGTCCAGTCGGTGATTCACCTCAACCCCATCCTGATGTGCACAGAATCACAGATGCCATTATTCAATCAATATGATCCAGTCCATCTGCCTTACTTCTCGACACAACATCCTGTTCATCATAATTTGCCATATTTTATGTTCTTAACCTCCAGAACATAGCATCCAGATTACTCTCCGGCTCTCTGATGTGTTGCAGCATTTGAAAATCAGACTCCAGCTCGTCAACTCTGAGCTGGAATTCCTCAAGTAAACAATATTTGTCACTTAGGGAGACTAGGAGCGCATATATCATCTCCCTGTCCCACTCCCTCTGTCTCTCTCTCTCTCTCACACTGCACACACTGCTTTCTGTCTCATATCTAGTTCTCAGCACATTCGACTTTATTGTCCCAATTCTGTGCAAAGTTTTTGCAAAAATGTACTAACGTGTAGAGAGTTCTTTCCAGATGTGATACTTCAACGACCATCACGTCAATGTCCAATAGACTACTACTGACTGAACTGGACGAACTCTAGCACACATGGCTGCTCAATTGATGCTGCAGGACGTGGTGAGGGAAACAAAAAGGTAGAAAAATCTACTTGAACTCGTTCCCACCAATCGACCTGTTGCAAAAGCATGGCACCACGATAGGACCTGTAGCAGTGAATACAACACGTTCCTTGCGAAGATGAAGTCATTACACTGATAAAAGCCCTGCATTGTGTTATGTAGCAACATCACTGTGCGAAATGGGACAAACTTCAAACAGATAAATCAATTAAAACCTGGACTTTCACGATGCGCTCTGAACCATCAACATCAGCAAAGTGATAATCCACTGCAATATTTGCTTCATCATTTGGCATATACTCCACATTAAATTTAGCATGAAGACAAGGACTGAGCCAGATTCAATTAAATGTGCAGGAGCAGGCCAAGTCCACCCGGCTTGTCGAACAATGAGCTAGTAAATTCGTGGATCTAAAACGTACACATATTTGGATGAAAATGAGTGGAATGGACAAATAACATAAACCAAAAAGATTGCAAAAGCAATAGAATTAATAGAAACTCTGCAGTCTTGGAGAATACAGATATGTGTGTTGAGTATAAATGCGGGTATTTGAACCCTTATCAGCAAATCATCAAATGGTCAATGAAGAATGAACTCTGAAAATTAGTACAAAGGACAGCGCAATAATAGAAAAGAATTCAAGAAAAGTGCCTAGTTGGTGATCTATTTCGGTCTTTTCCTGGTATTACAGATGCCAGTCTTGAAATAATTTAATTCACTACACAAGATATCAACGAAATACTGCAGGTATTGCTTACTCTGGGACCCGACAACGTTGTAGCAAACATATTCAAGTTTTAGTATTTGACAGTAGGCATGCACATGCCAATCTTCTTCGGCGTAGTTAGTACACTGCAATCTACCTTATAATATTTGAAATCTCCCTATATGTCCTCTCTTCAAAGCTGAGAATAACTCTAACTTGGACAATTTCCCTCACATCAGTTTACATTTAGTCATGAGTAAAACAATAGAATGGAGGTCGACAGTGTGATCAAGTGGCTCTTCTTCAGCAATAACACATTCAGTCACTCTGTTTATGATTTACCAAGGCAACTTGGCTCTTGACATTATTAATGGGAATCTCTGAAAAAGTCTGCCATGACTGGAATCATACCTCGCATGTAGAAAGATTTTTGCACTTGTTGAAGGTCAGCCAAATGAACTAATGGACAGCATTGTATGAAATCATAGGTTTGTGCACTGGGCACAGCAGTGGAGGAATATTCAGTGATGGTTGCACAAAGTTCTGCACCACTCACAGATCCTCAGATACCGAAATAGTTTTATGGGAATGCAAAGTAGAGAATGGCTGAGACAACATTGGAAGCCTTCATTCTGGGTTTACTAATGGAATATGTTATCAGTTACATTGAGAAAGATTTGGAGATGGGTGATTTGATGAAATTGGTAATAGGAAGCATTAAAAATTAGAGACGTGATCAGGCCAAAGATTTTATGTGATCAATACCTGTCATGTCCTGTCGGTAAGTCTATACTTACAAAATGCATGAATCGTAAGTGGTGAGTGAAGACTTTTCTAATGTGTGTCCATATGCTGCAAAGCCGCGAAAGCATTCAAATCTGAGCTGGTAAGAGGCAAATAACTGTCAGTACACACAACCGTCACGTAACGACAATCTGTAACAAGAGTGAACTTCCCGTCCCAAGGTTAACCATTGCTGAATGCCGGATTATCAAACTTCTGGGGGTTCCCATTGGCCAGAAATTGAACTTTACTAGACATCATACAGCGGTGACAATCACAGTTCAGATTCTAAAAATCCATGAGGATTGCTTCACCTTCTAATCCTCCTATGACGGTCCACCATCTGCAAGATGCAAGTTGGTAGTGTGATGGAATAGTTTCTGCTGGCGAGAGGGACTGCAGCTCCAACAGCATTCAGGAACATTAAAACGTTCTTCTCTCACTGCAATCCGTATGTTCTCGTGGCATTACGAGATTAGCTATATATCGTAGTCTAGCTATCAATGTTCACGCCACCAAAACGTTATGAAACAAAATCAATTACAGATATCACTAAACTATCTGAAAACCATATAACTGAAGTGATGAGAGAAGAATCCCTAATATGGACTTCAAGGCAGCATTTAAGCGAATAAGGTATCAAGCCTGAGAAGAATGGGAGTCAAAGGGAATCAGGAGAAACAGTGTTATCTGGCAGAGAGGAAGATTGTTGTGGTTGGTGGGGATACGTTATCTTTCAGGATAAAGTTCACAGCCAGAGGTCAGGAGCATTTGACATATTTACTTCACATTCAAGACAAAGCACAAACACTGAAACAATTAATATCCAAATGCAATAAAACGCAGAAGGACAGATGTCCTTTTGGTCCAGAATTATGCAAGTCCTTAGAACACTTATAATTTTGAGGGATATATGATAGTTGAATACATTAAACCAGAATTATTGCGAGAATCATTGTAAAACGGTGAGTATCGTAATAATGGGTAAACGAAATTTGTGATAAAGTGAACAGAATTTTGCAGAGGCTCTGGTTTATGAGGGGGCATGTGAAGAATGGCCGACACCACATTGGAAGTATTGGGTCTCGCTTTACAAACAGAATAGGCTAGCACCAGCACTGAGAACATTTCAGCGATAGATGATCTAATGACAGTGACATTAGGCAGAATTCTAAGATTAGAGATGTAATAGATCGGCGTTTATATATGAACACGATTTGTCTAGCTCCGGTGGATAAGCATATATATTGAAATCAGCAAGGAATCAGAGACATAGAGCATTATGTGATTTCAGATGCAAAGGTAGGAGGAACTTCAATTTGTGGACAAGGAGCATAGATTTTAACTGTGATAGAAGCCAAATCTTTAGATTGAACATAAGACTTGAACGGGAAGAACAATAATGAAGTTAAACATTCTCTATAGAATGAGTAAATGAAATCAAAGACTTACCAGGGATCCCGACAAAAACCAGGACGGGATAGTAAGCTGCCTGAATTACATAAAGAATGGCTTGTATCCGCATTGTTAATGTCAGCCTTTTATAAAATAAAAGATAATGAAGACCCTGCGATAAAGTTTTGTTCATGATCATAACATTCCAGTCTATTGTTCTCACCTTACGATTCATTGTTGGAACAATTGGGGAATTGTTCTCGCTTTCCCTTTTAATAGAAGAGGGAAGTTCTGCAGTGCCATAAGAATGATCCACGGAGACTGGCATTAATCGCAGTCACTGAACAAATAGTTCAGTTAATCCCATTCAACATCACAATGAGCCTGAATATCAATCCGAATTGGATGGGAAGAATGACGGTCACTGGTGGGAGAACTGGTGGACATGGCTATAATTTTTCAATCTTCCTTCGACAGAGGAAGAATTTCAACGTTTTGAAATATTCTGCCCTATTTGAAAGAGCAGAGGGACTACTCCACATGCAACATTCTGAAGTTGGAAAATATTGGGGAATTCTTTAAACTACCATAATATTGGGGAAAAAAAAAACTGACTTTTTTGTGATACATGGGAGCCTGGTGGAGTGTTCTGTCGCACAAACACAACTACGCAAAGGGAATAACATGAATTAAACATAAATTGCTCAGTTGTTCAGATGATGAATCTATTCTGTGTCTATTTTAAATAACAAGATCTTCCAACAGGGCTTCTCTATAAAATGCATTAATGGTCTATCATGAAAAATAACTTATTGAGGTTGTCAACTGGAATAAATATTTCATCCAAGGGGCTTTTGTCAGTGGAGCGAGAATGAACAGATCATGCATGAAATTTTCTATGATTTGGACCTTAGGTGCAATGCCAAAAAAGAGCAGTTCCTCTTCTGGTCTTGGCAGACAAAGCACGCTCAGAAAAAAGTGATATTCAGAAGATCTAAGAGACACTCATCCAGAAGAACCAAGTTAATCTCTGTGTTCACAAGATGGCATTTCAGAAACAAAAGAACCTTTTGGACAGCCTCCTCACAGGCTTTTCTATCCAACCCCGCAAACATTTCAAACAATAGACACACTCTCCACCTCGTCATTGATCAAACAAACCCAGCAGATTTATAAAACTGAAACTGGTCTCAAATCATTTCGAATTGTCTTGCTAGTTGTTCAAGACCTCAGAATGTTGCGACTGTGTGCTTGTTGTTTTGAAAACCAAAGCAAACAAAGGCATCTGCCACCCTAATCTCCCACAAAACTGAATGAGTATTGAGACCTGGAACATCTGGATCCTTATTGATAACACCACAACGACAGATCTAAACGTCATACTGTCATCATTACCCGATATCCTGGCACGGTGTGTGTGTCTTCTTCAGAACAGATGGGCAATAAGTATACGATAGTTTGATAGTTCCTTATCAAACTTTAGTTAAGGAAGGCAGAGAACGCACAGAGACAGGTTCAGCAGTCAGAAATTAATAAGGATGAACAAAAACAATGATGTCCAGGCAGCAGTTAGCGCATTGCATCATGCACAGCTAGAGCAACAAGAGCTGAATGCTGAAATTTCCAAGTACCAACGAGAAATTTCAGCCTTGAAGTCACAGCTTTTAAGCAGAGAAAGATTGTCTGTGCTTTGTGACACGTTTAGAAATTATGGGAGTAAAGGGACAATTCCAATTAGCGAGCAAAATTAAAATTCACACAACACCGGGTTATAGTCCAACAGGTTTACTTGGAAGCACTAGCTTTCAGAGTGTTGCTTCTTCATCAGGTGTTTGTGGACAATAAGATTGGAGGAAATGATGTTTTCCTGCCTCTTACAATCTTATTCTCCACAACCACCGGATGAAAGAGCAGCGCTCCAAAAGCTAGTGCGTCCAAGTAAACCTGTTGGACTATAAAATGGTGTTGTGTGATTTTTAACTTTGTAAACCCCAGTGAAAATCGGGGTGTCCAAATTAGCCATCGGTTTAGGGCGAAAACGCATGCTGTTCACCTCAGGATGGGGAATTATGTCAATCCCAACCGGGCATACCTCTGCAATATTTTAATGAAAGTGCCCTGTGTCCACTTACATCAGTCTCTTACTAAACCAATGTAATTTTGTTTTATTTAAAAAAAACGAAAGTTCAATAACGCAAATCAGCACAAGGGGAATAAGGTCATAACCGAGGTGTTTTGCAAAGTGATATGAGCAAACGCCAGAATTTGCAACTATTTTGTGTTACCGATGGAGTAAACAACAGGAAGGGCTAAGGCTCATCTCCGGTGTATCAGCGTTGTGCAACGAGCTTTTCTGATGCACTATACATTGAGGGGGACTGAAAAGGAAATTTAGTGAAAGCCACACTCTAATCCCAATCAATTGCCTTTTTCATGTGAGAAGTGCGAGAGAGAGAGGGGGAATAAAGATGAATAAATCTAAGTTTTGAACCCATTTTTTGTTTTTATTCTGCTAAATTAAGAGCGCCTGGGTGAACGTGTTTTTGGAGCTATAATCATATCGAAGTTATGGAATACAATATTCCACAGGCAAGAAGATTGATCAGTACAATTTTTGGAGGATCAATATTCAGAGTTAAGATCTTTGTAATATTTAAATTGAAAATAAGAGCAGAATCTATTTTTTTCTTTGCTTTCAAAATTCAGATAACTTCAAAAGCTGATAACTGGAATTGTAATGCTGACTTTATTAAGTAATGTACGAAGTGAGCAGCAGTAATCTATTGTTCAGTGGAAATGCACATTCTGGTATTAGTTAAAGATGTAATGAACAGAATAATCCCTCACCTGTACATCAAACTGTATGTGTATTTTCTCATTTGGTATTTGAACTTGGAGAGTACAGTTAAATAACTCACTACCGCTAACATAGAAACTACGTCTGGATTGTCCAATCGTCTAGATATAATCAATACAAAGAATAGATTTAAGTCTGTTCTCATTCCATAAGTGATGTCCTCAAAATTCTCCCTTCTTTTCTACTGCATAAGAAAACCATCCTAACTCTAACCTATATTGTAATTTGGGTCCCTCGAAAACTTTTAACATATGTAACAGTTAACGGATTATTATCTGGACATATAGGCTATCCCGAATCCAAACCTATTCCGGTTTTTTTCATAAACATCATCAGTCCCCATTTTTCTTCCTCACCTTAACGCATTAAGATTTTACTTGAAGTGACAATCTGACTGCTCAGTTTAGTATAATCATTCATTGTAGTTAACATACCTTTAAGTAGAAGAGTTAATTGATTTAATCGAAAACTGAAAACACTGCTGTCTAGGCCATTGACTGTAGAAACTTTTTTTAACGTAAAGGACTGCAGTATCTCCAATCAAACTTCCGAACTCTTGTTTTTGTTTCCCCTATGACCGTATAAATTTCTCGATTGAACAGCATCTTGAATGATTTCTTTCATAAATCAGGGAAAGTTTCTGGAAACGATGTTCGTAACTGAATACCCGAGAGTTTCAGAACAAACTATATCGATTCGATAAGAAGGTATTCGTGCATGCATTAACCATGCTTCTCGTAACTATCATTTCTTTGGTTCCTTGTTATGATGCAAATGGGAGTGTGATTTGAAATTCTGTGCGATTGTTAATGAAAACAAATTCTCTTCCTTTTTCCAAGTAATACTAATGGATGAATCTGTGAGTGCACACATCTCCGAATACTCTCAGTCCATGCGCGTTGACATTTGGTTATTTGTAGAATTATACATTGTTGTCATATTAACCTGTATGCAAACTGCAATTTGCCGTGCTGGTTTAATGCATAGACTTCTGCGTTGTTCACCGTGAAGAAGAGAATGGCGTCTGACCTACTATTGTGACCCACACGGATTCACGAAGACACTTCTGGTTACATTGTACACATGCTTATCATAACATGTTTATATCGTTATTTTTTATCTTGTTGTTATCATTAGTTTGCGATTTTCGAGATTTACTGCAACCATGTTTCGCCATTGGTTACTGAAATACGTGCAACACAGAAAACGGGAATTTGTTATGTTAAGACGTGGTTATGTTAAGAATAGAACGCAGTGTTCATTCACAGTAACATTTATTGCCATTTTGGCATATTTATTAGTCGAGCAGGTTTATGAATTCTTCCATGACTATTACTTTTATATTTCATTTGCTGATCATTCTTGTGTCGCTCGTTGGTTCATTATTGTTTGTGCATATCTGTAACTCATAAATAAACTCTGAATTTTCAAAATATACATGGTGAAGCAACTATGCTTGAGTATCCACCAAAGTGGTGGGAAATGACCAGTTATATTCTGATCTATTCATCATATTTAAAATAGTGAATAAAGAGGATGGAATGTAACATGGTAAACTTCATAACTTTAAAAACTGCTCATGGTTTGAAGATTTGCCTGGAATAACACTCTAAGCAACAAAGAGATGAACATGCACAGGAGATTAGTGCTAATTGCCCGTACTTATCAAAATAATGATTTGAAGGTGCATGAACAGAATTGCCTGAATATTTGCTTTGTCACTGGCATGCAACAAGGACAAGTGATTATCCTGCTGAAAATATTAAGAAGTTACTTGTGGAAAGTAGTCACTTCAAACAGCAAGTCCAATGCCGAATGTGGGGTGAGGTGAGTGACAGCCATTGAAATAAAGTCTGCGTTCGATCCAGTATGGCATTAAGAAGTTTTAGTAAAACTGGAATCAATGGGCATCGGGGAGAAAATTCTCCGATAGTTTGAGTCATACCTAGCACATAGGAAGATGATTATGTTTGCTGCAGGTCAGTCATCTCAGCTCCACGATATCTCTGTCCGAGGTCCTCACAGTAGTGTCCAATTCCAACAATGGGGGAATGATGGCGCAGTGGTTTGATCACTGGATTGTTTATCACAAAATCCAAACAATCCATTGAGGACCTGGTTAGTAATCCCGGCACAGCAGATGGTGGAATCTGAATTCAATATGTATCTAGAATTACGAATCTAATGACCATGAATCGACTTTTTTTCTTGTGGTAAAAACACCCATCCGATTCATTGATATCCTTGAGGGAAGTAAACTGCCTCAATCTAATCTAATCTAATCTAATTTAATCTAATCTAATCTAAAAAAAAAACCTGGTCTCGTCCTGGCGACGCCCTCATCCCAAACCTGCCAAACCTGGCGATGCCCTCATCCCCTGATTGACTCAAGAGAAATAAATCTTCAACTGCTTCATCAATGGCCTTCCCTCTATCTTAAGGTCACACGTGTGGATGTTGCCAATAATTGGAGAATGTTCAGAACAATTCACGACTCGTTAGATAATGAAGAGGTGCATCTGCAAATACTAAATGATTTGACAAGTGACAAGTAACATTCACACTACACAAATGCCTATTACCAACAAGAGAAAATCTAACCATTGCTACTTTACAGTCAATGGTGTTACGATAACTGAAAACCTGACTATCAACAACCGAGTGGCTTCCATTGAACAGAAACTAAACTGGAGTAGTGAAATAAACACAGAGACTAAAGGGCAAGTCAGAAGCCAGGGATACTGCTCGACTAACTTACGTCCTGAATCCCACCTCCCTAACAATGCAAGGCATAATTCACGTGTCTGATGGATGACTTCCTCATGGGTACAGCTCCAACACTAAAGAAGCTTGAAACTGTCTAGAACAAAGCAGTCCACTTTATTGGAATGACATCCATGCATATCTTAACATCACCAACCAACGCTCTGCAGCAGCTGGATATACAATCTACAAAATGCAATTCAGAAATTCACTGAATATTCTCAGATGTTCCAAACATTTTCATTCAGGAGGACAAGGGCAGCAAATAATGGGAACATCACCACTTTCAGATTCACCTGCAATACAAAGACCATTATGACTTGGGGATATTCACTGCTCATTCACAGTCACTGGGTCAAAATCCTGCAATTCCCTACTTAATGGTATATTGACACATATGGTATTTGGAATTCAGTTAGTGATCAGGGAAAACAGGGCTAGGGAGATCCTGAGATCAGGTATGGTGGAGCCTCAACGCTTGTTCTTGTCCAACAGGTATGATATGCTTCCTCTCTGTGTGCATGAGGAAGTCCATGGAGGGGGTGGGGGGTGTGGAGAAAAAACGGAAGTGGTATTATGGAAGATTCTATAATTAGGGCGATAAATGGTCTCCTTTGCATTTTGCATCAGGAGTCACGCATGGTGTGCTGCCTGCCCAGTACCAGTGTGCTGGACATCTCTGACCGGTTTGAAAGGATATTGGAGCAGGAGGATGACAATCTCGTTGTTTTCATCCACACTGGGAAAAACAACCTTGGCAAGGTTCGGAAGGAGGACCTATTTGGGGATTATCAAGCAGTAGGAACGAAACAGATCCTCACGGGTCATAATCTCCAGATTACTGCCAGAGTCACGTGCAAATTGGTTTATGGATAAAATAAATTAAGAAATTAATTATGTGGCTAAGGGTGTGGTGTTGGTAAGAGGGGTTTTGTTTCATAGGACATTGGCATTAGTTTTGGAACCGGTGAAATGGTACCGCTGGGATTGTCTCCCCCTGAACCGACGTGGAAGCAATGTTCTACCGAAAGCAATAAATTGCTTGGTCATTAGGACTTTGAACTAGTGAGTCGGGGTGGGGTGGGGGGGGGGGGGGGGGGGAGAGGGGTAGGAAAGGGAAACCGAGAGGAACATGATGTTAAAGACAATAGGTAAGCAGAAGGTTAGCATGTAGGCAGAAGGGTTTAAGCATAAAACAGACTATGGAGAATAAGTCTGCATTAATTTTGGGTGGAAATTAGAAATTCTAAGATAGGCATAGTCTATAGGCCGCCAAGTATTAACAACACAATGGGACGGGCAATAAATAAAGAAATAACTCATGCTTGTAAGAAATGGCAAGGCAATTATTTTTGGGGATTTTAAGATACATGTCATTTTGTCATCCAGGGTAGTCTTGAGGATGAATCCGTTGACTGTATCTGTGATAGACTTTTGAGGATTATGTAATGGAACGACAAGGGAGCAAGATAACATAGATCCGGTCCTTTATAATAAGACAGGAATAATTAATGACCTCATCATTGGGGATCAGCTTGGAAGGAGCGATCACATTATGGTTGAATTTAGAATACAGATGGAGCGTCTGAAGATAAAATCCAACGCTAGTGTTCTGTGTTTAAACAAAGGAGACTAGAATTGAAATAGGGAGGACTTGGCTAAAGTAGACTGGAAACATAGATTTTATAGTGGGACAGTTGATGAGCAGTGGAGGACTTTCAAACAATGTTTCAACGTGCTCAGGAAAAGTATATTCCAGTGAAAAGGATGGACTGTAAAGAAAAAAGATAATCTGTCATGGGTGTCTAAGGAAATAAGATAGGCTGTCATATTGAAAGAGAAGACATAGGAAGTGGCCAAGAAGAACAGAATTAGAAGATTTGTATATCTTTAAATGTCAACATAAAAACCACAAAATGAGCTATAAAGAAAAGTAAGATAGAACATTAAAAATTACAAGCAGAGAATATAAAGACAGATAGAAAAGTTGCTCTAAATAAATAAAATGAAAAGCATGGCTAATGTAAATATTGGTGATTTAGAGATTGGGGGGACATTTAGTTATGTAATGTGATTAGATTAGATTGCCTGCAGTGTGGATACAGGCCCTTTGGCCCAACAAGTCCACACCGACCCTCCAAAGAACAACCTGCCCAGACCCACTCCCCAACATGTACCCCTGACTAATGCACCTATCGCTATGGGCAATTTAGCATGATCAATTCACCTAACCTGCACATCGTTAGACTGTGGGAGGAAACCGAAGCACCAAAAGGAAGCCCACGCAGACACGGCGAAAATGTGGAAACTCCACACAGACAGTTGCCCGATGTGTGAATTGAACCCACATCCCTGGCACTGTGAGACAGCAGTGCTAACCACTGAGCCATATGATGAAATGGCCTAGGGATTTAGTAGGCATTTTGTATCAGTCTTCATAGGACACTACTAACATACCAGTAAATGACAAAAGACGACAGCAGGTAAGGACATTGAAACAAGCGTTATTTCGGAAGACGTAGCGTTGAGCAAGCTAACGGAGCTGATGATAAATAGTCCCCCTGGCCCTGATGGAATGCATCCCAATGTACTAAAGGAGATGGCGGGAGAAATAGCAAGTGCACTTTTGGTAATTTTCCAAAATTCGCTGGAGACAATGGGACAGTTCCAATAGCTTGGAAAACAGCAAATGTGATGCCACTGTTTAAAAGGGGAGTTAGACAAAAAATGGAGGATTATCGACAGGTTAGCTTAACCTCTGTAGTGTGGAAAATGCTTCAGTCTACTATTAAGGAAGATGTAGCAAGGCATCTAGATAGAAATTTTCCCATTGGCAGACACAACATGTGTTCAGGAAAGGCATGTCATGCATAGCAAATCTTCTGTAAGTCTGTAAAGATATTAAGAACAATTTGGACAATGGGTACCCAGTGGATGTGGTGTACCCAGATTTCCCAAAGGCATTCGATAAGTTGTCAGACAAAAGACTGCTGCATAAGATAAGGGTGCATGGCGTTAAGGGTAAAGTATTAAAATGGAAAGAAGATTGGTTGACGAATAGGAAGAAAAAATGGGGAAAAATCTGTAACTAGTGGTGTGACTCAGGGATTAGTGTTGACCCGGCAATTATCTATAATGTATACAGATGATTTGGAGTTGGGTAGCACGTGTATTGCGTCAAGGTTTGCAGAAGGTACTAAGCAGAGTAGTACTCCAAAGTGTGCAGAGAACTGTAAAAATTGCAGAGGAACATAGATGCATTACGTGAATGGGCAAAGATCAGGCTGATGGAACACAATGTTAATAAATGTGAAGTCACCCATTTTGGTCAGAGTAACGGTAAAATAAATGATGAAATAAAAGGTAGAATGTTGCAATATGCTGCCATACAGGAGGACCTCGGTGTCCTTGTGCATGAAGCTCAGAGGGTTGTTCTGCATGGACAACAAGGAATTAGGAAGGCCAATGGAATTTAATCCTTCATTGCTAAAGTTTTAAGTTTAGAAACAGAGCGGTTATGTTGCAGCTGTGCAGGGTGCTGTTGACACCACACCTGGAGCAGTGCGAGAATTTTAGATCTCCTTACTTGAGAAATAATGTACTGGCACCAGACGGGATACAGAGAATGTTTACTCCGTTCATTCTGGAGTTGAGTGTGTTAACTTATGAGGAGAAATTGAGTAGACTGGGATTATAATTCTTGGAATTTGGAAGAAAGGGGAGGATATAAACACATACAATTATGAAGGGAGTCGATTACATTGAAATAGAGAGGAGGTTTCCATTGGAATATACAATTAGGACAAGAGTACATGGTCTCAATATTAGGGAGAGAAAAATGAGGACTGGTTTCAGAAGGAACTTCTTCACCCAGAGGGTTTTAAATCTGCGGAATTCCTTGCCCATTGAAGTAGTTGACGCTTCTTCAATAAATGATTTTAAAACTAAGAGATATTTTTTCAACAATAAAGGAATTAATAGATACGGTGAGAGTGCACAGGACTGCGTCCACGAAAAGATCAGCCATGATCTTATTGCATGGCAGCGCATTCTCAAAGGACCAAATGGTCTCCTCCTGCTCCTAGTTCTTATCTTCCTACGTCATTATGTGGACATCACACAGCCGGTAGACTGCAGTGAGTCAAGAGGCAGCTCACCACCTTCTCAAGGGCAATTAGGGATGCGCAAGAAATGCTGGCCAAACAAAAGTGCCCAAGTCGCACAATTATTTTAAGAAGCTGGAACTTTACTTCTGACAGGGAAGAAAGGATTGAGGACTTTGAAAGTGCATTTTATTGTTTGGGTGAAATAATCTCAATGATTATCTCTCATGTAGCTCCATAGACCTGAAAGCGGAAGTTTGTATAAAACCTCAAATAGATGATTCTCCGACAGCAAAACGCTGGAGAGAATCACTGTGCGAGGTTCTATCATTTTACATTTAGAGATAGGCACTGTTGGTTGGAATCATACATAAAATTCAGTATTTAAAGGGCAATAGCTAAGACTGAAAGGCTTGATTTGATTGCTTGAGGGTCTCATTTTGTTTTCGATATGCAATGAAGTTTAAGTAATTGTTTCAACATTTGATTGATTATCAAATTTCATAAGAAGTCGCCGAATGAAAAGCAGTGTGCGATAAAATGCCAAAAGCAACCCTTTTTGAAATAAACTGCTAAGGGGCAAGGAAAAGTCTTTTAGGCAATTCAATGCAATTGGCTACTTATGGGAAACAAGATAAACAAGCTGCTTTCTGTGACAGACCAAGTAACAATGTTTGTTAACCTGATGCCTCATATCAAACAGTTAAATAAGATTCTGGAACAGTGGTGCTGGAAGAGCACAGCAATTCAGGCAGCATCCGACGAGCAGCAAAATTGACGTTTCGGGCAAAAGCCCTTCAAGGAAAACCCTGAGGTTTAATTGCAACAAAATCTGCGCTTCAACAGACATTTAGTACTAAATGTAACAATTAACAGGCGAATAACCTCTTATATGAGAGCAAGCTGTAGACTTGATGCCTCGAGATGACTAGTCAATGAAGTGAACAAAAGAATCATCACTAATTTTATGCTTTTGTCTTGGAGAATCAAAAACTTGTATGAGAATTCAATTCCAGGATACGTCAGTAGCAAAACTTCATACAAAAACATTGCATAAGAATCAAACAGTCGGCAGAACTAGATTCAGAAATCATTGATTGACATGATAGGTAAACTGCACCAGTGATTTGATAAGGGCCAGATTGCATTGTGAGACTTAATTTGCTGACCTGAGAATCATATTTTGCTTACTGTATGCAGTTGAACTAACTAACTGTTCCAGTGTTTGTGAAATTTCTTAGCAACTCTCTGAAACAAAAGTAGGTTTTGGTAATTTGCATATGACAAATGGGTTCAAGCGTTATGGGGAGAAGGCAAGCGAACGAGTTGGAAACATATACCAGCCACGATTCAAAAAAGGAACAGGCTTCATGAGTAGAATGTCCTAATCCTGTTTTGAAATCTTGCGTTCTCATGTTTGTCTCGTTAGGGAACTCTTCCTTCGGTCTTCCTTCACATCTGATGATCAGACACTCATTTGCCTGACGAGAATTGTTCTTTCTTTGTCAATCATCAATAAGTGCTGCTAGTCAAGGAGTTCTTGATGAGATAACCTCCCTAATCAGGACACCCCTGCCAAAGTCGGTATTCGCATGAAGGCTTATTGTTATATCATATTTGTAAGATCAGGTTTTAATTTCCCCTGTGTCAATTAATTGTCTGAATTCCTCTGCTGAGTGGTCATGGAACTGCAGTGCATGTTGTTGGATGAGCAATTCCCCTTGAAACCTGCATTAGAAGGCTTATTTTAATTCAATCTGAAAAGAAACTCTTCTTAATTTTGCAAACTACACATGTACAACAGTGTGCATTTGGCACCAGATAACTTATTGATGACAATTCAACGTGCAACGTTAACACTGTAATTTGCCTGATTCTCCCATTTTGTTTTCCCACGTTACGATTTTACAAAATGAATTACTCCTGTAATCCCTGATAAACGAGATTGTATGCTACAGAACAATTACGAAGAAAATCCTGCTTTCTTTTTCAGGGACACAAATATCTAACATCCATGATGTTGTTCACCACCTCCTCCACATTCTATTCAAATTAAACTTGTGGTTGAATGAAGCAGTGGGTTACAATTTAAACAAACTCTCACTGAAATCATTTAATTACTGAAAGAAACACTGACTTCCTACTGAAATGAAAATATGTGAGATCGTATTTTAGTAGGGGCACGTTGTGAAATTGAACAAATCGTGATTTGTTATGAATAGTATTCCCAAAATAAAGATTTTTTTCCAGAAAAATGGAGGGTTCTGTTTTTGGACTGAAAGCCTTTGACCAGTGCTGCTCCACAGTGATGGGCGCTGAGTCCACTTCAGTTTATCCTTTATACAAGTGATTTCGATGAGGATATAGAAAACATGCTTAGTAACGCTGCAGCTGACACCAAACCTATTGGTATTGTGGACAGTGAAAAGGGTCATCTATGATTAGAAATATATCTTCGCTCAATAGACTGAAGAGTTGAAGTTTGAGTCTAATTTGGAAAATTCGAGATTTTAAACAAAGGCAAGACATATGCAATTAAAATGTAGGCTTTTGGGAGCATTGTAGAACAGATGGACTTAAGGGGTCTAGTATTTAAACGTCTGAAGTCTGCATCATATGTGGATTGGGTGGTTCGGACGTGTTTAGAACGCTTGCCTTCTTGCAGTTAGGATGTTATTTTGAAGTTGTCCAGGGCTTAAGAAACATAATGTGGGATTTAAATTAAGGGACTAGAACCAGGTAATTATAATGGTTTTCAGAGTTGGAAACTTTGCACATTTTCCATTTTAAATATTGAATTTTGAATAAATGAATTTCCAGTTTATATTGATGCCTTTTAAAATATTTTAGTCACTTGTTCAATTTCCACCTCTGAATTATATATAAGTTATTATTTTTAAGAACCAATTGTATTAGCCCTGACTCACAAAATCGGAATTAATTGTCAGGATTGCTTGGTTTTATTCCTTCACGCATTGCCAGTGACTTGTCCCATTGCCTCATGGTTAATTTGAAGCATGGTTGTGTTAATTTTTTGCTAATTGAAGAATGGAAAGATACCTTACTGCCCATTTGAAAGAATTCTACATGGGATTGGGGTATAGAGGCATGTACAGCAGATGGAACTCCCAAAAGGTGGGAGATGTTAATAGCTGGCTGCGAATTGGTAGATGAAAAAAAAAGGAACATGAGAAACAGTGTGGTACGACTAAGGCTGAGGAAGATACAAACCGGGTTAAAACAACAACGCTGTAAAATAAGAAACTTAGATTCTACTCGGAATCTGGAACCTATGGCTGGCATATCGACCCTATTTGAGGATGGGGATGATACTGATAGGGCAGTAGGATGGGGGTTCATTCCTGGATACCCGCTGATCCACTAACATCTCCTGATTGTCCCTATCACACACTCCATATTACAAACCTTTCCGCTTTTGAAAATGAAGTAGCCAGTCCTTATTGCCAATATAATGAGGTTGAGCGGCCTGAGCCATCCTAAACCAGGAGCCATCCTGGGAATTAGAGTAATATTAATGAAGCATGCCCCTGACCATAAGAACGTAGCGGTCTAATTTGCTCAATATGTCCAAAGGAGTATGCAGATATAAACGCAATAAAATTCTGGGAGTAGCCTGAATACCAATGGCTTGTGTTATAAGACGGAAACCATTGAGCATCTGTCTGATGGAGATGGTATATAGCCCACAATTGAAAAAAGTGATCGACAAGCTAATTTACCTTTGTTTAACCCCATGCTTTGCAATGTTTTCCTCCTGGAGTCACTGACATGATCCAGACAAACAACATGAACTAGTTGAGGAATTTCCTTTCACAAATAAGGTGAGCAGTGGTTTTCTTTTGGGATGGCCGGAAGCAGACTGAACCAGGATGCAAGTTACAAGTAAAACCGATTATGTCCAGCGCCCTCGCGATCCCAATGTCATGTGCCAGCCCTGACAGTGTTGATTGGGACCAGAATACCCACTGGAAGTGGAACCTACCTCAAATGCCAACCCAGCGAACACTACTGAGCAAACCTTTCCCAAGGGTACCCTAGAAATGGGGACATGCCGGCCCCAGTATTACAACTTTGAGACAAAGAACAAGACAGCGAAATCCCCTAAGGACAAATGGCTGACCAATTCTTTAACTGTGGAAATGTGGCCATTGGGGAATGATGTGTCGTTAATGTTACCTTGGAGCTAAAGTGGGGATCGACATGCTTGCATCCTATCAAAAGGAAAATCTGCTAATGTGCAGTGATTCGTCGTTGTGATTATGGTGTAACCACGATTACGGAGCCTTGTGAGAACATAAAGGATGTTTAACCTTCACGTGGAAGCATAATAGTAATGCTGTTTTGTCCAATCAATCAGGCAGTTATCAAGATGTTCGGCTCACGCTGAGGCAAGTGATAAAGCCTCAGAAGGAATGAGCAGGTAGATGCTGCTGCCAAGCAGGGAGCCTTACACCTCAAACCGCTTGTCCTTTTGGGTCCCCAGTAAAATGCGGATAGAGATAATATGAGGAGAAGTATGCCCGACTTGAGTAAGGTACATAAATTACAGGAGAAGCTCCCTGCTGAAGGGCACAAGCTATGAACTAAAATAGGATATTCAAACCAAAATGTGGATGACCCCTGCTGGACAAGTTTGTTTTCCTTCTTTGCTGCTGCCTGTTTTATTGAATTATGTGCATATTTGTACATACTTGGGCCAAGAGGGAATGGTTAATACTCTACTACAAACTTGGTGGCACCCAGATTTCCAGAAACGAGCGAGAAAAAGAGCTGAAGTGTGTTCAATTTATATGCAAACACGACACATGCTGTAAGAGGGATGCCCTGCAGTTATTAACCAATGCCTTGCCTGGTGGGCCTTTTTACTTGTTTACAACTTGTTTATATACAAGTACCTCGCGCACATTGTTATGAATATTGTCTAATAATAGTAGATGCATTTCGCAGATGAGACAAAATTATACCAATAACTGATACAGCTGCCACTATAGTATTGAACGAGTGGGAAATATTTACATCAGTTAACCAAAAGTCTTCAAAGTTTACTTCACATGCGCGTCAAACCTAAGAATTAGAAACGGGGCAAATTGGAGCGGAGTTGGAAAGGCCCGTTCCTAGTCCTGCTGGTCACCCATTCAGCAAAGTCATGGGGTGGCCGCATGGGCGCACCGGACGCAATGCAGAAGAGCGCTACCCTGTAGGAACACCGTCAGAGACACATAATCAGCCTTCTCTATGAATGGCTCAGTTTGATCTTGTGCAGTGTGGACAGCCTAGTGGCCTCTAACAAAACAGAATTACATTTCAACAGCTTTCTTTACATGACATACCCTTTAAGCACATAAGTTAAAGCGCTCTAGCTGCTGGGATTGTGCCCATATTCCAATCTATTCCAAGGGAGGGATCCTTCTGAGATCCATACCTTTTAATGAATCTGACCCTGCTGTAATGAATCGTAGTTGCATCAGGGTCGTTGTGCTGCTGTTACAAAATCCATTGGCAATCAGCATAAGCTCTCATGCACACGCTTGTTCCTTACCATTCCCACGGCCAAGAGTACATCCCTAGGAAGTACTAAAAGCAACCATCTTTCAGAATGGCAAGCTGGATTCATTAAATGCCTTCACTACATCCTCCTTTCTTTGTCTGTTTACCGCTATACTGTGGACAGAAGCATAATTAATCACGGTGTTTCCAACAAGACTGCCAATAATTCCTCTTTTGCCACCTTTTAGACTGGGACCCAATGCAATCATTTGTTGGCACTGATTTCATTTGGGGGCAAAAGGCCTACCCCTGGCTGCCTACCTCCTGGACTGGCTGTTGTTATTAAAGTTACGTGGTCCTTTTGTCCCATTGTGTACAGTTCTGGTCGCCCCATTACAGGAAGCATATGGAAGCATTGGGACTGAATCTAATTGAATTGAACTTATTGCCACGTGTACTGACGCACAGTGAAAGCTTTGTCTTACGAGAAATACAGGCAGATCACATAGTTAAATAGCATAGATAAGTAAATAAAAGGTACACAGCGGCAAAAATCAAAAACACAGGTACAGGTAAATGCTAAGAATTTGTGAGTCTATTCAGTATTCTAACAACAGTAGGGTAGAAACCGGCTGGTGCATGCGTTCAGGCCTCTGTACCTTTTCCCGATGGTAGAGGTTGTAGAAAATCTTTGCCAGAGTGAGATGGATCTTTGAGAATGCTGGCAGCCTATCCTTCACTGGGGGCCTGGGAGATGGATTCTATAGATGGGAGGATGGCCTTCGTGATTGTCCGGGCCGAGTTCACTACTCTCCGTAACCGTCTCCTATCTTGAATAATGCAGATTCCATACCAGGTATTGATACAACCAGACACAATGCTCTCGATGAGGCACCTATAAAAGTTGGCAAGGGTATTTGCTGTCATGCCAAATTTTCTCAGCTGCCTGAGGAAGAAGAGACGTTGTTGGGCCTTTTCGCCATTGCATCCACATGAAGATTCTAAGAATGCTTGTTGTTGATGACCACTCCCAGGAGCTTAACACACTCCACTCGTTTCAGCTCTGTGCTGTTAATGTGTAACATCCCGCTGAAAGGAAAAAAAATGAGTTATTTGGTTTTGCTGGCATTGAGAGCTAGGTTATTCTCTGTTCACTATTTTTCCAGGTCTTCCACCTCCCGTCTGTATTTTGTTTCGTTGCCATCTGAGATTCGACTGACAATGGTGGTGTATCAGCAAGCTTGCAAATGGCATTCGTCTGGTATTTGGCGACGCAGCCATGGGTATATAGTGACAACAGTCGGATGCTGAGTACGCACCCCTGAGGGTCTCCAGTGTTGAATGTTAGTGAGGATGAAATATAGCCCCCAATTTTCACTGATTGTGGTCTGTGGGTCAGGAAACTGAAGATCCACTTGCAAAGAGTGGGACAAAGTCCAACATCACTAAGTTTAGTAATCAGACTCGAGGGGTTAATTGTGTAAAAGTGTGAACCGTAATTAATGAGAAGGATTTTTACATCGCTGTTCTTGGTGTCAAGATGTCCTAGGGAGGGGTGAAGGGCAAGAGATATGGCATCTGACGTGGATCTCTTGGACCAACAGGCAAATTGGAATGCGTCGACAATAGTAGGGAGTCTGGAGTTGATTAATGCCATGACCAGCGTTTCAAAGCAGTTCATGACCACTGAGTTAGGGCCACTGAGCGATAGTCATTGAGACATGCTGCATCAGCCTTCTTAGGCACAGGGATGATGTTGGTCCTCTTGAAACAGACAGGGCAGTGGTCTGCTGCAGGGAGAGTTTGAAGATGTCCGGGAAGACCTCTACGAGTTGATCTACACATATTTTGAGTGTACAGTCTGGTACTCTGCCTGGCCCGATCGCTTTCCTTGGATTCACAGGAAGAAAAACTGATCTGATTTCTGATGCAGTGGCTGTTGGGAAAGATTCGTCAGGACTTGTCAAAATAGGTGTTACCTCTCCGCCGACATTCTGCTCAAAGCGAGTATAGAAGGCGTTGAGACTATCTGGGAGGGATGCACCATTGCCTGCTATCTTGCACTGTCTCTTTTTAGAGCCTGTGATGTCATTAAGTCCTTGGTTGTCTGGACCATTTCTCTCCAAAAACGCATGGCTTTCGCCTACCACTTGGCTGATAACGGATGTACTTGCGTCGTTATTGGATCTGACTGCTGTACCTCCATCCCTGACTCCAGTGAGAACATTACGAACATTGCCGCACATATTCACAATGCGGCCTCCTCCCTACATGACACTAAAGCCCATTGGGATTTTAGGACTTGGATGAGTTGTTTGCTTGGCCTATGGGTTTCTACACTCCTGCAGAGACTATATGGTTCTCGTTGATTTTTATTTTGCTCTCTCTTAGCATTATTTTCCACAAACAATGCTGTGCCCGTTTTTGCTCCCTACTGATGCTGAATATGGATTAGTGGTGCTGGAAAAGCACAGCAGATCAGGCAGCATCCGAAGAGCAGTAAAATCGACGTTTCTGGCAAAAGCCTTTCATCAGGAATACAGGCAGTGTGCCTGAAGGGTGGAGAGATAAATGAGAAGAGGATGGGGATGGGGAGAAAATATCATAGAGTACAATAGGTGAGTGTGGGACGGGGTGAAGGTGATAGGTCAGGGAGGAGATGGAGTGGATAGGTGGAAAAGAAGATAGGCAGGTAGGACAAGTCATGGGGACAGTGCTGAACTGGAAGTTTGGAACTGGAGTGAGGTGGGGGAAGGGGAAATTAGGAAACTGTTGAAGTCCACATTGATGCCCTGGGGTTGAAGTGGTCCGAGGCAGAAGATGAGACGTTCTTCCTCCAGGCGTCGGGTGGTGAGGGAGCGGTGGTGAAGGAGGCCCAGGACCTCTATGTCCTCGGCAGAGTGGGAGGGGGAGTTGAAATGTTGGGCCATAGGGCGGTGTGGTTGATTGGTGCGGATGTCCCGGAGATGTTCCCTAAAGCGCTCTGCTAGGAGGTGTCTAATCTCCTCAATGTAGAGGAGACCGCATCGGGAGCAACGGATGCAATAAATGATATTGGTGGATGTGCGGGTAAAACGTTGATGGATGTGGAAGGCTCCTTTATGGCATTGGATGGAGGTGAGGGAGGAGGTGTGGGCGCAGGTTTTGCAATTCCTGTGGTGGCAGGGGAAGGTGCCAGGACGGGAGGGTGGGTTGGAGGGGGGTGTGGACCTGACCAGGTAGTCAAGGAGGGAACGGTGTTTGCGGGTGGGGAGGGAAATATATCCCTGGTGGCGGGGTCCATTTGGAAGTAGCGGAAATGTCGGTGGATGATTCGGTTTATGAGAAGGTTGGTAGGGTGGAAGGTGAGCACCAGGGGCTTCCGTCCTTGTTACGGTTGGACGGGTGGGGTCTGAGGGCAGAGGTGCGGGATGAGGACGAGATGCATTGGAGGGCATCTTTAACCACGTGGAAAGGGAAATTGCTGTCTCTAGAGAAGGACGCCATCTGGTGTGTTCTGTGGTGGAAATGGTCCTTCTGGGAGCGGATACGGCGGAGGCGGAGGAGATAGGAATACGCGATGGCATTTTTGCATGAGGTAGGGTGGGAAGAGGTGTAATCCAGGTAGCTGTGGGAGTCGGTGGGTTTGTAAAAAATGTCGGTGTCAATTCGGTCATCATTAATGGAGATGGAGAGATCCAGGAAGGGGTGGGAGGTGTCAGAGATAGTCCAGGTAAATTTAAGGTCAGGGTGGAATGTGTTGGTGAAGTTGATGAATTGCTCATCCTCCTCGCGGGAGCACGAGGTGGCGCCAATGCAGTCATCAATATAGCGGAGGAAGAGTAGGGAGTGGTGCCGGTGTAATTACAGAAGATGGACTGTTCTAGGTAGCCAACAAAGAGACAGGCAGAGCTGGGGCCCTTACGGGTGCCCATGGCTACCCCTTTGATCTGGAGGATGTGGGAGGATTCAAAGGAGAAATTGTTAAGGGTGAGGACCAGTTCGGCCAAACGAATGAGTGTGTCGTTGGAAGGGTACTGTGGGGACGTCGGGAGAGGAAGACACGAAGGGCTTGGAGACCCTGGTCATGGTGGATAGAGGTGTAGAGGGACTGGATATCCATGGTGAAGATGAGGCGTTGGGGTCGGGGAAACTGATGTCTTGAAGGAGATGGAGGGCATGGGTATGTGGGAATTTCCTGGACTGGGGGGGATAGGACAGTGTAGAGGTAGGTAGAAATGAGTTCAGTGGGGCAGGAGCATGCTGAGACAAATACCCCTGTTTCTTCTCAGCCTTTACAGCTTCCTGTTTATGACACTTCCCCACCAGATGGTGATTTGATTGACTCCTACTCTCTCGATCTTGGTGATCCTGACTCTGACAGTTACCTGGACGACTCTAAACCCCCATTACCCGATAGCCCACCCTGGGGCCTGTATGTCCCTGCTTTTGCTCGTTCATCTGAACGTACCCCGATTTGGTGAAAAGACAAAAAAGGAAACATTTGTAGGAAATTTTAGATCCAAAGCAGTCATTTTGTCGCACATTAAAAGTCTGGAAATCATTTTGGATTCTCATATTAGAGCCTGCTTGTTAAGTTCGTACTTTTCCAGGCTCAGTGAGTTGGTTGGTTCTGCAGCTGTACTGATGCCTGATGAACGAATCCTTTCCCAGCTTGGAAATGCGCTTCTATAGTAAGAACAGATTGTATACTGACACTTGCTTATCAGCTACTAACCAACATTGTCCAGACACTACGTGACTGAGTCTTGTGACTGGGCAAAGTGCCTAACCTGCTCATTATACTTAAAATCACAGTTTGTTAATTGTGAAATGATTGTAACCTATATAATCATGCAACTCTCTGTATCTCGGCAGAGTGACTAGTGACCATTAGGTCAACTGTCTCTCTGCGTAAGCTCATGAATAAACAGTCAATAACTCAAGGTTTGTGTATCTTGATTTATTGATTCCCAAAGTTGAACTGCTGCGAGTGACTCACCAACTGCTTAATTAATTTCATCAGCACCACCATATTAAAGCTGGGCTCATACGAATCCATGGGGTCTGCAGTCAACTTTGAGGATTCACAAAGCAATCCCATCCTCTTTGTATATCATGGTACCGCCACGTCTGCTGGTTCTGTCCTTTTGCTGAGACAGGACATATCCAGGAATGGTGATATTGGTGTTTGGGACGTTGACTGTAAGGTATGATTCTATGAGTTTGACGATATCAGGCTGTTAGTTGACTGGTCCATGAGACTGCTCTCCAAATGTTGGCACTGGCCTCAGAATCTTAGTGAGGAAAACTTTACATGTTCGACTGTGCTGTTTCAAATATTCTGGAGCAAATCTGATGACAGGTGATACGTCTGGTTTCATTTCTTTGAAACTTTGTAGCTATTGGTACAAAAGAATGGCTTGCTAGGCTATTTCAGAAATCAAGTTAGAATCAACCATATTGCTGCGGATCTGGAGCCATATGTAGGTCAGCCCAGGTGAGGATGGCAGATCGAGTTTTCAAATAGAATTTAGTTATTTTAATTCTTTTTTCTTTTGCTTGTATTGTCACTGTACGTTAAGAATAAAGTCTGTTTTGCATAAATCCGAGTAGTATAATCAATCAAATAACATCCGGAAGGCAGCACCATACTCTTGCCTCTAAATATCTGCTTGTTATATTTGTCGAGGAGTTTAGTCTGGTCTACAACTATTGCAATGTTATGTTAAGATTTCTAACTTGTCATATACATTTTGTTCTTTTTTAAAATGGATGAAATAATTTATTGTGGTCAAATAGCATTAGCAGTGTCATCATAAATGTGTTCAGTGACCAACAAGTTAAATTTAAAAAAAAGAAATTTATGGTCTATCAAGCCAGATTTTACTCTCGAATCTTTCTGTTCAATTGCTATCAGCCGGGATCATAACATTGTGTAGAAATAGTTGCAACTTTGACCATGTGTAAATAGAAACACAGAAGACAGAAGCAATGCAGGGCCATTTGACCCCTCGAGTCTCCTCCACGCTATATGATCATGGCTGATTATCCACCCAATTCCTTTATCCTGCCCTTTCCCCTAATATCGCTTGATCCCTTCAGCCACAAGCATTACTTATACCTCCTTCTTGAAAACCTAATGTTTTGGCCTCAATTGCTTTATGTGGTAGTGAATTCAACTGGACCGACACTTTCCAGGTGAGGTAATTTCTCCTCATCTCAATCCTGAAAGGTTTACCCCTAATTATAAAACTATTATGCCTGATTCTGGACTCCCCTCCACGCTCCCAAAACCAACCCTTCCCCTCCCTCACACCATCATGAACATCCTTCCTCTATCTAACCTGTCTAGCCCTGTTACATTTATATAGGTTTTTATGAGATACCTCTCATTCTTCTCATCTCCCGTGATAATAATATCAACACATTTAATATCTCCGAGTGCACAGCACTGTCATCCCAGGAATCAATCTGGTAAACCTTCGTGTACTCCTGTATAGTTACTGTCAGGAATTTGATTGGGAATTAGAACAGAACAACGAGAATCGAACAAAGAACTTGTTGAATTTGTGGAGTATGTCTGTCCTTTGTGATAATGTTAAACACAGTCGAGATCGGATGTGCATGTGTCGGGATAGTGGTGTCAGAAGGGGATGGCTTAAAGTGAGATTATACCTGCCCTTCAAAGTTTTGATTGTCACATCATCGAAGCAGCTTTACACTGTCTCAAAAAAAGCGTTATGTATCCTGGATGTGTTTGTTGGGTTCAGTGCAGAGGAGATTTACTCTCTATCTAATCAGAGCTGTCACTGACCTCGGACTGTTTAATGGTACAGATCTGTACTCTGTAACTAACACCATCTCCACCTATTCTGGGAGTTTCAGATGGATAAGGTGTCAAGGGATACGTACTCTGCATCTAAACCTGTGATCTATCTGCCCTGAGTGTGTTTTGCAGCAGCATCCTGCCTGCTGAAACACAGATAGATTGCTAACTTGGCCAAACAACAAGGGATGCTGAGTACAATCGCCAAAGACCCTAATATCACAAAACACACAGACTAGGCACGGTGCAAGCATGGCAACCGGGTGCTAATGTCATTAGCATAATGAAAAAGGCAATAATTAATCTGGACAAACGTACCCCAACTTTCTGGATCAGTGGTGCTGGAAGAGCACAGCAATTCAGGCAGCATCCGAGGACAGGCAAAATCGACGTTTCGGGCAAAAGCCCTTCATCAGGAAACGTACCCCAACAACGTATCCACTAAACAAATGATAGCCCAGACAGAAAGGCTCCAAGTTCTGTTATAGCATGGTATCTAAGTGATTGACTCTTGCTTCAAACTATTGAGAGTATCTCCCTTATTGGCCAGAAGTATAGGAAGTTCCAAAAGGTATAAAAACAACGTTTACCTACAGACCTTACTCTTGGACTCTGCTGAATGATTTTCAAATTCTCTGGAGGCCATCAGCGGATACCAGCATGACGAGAAGCAGAGATCAGCTGACTATCCAGTGAGAGAAAGGAAAACAACAGTTTAAGGACCCAGAGAGGGAGCATCTGTATAAATCTACCAGGAAGAAAAGAGAAAGTGAGGACTGCAGATGCTGGAGATCAGAGCTGAAAAATGTGTTGCTGGAAAAGCTCAGCAGGTCAGGCAGCATCCAAGGAACAGGAGAATCGTCGTTTCGGGCATAAACCCTTCTTCAGGAATCGATTCCTGATTCCTGAAGAAGGGCTTATGCCCGAAACGTCAATTCTCCTGCTCCTTGGATGATGCCTGACCTGCTGCGCTTTTCCAGCAACAAATTTTTCAGCATACGTCTACAAGAGAGTGGAGAAGTATTGGAAGCTTCAGGAGTCAAAGAGGATGACGGGCAGTAGGTTTAGTATTGAAGGTTCCTGTTATTTTATTCCTAATAAAATGAGGACTATTTTTCATTGATATCGGCTTGTGTTCCTGCAGATTTGACCATTTTGGTATTCTGGGTCATGTAGGCAAATTTATTCAGAACGTCCCAGCTGTTTGAACTTTGGTAGAAGGAAAATCTAGGCTACAGTTTGATGGGACAGAATGGTCTGGGGTAATTTAATCAATATCTAACTGAATGCTGAAATAGATCTGGGAATTTGAAAAAAATGCAATGCAGACAGAGCTTTATATTATATCGAACCCCATTCTCTATTTGCCTAAGCTTTACAAAGGTGCAGATTAGTGACAGCTTTATTGTATATCTAACGCTGTGTTATATGTGACAAGGGAGGGTGCTGGGAAAATTGACTCACCTCAATCATATGGATGCTATGAAGACTGATGGGGGCACAGTACAAATGGAAATGCCGAGGTCCAATTCTTTCACTTTGATGCGAGAATATATCAAATTTTAATTGGGATGAGTCATGGGATTAATGTGTCTGTAGCAGAATGTATACAACATTAGCTCAGAGCCAGAACACAGTGAAGAGATTATGAATCTTCCATACTGGAGGGAGCTACTGTGCACGATCCTACACGAGTTCATGTCAAGAAGACTACTTTTCCCTCTTCAATATAAATGAACTGGAGTTCGAAATTAACAGGACAGCACTTCAGATTTTGCAGATGACACACAAATTGACAATGCAATAACCAGGGAAGAGAGTCGTCGCAGATCTTAGGAGGATACGGGAAGTCTGGTCTGACCAGAGTCTTATGCAGCCCCAGCAGTACATCTCTGCTCATGTATTCTATCCCTCTCGAAATCAATGATAACATGACATTTCCCTTGCTAACTGCCAACGGAACCTACCTGTTAACCTGAAGAGAACATCGAACGTAACAGCGCAGTACAGGCCCTTCAGCCGTCGATGTTGCACCAACCAGTGAAACCAATTTCAACCTCATCCAACCAACACTAATCTGTGATCATCCATATATATATATATATATATATATATATATATCCAATGACCATTTAAATGCCCTGAATGTTGGCGAGTCTACTACTGTTGCAGGCAGGATATTTCATGCTGTTACTACCCTCTGAGTAAAGAACGTACCTCTGACATCGGTCCTATATCTATCAACCCTCAATTTAAAACTATATCGCCTCGTGCTTGCCAACACTATTCGAGGAAAAAAGCTCTCTTATACGCCCTATCTTATCCTCTGATCACCTTCAATGTTCTATCAAGTTACATGGTCTAAAGGGAACTGTTGCCTGGTATGGAGGGAAGGTCTTATGAGGAAAGGCTGGGAGGCTTGGGTCTGTTCACATTGGAAAGGAGAAGCCTAAGAGGGGATTTGATAGAGACATACAAGATGATCAGAGGATTAGATAAGGTAGACAGTGAAAGTCTTTTTCCTAGGATGATGACGTCAGCTTATACGAGGGGTCATAACTACAAAGTGAGGGGTGATAGATTTAAGACAGATGGCAGAAGCAGGTTCTTTACGCAGAGTGGTAAGGGCATGGAATGCCATACCAGTCAATGTAGTCACATTACGGAGTTTTAAACAATCTTTGGACAAGCACATGGATGATGATGGGATAGCGTAGAGGGACAAGCTGAGAATAGTTTACAGATCGGCGCAACATCGAGAGCCGAAGGGCCTGTTCTGCATTGTGTTGTTCTAAGTTCTATTTGGTAAGTCACCTTTTAACCTTCTTCTCTCGAACAAAAACATCTTAAAGTCCCTGAGCCTTTTCTCATAAGATCTTCCCTCGAGACCAAGCGACATCCTGGTAAACCTCTTCCGCACTCTTTTCAGTACTTCCACATCCTTCGCATAATGTGGCGACCAGAACTGCACACAATACCCCAAGTGTGGCAGCACCAGAGTTTTGTAAAGCTGCAACATAACCTCATGCCTCCGAAACTCAAACGCTCAACCAATAAAAGGTAACATACTATACGCCTTCTTAATAAACCTAACAACCTGAGTCACAACTTTCAGGGATCTATGTACATGGACACCGAGATCTCTCTGCTCTTCTACACTACCATTAGCCCATTACTCTGCATCGCTGTTACTCCTTCAAATGGGAATCACCTCAAACCTTCCTCTCAGAGTTGTCTCTCGTCGCCTAATTGAATGAGGAGATACCATTTGCTATCCTCCAGTCTTCTGGCACTATTCATGTTGACAATTACGACATAAACATTAAAATCAAAGCCTCTGCAATCTCCTCCCTAGCTTCCCAGAGAATACTAGGATAAATCCCATCCGGCCGAGGACACTTATCTATTTTTACTCTTTCCAGAACCGGTAACATCTCCTTTTTAACCTCAATCCCGTTGAATCTCATAGCCTGTATCTCAATATTGGGTTCGAAAAAAAT
Organism: Chiloscyllium plagiosum; assembly: GCF_037043375.1. Lineage (NCBI taxonomy): Eukaryota > Metazoa > Chordata > Chondrichthyes > Orectolobiformes > Hemiscylliidae > Chiloscyllium > Chiloscyllium plagiosum. The sequence continues at coordinate 12,260,757 of NW_028270187.1, forward strand.
GTCTTTTTCCTGAGTCCTGAACTTGGACTCCCAAGTCCCCTTGTACATCAGATTTCGGAAACCTTTTGCCATTTAGAAAACAGCCTAAGCCTCTATTTTTCTCATACCATTGCATAACTTCCCACACTTTATCACGCTGTCATTCATCTGCCAACCGAACCTTAATAGGTTCCAGAACTAGGACTCACCACCGAGGAACTTTCTTTTACTTCAGACCTGTCAGCATCTGTGCGGAGGCGGGTGTAGACAGATAGAGATAGAGAGAGAGAGAGAGAGAGGAGTCACTGTTTTGCGTCCAGGGCAAAGGTCCTTTGGAAAACTAGCCTTTGATCTTGATGTGCTGTCGAACAATTTCTTGTTCACTTCCACCTCTCTGTCCGTGTATTTATATTAATATTTTAATTAATCTGTTCGACCAGGCCCGGAGATGGCCCTTTTGTTTCTCCCTCTTAAACAGTTTTACCCTGATGCAGCTGGTAACGGTGAATTGGGGCACGAGGTGGCCATTAACTGCCATCTCGTGCGGGGCATGAGGAGGAGGGCCTGAAGATAAAATGATGCTGGGGACTCGCGGAAAGAAAAAGCGCCGAGTGAGCGTGGACTGTGTATGTTCCCAAGGATCAGGATGGTGGTTTGGGGTAAGGGGGGAGGAGGTAGAGGGGGATAGGAGAGATTCCCCCTCCCAGCGCGGCATCTTGTCGGTCTGCGGGCCGGTCAACTGTGAACGTTTTTTTTAATATCGCCCTCAACACCCCACCCTCACCACCCAAGCCAGATGGAGTGTGGTTAAACTGGAGAATGCCTGAGGTTGCAGGCAGCTGATGAAGGGTGACGAATGGCCCACGACCACGCCGACAAGGTCGGCACCGTTTTTTTTTATCAGGCTGGAATAGCTGGGAGGATCGCCGGTAGATGAGGAAAGGAAGAGAACGTGGACACGAGAAGAATTATGGTGTTGGGATTATCTTCTTCAAACGTCATTCTACACCAATTTAATTGTTCAATTTAAATCTGAGAAAGACATTTTTGATGAATTAAAGTGTATGAAAGGGTATGAAGGGGTATGGGTTCAAGGCAGACAAAAGGAGTGAGGCCCCAGATCAGCCACGATCTTTTTGTGTGAAGGAACAGGCGAGAAGTGCTGAATGGCCTCCTCTTGTTCCTATGAAACTTGTTTACAAATTTTCCCGAAATCATCAGCAATATCTAATAGTGATGCATTAAAAAGGATGGATAATCTATTCCAATAGTGAGCTCTCTTTGTTGAAATGTGTAGGATACGGCTGTATTATTTCTCAGCTGACAATTACTGAAAAATGAATCTCCTATATGGCACTGTGTTCAAATGCTGAGAAATTCAATGTCGCATCTCCCTGCATGATCCCATCCATGCTACCTTTTTAATAATGTGTTTCCTGAGTTGTTGCCACCTCTAGCTGGACCAGAATCTATTTTTCACCCCGAGCTGCCTTTGAACTATCAGTGCAGAGTGACTGAACAGACGCTGATAGCCAAGTTCGTTACCCATGAGGGTGGCCTCAGCCAGGATCTTGAATTCATGTCACACTACAGGTGACCCTATTATACAATGCAGTCGCTCTCACACACACACACACACCCACGCACGCACACACCTTCACATATGAACACACTCAGGCAGTCCCTCTCTCATACGCGCACTCTCTCTCAGACACACATAAATACATCCCAACACCCACGTACATACCATCTCAAAGGCATTGAGGGAGGGAAAAAAATAACTTACACTTCTTCAAGCCCACAACAGCATTAGATTAAATCTAAACGAAAAGCATTGTAGAAATCTTAGTTTGAGAGCTGGCTACATCTATCTAAGGACTCAGAAGCTGTTACTCTAGTGGCTCTGATAGACTGGTCGCACCTTTGCCTTTGCTTCTCTTAAAAAAGGGACCAAATCCACCTCTTCAAACCTCAGCATCGTCACCAAGACAGAGTATTTGCATGGAAGCGTTGTTTTCATGATGGACTGGGTTGTGTTCATGACTTTCTGTAGTTTCTTGAGATCTTGGGAAGGGTAGTTGGCATACCAAGCTATGATGCCTTCAAATTTAATACTTATAAACATCTATAAACCCTCTCTGTCTGTTGGTAAGCTACCTATTCCCAGCAATCACCATCAACATTGCATCTAATGGTCCAACATGCTGTTGCACTCAAAGAAAAATCCAATTATCCAATCTCTTCAGATTAATTATGATCCTGGTTTCAATCGTTCCTTTGTTCACTGTCTTCACATGGTCCATTCCAAGCACCAATGAAACAATCTCATTGACAGAAATGTGTCTAAATCTTTGTCCTTCCGCTCTCTCATGAAATAATTGGATCATGCACAAATATCTCCACCATAACCTGTTGATACCCAACCATTCCTCTCCTAATAGTTGTGGAACAGCGGTCAGCACTGCTGCCTCACTGCACGAGGGACCAGGTTTAATTCCAACCTTAGGTGACATCCTGCGGAGAGTTTGCATATTCTCCTGCTTTCAGAGTGGTTTTCCTCTGGGATCTCCAGTTTCGTCCGACAATCTAAACACGGGTAGGGATTAGTCGAGATAAATTGTCCGCAGTGTTCAGGAGTTGTGCAGATTCGGTGGATTAGCCATGATAAATGCAGGGCTATGGGATAGGGTCGGGATGTGAGTCAAGGTAGGATGCTCTTTGGAGAGTCAATGTTGACTTGCAGGTCCAAATGACCTCTTTCCATCCTAACATTTTCTATGATTTAATAATTTGCTATGCTACAGACTCTATGTTGTGTTTGACATATTGAGATGAGAAAACCTAACTGGCGCTCTTTCTGATGTTGTTGATTCTGGTGGACGTTTCGCTAAAACTATACAAGGAAGATCACAGCTGGCAAACTGTGAGGGGTGTGGCCCCTTATTTAAGGAAAAATATGTTGGAATTGGAGACAGATCAGAGAAGATACTGATAACAAGTACGGAGGGATCTGTCTCAATACGAGAGATTGAGTTGATCAGTCCTACATGTACACTTTGGAATTTGGAAGAATGAGTTGATCTTATCGATGCATTCAAAATTCTTGGGAATGATGATATGGCGAATATGAATCTATAACTACAAAGTAATACATGTTGGGATGTTGCGTAAGTGCAAGATCGAGGGTACGTGCTCGAGTCAGCCTTGCATGACTGCAGCCTTTCATGTCACAAAAGGTGAAGAAAAATGATCACGGCACAAAAGGTGAAGGTCTGCAGCAATCGAAAAGACAATTGTGGCAGAATGTGAATGGTTATGGGGCTATAATGTAGGTTTAGTGCGACGGGTTATACTAATGTAACGAGGATAGGGCGTGGCTTCTAGAACAACACAAATATGAGCGTATTCTCACTGCTTGCGGGCTTTCAGGGTTGACTGCTCTGATGGCCACAGCTTTTGTTTGCAAATAAAAGCTTAAAATCTTGAGGAATTCTCTGCGGCCTCTGGTCCTTCCTAAAAGGTGCTATCAACCACAGCAGAATTAGTGTTGCCTGCAGTGTCTGCAAAAACCCTACGCAAAGGAGGCGGCAGCCCAAGGACAATTACCGGTCCATGGCGACCTGTCCGAGCCTGACACAATAAGGACTGGCCGCCCACAAAAAGCGATAAGGGTTTTGCTGATAATTCAGATTAAATTCTGTTGCGTGACAGAGGTCATCGGGGACAGAAAAGTGCAGACAATCTTTTCCAATCCAAAGAACCAGAGTCTGGTAAGAAATTGAAACTTGAGGAGACTCAGGGCATTGGTCAAGAAAACTGTGTCGTGGAGTAAGTAGGAATAGAAAGTCGAAATTGTCTGATATAAAATTCCACGTGGTGTTATTAAGTCCCTGTGAATACCGCCTCTCCAGTCGCAAGTGTCTGCACAGGCATTATGTCAGTAAGTCCCTGTGGATACTCCCTCGCTCGTCATGAGGGTCTGCTCGGGCAGAGCAGTGTAGTGTTGTGTTAGTATGTTCCCATGTATACCGTTTTGTCGATCGCGAGGGTCTGCACATGCAGGACAGTGTACTGTTAGTAAATCTCTGTGGATACTGCCTGCCAGTCACGAGGGTCTGCACAGACAGGACAGTATGCTTGTGAGTGCGTGTGTATATGTACGTGTGTGTGTGTGTTTGAGAGAGAGAGAGAGAGAGACTCTGAGTTTAGCCCTTTGTAATCTGGCTTGAATGCACATTTGCTTGTTGGTGATTGAATATTTGTGTCTTGCTCCCTGGAGATCGAGATCTGAGAATGTTTTGATTTTAGTTTGAAATTTGGAAATTTAGGATAATTTTTTAAGGGTTTTTAAGGAAGCATCAGTGATTAGTAAGTTCTGCAGATACCGCACCAGAATAGTAGGGCTCTGCAGATGCAGAACACCAAGGAAGTTTAGGGACTGACTAATTGCTAAGGGACAATTACAAACTGTAGATTTAGGGAATACTCATAATAAATGACGAGGCACAACCGGACTTGTAAGGCAAAGAGAAATGAACAGTGAATACAGAGGAAATAGATTAGCTGGACTGAAACAATTGTCAGGACGAATAAAGGAATGCAGTTGAAGTTTTTTTTAAAAAAAAATTCCCTGTATCAAAACATGACATCGTGACGATCTCCCAGAAATTAGAAAAAAAACTAAGAACTTATGAATTAAGTGGCCAAAATCAGGCTCTTTTGATAAAAATAAGTATGAGAAATGGAAGGATTAAATAAAAATCACAAGCCAAAAGATGATTATTTTAAGACGAATCTGAAAAGGGAACAGGAGATAGAAATATTAAAACCTTTCAGAGGTGAGGGATAAAAACCGACAATAGCATACCAGGCACCAATAGTGAAAAGGCAGCCTGCCAAAGAACAATAACAGCAGCCTGTTGAAACTGAAGGTCAGGAAGACAAACTTCCTTTGTATCCAAGCTAGAAAGACCCCCTCCCTAATCAAACACAGAAAACGCAAGTCAATGTCTTTTGGCAAAGGGAACCGTGGAAACAGGAGGAGAAGTTGCATTGGTTGAGGAAGATGACGAGAAAGATAAAGCAAACGAAAAAAGGCTCTAAGTGAAGGGGTTGATTATGGAAAGACCGAATGAGAGAAAGATGTTACGGGCGGAAGTGGAAAAAATCAAAAATAAAAATAGAGAATTTGGAGGAGAAACTCAGGCTACTGCGGGCAGTAAGAGAACACAAATAGTAAAAGGAGTATTGAACGGGGTCAGAGGGAGAATGACCCATGGAAGGGGCGAAAGGCAGAAGGACAGTGTGTACAGTGCGGGGCCGACCGGAATCAGCAGGAGACAGGTGGGATGAGTTGGGGATGGAATCAGGGTCAGGATCCCAAGAGGAATCCCTGGGTGAGGATTATAGCTGGGAGAAAGAGCACCTAACCTCAAAAAGAATGATGCATTTGCTCATATAATAGTGGTGGTGGTGGTGTTGCGGGGGGGGCGGGTGTTGAATGGGTGGGATGACTATCAGTACATATTCCCTGGGGAACCAATGATCTGGAGGGGGCTGAGAAATGCATTGTCTAATATACATGAGGGTGCAGGGAAGTGGATTAGAGCCTTTGAAGAAGGAACCACGGAACGACTGTTGGCTTTAGGAGATTTGAATTCACTGATATTATAGGTGACGGGGGTCCTGATGTTAGGTCGCAGACTAATGCAGAGGTTCGAATAACTTGCCATGAAAATATTGGTAGAATTGCAAATGGAACAGCTGTGAGTTAGTTAGAGTTTGCCCACATACTTAAGCTGCTCTATGTCACAGGCAAGATTTATGAGGTTAAACTCCCTAACATCTACTGTTCAGGAACGTGAGTACCTCATTATCCTTAAAAGCAAGGAATAAACAGAAGCTTCAAGCTGAGATAGGAAGAACTTTGGAAAATGTTCGTGTGTACGTGTGTGTTTGTGAGTCAGAGGGAGAGAGACTCTGACTCAGTGCTGATTCCCTGCAGCCTGCAGAATGTTTCGTGTGTGTGTGTGTGTGTGTGTGTGTGTGTGTGTGTGTGTGTGTGTGTGTGTGTGTGTGTGTGTGTGTGTGTGTGTGTGTGTGTGTGTGTGTGTGTGTGTCTGTCTGTGTGCATATGCGTGCGAGAAGAGAGGGAGAGGGAGAGTGACTCTGACTCAGCGCTGATTCTCTGCAGCTTGCAGAAAGATTAACTCTTTGTGATCTGGCTTGAATGAAAATTTGCTTGATGGTGATTGACTATTTGTGTTTTGCTCCCTGGAGCTCAAGTTCTGTGAGTGTTTCTAATTTAGTTTTCACTTTGGTAAATTAAGATAATTTCTTTAAGGGGTTTTCACGAACCATCAGTAATTATGAAATGCAAATTTTGTCAAAAAGGTTAATATTTATGAAATATTAACCACAACTGCTCTACTGTCAATTTCTAGCCAGTCACATTTTATATTTCCATGAAAGCCAATTATATTTAAATTCAAATCAATTTAATATGGAGGAAGACGACATTATAATTTGACACCAGTATAAACAGCTCTCAAGTCTCCCATAATTTCATGCCACTGCCAAAGATCAATTTCACCCACTTTCACCTCATTGGACTAATTAAAGATTTGACTAAAGGAAGTAAAATTGGTAGCACTCTAAATCCTCGCGTCAGCCGGTGCCTAGAAGAAAGTGAGGAATGCAGATGCTGGAGATCAGAGTCGAGAGTGTGGTGCTGGAAAAACACAGCAGTCAGGCAGCATCCGAGGAGAAGGAGAATCAGCGTTTTGGGCATAAGTCCTTGCTCATTCTTGAAGAAGGGCTTATGCCTGAAACATCCATTCTTCTGCTCCTCCGATGCAGCCTAACCTGCTGTGCTTTTCCAGCACCACACTATTGACTCAGCAGGTATCTGTTCAAACTTTTTCAATAATAATCCAAACCTATCATTGAGGAAAATCACATCAGACTTTAACATTTGCTCATTTAGTGGAGGAATTACATAAACCTTATAGAATTTAGTTAATAAAATTTGAACTGAAAGTATAAAGACAGATCCAAAATAACCCAAACAACAATATTGTCCTCAGAGAATCGTACTGGCAGAATTTCTTTTGTTGTTGTTTCGGACTCGATTGTTTCCTTTTAAGACTGCTGCATCTCATTGGTGACTATGGAGTGCCAGTTGTAGCTTTATTCCGTATCAATTTCCCTCCCTCACTGAGAATTGAACTATTGATTGAACATTGTGTTCTGAAAATCGCATAGCAAAACTTAATATCTTATTGTTAATACGTGTGTCTTTGAATTCGGCCATTATTTCTGCATTTGAAATGTTTTGTTACCATGTGAGTAGACAATACTTCTGATGCAGCTGTAGTCATTTCTCAGCCTTTAACAGTGTAAATGAGCAGTGACTGGTCAGAACCGCTAAAGGTACCTAATCTGGGATTTAAATAAAGTGACTAGAGCCAGGCTATTCTGATGGTTTTCGAGATGGAAACTGTACACATTTTACATTTTCAAATCGAATTTTGAATAAATGAGTTCCCAGTTTACATTGATGGCTTTTAAAATGTCTTAGTCACTTGTTAATTTTCCATCTCTCAATTAGATATAATGATTCTATTAGTTATTTTTTTTTACAGAAAAAGAACCGATTGCATTAGCCCTGAATCACACATAATCAGAATTAATTGGCAAAGATCGATTGAGTTTGTACCTTACCACATTGACAGTGATGTGTGGCTTTGCCTCATGGTTAATTTGAAGCAGGGCTGCATTGATTAATTATTAATTAGAGAATTGAAGTATAAAGCCAACAGTAAATGAAAAGATACTTACTGGCCAGTTGAAGGAATTATGCATGTGATTGGGTGATAGATGGGTACAGCAGGTGGAATACCCAAAAGTTGGGAGAAGATAAAAGAATGTGTAGATGAAAGTGTAGATGAAAAACGAAGGGCACAGGAGAAACAGTGTAAGGCCACTGAGGCTGAGTAATATAAAAAAGGGTTAAAGCAACAATGCTGTAATAAAGAACTTGCGTTTTATTCAGAATCCCGAGCCTACACCGACCCTGTTTGAAGATGGGGATGACATTGATAGCGATGAGGGACGGGGATGTTATTCCAGAATATCCACTGAGCCCATAATGTCTTCTGATTACCCCCAGCATACCCCTCATTACAAACCTTTCCTTATTTTGAAAATGGAGCATCCAGTCTTCGTAGGTGATATCATGCAGATGAGTGGCCTGAGCCATCCAAAACCAGGGGCCATCTCGGGAATCAGAGTAACTTTAATAAAGCATGCCACCCACCGAAAGAGGAAGCTGGCCCAATTTGCTCAATATGTCCAAAGAATGACACCAATGTAAAGGCAGCAAAGTTCTGGGAGTGACCCGAATACGAATGGCTTGTGTTAGAAGACTGAAAGAAGTCATGATCTGCCTGATAGAAGTGGTATGCAGATATAATTGACAAATAATGGAAAAGCTGACTCACCTTTGTTTTAACCTCTGCTTTTGTTATGTATTTCTTCTGGTGTCGCCGACATGATCCAGACAGAAGACCGGAAGAGCTGAAAATGTGTTGCTGGAAAAGCGCAGCAGGTCAGGCAGCATCCAAGGAACAGGAGAATCGACGTTTTGGGCATAAGCCCTTCTTCAGGCTTATGCCCGAAACGTCGATTCTCCTGTTCCTTGGATGCTGCCTGACCTGCTGCGCTTTTCCAACAACACATTTTCAGCTCTGATCTCCAGCATCTGCAGTCCTCACTTTCTGCTCGAAGACCGGAAGAACACAGCAAGCTAGGCAGCATCAGGAGGTAGAGAAGTTGAAGTTTTGCATGTAATGTTCATCAGCTCATGAAGAAGGAAGAGAAGCAAAAAGTCAACTTCTCCATTTTCTGAGCCCTGAAGACGGGTTATACCCGAAATGTCGGTTTCTCCACCACCTGATGCTGCCTGGCTTGCTATGTTCTTCCAGCCTCCTGCCTGTCTATTTTGGATTCCAGCATCTGCAGTTTTGTCGTTTCTGACAGAGGAACAGTGAAGCTGTCACTAACATGAAACAAAGAGTACAGATAGAGGTTTATTTTCAGTTTGCAAAGCTGTAACTGGTGTTATGAAATTGAAGGCACTGAACATTGCTCCTTACTCAGTTGATGGGACGTGAATGTTTCAGAATCTCCACATAGGTCATTCCCGTCCTCTCCAACCCCTGCCAGCTTCCCCACCCTTACATAGCGGGGGTGAGGGAACGTTGCAGGGCACTCCACCACTCGCTTGGCTCTTTCTGTCTTATTACTGGCTGCTTCCTCCGGACTGGGAGAAAGGGATGGAGGGAGTGAGGGTGAGAGTGGATGACCCTGCTGTTAGCACTGGTGTCGATTGCTACGGGAATGGTGATGTGGCTGTACGGAGTCAATCCACAGTGTTGAATCCATGCAGTGTTATTAGTATGGGCAGTAATGTTTAGGCGAAAGAGAGACTGAAGGAAAGAGGGTGTACTCAATGGGGAAAGTGCTTGAGCATGAGCATTGTTCAGGGGTAGGTACGATAACAGACATACAGTGAGTGTGAGGGAGCAGAGGTGACACTGATTATGGCAGAGTGACTATGGTTGTTGATATTATCCTGATTTTCTGGAGATTTCTTCAGATCATCTCAGCTTCAAAGTGAGCCTCAACGAATGTCTTGTCCAGGTCTATCACTCATAATGCAACTTACCATGTCCGACAGATTCAGTTTGGGTGAAGCTTACAAATAGCAAGGAGAAGGACACTTCAGTGCAATGTATATCTAATCCAAACTGTAGCTCAGATTTTGTGCATCATATGCTCTGGAAATTAGATTTGCAAGTATTATGGGTGCTGCAGTAAAATTGGATGATCTCTATTGTCATCTAAACTTAACTAAGTGACTGCAAATGTTGTGGAAACTAAATTCCATAAATGTCTATGAGTAGGTTGAAGAGTATTTAGTGAACTAAACGAGAGAGCTGGTTATTTCGGATTTGTTGCTGTGTGATCAGAAGAACTAATTAATAACCTTGCTCTGAAGCAGCTTTTGAGAAATAGTGAAAACAATACCTTGCATTTTATATGGCATCGACATACAACATAGAATTTTTGGCCATTATGGTCAAACATCATGGAAGCCCAGAGGTGAGAGTGTCAAGCTAACAATAGGGAAAGCACAAAACAAGATTTCTTAGCAGATAAACAATGATTGTTATTTATAGAAATATAAATACTGCAAAGTTTGAAAAAAAGTATGTATCTCTAAGGAACATACACCAATGAACGGGAAGGTGAAACCCAATGTTTAACTTAAGAAATTAAAGATTGTGTTAACTAAAAGGAAGCAGCTTCAGAAGAATTCCAGATATTATGGACACCTGAGAACGCTGAGAAATTTACCCTCAAAAAATGATGGCCATGAAACTCATAAATCGAAAGGAGAACACAAATGCAAAACCAGGAAAGACAAAGATTACCTAAATCTACGATCTACATTTCAAAGAAAACAAAATAAACGAAAGATTCAGAGTCTGGTGCTGGGAGGGGAGGGTAGTTTGGTGGCGGCTGTGGATCTGACAAGTAGGTTATGGAGGGAATGATCTTTATGGACAACGGATATGGGTGGAGAGGGAAATATATCTCTAGTGATGGGGTCGTTTTGTAGGTCGTGGAAATGGTGCAGGATGATGGAGGATGATGCGACATATACGGAGTTGATGGGGTGGAAGGTGAGGACCAAGGGAGTTCCGTCCTTGTGCGATTGGAGGGGTGGGTTTCAAGGGATGGGTTTCGAGGGATGAGATGCGGGAAGTGAATGAAATGCGCTGGATAGCATCATTGACCATCCCACCAAACTCGATGTACATCGCATCATCCTCTGCCATTTCAACTACCGACAAACACATGCCACCACAACAGATATATGTCCCTCCCCACCCCAACCACTTTCAGTAAAGACCATTGAATTCACAACTCTTTTGTCAGGTCCAAGCCCCCTACCAATCGCCACATGCTTTCGGCACCTTTCACTTCCACTGCAGGAATTGCAAAACCTGCGCCCACAACTCCCCTCTCACCTCCATCCAAGGCCTCAAAGGAGCCTTCCACATCCATCAGAGGTTTACCTGCACTTCCACACATGCCATTTACTGTATCCGTTGCTCCTGATGTGGACTTCTCGCCACTGGGGAGACAGGATGCTGCCTTGCACAGCGCTTCGGGGAGCTTCTCCGGCACACCTGCAATAACCAACCTCACCGCCCGAGGCCGAATGCTTTAACTCCCCCTATCACTCTGTCAAGGGCTAGCAGGTTCTGGGCCTCATCCATTGCCACACCCTAATCACCCGATGCCTGGAGGAAGAACATCTCATCTTCCATACGGCATCAATGCGGATTTCATTAGTGTCCTCAGTTCCTCTCCTCCACCTTCTCCCAGTTCCAACCTTCTAACTCAGTACCACCCTCGTGACCTCTCCTACCTGCCCATCTTCCTTCCCAACTAACACCTCAACTCTTCTCTCCGACTTATCACGATAACCCCACCTCCATCTGCCTATCGCACTCTCAGCTACCTTCCTCCAAGCATCAGCCCACTCCCATTTATCTCTCCACCCCCTCAGCTCACAACACATATTCGTGATGAAGGTCTTTCTTTTTACCGAAACGTCGATTCTCCCGCTCCTCGGATGCTGCCTAAACTGCTGTGTTTTTTTCAGCACCACACTCTCAACTCTGATCTCCAGCATATGCAGTGCTCACTTTGTTCCAAAATAAAAACAAAGTTAAACGTGGAAATTTTTAATGGGGACGGGGAATTTACTGTGGATAAGAACGAATTTTATAAAAACCAACCAGTTACTTTGGAACTGTCTTCATGGTGGAAGATTCCAAAAATATCCAAGAGTCAAAACTTGAGAATTGTGGAACTATGGACATAAAGCCAGTTCATATCCGTAACAACGTAGCACTTGAAAATCTAGTTGGATAGAGCATTGTTAAGTCTGACGGACCAGATGTACATCAAAATGCCAGGAAACAAAAAGCAACAACAGATGTACTAAATGCACTGTCGATGAATGTATTTCATTTCCCTTTGCACCCTATACAGTTGGAAGCCACTTTGGATGACTAGAAGGTAGTAAACGTGATCCAACCATTTACGAATGAAAGAAAACATAATGTGGAGAACTGCAGATCAATTAACTTCACGTCCATAGGGAAACTGTTAAAATCTATTATATAGGATGAGGTAATGGATATTTAACAACACCACGTTTAACAACACCATTGTAGAGAAACAGTAAGCATTCTTGAAAAAGAATTCATACTTGATAAACTTCGAATTTCTTTTTAGAATATACGGAAGATGTGGCATTTTAGAACAATCTGATGAATTAATTGAGAAATGTTGATCTATAAAGGGATGATCCACAATAACCAACATAGTGGGTTCGCAAATAAAATTACCGTGCAATATATTTGGAGGAATACATGTAAGTGGAAAGTTAAGTTATGTTGGTCTTCATTGAAGGGAATCAGATATAAATGTAAAGACATCATGAAGCATTTGCATCGAATGTTGGTGAGACTGTACCTGGAGTATTATGTACAGTGTTGATGACTCAAACTAAGAAAAAGTATACTGACCACAGAGGAAGTGTAAAGGACGTTTTCCAGATTAGAATCTCAGATGGCAAGATTGCCTGATGGGGAAACTTGTCTTCTGTTCTCTACAAATTCAAAGAACGAGAAGTGGTCACAGTAAAATTTAGTAAATTCAGAAAACATGTGTCAAAGTGGAAATAAACAGAACGCTTTTCTGGCTATCCAATTCCTACATAAAGCATATCATCGCAGGATAAGGGACAGGGCATTAAGACTGCAAAAAGCATAAAATCCTTCACTCAGAAGGGACTAACTCAAGCTGGGGCATGGGAAACTGTTAGCAGGCAAAGTTAGGGACAACCTCCAGGTAATCTACAAGCTTGTCAGCAGAACACAAAAACGAGCGAACAGGTAGGACCCATTAGTGGCTTGCCAAGTTGCATCCAAACTTAACTTAGTGGCAGAAGACAGAGGGTAGTGGTCAATAGCTATTTGTGTGACTGGAAACAAATGTCCAGTAGTGTATCATATGGGTCACTGCTATGTACCTTGTTATGTGTGGTATTCATAACTGATGCAATTGTGAATGTGGGATGCGGGTTGTGTGATAAGTAAGTTTTCTTTGACACAAAGACTGGCTGGATGGTTGTCAGTGAAAAGGAAGGACTTATATCAGAGCAAGCTACAGATGGAATGGTCAGATGGCTAGATCAATGGCAGATAGAATGCAAACTTGATAGATATGAAGTGATGCACCTTCGAAGAAGGATTCAGACAGGGGAATACTCAATGAATGGCAGCACACGATGAATCTCAGATGGTTCTTCTTCACAGAACTGTGAATGTGACGGGACATGATAATTGGAGAGTCAAGCAGGACCATAGACATAACCTTTATTCATTGAATCATAGACTATAAGAGCGATGTCGCACTTTGTTTACGCCAAGATAGAATTCTGTTGTCCATTCTGGGTGCTACATTACAGGAAGAAGGATGTGATTGCACTGGAGGGGATGCAGAGGAGATTCACTAGGATGTTGCCTAGGATGGAGCATGTCAGCTATGAAGAGAGGCTGGCTAAGCTCAGGTTGTTTGCCTTGGAGCAGGGAAACTTCAGAGGGTAAGTAATTAAGTTATAAGGTTATAATGAGCATGGAGAGGGTGAACAGAAAGCAGCTGTGCCTTTTAGTCAAGTGTCAGCTTCCTTACGGTCTGAAATCAAAGAATGGAGAATGGAGAACAGGGAAATGGCAGGTCGATGACACAACAACTTCAGTTCTGTATTCACAGAAAAGTGACATAAGAAAACGTAAGTCTGATGAGAAATGGAAATAGAGTGAAATTAGTAAATAAACGATTTAGAGTAATTATTGATGCTGACAGTAATGGGCATAGGCAAAGTCAATGTCGATATATGAAGTGGGAAAGATATTTGAGAAATCGACTGGTAGATTAGATTACATTACAGTGTGGAAACAGGCCCTTCAGCCCAACAAGTCCACACCGATCCGCCGAAGCGCAACCCACCCATACCCCTACCCCTACATTTACATTTACCCCTTACCTAAGCAATTTAGTATGGCCAATTCACCTAACCTGCACATCTTTGGACTGTGGGAGGAAACCGGAGCACCCGGAGGAAACCCACGCAGACACGGGGAGAACGTGCAAACTCCACACAGTCAGTTGCCTGAGGCGGGAATTGAATCCGGGTCTCTGGCACTGTGAGGCAGCAGTGCTAACCACTGTGCCACCGTGATAAATTACGGAAAAGCAATGGTGGCAAAAAAAAATTGGATGTTTGGTAAGATTTTTTGAGAAAGTGCTAAGCCTCCTGTGCAAAGTAAAAGCACGTGGGAAGGGGTCACGTTCCGGACATGGTGTTACAACGGGTCAGCTGACAGGCAACAGTGAAAAGGAATAAATGTATATTTGTTTGGACCGGATGGCTAATGGGGCATCGCATTGATCGATGCTTGGGCCGCAGCTATTCTCAATACATATCAAACAGTTAGGTAAGGGAATCACACACAATGTTTCCAAGTCTGCTGATGACACTAACTGATGTCAGATTGTGAGTGAATGAGGAGAATGTAAGAAAAGCTCCAAGGTGACTGAGACAAGTGGAGTCACTGGGCATATACGTGGCAGATGAAGAGCAATGTGTTTGATGTGACTTTGTGTATTTATCAGGAAAAATCGTTCAGCATCCCATCGTTTCAAAATGAATTAATTGAGAAATGTTGATCTAGAAAGGGAGTTATGTTCTTTTTTTTCAGTTACTTCTGCGCAGACCTCCGACATCCATGCAAGGCAGTGAGTTGTGATGCCAGAAGTCAGTACTAGAAATGGAATCGACAAGCGGTCTAGTGTACATAGACTCACCAAGTGGATAGCTGTAACCGTTAACAGGATCTGGATCTCCTTGCACAACAGTCCCTGAAAACAATATTGCAGGAGCAGATTGCAGTTAGTCAGATAAATGGTGTGTTGACAATCATTTCAAGGAGATTTGAGTGCAGGAGTGAGGGTGTCTTACTGCAGCTGTACAGGACTTTTGTGGGGCTCCATCTTGAACATTGTACAATGTTGTATACGGTTTATGTCCTTACCTCATAAAGGACAAATCTGACACTCAGGGATGACCAGACACATTTCAGGGAGACTGGCTTTTTGTGAGAATAGGCTTTGGGTAGACTGGGCCTTTATTCCATGGGGTTTTGGAAAATTAGTGAAAATCTTTGTGAAACGTGTAAAATCAAGGCGCCACTAGAACATAGAACAGTACAGCACAGAACAGGCCCTTCAGCCCACGATGTTGTGCCGACCACTGATCCTCATGTATGCACTCTCAAATTTCTGTGACCATATGCATGTCCAGTAGTCTCTTAAATGTCCCCAATGACCTTGCTTCCACAACTGCTACTGGCAACGCATTCCATGTTCTCACAACTCTCTGTGTGAAGAACCCGCCTCTGACATCCCCTCTATACTTTCCTCCAACCAGCTTAAAACTATGACCCCTCGTGTTAGTCATTTCTGCCCTGGGAAATAGTCTCTGGCTATCGACTCTATCTATGCCTCTCATTATCTTGTATATCACAATTAGGTCCTCCCTCCTCTTCCTTTTCTCCAATGAAAAAAATCCGAGCTCAGTCAACCTCTCTTCATAAGATAAGCCCTCCAGTCCAGGCAGCATCCTGGTAAACCTCCTCTAAACTCTCTTCAAAGCATCCACTTCTTTCCTGTAATAGGGCGACCAGAACTGGACACAGTATTCCAAGTGCGGTCTAACCAAAGTTTTATAGAGCTGCAACAAGATCTCACGACTCTTAAACTCAATCCCCCTGTTAATGACAGCCAAAACACCATATGCTTTCTTAACAAATTTTTCCACTTGGGTGGCCATTTTAAGGGATTTTATGTACCTGCACACAAAGATCCCTCTGTTCCTCCACACTGCCAAGAATCCTATCCTTAATCCTGTACTGAGCTTTCAAATTCGACCTTCCAAAATGCATCACCTCGCATTTATCCCGGTTGAACTCCATCTGCCACCTCTCAGCCCATCTCTGCATCCTGTCAATGTCCCGCTGCAGCCTACAAAACCCTCTATACTGTCAACGACACCTCCAACCTTTGTGTCGTCTGCAAACTTGCTGACCCATCCATCAATCCCCTCATCCAAGTCATTAATAAAAATTACAAACAGTAGAGTCCAAGGACAGAGCCCTGTGGAACACCACTCACCACAGACTTCCAGGTAGAATATTTTCCTTCTACTATCACTCACTGGCTTCTGTTGGCCAGCAAATTCTGTATCCAGACAGCTAAGTTTCCCTGTATCCCATTACTCCTGACCTTCTGAATGAGCCTACTATGGGGAACCTTACCAAATGCCTTGCTGAAGTCCATATACACCACATCCACAGCTCGACCCTCATCAACTTTTCTAGTCACATTCCCAAAGAACTTGATAAGTTTGGGAGGCATGACCTGCCCCTATCAAGGCCGTGTTGACTGCATTTAATCAAGACATACTCTTCCAGATGGTCGAGGAGAAAGTGAGGACTGCAGGTGCTGCAGATCAGAGTTGAAAATGTGTTGCTTGAAAAGCGCAGCAGGTCAGGCAGCATCCAAGGAACAGGAGAATCGATGTTTCGGGCATAAGCCCGAAATCCTATCCCTCAGAATCCTTTCTAACACCTTGCAGACGACAGACATGAGATTTACTGGTTTGTAATTGTCGGGGATTTCCCTATTTCCTTTCTTGAAGAGAGGAATTACATTTGCCTCTCTCCAGTCCTCAGGTACGACTCCAGTGGAGAGCGAGGATGCAAAGGTGTTCGCAAGTGGCGAAGCAATTGCACTTCTCGTTTCCCAAAGCAGCCAAGGACAAATCTGGTCCGGGCCTGGCGACTTGTCAATCTTAATGTTTGTCAAAATTTTCAGCAAATCAGCTTCCTCTATCTCTATCCAATCCAGCATGCACACCTGCTCTTCAAAGGTTCCATTCACTACAAAGTTCGTTTCTTTCGAAAAGACAGAAGCGAAAAGATCATTTAGGGCTTCCTCTGCCTCCTCAGACTCCACACACAAATTCCCTATGCTATCCCTGATCGGCCCTACTCTTTCTTTGACCATTCTCTTATTCCTCATATAAGTGTAAAGTGCCTTTGTGTTCTTCCTAATCCGTTCTGCCAAGCCTTTCTCTATGAGGAACAGGCAGGCCACTCTGCATTTAGATGAGACTAAATGTCTGCGCTGAGAGACTGGTGAAGCTAGGGAATTCTTTCCCACATACGGCTTTGGAAGCTAAGGCACTCAATATAAATCAGGATTTCTCAACTCGAAGGTTATCAGGCGAGAGCAGGAGTCTAGAAAATATGATCAGTCACCATTATGTTTACTGGGGGAGCGAAACCAATGGACTAAAGCCACAACTGCTGTTAATGGCATATATTTTATGTTTGTAATTGCATTACGGAGTGTGTAATTTGTGTGGGAAAATTGCACTGAAGAGATACTTGACCATGACCTAGAATGGGCAGAGTATCAATGTGTTGAATGACCTACTCCTTCCTGATGTTTCTTTGCAGTCCGTTGGAAATGTCTGTAGTCGTTGTCACAAGCTCTCAGAAGTTAGGATAGCAGTCTCTGCAGGATCAACAGGACTGTGCTTCTCATTCCTTTTACCAGTACCGAGGCTGGTGTTGGGTGTACGTTAAGACAACAGAAAAATTTGATACAATTGAGTGTCTTGTTTGGCCTTTTCAGAGACCATTGAGAATTAATCGCATGTCTGTTTGTCTGGAGTCAGTTTTAAGCCAGACCAGGAAAGCACAGGAAATTTGCTTCCTAAAAGTACATTGCGGAAGCAAATTGGTGTTCACAATCGCCATTGGCTTACAGATCATTATTACTAACACCAGATTTTAGATCTCGATTTTTTTTTAATATCCACCAGCTGCCAGAACATTAAAGTGGTCTGCATTAGTAATCCAGTGACATTTTCACAACAGCGCCATCTCCACATGGGGATCAATCGGAAATCACACTGAGCAGGTCTCTTTTGCTTTTCTTGGCAACTCTGTCAAAAAGAATTCCACTAGTTTGACTATCATGATGGGACTGAGGGCACAGTAATTCGTCAGGTTCTAATTATTCTTCTCTTACAGGCACGATTGAGTAATTTTCCACATTGTCAGGGAGATGTCAGAATTGGAGCTGGAATGAAACAGTTTCCCCAGGGACGGGGTTTGTTGTACTGCTCAAGTCTTCAGTCCTATTGCAGAAATTATGTCAGCGCCCATTGTCTTTGTTGTGTCTACTGTGTCATATGCAGTGAATCGAATTGATTGAAAACTGGCATCTGTGATTGCGTGGGCATCATAACGGGAAAGCAATGGATCATCAACTCAGCACTTCTGGCTGAGGATGTTGTGGAAATTACAACCTTGTCTTTTACGGAGATGTGCAAGGCTCTTCCATTAATTATGATGGGCACACTTGTGGAGCCTCTCCTAGAGTGAATTGTTTAATCGTCCATCACTATTTCTGACTGGATGTGGCACACTGCAGAGGTTAGATCACATCTGTTATTCTTGGGATCATTCTAACCTCGCGTATCAGATGTTAGTCTTGCTTTTTTTTATGGAAAGCAGTCAATTGCGGTAGTTTTAACGGGTTGTCATTTAGTTTCAATACATATGGTTCTGACTGTGGCATGTTCACCCACAGTCCTCACTGAATCACTCATCAGCTTGATGGTACTGAGGGATTCTCACGGGCAAAAAAAAGTTACAGATTGAGTTTGAAAACAATTTTGTTCGTGCTGTTGCCGTGGTCTACATGAATGTCCAATTTTCAGCTGCAATACCGTTCTGCTGCCTGTCCCCTAATTCACACCGAGACTCACTCACACATTACCTTTGTGAACAGTGACTGTTCTGGTTTCTAATGTCGTAACACGCCCATTTTAATATTCTCCTTTTTCTGCAGGCTGCCTCGCTTCCAAACTGTCACATTCCTCTAAACCCTTTAACAGATTTATCTGAATCGTTTTCCTTCCAATAGTGACATCCGCTGCGTTTAAAGTGAATGTGATTCCCTCTGTTTCTCTCCCTACCCGTGATTAAGAGTGCTATAGTGTACGTGAAGCCAGCCTGATGGAGTTTTGGAACGGATGAACCGGTGCACCTTGCATCATCGTTCACTTCCCGGTGTAAGGCACTCCATGTTGGCCAGGGCGTTTGAGCAGCTTTGTACACGTCTTTAAAACTTGTTCAAAACCAGAAATTGCTGGAGAAACTAAACAGGTCTGTCACCATCTGCCGAGTGAATGCAGACTTAAACTTTCGGTCGAGTGGCCCTTTGTCAAAGTTCCCAGTTTCTGCAGCAAGTTTTATTTTTGTTTTGGATTCCCGGGATGCAGAAATCTTTATTGGAAGTATCTCCTTGCCTGTCCATCTCTGGAGAAAGTCAGCAGGTCTGGCAGCATCTGTGGAGACAGAAAACAGTCTCAACATTTCACGACCGACATGATACTTCTTCAGAACTGAAAAAAAAGTGGGAAATATGTTTTCTAATACCGTCAGAGGTGGAGTTGGATGATGGGAAAAAAAATGTATTTCAAAGGACAATGTTTTTTTTAAATTGTGGTGAAAGAGAAACAGATGTAAATTGGGTGGAAATTATTTTGTGAATGTGGGAAATGGGCACTTGCGAAAAACGTGAATGTGTTCTATTAAGTGCAAGATAAACAAGATACGAAAAGATAAGTTCATCAGAAGACCAGAAGGGAGAATGTATGAAAAATGGAAAACAGTCATGATGGGTCCGGCTGTGATGTTGTGGAATTAAATGTTGTAACGTATCAAGTTGTAAAGTTGGTGTTACTCAAGCTTAAGGTGTACTTCATTGGAACATTGCATCAGCCCAGGATCGAAATGTTAGCATGAAAGTAATGTTGGTTATTGAAATGGAAAGGAATGAGAAGCTCAGAATTTTTCCTACAGACAGAGTGAAAGTGCTCCAGAAAGCAGTCTCTGTTTGGTCTCAGGAAAGTAGGCTGCATTGTGAGAAGCAATGACAGGAGACTGGAGTGAAAGAGTGCCAGTAAATGTTGCTTCACCTGGAAGATGTGTGTTGGAGTGCGAAGAAATGGAGAACGTGTCAATTATCTGGCGTTATTGCCTCCTAACAACAGTTTCAAATTTCCTGACCACATATAACTAGCTGTCTTCTGCGTCCTCTCTTCTTAAACGGGTTGTGTGGGTGGGGGTTATATTCGACAGTCCTCTGGGACCCTTCCTGATTCCAATTATTCATCGAAGATCACCAGCAATGCCCTCAAAATCTCAACAGCCAACTCCTTAGAACTAGAGCGTGTAGTCAAACTGTTCTGCGTGAATATTCAGCTTCAGAGCTTTAACCTTACTCATTAGTGGTGGTCACTACATTCAGTTTTGCCTCCTGACTCTCATGTAGTTACAACCAATAAAGAGTACAAATTCAAAACTTCCAGCAACGGTTTTTCTTCGGATCCTCCGTTCCACAGTCGCATCCATGCGCCTCCACCTTATTGATCTACAGTCAGCCCTCTCTCAGCTGAGGGCCACACGCTCTCAGAATTGCAAAGGACCCTACTGCATTTTATCCTCAGAAGAATTTATAAAATTAAAAACAATATTTCTACACCATTTAAGCATTAAATACTGTAAGTATAAAAAAAAACTTTCATATATCCACCTCAACTGTCAGCATTCCTCGAACATTCCAGAAGCTTACCCGGCCTCCAGAACTGCTTGGCTGGCGACAGCCGCGAGGCTGTGCCAGCCACCATCACTGCAGTAATCGACGCCATCTCCGTCCCCGCCGCCCGACAGGCTGCAGCCACGGCTCCTCATGCCGCCTCCGTGACTGATGGCCATACAACCACTGCCACAATCACTATGAGATCCGCCACCACTGAGACAAACACAAGCTCAACTGGAACTACACTTCTGCCCCCACTGTTGTGCTGCCGCAGCCACGTCTGTACCTTCCTCCATCAGCCACGCCATATGTCCTACAACTTCTGCCCAGTTTGTGATCATTGCCGCAGCCACTTCCACCTCCACTGACATCACCTACATCACACGTTTTGCCACTTCTGACCCCACAGCTGCCATCATCACAACCACTTCTACCCACATTTATGCCACTATACACACGCGACACGGGCCCCACGGATCACACTGTCAACTCCCCCCATTCCAAGAACGTCGGGGTGAGCATCATCTCTGCAAATGACATTAGCCCGTTCACCCCACTCCCGCACCCACTCCAGGTACAGTGTGCGCCCTCACTCCCAGCTCCAGCCATAAAACCGCTCCTTGCTCCCAACCCTGCGAGTTTTCACCTTCCCCCCTCAGACTTCCCCCTCAATGAGAAAGAATGACCAGTCTTCAGCAAAGGCCTTATCTTCAACCCCCTGCATTCATGCATCAATAAATTCAATACGCATTATGACGTTGAAAACTTTTTCTGCTGCCTCTCTCAGCGAGCTTTTTTTTTACAATTAAGACTCCTGCACATCTTATGAGGGCACCTTTGCTCGACTGCAATATACCCCATCCACGTGAATACCCTGTGACGGTCTGTAAATAGCCCTCGACCTCTATATTTCCAATTGCTGCCGAGACATTTTATCACTTCAAACTGTCCAAACCCCTCCCCACTCCAACGTATCATCCTCACAACGTCCAGCTCTACACTCCCTCTGCACCAACCCAAACGCACCATCAAACCAGCTGACGGGGGTGGTGTGTGTGTGTGTGTGTGGGGGGGGGGGGTGGTGATCTTGCAGTGGTAGCTTGGTGCACTGACCTCGACACCGCTGATGCCAGGCGCCAACTTGAAGATATCTCCTCCTACTACCCCCTCGACCATGACCTCATCTCTCATCACCAAACCATCATTTCCTCAAACGTACACAAACTAATCACCTAAGGGGATCTCCCACCCACAGTTTCCAACCTTATAGTTCAAGACCCCACACAGTCCGAGTCTACCTCCTACCCAAGATCCACAATCCTGACTACCCCGAATGACTTATCATCTCTGCCTGCTCCAGCCCCTCAGAATTCATCTCCACATATCTCGATACCGTCCTCTCCCCCCGGTCGAAGAAGCCCACATGCGTTCGGGACACCACCCACGCCCGCAATCTCCTCCAACACGTCCGTTCCCTGGCCCCCAATGCCTCATCTTTACCCTGGACATCTAGTCCCTATAGACCTCCATCCACAATGATCGGGGCCTCCAAACCCACCGTTTCCTCCTCTCCCAAAGTCCCCACTAGTACCCTTCCACTGACACTCGTATTAGTTTGGCTTTACTGGTCCTCATCGTCAACAATTTCTCCTTCGAATCCTCCCACTTCGTCCAGACGAAAGGGGTGGGCATGGTCACCCGCATGGGCCCCAGCTGTGCCTGTCTCTTTGTTGGCTATGTGGAATAGCCTGTATTCTGCAGTTACAACAGGACCATTCCCCTACCTTGCCTCCACTACATTGATGACTGCATCAACGCCACCTGATGCTTCTCGAGGTTGTTGAACAGTTCATCAACTTCACCACCACAATCCACCCCGACCTTAAATTCATCCGGACTATCTCTGATACCCCTCGTCCTTTCCTGGATCTCTCCATCTCTATCAACGTTGACCGACACAAAATTGACATTGTCTGAAAACCCACAGCTACCTGAATTACACCTCCTTCCATCCTGCTTCCGATGCGTTCTACATTGGGGAGACAGGATGTCTACTCACACAGCACTTAGGAGAACATCTCTGGGTCAGCCACACTAATTAACCCTACCGCCCCATGGCCGAACACGTCAACTCCCCCTTTCACTCTGTTGAGGACATGCAAATCCTGGGCCTCCGCCATTGTCACTCCCTGACCACCAAGGTCCTGGAGGAAAAACACGTCATCTTCCACCTTGGGACCCTGCAACCCCATGACATCAGTGGGGATTTGACCAGTTTCCTCATTTCACCCCAGGTCCAACCTTCCAGCTCAGCACCAACCTCATGATCCGATCAATCTGTTCACCTTCCCATCTATCCACTCCATCCCCCTCTCCCACCTTTACCTCCATCTCCATTCACTTATTGCACTGTCAGCTACCTTGCCCCCAGCCCCACCCCCTCCCAGTTACCTCTCCAACCCCTAGGCTTCCAGCCTCATTCCTGATGATGGGCTTTCGCCCGAAACGTCGATTTTCCAGCTCCTCGGACGCTGCCTGACCTGCTGCGCTTTTCCAGCACCAGATTCTTGACTCTCATCTCCAGCATCTGCAGTACACATTTTCACCTCTCTTGATGTTCTGTCAGATTGCTGGCGTCTTCTACTGTAAAGACGGGTGCAAAACATGTATTCACTTTCTCTGCCAATTCATTGTTTCCCATAAGTATTCTAGGCCCACTTTGCAACAGTTTCTTTCCTCTTGCTTGCCTCTCTTCGCTGTTATTTATCCTAAAACTCTTGCAATCTTCTGTTAGATTATTAAAAAGCTTACCGTCGTATTTCATCTAATCCTCCCTATTACTTGAACTAGTTCTCCTCTATATTCATCCCCTAGATTTTCAATAACTTCACCACATTTTAACTTTTGCTTTTGGTTAATTGCTGTCCCTGACTCCCCTTATCATCCAGATTTACCTTGCCCTCCCTGAGTATGCATCTTCTTCGTTCAGATGATTTTCAGCTGTGTCCGAATGACTCCTGTCATTGCTGCTTCACCATCTTCCCTGCTAGGCTCGCCCTTCAATAAACTCTGGCCAGCTCATGCCCCTTGTTTTTTTTCAGTTATGTTTTTCAATTGCAATCACTTTCCAACCAAGTGTTACCAATAGATATGAACTGACAGAAGGAGTTTTGAGAGATAAGGCACCGAAACCAATTGGAGGATTTATTAACTGGCTACCAAGAGAGAAAGAGAGGGAGCAGATATAATAAGGAGAAAATTAATAAAATAGTGAAAACTAGGTTATCGACAGAAGTAGACTTCTCTATTTGTTCTGGCAATTCCCGTGTAATGTGATCCTTTGTAGAGTGGCAGTACAACAGAGTAACATGTTGAACTTCTGGATCGAAAGCAACAACTTTTATATCCAATAATATGACGACACAAGTTGTGATAGATCCCAGCAGGATAAAGCATTTATTTCCTGGTAGAAAGGCGGTTGGTTGAAATAGGTTGGGATACGAGGAGCTGAATAATATAATATATATCCCGAATAGAATGAGTGTCTTGGCCAGGGAATCACAGAAATTGGAAATGTAAGAACTCGTCTGAGGATCAATTAAAGGTTTAATGTTACATAAATTATAAATGAAGGGTTCTGCACATATGAACAATTTTATCTATCGGCACAAACAGTGATTAAACAGTATATATTAAATCATTTCTTGTCTTCCATTTCGAATTACACTGTTTAATTTGCATTGGCACTCGCCATTACTTGTTCCAAATTTATTCTATTTATATCCCTGCATTTTATTTTATTCTGTGTATCAAGATGTGTATCAACTGGTGACTGAGCGATATCACTTTAATCCTCTCCAGTCACCACACGTACTGTCTCATATTCCTTTCTGTTCCTTAACCAATGAGATATACATTCTGTCTCTGATTCTTTTATCCCAATGAACATAGCATTTGTAAATGCAACATTTGCTTTTGGGCTAAGGCCAGAAAATCTGAAAAAAGGCATATAAACTGTGCAATAACATGTTTTCACCTTATAAACAAATTATTGTTAAAGATGCAATATTGCCTTTTTACAGCAGTGGGAGCGGAGTTCAGCGAAATCCGCAGTTGTGCCCAGAGATAGTTTTTAGATTGACAATTGTTGTGATAGAGGGGATTTCACTCTACAGAATAGAGTGTGATAGAGGGGATTTCACTCTATAGATAGAAACATAGCAGGTCAAGCAGCACCCGAGGAGCAGGAAAATCGACGTTTCGGTCAAAAGCCCTTCATCAGGAGTGTAGTAACGACCTCTCGATTGGCTTTTAGGAACGAGGTTACATGGAGCATTACATGTGGATATCACAACAGAATCATCGAGCGTGTGAAGAGAAACCATAGTCCATCTCTCTTACGTCTAACATTGTTAACTAATTGGATATGGTCGATAAGACCAGTAGCAGGCAATGACAACATGCCACCCAGACCAGCTTCTTTTGTCCCATTAAGAGTGTTGCAGTGCAAAGGATTAACTGGAGCTGTTTGTTCAGTGAGTGTGATTGACATCAGTCTCCATGAAACCTAATTGTGTCCTTGGAGGGCTTCCCTCTTGTTGAAGTGAGGGGATTCTTTCAATTTGTTATTCCATAGTTTCAGCAGCAGCATCGTCCTTAACACGATTGGGAGCAACAACTCCAGAGGGAGAGAGAGATCAGAATCTGAGACCAGTAGACACGAATGTTCCAACAATGGATCAGAATCTGAGAACATTCGACTGGAATGTTCCAACAATGGACAAGGGTTTATCCTATGGTCTTCAGTATATTTCTCAGGATTGGGTACGGTTAACATTTCGGATAGAATGTGTACTGATGATTATTCAGGCCGGATACTATGCCATCCTCGCTATTGTTGGTGTACCTGGTAAGTCTATCGCTGTCTATTTATTAATTCTGTAAATTGTTCTGAAAGCCATCATTATTTCTGTTATCTATGTTTGGCAAAAATATGAAGTATTTTATTCGCTTTCAGCCAAAAAACTGCATTCCAATTACATGAAGTTCGTACTCTTCACGTACAAACACCTGACGAGGAGCAGAGGTGTTCACTACCACGGTGGCCAATTTTGCCCTGCGCTGACATATATCTCCATATTCTCTCACACTAAACTTTTTCACCGCTACCTCCATAATACACTTCTGCCGCAGTTTGTAAATAAACAATTGTCTCACCATTCCGGTTGCAGTTCTCTTCTCGTCACTCTCCCAATTACAAATACTTTGATCACAATATTATTCTTGTCTATACCTGGACCTACTCCAGGTGCAAAGTGGGAAGCCTATTTGATTCGAAAATGAAGCGGTCACAGCTTTATGTCATCTGCTTTAGCATTACCTGCAACCTCACACTTGGGAGAGGACTGTGCTGTCAGTGACCATGAAGTAACAGTTGCATTAAACTGCTATGAGTGTAGAATTTTCAGAACACGAGTGGGCGCCATGTCCATCATCTCCCAGGTGTTGTGCTCTGATGTATTTACTCAGTAACGGAAGCCAGTTCCGCCCACCCAGACTCCCCACCCCACCCACCTCCACCCCCCACTGAGGGGAATACATTAGTTCTGTCTGACAGAGGAAGATACAGAAAATCTTCCAGAAATTTTAGGTGTGTTATGGGGGCTGTGTTCACAGTGAAAAAGGTCCACAACATGACTAACAAATGAAGTAAAAGTTGCATAGAGGGGAAGCTCTATAAAGATTCAAAGTTTGTGAGCTCTATAAAGACGAATGAGGGTCTGCGGTTTATATGCAGTTTGGGTTTTTCAATTGCATTTTTCAAATCACCCCTAACGTGTGTGACACTCTTGAGGGACTCCTCTGTTTCTGTGCATCTTGTGATAGCAGTCTAAAACCTCCAAGTCCTCCTGTTTAGCAGGTTTGAGGCGTTCAATGGGACATAAGAATGTAGGACTAAGGAGCAGGAGTGAATCATTATTCACTTTGAACTTTGTCCAACAGGCACGAAGAATGGGGCTGCTCTAGTTGTGGTCTCAGCCCCTTTTTCCTGTCAGTATCCCATTATCCATGACTCCCTTGCATGTCAAATATTTAACGAACTCAACGTTAGAAAAAATTGAACATAGAGGCATCACAAACTTCTGGAACGAGAATTCTCACTCCAAAAACACTTTCAGAATTTCTCCTCATCACTCAGAACGTGATATGGCACAGAAACAGACCCTTTACATCAACTTGTCCACACCGGTCAGGTATCCTCGACTGACCTAGTCCAATTTGGTAGCATTTGGAAATTACTCACTAAAGCATTCCTAATTATGTACCTATCAAGGCATGTTTTAAACGTGTCAGTCTCCACCACTTCCTCTGACAGTACTTTAGGTACACGAACCACCTTCTGCCTGAATACATTACCACTAACATACCTTCTAAATCCTTCCCCTTCCGTCTTAAAACGTATGCCCTGTAGTTCTGGACTCCCCTTTGCTAAAAAGAAACCTTGGCTATTCAGACTACCCATGATCGTCATGACTTTATAAACATCCTTCATGTCGCCAATAGCCTCTGATAGTCCAAATGTGAAAGGCTCAATCTATTCAGCGATTTCCTGTAGCTCAAATCCTTCAGTACCCGAAAATCGTTATAAATCTTTTCTGCACTGTCTCAAGTTTAACAATCCTTCCTCTAGCAGAGCAAAATAAGAAAGGGATGATCACCTTATTGGGATTGTATTATAGACACCCTAATAGTCAGAGGGAAATTGAGAGACAAGCTTGTAAGGAGATCTCAGCTATCTGTAAGAATAACAGAGTAGTTATGGTAGGCGACTTTCCAAACTTTCCAAACGTCGACTGGGACTGCCATAGTGTGAAAGGTTTAGATGGAGAGGAATTTCTTAAGTGCGAACAAGACAATTTTCTGATTCAGTATGTGGATGTACCAACCAGAGTAGGTGTAAAACTTGACCTACTCTTGTGAAATAAGGCAGGGCAGGTGACTGAAGTGTTCGTGGAGGAGCACTTTGGGACAAGAGACCATAATTCTATTGGTTTTAAAACTGTGATGGAAAAAGATAGAGCGATCTAAAAGTTGAAATTCTGAATTGGAGAAAGGCCAATTTTGGCGGTATTAGGCAAGCTGAATGGAGGCAGATGTTCGCAGTTAAAGGGACGGCTGGAAAATGGGAAGCCTTCAGAAATGAGATAACAAGAATTCAGAGAAAGTATATTCCTGTCAGGGTGAAAGGGAAGGCTGGTAGGTATGGGGAATGCTGGATGACTAAAGAAATTGAGGGTATGGTTAAAAAAAAGAAGGAAGCACATGTCAGGTATAGACAGGATAGATCGAATGAATGCTGAGAAGAGTAGAACGAAAGTAGGAGTATACTTATGAGGGAAATCAGGAGGGAAAAACGGGGACATGAGATAGCTTTGGCAAATAGAATTAAGGAGAATCCAAAGGGTTTTTACCAATAAATTAAGGACAAAAGGGAGTGATTAGGGCCCCTCAAAGACCAGCACGGCGGCCTTTGTGTGGAACCACAGAAAATGGGGGAGATACTAATTGAATATTTTGCATCAGTATGTACTGTGGAAAAGGATATGGAAGATATAGACTGTAGGGAAATAGATGGTGACATCTTGCAAAATGTCCAGATTACAGAGGAGGAAGTGCTGAATGTCTTATAATGGTTAAAGGTGGATAAATCCCCAGTACCTGATCAGGCGTATCCGAGAACTCTGTGGGAAGCTAGAGAAGTGATTGCTGGACCTCTTGCTGAGATATTTGCATCATCGATAGTCACAGGTTAGGTGCCGGAAGACTGGAGGTTGTTAAACGTGGTGCCACTGTTTAAGAAGGGCGGTAAAGACAAGCCAGGGAACTATAGACCAGTGAGCCTGACCTCAGTGGTGGGCAAGTTGTTGGAGGGAATCCTGAGGGACAGGATGCACATGTATTTGGAAAGGCAAGGACTGATTAGGGATAGTCAACATGGCTTTGTGCGTGGGAAATCATGTCTCACAAACTTGAGTTTTTTTTTGAAGAAATAACAAAGAAGATTGATGAGGGAAGAGCAGTAGATGTGATCTATATGAACTTCACTAAGGCGTTCGACAAGGTTCCCCACGGGAGACTGATTAACAAGGTTAGATCTCATGGAATACAAGGAGAACTAACCATTTGGATACAGAACTGGCTCAAAGGTAGAAGACAGGTGGTGATGGAGGGTTGTTTTTTCAGACTTGAGGCCTGTGACCAGTGGAGTGCCACAAGGATCGGTGCTAGGTCCTCTACTTTTTGTCATTGACATAAATGAATTGGATGCGAACATAAGGGGTACAGTTAATAAGTTTGCAGATGACACCAAAATAGGAGGTGTAGTAGACAGCGAAGAGGGTTACCTCAGATTACAACAGGACCTGGACCAGATGGGCCAATGGGCTGAGAAGTGGCAGATGGAGTTTAATTCAGACAAGTGCGAAGTGCTGCAGTTTGGGAAAGCAAATCTTAGCAGGACTTATACACTTTATGGTAAGGTCCTAGGGACTGTTGCTGAACCTTGGCGTATAGGTCCATAGCTCCTTGAAAGTGGAATCGCAGGTCGGTAGGATAGTGAAGAAGGCCTTTGGTATGCCTTCCTTTATTGTTCAGAACTTTGAGTACAGGAGTTGGGAGGTCATGTTGCGGCTGTACAGGACATTGGTTAGGCCACTGTTGGAATATTGCATGCAATTCTGGTCTCCTTCCTATCGGAAAGATGTTGTGAAACTTGAAAGGGCTCAGAACAAATTTTCAAGAATGTTGCCAGGTTTGGAGAATTTGAGCTATAGGGAGAGGCTGAACAGGCTGGGGCTGTTTTCCCTGAAGTGTCGGAGGCTGAGGGGTGACCTTATAGAGGTTTACAAAATTATGAAGGGCATGGATAGAATAAATAGACAACATATTTTCCCTGGTGTCGGGGAGTCCAGAACTAGAGGGCATAGGTTTAAGGTGAGAGGGGAAAGATATAAAAGAGAGCTAAGGGGCAAATTTTTCACGCAGACGGTGGTACGTGTATGGAATGAGCTGCCAGAGGAAGTGGTGGAGGCTTGTTAAATTGCAACATTAAAGAGGCATCTGGATGTGTATATGAATAGGAAGGGATGGAGGGATATGGGCCGGGTGCTGGCAGGTGGGACTAGATTGGCTTGGAATATCTGGTCAGCATGGACGGATTGGACTGAAGGGTCTGTTTCCATGCTGTACATCTCTATGACTCTATGACTCTGAACTGAATTGCACGTGGTATGCTTAAAGTGGTCTCACCAATGTCCTGTACAGGAGCAGTATTTAACCACAATCCTATATTCCCTGCTCCGAAAGAATAAAACACATACTTCAAAGTGTTATTCACCACCCTGTCTACCTCTGACTCCAGTCTTTGTTGAGCAACACTCTCCAGGGTTTTATCTTACCAAAACAAAACGCCTCAAAAGTATGTAAATTGAACTCCATCTGCCACTCATTGGCCGTCTTATGGTGAAGGGTCCCTTTGTACCACGTGGTAATCTTCTTCACTGTCGACTGGACCACAGTTTTGGTGTCATTTTGATGAGTTCAAATATTATTTGTTCTCTTGACAAAAGGAAGAATGAGCGTTTCATTCAAATGTTATTCAATTTATAGAGCCATAGAGGCCCACACACGGAGACAAGCACTTTGGCCCAAACTGGTCCGTCCTGACAAAATTGTCCATCCACTCTAACACTTGGCCCATACCCTTCTAAACCTTTCCTATCCATGTCATTGTCCAAATGCCTTATAAACTTTGTTCATTTATCCACCTCAACTACTTCTGCTGGCAATTCATTCCATATGTGTACCGCCCTCTGTATACAAAAGTTTCCCTTCGGATTCCCTTTTATTATTTCCACGTTAACTTTGAACTAATGCCATCTAGTCATTGAGTCCCCAACCCTGGGCAAAATATTGAGTGCACGCACCCTATCCGTGCCTCTCATGATCTTATACAACTCGATAAGATTAGTTCTCAGTCTCCTATGCTTTAACGAGAAGAGTCCTAGATTGTCCAACCTGTCCCTTAAACTCAAACTATTGAGTCAGGCAACATCTTTGTTAATTCTTCTCAACTCTTTCCAGTTTAATTAATCCTCCCAATAATAAGATGACCAAAACTGAACAGAACAATTTAAGTGCAGCTTCATCAACGTCCTGTACAACTGCAACATAACTTCCCAACTACTATACTCAATGCCCTGATTGATGACGGACAGTGTGACATTAATCTTCTTCACTGCCCTGCCTATCTGTGAGTCCACTTTCTGAGAACCATGTGCCTGAAATTTAAGGTCATTTTGTTCCACTACACTTCCAAAGGCCATACCATTCACCATAAAATTCATCATTTTATTTGTATTTCAAAATAGCAGACGTCGCACTTACCTATATTAAACTCCATTTGCAATTTGTTGGCCCACTTCTCCAGCTGATAAAGGCCCTGCTTCAATTTTTGATAACCTTCGTCACTGTCCACAATACCTGCTATTTTAGTGTCATTAGTAAACTTACTAATAATGCCTTGTACATTATCAGCAATTTTATAATCATCGATAACAAACAGCAATGTGCCCAGCACTGAATTCTGAGGCACACCACTCGTCACAGGCCTTCAATCCAAGAAATATCCTTCCAATGTTGCCCTCAGCTTCCCGCCATCAAACCAGTTGTTTATCCAATTTGCCAGTGCCTCCTGAATTCCATTCAAAATTACTTTACAAACTGCCTGTCATGTGGAACCTTATCGAAGGCTCTACTGAACTCCATCTCGACTGAGATTGTGGTGCTGAAAAAGCCCAGCAGGTCAGGCAACATCCAAAGACCAGGAGATTCAACGTTTTGGGCAAAAGCCCTTCAACAGCAACGTCCGAACCGTCGATTCTGCTGCTCCTCGGATACTGCTTGACACAGCATCACTCTTTCGATTCTAATCTCTAGCATCTGCAGGTCTCACTTTCGCCTCCATAACGGTAGACTGAGCCTACCGTTTTGCCCTCGACAGCTTTCTAGTCACTTCATCAAAGCACAAATTTGTGAGGCATGATCTCCCACGCACAAAGCCATGCTGATGACTCTTCATCAAACCCTGTCTTCCAAAATATATATATATGTTTTCTCTCAGAATCTTCTCAACTAAACTACTTGACACAGATATTACACTTGCTGGTCTACAGCTCTCAGTTATCTCTTTGCAACCCTTCTTAAGTAAAAGTAAACATTTGCGAGCCTCCAGTCTTCTGGGAAATTCTGGCACGGTGTGAAATATTCCATAACTCTCTGGATTATGGGAATGTTCCAGTGAAACTGGAGAAGCTCCAGTGTGGCGCCTGTCTTCGACAAGGGAATGAAACAGAAAGCAGGAACCTCTATGCCATTTAGCCTATCAATTATTGCCTGGAATCTGCTGGAGTCCGTTATTATGGAAGGAATAGCAAGGTATGTCGAAAGGCTTCACGCAGAATCAACATGGTTTTGTGAAAGGGGGCTGATGTTTGCTGCATAAAATAATGAAAACGTCCGCTGGAGATCCCTAAGAATATAAAAAGCTGGCTTGATGAAGAGGAACTGTGGACAGTTAATTGAAGTTTCTAGATATTTTCTGTAAGTACGACAAAATAAAGATCCTTATACAAGAGAGTAGCTCATTTATGACGGATACTGCTTGAGCATGGACTGAGGATTGGTTAACACACGGACGTTTGGGAGTCAGGGAGAATAGGTCTTTATCAGGATAAAAGAATATATCTTGTGGTGTTTCACAACTATCAGTCCTATGGCAGCACTTATTTACATGCCATGAAGGCTGGGGTTGAGTGTAATATATATATCTGAGTTTGCAGGTGACGCAAAAGTATGTTGAGTAAGATGTGAGGAATCGGAAAGTCGATGCATGGAAGCTCAGTGAGGAGGCAAATAATTCACAGATGAAATTTATTGTACAAACAAATGATGAGGTCATGCACTTTGGCACTGAGAATTGCAAGCCTGGTTATTGTTTAATGGAGAGGAGTACAAACAAAAGAGCAATACAAAGGGATTGGGGTGCTCCTGTGTATGCAGCATCAAGTAAGTATGCTGGTGCAGCAAGTCACCAGATTGGTTCATTAGGTTGATTCCTGGGATGAATGTTTTGAATTATCAAGAATGTCAAGAATGGAGAGTCGATTGTCCATTGTAATTGAAATGAATGCGCAGCGATATTACTGATACATGCAAGATACAGAGGGGGATTGACAAGATAGATGTTGAGCAAGTGTTTCCCTTCCTGGGAAGGATCCAAAACTCGGGGACATAGATAAAGAATAAGGAACATCGATTGAAACCTTAAATGCAAAGGAATGCATTGTCACATAAGGCATTGAATGTCTGGAATTCCCTAGACCAGAGAAGTTTTGGAGATTGGATCACTGAGAGCATTTACAGATGGGTTGGATGGGTTTTTGACATACTGGCAAGGTATGGGATAGAAGAGGTTGTCAGGAAAATGAAGTTCAGCCCTCAGACAGATCGGTCATGTTTTTATTGAATGAAAGGGCAGGCTTGAGGGACCGAATGGCCTACGCTTACTCCTATTTCTTATGTTCTGTCATTGGAAAATGACTGATCATTTTACTCGAAGTCGTGTTCTGCAATGTTACATTCAGGGAAAGCAGAGGATTTAGTTGAGATAACTCTGAGTGGGGTATGGGGTTTGTATTCAGATTGAATCTATTCTGTAACGTGACAAAATCTGGAGCAGAATTTGCAGAAAGGTGAAGTCTAGAAAGAGGGCTTGGAGTATTTGTACAATTCAGGCATCCATCAAGCATTGACAAAATTCTGCTCAAGGTTTTGTTTTATTCAATAAGATTAGCAAAGGTAGCTTCAAATGAAACTATATCCTTTCTCAGTTAAGGCGACCAGAAAAAAAAAACATTATCAACAGCCTCCCGGATGTATTCTCAGTCCGACTGGGTACAGCTTCGGCAACAGGTCCTTCCGACAGAGTTGATTTAAAGGACAGCTAGCAGTCGCATTTTATGTCTTTTTGCTTTCTTTGAAAAATAATTTTCCATCCAATGAGGAGACAAGGAGATTTGTTTTCTTTTCTCAGAGTTTTGTGAGAATTTGGACCTCTCTCCTCAGAGTACATTGCAGGTAGACATTGAGTATTTTTTGAGACACAGGCACAAAAATTCATGAATAACAATGGAGTGAAAGATTACTGGGGAGTAGGCAGGAATATTAAGTCTCGGAAGAAATGATGGCTGTGGTATAAAACGATACTGTGGATGATCAGAACATCCAGAAATACAATGGGAATTGAAATAGCAATGTAAGAAAAGTTCAAAAGAATTAAACAGTGATCAAACAAAATCGCCATCATCCCTGATGACACTCTCTCATTAGCGAGGCACCACTCGTAGTCGTTTAATTTGACAGTCACGACACCTCGATTAAGGGGAAGAGGTTGAGAAAGTAGGCCCTTCACGGTAACTTCTGTCAGTCTGAGGAACTGAACCTGCCCTGTTGGCCTCCCTCTGCACCACAAAGCAGACGTCCAGCCTATAAAGTGGGAGACTACGAAACTGCTATAGACAGAAACAGTCACAGATAAAGGGCCTTGAAACTTTGAGTACAATGAAGCAGCTATAAGCCAAATAATGATAAAGGTAACGACTGAGGACAAAATACAAACGTTCTCTGGTAGGCCTTGTGTTTCTATAATGAATCAAGTGTTTAGACGTTGCCTTTGAGTGAATTGTGAAGCAGGTTTGAAGAGATGAATGGCCTTATGATGCACATTTTCCCTGTGGGATTGGAAAATAATATACAACTGTGGTGGTTTCACTAATGTGTTAGAGGCTGGTTGACAGATACTTTCGTGAATATGGGAATTGTTTGAAAAAATATCTGGAACATCTACAAACGACATCATCCAGACAATGCGTAAAGTAGCATTCTCCAGAATATTCCATAACCGTTTGGGTGTTAATGCATAAGCGAGACAGAGGATAGAGATAGAGAGAGAGAGAGAGAGAGAGAGAGAGAGAGAGAGAGAGAGAGAGAGAGAGATAGAGAGAGAGAAAGAGAGGAATGAAGATGCTGCATGCAGTAGTTAGAGGAGTGGAACATGAGCCTTGTTCGTGTGTAATCCTTTAACAGGTGTACAGTGAGAATGAGGATGCAGACAGAATACAGTGACACTTATCCTGGCAAAATGGAGAATGCTACTGATGCTAGTCCTATATTGATGGGCATTTCTTCAGACCGCAGAGATTGCACTGAGGTGGGTGGTGAGCTCAGACCAAACTCGGTAGGTTTGTTGGTGTGGACTTCTCTGCGAAGAGAATGATCCTCCTCTGTACTAGCCCATCCACCAAGCGCTCCATGCCACTGTTGATAAAATATGGCGTAATTGTCCCTTATGTGCCATACTCAGGGAAAACTGTACAGGGCAGTTCTGAACTGAGAAAGCTCAACAGTATGTCCATTGACATTTAAAAGATGACACCAGTGCCAGCGATCACGGAATATCCAGGGGTATCCAGGCGATGGTGCCGTGATGGGTGAGAGAATCGGGCTGGCATTGAATGAGAGGGACACCATGGGGTGGGGTAGACTGTTAATGAGGACATTTTGATAGGATAGCACCAGGAAATGAGCTCAGCTTCGTGCAGATGTTGCTTCTGTCACACACAATGAAAACCACATTGAGAAAAAATATTGTTAGATTCAGCCCAATTAGTAGAAGACTGTGCTGACTCCACTCACAGTTACAAAACTGCAGAACAAATGTTCATCCAAACATCTGCAACTCCTGACCTCACACGAATATCCTTTTCACCCATTATTGTAAATGCTGGCTCATTTTGCAGGATGTTATCAAAAATTCTTCATTTCAGCATTCTGAAACCTCTGAACCTATCCTTCCATAAAATTGTCTCTCAATCTCCTCCTCTGCCTATATCCAAAACACTTCCCATTGCTTTGTATTTAAACGGATTACCCCGACTTCTCTCTCTGGTAGTGACTTTCACACCCACAGCACCACTTGTCATGGCACAATGGAGGTAAGGAACTGCAAATGGATGAGAGATGCACATCCTGTCACTTATATTTGAAGACCCAGCACTGGTCACTTTGTGAATCCACTGATTCTGTCAAACTGACCAAGACTGGTTTATCCCAAGTTCCTGCTTCCTGTTTGATAACCAGCCCTCTCCTATTCCTGCATAAACTTTTCAAAGGTCTGAATAAGAACAAAGAACATTAGTTCTCCGCCTCAGTTCCACTTTCCTGCCTGCTGTCCATAACTTCTGATTTATTCAATGTCCCAGCATCCACCCCCGTGTGGGGCAATGAATTGTACAAATTCACAACCCTTTGGGAGAAATAAGTTTTCCTCACCCTTGCTTTAAATCTGCCCCGCCTTATCCTAAAACTATGATCTCTTGTTCTAGATTGTTCCACGTGAGGAATTATCCACTCCACATCTACATTGTCAATGACCTTTAGCATCTTGAAGACGTCAGTGTGATCTCCACTCATTCTTCTAAATTCCAGAGTATGGCCTGAACTGAAAAATCTTCAAAAGGCAAACTAATCATCACAAGAATCAATCTAGTGAATCGCTTCTGAATTGCCTCAAATAAATCTGCATCCCTCCTGCATTCAGGGCACCAAAACTGTACACAGTACTCCAGGTACAGAATCACCTATACCTTGCAGAGTTGCAGTAATTCTTCCCCAGTTTTACATTCTATTGTTTTACAAATAAACAACGAAATTACGCTTGCCTTTCTCATTATCTGCTACACTTGCAAGTGAGTTTTCTGTGATATCGTGTTCTGCTGTAACAGGTTCAAAGGCCAGAATATCATTTTGCTGTTCCTGTGTAACAGGCTGGAGAAGTGGAATGGATTTCTCCATTTGCTGTTAATTTGGTTCCTATTGCTGACTCTTTCCGGTGTTCTATCTTAAAAAAAAGATAATCTATCATTCTTGTAAACTTCAATGAGTTTTGGACCAACCTCATCATCCTTTCCTTGTACGTTAAAACCGGCATTGCACGAATCAATTGAGGGAGCCATCTCTGAACTGTTTCCATAATAAAATTATCCTTTCATCACTGAGGAGACTAAATGTGGACACAATACCCCAGATGTGATCTCACTAAGATCTTGTACAGCAGCAGCAACACTTTGCCAGCGTGGCGTATGGTTACTACTCAGCTGTCTGGAGGAATGAGAGATTTTTTCCGTTCTTTACTCCATCAGCATAACGGGAGATTTGGTGAAAATGTCAGAATGACACTTGTAAAGAGCGAATAAGATATGATGAGATGATCTCAACGTCCAGATAGGCGTCGCCAAACGTGAATCGGCCATTAATCTTCGCAGATCCACGTCGCTCAGATTCCACAGAATCTGCGAAGGTGGAGCTTAGAAAGAGCAAGCAGAAGCATACATTGATGGGTGTTAAGTCAAAGTCAAAACTGCAATACAAATGTTAGGCATGTTGTAAAACAGGAAATTAGATATGCAGGTTTGTGGGAGCAGCAGTAATAATGGACAGCTTCAAGTTATAACTAAACTATGTTGAATCATATGAATGCTGACGCTTGGAAAAAATGATCTCACGACCGTGTTTGAGAAGGTTCACATTAATGATGTTGATCACCGAGCTAGAGATCAGGCTGTTTTGGAATTGGTCTTGTGTTATCAGAAGAGCTTATTGAAAACTTTGCTGTAACGGAGATTTTTGGAACAGTGATCATAATATGTTGAATTTTAATGACATCTGAATACAAAACATTTTTAAACGAGTTATAAACATGAGTCATATAAGCCATGAAAGTGTCAGGGGCAAGTTGGCTTCAATGAATTGAACAAGTACATGAAAAAGATGTAACAGAAGACAGGGAATGGCTCTTGTTTAAATAAACAATGTAACATGTCAAATATAAAACTACCCACTACAGTGCAAAAATCAAAAGATTAATGTAAGTCAATTGTGGTTAACAAAAGAGATTTATGATTGTTTTAGATAAAAAGAAACGGCGTTAAAATGCCAGATATTGTGGTAAGACGTGGATTTACAGACATTTGGGACCAAGCAAAGGAGGACCAATGAACTGAAAAGGAAATCAAAATAAACAGAATGCAAACTAACAAGAAACATAAGGGCGACGTGAACGGGAAGTGAAGGCAAGATCACATGTGATTAGATTACTTACAGTGTGGAAACAGGCCCTTCGGCCCAACAAGTCCATACCGACCCGCCAAAGCGCAACCCACCCATACCCCTACATTTACCCCTTACCTAACACTACGGGCAATTTAGCGTGGCCAATTCACCTGATGTGCACATCTTTGGACTGTGGGAGGAAACCGGAGCACCCGGAGGAAACCCACACAGACACGGGGAGAACGTGCAAACTCCACACAGTCAGTTGCCTGAGGCGGGAATTGAACCCGAGTCTCTGCCGCCACCATGTGGAATGGTGAATATTCAGAGAGGATAATTTCTTGCAGCGAACTGGCAAATTACAGAGAAACTGCACGGCTATTTTCATGTCTGTCTTCATAGATGCAAGATTATTTGATGTGGAATATCA
Organism: Chiloscyllium plagiosum; assembly: GCF_037043375.1. Lineage (NCBI taxonomy): Eukaryota > Metazoa > Chordata > Chondrichthyes > Orectolobiformes > Hemiscylliidae > Chiloscyllium > Chiloscyllium plagiosum. The sequence continues at coordinate 12,299,278 of NW_028270187.1, forward strand.
CTCTGTTCTGTAATGATTCAAAAAATGAGAGGAGATTGCAGTGAAACTTATAAAATTCACACAGAGGGACCGATTAAAACAGGAGCGTGGAGAAGTGTTGTCAGGCAATGTTTGGAAGAATCCCAAGATATTCTGCAAGTATATTAAACAGAACAGATTAATGAGGGAACAATTATGGGCCTATTAAACACCAAGGGGACAATCTGGGTGTGACGCTGCGGACCGTTGATAGATCGTTACATGAAAGCATTACATCTGCTTTACTTGGGAGAAGGAGGATGAAGGAGAAAGTGAGGTCTGCAGATGCTGGAGATCAGAGCTGAAAATGTGTTGCTGGAAAAGCGCAGCAGGTCAGGCAGCATCCAGGGAACAGGAGAATCGACGTTTCGGGCATAAGCCCTTCTTCAGGATCTATCAACGGTCCGCACCGTCACACCCAGATTGTCGCCTTGGTGTTTAATAGGCCCATAATTGTTCCCTCATTAATCTGTTCTGTTTAATATACTTGCAGAATATCTTGGGATTCTTCCAAACATTGCCTGAGAACACTTCTCCACGCTCCTGTTTTAGTCGGTCCCTCTGTGTGAATTTTATAAGTTTCACTGCAATCTCCTCTCATTTTTTGAATCATTCCAGAAGGAGGATGAAGGCACAGAATTCCAGAATATGGACTGGGAAGCTCTTCATCAGATTAATATAAGATGGAACTGGAGGCTTTGGCTGACCAATCTTCAGATCTGGATGAGTTGTATCTCAGGCTGCTGGTGGAGACAAGGGAGGAAAAGCCATAACCGAAATATTTAAGTCGAATCTGGCCACAGGGAAGTTGGAGATGCCAGAGGACTGGAGAACAGCTAATGTGGTCTCATTTGAAAAGATGAGTGGTGGTGATAGCCCTGGGGTTAATAGAGCATGGTAGCTCAGTTTAGAATGTTGCCTGACAGAACCAGAGACCCGGCTTCAATCCCAGACTTGGGTGACTGCCTATGTGGAGTTTGTACATTCTCACAATGTCTGCGTGGGTTTTCTTTGGATTATCTGGCTTCTGTCCACAGTCCAAAGATGTACAGGTTAGTTGAATTGGCTATTCTAAATTGCCCATAGTTTTCAGGGATGTGTAGTTAGGTGTATTAGTCAGGGGTAAATTTAGGATAGGGAGAATGGGTCTGGGTGTGGATCAGTGTGGACTTGTTGGGCCGAAGGGGCAGTTTCCACACTGTAGGGATTCTATGAGCAGTCGGTTTTAGGGAAAATATTGGAGAAAATAGGAAAGGAGAAAATTGAGCTCCATTTAGAGATGCAAGGTTTGAACATGGATAGTCAGCATGATGTCATCAGAAGAAAGTTACGATGAACGAATTTGATTGTTTTTTGAAGAGGTCATTTATGGGATTTTCAGCAAGGCCTTTGACAATACCCCACATGGGAAACTGATAAAGAAAGTAAAATATTATGGCATTAAGGATAACTTGACAAGTTACATCCAAGATATTCTTAGTTGCAGGAGACAGAGGGTGGTGGGAGAGGGCTCTTTGAGTGACTGGAGATCAGTGTCCCCTGCTGTACCACAGGGTTAGGGAATTGTTACTTATTATTTGTGTTATTCATAAAACAATTAGATATGAATGTGGAGGGCACGTAGACGTGGGGCGGGGGGCGTGATCAGCAATTTGTATGAATCATAAAGATTGTCTGGGTGGTTGCCACTGAGGAGGGAGGTCTTATTTTGCAGGAAGATATAGATGGAATGGTCAGGTACGCAGATCATTGGCAGATGGAATATAACTGTGACAAGTATTAGGTGATGCACTTTTGAATAAGAAACCAGACAGGGGAATACTCATTTTCGAGAGTGTGGTGCTGGAAACGCACAGCAGATCAGGCAGCATCTGAGGAGCAGGAGAGTCGACGTTTCGGGCATAAGCTCTTCATCAGGAATACTCAATGACTGACAGCACACTAGGATGCTGAGACGTTGCTTCACTTCAGATCTCTGAATGTGACTCGACTGGTTAATAGGATAGAGCGAAAGTGAGGATTGCAGATGCAGATGCTGGAGATCAGAGTCAAAAAGTGTGGTACTGGAAAAACACAGCCGGTCAGGCAGCAACCGAGGAGCAGGACAGTAGACTTTTCTAGCACAAGCTCTTTATCACAAATGGTGCCAACATTCTTGATGAAGAGCATATGCTCGATTTTCGACTCTCCTATTCTTCAGTTGCAGCCTGACCTGCTGAGCTTTAATGGCATAACCAACATCTACATAGATTTTGAAATGGGATTTATATTTGAGGAACTGTCTGTTTGAACAATTAAGGAAAAGCAATGTATGCAATGTGTTTGGATTTTTGGAAAGATTTTTGATCAATTCACAAGGCATTATACAAAATCAAATCTTATTGGATTGTGGCTAAAATAACGGCATGATATTAGAATGGGAGAGCAGGCAGGAGACAGTGCGTTAAAGATTTTAGTTTTGATTTTATTATCAGGTGCATTTTACAGGATCAAAATAATAAAATAACTGACAAGTTTTCATTTGTCACCACAAAATAATGTCATTTTGAACAATTTAAGAAAATAGAAAAAGCAAAAGATATAGCTTCATACGATTTCATGGATCCTGAGCCAGCTCCTCACCGTCGACGACGCCTGTACCACCATCCCTGTACAGCAACTTCATCACCATCAACACCGTCCTACCAACATGGAAGCTGCTGGTCCTCAAGCACCTTCTTTGCTTCTGGGCCAAGAACTCTCCAACAACACCTCGTTGCCCCTGTGCAAGACCCTCCAATGTCGGAGACATGTCTCTTTACGGTTGGGCCACCTCATCAATGTTGCCATAATGCCTTTCGAACATCCACTTCATCAGCATAAGGAACAACCAACAACAAAATTTCTGAACCTCAAGAATCATCTTTTGCTGCTGGACCCCATCTAGCTTATGTCGCCTTTGCCAATGCAGCAGCCGCCTATTCCAGATACTGTGTTTTCCTCAGATCGGTTAATAGGGGCTCACTCATTTCCGAACTGGGTCCAGATCGAGGTGTATATCCTGGGTCCAGCTTGAGATATGTCGAGGGACATGTCCTGAGTCTGCTCAAAGTCCACATGTTGGACTCTCGCACAGCTGTCTAAGCTACATTTCAGTAAGTTACGAAATGAAAACAGGGCAAAAAGTAAGAAAATAAAAAGAGGTCAGGGTGGAGACGCTCCAGTGCAGGAGCACTTTGACATGAAATACCGGAATCAAAGTATCCTTTTATTGGAGGATATCACAGGAAACGAGGATTGAGCACCAGCTACTCCCAATACGTCTCAAACATTTGATTGAAGATATCAAATGCAGTATTTCAAAGTCTGATAATGCACTAGACGATGTTGGATTGTGAGCAGGAGAGGATAATGTGAAAAAGCTACAAGTTGCTTGAGACAAGTGGAGTGAAATGGCAAATGCTTGGCTGATGAAGAGCAATGTGACACTGCCCTTTGTTAGAAAAAATAGAATGGCGTCCTATCATTTGAAAAGGAATTGATTTAAAATTTTGATCAATAAAGGGATTTATGCTTTTTTTTGTTTCCTTCTGTGCAGACCTCTAACTGCAGGGCAGTTTGATGTCCTGCAGGGCAGTGAGTTCTGAAGCCAGGAGCCAATATGGGGAATGTCATTGCCACACTGACCGCTGTATATAGGCCTACCAATTGCGTCATTGTAACATTGAAAAGGATCTGCATCTCCTTGTACACCAGTCACTGAAAACAATATTGCAGGAACAGAAATTAGTTAGGAAGATAAATGGTGCGTTGACTTTATTTAATAGGATTTGAGTACAGGACTAAGAGTGCCTTACTGCAGTTGTATAGGGCCTTGCCGAGACATCATCGCGAACATTTTGCAGTATTGTATGCAGTTTTGGTCTTTTTACTTAATGAATGACAAAACTGACATTGAAGGAGTGCAGCGAGAGATGACCACACTGATCTCTGGGACGTCAGTCTTGTTGTAGGAGCAGATGTTTGGTCAACTTGACCGTTATTCCATGAGGTTTAGGAATATGATGGAGATCTCAAGAGAAATTATAAAACTCTGACAGGTCAAGACGGATTGAAAACAGGGATCATAATTCCCCTATGCTGGCACGTCTGAAAACAGGGGTCACAGTGTTAGATACAGGCAGGCCACACCGCACTGAAATGACAATAAATGGCGACACTCAGAGACTGTTGAACCCTGGGGAGTTTTCTAAAACATAATGCTGTGGAAGCCAAAACGCTGAGGATAAATAAGGATTTTTGGACGTAATAGAAATGGGAAGAGAGCAAGGGAGTATTGCGGAGCTAGAGGATCTGCCAACATCATACATAGTTTTTCTAAGACGTAGTAGCTGCTTTCCTGTGCAATACCCTGTTGTAGAAAATCTTGCAATATAAATGATGTGGCCTATTGGCAAAACAGGGTAAGCGACAAATCGCCAAAAATACCAATAAAATCAAAACAAAAGTAATAGCCTAACACAAAGCGTAGGAGAGTCCATGTAAATCATTAAATCATATATTGTAATGAAATAAGACAGTAAATATAACACGTTAACACTATAATCGCTGACTACAGTATTGTTCCTTAGTTTCCAGGCTTGCAAAATTGATTGAATTCCTGTTTTAGCTGAACACACTGAATGTGCATTTTGCAGACAGAGGCTTGTTTTTTTTTATTCAGCTGATGCTAGGGATGGGTAGCCGAACAGTGGTCAAGAGTTTGCTGTATACAACTAAGGTCAACAATTATTAATTTTGTTACAGCCAAATCGTGTATAATAGACATATTCTCCAGTGAGTTGCTTAATCGTTCTTCACCATTTATCGTTGGAATGGCAGGACAGCAGAGCTTAGATTATTCTTGGGATCATTTAGCCCTCTCTATCAGATGTTATGAATGTACGCAGCCAAGTGTGTTAGCTTTAATGGTATGCCATCAGGTTTATGTACAGATGATTTTGACCCTGGCATGTTCACCCACACTCTTCACTGAACCATCGAATAGGTTGATGTTAAATTGAAGACTGAGGGATTATCCAGGGCAAACATTTACAGATTGTGATCGAACACAATTCTGCTTCTGCAATGGCCTGCAGATCAACATCTGTATTCGGAATTCGCTATTCATGCAAGTTCGCAGAGCTGGATCACTGGACGTGTTTACAGAGTATTATTGACCTGGAAACGAATTGAGAGTAATGAAGAATTGATGATGAAAGGGGCTTCATAGAATCATAAACTCTTACATTCATACAAAATGCAAGCAGACACTTTAGCCCAAACCGTCCATACTCACTAGCTTTCCTAAATTGGTCATGTCCTATTTTTCTGCTTTTGGCACATACCCCTCTCATCACTTTCCTATTCGGGCACCCAACCAATTCTGTATTAAATATTGTAATTATACTCGCCTCTACCACTTCCTCTGAGATCTCGTTACATATACACATCACTTTCTGTGAGAAACAACTTCCTCTTAGATCCGTTTTTTATCTCTTCCCTCATACCTTAATGCTTTACTGTTTGGTTTTGAACATCCATACACTGGTAAAAAGACATTGGCCATGCAACTATCCATGTCCCTCATGATTTTATAAACCTCTATAAGGCCACCCTTAACCATCCTTTGTAAATGTAACAAAATCTCAGTCTACCCTTACATCTCGAAACCTCTGTCACATAATTATAAATGTTTTTGTACACCTTCTAGTTTATAATATCCTTCCTAAAGCAGGGTGATAAGAATTGCACTCAATACTCCGAAAGCGATCTTACCATTCACTTGAGCAGACTATATTCAATGCTCTGACTGATAAAAGCAAGCATACTTAATGCCTTCTTCGCTACCCTGTATACCTGCGACTGCATTTTCAATGAACTCTCTAACTGCACCTCTGGAGCTGTCTGCTCAACAACATTCTGCAGAGCCCTACCGTTAAGTGTGTAAGTGTTTCTCTGGTTTGTCAAACAAAATGCAACAAATCACATTTATCTGCATGAGGCTCCATCTGCCTTTCCTCGGCTCAGTGGCCCAGTTGACGAAGATCTCCTTGTCCTTTTAAATGATCTTGTTCACTGTCCACTACAAAACCAATTTTGGTTTTGCCTATGGACTTAATTGTTCCCATATTCTCATCCAAATTGTTTGTAAAAATAGCAAACAACATCAGACTGGACCTTGTGACGCATCGCTGGTCACAGGCCTCCAAGTGGAACAACAAATTTCTCCCAAAATTCTCTGTCTCCTACTGTCAAGCCAACTTTACATCTAATTGGCGGGTTCCCCCTGATCCCGTGTGATCTAATTTTCTTAACCAGGTACCATGTCGAAACTTGTGGGGCCTCACTAAAGTCCACGTAGACATCATATGCTTCTCTACCTTCATCTATGTTTGTGGTTACCCTTCGAAAATTTTCAATCTTGTTTCTGAGACACGTTTCACCACACACAAAGCCGACCCTGACTATTCAAAATCAGTCCTTGCCTTTCCGAATGCATATATGTCCTGTCTCTCGGAATCTCCTCAAAACACATAACCACCCCTGACGTCAGACTCACATGACTTTAGTTCTCTTTTTTTCTTGCATCCCTTTTTAAAAAAAGTCATAACATTAGCTATCTTCCAGTCCTCCAGCAACTCACTAATAGCTTTCAAAGATACTAATAAAAATTGAAAGAATTGCAGATTCTGTCATTTCGTTATAAAAAAAGACATTGCTGGGAAAGGTCAGCAGGACTGGCGGCATCTCTGCAGAGAAATCAGAGTTAATTTTTCTGGTCATGTGATCGTTCCTCAAAACACCCAAGGAATGATACAAATATATCAGTGGGTTCCCTGCACGTTCTAGGAGAAAGTGAGGACTGCAGATGCTGGAGATCAGAGCTGAAAAACGTGTTGCTGGAAAAGCGCAGCAGGTCAGGCAGCATCAAAGGAGCAGGAGAATCGACGTTTCGGGCATAAGCCCTTCTTCAGGAATGAGGAAAGTGTGCCACGTAGGCTAAGATAAAAGGTAGGGAGGAGGGACTTGGGGGAGGGGCGTTGGGAATGCGATAGGTGGAAGGAGGTTAAGGTGAGGGTGATAGGCTGGAGAGGGGGGTGGGGGTGAGAGGTCGGGAAGAAGATTGCAGGTCAAGAAGGCGGTTCTGAGTCCGAGGGTTGGGTCTGAGAAAAGGTGGGGGGAGGGCAAATGAGGAAGCTGGAGAAATCTGCATTCATCCTTTGTGGTTGGAGTGTTCATAGGTGGAAGATGAGGCGCTCTTCCTCTAGGCGTCGTGTTGCCATAGTCTGGAGATGGAGGAGGTCAAGGACCTGAATTCCACTCCTGGCACCTTCCCCTGCAACCGCAAGAAATGCAAAACTTGCGCCCACACCTCCCCCCTCACTTCCCTCCAAGGCCCCAAGGGATCCTTCCATATCCATCACATTCACCTGCACCTCCACACACATCAATTACTGCACACGCTGCACCCGATGTGGCCTCCTCTATATTGGGGAGACAGGCTGCCTACTTGCGGAACGTTTCAGAGAACACCTCTGGGACACCCGGACCAATCAACCCAACCGCCCCGTGGCAGAACACTTTAACGCCCCCTCCCACTCCGCCAAGGACATGCAGGCCCTTGGCCTCCTCCATCGCCAGACCATGGCAATGGAGTGCCTCAACTTCCGCCTAGGAACCCTCCAACCACAAGGGATGAATGCAGATTTCTCCAGCTTTCTCATTTACCCTCCCCCCATCTTTTCTCAGACCCAACCCTCGGACTCAGCACCGCCTTTTTTACCTGCAATCTTCTTCCTGACCTCTCCGCCCCCACCCCCTCTCCAGCCTATCACCCTCACCTTAACCTCCTTCCACCTATCGCATTCCCAACGCCCCTCCCCCAAGTCCCTGCAAGTTCTTCCCCACATTCCCTCAGTGATCTGGGATACACTTGAACATATCATGGGCATTTACCCTGGGGTAGCACGATGGTTCAGTGGGTAGCATTCCTGCCTCGCAGCGCTAGAGACCCGGATTCGATTCTCACCTGCGGGTGATTCTCTGTGTGGAGTGTCCACATTATCTGCGTGAGTTTTCTCCGGGTGCTCTGGTTTCCTCCCACTATTCAAAGATGTGCAGGTTAGGTAAATTGGCCGTGCTAAATTGTCCATAGTATTCAGGAATTTGTAGGTTAGATGCATTAGTCAGGCGTAAATGCAGGGGGTTGTGTTACTCTTCAGAGAGTCAGAGCGAACCTGTTGGATGGAAGAGCCTGTTTCCACACTGTAGGGATTGTATGTCATTTACCTACTTTTATGCACTTTAAACCTCCAGCACTTCGTATTCTGTAATGTGGTCTCGTTTCAAAACATCACTTTTTTTTTGGTTCCCTGAGTTCCCTCGTTTCCATGTCTTTCTCCAACGTAAATACTGACACAATATATTCATGTAGGATCTCATCAATCAAGCAAAAGCACATTGTAAGGGAGCGGGTTGTGGAAGTTTGGGATCTTGTGGGGAGTTGAACCCAACATGGTCAGGCGCTTATGCCTGTGTTATTGAACTGTTAACTGCGTTCCTGTGTTTTCCTTTTTTATAGGAAGTGCTGTATTATTTTACATTTCAACTTTGTTTTCTTTATTATTCCATATTTCACTAAGATTCTGTACCTGGAGTGGGTGGTGGTGGGTGTGAGCTTTCCCCTATTTGCAAGATTGCATCAGATGTGGCAACTTGTAAAAGTTTCGCTGTCCTCATGTGAGTAAATGTGACAATAAATCTAATAAAATTAATTCATATCCCGTGGTTGAACATGGAGTTGACTCTTTGGCATTTAGGGAGCCGAATTCTGTCTCTATTTTAACTGTTGACCCTAATATAGGTGGAGAACCTCTGGCAATTCACATCACCTTTATCAGCCAAATCTATCTCTTGCCCCTTTTTGCTCTTGGAACTATAATCCTATACCCGGTATGCTCCCTTCATCCCCACTGTCAATGTCCGGCATCTACCTCCTTTTTTTCTTGACGAGGGCTTCAATATCCCCTATCATGTACTGTTCCCTATTCCTGCCAGTATTACCCTTCACACTAACAGGTACTTGCTGTCCCTGAATTCTTTTAATTTCGTTTTTGAAAGACTCCCACTTGACAGACATCCATCTACTTGCAAACAACTTCTCCAAACATGTTTTAAAAGTCCCTGCCTAATTCCATCAATATTAGCCTTGCCTTAATTTATAGTTTTAACTTGTAGACTATGCCTATCCTTTTGAAGAATTACTTTCAAACTAAGAGAATTACGGTAACTGATCCCAAACTGCTTCCACTCTAACAGCTTTACCAAATGGAAATAAAGGTCAGGCTTAGATCAGATCAGCCATGGTATAATTGAATGGCAAGGAAGACAAGATGGGCTGAAAGTGTGCATGTGTCTCTGTGTTTCAGATTGTGTGAATGTGCGTGTGTAGATCTGTGTTTGCCTCTATCTTTATGTGTATGCTTTAGTGTACAAATGTGTGGATCTCTGCATTGGCATCTCTGACCATTAGGGTTTCTGGGTTTTTTAGGAGTGAATACATTGAGATGGGGATCAAAATGTTTTGCCTCCGTTTATCTCTCTCTCTAAGTCTGTTTCTCTCTCTTCTGTTTAAAGTGATGTTATACCATCCTCTGCTGGCTGGCCTGCACCAAGGCACAAACAGCAGCTTTGTTTGGAAAAGGTATCAAATGTGACTCACATTTGAGTTGAATTGGTTTGATTGTTGTGTGAACGCCAATGAATGCATTGAAATGTTTGCAATGTCCTCAGTTTTTTTTATGCTAATGCACAATTTGGTCAGCGTGGTGGCTCAGTGTTTACCACTGTTGCCTCAGAGTGCCAGGAAGCTGGGTTCAATTCAAGCCTTGGGCGACAGTTCGCTGGAGTTTGAATATTCGCCCCATGTCTGCGTAGGTTTCTGTGGGTGTTTCGGTTTTGTCCCAGAATCTAAACATGTGCAGGATAGATCAATTGACAAAGCTAAATTGCCCATAGTGTTCAGGGATGTGTACGTTAGCTGCATTAGTAATGGAAAATGTGAAGTATTAGGCATGGGGCATGGGTCTGGGTGGATTACTTTTTGGAGAGTCGGTGTGGTCTTGCTGGGCCACGTGTATTGTTTCCATACTGTAGGGATTCTATATTTAGATACAGATACTTAAACATTTTGTACAAATTTGAAACAATAATAAATAGAAGTCCAGTGCATGAATAAAAAATCAAAGACGTAAAGACTCGATTTGCAGTCATTATAACCCAGTCTGTGCGAGCACAAAATCTCCAGACCGTACTGGGCCCAGTCTCCAGCCTGCAATCAGCCCAGACTCCAGACTGCAACAGGCCCAGTGTCCAGACCGCGCCAGGCCCGTCTCCAGACTGTACTGCGCTGAAAGTCCAGACCACAACAGGCCGAGACTCCAGAATGCACCTGTCCCAGTCTCCAGATCGCACCTGACCCAGACCATTTCACGACTCGAGGACCCACGCAAGCCTTCGGTCTTGGACTCCCCTAGTCCATTCACGTCAAACAAACTTAAAAATTTTAAAGGTTTGAAAAAAAAAAGAACTTTCCAGAAAAGAGACAAAAAAGCAGAAAATGAATGAAATGGGGGTGGAGCAGAGTAGCTTCAGCTGGAATATTCCGACTCTGCCGCCATCTTGGGGACATTTCAAGGCTGTTTGCTTCTTCAAAGATTGACTTTGGAGACTCAGAGCAGTGTTTTCCGATTCCTTGCAAAGCTGGCACTGAAATATTAACAAAATGAGATGAATTTGTCCATTGCTGGCCCGTATGCTGCCATTGAGTTTAGTTTAGGGCTTTACAATCCATTATCACGATAATTTGGAAGCGTACATCCAAAAACAATGAAAATTAGAAGAAGTGCCAGAAAATTTATCTCAACCTCTTCCAGGATGTTTCACTCAGAGAAACCTGGATACAACTGTACTGCTGTGGTCTGCATAGTTCCCGATGCTGGACAGATATCTGGACTGAGTTTATAGCTCAATGCAATGCTGTGGTTGACATAGATCCCTGTGCTGAATAGATATATAATCCGGGTTTATAAATCAATGGGCCGCTGTCATCTGCATAGTTTCCTCTGCTGGACAGATATCGAGTCTTGGTCTATAGATCAATGTGCTGTTGTGGTCGGCATATCTCCCGGTTTTGGACAGATATCTCGTCCTGGTTTATAGATCAATGCAATGTCTTGGTCTGCATAGCTTTCTGTCATGGACAGATATCAAATCCAGCTTTATAGATCAATGGCCTGCTGTGGTCTGCATAGTTCACGGTGCTGGACGGATATCTAATTTGAGTTTATAGATCAATGCACATTGTGGTCGGCACAGTTTTCCATACTCAGCAGATTGCTGGGTTGAAGCGAGCAGAGCTTGGTCTACACAGTGCTCCGTGCTGAACAGATATCTCCTCTGGGTTTATCGTGTCTGAACTGGCTCAATGAGATGGATTGAGAATGTGATATAACTACACATTTCAGCAGATCTCGCAATGCCTTTATTTTATATTCTGATTGCTGTGAGTAATCCGCTTGTCTCTGATTCCACGAATATTGCGGTCTGACTATGCACAGTACATCATATTGGTGAATACCCACTGTCCTGGTAACAGCGACAACTTCTTCATTCAGAAGCAGAAATCCATTCCCATCATCTTTGGGTCTCCACATAGAAAGAAAGGATGATCTCTCGGATAAAGGCTGTCCCCCTTATACAGGGCTCAAAACACTCTCACATTCATCATTCCCCACTCGTAACGAAACACATCAAATTATTCCATGTGTACTGAGAGCAATGGGACCACTGGGAACATCAGGGGACAGGCCATCGGGAGCAACACTTCCGATGTCAGAACGGGTCAGAATGAACCCTCCAGTACACACGGTCACCACTAAGTATGTTTTCTCCATTTATGTAATATACAGCATTTTATTATTCCTGAAGAATTCACAGATTCACAGTTACCTATATTAAATTACATCTGTCAAATTGTTGCCCTATGCTTATCCATTTATAGACTTTTCACCTCCTCTTGATAACTTAGTTTCCTGTCTATGTTAAGGTGATTGGCAATTTTAGTTAGAATGCATTTGCACCCTTCATCTAAATCATTGACACAATTTGCAAATAGCTGAGGAGCCAGTGCTGACCACTCTGTCACTGAAGTCGTTAATTTCTGTTAATCTGATAGAAGCTAATTTACCCCGTTTCCAGTTCAGTAACCAGTCCTCCTCGTATTCCTGCGCAGCAGCTTTGAAAGGCTGAATATTATGTTCCATTTCCTGTGTAACAGGCATGAGCGATTAAAAGTTCTGCTTCAATTCGGCCTCGAATTGCTGAACGGCCTTATTCTGTTGCTGTTTAAAACTCTTACTGGGCTCAACAGCCTGCTTTAGGTGTAGTTGTGAATGGTGCTGAACATTTTCGAATCATCAGTGAACAGCCCACTTCTGATTTTATGATCGAGGGAAAGCCATTGATGCTACAACAGCTGATGGCTCATAGTCCCTAATGGATGTCCGGTTTCCATTTGTTTGGTACTTTAGAAGTATGTCCGACTTCACAGGAGGTAGTTCCACATAACACAGCGGACAGCATCTTCAACATGATGCTCAGACGTTCCGCCTCCAGGACTGTCTGCTTGGTGCTTCATCAGATACTGTTAGGGGCAGATGCTTCTGAGACAAGTAATTTGGTGACAATGCTTCCATCTTATTGGTTCCTCATTCACTTCCCACCGTCTGGCTGCTTTGTATTTGAGGCTTCGCCCTGTTCCATCAGTGATGAGCCTGTGGAGACACTCTTGATAAAGGACAGTGAAGTCACACACAGAGTGCTCTCTGTGTTCTTGTCATCCTCAGCGCTTCCTCTGATTTATTTTCAAAGTCGAGGGGAACTGAGTTATCATCCACAGTTGGTGTAGAGGGCAGTAGATGTCCTCACTCAGGAGAATTCCTTGACCACACTTTACCTGTTGCGATGGGATTTCCAGGATTCTAGGGTAACTCCTTTCCTGACTATTCCATGGTCTCTCCACTAATAGTGGGTCTGTTCTGCAGGTAGGAGTGTATATACGCAGGGATGTTGATGGAGTTTCATGAAACATTACCGATCAAGTCTGATTCTGTGAGTATGATGAAGTCAGACTGTTTTCTGACCCATCAACATGAGGAATAAATGTAGCAATGGAGCAAGGAATAATGGGTTAAAGAGCTGAATGAAAAACAGTGTTATATTCTTAAAACAGATTGAGAAATTCACTGCATACACTGAGGGAAATTTATGTGCTTTAATGGCATTAGAGAGAGACGGCGACAGGGTGACCGATACTGGGAGCTGAATATTCAGAATATTTATATTTGGGAGTGTTATCCAAAAACGAAAAGGAATTGGGGAGATCTCAAAATAAGTGTTGGTATCTGTATGATTTGATAAGAGGGTCTTACATCAAATGATTGAGATATTGTCTTAATCGTATTTTCTTGTTGCAAAGTGTCATATGAGGTGCGTTTGGGGAGATATTCCGACCGTGAGGCTAAGTGTGTCCCAACAAACTTGATGCACAGAATGGCCTTTGTGATGTGGGTCTTTATGACACTATCACATTCCATAGCCGACATTCTGCAGAAAATTCTGCACCCGACATTATCTGGAACATTCTATAACCAACATTCTCTAGACCACCCTACAGCCGACATTCCCCAGAATATTCTGTACCTGCTTTTCCCCAGAACATTCTACAACCGACATTCTTCAGAACATTTTATAACTGACGTTTCCGGAAGATTCTAGATCCGACGTTCTCTGGAACGTTCTGTCAGTGTCATTATTTATGAGTGACTGGACGTCAATGAATTGAACAAAAGATGGAACAGGTCCAATTCCAGGGAGAAGGAGACACTCTTCCGACGTCCCTCAGGCATTTAAATCAGTGAATGCTTTTCCCTTTCGTTACATTTCTTCATAACAGAGGATCTACCATAATTTATACTAAAAGACAGAAGTCTCCAACCTCGATTTGTCTTCAAGGAATTGGGGGAGAATACTTCGGGCTAGCAACGTTTTCACAATCCGTATTGGGAACTGTAAAGAACTGACCTGTGTCTGCTCTCGAGTGAATGAGTTAGTGAAAATGTTCCAAGAAACCATCTGTTCTTATGGATGTATTTCTGTGTGTTTGGGGAGGGAGAATTTCTTATGTTTTATGACACATTTTTGTCATTAATTCAGACCTTCCTGCATGTTATTTCATCTTCAACTATTTTAAAAAATCTCTGCATAGTGTGGTACAGTTGTGATTCTCACTGGATCCTAAATTAAACTGGTAACTTTGCCTCCAGGCTGATGCATAATTTGTTTGTTTTCCTTCCTCACAGTTAACGTAGTGACGGTATATGTCCTGCTTTCTAAAGATTGTGGATTGTCTCCATGTGTCAGACGTTACCTGGGAGCTATGGCAATAGCGGACCTACTGGTCATTATCCTCGACCTGATATTGAGACACATTCCCATTGTTTATAAGGAGCAGTTTTATTTCCTGGAGTCAATCCACCTGTGTAATATCCACGCCGTCCTGCTTTATGCAGCCACTGACTGTTCTGTCTGGTTCACAGTCACTTTGACCTTTGATCAATTTGTGGCCATTTGTCTCCAGAAGCTGAAAAGTAAATATTGCAGTGAGAAAACGGCGACTGTGGTTTTGGGAACAGTGATTGTACTGAGCTGTTCAAAGAACACTTTCTGGTAGTTTATGCTCAAAGCACGGTATTGGCTGGGGAACGTGCCCTGGTTTTGTTTGGTAACAATCGATGTTCTTTTCTCCCGTGCCTGGCTCACAATTGGGTTCCTCCATAACATTCTAACACCGCCTCTCCCATTTCTCCTGATTCTGCTGCTCAATCTTTTCACCGTCAGACACATTTTAGTGACCAGCAGAGCACGCAGGAGAGTCCGGGCCCATAAAAATGGGGACGCTCAGTCTGACACAGAAATGAGTAATCGAAAAAAATCCATCATTTTACTGTTTGTGATCTCGGCCAATTTCATCCTGTTATGGTCAACGTTAATGGCGTTTTCACTATGGAGACGGATGTCATATATTGTGAATACCGGTGTGTTTCTACATGCCTTTGTGCGGGAATTAGGCTTCATGCTGCAGCTCCTCCGTTGCTGCACAAACACCACGATTTATGGCATTACCCAGACGAAGTTCAGACAGCAACTGAAGAATGTGCTGAAATGTCCCTCGACCCCAATTTATCAGTCAACCAAATTCACTCATTAATCAATCCATCCGAGATTTTCTCATATCAGTTCAGTGTTTCAGCAATGAGTCACCAGACTGAGGGTCGCGTTAGTTTGTCCAACCTTATCCTACATGGAGTTAGAACAGATTTCAATATGCCTTTCAACTCAGGGGCCAGTGAGAAAAGTCACCATCCCACTCACTTCCATTTGTAAACATTAAAACTGTTAATTAAAAATTGCAAAACAGAGACTGAACGATATTGCTGTTTGTTTTTGTGTTGAGAAAGGTGAGCAGGAGATAGATAGGCTCAGCCCCATGTCCTGGTCAACACGAAAGTGGAGGTGATCGGGCCCGAGTCCAGGAGTTTGGTTTAAGTCACTGTCTCCTCGCTTTCTCCTCTGGGTCCACCGCTCTGACCTCGCTTTCAGCAGAATTCACCTCTCTACCCCGTTCCCCCGTCTCCACTCAACCAGATCCGTCCCCCTCTCTTTCTCTCTCCCTCTTCTCCCTCGTCACATTTCTTGCTCTTCTTCATCATTTCCGTTACCCCACTTTTTCTCCTTATTGCTCCCCCCTCTCTCCCCACACTCTCTCGTTCTTTCCCGCTCACTCTTTCACTCTCTCTCTTCCCTGTCTCCCTTCCTCTCTCTCAACCCGCCTCCAGTCTTCTCTCTCTCTCCCTCTTCTCTTTCACTCTACTGCTCTCACTCTCTCTCCCGCCTTTTCATCTCGCCCCGACTTTCTCCTTCCTCCCAAGCCCCACATCTCGTATCCTCTCTCCCCGACCCCGCCCCTCTACCCATCTCTGTGTCAGAGGGAGGGGGAAGGACCAATGAGGGAGGGTGTGCCAGATAGAGAGGGAGGGAGAGAGATTCAGTCAGAGGGAAAGGGATTGAGGGACGGGTGGAGAGAGAAGGGGAATCAAACAGAGGTAGATGGGAGAAGGAGGGAGAGAGAAAGTGTCAGACAGAGGGTGAGGGTAAGTACGAGTGAGAGAGACAAACACAGAGTCACAGGGAGAGAGAGTTAGAGAGAGTCAGATAGAGGGTGAGAGCGGGAATGATAGAGAGACACAGAGAGAGCCAGATATAGGTAAAAGGAGGGAGGGAAAGAGAATCAGGTGAAGGAGAAAGATGGAGGTAGCGAGAATCAGCAAAAGGGGCAATCAGACAGAGAGACATGAAGGGAGTGTGTAAACGAAAGAGAGAGAGTCAGACAGCGGGAGAGGGAGTGAGGACAGAGAGGTAATGAGAAAAACGGCGAGGAAGGGAAAGATCAAGCGATAGAGAGTGAGAGAGTCAGACAAAGGGAGGGAGGGACAGACTGGGGAGGGAGAAACAGACAGTGAGAGGGAGGAACGGTGCGAGGGAGAGGGAGGAAGGGAGCGAGAGAGAGTGAGAAAGACAATAGACAATAGATGCAGGAGTAGACCATTCTGCCCTTCAAGCCTGCACCACCATTCAATATGATCATGGCTGATCATCCTTAATCAGTATCTTGTTCCTGCCTTATCTCCATAACCCTTGATTCCACTATCCTTGAGAGCTCTATCCAACTCTTTTTTAAATGAATTCAGAGACTGGGCCTCCACTGCCCTCTGGGAAAGAGCATTCCACACAGCCACCACTCTCTGGGTGAAGACGTTTCTCCTCATCTCTGTCCTAAATAGCCTACCCCGTATTTTTAAGCTGTGTCCTCTGGTTCGGCACTCACCCATCAGCGGAAACATGTTTCCTGCCTCCAGAGTGCCCAATCCTTTAATAATCTTATATGTCTCAATCAGATCCCCTCTCAGTCTTCTAAACTCAAGGGTATGCAAGCCCAGTCGCTTCATTCTTTCAGCGTAAAGTAGTCCCACCATTCCAGGAATTGACCTCGTGAACCTACGTTGCATTCCCTCAATAGCCAGAATGTCTTTCCTCAAATTTGGAGACCAGAACTGCACACAGTACTCCATGTATAGTCTCACCAGGGCCCTGTACAGCTGCAGAAGAACCTCTTTGCTTCTATACTCAATCCCTCTTGTTATGAAGGCCAGCATGCTAATAGCCTTCTTCACTACCTGCTGTACCTGCATGCTTACCTTCATTGACTGGTGTACAAGAACACCCAGATCTTTTTGTACTACCCCTTTACCTAAATTGATTCCATTTAGGTAGTTATCTGCCTTCCTGTTCTTGCCACCAAAGTGGATAACCATACATTTATCCACATTAAACAGCATCTGCCATGCATCTGACCACTCACCTAACTTGTCCAGGTCACCCTCTAATCTCCTAACATCCTCCTCACATTTCAACCTGCCACCCAGCTTTGTATCATCAGCAAATTTGATAATGTTATTACTAATACCATCTTCTATCTCATTAACATATATTGTAAAAAGCTGCGGTCCCAGCACTGATCCCTGCGGTACCCCACTGGTCACTGCCTGCCATTCTGAAATGGAGCCATTTATCACTACTCTTTGTTTCCTATCAGCCAACCAACTTTCAATCCAAGTTAGTACTTTGCCCCCAATACCATGCGCCCTAATTTTGCTCACTAACCTCCTATGTGGGACTTTATCAAAAGCTTTCTGAAAGTCCAGGTACACTACATCTACTGGATCTCCCTCGTCCATCTTCAGAGTTACATCCTCAAAAAATTCAAGAAGATTAGTGAAGCATGATTTCCCCTTCATAAATCCATGCTGACTCTGACCTATCCTGTTACCATGATCCAGATGTGTCGTAATTCCATCCTTTATAATAGACTCCAGCATCTTTCCCACCACTGAGGTCAGACTAACTGGTCTATAATTTCCTGCTTTCTCTCTCCCACCTTTCTTAAAAAGTGGTACAACATTAGCCACCCTCCAATCCGCAGGAACTGATCCTGAATCTATCGAACTCTGGAAAATAATCACCAACGCATCCACGATTTCTCGAGCCACTTCCTTCAGTACCTTGGGATGTGGACCATCAGGCCCCGGGGACTAATCAACCTGCAGACCCAACAGTCTCTCCAACACCAATTCCTGGCAAATATAAAATCCCTTCAGTTCATGTCCTTCAGCCACTGTTACCTCAGGGAGATTGCTTGTGTCTCCCCCAGTGATCTCAGATCTGAAGTACCAAATCAATTCTTCTGCCATTTCTTTGTTCCCTGTAATATATTCCCCTGTTTCTGACTTCAAGGGCCCAATTTTAGTCTTAAACTTTTTTGGCCTTTCACATACCTAAAAATGCTTTTACTATCTTCCTTTATATTTTTGGCCAGTTTATCTTCGTATCTCATTTTTTCTCTACGTATTTTCTTCTAAGTAATCCTCTGTTGTTCTTTAAAAGCTTCCCAGTCCTCCGTTTTCCCACTTATCTTTGCTATGTTATACCTTTTCTCTTTTAACTATATGTTTCTTAACTTCCCTCATCAGCCACGGCCACCCATGCCTCCTCCTAGGATCTTTCTTCCTTTTTGGAATGAACTGATCCATCATCTTCTGCATTATACACAGAAATATCCGCCATTGTTCCTCCACTGTCATCCCTGCTAAGGTATTTCACCATTGAACTTTGGCCAGCTCCTTTCTTATAGTTCTATAGTTCCCTTTATTCAACAGGAATATTGTCACTTCCGATTGTACCCTCTCCCTCTCAAATTGCAGATTGAAGCTTATTGTATTATGGTCACTACTTCCCAATGGCTCCTTCACTTCGAGGTCCCTGATCAATTCTGGTTCGTTGCACAATACCAGATCAGAATTGCCTTCTCCCTGATAGGCTCCAGCACCAGGTGTTCTAAGAATCCATCTCGGAGGCACTCCACAAAGTCTCTTTCTTGAGGTCCAATACTATCCTGATTCTCCCAGTCTACCTGCATGTTGAAATCCCCCATAGCAACTGTCGTAACACCTTTGCGACAGGTCAATTTCAGCTCATGATTCAACTTATGTCCGACATCCAGACTACTGTTTGGGGGCCTGTAGATAACTCCCAAGAGGGTCTTTCTACACTTAGAATTTCTCAGCTCTATCCATACTGACTCTCCATCCCCTGATTCTGGGTCCCCCCGCGCAAGGGACTGAATATCATTCCTTACCAACATGGCCACCCCACCCCCTCTGCCCGTCAGTCTGTCCTTATGATAGCACGTGTAGCCTTGAATATTCATTTCCCA
Source organism: Chiloscyllium plagiosum (assembly GCF_037043375.1). Classification (NCBI taxonomy): domain Eukaryota; kingdom Metazoa; phylum Chordata; class Chondrichthyes; order Orectolobiformes; family Hemiscylliidae; genus Chiloscyllium; species Chiloscyllium plagiosum. The sequence goes on from NW_028270187.1 coordinate 12,318,767, forward strand.
GGCCCTGTCCACTTGAAGCCACGTCTCAGTTATCCCCACAATATCGTATCTGCCAATTTCCAAAAGAGCGTCAAGCTCATCCATCTTATTTCTAATGCTTTAAAGGGAGTTATTGAAACAGATGAATGGAGAGAGAGTCAAATAGTGTGAATGGGAGGAAAGGAGCAAAAGAAAGAGGCAGATTGGGAGATGGAGACAACGAGCGAGATAGAGAGAGAGAGTCAGACAGTGAAATTGAGAGAGACTAAGAGAATGGTAGAGGGAGGAAACAAGAGGAGAGAGAAAGGAAGCTGAAAAATGTGCTGCTGGAAAAACACAGCAGGCCAGGTAGCTTCCGCCGGAGAGGGGGTGGGAGCAGAGAGGTCGGGAAGAAGATTGCAGGTCAAGAGGGTGGTGTTGAATCCGGGGGTTGGGACTGAGATAAGGGCGGGGGAGGGGTAATGAGTTAGCTGGAGAAATCTACATTCATCCCGTGTGGTTGGAGGGTTCCTAGGCTCTTCCTCCAGGCGTCGTGTGGTCAGGTTCTGGCGATGGAGGAGACCAAGGACCTGCATGTCCTTGGCGGAGTGGGAGGGAGAGTTAAAGAGTTCAGCCACGGGACGGTTGGGTTGGTTGGTGCAGGTGTCCCAGAGGTGTTCCCTGAAACGTACCACAAATAGGCGGCCTGTCTCCCCAATGCAGAGGAGACCACATCGGGTGCAGTGGATGCAGTAAATGATGTGTGTGGAGGTGCAGGTGAATTTGCGACAGTGCACCTGCACCTCCACACACATCATTTACTGTATCCGTTTCACCCGATGTGGTCTCCTCTACACTGGGGAGACAGGCCGCCTACTTGTGGAACGTTTCAGGGAACACCTCTGGGACACCCGCACCAACAAACCCAACCGCCCGTGGCTGACCACTTTAACTCCCCCTCCTCCATCACCAGACCATGGCAACACGAGGCCTGAAGGAAGAGCACCTCTTCTTCCGCTTAGGAACCCTCCAACCACAAGGGATGAATGTATATTTCTCCAGCTCCCTCAATTCCCCTCCCCCCACCTTATCTCAGTCCCAACCCCTGGATTCAACACCGCCCTCTTGACCTGCAATCTTCTTCCCAACCTCTCCGCCCCCACGCCCTCTCCGGCCTATCACCCTCACCCTCACCTCCTTCCACCTATCCTATTCCCAGCGCCCCTCCTCCAAATTCCCTCCCCCCTACCCTTTATCTTAGCCCGCTTGGCACACCAGCCTCATTCATGAAGAAGGGCTTATGCCCGAAACATCGATTCTCCTGCTCCTTGGATGCTGCCTGGTCTGCTGAGTTTTTCCAGCACGACTTGTTTCAATTCTGGTCTCCAGAATCTGTAGTCCTCTCTTTCTCTGGAGAGAGACAGTAAGTCAGAGACAGGGAGAGGGGCTGAATGATTGAGAAGGAGAGTTAGAATGAGGAAGAGAAAAGGAAAGAGAGAGGGAGAGTCAGACATAGGAGAGGGATGGGGAGTGGAGGGACAGATAGAGCGCAAGTCCGTTAAATGGACTGAGGCAGCAAGAAAGAGAGAATCTGAAGAGCGAGATGGAATGAGTGAATCCACGAGAGAGAGTCAGACTGTGTGAGAGAAAGGGGAAAGAGTTGGAAAGAGGGGGAGAGGCAGATAGAGGGAGGGAGAGAAGTACAAAACATTGGGAGGAAGGGTGGGAAGGGGGGAGGGAGAGAGTGGGTGAGATCGAGAGTGGGGGCAGAGAGTGTGGGAGTGAGAGAAAGAGGGTATGGGATGTATGGATATAGACGGTGTGTAGCGAGAGAGAGTGTGGTGGGTAGAGAGAGTGTGGGATGGGGAGAGATGGTGTGTATGACGGAGAGAGTGTGGGACAGAAAAGTGAGAGTGGGAGCATGGGAAGAGAGTGGGAGAAGGGAGACAAAAACATAAGAGTTTGTGGGACGGTGACGAGGGAGAGAGCATGGGAGGAGGAGGGAAGAAAGAAGGTGGGATGGGAGGTGAGAGACAGTGGGATGGGGAGGTAGAAAGAAACAGTCAGACGGAGTGGCAGGGGGAAAGAGACGGAGAGAGAAGTGAGAGAAAGTGGGAGGGGCGAGAGAGAAGGAGAGAGAGATTGTAGGGGAGGAGGAGAGAGCGATTGTGGGAGAGTATTGAAGACAGAGACTGTGAGGAGAGAGAGAGTGAAAGTGGGATAGAGGATAAAGAGAGGGTGGGGGAGAGGGTAGGAGGGAGAGACAGAGGGGGTGGAGGAGACAGAAAGAGAATGGGAGGAGGAAAGAGAGAGTGGGAGGGGGCGAGATGGAGATAGGAAGCTGGGAGAGAGAAAAAAACTTGGGAGCAGGAGAGAGAGAAAGATGGAGGGTGGAGAGAGGCAGAGATAGAGTGTAGGGAGAGACAGTGGGAAGGAGGGAGAAAAAGTGCACAGGGTGTGAGAGAGATAGCAAGAGGATGGTAGCAGACAGAGAGAGTGTGAGAGAGAATGTGGGAGCAGGGGGAGTGAGAGTGAGAGTGAGAGTGGCAGGCTGGGAGAGACAGAGCATCAGAGGGAGAGAGTGGAATGGGGCGAGATAGAGAGAAAATGGAGAGTGGGCTAGTGGAGAGATTGTGGCGGCGGAGGGAGAGTCGTCGGGAGAGAGAGTTCGAGGTGCTAGGTTTAGTGGCAGAGAGTGAGTCAGAGAATGTAGGGGAGAGAGAAAGTCAGAACAGAGTGGGACGGGAGAGAGAGGCGTGGGTTGGGAGTCGAGAGAGACAGTAAGTGATTGAGGAAACCTTAGAGAGATAGAGAGGCATTAGAGAGAGAGAGTGAGGTGTATAGAGAGAGAAATTTGGAGCGGGGGAGAGAAAGAGATTGGGAAGAGGAGAGAGATAGGAAGGGGTGGAGAGAGAAAGAAAGAGCAAGTCAGTAGGAGTGTGTGAGAAAGAGACACAGAGAGTCAGAGATTAGGAAGAGAGAAAAAGTGGGAGGAAGGTGAAAGACTGAGATGGGGAGAGAGAGAGATTGCGGGGAGAGAGTGCATGGGAGAGAGGAGAGAGAGTTGAAGAGAGTGCGAGTAGGTGCTGTGGTGCGAGAGATTGGAGCTGGAGAGAAAGAGAGAGTTGAAGGGGATAGGGAGCGAATGTATGTGCGCGGGGAGAGGGAGTGAGAGAGCGAGGATAGAGAGAGAGTAATAGGTGGATGAGAGAGAGTGGGAAGGGTGTAGAGTGTGGGTGAGAGAGAGAGAGAACGTTGGAGGGAGAGAGTTATCGAGACAGAGGGAGAGAGGGAAAGAGGGAGTGAGTGGGTGTGTGTGAAGGTGCGACAGAGTGAGTCAGAGAGAGAAGGGAGAGAGAGGAAGTGGAAGAAAAGAGAGGGACAGAATGGGTGGTATGGTGAGAGAGTGGGAGGAGGAGTGAGTGGAGGGGAGAGAGAGAATTGGAGGTGCAATGAGAGTCAGACAGAGTGGAAGGCCGGATAGAGAATGTGGGAGTCCGAAGTGAGAGAGAGTGGGGGGAGACAGAGAGAGTGAGTATGAGGGAGAGAGAGAGAGTGGGGGAGAGAAAGAGTCCCAGACAGAATAGGAGGGGGCGAGAATGATACATGGGGGCGAGAGTGAGTGAGCGTTTGCAGTGATCGAGAGAGAGAGAGGTTGGGAAGGGGTTCAGAGGAAGAGAGTGGGGTGTGACAGAGGGTGGAGAGAAAGACTTAGGGAGAAAGAGAGTGGTGTGCGCTGCAGAACCAGAGATTGAAGGAAAGAAAGAGAGAGTTGAAGGGGATAGAGGGAGAGAGTGTGGGTGGAGGGAAGAGAGACAGTGCGAATGTGGGGAGAGAGAGTAGGGGAGAGACAGAGATGGAGGGGGAATAGAGAGAGTGGGCGAGTAGAGAGAGTGTGGGAATGAGTGGGTGGCACGGTGGCACAGTGGGTGGCACGGTGGCACAGTGGTTAGCACTGCTGCCTCACAGCGCCAGAGACCCAGGTTCAATTCCCGCCTCAGGCGACTGACTGTGTGGAGTTTCTCCACGTGTCTGCGTGGGTTTCCTCCGGGTGCTGCGGTTTCTTCCCAGGTTCGGTGAATTGGCTATGCCAAACTGCCCGTAGTGTTAGGTGAAGGGGTAAGTGTAGGGGTATGGGTGGGTTGCGCTTCGGTGGGTGGGTGTGGACTTGTTGGGCCGAAGGGCCTGTTTTCACACTGTAAGTAATCTCATCTAATCTAAAAATTCTTAATTGAGTGTGAAGGGATAGAGAGACAGAGTAGGAGCAGCTAAAAGAAAGTTGGACATGTAGGGAGAGAGAGAGTCAAGGAAAATGGGGCTAGCTGTGGGAGAGAATGGGAGAGGGGAGAGAGAACATCGGGGTGGGAGAGAGAGTGAGAGATAGAGACAGTGTGTGGGGGCAGAGAGAGGGACAGAGTGAGTGTGAGGGCGAAGAGAGAGAGGGACAGTCAAACAGAATATGAAAGCACGGGGGGCGAGAGAGAGAAAAAGATTGTGGGGAGAGAGGGGGGAGGGATCATAGACAGAGATTGGGAGGGGTATAGTGAGAGTGAAATTGAGAGAACGTGGAGTCGGGGATAGAGAGAATGGGAGGGAAGAAGAGAGTGGAAAGGAGTGAGAGAGATAGAGAGGGAGGCGGGGATAGGGAAAGACGAGTGAGTGGGTGTGTGTGCGAGAAAGACAGACACAGTAAGAGAGTAGGGAGAGAGAGAGAGAAAGTGAGAGGACATAGAGAGACAGAGCGGGTGTTACAGCAAGATTGAGTGGGGAGGATAGAGTGAGTGGGGTGGAGAGAGAGATTAGCAGGAGGGGAAGAGAGAGATGCAGACATAGTGAGATGGGGGACTGAGAGAGTGGGAGAGAGGGGAGAGAGAGTGGGAGGGGAGAGAGAGTGGGAGGGGAGAGAGAGATATTGGGTGTGCTTGGTATGTGAGAGACTGGAAGGGGTGTCAGAAAGAGAGAGTGGGTGTGGTATAGAGAGAGAAAGTTGTAGCAGGGAGAGGGAGTGTGTGAGCGGGACGTGGAAGATGGAGTAGGAAGGGAGAGAGAAGGAGGGTGAGACAGAGAAACATGGAGTGAGTGCGAGTGTGTGACAGAGAGAGAGAGACAGAGAGATTCAGAGGGGGAAAGTGGGAGAAAAGAGAGACGATGAGGGTGGTACAGGAAAGAGAGTGGGAACGATATAGTGAGTGGGTAGAGAGAGTGGGGGAGTAAGAGAATGGTGGGAATAATAGATAGTGGGACATGTGTAGGATGGGTCTAAAGAGAGAGTGCGTGGGAGGGGACAAGACAGAGACAGAGAATGGAAGGGCAGAGAGAGAATGAGAAAGTGGGAGGCTGAATAGAGAGAGAGAGGGTGTAGATATAGAGAGGTATTGGGGGTTAGAGAGAGAGGGATGAAGGGAAGACAGAGAGTGGGAGGAGTGGAGAGTGAGGAAAGTGGGGGGGCAGAGGGGGAAGGGGAGAGCAGGAGAGGTAGAGGTTGGGGAGATTGGAACAGCGAGAGAGAGAGATTGGAAGCAGGGAGAGAGAGTGAGAGTGGAGGGGTCGGTGAAAGAGAGAGTCGAAGAGACTGGGGATGAGAGAGACCGAGTTAGGGCAGGGAAGAGAGAGTGGTGGGGAGAGAGAGAGAAAGTGTGTGAGAGAGTGTTGGAGGGACATAGATAAGGTATGGTCCTTTCCCCAGGGTAGGGGTGTCCAAAACTAATGGGCATAGGTTGAAGGTGAGGGGAAAAGATTCAAAAGCAATCTGAGAGGCAAATTTATCACACAGAGGGCAGTCAGTACATCGAATGAGCTGCCAGAGGAAGTGGTAGATACAGGTACAGTAACAATATTTATAAGGAAAGGTACATGGATAAGAAAGGTTTAGAGTGGTATGGGCCAAATGTAGACAAATAGGACTAGTTGAGTTTGGGAAACTTGGTAGGCATGGGTGGGTTGGGCTGATGGGCCTGTTTCCGTGATATATTGCTGTATGAAAATGGATGAGAATAACAAACTTTGACTGAAAGGCAACCAGTGTACAGGACGAGCTGTGAATACCTGGGGTCATTATCCAGACCAATTTCTCTAAGCAAAGCACATGATTGGAACAAGTCAAAAACTGACCCTGACAAATGTTATTTCTCTGTACTCTGAACAGGATGTGGTCATCTCTGCCAAGGTGGGAAGTGGATGCAATTCCAAAATGTCCTTGAACCAATCGACTTGTTCAACCAGAGGCAGTGAAGTGTTTGCAAAGGGTTAGAAGTCAAGTGCAGAGCCAACCAAGGAGGGCAGATTTCATTCCCTGAAGAAAAGTCACAGACAGGAACAGGAGAAGGCTATTCGGCCCCTTGAGCCTGCTCAGCCATTCAATAGCATCTTGGCTGATGCACCATTCCTCACACTCACTTTCCTGCACTTAACATGTAACCCTCAATTCCCTGACTGATCAAGAATCTATCAATCCCAGCCTTAAACCTGCTCCCTGTCCCCACACACCGCTCTCTGTAGCAAGGAGTTCCAAAGACTCTCAAGCCTCAGAGAAGAAATTCCTCCTCACCTCAGTCTTCAATTTTGAACCAGATGGTTGTTTGTTCCTGACAACAGTCATCATTAGAGTCAACACTCCAGATCTGCTTTTGTTTAAAATCGCATTCCAAATCCACCACCTGCCAAAGCAAGATTCACATTCACAACTGCAGGGCATACCCTGGGGAGCTGAAAATATAGGATTTTGCTTCCCCATTATTTGCTTCCCCATGAAGTCAACCTCATCAAAACTGAGATCAGAATAAATTGCCCCACCATTGAGCTAAAACTTGATGTCGACAGAGTCCATACAGTGTGGAAAGAGACCATTCAGCTCATCCAGTCTGTCCCAAGCCAGTGAAGAGGATCCCACCCAGACCCTGACCCTACCCCCATAACCCTGCATTAACCATGGACATTCCCCCTAGCCTGCACATCATAGAATCCTGCAGCGCAGAAGCAGGCCTTCCAGCCCGTTGAGTCCACACCCTGACCCACTGAATAGCATCCGACCCAGACCCACCACCTCTCCAATCCCTGTAACCTTGCGTTTACCATGACTATACCTTCTAGCCTTCATAACTCTCACACTATGGTCAACTTAGCAAGGTAAATCCATCTAAACTGCACATCTTTGGACTGTGGGAGGAAACCGGAACACCCGCAGAAAACCCACACAGAGAAGGGGAGAATGTGCAAACTCCCAACAGGCAATCACCCGAGGCTGGCATTGTTCCTGGGTCCCTGGCACTGTGAGGCAGCAATGCTAAGCACTGAGCCACTGTGCCACCCAATGTTTTTGCCACTGGCCATGCAGGAGTTGGTTAGCTCAGTTGGTTTACAATGTATAGTCAGGCTGACAGCATGTGGTTCAATTTCTGCTCTGGTTGAGATTGCCGTGCGTGATCATTCCATGTCCTTGGATGTGGTGACCCTCAGGTTAAACCACAGTTGTTGCTTTTTCTCTCTTTGTCTCCCCACTCCTCTCTCTCTCTTTCGAATGAGACAATGGTGACTTTACATTAACCACCTGCTATAAACATAACTCTGCTGATTAAAAATTAACTGCCTTCTTTTTCACTGCAAAAAAACTGACGTGTTTCCTTCCTGCTGCACCATTAGAGTGAGCTGCAAATGAAGAAAAGACATTTTACCAACGGTACATATCTAAATGAATTGTGAGAGGATGCAAAGGGAGATTTACCAGCATATTGCCTTAGGGGCAGGAGAGTTTGAGTGATTGGGAGAGATTGGACAGACTGGGGTTGTTGTCCTTACAGCAGATAGATTGAAAGAGAGGGATGTATAAAATGATGAGGGATGAAGATAGTGGAGGCAGGAAGAAACTTTCCCGCTTAACGGAGGTGGGGTAAGGGTACAGATTGAAGATAAGGATCAGGAGGTTTCGAGGGAATGTGAGGAAAATCTTGCACACTCAGAGGGTGGTGTGTAATCTGGAAGTCACTGCCCGTAATGATGGGAGACGCAGAAACACTCATCACATTGAAGGAGGATTTAGATGAGTCAAACATTAAGATTGACAAGTCGCCAGGCCCAGACCAGATTTGTCCTCAGCTGCTTTGGGAAACGAGAAATGCAATTGCTTCGCCACTTGCGAAGATCTTTGCATCCTCACTCTCCACTGGAGTCGTACCTGAGGACTGGAGAGAGGAAATGTAATTCCTCTCTTCAAGAAAGGAAATAGGGAAATCCCTGGCAATTACAGACCAGTAAGTCTCACGCCTGTCGTCTGCAAGGTGTTAGGAAGGATTTTGAGGGATAGGATTTATGACCATCTGGAAGAGTATGGCTTGATTAAATACAGTCAACACGGCCTTGTGAGGGGCAGGTCATGCCTCACAAACTTTATCGAGTTCTTTGAAGATGTGACTAGAAAGGTTGATGAGGGTCGTGCTGTGGATGTGGTGTATGTGGACTTCAGCAAGGCATTTGATAAGGTTCCCCATGGTAGGCTCATTCAGAAGGTCAGGACGAATGGGATACAGGGAAACCTAGCTGTCTGGGTATAGAATTGGCTGGCCAACAGAAGACAGCAGTGGTAGTAGAAGGAAAATATTCTGCCTGCAAGTCAGTGGTGAGTGGTGTTCCACAGGGCTGTCGTTGGGCCTCTACTGTTTGTAATTTTTATTAATGACTTAGGGCAGCACGGTGGCACAGTGGTTAGCACTGCTGCCTCACAGCGCTAGAGACCCGGGTTCAATTCCCGCCTCAGGCGACTGTCTGTGTGGAGTTTGCACATTCTCCCCGTGTCTGCGTGGGTTTCCTCCGGGTGCTCCGGTTTCTTCCCACAGTCCAAAGATGTGCAGGTCAGGTGAATTGGCCATGCTAAATTGCCCGTAGTGTTAGGTAAGGGTTAATGTAGGGGTATGGGTGGGTTGCGCTTCGGTGGGGGGGTGTGGACTTGTTGGGCCGAAGGGCCTGTTTCCACACTGTAAGTAATCTAATCTAAAAGACTTGGATGAGGGGATTGAAGGATGGGTCAGCAAGTTTGCAGACGACACAAAGTTTGGAGGTGTCGTTGACAGTATAGAGGACTGTTGTAGGCTGCAACATGACATTGACAGGATGCAGGGATGGGCTGAGTGGTGGCAGATGGAGTTCAACCTGAATAAATGTGAGGTGATGCATTTTGGAAGGTCGAATTTGAAAGCTGAGTACAGGATTAAGAATAGGATTCTTGGCAGTGTGGAGGAACAGAGGGATCTGGGTGTGCAGGTACAAAGATCCCTTAAAATGGCCACCCAAGTGGAAAGATTTGTTAAGAAAGCATATGATGTTTTGGTTTTCATTAATAGGGGGATTGAGTTTAAGAGTCGTGAGATCTTGTTGCAGCTCTAAAAAAACTTTGGTTAGACCGCACTTGGAATACTGTGTCCAGTTCCGGTCGCCCTATTATAGGAAAGATGTGGATGCTTTGGAGAGGGTTCAGAGAAAGTTTACCAGGATGCTGCCTGAACTGGAGGGCTTATCTTATGAAGAGAGGTTGACTGAGCTCGGACTTTTTTCATTGGAGAAAAGGAGGAAGAGAGGGGACCTAATTGAGGTATACAAGATAATGAGAGGCATAGATAGAGTCAATAGCCAGAGACTATTTCCCAGGGCAGAAATGGCTAACACGAGGGGTCATAGTTTTAAGCTGGTTGGAGGAAAGTATAGAGGGGATGTCAGAGGCGGTTTCTTTACACAGAGAGTTGGGAGAGCATGGAATGCGTTGCCAGCAGCAGTTGTGGAAGCAAGGTCATTGGGGACATTTAAGAGACTGCTGGACATGCATATGGTGACAGAAATTTGAGGGTGCATACATGAGGATCAATGGTCGGCACAGCATTGTGGGCTGGAGGGCCTGTTCTGTGCTGTACTGTTCAAAAAAAAAGAAAAAACTCCGGATACCAAGGCTATGGAGCCAAGTACTAGGGAAATGGGATGAGAGAATTGTGAGGTGGTTGTTTCTGACCAGCACAGACTCAATGGGCCTTTTCCTGGGCTGTAGACCTTACGGAAATTATGACTAACTCACTTTGAGATGTGTATTCTGCATTCAAGATACTATCTAACGTGATTTTGTACATTTCATGTTCAAAGATGAGGGGTTTATCTTCAAAAGACAGTTTGAGCAGTTAAGGCCAATATGCTCTGGAGTTTAGAGGATTAAGGGAGATCCAACTGAGGGCTATAGGGTGGTAGTAGAGGTGGGATTGACAAAGGAGACAGAGAGAGGATATTTCCTCAGGTGTGACAATTTAAAACGAGAGGGTCATTGTTTCACGAGAAGTGGGTGGGGCAGACTGAAAAGAGAGATGTTGAGAAATGGCTTCTCTCCAAGGGAGAGGGTGTGGGAATATCTGGAAATTCACCGCCACTGTGTGGGTGCATGTCGGGACACGGAATAAATTGAAGGAGGGGACAGACAGATTGTCAATGAGTGAGGGGTTAAAGGCAGTGGGAGCAGGAAATTGGAGTTGAGGCTGGGATGAGATCAGTAATAGCCATAAAGAACGAGGGAAGCTGGCTCCCGACGGCTCTGAGCCCGTATGTTCTATTGGTCGTCCAGCTGCCTGCACACCTTTTAGTGTGGGTAGCTCATAGCACATGCTCAGAAAGCTCTGATTCTGAGGGCCAAAACTGTGTATTGCATCACAGGCCATTAGTCACTGAGCAGCTATAAGATAGAGCAGCCATTTGGCCCATCAAGCCAGCTATGCCATTCTGGCATGGCTGATATATTTGTTAAAAACTATTCTCCTGCCTTCTCTCTGTAACAGTTGATCCTCCTACTGACCAAGAATCTATCTCTGTCTTAAAGACATAATGACAGCCATCTGCAGTAATGAGTTCCACAGATTCCCCACTGTCTGACTGAAGAAATTCCTCCTCATCTCAGTTTGAAAGGGAGTTCCCTTCACTCTGAGGCTGTGCCTTCGGGTCCTAGTATTTCCTACTCGTGGAAACACCTTCTCCATGTCCACTCTATCCGGGTCTCTCAATATTCTCCAAATTTCAATCAGATTCTCCCTCACCCTTCTAAACTCCATCGAGTCCAGACTCAGAGACCTCAACCTCTCCTCATATGCCAAGTTCTTCGTCCTTGGAAGTTTTCTTGTAAACCCCCTCTGGACTCCTTCCAAGTTCAGCACATCCTTCCTTAGATAGTAGGCCCAGAACTGCTCACAATGTTCCAAATGTGGTCTGACCAGAGCCTTATACAGCCTCAGCAGTACATTCTTCCTCTAATCCTCTTGAAATGATTGCTAACATTACATTTGCCTTCCTAACTGCCAACCGAATCTGCCTGTTAACCTGAAAAGACTCCCAAGCCCCTTTGTGCTTCGGATTTCCGAACTCTTTCCCCATTTAGAAAACAGTCTCTGTCTCTGTTCTTCCGACTAAAGTACATAACTTCCCACTTTCCCACATCGTATTCCATCTGCCATTTCATTGCCCACTCTCCCAGCCTGTCCAAATCCTTCCGCAGCCTCCCCACTTCCTCGATACTACCTATCCTTCCACTATCTTTGTATCACCAAAGAAACACTCAGGGCAATGAAATAACAATGCTCCTCATGTGAATGACACTAGACCCAGAGCGAATGGCTTCTTGCCCCAAAGACCAAGATCAGAAGGGACCTCTCTTAGACATTAAGTTGTTGTACTGGGGCAATCTACAGATTGATGTCCCAGGGCCTAACATTTAGGCATCCCATCAAAATAAGATGAAATGAAAAGCAATTAGCCATCAGTGTAACGTTCCCTATTCCAATTCACATTGCCCTGTTGCTAATTTAGTTGACATAGATGGAACATGTCTATGATTTAATTGATTGCAAACACTATCAATTATTTACAAACTCAAATGATGTAAAAAGATTTAAAAATCTTGGGCCGATCATCGCTCCATGCTATCAGCAAAGGAAACACTAGAGTCATAGAGAGGTACAGCTCAGAAGCAGACCCTTAGATCCAACCCTTCCATGCCGACCAGATATCCCAAACCCAAGCTAGTCCCACATGCCAGCACCTGGCCCATATCCCTCCAAATCATTCCTATTTTATACCCATCCAGACGCCTTTTATATATTGCAATTGTACTAGCCTCCACCACTTCCTCTGGCAGTTCATTCCATTTACGTACCACCCTCACCATGAAAAACTTGCCCCTCAGGCCTCTTTTATATCTTTTCCTTCTCACCATAAACCTATACCCTCCTGTTCTGGACTCCTCCAACACAGGGAACAGACTTTGTCTATTTATCCTATCCATGTACCTCATGATTTTGTAAACCTCTATAACGTCACCCCTCAGCCTCCGACGCTCCAGGGAAAACAGCCCTTGCCTATTCAACCTCTCCCTATAGCTCAAATCCACCAACCCGCACAACATCCTTGTAAATCTTTTCTGAACCCTTTCAAGTTTCACAACGTCTTTCTGATAGGAAGGAAACCAAAATTGCGCACAATATTCCAACAGTGGCCTCACCAATGTCCTGAACAGCTGCAACATGACCTCCCAACTCCTGTACTCAATACTCTGACAAATAAAGGAAAGCATACCAAACGCCTTCTTCACTATCCTATCTACCTGTGACTCCACTTTTAAGGAGCTATGAACCTGCACTCCAAGATCTCTTTATTCAGCAACACTCCCTAGGACCTTACCATTAAGTGTATAAGTCCTGCTAAGATTTGCTCTCACAAAATGCAACACCTCACATTTAGCTTTCTCAGCCTATTGGCCCATCTGATCAAGATCCCATTGTAATCCGAGATAACCTTCTTCGCTGTCCACTACACAGTCAGTTTTGGTGTCATCTGCAAACTTACGAACTATATCTCTTATGCTCACATCCAATCATTTATATAAATGAAAAACATTGTGGACCCAGCGCAGATCCTTGTGGCACTCCACTGGTCACAGGCCTCCAGTTTGAAACACAGCCCTCCACCACCACCCTCTGTCTTCCACCTTTGACCCAGTTCTGTATCCAAATGGCTAGATCTCCCTGTATTCCATGAGATCTAACCTTGCTAGCCAGTCCCCCATGGGGAATCTTGTTGAATGCCTGACTGAAGTCCACATAGAGCGAATCTACCGCTCTGTACTCATGAATCCTCTTTGTTACTTCTTCAAAAAACTCAATCAAGTTGGTGAGAAATGGTTTCCCATCCACAAAGCCATGTTGATTATCTCTAATCAGTCCTGCCTTTTCAAATACATGTACATCCTGTCCCTCAGGATTCTCCCCAACAACTTGCCCACCACCGATGTCAGGCTCACTGGTCTATAGTTCCCTGGCTTGTCCTTACCACCTTTCTTAAACAGTTGCACCACGTTAGGCAACCTCCAGTCTTCGGGTCCCCGCCTGTAACTATCGACTATACAAATATCTCAGCAAGAGGTCCAGCAATTACTTCCCTCGCTTCCCACAGAGTTCTAGGGTACACCTGATCAGGTCCTGGGGACTTAGCCACTTATATGCATTTCACGACATCCAACATTTCCTTCTCTGTAATATGGACATTTTTCAAGATGTTACCATCTATTTCCCTACATTCGATACCTTCCATGTCCTTTTCCACAGTAAATCCTGAGGCAAAATACTCGTTTAGTATCTCTCCCATCTCAAGCAACTCTACACAAAGGCCTTGCTGATCTTTGAGGGGCCTTATTCTCTCCATAGTTACCCTTTTGTCCTAATTGTACATGTAAAAACCCTTAGGTTTCAACTTAACACTATTTGCCAAAGCCACCTCATGTCGCCTTTTTGCCCTCCTGATTTCTCTCTTAAGTGTACTCCGACTGCCCTTATTCTCTCCTAAGGATTCACTCAATCTATCCTGTGTATATCTGACATATGCTTCCTTCTTTTTCTTAACCAAAACCTCAAATTCTTCAGTCATCCATCATTCCCTATACCTATCAGCCTGTCCTTTCACCCTAACAAACATATACTTTCACTGGACTCTCGTTATCTCAGTTCTGAAGGCTTCCCATTTTTCAGCTGTCTCTTTACCTGTGAACATCTGTGCCCATTCAACTTTTGAAAGTTCTTGCCGAATACTGTCAAAATTGGCCTTCTTCACTAGCGATGTTTAAACATGGCTGGGATTTAGAGGGTTAAAATAAACTCAAGAAAATCTCCGCTTTCACTGAACCAGAAATGTTATGAAAGTATATATATACTGCATCCTTTACCAGCATTTCTTATTTTTGAGATGGTGAAAACTGAGTACACCAAACTGCTATCCATTTTGGAGTCACCTATAATCAAGAAACAATAAGCAAAATGAACTGAAAGGTTAGAGATCAGAATGTCAAACCAACAGCAAACGATGCCTCAAAGTTAAGTACGGAGTGATAATTAAGGTCACAGCCCCAACCCAGCAGCAATACAAACCTAAGCGCTTGGCTGTTTGTTAACCATAGAGTCATTGAGATGTACAGCATGGAATCTGAGGTAACCTTCCTCGCTATCCACGACACCTCCAATTTTGGTGTCATCAGCAAACTTACTAACTGTACCTCTTATGCTCACATCCAAATCATTTGTGTAAATGACAAAAAGTAGTGAACCCAGCACCAATCCTTGTGGCACTCCACTGGTCACAGGCCTCCAGTCTGAAAAACAACCCCCCACCACCACCCACCTTTGAGCCAGTTCTGAATCCAAATGGCTAGTTCTCCTTGTATTCCTTGAGATCTAACCTTGCTAAGCAGTCTCCCATGGGGAACCTTGTCGAATGCCTTACAGAAGCCCATATATATCACATCTACCACTATACCCTCATCAATCCTGTTTTTTACTTCTTCAAAAAACTCAATTAAGTTTGTGAGACATGATTTCCCACGCACAAAGCCATGTTGACTATCCCGAATCAGTCCTTGCCTTTCCAAATACATGTACATCCTGTCCCTCAGGATTCCTTCCAACAACTTGCCCACCACCAACATCAGGCTCACTGGTTTATAGTTCCCTGGCTTGCCTTTACCACCCTTCTTAAACAGTGGTACCACGTTAGCCAACCTCCAGTCTTCAGGCACCTCACCTGTGACTATCGATGATACAAATATCTCAGCAAGAGGCCCAGCAATCACTTCTCTAGCTTACTACAGAGTTCTATGTTATATCTGATCATGTCCTGGGGAATTATCCACCGTTATGCATTTCAAAACATCCAACACCTGCTCCTCTGTAATATGGACATTTTGCAAGGAGTCACCATCTATTTCCCTACATTCTGTATCTTCCATATCATTTTCCACAATAAATAATGATGCAAAAAACTCGTTCAGTATCTCCCCCATTTTCTGTGGCTCCACACAAAGGTCACCTTGCAGATCTTTGAGGGGCCCTATTCTCTCCCTAGTTACCCTTTTGTCTTTAATGTATTTGTAAAAAAACCTTTGGTTTCACCTTAACACTATTTGCCAAAGCCACCTCATGTCCTCTTTTTGCCCTCTTGATTTCTCTCTTAAGTATACTCCTGCCTTTGCACTCTCCTTAGGATTCTCAATCTATCTTGTCTATACCTGACATATGCTTCCTTCTTTTTCTTAACCAACCCCACAATTTCTTTTGTCATTCAGCATTCCCCATACCTACCAGCCTTTCCTTTCATCCTGACGGAATATACTTTCTCTGGATTCTCGTTATCTCATTTCTGAAGGCTTCTGAAGGCTTCCCATTTTCCAGCCGCCCCTTTACCTGCGAACATCTGCCCCCAATCAGCTTTTGAAAGTTTTTGACTAATAACTTAAAAATTTGCCTTTCTACATTTTGCAAGGAGTCACCATCTATTTCCCTACATTCTGTATCTTCCATATCATTTTCCACAATAAATAATGATGCAAAAAACTCGTTTAGTATCTCCCCCATTTTCTGTGGCTCCACACAAAGGTCACCTTGCTGAGACCAGGAGGCATGTGCAGTAAGTCAGCATCACAGTGAGGCAGACTGGGAGGATTGTGCAGAAAGTAAGCATCACAGTCAAGCACTCCGAGAGGAGTGTGCAATAAGTTAGCATCACATTGAAGCAGACAGGGAGGAGTGTGCAGTAAATCAGCATCTCACTGAAGCAGTCTGGGAGAAGTGTGCAGTAAGTCAAAAAATAAAGTGGGTGGCACGGTGGTACAGTGGTTAGCACTGCTGCCTCACAGCGCCAGAGACCCGGGTTCAATTCCCACCTCAGGCGACTGACTGTGTGGAGTTTGCACGTTCTCCCCGTGTCTGCGTGGGTTTCCTCCGGGTGATCCGGTTTCCTCCCACAATCCAAAAATGTGCAGATTAGGTGAATTGGCCATGCTAAATTGTCCGTAGTGTTAAGTGAAGGGGTAAATGTAGGAGAATGGGTCTGGGTGGGTTACACTTTGGCGGGTCAGTGTGGACTTGTTGGGCCGAAGGGCCTGTTTCCACACTGTCAGTAATCTAATCTAATCTAAAATTTAGAACTTCAACTTTTAGATCTGGTCTATCCTTTTCCATCACTATGCACGCTGGCCCCAAAGTGCTCGCCCACTGACACCACAGTCACCTGCCCCGCCTTATTTCCCAAGAGTAGGTACATCCACATACTGAATCAGATTTTTTTTTGCACACATTTAACAAATTCCTCTCTATCTAAACCCTTAACACTATGGCAGTCCCAGTGTATGTTTGGAAAGTTAAAATCCCCTACCATAACCACCCTATTATTCTTCCAGATAGTTGAGATCTCCTTACAAGTTTGTTTCTCAATATTCCTCTGACTATTAGGTGGTCTACAATATAATCCCAATAAGGTGATCATCCCTTTCTTATTTCTCAGTTCCACCCAAATAACTTTCCTGGATGTATTTCCAGAAATATCCTCCCTTAGCACAGCTTTAATGCTATCCCTTATCAAAAATACCACTCCCCCATCTCTCTTGCCTCCTTTTCTATCCTTCCTGTAGCATTTGTATCCTGGAACATTAAGCTGCCAGTCCTGCCCACCCCTGAGCTATGTTTCTGCAATTGCAATGAAATCCTAGTCCAATGTTCCTAACCATCTGCCTTCCCCGTTAGGCCCCTTGCATTGAAATAAATGCACTTTAATTTATTAGTCCTACCTTGTCCCTGCCTGCCCTGACTGTTTGACTCTCTTCTGTTCCCAACTGTACCAGTCATAGATTGATCTCTTTCCTCACTATCTCCCTCTACTAAAGACCATTTTCGCTCCTTCACAACCTATAGACCCATAAAATAACACTGTCCTATTCCTCTATAAAACACTGCCCCAGGTAAAACTATTAGTAACAGCTTATATTTTAAGTTTAATCAAGAGACATATCTCAATAAACATATAATCAAGAAAGAACCCACTCTACTCAGTACTGCTGACTTTCTTTAGGCCACTTAAAATAATTAACTTATCTGATTCTGTGCTGTGAACTTCGCCCAAACAGTTCCTCCAAAATCAGTTGTGAATTTCACTGTTTGTTCATTTTCTCAGACACACTCCAATATCCAGCGATACATGAATTCAAACAGCAAAGGCAGTACCGTGCAGGTTCACTCTGGTGTCAGTTTCTGTCTCTCTCTCTCTCGCCTGCACTGACCTCACCATGTCCTTCCTTTGACTGTTTGCCTCCCTTTTAAATCTGCTGTTGTTTTGACATTTTTTCCCCAAAGTTCCAAAACAATGCAACAGCATATAAAACAGTAATTGCTGCTCCTCGAATTTTTTGGAAACCACCTCCAACACCTAAAATACCTCAAAAAAGGAGCAGCTGTTTCCGCCAGAAATTTTTCCCGTCCTCCATCTTGGATTACCCAGAATCCCACCCTTTGAAAGCAGTTCACGAACCAGGTGACTCAATAACATCGAATGTGTATTTTGCATAAACATTCACTACAAAGTTTGTGCCCACCCTCCCAGAACAAGCTCACATGGGGAAGGTGGAGGCCCTGGGGTCATTTACATTAAAAAAAAAACTATTATTCACTCATGTTACATGGGCATCACCAGCTGGGCCCAGCGTTTATTGCCCAACTCATCCCTAGTTGCCACCTTGAGTTGCGGATGAGCTGCATTCTTGAACTGCTGCAGTCCCTGTGCTGTAGATAGACACGCATTGTCCTGAGGGAGGGAATTCCAGGATTTTGACCCAATGACACTGAAGGAACATTGTTATATTTCCATATCAGAACACTGAGTGGCCGGAAGGGGAACTTGTAGAGGGTGGGTGTTTCTATGTAACTGCTGTACTTGTCCTTCTAGATGGAAGTGGTTGTGGGCTTTGAAGGTGCTGCCTGAGGATCTCTGGTGTATTTCCGCAGTACATGTTGTAGATGGTACACACTGCTGCTACTGAGCATGGGTAGTAGAGGAAGTGGGTGCTTGTGGATGTAATTCCAACCAAGTGGAGCTGCTTTGTCCCTCGATGATGTCTAGCTTCTCAAGTGTTGTTGGAGCTGCAACCATCTGGACAAGTGGGGAGCATTCCATCACACTTCTTTACATGAATATTCCACATTAATAATCATGGAATCCCCTGCAGTTATCAAGTGGCATTTCCACACACCGGAGCAATTAGTGATTTCAAATAGAAACTGAAAGTCCAAATATTTTATTTTCACACATTCCAGATCCACACAATCGAGTGGGTGAAACAATCCACAAATCCCTCTCTAAACCTCTTACCCTTCAGTTTAAAATGAAGTTACCCTCCCCCTGCCCCCGTTACTGACCCTTCGACTACAGGAAACAGCTGCTTCTTGTCCCTCTGTCCACGTCCCTCATACTAGAATCATAGAGTCACACAGCAAGGAAACAGACCCTTTGGTCCAACTAGTTCATGCCATCCATAATCTCAAATTAAACTTGTCCCACTTGTTTGCACTTGGCCCATTTCTCTCCCAACCTTTCCTACTGTTGTACTTATTGAAGTGTCTTTTAAACATTGTAACTGTCCCCATATCTGCCAATTCCTCTGGAAGTTGAATCCACACGTGAACCACTCTCCGTTAAAAAAAACGTTGCCCCTCATGTCATTTTTAAAAAGGTTTCTCCTCTCACCATAAAAATATGTCCCCTGGTCTTGAAGTCCCCCACTCTTGGGAAAAGACACCTGCCATACACCTCATCTATGCCCATCGTGATTTCATAAACCTCTATACTCCTCACACTTCTATGGTCCTGTGAAAACAGACTCAGCCCATCCATGTCTCCCTCCCCTAACAACCTTCTCTGTTGTAAAACTTCCTTCCAACGTTTCCAGAAAGAGATTTGTCTTTTGTAGATCTTCCCAATCAAATGAATTGTGACGGTGTAGGATAAGCAGCTCAGATTCATACTCACCGTTCAATCAACTTGACCTGATCTCTGCATGTTCAACCTTTTTTGCAGGTCTACTCTCACTTGCATCATGAGCTCGATTTCCCATCATCTCCCCTGAAATATTTACAAACCATTACCCAACCAAGTTCCAATCCCCACTCTTGACAACAATTTGCTGCTGTTTGCATATGAAAACCCTTGGCAACGAGGACATTGAGCCAAGGTTGCAAGGAATGAACTCCTGGAATTGTCTGGAACATGGCTCAGAACTTGTATGTTCATAGAACCATAAAATATTACTGTACGGAAGGAGGCCACTCATGTCTGTACCAGCTCCTGAAAGAGCTACCCAGCTAGTCCCACTCTCTAGCCCTATCTCTGTAGCCCTCTAACATCATCCCTTTCAAATTTATATCCAGCTTTCTTTGCGAACCTCCTATGGAATCCTCCTCCACCACTCTCCCAAGCGTGGGTTTGAATCTCTCACTGACTGAGGTTACCATGAAGGACTGTCCTTTTCCACTTCTCCCCTTGTGTGAGGCATGGTAAACCTCAGGTTAAACCACCACCTACCAGTTATCACTCTCTCCCTCTGTTTCTCTCTCTAACACTCCAGCAGAGGTCTACCCAGTGTCTTGTATAAGTTCAACATCACCTCCCTGTTCTTGGACTCCACGCCCCTATTAATAAAGCCGAGGATGCTGTGTTTTTTATTACCTGCACTCCCTGTTATGCCACCTTCATTGATCTGTGAACATATAACCCCAGCTCCCACTGCTCCTGCATCCCCTTTAGAATTTTACCCCCTCTACTTTGTGTTGTCTTTCCATTTCTTTCAACTAATGTCTTTCACCAAATTTGTGTTGAATCATTTTTGTCTTTATTTGAATGTTCACTTATTAAAACCTATTCGATTAAATTAAACTTCATTTTCTCCCTCCCAGCAGTTTTGATTCATTTCCTTGCTACTAACTAACAAGAACATCCAGGCTAGGATCAGGATCAGGTTGACTCTAGTTGGCCCATAAGGAAGTTGTTCCACTATTCCATACGATCCCAGTTGATCCCATCTCAGCCTCAACCCCACTTTCCTGCAAACACTCCCTTTGACCCATCACTGATTAACAATCTGTCTGTCTGTCTCCTCCTCCAATTTATGCAGTATCCTGGGTAGTGGGGTGAGTTGTTCCCACAGATTTACAACCACCTCCCCATTTGGGAGAATTCATTCCTCCTCATCTTTGTTTTCAATCTGCCCAGCCCCACATTCTGTAATGATAACATCTTGTTCTAGATTCTCCCACATGAGCAACCATCCTTTCTCCATCTCCTTTGTCAATACCCCCTTTAGAATCTTATAACCTTCAGTTAGATCTCCTCTCTTCCAAAATCCAGAGAAACTGCTCAGTCTCTCATCTAAGACAAACCCTTCATCTCTGGAAATGATCGAGTGAACCTCTTCTGTCCTCAAATGAAGAGATCAAAATTGTACCAGTCTGTTCTCATAAGACAAAGCTTTCATCTTGGCAATCAATTCAGTGAATCTCCTCTGAAGTCCCCCCAATTCAACTACATCCCTCCTCAAGTAAGGAGACCAAAACTATCTGCAGTAGTCCAGATGTGGAAACCCACACTGTCCAGCTGCAGTAACACTTCCCTAATTTCATACTCCATTCTTTTCGCAACAAATGCTCTCCTTTATGACCCGCTCTAGCTATACGCTACTTGCTGAGATTCATGCACAAGGGCATCCTCATCCCTTTGCACCAAAACAATTTGAATTTTCTCTCCCATTCAGATGACAACTTGCCTTTTTCAATTCTTCCAACTACAGTGGATGCTCTCACCAATGTTGGGACTGAACAACGTTCAGTTCAGTGTCTAACGGAAATTGAGATTGTGTCCTCGATTTGAACTGTTGAACTATTGACCCAGCAACACTAAATGAACAACTAATATATTTCAAGTTGGGATGGTGAGTGGCTGAGGGGGAAATTTGCAGGAAGTGGTATTCTCATGTAACTGCTGTCCTTGCCCTTCGAGATGGAAGTGGTTGTGGGTTTGGAAGGTGCTACCTGAGAACCTTTGGTGAATGTCTGCAGTGAATCTCAGGTGGTACACACTGCTGCTACTGAGCACAGGTGATGGAGAGAGTGGATGGTGTGGATGTGGCGCCAATCAAGCAGGGGCTGTGTTGTCCCTGGATGGTGTTCGGCTTCTCAAGTGTTGCCTACAAGGT
Organism: Chiloscyllium plagiosum; assembly: GCF_037043375.1. Classification (NCBI taxonomy): domain Eukaryota; kingdom Metazoa; phylum Chordata; class Chondrichthyes; order Orectolobiformes; family Hemiscylliidae; genus Chiloscyllium; species Chiloscyllium plagiosum. Next base: position 12,340,293 of record NW_028270187.1, read on the forward strand.
GCATTGCAGAAGTGAGTGAGTGTGTGTGTATGTGTGTGCATGTAAAAGTATGTGCGAGTGTCAATGAGAATGTGTCTCTTTCTCTCTCACACACACATGCACACCTTCATACTGTCACCCAAATACCCTCCCACTTACCCTCCCAAATACCCTCTCTCATACACACACCCTCATACGCTCTATGTGAGCAACATTAGTTTGAAACCCAAGTGGAGCAGGATCACCTGGGTTACCTGCCAGAGTGTCTCACCCACTTTGTTTCCTGGTCCGGAGTTTAATGTGAAGCCATGTGACGAGAGAAAGGATCAGAAGCATTGGGACAATGAGTACTGCCATCTCAGCGCTATGTTCCTGTGCTGGATTCAGAAGGGATTCCTGTCAATAACATCATTGCTGCAGCAAACATCAACCCCAGTGTTCCCTGTTGCCCTGACACCCTGCCAACACCCATCTATTTGGAGGGAAACCCTTGAGTCTGTGAAATTCGCTCCAAACCCTCACTATCACAGTGACATCACTGTTTCTGTGCAGCCTCTCATTAACAACATCCCACCAATCCAACCCAGACTATTCGATGCTAAACTCAAAAGATCACTCTGCATCCACCCTCTCTAAATCGTTGACTGGAAATTATTGTCCCTCATGTTCACTGCCGAGATATACCAAGGCAACATTTCCCTGTGTCGTTCACCTGGCAGTGCTAACGGGGCCATTCACAGAGAAACATCGAAAATATCATCGGGAGGAGGCCATTCGGCCCCTCCAGCCTGCTTCGCCCATTCAATGGGATCATGGCTGATCACCCAGCTTCGTCCTGTGCCTCCCCACGCTCCCCCTTTCGCCCCTAAGAACTCTATCCAACTCCTTCCTGAATAACATTCAGTGTTCTGGCCCTGGCTGCTTTTTGTGACAGAGAATTCTACAGGCTCTCCACTCTCTGGGTAAAGACATTTCTCCCCATCTCAGTCTTGTCACGTCTCCTTTAGACAGTGACCCCCTGGTTCTAGACTCTCTGCCTGGCACAGGGAACACCCTTCCTGTGTTTACTCTGTCTTGTCCTTGTTCAAATTTAATAGATTTCTACAAGACTCCCCCTTAATTCTTTTCAACTCCAGTGAATATCGAGCTAACTGATCCAGTCTCTCTCCACCCGTCAGTTCTGCTATCCCAGAAATTGCTCTGGGAAACCTTTGTTGCACTCCCTTCACAGGCACAATGTCCTTCCGCAGATAAGGAAACGCCGAAACTACACACAGGTCTCCAGGGTGTGGTCTCACTCTGTCCAATTGTGGCAAGCCATCCCTGCTCCAGGACTTGAAACATCTCTCCGTGAAGGTCTCCCTTATCTGAGCAAGGATGTTACACATTCTCTCTCTCTGCGTTTTTCCAGCACTGGCTGTGTTTATAACCTGCAACATTAACTCTGTCTGTCTGTCTATCTCTCTCCCTCCACAGATGCTGCCAGACCTGCTGAGTGCCTGAGACAATTTTTAGAGAGTGCATGTCAAGTCTTCAGCTGCACCCCAGTGAAGAACCAGCACGGATCATGGATGAAGAATGGATTACCTAGCACCGTGAGGCAGATGGAATTACTGATTACATTAGATATTATTCCACTGGGACCCCTGTTGATCACGAGACACTGGTACCCGCCTTGGCATTTGGACTGGAAGGATTCAATGGCCGGTTCTGTCCTGTCTGAGCTAGAGTTGTAATTCCTGCTGGCATTGTTTAAGGCTTTCTGTTGAAAGTACCATCGAAAACAGGGTCCAGTACCTCGGCTCAGTACACACTCTGGAACGAGAAGACTCCCAATCAGAACCTCCGTTTTATTGGCTCTGGGAGTGAGGAAAACCCCAGCAACAGGAACTGGAACAAAACAAGACAAAGAGGAAATAACAGATCGGACGCTGAAATTGTCTCTTTTTTTCACAGATGTTACCTTCGATGACAGGATAATAATTGATGGAAAGGAGAAATAAAACAAGTGAGATTTCACATCATCGTAAAGTCTCCTTATGTTGTAAAAGCTACATTTCGAAAGATTTGTGTTAACTATGGATGGCCAAGTCATCCAACCATTGCCTCTCCATGTTCCATGGTGTTACCATCACTGTCCCCACCCTCTTCCCACGATGAACCTCCTTGTGGTTACCATCACTGTCCCCACCTCCACTCCACCATCAACATCCTGAAGGTTAATATCACTGCCCCCACACTCATCCCAGGATCAACATCCTGAGGGTTACTGTTGGGAAAGTTGACATGGTTTGCCTGGAAGCCATTTTCCTAATCTGGCTGAGAAACCATTTTGTGTCCCCAGAACTTTTCTGGCTGTGCAGTTCTTACTCTTAGGTAACGTGAAAGGTAGGCCTTATCTTCCTAAGGTGTCACGTTAGTGTTTTTTCCCACTTTGATGAATGATCAGAGCAGGCTGCAGCATGAGTCAAGCGGACATAGACGTGACAATTAGTCCCACTTCCTTTACGAGATATTGCCACTTCACGGTCGTTCAACTAATTAGGGACATCTCTTAGTGTTATCAATCTGTGTGAAATACTTGTGGAATGCATAATGGTGCTAAGTTTTGACCCTAATGACTAATGTCTAATTTAGTACCAAACTGTGTAATCAACAATCAGTCTCTATCTGCTTTCTCTATATAATCCTGTAGTATCCTGATGTACATCGGAAAAGCACTGAGCCACAGTTAGGATGGTGAATTCCTCATGATATATCGTGGAATAAGCTAATCAGTTCTCAAGGTCGGAATCTCGAGAGTTTTCTTCAACAGTTACCATCACTGTCTCCATCTCCACTGTCAATATTCTGGAGGTTACCATCACTGTCCACATCCCCACTATCAACATCCTGGGTGTTACCGTCACTGTCCCCATCTCCACTATCAACATCCTGGGGGTTACCATCACTGTCCCCACCCCTACCCTATTGTCAATATCCTGGAAGTTATCATCACTGTCCTCATCCCCACTATCAACATCCTGGGGGTTACTGTCACTGTCCCCACCCCATCCCCACTATCAACATCCTGGGGGTTACCATCACTGTCCCCATTCCTACTATCAACATCCTGGGGGTTACAATCACTGTCCCCATCCACAGTATCAACATCCTGGGGGTTACTGTTACTGTCCCCACCCCTACCCTACTATCAACATCCTGGGGGTTACCATCACTGTCCCCAGTCCCACCCCACTATGAACATCTTTGATGTTACCATCAGCCTCCCCTAGCTCATACTGTCTAAGCTTCTACCTTTCTCTGATAGATTGCTTAACAAGGAATTGTAGAGTCAGAGGTCTACAGCACAAAAACAACTGAAACCATGCCAGTCAAAAGAAACCAACTTTATTCTCGAATATATTTTTCCCAGTCATAGGGTCATACAGTACGGAAATAGGCCCGTCGGCCCAACGCGTCCATGCTGACCAGGTCTCACAAACGAAATAGTCAAATTTGTTTGCATTTGGCCCATATCTGTCTCAATGTTTCCTATCCATGTATCTTTCCAAATCTCTTTTGGAGGTTGTTATTGTACCCACTTCTAACACTTCCTCGGGCAGCTCATTCCAAATATGCACCACCATCTGTGTGAAGAAGTTACCCCTTCAGTCGCTTTTCAATCTTTCCTTGCTCACCTGAAACCAATGCCCTCTAGGTTTGGAATCCCCTGCCCTGGGTAAAAGACCTTGGCTATTCACCTTACCCAACCTCATATTTCTGTAAGAAAATACAAGTGAAACGTCAAGGACCACTTAATCTGACTCGACCCTGGCATCACAAATGAACATCTAAATCCTTCTTCAATGTGATGAGGATTTCTGCCTCTCTCACCCTTACAGGCAGTGAGTTCCAGATTCCCCACTACCCTCTGGGTGAAAATGTTTTCCTCTACATCCCTCTCTAAACCTCCTATCCCTTACTTTCAATCTATGCCCCTCCCCTAGTCATTAATCATTCCATCAAGAGGGAAAAGTTTCTTCCTGTCCACCCTGTCTACACCCATTATTTTATACATCTCAATCATGCCACCACACTCTATCTCCTCTGCTTTCAGGAAAGCAACCACAGTCTATCCAATCTCTCTCCATCACTGAAACTCTCTAGCAACCAAAGTAAAATCCTGGTAAATCTCCCTCTGCACTCTCCCCCATTGCTATCACATTGCTCTGATAATGTAGATTTGTATAAAGTCCCTTACAAACTTACTGCTCACAGAAACAGCGAGGAATTTGCTGTTCAGGAGAGACCCTGCCTGCTGGTTAGAAACAGCACAGTGATAATTGCCCTCTTGATGTTTGCTGATGTTGATGATTGTGTGTACGGCTCTGCTGTGATTGGAGTATTCCTAGTAAGTTGCCTCACATCCTTCAGGAAAATATATTGAATTGGAGTCAAACCAAGTGGTTTAAAGGGGTGCTGTCTCCCTCCACTACCGGGTTTCTAGGACTGACACAGGGATGCTTGTGATTAAACCAAACTGTTAGGCACTTTTCTAAGGCAGGAATTGTTGTGCTCAGCAACACATAGTACTCCCACCATACACTCAGAGAAAGTTACATAGTCACTGAGAGAGTCAGAGGGTCATAGAGCATAGAAAAGTACAGCACAGAACAAGCCCTTTGGCCCACGATGTTGTGCTGAGGTTTAATCCTAATGTTAAATTTCATAACTTATCCTATGCACCCCTCAACTCACAGCTATCCATGTGCATGTCTAGCTGTCACTTAAATGTCCCTAATGACTCTGCTTCCACCACCACAGCTGGCAACGCATTCCATGCATTCACAACTCTCCGCGTAAAGAACCTACGTCTGACGTCTCCTTTATACCTTCCTCCTAATATCTTCAAACTATGACTCCTCATACCAGTCATTCCTGCCCTGGGGAAAAGTCTCCGGATATTGACTCTATCTATTCCTCTCATTATTTTGTACACCTCGATCAGGTCTCCTCTCTTTCTCCTTCTCTCCAGAGACAAAAGTCCGAGCTAATTCAACCTTTCTTCAGAAGGCAAGCACTCCAGTCCAGGCAGCATCCTGGTAAACCTTCTTTGCAACCTCTCCAAAGCCTCTGTATCTTTCCTATGCTAGGGCGACCAGAACTGGACACAATATTCCAAGTGTGGTCTCACCAAGGACTTGTAGAGATGCAGCAAAACCTCGCGGCTCTTAAACTCGATCCCCCTGTTAATGAAAGCCAAAACACCATATGCTTTCTTAACAACCCGATCTACTTGGGTGGCAACTTTGAGAGATCTATGCACTTACATACCGAGATCCCTCTGTTCCTCCACAATGCCAAGAATCCTGTCTTTAATCCTATATTCAGCATTCAAGTTTGACCTTCCAAAATGCATCGTTTCGCATTTATCCAGGTTGAACTCCATCTGCCATTTCTCAGCCCAGCTCTGCATCCTGTCTATGTCGCGCTGCAGCCTGCATTAGCCCTCTATACTATCAATGACACCTCCAAGCTTTGTGTCATCTGCAAATTTACTAACTCACAATTCAACCTACTCATCCAAGTCATTTATAAAAACTACAAAGAGCAGAGGCCCAAGAACAGAGCCCTGCGAGACCCCACTCAACACTGACATCCAGGCAGAATACTTTCCAACTACAATCACTCTCTGCCTTCTGTCAGCTAGCCAATTCTGAATCCAGATAGCCAAATCTCCCCGAGTCCCATACTTCCTGACTTTATGAAGGAGCCTACCATGGGCAACCTTACCAAATGCCTTGCTGACGTCCATATACACCACATCCACTGCTTGACCATCGTCAACCTGTCTTGACACCTCCTCAAAGAACTCAATAAGATTTGTGAGGCATCACCTGCCCGTCACAAAGCTATACTGACTGCCTTTGATCACACTACGCTTTGCCAAATAGTCATAAATCCCATCCCTCAGAATTCTTTCCACAACTTTGCTGACCACAGACGTAAGACTGACTGGTCTGTAATTGCCAGCGATTTCCCTATTACTCTTCTTGAAAAGAGGAACGACATTCATCTCCTTCCAATCCTCCGGTACGACTCCCGTGGAGAGTGAGGAGGCAAATATCCTCGCCAGCAGCTTAGCAACCTCCTTTCTCGCTTCCCGGAGCAGCCTAGGGTAAATCTGGTCTCGCCCTGGGGACTTATCAATCTTAATGTTTTCCAAAATTTCTAGCGCATCAACTTCATCAATCTTGATCTGGCCAAGACTGTGTCCCAGCTCCTAAGTTTTCATTTACAACAAGTTCCCTTTTCTTGGTGAAAACCAAAGCAAAAAACTCATTTAGGGCTTCCCCTATCTGCTCAGATGCCATGCACAAATTCCCTCCGCTATCCCTGATCGGCCCTACCTTCTCCCTGATCATTCTCTTATTCATCACGTAGGAATAAAATGCCTTTGGGTTCTCCCGAATTCTTCTTGCCAAGCCTTTTTCGTGCCCCCTCCTGGCTCTCCTCAGTCCATTTCTGAGCTCCTTTTTAGCAAGCCTGTAATCCTCTGAAGCTGTGCTAGATCCGTGCTTCCTCCACCTTACGTAAGCTGTCTTCTTCCTTTTGACAATAAGTTCCTCTGTTCTCATCATCCAAGATTCCTTAATCTTACCCTTATTACCTGTCTCAGAGGAACAAGTTCATGCATCACTCGCACCAACTGCTCCTTCAATAGTCTCCACATGTCTGCTGTGCCCCGCTACGCCCTTTCTGTGAAATAATTGCTCCCAGTCTGTATTTCCCAAATCCTGTCTGATAGAGTTTTAATTTCCTTTTCCCCAATTGAATATGTTCCTTCGGTAATTGCTCCTTTTCCATTCCAAGGCTATGCTAAATGTGAGACAGTTGTGATCACTTTCACCAAAGTGCTCTCCCACTGAGAGATCTGACACCTGTCCTGGCTCGTTGCCAAGCACCAAATCCAAAATGGCCTTTATGGGTGGCACGGTGGCACAGTGATTAGCACTGCTGCCTCACAGTGCCAGAGACTCAGGTTCAATTCCCTTCTCAGGCAACTGTCTGTGTAGAGTTTGCATATTCTCCCCATGCCTGCGTGGGTTTCCTCCGGGTGCTCCGGTTTCCTCCCACCATCCAAAAATGTGCAGGTTAGGTGAATTGGCCATGCTAAATTGCCTGTAGTGTTAGGTAAGGAGTAAATGTAGGGGAATGGGTCTGGGTGGGTTGCGCTTCGGCTGGTCGGTGTGGACTTGTTGGGCCAAAGGGCCTGTTTCCACACTGTAAATAATCTAATGTAATCTAATCTAATCTAAATTGACTGTAGTGTTAGGTGAGGGGGTAAATGTAGGGGAATGCGTCTGGGTGGGTTGCTCTTCGGAGGGTCGGTGGACTTGTGTGCCAGGGGCCTGTTTCCACACTGTAGGTAATCTAATCTCCACTCATCGCCCTGTCGATGTACTAAGTAAGGAACCCCTCCTGAACACACCTGGTAAAAACGGCTCCATCCAAACCATCTGCACTTAGGAGGTTCCAGTCGATATTGGGAAAGCTGAAATCACTCATAATAACAACCCTGCTACTTGTGCACTTTTCCAGAATCTGCCCACCTGTGAGATCTTCAATCTCTCTACTGCGAGTAGGTGTTCTGTAGAAAACCCTTGCCGTTCCTAACTTCCACCCATACTGACTCAGCAGACAAACCTTCCTCAACAACCTTCGTTTCTGCAGCTGTGATGCACTCTCTGATTAGCAATGCTACACCCCCTCCTCTTTTTCCACCCTCCCTGTTCTTTTGAAATGTTCTAAATCCTGGAACATCAAGCAACCATTCCTGCCCCTGTGAACCCACGTCTCCATTATGAGCACAATATCGTAGCCCCAAGTACTGATCCATGCTCTAAGTTCGTCACTCTTATTTCGGACACTCCTTGCATTAAAGCAGACATACTTTAACCGATCCCTTTGTTTCAACGTGTGAGAAACCTTCCTGATAGATTCAATACATCCAATCATTGCCCCGTCTGCAACTGACCCTCTCTCAGACATGTGGCTCTGATTCCCACCCCATTGCCAAACAAGTTTAAACCCTCCCGAATCACATGAGCAAATCTCCCATCCAGGACATTTGTGCCCCTCCAGATCAGGTGCAACCCGTCCTTCATGTACAGGTCCTAACTTCTCCCCAGAAGGTATCCCAATGGTTTAGGTATCTGAAGCCCTCCCTCCTGCACAGCCTCGCAGACATGTGTTAAGCTACATTCGCTGAGTGTTCCTCATCTCTCTATCTTGTGGCACCGGTAGCAAACCCGAGATCACTATTCTACTCGTCCTGCTCTTCAGCTTCCAATCTAACTTTTCAGATCCTCAATCCCTTTCCTGGCTATATCATTGCTGCCAATATGTACCACGATTTCTGGCTGCTCACCCCCCTTCAGAAACCCAATCGGTGACATCCGGGACCCTGGCACCGGGGAGGCAACATACCTTCCGGGAGTCCTGTTCCTGACCACAAAATCTCCTGTCAATCCGTCTAACTATTGAGTCTCGTACCACTCGCACTTTTCTATTTTCCTCCCTTCCCTTCTGAGCCACGGTACCAGAGACCTGACAAATATGGTTTTCCCCTGGAAGGCTATCCCCACCAGCAGTAACCAAAACAGTATACTTATTGCTGAGGGGAACAGCCACAGGGGACCCCTGCTCTGACCGTCGGTTCCCTTTCCTCGCGCTAACCCAGCTGTCCTTATACCGTGTCAGGGGAGTGACCACCTCCCTGTACATCCTCTTAATTTCCCCCTCAGCCTCCCGGATGATCCGTAGTTCATCCAGCTCCAGCTCTCTGACGCGGTTTTCGAGGAGCTGGAGTTAGGTGCACTTCCCACTTAAAACCTTCTCAGAAGTCCTTCGCTCCTCCCTCGCACCTCTCGGCAAAATCATGGAAAGGCAAGGAGAAACAGAGAGATATACAGAGGGGCATGGTCATAAAGAAACATGGTCATACAGAGACACAGGGAAACACACGATCACAGAGTCATCGAGATTAATCAACATAGACAAAGAGTTAAAGCAAGTTATGGACAGTCAAACACACAGAGAGATAGATGTATAGAGAGACCTCGCGGTTTGTACAAAGTGCCTCACTGGGAGGGGGAATCCCTCCTGTCCCCCTCCACCCCCCAATAACCACCATCCTGACCCTCGGGAACGGGACATGTTGACACAGTCCGCTCTCCCTCGGCGCTTTTCCTTCCCGCGTGGCCCCGGCGCCATTTTAGCTTCAGGCCCCGCGCGAGATGGCGGTTAACGGCCGCCTCGTGCCCCAAGTGACCGTTAGCAGCTGCTTCAGGGGAAAGGCTCTTTAAAGGGACAACCCTTTCAGGAGAGAGAAACAACAGGGCCGGCTCCGGGACTCGCCAAACTCAATAATAATGACAAATACACTCACAGACAGAGAGGTGGGAGTGATCAAGAAATTGTGCGGCGGCACATCAAGACCAAAGGCCACTCTCCCGAAGGACGGCTGCCCCGGACTCGAAACGTTGACTCCGCTTTCTCTCTGTCTGTCTCTGGACAGAGGCTGCCAGGCCTGAAGCACAAACAAGGTCCTCGGGGGTGAGTCCGAGTTCAGGATTCTGTTAAGGTTCGGTTGGCAGATGGATGACAGTGTGGGAGGGTATGCAATGGGATTAGAAGAATAGAGACAGAGACTGTTTCCTAAAATGGGGAAAGGTTTCGGAAATCTGAAGCACAAAGGGAGGTGGGAGTCCGAGTTCAGGATTCTCTTCAGGTTAACAGGCAGGTTCAGTTGGCAGTTAGGAATGCAAATGTAATGTTAGCATTCATCTTGGGAGGGTTACAATACAAGAGCAGGGATGTACTGCTGAGGCTGCATAAGGATCTGGTCAGACCACATTTGGATCATTGTGAGCAGTATTGGACCCCCTATCTCAGGAAGGATTTGCTGAACTTGGAGGGAGTCCAGAGGGGGTTTACAGGAAAAATCCCAGGGATGAAGCACTTCTCATATGAGGAGAGGTTGAGGACTCTGGTTCTAAACTCGATGGAGTTTAGAAAGATGAGAGAGAACCTAATTGAAACTTACAGAATATTGAGAGGTCCATTCAAGCATCTGTCTAGATACATCTTTATTGATGCTATCGTCTGGGGAAGTGTTTCTGAACAAACAGACCGAGGGCGCGCAGGAAGACAGTTTCTTAAATGTGGCATTTTGGCTTGACACTGTGGTGAAGTAAGCATTTGGCATGCTTGCCTTCACTGGTCAAAGCACTGACGTCAGGAGTTGGGGCATCATGTTATACTGTACAGGCTGTTGGCGAGACAATTTTTAGAATACTGTGTACAGTCCTGGTCAACCTGCTGCAGAAAGGACGTCGTTAAGCTAGAAAGATTACAGAAAAGATTTACAAAGATGTTACCAAGGTTGCAGAGTTTGAGTTATAAGCAGAAGCTTCATAAGCTGGGAGGTTTTCTCCCCTGGAGTGTTGGAGGCTATGGGGTGACCTTATAGAGGTTATAAAATCACGAGGGACACAGAAAAGGTAAATAGGTATGGTCTTTTCCCCACTGGAGGGGTGTCAAAAACTAGTGGACATAGGTTTATGGTGAGAGGGAAAAGATTAAAAAGGGACCTGAGAGGCAAATGTATCACACAGAGGGCAACGAGTATATGGAATGAGTTGCCAGAGGAAGTGGTAGAGACTGGTACAATTACATGTAAGAAACATTTGTAAAGGTACATGGATAAGAAAGGTGCAGAGAAATATGGGCCAAATGCAGATAAATGGGACGAGTTGAATTTGGGCAACCTTGGGCGAGTTGGGCTGATTCTGTGCTGCATGATTCTGTGAAAATGGATGAGAATAACAGACTTTGCCTGAAAGACAATCAGAATGTACAGGAGGAGCTGTGAATATGTGGGGTCATTATACAGACCAATTTGTCTTGGCAAAGCACATGATTGGAACAAGTCAAAAACTGACCGTGACAAATATTATTTCTGTGTACTCTGAACAGGATGTGGCCATCTCTGCCAAGGTGGGAAGTGGATGCAATTCAGAAATGTCCTTGAACCAATCGACTTGCTCAGCCAGAAGGCAGTGAAGGGTTTGCAAAGGGTTAGGAATCATGTGCAGAGCAGAGCGGGTAAGGAGGTCAGATTTCACTCCTTTAAGGACCATCACAGACAGGAACAGGAGAAGGCCATTTGGCCCCTCGAGCCTGCTCATCCATTCAATAGCATTGTGGCTGATGCACCATTCCTCACGCTCACTTTGCTGCACTTAACATGTCACCCTCAATTCCCCGACTGATCAAGAATCTATCTATCCCAGCCTTAAACCTGCTCCCTGCCCCCACACACAGCTCTCTGTGGCAAGGACTTCCAAAGACTCTCAACCCTCAGAGAGAAGAAATTGCTCCTCACCTCAATCTTCAATTTTGAACCAGATGATTGTTTGTTCCTGACAACAGTCATTAACTCCAGATCTGTTTTTGTTTAAAATCGCATTCCAAATCCACCACCTGCCAAAGCAAGGTTCAAATTCACATCTGCAGAACAGTTTCACTTCTTTCATGTGTAAATCACAAAACCTTTTTTTTAGGCAAAGTTGCATTCTCAGGTTAGCTGTGAACAATGGTGATGGCTCGACAATATGTTGAAGGTGTTAGTACCCTGTGTTCTCTGTCTATGCCATGATGTTTAGATTGCACAGTTACATTTTACATTGTTCAAAAACTGCATGAATTCATGTAAAACTCCATTATCTCATTTTTAAGATTAGAATCCATCTAAACATCATGGCAGAGACAGAGAACACAGGGGGCTAACACTTTCAACATATTGTCTAGCTATCACCATTGTTAACAGCTAACCTGAGAATGCAACGTTGTTAAAAAAAAAAGCTTTAGTGATTTATACATGAAAAAAGTGAAACTGTCATGGTATTCTAACAGATGAAAGGCTTAACAGACAATCAATTGATCAGTTACATCACACTGTAAATGTTTGCTGTAAATTCTGTGTTAGGATTCAGCCCACCACTACCACCTGATGAAGGAGCGTTGCTCCGAAAGCTAGTGTGCTTCCAATTAAACCTGTTGGACTATAACCTGGTGTTGTGTGATTTTTAACTTTGTACACCCCAGTCCAACACCGGCATCTCCAAATCATGACTGCAGTCACATTGATAGCATTGACTGGTTGAGATTGCTGTGAGTGATCATTCCCTGTGCTTTAGATGTGGTGTCCCTCAGGTTAAACCATAAAACAGTTGTTTGCTTTTTCTCCTCCACACCTCTTTCTTCTGCTCTCTAGTGAGACAATGGTGACTTTACATTAACCGCCTGCTAAAAACATAACTCTGCTGATTAAAAATTAACTGCCCTCTTTTTCACTGCAAAATAACTTGTATGTTTCCTCCCTGATGCACTATTGGAGTGAGCTGTAAATAAAAGAAAAGACACTTTACCAACGGTACATATCAAAATGAAGTCGGAGAGGGTGCACAGGGAGAATTACCAGGATATTGCCTTGGTTTCAGTGATTGAGAGAGGTTGGACAGACTGGGGTTGATGTCCTTACAGCAGAGTAGATTGAAAGAGAGGGATGTATAAAATGATGAGGGATGAAGATAGGGGAGGCAGGAAGAAACTTCCCTGCTTGATGGAGGTGGGGGAGGGGTATAGATTGAAGGTAAGGGCCAGGAAGTTTTGAAGGGATGTGAGGAAAATCTTGTTCACCCAGAGGGTGGTGTGCAATCTGGAAGTCACTGCCTGTAAGGATGGGAGACGCAGAAACTCTCATCACATTGAAGGAGGATTTAAATGTGCACTTGTGACGTCAAGGCTATAGAGCCACGTGCTGGGGAAATGGGATAAGAGAATATCGAGGTGGTTGTTTCTGACCAGCACAGACGCGGGCCTTTTTATGGGTTTCAGACCTCTCGGAAATTATGATTAACTCACTTTGAGATGTGTAAACTACATCCAAGATACCATCTAGAGGGATTTTGTACATTTCATGTTCAGAGATGAGGGGTTTGTTTTTGAAAGAGAGATTCAGCAGTTAAGGCCAATATGCTCTGGAGTTTAGAGGAATAAAGGAGATCCAACTGAGGGCTATAGGGTGGTAAAGGAGGTGGGATTGACAAAGGAGACAGAGAGGCTGTTTCCTCAGGTGTGACAATTTAGAACGAGAGAGTCATTGTTTCAGGAGAAGGAGGGGGGGGGGGGTGGAACAGATTGAAACGAGAGATGTTGAGAAATGGCTTCTCTCCAAGGCAGAGGGGGTGGGAATCTATGGGAATTCACTTCCCAGTATTTGGGTGCATGTCGGGACACTGAATAAATTGAAGGAGGGGACAGACAGATTGTTAATCAGTGAGGGGTTAAAGGGAGGGGGGCAGGAATTTGCAGTGAGGCTGGGATGAGATCAGCCGCAGCTGTATAGAATGGGGTAAGCAGGGTCCTGTGGGCTCCTAGCCTGTATGTTGGGTTGATCGTCCAGCTGCCTGAACAGTCTTTAGTGTGGCTGGCTCATAGCACATGCTCAGAAAGCTCTGAATCTGAGGGCCTAAACTGTGTGATGCATCACAGTCTATTCGTCTTTTAGTAAGATCATAAGATATAGCAGGCATTCGGCCCATCAAATCTGCTCCGCCATTCCATCATGGCTGATATGTTTGTTAACCCTATTTTCCTGTCTTTTCTCTGTAACAGTTGATCCTCCTACTGACCAAGAACCTATCTCTGTCTTAAAGACATAATGACAGCCATCTGCAGTAAAGAGTTCCACAGATTCTCCACTGTCTGCCTGAAGAAATTACTCCTCATCTCCGTTCTAAAGGGAGTTCCCATCACTCTGAGACTATGCCTTCGGGTCTTAGTCTCTCCTACTCGTGGAAACATCTTCTCTATGTCCACTCTATCCGGGCCTCTCAGTATTCTCCAAGTTTCAACCAGATTCACCCTCACCATTCTAAACAAGTCCCGACTCATATTCCTCAACTTCTCCTTGTATGAAAAGCTCTTCATCCCTTGGATTTTTCTTGTAAATCCTTCTGCAGCCTTACCCCTTCCTCAATACGACCTATCCTTCCACCTATTGTTGTATCATCAAAGAAACACTCAGGGCAATGAAATGAAACACTCCTCATGTGAATGATGCCAGACACAGAGCGAATGGCTCCTTGCCCCAAAGACCAAGGCCAGAAAGGACCATTCTCAAGCAATAAGCTGTTGTACTGGGGCAATCTACAGATTGATGTCCCAGGGCCTAAAGTGTAGGTATCCCCTGAAAACAAGATGCAAGGTAAAGAAATTAGCCATCAGTGTAATGTTCCCTCTTCCAATTCACATTGCCCTGTTGTTAATTTAGTTGACATAGATGGAATATCTCCATGATTTCGATGATTGCAAACACAATCGATAATTAGTAAATTCAAATGTAAAAAGATTCAAAAAGCTTGGGCAGATCTTCGCTCCATGCTATAAGCAAGAGAAACACTGGTGATGTTTAAAAGTGGCTGGGTTTTTGAGGGGTAAGATAAACCAGAGAAAATCTCCACTTTCACTGAACCAGAAATGTTATAAAGTGTATATATATTTTATTCTTTATCAACCTTTCTTGGTTTTGAGATGGTGAAAACTGAGTACACCAAACTGCTATCTGTTTCAGAGTCATCTATAATCAAAAAACAACAAGCAAAGTGAATCAAAAGGTTAGAGATCAGAATGTTAAAATAATAGCAAACTATGCCTCAAAATTAAATACGGACTGATAATTAAGGTCACAGCCCCAACCCAACAGTAATATAAACTTCAGCTCTTGGCGATATAGAAACATTTTCAAAGCAGTTCACGAACCAGGTGACTCAATAACATCGAATGTGTATTTTGCACCAACATTCACTACAAAGTTTGTGCCTACCCTCTCTGAACAAGCTCACAGAGGGAAGCTGGAGGCCTGGGGTAATTTACAACCTTTTTTATTATTAATCACTCATGACACATGGGCATCACCCACTAGACCCTGTGCTTATTGCCCAGTTACCTACTTGAGTAGGTAGGGATAAGCTGCTTTCTTGAACTGCTGCAGTCCATGCACTGTAGGTAGACACACACTGCCCTGAGGGAGGGAATTCCAGGATTTTGACCCAATGACACCAGAGGAACAGTGTTAATATTTCCAAGCAGGACAGTGAGTGGCCCAAAGAGGAACTTGTAGAGGGTGGGTGTTCCTACGTATCTGCTGCACATGTCATTCTAGAAAGAAGTAGTCATGGGTTTTGAAGGTGTTGCCTGAGAATCTCTGGTGTATTTTCGCAGTGCATCTTGGTATTTCTGCGACTGAGCACGGGTAATAGAGGGAGTAGATGCTTGTGGATCTGGTTCCAATTAAGTGGGGACTGCTTTTTCCCTCGATGATGTTGAGCTTCTCGAATATTGTTGGGGCTGCAACCATCCAGGCAAGTAGGGAGCATTCCATCACACTCTTGACTTGAGACTGAGATACTTGGAATGGCTCAATCAGGGAAGCCTCTAACCATATATGTCCCTCTAAGGAATAAAGGAATAAAATCACAAAGAATCAATATTGTTCTACCTTCCTCAGATGGATCCGAGGGTCTACCCTATGATTTCCAAGTTCAGTCACACCCATGCACACAGCCTCTCTCAGATATACGGAAAGCCTTTGACTTTTTGCCGTTTAGTAATAATTTTCAAAGTACCCCCCCTTGTTTGAGGATCTCAAGGTTTTTAAACAAAATGATTAGTTGCCATCCTGTATCCCTGTGTTCTTTACTGAAGAGTACATGGCTCCAGCACAGCTTAAAACTAAAGGGTCAAAAGAAAAGATGGAAAGTTGTCTTCAACAGCAGTCAGACAGTCCCCAGGTGGCAAATAATATCTGTCCCTGCTGAGTTTCTCCAACAATTTCTGTATTTCTTTTCATTTCTGACATTCATTGCCTGAAGAAAGCTAATGGAAGGCTGGCCTTTATATAGAGAGGACTGGAGTACAGGCTGCAGAAGGGATGCTGCAGTTATACAAAACCCTGGTTAGACCCCACTTGGAGCAGATCTGGGCACCACACCTGAGGAAGGATAGATTGGCCTGGGAGTACAGCGTGAGTTTACAAGATTGATACTTGGGCTTCAGGGGTTAAATTATGAGGAGAGATTACACAAACTGAGCCCGTTCTGTCCAGAATTTACAGGGTTTAGGGATGATCTAATCAAAGATATTAACAGGAGAAGACAGGGATAGAAATTGAAAGCGTTTCCACTGGTTGGGGATCCTTGAACTAGGCAGGGCATTGCTGGAGAATTAGGGCCAGACTGTTCAAGAGAGATGTTAGGAAGTACTACTACGCACAAAGGCTGGGAGAGGTTTGGAACTCTCTTCCACAAACAGTAGGCATTGATGGATCAGTTGTTACTTTTAAATCTGAGAGAATTTTTTTGTTATTGTTCAACAAAGTTATTAAAGGGGACAGAGGTCACAGGCAGGTCTATGGAGTCAGGTCACAGATCTGCCATTGAATGGTGGAACAGGATCAAGGGGCTGAATGGCTTCCTCCTGCTCCTTTATACAAATATTTCACATTAATAAATCATGGAATCCCCTGCAGTTACAAAGTGGCATTTCAAATAGAAACTGAAAGTCCAAATATTTTATTTTCACATGTTCCAGATTCCCACCATTCTCTGGGTGAAACAGTCCTCAAATCCCTCTCTCAACCTCTTACCCTTCACTTTAAAATGATGTCCCCCCCTTGTTACTGACCCTTTTACTAAGGGAAACAGCTGCTTCCTGTCCCCCTGTCCATGTCCCTCATAATAGCATCATAGAGTCATACAGCAAGAAAACAGACCCTTCAGTCCAACTAGTCCATGCCGTCCATAATCTCAACCTAAATTAGTCTAACTTGTTTGCACTTGGCCCATATCTCTCCAAACCTTTCCTTATCTAAATGTCTTTTAAACATTAGATTAGATTAGATTAGATTACATTACATTACAGCGTGGAAACAGGCCCTTCGGCCCAACAAGTCCACACCGAACCGCCGAAGCGCAACCTACCCATGCCCCTACATTTAGCCCTTACCTAACACTACGGGCAATTTAGCATGGCCAATTCACCTGACCTGCACATCTTTGGACTGTGGGAGGAAACCGGAGCACCCGGAGGAAACCCACGCAGACACGGGGAGAATGTGCAAACTCCACACAGTCAGTCGCCTGAGGCGGGAATTGAACCTGGATCTCAGGCGCTGTGAGGCAGCAGTGCTAACCACTGTGCCACCGTGCCACCCACATTATAACTATCCTTTTATCCGCCACTTGGTGTGGAAGTTAAATCCATACTTGAACCACTTGCCATGAAAATGTTGCCCATCATTTTGTTTTTAAAAATGTTTTTCCTCTCACCTGAAAAATAAGTCCACTGATCTTGAAGTCCCCCACCCTTGGGGAAAGACACCTGCCATTCACCTCATCTATGCACATCATGATTTCATAAACCTCCATACCCCTCAAACTTCTGTGGTCCAGTTAAAATAGTCCCAGCCAATCTAGGTTCTCTTTATAACTCAATCGTTCCATTCCTAATGACATACTAATTTATCGTTTCAGAACCTTCTCCAGTATAACAATTTCCTTCCCATAACAGGGCAACCAGAACTGGACACAATACACCAGAACAAGCTTCACCAGTGTCCTGTACAACTACAGCATGGTGTTCAAACTCCAACACTCAATGGTGTGAGCAATGAAGGCAAGTGTTCTAAACACCTTCTCAAACACCCTGTTGACCTGTGACACAAACTCTGAAGAATTATATACTGAACCCGTAGGTCTCGCTGCTGTACAAAACTACCAATCTTACAGACCTCTATCATGACCCGTCCACCATCAACCTTCTCTGTTGTTCAGGAAACAACCCAAACTTCCTTCCAACGCTTCCAGAGATTTGTTTTTGTTGATCTTCCCAATCAGATGAATACCAGCATGAACACTGACCAAGACATGATGATGTAGGATCAGCAGCTCACAGATTCACATTCAGCATTCAATAGATTTGACCTGATCTCTGCATATTCGAAATTTCTTGCAGGTCTGTCCTCATCGTGCCCTCAGCTCGACTTCCCATCACCTCCTTTGGAATGAAATATTTCCAGACCATTACCCAACTGAGTCCCAATCCCACTCGTGACAACAATTTGCTGCTGTTTGTGTGCAAAAATCCCTGGCAACAAGGTCACTGAGCCAAGGTCCCAAGAAATGACCTCCTGGAATTGTCCGGAATCTGGTTCAGAACTTCTATGTTTCATTGAATCATAAACTTCTACTGTATGGAAGGAGGCCATTCGTGTCTGTGCCAGCTCCTGAATGAGCTACCCAGGTAGTCCCACTCTCCAGCCCTATCTCTGTCGCCCTCTAACGTCATCCCTTTCAAATTTATATCCAGCTCTCTTTTCGAACCTCCTATGGAATCTGCCTCCTAACCCAATAGGTTTCTCCTCATCTCACTTTCTCACTGACCATCTTAAAATTCTTTCCAGCCAGTTACTAATAAACCAATGAATGGGAAACAATAACTTGCTTTCCCATCCGAATTGTTCAAATTTTCAACACCTCAATAAAGTCACCAATTTATCTTCTCTGCTCGAAAGAGAATAAGCTCAATCTCCTGAACCTTGCCCTGTACCTAAAATCCCTCATCGTTGGTATCATTCTCGTACATCTCCTTCACAGTGTCTTGCAGGGTCTGAACAGTCTTCCTTAAATAAGGTGTCCAGAACAGAATGAAACCAGCCTGAGTAATGGAGTGCCAACTCCCTTTGTCAAATGTATTTCTAAATTCAGCTTCTGTTGCCTGTGACGGTAAGGTGTTATACACTTACAAAGAAATACCCAACAGAGCAAAGGTTTATCTCCAACATGATCTACTATTCTCCATTCAATACTTGTGCTGTCACCGGAATTAATTTCTTTTCTGCCCTCTGCTTTTTGTTGGGTTAGCTCATTTGGCTGGATGTCTGTTTTGAAATGTGGAGAAAGATTGACAGAGTGGGTTTAAATCTCTCACTGTCTGAGGTTACCATGAAGGACTATCCTTCTCCATCTCTTTGCCTCATATGAGGCATGCTAACCCTCAGGTTAAACCACCGCCTATCAGTCATCACTCTCTCATCTCTCTCTCTCTCTCTCTCTCTGACACTCCAGCTGAGGTCCACCAGTGTCTTGTACAAATTCAACATCACCTCCTTGTTCTTGGTCTCTATGTCCCTATTACTAAAGCCGAGGATGCTGTGTATTTTATTAACTGCTCTCCCCCTGTTATGCCACCTTGACTGATCTGTGGACGTATACCCCCAGGTTCCCTCTGCTCCTGCACCCGCTTTAGTCCTCGGGGTGAGGGGAGTGATCACACAGATTTACAACCCCTTCCTCATTTGAAATAATTCATTCCTCCTTATCTCTGTTTTCAATCTGCCCAGCCCCTTATCCTGAACCGATAAACTCTCGTTCTAAATTCTCCCACATGAGCAAACATCCTCTCTTCATCTCCTTTGTCAATACCCCCTTTAGCATCTTATAGCCCTCAGTTAGTTTTCCTCTCTTCCAAACTCCAGAGAAACTGCTCAATCTTTCATCTAAGGCAAACCCTTCATCGCTGGAAATGACTGGGTGAATCTCTTCTGAACTGTCTCTGTCCTCAAGTAAAGAGATCAAAATTGTACCAGTCTGTTCTCATACGACTAACCTTTCACCTTGGCAACCAATTCAGTGATCTCCTTTGAACTCCCTCCAACTCAACTACATCCCTCCTCAAGGAAGGGGACCAAAACTGTCTGCAGTACTCCGGATGTGGAAACCCCAATCCCTTGTACAGTTGCAGCAACAATTACCTAATTCCATACTCCATTCCTTTTTGCACTAAAAGCCTTCCTTGTGACCTGCTGTAGCCTGTACACTACTTTAAGATTCATGCACACGGACATCCTGATCCCTTTGCACTGACATTTTGAACTTTGTCTCCTATTGAAATGATAACTTGCCTTTTTCAATTCTTCCAACTGCAATGGATAACCTCACCACTGATGGGACTGACCAACGCTCAGTTCAGTGTCTAATGGAAATTGAGAGCGTGTCCTCGATTTGAACTGTTGTGCTTTAGATTTGCAAACGAGTCAGACACCACGATCCATTTGCTCCAATTTGTCTAATAAATGTACAATTGCTGGGTTTGGACCCCAGAGTGATTTTTCAGCCCATTCGGACGGTGTTTGAATGCTGTTACAAGTTGCTAACCACCTCACTAACTTACTTGTGCCGCTGGGAACAGCTGGAAGAATCAGCTGGAGAAAATGAGAGAGAAAGAATATGTTTTGACTGTAAATATTCAGCTTCAGCTGCTAGCAAATGAATCTGGATTCCTTGACTGATGCACAATCAACAATTATTCAAATTTTAATCTTTAGTTTATAATTAGATTAGATTAGATTACTTACATGATTAGATTACTTATAGTGTGGAAACAGGCCCTTCGGCCCAACAAGTCCACACCGACCCGCCGAAGCGTAACCCACCCGTACCCCTAGACCCACCCCTTACCTAACACTACGGGCAATTTAGCATGGCCAATTCACCTGACCTGCACATCTTTGGACTGTAGGAGGAAACCGGAGCACCCGGAGGAAACCCACGCAGACACGGGGAGAACGTGCAAACTCCACACAGTCAGTCGCCTGAGGCGGGAATTGAACCCGGGTCTTTGGCGCTGTGAGGCAGCAGTGCTAACCACTGTGCCACCATGCCGCCCAATTGTGCTGACCATTCCTCTGAACACAACACATTACTTTGTATGTCTCCCCAAGTAATTTCATCTGCCACTTGTTCAGCCTGCCCATATTCTCACAAAGTATGTTCCCACACTTTTTTTTCAATTCACTGGTGGGTTGCGGAAATCACTGGCTTGGCTGTCAATTTATTATCCATCCCTCATTGGCCCCTTGAGGAGGAGGTAGTGAGCTGCCTTCTTGAACCACTGCAGTTCCTGTGCTATAGGTAGACCCAAGATACCATTAGAGAGGGAATTCTAGGGTATTGACCAAGCAACACTAAATGAACAGCAGATATATTTCCAAGTTGGGATGGTGAGTGGCTCAGGGGCAAACTTGCAGAAGGTGGTATTCTCATGTACCTGCTGTCCTTGAACTTCTAGATGGAAGTGGTTGTGGGTTTGGATGGTGCTGCCTAAGGAACTTTGGTGAATTTCTGCAGTGCATCTCACAGATGGTATACACTGCTACTGAGCATGGGTGGAGAGAGTGGATGTTTGTGGATGTGGTGCAAATCAAGCAGGGGCTGTGTTGTCTCTGGATGGTGTTCAGCTTCTCAAGTGTTGTGTACAAGGTGCACTGCAGAAGTGAGTGAGTGTTTATGTGCGTGCACATGAATGTGTGTGTGTGTGTGTCAGTCAATGAGAATGTCTGTGTTTCTCTTTCACACACATGCACACCTTCATACTCTCACTCAAACGCACTCGCACTCATGCTCTTTCATACACACATCCTCATACACTGTCTGTGAGCAATATTAGTTGAAACCCACGTTGAGTCTCAACTGGAAACGATCACCAGTGTTACCTGCTGGAGTGTCTCACCCACATTGTTTCCTGTTCCGGAGTTTAATGGGAAGCAACATGATAAGAGAAAGGATCAGAAACAGTGGGACAATGAGTACTGCTATCTCAACGCTGTGTTCCTGTGCTGGATTCAGAGAGGGATTTCCTGTCAATAACATCGTTGCTTCAGCAAACACTAATCCCAGTGTTTCCGTTCCCTGTTGCCCTTACCCCCTGCCAACACCCGTCCATTTGGAGGGAAACCCCTGTATCTGTGAAATTTACTCCATATCCTCACCATTGCAGTGACATCACTGTTTCTGGGCAGCCTGTCTCATTAACAACATCCCACCAATCCAACCTAGACGATTCAATACTAAACTCACAAGATCACTCTGCACTCACATCTCTCGAAATTGTCGAATAGAAATTACTGTCCCTCATTTGCACAGCCTACATATATCGAGGCGAAACTTCCCTTTGTCCTCCACCTGTCAGCAGCAATTGGGCCATTCACAGAGAAACATCGAAAATATGATCGTGAGGAGGCCTTTTGGCCCCTCCAGCCTGCTCCGCCCATTCAATGAGATCATGGCTGATTACCCAACTTGATCCTGTATCCCCCTGCGCTATCCCTTAAGCCCCTAAGAACTCTATCAACTCCTTCCTGAATAACATGCAGTATTCTGGCCCTGACTGCTTTCTGTGGCAGAGAATTCCACAGGCTCTCCACTCTCTGCATGAAGAAATTTCTCCCCATCTCAGTCCTGCCCAGTTTCCTTTAGACTGTGACCCCCTCGTTCTGGACTCTCTACCCGGTCACTGGGAACACCCTTCCTGTGTTCACTCTGTCTCGTCCTTGTTCAAATTGAGAGGTTTCTATGGGATTTCTCCTTAATTCTTCCAAACTCCAGTGAATATCATCATAACCAATCCAGTCTCTCTCCATCCGTCAGACCTGCCATCCCAGGAATCACCCATGGAAACCTTTGCTGTACATCCTCATAACTGCGCACACAGTTTGGGATCCAGGGTGTGGTCTAATTGTAGCCCACCACCCCTGTTCCTGGACTTCAATCCTCTTGCTATGAAGGCCTCCCTTATCTGAGAAAGGATGTTACTCTCTCTCTCTCTCTCTCTCTCTCTCCCCCGCCCCATCCCACATAGCTGCTGCCATACATTCTGGGTTTTTCCAGCACTTTGTGTTTATAACCTGTAACATTAACTCTCTCTCTCTCTCTCTCTCTCTCCACAGATGCTGCAGACCTGCTGAGTTTCTGAAGCAAGTTTTTAAAGAGTGTTTATGTCATGTTTTCAGCCGGACCCCAGTGAAGAACGAGTACTGATCACGGATGAAGAATGGATTACCTGGCACTGTGTGGTCGGAATTACAGGTCACATTAAGTATTGTTCCTCTGGGACTCCTGTTGATCACAAGAGACTGGTATCGGCCTTGATGCTGGGACTGGAAAAATTCAGTGGCCAGCTCTGTCCTGTCCTGAGCTAGAGTTGTAATTCCCACTGGCATTGTTTAAGGCTTTCTGTTGAAAGTAGGGTCCAGTACCTCCGCTCATTACACACTCTGGAACGAGACAACTCCCAATCAGAACCTCCGTTTTAGTGGCTCTGGGGGTGAGGAAAACCCCAGCAACAGGAACTGGAACAAAATAAGACAAAGAGAAAATAAAAGATTGGATGTTGAAATTGTCTTTTTTTTCATGGATGTTATCATCGATGACAAGATGATAATTGGTGGAAAGAAGACATAAAACATGCGAGATTTCACAACATTGCAAAGTCTCCCTGTGTTGTTAAATCTACACTTCGAAAGATTTGTGTAAACTATGGATGGCCAAATGGTACATCAGGGAGAAAGTGAGGGCTGCAGATGCTGGAGATCAGAGCTGAAAATGTGTTGCTGGAAAAGCGCAGCTGGTCAGGCAGCATCCAAGGAACAGGAGAATCGACGTTTCGGGCATAAGCCCTTCTTCAGGAAGCTTCTTCGGGCTTATGCCCGAAACGTCGATTCTCCTGCTCCTTGGATGCTGCCTGACCTGCTGCGCTTTTCCAGCAACACATTTCCAGCTCTGATCTCCAGCATCTGCAGCCCTCACTTTCTCCTCGAAAATTTTAACCTATTGCGAATCCTCTTACAAGGATGCCTTCCTTGAAGAAGCTCTCTTCCTCCCTCTACAAGTTCCTGAAGAAGGGCTTATGCCTGAAACGTCGATTCTCCTGTTCCTTGGATGCTGCCTGACCTGCTGCGCTTTTCCAGCAACACATTTTCAGCAAATGGTACATCATCCAACCATTGCCTCTTCATGCTCAATTGTGTTACCATCACTGTCCCCACCACGCTGCACAATCAACATCCTTGGGGGTTACTGTCACTGCCCACACCCCAGCCTACTATCAACATACTGGGGGCTATCGACACTGTCCCCACCCCCATTATCAACATCCTAAGGGTTACTGTCACTCTTCCCACTCCCATCCCTCTATCAATATCCTGGGGGTTACCATCACTGGCCAACCCCACCCGAGTTATGAACATCTTTGATATTAAAGTTCAGCCTCCTCCAGCTCGTATTGTCTCAGCTTCTACCTTTCTCTGATGGATTGCTTAACAAGGAATTGTAGAGTCAGAGATCGACAGCACAGAAACGGGACCTTCGGCCGACTGAAACTATGTCAGTCAAAAGCAGCCAACTCTCTATTCTCTAATACCATTTTCCCAGTCATAGGGTCACACAGCATGGAAATAGGCCTGTCGGCCCAACACGTCCATGCTGACCAGGTCTCACTCACGAAAATAGTCCCATTTGTTTGCATTTGGCCCATATCTGTCGAAATCTTTCCAAATCTCTTTTAGAGGTTGTTATTGTACCCACTTCCACCACTTCCTCTGGCAGCTTATTCCAAATATAAGGCTCTGGTCAGACCATATTTGGAACATTGTGAACAGTTTTGAGCCCCCTATCTAAGGAAGGATGTGCTGAACTTGGAAGGGGTCCAGAGGGGGTTTACAAGAAAGATCCCAGGGATGAAGAACTTGTTATATGAGGAGACATTGAGGATTCTGCTTCTTAATTAGAAGGGTGAGGGATAATCTGTTTGAAAGTTACAGCATATTGAGAGGCCTAGATAGAGTGGACATGAAGAAGATGATTCTATGAGTAGGAGAGATGAGGACCCAAAGGCACAGCTTCAGAGTGAAGGGATGTCCCTTTAGAACTTGAAAATGTTCAGCAAACTTGTACAAGGATGTTGGCAGGGTTGGAGAATTTGGGATCTATAGAGAGGTTGAATTGGCTGGGGCTGTTTCCCCTGGAGCATCAGAGGCTGAGGGGTGACCTTATAGAAGTTTATAAAATCTTGAGGGGCATGGAATTATAAACAGACAAAGTCTTTTCTCTGGGGTGGGGGAGTCCAGAACTAGAGGGCATAAGTTTCGGGTGACAGGGGAAAGATATAAAAGAGACCTTAAGGGGCAACCTTTTCACTCAGAGGGTGGTATGTGTATGGAATAAGCTGCCAGAGGAAGTGGTGGAAGCTAGTACAATTGCAATACTTAAAAGGGTATCCGAATGGGTAAATGAATTGGAAGAGTTTGGAGGGATATGGGCCGGGTGTTGGCAGGTGGGACCAGATTGGGTTGTGATATCTGATCGGCACAGACGAGTTGGACTGACGGGTCTATTGCCATGCTGTACATTTCTATGACTCTATAACAGCTACTCTGTGCTCGTGGTAAGTATGTAACTGTCAGGCAGGCAGGAAGTTGTTGAGTGCAGGAGCCATGGTTTACTGAGGAAGTTAAATCGCTTGTCAAGAGGAAGAAGTATGCTTATGTTATGATGAGATGGGAAGGCTCAGTTAGGGCAAATTGAAAGTTACAAGGTAGCCAGGAAAGACCGAAAGAGAGATAAGATGATTGAGGAGGGGGCATGAGAAATTGGTGGATAGGATCAGGAAAAGCCCTAAAGCCTTCTATAGGTATACAAGGGATAAAAGAATGACTTGAGTAAGATTAGTGTCAATCAAGGACAGTAGTGGGAAGTTGTGCGTGGAGTCAGAGGAGATAGAAGTAGCGCTAAATAAATATTTTTCATCAGTATTCACACTGGAAAAAGACAACGTTGTCAAGGAGAATACTGAGAAACAGGCTACGAGACTAGTTGGGATTGATGTTTCCAAGAAGGTGTTAGATATTCTGGAAAGTGTGAAAATAGCTAAATCCCCTGAGCCAGGTGGGATTCATCCCAAAATTCTCTTGGAAGCCATGGAGGAGACTGCAGAGACCTTGGCTTTTATCTTTGTCATCATTGTCTACAGGAATGGTAGGGGTAAACTGGAACTAGCAAATGGTGTTACCTTGTACAAGAAGAGGAGTAGAAACAACCCTGGTAATTATAGACAAGATATCTCTCGTCTTCCTCAAGGCAAATGTTTGATGAACTATGAAAATGTAATATTTTGTCTGTACGAAGCCAAGTGTGACAAGCAACAGGTATGCTACTGCTGTCAGTGGAGAACATCATTTCCGTAATTATACTGCCTTCGTTGCAATACAGAAAAGGAAGGAATCAGGATGTAGTTTGTCAAGGAGTACGTGGAATCGGATCGTTACTGTTTAAAACAGTGCAGAATGAAAGAAAAAGCCAAAATTGGTAGGTTTGTCAAGCTCCTCATTATTTTTTCCCCAACAAGAGTTGATAGTTCAATAAATTGAATTTGATAATTTAAATATGCTGCACTGAATGGTGGAAATAGAAGTCTTTTTTGCTTTCCCCCTCCTTACCATAGAGCAACATAAGAGGCTTGCACCAGATCCTGTCCAAATTGGTAAATAAAATAGAATTGGCCAATTCTCTTTCCTGTACAAGGAACACTGTGATCAGTCAACTGCAATGCAGTTGATGTGTTCACTTACTTGCAAATGGGTTCAGTTAATACTGATTATTAATTCATTGGTAAAATATATCACTATGCAAAAATTGATAGCATCCTGAAAACCAGACCTTGATATGCCCATTGTTCCTGGTTAGACTCTGCACTATAGGGGTTATCTAAAGTCCATTGACTTTCTCTCCTTGATTCTAAAGAAAAACACAGATGCTTTTCTGCTGCAATGAGTTCGATGTTCACCTGTCCATGGACCCTATAGGCACTAAAATTAAAGAACCTAGGCTGTGGATGTTATCCAACTTCATGAACCGTCCCAGAGATTGTATATCTATTAAACACATTCACTTTTACTGACAGGAGCTGACTCCAGTGGCAATGGATAATACCTCATTCATGTCAAGTAGCAGAAGTTTGACAATGAAGTACACTTGCAATTACTAAAAGTGACGTGTTTCAATCTAGATGACACTGAACCACTGTAAAACACATTAACCGAGAATAAGGAGCACATTGATATCTAGTATCATAGAGTGAATGAATCCCATTCTCACTCTCAGCTTTGTGCTGATGAAAACACATCTTATTCACACTCACATTCTGGTTGAGGGCCTGAGTAATGCAGAAGCATTTCCATGCATGAACAAAATATGGAATACTGATTTATGAAATGTTAAACCCATTAGCAAGGTTTGAGAAGATTTGTAGCTCAGGTTGAGGTTCTGGGTGTAAGTTTGCTCGCTGGAAGGTACATTTCCAGGTGTTTCATCAGCCTACTAGGTAACATCTTCAGTGGGCCTCCAGGAGAAGCACTGCTCCTGATTCCTGCTTTCTATTTATATGTTTGGGTTTCTTTGGGCTGGTGTTGTCATTTCCTGTGGTGATGTCATTTCCTGTTCTTTTTCTCAGGGGGTGGTAGGTGGGGTCTAACTCAATGTGTTTGTTGATAGAGTTTCGATTGGAATGCCATGCTTCTAGGTGTTTTCTTGTGTGTCTCTTTTTGGCTTGTCCTTGGATGGATGTGTTGTCCCTGTCGAAGTGGTGTCCTTCCTTATCTGTATGTACAGATACTCATGACAGAGGGTAATGTCGTTTTGTGGCTATTTGCCGTTCATGTATCCTAGTTTTTTGCCTGTTTGCCCAATGTAGTGCCGATTACAGTCCTTGCATGGTATTTTGTAAATGACATTAGTTTTGCTTGTTGTCTGTATAGGGTCTTTCAAATTCATTAGCTGCTGTTTTAGTATGTTGGTGAGTTTGTGGGCAGGGGTCTGAGTAATCTGGCAGTTATTTCTGAGATGTCTTTGATGTAGGGGAGAGTGGCTAGGGTTTTTGGATGTGTTTTGTCTTCTTGTTTGGGTTTGTTGCTGAGAAATCGGCAGTGCTTCACCTGGAGGCCCACTGAAAATGTCCAGCAGCAACTGAAAAGAGTTGATAAAGTTCAGAATCCCAATAGTTAATGGAAACTAGTATGGAGAACAGGTGAAGAACTGAATGTCCCAGTCTGGACACAATGGGCTGAATGGCTGTACCAATTCTGTGACTCTGTCATAAGTCATAAAATGCAGAAGAGATTAAGTCCCAATTACAACCCCCTAAAAGCTACTATCACAGAATGAATCACAGTCACATGTTCATAAAAGAATAACTGTCAGGCAAACAGTGATGAATACACTCACATTCACATTACAGAGCCTGACAGGGAAGGATTCTTAACTAAACGTTCACAAAGCAAAACTGACAGTGACTGTTAAAAACTAAATTCTCACATTCACATAGCAGAAACTGACAGGCTTGTATTGACAATTACCCAAGCACATTCACCATGCAGGTTTCCCCAGGAGGCTAAGTAAATCCAGCATGTCCATAAAGACACTTGCATTTTTATGGATGCACCATAGTTAGCATCCTATTTGGATGTGTCACAGCGTGATAGGGCTACTGTTCTGCCCTAGAACGCAAGAAACTACAGAAAGTTGTGAATACAGCCCAGTCTATCACTGAAACCAGCCTTCCATCCAAAGGCTCCATTTACACTTCCCCATCTCAGGAAAGCAACCAACAACATCAAAGACCCATCCGACCCTGGTAATACTCTCCTCCACCTGGTCTGTCAGGTAGAAAATATAGATTTTTGAACACACTTTCCAACAGATTCAAGAAAAGGTTTTATGCTGTTATCAGAATTTTTAATGAACCTCCCAAATTTTAATGTTAATCTCGCTCTCTCTGCAATGGCTCTGCAGCTTTTACACTGTATTCCAAATTCTGTTCTGTTACCCTGATGGACTCTGTAGGATATGATCTGTCTGTAAAGCACACAAAACAATACTTTTCATTGGATCTCGGTACATGTAATAACATGTAATAACATGGTGGGCGGCACGGTGGCACAGTGGTTAGCACTGCTGCTTCACAGCGCCAGAGACCCGGGTTCAATTCTCGACTCAGGCTCTGACTGTGTGGAGTTTGCACGTTCTCCCCGTGTCTGCGTAGGTTTCCTCCGGGTGCTCCGGTTTCCTCCCACAGTCCAGCTAAATTGTCCATAGTGTTAGGTAAGGGGTAAATGTAGGGGTATGGGTGGGTTGCGCTTTGGCGGGTCGGTGTGGACTTGTTGGGCCGAAGGGCTTGTTTCCACACTGTAAGTAATCTAAATACTTCATGTTTGAGAAGAAGACCTTGCATCTATTGTTTTTGGAGAAATTTTAAGAACAAAAATTACAGACTGTTTAGATGAAGCTTATTATTGCAGCCATTCACTTGGTAAATTACATATATGGCGGGATGACAGAACCTCATTGCCAAGGTGTCGCCACGACTTTGATGAAAAAAGATGGAAGCATTTCTTTGCAGGAAAAAGTGGACTGCCACAGTGAGTGTTTGCATGCTTCCAGTCAATGAAATGTAAATGTATTGTTTACTAATAGTGTAAAATATTTTTTTAAAATTAGGCCATCTCTGTATATTGATGGATTATTTTTAAGAGGGATGGAAGGTTTGATGATATTGTGGCTTTAAGATGTTTATTATGTCCTTTCTTTCTTGTTGAAGAGAGGTTTTATGGCAGAAGTGTCGAGAAGTCTACCAGAGCAGCGAGAGTAAACAGTTTAAGGCTTTTTTATAGTTGGAACAATAGAGGCAGCCTGAGTTAGTGTGGTCAAGCTGTCACAGAACAACATTTTTAGTTTTGGCTTTCAGCAAAACTGTTGGCATCCTGAAGACGGGAAAGCTAGTTGTCCCCTCTCGGTTACAGTCAGAAGCTGCAGATTCTCCTTCTGCTACTGGAGTTGGATGCTTGACTATCTATTTTATTGAATTTGTCTTTTGCCAAGAATGTTTGTGGGATATTACTGCATTGGAACAGGTAATTCGGAAGAGTTAGTGTATCCATTATTCTTTTAAGTAATCCAACAAAGTTAAGATTTTCCAATTCCTTCTTTATTGTGTTGTATGTTAACTACTGTGGACAGGACAATGTACACCTTTTTAAAGCCACACAATCATTCTAACTGATAACTGCCCTCATATTCACATAATAGAAACAGATTGGTACAGATCAATGACTACATTGCCATATCCACGCCAGAGAAACAGTCAGGAACAGATTAAGCCAAATTCAGGAATTTACAAAGCAGAAGCGGACTGACACAGATGGATAAGCAAACTCTTATATTCACAAACCAGAAAACATCAGGTGAAGGTTAATGACCATATTTACAACACAGAAACTGACAAGTTGAAACTGATAAAAGCATTCACACAGACACATAGCAGAAACTGATAGGGGAGACTGATAATTACACAGACATATTCATTGAGCAGAAACTGACAGGTGCAGATTGATTATGCTAGTCAAACATTAACATAGCAGAAACAAACAGCAAAACTCTCATTTGCATGGCAGAAACTGTCAGGGACCAATTAGTAAATTCACAGAGCAAGTCACATTCACAGAGCAAACGCTGACAGGGACAGATTGATAACTACAATTACACATTCTTACAGCAGAGACCTTGAGGATAGACTGATAATTACACAAACAAAATGACTGTGGAAGGACAGAGGTACAGATTGATGACTAGGCTGCAATATTCGCACATCACAACCTCTGAGGAATAGTTTAAATAAACTGATATATTCACAAAGCAGAAGCTGACAGGAACAGGTTGATAACTACATTGACATATTCCCAACACAGAAACTGACATGGTAGTACTGATAAAAGCACTCCTACATTTTCATAGCAGAGACTGATATGGGTAGACTGATAATTACAGACAAATTAAATGAGCATAGAGTCATAGAGATGTACAGCAAACATTCTCATAGGAAAGACTGATAGGCACTGCAGTAGTAATGACTTACACATTCTCACAACAGCGACCTTTTGGGATTGAGCGATAATTGTACGAATGTAATCACTGACAGTTACAGGCTGTTTACTACAGTCACACGTTGAGATAGCAGAAACTGACAAGGACAGATTGTGAGAGAGTAATAATCATTCACCTCCTGAAAGCTCACATGGGCAGATCAAAAACTGCATTCCCGTTTTACACAGCCACTAACGAGAGGTAAACTAACTCTTAACCAACCTGAAATTCTGAACAAAATATCATTCACCGTGTAATCAGAGAATAATAGTGATAAAACAAATAAGATGAGATTGTAACAATTAAAATTCGCACAAGTACCATGTTCAAAATAATCCTTAAATAGCAGTGACCAGTTCAGAATGAGAACAAATGACTTGTGACCAAATAAAATTCAGAGAAAATCCACATAGCAAAGTTTATAATGAAAAAAAATCCTGCTAGAAACTGAAATGCACTGAATAATATCTATTCTAATGTAGTGCAAAGTAAGATTTCAGAAACTGAAATTTTGGCTGGAGACTGCTGACATTGATTGAGGAGCTGAACAGACAGAGAGTAAAATTCATGTTGCCAGCAGAAAGCAAAAGGCACAGGTCACAGTACGTCAGTTCCCTTTAGTCGTTGAGGTAATCAAATTAGAACTGGCAATGATACACACGCTGGCAGCTATTCTGAGTAATGTATGAATACTTTGGCTGATACCCATTGGAGATTTGAAGAAGAATTGGCGAATAGATAAGTGAGGGAGTTTACAGAGTAGATGATGGTAGGATGTCCTTGATTTTCAGAGAGTGTGGAGCAAGAAACACAAGCAAAAGAGAACATTCCTTAACTCCCATTTTCCTCCAACACAATGCAATTGTCAAGTAGTTCCATAATTTCCAGGAGTAAAACACGCACCCTGTCAGATTGCAGGCATTTTCTCACTTGACAACAAATGTGATGCAATTTAAAATGGAAGAGAAAAGAAAACCATTATCTAAAGATGCAGAATGCCTTACAATTAGAATCTCACATTTTAGAGTGAGCTCGAATTTGATCCCTTCACAAAATTTTGGTTTAAGTTTCCGATAATATTGTGGATCTGTCAGGATGAGTCCCAAATTAACCAATCAGAGTGAATTTACCATGCCTATACAATAGCCAATCAGTAACCAGGCTTTCCCCCATCCCTCATTAGCATTGATGACGCCGTCAGTCTATAAAGAGCGAGCTCCGGGCCCGTTTTCCCTTATTCTTGTGTCTAACAGTGAACGGCGCTATGGCTGAGGAAAAGAAGGGTCAAGTTGCCAAGAAGGGCGCGAAGAAAGTGGTGAAGAGGGCGCCAGCAAAGGGCGGCAAGAAGAGGAGGCGGTCCAGGAAAGAAAGTTACGCCATCTACATCTACAAAGTAATGAAGCAGGTTCACCCCGACACCGGCATCTCCTCCAAGGCCATGAGCATCATGAACTCGTTCGTCGGCGATATTTTTGAGCGCATCGCGGGGGAGGCTTCCCGCCTGGCCCATTACAACAAGCGCAGCACCATCAGCTCCCGGGAGATCCAGACCGCCGTGCGGCTGCTGCTGCCCGGGGAGCTGGCCAAGCACGCCGTGTCGGAGGGTACAAAGGCGGTGACCAAGTACACCAGCTCCAAGTGAAGGACCGCATTGCTCTGAAACAAACACATCCACAACCCAAAGGCTCTTTTAAGAGCCACCCACAACTTCCCAGAGACAGCTGAATCATTGTTTTTTAAATTAATATAACTACGAGATTTGTGTATTATGAACTTTCTGTCAAGTATTGAGCGATCGATGACCCGGTCCGCGCCTTATTCTCGGATACGTTGATGTATATCTTATAGCCCCTGCCTGGGGAGAGAGATCATGTTAAACGTCACTGTCATTTTTCAGCTGATTGTATGTATCCTTGTTACTCTGTTATGCGATCAGTTCTGGAGCTACAAACCCCGGTGGGGCATGAACCCTGAGTTTCATCCCCATCAAACCAAGTGTCCCCAGCGCCCACCGGCAAGCAAAAAAAAAGTTTCCCTCTGAGTCCGATTTTACTTTATTTATTTTTAATTTCCAAATCTCCGCACGGTTATTTTCCGGATGCAGAGCTTGGAAAATGCACCGAAATAAAACTAGAACAGCTGCAGAAGTGGCAGAGGGAATGTGGAGCTTTTAGCGATCTATGATCCTGTCCAGCAAGGAGGGCAACTTGACAATATTCTCGAACGATCGTGTTCACTATTAATGCGCTTACTCGGGAGGACGTAATCTCATGTTGTACCAGTATATCGGGGTGCTGTTGAAATGTGAAGTAAATGATTAGTTGCAGAGTGCAGGGTTTGGCGCCTTTTGTTTTGGGGTCCGCTTATGTTTCACGTTTGGAAAATCCCAATTCAAGATCAGAAATGGGCAGGTTCTAGTAGGCTAGGGAATGAGGTCGAGAGTTAATGTAAAGGGCCCACTTTTCATGTAGAAGTAAATTATCTCGAGTATTCGTGCATTCTTCTGTGTTTAAACTGCCTACTTTTCGGTATATATTGGCGGGCTTTTCAAATTGTAAAAAAAGCGGTTGATGATTTGGCGCCGGTACTTTCCGCCCTCCTCCCCGTGCCCTCTCCGGATTGGGGAATGAGGCAGATATCTGATTGGGAATTGAAACAACATTAGGCGGGGCTGGACAATGGGACCAATCAGAAACGGCCGTCCCACCATTCCTCCCGAAGGTATAAGAGGCCGCAATGTGGGCGGAGTGCAGCATTCTCTGTGAAAGTGATTGTGAGTTTGTGACCATGTCCGGAAGAGGAAAGGGCGGTGGGAAAGCTCGCGCCAAGGCGAAGTCTCGTTCGTCCCGGGCTGGCCTGCAGTTCCCGGTGGGCCGTGTTCACAGGCTTTTGAGAAAGGGTAACTATGCTGAGCGTGTGGGTGCCGGAGCGCCGGTCTATCTGGCTGCGGTGCTGGAGTATCTGACGGCTGAGATCCTGGAGCTGGCCGGCAACGCGGCCCGGGACAACAAGAAGACCCGCATCATCCCCAGGCACCTGCAGCTGGCCGTGCGCAACGACGAGGAGCTCAACAAGCTGCTGGGAGGGGTGACCATCGCTCAGGGCGGGGTGCTGCCTAATATCCAGGCCGTGCTGCTGCCCAAGAAAACCGCCGCTGCTGGATCTGCTAAAAAGTGAAGAGACCATCCTTAAATCTGACAACCCAAAGGCTCTTTTAAGAGCCACTCACAGCATTTGTGAAAGGAGCTAAACACACATCTGTCGGATTGAATTACCTTCATTTAATTGGTATTGGTGTCAGTCCCTCCCTTATTCGATACTGTACTGTCACTGTGTATGATCTAAAATGAAACCTTTCCTCATGGCCGTTCACCGTTTAGCAACAGGAGCGTGAAAAGTTTATCATGGACTATTGATACAACGTTATCTTAACAGTGCTCGGAGTACATTATTTTATTGCTTGTAGATGTCTGTGGTCTCGTCTCTTTAATTATCGTCTTATTCTCGCATGAGTTCCAGTGTAGGGTCCTTTCCCTGGCCGTAGACAGGGATGATAATGGAGGCAACAGTCACTTTTCAGCTTTTTCGAGTTGGTCAAGTTGCTGTTTAATACGGGACCATTTCGGGAGCTACCCGCCCCCGTGGGGTATGACCCTGATTTTGATTTCTGTCAAACAAAAGAAGTGAGTCAACATTAGAGTGGTGCTGGAAAAGCACAGCAGGTCAGGCAGCATCCGAGGAGCAGGAAAATCGAGATTTTGGGCAAAAGCCCTTCATCAGGAAAGGTTTTTGCCCGAAACATCGATTTTCCTGCTTCTCGGATGCTGCCTGAACTGCTGTACTTTTCAAGCACCACTCTGATCTCCAGCATCTGTAATACCCACCTCTGCCAAACAGAAGTGCCCTATCTTTGAATTCCACAGATAGATTCATTTTACAGTTAAATTTCCATACACCAAGGGTGTTGTTTGACTGCACAGTGTGCTGAATTAGACTTTCTGCTGTCGTTTAGAAGCTTTCAAAATGAACTGAGATCAAACCAGGACAATTGCCTCACTACAAGGGTCAGTCAAATAGCACAGAAACAGATCCTTCTGTCCAACCAGTCCATACCCAATATAATCTCAAACTAGATGAGTCCCACTTGCCTGTTCTTGGCCCATAACCCTCCAAAATCACAACAATGATATACTTATCCAAATGTCTTATCAACATTGTGACTGTGTCCATATGCATCACCCTCTTTCGAAGTTAATTCCACACAATCTATGATTTGGAGATGCCAGTGTTGGACTGGGGTGTACAAAGTTAAAAATCACACAACACCAGGTTATAGTCCAACAGGTTTAATTGGAAGCACACTAGCTTAGTGTGCTTCCAATTAAACCTGTTGGATTATAATTTGGTGTTGTGATTTTTAACTTTCCACACAATCTATACTGTTTAAAAAAAATCTTACTTTTAAAATATTTTTCCTTTTACCTTAACAATGTGTCTCATAGTCTTACAGTCTCTTACCATAGAAAAAGATACCTACCATTCCCTTTACCTTTAGCCCCCATGATTGTCAAAACTCTATCACTCATCAAGATTTTAGGCTCTAGAGAACAGAAGTCCCAGCCTATTCTTACAATGGAATCTTCCATTCCCATCAATATCCGAGCAAATCTTTTCTGAACCTTTTCCAGCTCAGTAGCATACTTTTGATAACAGGGTGACCAGAACTTGATATGGTAATCCAGAAGAGGACTCATCAACATCCTTAACAACCTCAATACAACCTTACAACTCCTGTACTCCAAGGTCTGAGCAATGAAGGCAAGCATGCTAGATGTTTTTTTCACCACATTGTCTACATGTGAAGCAAACTTCAAAAATATGCAGCTGGCCAACTAGGTCTCTCTGTTCAGCAGCACTACCCAAGGCCCTACTTGTAATTGTATAAGTCCTACCCTTTGTTTTGTAAATATGCAATGCCTCAATAACTCCATCTGCCATTCCTCACGTCATTGACTGATTTAATCAAGATTTGTTTCTAATCTGAGATAGAATTCACTGTCCACTATCCCACCAATTTTGATGACATCTGGAAAATTACTAACCACACCTTCTGTATTCTCATCTAAATCATTTACATAAAAAACAAACAAAAGTGGACCCAGCACCGATTGGGGTGGAACATCATTGGTAACTTGCATCCAGTCTAATAAGCAACTGTTCACCTCCTCTCCATCTCCTGCTGTTATGCCAATTTTATATTCAATTGGCACACTCAACCTGAATCCCATGTAATCTAACCTTGCTATTTAGTCTACTATGCAGAAACTTGTAAAAGGCTTTACCAAACTTCAAGTCAATAATGTTTACCAATGTGCCCTCAATCTTCTCGGATACTCCCTCAACAATCTCAATCAACTTTGGGAAACATAATTTCCTTCTACAAAACAATCCTGACAATTCCTAATTATTCCTTGCCCTCTCCTACCACTCCTCACCAAACCGTACATTTGAATCCTATCTTTCGGAATTACCTCTAATAATGTACCCATCACACAAGTCAGACTCATGGGTCTATACTTCCCAGGCTTCTCCTTACATCCCTTCTTAAAGTAATGGCAAAATATTACCCAATATCCGATCATCCAGCATCTCACCATAGTTACAGATGATACAAATATTTCTGCAAGGGGCACCACAATATCCTCCTTAACTTCCCACAATGTCCTGGGATACACGAGATCAGGTGTCTGAGATTATCCAACTTTGTGTTCAAAGACCTCCAGCATTTCCTCTTCTGTAACGTGAACTCTTTTCAAAACATCAATATTCATTTTCCTGAGTTTGCCTTCTTCCCAGTAAAAAACTGATGTGAAAATTCATTTTCTGCCTCTCGCATCTTCTGAAATTCAAACAGAACTGCAGAGGTGAACTGGATCTGCTGGTAACAAAATGGCCCATGTCTGCTCCCACAAAATGGCTGACAAATGTCTACCCTTAGTACATTGTCATGAATGGCTGTGAGTAATCTATTTTGTCCAGGGCAAATGAGGGTACTTCTGAAAACTTACTAACTTTCGCACATAGGCATAAACGTTTTGGTTCCATGTATCTATGCTGGAAGTCTTTGAAAACAGACCTAAACCTAACTAACCAGAACAGAAAGCATTCTTACAAATCTTATAGCAACTAAATGTCTTTGGTATTTTTAACACACATAATTAGAACAATGGGAAATATGAGAAGAAAAACAGAATTTCATAAAGGAAGTACATGAGATACAATGAATAACAGAACTCAAACTGACTCACAGATAAAGCCAACCCGAGAGGCCTGAAGGAGTCTCGCAATTAACTTTGGAATGTGAATGAGGAGGACACATAGAAAGATGGCAAGGATGAGTGATTAAAGTGTCTGTTCAATGCCATGAGGTCATGGGAAGCTGAGGCCTGTTAAAGGAATGCCTGTCATTGATTCGGTGTTTTATAAGATTGGGATTCCGAAATATGAGGGAGGATCAAAGTGACCACGTTGTATGCGATTGTTATCAGCAAATTTATGAAAGTACTGCTTTATGTTATAAATTCAGAGTGTGTCATGATCTCTCTTTCAGGGCTGGTCTCTGGAGAGAATCCTTTGTCCCTGCTTTAACTGGGTTTTGCATGAATAAACCTCCATTTGCCTGAGTTCTGCCTGCCTCCTGAGTTTGCATTCCTTTTCAGGGGAAAAGGCTCCAACAACAACATCAACTACCTCTTTGATCTTTAAGGTATCCTACTCTCTTTCTCTCCTTCATGGTTAACTTGCTTTGAATGAACTTGTAGAATTTCTTTGAATTATGCTTAACCTTATCTGCCAAGACTATCTCATATCCCCCTCTTTGATTTCCTAATCTCCCTCTCAAGAATGCCCTTACTATTTGCATACTGTTCATGAGATGCATTTCACCCCAGTTGTCTATGTCTAATATATGATTTATTTGTACTTGCAAATAAAACATTGACTTTGCTGCTCCTCTGATGCTGTGCTTTTCCAGTTTCATTTTTATCAACTCTGACTGTGCTTACTACAAACCTTACATTTATCCATGTTATATTGCTTTTGCCCATTGACTTCTCCTCAACACAATCACAATGCATCTTCTTTCACAGCTCACCATAGGGCAGCACGTTCGCTCAGTGGTTAGCACTGGTGCCTCACAGCACCAGGGTCCGAGGTTCAATCCCATCCTTGGGCAACTGTCTGTGCTCTGGGTTCCTCCCATGTTCCAAAGATGTGCAGGTCAGGTGCATTGGACATGGTAAATTGCCCATAGTGCATTAGTCAGAGGGAAACTGATCTGGATGGGTTACTCTTCAGAGGGTCAGTGTGGACTGGTTGGGCTGAACTCCAGCTGATTTACAAGCTGAGAACATAGAACATTATGACACAGGAACAGGCATTTCGAATCCATGCTGACTTTGTTTGGACCCAATCTTTTTTTTTCGCAGACACTCTGCAAGTTTTTTTTTCTTGCAAGCTGAGTGGCCTATAATACCCAGAGTATCTCTAACTTGCTTTTCAAATAGATTGGTTACATTAGCTAACCCACAATCTGTGGAAATATTGCAATGTCTCTGGTATCTTGGAACATGACCATTTACTATTTCTGTGACCACTATGTTAAGTACTCTGGGATGTGAATGACCAGACCCTGCTGTTTCTCAGCTTCAATAATATCCATTGTCCCAACACAATTTTCCAAACAATACTGATTTGTTTCAGTTTTTCCCTCTCACTGAACTCTTTGTTCCCCAAACTTCCTGGTGCATCATCAGTGTCATCCTTTGTGATCAGAGAACAACAGTTACGTATTTGGGTGAATAGCCATTTTTGCTCCAGATTATGGATTGCCTCTTTTTGATCGTAAGTGACCCATCTTTGTGTTCACCAACCCATGTTTTCTTCCATTTCCTCATTACACATTTATCAATACTTTAACAGTTAGTTTCTTTTTCAAAACTGCAATCTTACTCCTGTCCTCATTTTCTCTTTCTTAATCAATGCCCCTTATCGCATCGTTTGCTGAATTTTAAATTGTGGCAAAAGTGAGGACTGCAGATGGTGGAGATCTGAGTCAAGATTAGAGTGGTGCTGGAAAAGCACAGCAGGTCAGGCAGCATCTGAGAAACAGGAAAATCAACGTTTTGGGCAAAAGCCCTTCATCAGGAATGAGGCTGGGAGCCTCCATGGTGGAGAGATAAATGGGAGCGAG
This sequence comes from Chiloscyllium plagiosum, assembly GCF_037043375.1. Classification (NCBI taxonomy): domain Eukaryota; kingdom Metazoa; phylum Chordata; class Chondrichthyes; order Orectolobiformes; family Hemiscylliidae; genus Chiloscyllium; species Chiloscyllium plagiosum. The sequence continues at coordinate 12,379,440 of NW_028270187.1, forward strand.
GTGGGGCTGGGGAGAAGGTAGCTAAGAGTGTAATAGGTGGACGGAGGTGGGGATGAAGGTGATAAGTCAGAGAAGAGGGTGGAGCGGATAGATGTGAAGGAAGATTGGCAGGTAGGACAGGTCATGAGGATGCTGCTGTCAGGTTGGAACTGGTGTAAGGTGGGGGGAGGGGAATGAGGAAGCATGTGAAGTCTACAAAGTTGATTTTAACCTTACTGCGAATCCTATTGTAAGGATGCCTACCTTGAAGAAGTTCTCCTCCTTTCTCCACAAAGATCTCAGTGAGTTCCTCTCACTGCAACCCCCAGGTCATCTCCTCTACCCTGAATTCTGAACTATTCCCAGGCTTTAGGTCTGTCTGTTTATTTTCTTCCCAATTTGTATGCCTGTTCTTGGCATCAAATAATATCTCACAGAACCCTAAAGTTTTGTTAAGTTTACAAATGTAATACTAAAGTTTTGTAAATTGTAAACCTTTCCAAAATCAGGGCAACCTCCATCTGAAAAGTTAAATGCAGTTGATGTAGGGAGACATCAGCTTGACAGAGGGCAAGTTTGTCTCTGAGCCACACACCATAATAACTTGGAAATATATCCCCTTTCCTTCACTGTCGCTGGATCAAGGTGCTGGAATTCCCTTTTCATGGCATTGTGGGCAAGACATGGACAAAGGCTGTTCCAGAAGGTGGATCACTCCCACCTTCTCAAAGGGGAATAAATGCTAGGCTTAGCCAGCGACGTCCACATCCCCAGAGTGAATAAGCAAAAGCATACAATACATCACAAGGTTTCTGTCTGCAGCGTACCTCACACTGACATCTGTTGTCCACTATACACTCAATGGAGGCCCAGAGACGTTATTGCACACCCCTGCTCCAGGTCTGATTTTTGCACACGCCTCCTGAACCAGAAACAGGGACTAACACTGTGATGCAAGACTCTCTCCAACAGTTACATTCTGCCTTAGTAAGAGTGTTCCACTTATTTCATTTGTGTTACTATTTTCCAGTTATGTTACTTTCTTAAAGGAATTAACATTTGTGGATGAGGGTCAGCAGGATTACATACCACAGTTAACATAAGATCGGACGTGATGTTATCAAATGGGGGAAGCACAGGGGATGGGCCGAGTGGCCGCCAGTTTCTCCGCCCCCTGATCAGATTGTGAGAGAGCCGGAGGGAGGAGTTATTAACATGACCCGGGAATGAGCTCCATTAGAGCTTCATAAAGGGACAATGTCCCAGCTTGAAACCTTCTCTGCCCTTTCCCCCACAGCCCCAATTCCTTTGGTCAAACTGGGAGAGAAGGGAATTGGGGAAATGACCAATTGGTGTTTGTTTCTGTGAAGCATTGGGAAAAGCAACGCATGCGCAATGTAGTCCCTCCGCCAATGCTGATTGATCCTGCCGAGAGGAGCGCATGCGTGAGGCCCTCCCCCAGCGCTGCCATTGAGGAGCATTTACTCAGTGAGTGCAAGAGGTTTGTTTGAAACAGACCGCAATGGAGAGATCAGCGCCCAGGGAAGCGAGGGAACAGCAGGTTCCTTCCAGCAGCTCATCGGGATGGGAGCCTGGGATACAGAGGGGGCTCCGAGACCGGGATTGATTCGGGGTGAGTTCAGGGAGAACCGGGGGCTGTTTGTAAGAGGCCGAGTGGAGCAGGAACTGGTCCCGGAACTTGGAGTGAGCGGGCTGGGGGGACGAGAGAGGCCTTTCTCGGGCTGTGTGTGGGCCTGCTGTGGGAGGCAGAACGGGAAGAAGCTGCTGTGGGACATTCTTGGGGTTTACAATCCTCTGAACTCTGTTGAGATATCATTGTTTTTTGAGATTGTGCAGTCAATATCAGAATCGCAGACCGACCATAGGAATGGGATACTCCTGTAAAAGGAGTGGGTCTTGGGAAAAAAAGATATAGCACCGTTTATTCTCTCTCCAACAGGTAGTTTATTGGGAGTTGCATATTGAACTGTGTGAGCATTCCGGTGGTGAGTAGTCCCATTCACGGAGTTGGGCAGTTGTTGCTCAGTTTCTCCATCTCACTCAATTGGTATTGAAACATATGAAAAACAAACACAATCTCCAGACAGAGGTTCAGCGCAACAATGGAATCAGATCCGTGGTTCTGGTTAAGTTGCTGGCTTATCCTAATGAATATGCAATGGGACTAGCTTCACATTGATTAACGGGTGGTGTCTCTCTCTTCCTCCAGACAAATACCTGAGAGACTAAGACACTGTGATACTTCCTCGGTTCAAAGGGAAGTGTGACCAGCTGCCTCGAGCAAACAGCAGGTATGTAGCCCATTGACATTTACACCAGTTTTGAAGATAGATAAACTGAATCCTCATCCAAAGTAGACACTCAGGAACAGCATTAAAATCTGCATTTTAATAACATTTTTTACAATGTAGATAAACAAATAGATCATTCTGTTACATAGTCTCAACAACCATCCATGAGGTAGCTACTAAGTACAGAGATGGAGGGAAACTGCTCATCAACGGTTTCTCTCTCTCCATTCTCAGTGCATGTCACCCCATTTCCAATAAGTGTCATTATTCACAGCCATCAAGTCACAGAGATGTACAGCACGGAAAAAGACCCTTCGGTCCAAATTGTCCATGCCAGTCAGATATTCCAAACTAAATTTAGTCCCATTTGCCAGCACATGGCCCATATCCCTCTAAACCCTTCCTATTCACATACCCATTCAGGTGCCTTTTAAATATTGTAATTGTACCAGCCTCCACCACTTATCCATGCCATTCATGATTTTATGAGCCTCGATAAAGGTCCCTCTCCAGGGAAAACAGCTCCAGCCTATTCAGCCTCTACCGCTAACTCAAAACCTCCAACCCAGATGAAGCACATTTACATGGAGTTTATCTGTGACTGAGAAGGACAGCATTAATCTTTTACTGAATAGTCATCACAGACAGAGATGACAATTAAATAATGTGATTTCCAAACAATGTCTGCAAAAGTATGAGTTTTTCTTACACCTAAATGACCTCCTAGTGGTCGCCCATGCGCTACTCACAACACCTCCCTTCTATAACCAACTGGCAATACAACTTCATACAGTTCTGCCCATTTCTCATCAGCCTGAATGTGTGATGGTCTCCATTTCCTCATTAAGACATCATTATTAAGATAATAATATGCAGGGATATATTCAGATTCTTTTTCTGTGTTGGCTTTTTGGTACAATTGCTTTAAATTTTCATCTTTCTTCTGTAACTTGGTTAATTTATCTCAGCTAAAGATGTCTGCTTTGTTATCTATCTCTTCCCGGTTTGTCTCAACCATCTGATCAAACAAGGTCTCTGCTAATTTCACTTCAACTTTCTTATCAGTACTCTTTGATCTCTCCTGCTTCAGCTGGTGACTTTGTCACCACACAGTCAGGAAAATTCCCAGGATATATGTCCAGCAATAATTCAGTTGCCTGAGTTTTCACTGGCTTTTCAACCACAGTAGGCAGCACTCCTACCAGTGAATCAACAATATCATTAGCAAGGACACATTGTATTCCCGGAGCTGAGAGTTTGTCCAATACTCCTACCACAACTTCTCCACTCTTCACTGGAAACTGAGTGACAGAGCAGGGAAATGGCTTTGATCATCCAGCTCACTCCAGCCCCAACTGTATCTGGCACTGAACTTTTTCTCCCCAAAGCTGACTGTTCCTGTCCAGAGGAGCGCATGCGTGAGGCCCTCCCCCAGCGCTGCCATTGAGGAGCATTTACTTAGTGAGTGTAAGAGGTTTGTTTGAAACAGCAGGCTCCTTCCAGCAGCACATCGGGATGTGAGCCTGGGATACAGAGGGGGCTCTGACACTGGGCTTGATTCGGGGTGAGTTTAGGGAGAACCGGGGGCTGTTTGTAAGAGGCCGAGCGGAGCAGGAACTGGGCCCAGAACTTGGAGTGAGCGGGCTGGGGGGAAAAGAGAGACCTTTCTCGGGCTGTGTGTGGGCCTGCTGAGGGGGGCAGAGCGGGAAGAAGCTGCTGTGGGACATTCTTGTGGTTTTTAATCCCCTAAACACTGATGGGAAGTCTTTGTTTGGCTTCTATTTCCTGCTGTTTGTTGCGAATAGACATTGAAATGTTGGGAAGTAAAGGGCAGTGATCTAAATGTGATAAAAGTGCCCGTTGTTCTTCCTTCAACAGTTAGTGTTTTTTTTGGGAGCTGAATATTGAACCGTGCAATCATTCTATTTTTGGAGCTGTGCATATGTTGGTTAGTTTTCTTTCATCTGAGTAAATTGTTTCAGAATTTTGCAAACAGGAAAAGACTGGGAGGAGCTCAGTGTTGCTTTGTAACCAGACCTTGCTCTGTTTAAAAACAGAAGTATCATTGTCATGATCTGAATGTTGCATTGATCGGTTGATGTCTTTCTACTCAGAAATGATGATATCTCTCTTTTCTTCCTCCAGGCAAATGTTTGATGGACCAAGATAATGTAATATTTCCTCAGTACAAAGCCAAGTGTGACCAGCTGCTTCTACCAACCAGCAGGTATGTTACAGTTGTCAGATTGGAGAACATCCTTTCCACAGTCACAGAATGGATTGAGTCAGATACATATTGAGCTCAATTTCCAGAAGGATGCATTCAATCCAAGAGTCAGACACTGACGAAATATTTTTTTAAAATTTCTCTTTATACTCCATGTACAACAGCTCAGTTCCACTAACTTCCATTATGCATAGCGAGTTATCATTTGCAACCTCAGAGGGTTAGACTGTATCCTCATATGAAATATACATTCAGGAATTACATTAATCCACATGTAGTAAAGGCAATTTTAAAGTTGCAATCAAGGTGAACAAACAAGTCATGCTGTTAGATTGTTACAACAAGGATATATGAAGAAGATATTGGGTGCAGATGCAGAAGGAAACTTTGATATTTTCAGTAACTGAGAAAGTCAAAATTACATTTTTGATAAATCATTGTCCTGGAAAAGACACAACAATTAAACTATGTAAATTCCAAATGAATCTCTGGGCCAAAGACTGATGTTGAGAGAGTGCTCATAGAGTGTGTACACATGCACAACCACCATCTCCATCCCACCCCAATCTGCGTGCTTGCGCGCATACACCATTCTATCTCACACAAAGCTACTGACTGATTTACAATAGTTGCAAATTGGTACACCATCCTGAAATACACATTACAACATCTAACAGTGATGAAGATCCATATACACCGCAACTAGCAGAAAATATTTCATCAAACTGATTTCTACTCTCAGATCTCAAGTCAAAGAGATTGACAGCACAGAATATGTCTGTTCAAATTATTAAGTCTGCACTGATCAAAAACTGTCTATAACAATACAGTTGATTGAAAGGGATTAGAATTGTTAACTCAATGAGTATTCCATTTCCATAGATTTATTCATGGCAGCAGAGAAGTTGTCATCCCCATCTGTGTCACAACGCCATCCTCCATTTCACCATTTTGTCGGAGTTTTTTTTCAGTCCAGGAAGAAAGTTTTTCTTATTATTCTGTGTGTCTTTCAAAATTTGTTTCAAAAAATCTATGAAGAACCCTGCATTCATCTTGACTATCTCTTCATTAAACTACAAAATAAAATCAAAGAATCCGGATATAGTTTGGTCAAGGACTCAATGGAATCAGATCATTACTATTTAAAGCAGTGCAGAAAGAAAGAGAAAGCTAAAGTTGATAGGTTTGTCAAGCTGCTCCTTTCTTTTAACCAACAAGAGTTGATTGTTCAATAAGTTGAATTTGACTGTTTAAATATTCTTCACTACCAATTGAAAATAAAAGAACTTTTGTTTCCTCCCCCCCCTCCCCCCACCAGAGAGCAACACAAGAATACTGCTAATGGTTTGCACCAGATCCTGCCCAGATTGGTAAATAAAATAGAATTGGCCAATTCTCTTTTCTGCACAAGGAGCATTGTCTTCAGTCAGCTGCGATGCAGTTGAAGTGTTCACTTAGTTGCAAATTGATTCTGTTAATACACCATTAATTCATTGGTTAAAGTATGTCACAATGCAAAAATTGATAGCATCCTGAAAACCAGACCTTGATATCTCCATTGTTCCTGGTTAGACTCTGCACTATAGGACTTAAAAAATTCTCTTGCTTTTCTCCCCTTGCTTTTCTGCTGTAATGTGTTGCATGTTCACCTGTCCATGGACTTTACGGGCTCTAGAACTAAAGAATGTAGGCTGTGGACATTATTTAACTACATGTAGGAGGCCAAAGATTAGCATATATAGAAACACATCCACTTTCGCTGATGGGAGCTGATTCCAGTGGCAATGGATACAACCTCATTCATGTCAAGTAGCAGAAGTTTAAACAATTAATTGTGCTTGCAGTTACTAAAAGTGACATGTTTCAACTTAGACGACACTGAACCACTGTGAAATACAATAACCAAGATTAAGGACCACATTGGTATCAAGTATCAGAGGTTGATCGATTGAATTCAGTTCTCACTCTTGGCCTGGTGCTGATACAAAGACACTTTATCTACACTCACATTCTGGTTGAGGGCCTGAGTAATGCAGAAACATTTCTATACATTTTAATGAATGAAACACTGATTTATAAGGAATTAAACCTTCCTCAGTGTATCAGATCATGACATGCAGAACTGGAAACATGAGGAGATAGACAGACAGAAACTGTCAGTGTGGTATAGGCCAGTACCGCTCCTTCAAAGTGATTCAGATTGGCAGCACAACAGAAAACTCACTCTCTCAGACAGTTAATGGAGAAAGGGAAAAAAGAATGAAATTTAGGCCCAGGTATTTCCAAATATGCACAGTTATAAATTGACTCACCAAACCATTGATCGCTTCAGTTAGTGTTAGATATTACATTTTACAGTGTCCAGCAGCAACTGATAAAGACTCCTACTTACACACAATGTTTTAAAAAAAAAGTCTGAAAACAATAACATTCAGATTCATGGCAAAAGTAAACATTGAACCAACATTAATCCCTCGCTTACAAAGTGTTAGTGAATATTGATCAAGTTTATCCAACACTCAGACCAAACAAATACAACTCATGCTGTAAGGAGAAAGAGATTTCCACCAGATGCTGTTGCATACAAAACCAAACTGGCACTATAGTTATTCAATGGCAGAATACTGCAGAACTAATCTCACGTTAGCATTTACCTTGAGATACTGGCAGTGAGTGGATGAAGTTCAGACGCCCAACAGTGAGTTGAAATTAGTATGGAGAACAGATGAACAACAGCCCAGTGCAGACACAATGGGCTGACTAGCTGTATCAATTCTGTGACTCTGTCATAAATCACAAAATGCAGAAGAGTTTAAGGCCCAATCACAACACCTTTAAAAACTACTATCACAGAATGAATCTCAGTCACAGAGAATTATTTTTCCTAAATTCATTCATGGGATGAGGGCATCACTGGTTAGGCCAGTATTTATTGCCCATCCCTAACTGCTCAGGGGGTAGTTATGAGTCAACCACATTACTGTGGGTCTGGAGACACAAGGATGGCAGTTTCCTTACAGGACATTAGTGAACCAGATGGGTTTTCCTGAAAATCAACCATAGGTTCCTGGTGATGATTGGACTCTCGGAATATTATTGGCTGCCAGAGATTTAAGCAACTTTCATACATAAAAGAGTTGAAAGTAGTTGGTACTGATTGAGTACTTGACTCTCTCAGTCACACAGCAGAAACTGTCAAGTGTAGATCAATTCCAAAACACTCCTACGGGCATAACAGAAACTGACAGGTGTAATTGATAGCTGCTCTCTCATATTCATTCTGCAGAAACTGAAAGGGAGAGAATGATACATAAATATACACGCGCACACACACACACAGGCAACTAAACTAACACATTCACTGAGCAAACACTGGCAGCTACAGTCTGGTTAATGCATTTGCACATTTATAAATAAGATGCTGACAGATACAGATTCATAACTCCATCCTGAGATACCCAGAGCAGAATATAACAGGGACAGATTGGTCAATCGTACACATGTGCACATGGCAGGACATTTCAGAGGAAGACTGATAACTACATTCTCATCACCAAAACTTATTGGAACAGATTATTAACACTCTCTGTTTCAAATTGCATAAATTGACATGTACAGTTTGATAATGACACTCATGTTTACAGCACAGAAACTGACAGGTAGAAATTAATAACAAAAATTGCTGGAAAATCCACAGGTTTGGCAGCTTTGGTGGCGGGAAATCAGACTTAACATTTGAGGTCTAGTGACCCCTCCTCAGAACTGATTGTGTGCATTTTCCTAGCTACCATTTGGTCTTCTCTATGCTGGGGAAACTTGAGAGTAGATTTGGGTGTCCACTGTGCAGAACACTTACATTCTGTCCAGAAAAAATGTCCCTGAGCTTCTAGTAGCGTGCCACTTCAACACACCACCCTGTACCCTGGCCAACATCTGTGTCTCAGGCTTGCTGCAGTGCTCCAGCAAAGTTCATTGCAACCTGGAAGAACAGCACCTCATTTTCTGCTTGAGAACTCACAGTCTTTTGGACTCAATATTGAATTCTACAACTTTAGAACTAGAGCTCTCCCATATCATTACCCAAAACCTCACTCACCACGCAGTGTTATCACAGGGTCTTCTATTGTACACCAAAACTCGCTAACAATCTCTATTAATAGCTATTACCATCCTCGTCTGACTGTGATCCACTAGTTTGTCTGTCCAAATGTTCTTCCCTCTCTTTGGATTCTATATCCATCCACCATTTACTCCCTTACCCTTCAACACACCCTATCTTCTGCAGAAAATCTAATATTTTCCTGGCTACCATCTCTTCACAGGAAGGTTTACTGGACTGGAAATTTTAACTCTGATTTCTGTCCTCAGACTCTGTCAAACCTGCCGAGCTTTTCCAGCAATTTGTTTTAGTTTCTGTTTTAGTTGGAATATTGCATGCAATTTTGGTCTCCTTCCTTTAGGAATGATATTGTGAATCTTGAAAGGGTTCAGAAAAGATTTACAAGGATGTTGCCAGGTTTGGAGGATTTGAGCTATCGGTAGAGGTTGAATAAGCTAGGGCTGTTTTCCCAGGAGCATCGGAGGCCGAGGGGTGACATTATAGAGGTTTATAAAATCATGAGGGGCAGGAATAGGATAAATAGACAAAGTCTTTTCCCTGGGGTGAGGGAGTCCAGAACTAGAGGGCATAGGTTTAGGGTGAGAGGGGAAAGATATAAAAGAGACCTAAGGGGCATGTTTTCATGCAGAGTGTGGTACTTGTATGGAATGGCCTGTCAGGAGGAAGTGGTGGAGGCTGGTACAATTGCAGCATTTAAAAGGCATTGAGATGGGTATATGAATAGGAAGTATTTGGCGGGATATGGGCCGGATGCTGGCAGGTGGGACTGGATTGGGTTGCGATATCTAGTTGGCATCGACAAGTTGGACTGAAGGGTCTGTTTCCGTGCTGTACATCTCTATGACAATGACTCTATGACATTCACCAAGCAGACTTCCTCAGATGGCTAAGGGAATTCAGCATGTCCATAAAGACTCTATTCTGCCATTGAATAACTATAGTGCCAGTTTGGTTTTGTATGCAACAGCATCTGGTGGAGTGTGTAAATCTCATTCTCCTTACAGCATGAGTTGTATTTGTTTGGTCTGAGTGTTGGATAAACTTGATCAATATTCACTAACACTTTGTAAGCGAGGGATTAATGTTGGTTCAATGTTTACTTTTGCCATGAATCTGAATGTTATAGATGCATCACAGAAAGCATCCTATTTGGAGGTGTCACAGCGTAGTATGGCTTCTGTTCTGCCCAAGACCACAAGAAACTACAAAGAGTTGTGATTCAGCCAAGCCCATCACTGAAAGCAGCCTTCCATCCAAAGGCTCAATTTCCACTTCCCCCTGTCTCGGGAAAGCAACGAACAACATGAAAAACCCATCCGACCCCTGTTATACGCTCCTCCACCCAGTTCTGTCAGGTGGAAAATACAGAAGTTTGAATACACCATCGAACAGATTCAAGAACAGCTTCTCCGCTATTATTCGACTTTTGAACGGACCTCTAAATTTTGATGCTAATCTCTGTCTGCACATTCTCTGCAGCTTTAACACTGTATTCCGGATTCTGTTCTAATTACCTTGATGAACTTTGAATGAGATGATCTCCCTGTAAGGTGCACAAAACAATACTTTTCAATTTATCTCAGGACATGTGATAACAATGATCAAATTAAATGAATAACTGCAGTCTTATGTTCATATAGCAGAATCTGAGGGGTACAGGCTGACAACTACAGTCACACAAACTGATAGGAAAAGATGAATAAATCCACTCAAAACACTGGAATTACAGAGCCTGACAGGGTAATATTGATAACTAAACTCTCACATTCACAAAGCAGGAGCTGATAGCAACAGATGAAAACTCAGCTCACACATTCACATAGCAGGGATAGATTGACAATTATGTAAACATATTCACCAAGCAGAAACTGACAGCTACAGATTGATAACTATATTTTTGTATTCACACAGCAGAGTCTGAAAGGTACAGATTGAGTTACACTCACTTTGACAAAGAAGAAATTGACAGGTAGCGAATGATAACTGTACTCCCACATTCACATCGCTGAAATTGACCACTACACTTTGATTAATACACCCATATTCACAGCAGAATCTGATGGGTACTGATCAATAACTGTATTCACATATTGACAGGAAATAAACTGACAGGGACAGGTTGGTATCGACTCTCTCAAATTGATGTAGTAGAAACAGATTGACAATGACACTCTGGTGTCAAATAGCAAAACCTGACAGGTACTGTTTGATAATTGCATTCACACATTGGTATAGCTAAAGCAGACAAATAGAGATCAATATCTACATTCACATAAAGAAACTGATGGGTACAATTTGATGATTGCATTTAATATTCATACAGCAGAAACTGACGGGTAGATACTGATAATGACACTCGCGTTCTGATAGCTGAAACTGACAGGTTCAGGTTGATAACTACACTCTCAGATACACAATAGAAACTGTTCAGGACAGATTGGTATGTAAACTCACATTCACAGGGAAAAAACTGACAGGTACATATTGATGACTAAACTCTCACATCCCCATCAGTGAAACACACAGGGACTGATCTTATTTATATAAAATGTATTTAACAACAGTCCCTGCAAATTTATTCTGTGTGGATATATGAGTTTAGTTCTCAATCTATACCTGTCAGTTTATGCTATGTGAATGTGTGAGTGTATTTATTAATCTGTCTCTGTCAGTCTCTGCAATGCCAAAATGTAAATATTTTACCAGAGTGCAACAGGGACAGATTGATAAAACATTCACTCACACATTTGCACAGCTTATATTAACAGGGACAGTTTGACAGCTGTACTCCCACATTCACCTCGCAGGAACTGACAGGTATGGATTGATAAGGAAACTCTCAGATCCAGAAACGCACTTGTATTGGGTAGCCCTATTGTGGAGCTGTTGAGGTGTTGGTTAGTATCTGGTTCTCAGTGAATTGGTATAGATATTTTTATTACAATCACCAGACAAAGAGCAGCTCAGGCCAAGAATAGAATCAGACCTGTAGTTCTGTTGGACTTGCCGGTTTGAAAGAAAAACAGCCTAATGATTATTAAATGAATGTTACATTCAAAGGTTTGATACTGTCAAACTTAATGTTGATTTACAGGAGATGTCTCTTCTGTCTTCCTCCAGACAAATACTTGAAGGACCAAGACACATTCCCTCGGGGCGAAGCCAAGTGTGATCAGTTCCTTCTAACAAACAGCAGGTATGTTACCGTTGTCAGACTAAAGAACGTCCTTTCCACAGTCACAGAGCAGTTTGAATTAGACTCACATTGAGCTCAATTTCCAGAAGGAACGTTTCAAAGAAAGAGTCAAATACCACCAAGGAATTACAATTTTTTATCTCTCTCTATTCTCCATGCACATCTCCCCATTTCCAATAAATGTTATTATTCACAGTCATATAGTGATAGGTTTATACAGCACTGAAACAGACACTTCAGCTGCACTCATCCATGCCAACCAGATATCCTGAAGTAATCCAGTCTCATTTGCCAGCAAATGGTCCATATCCCTCTACACCCTTCCTGTTCTTGTATCCTTTTCAATGGTGTAATTGTACCAGTCTCCACCAATTTCTCTGGCAGCTCATTCTATACACACACTACGTCACATAGAAAAAATTGCCCTCCAGATCCCTTTTAAATCTTCCCCTCTAACCTTAAGCCTATGTCCTCTTGCTCTGGACTCCCATACCCCAGGGAATAAATGTTGTTCATTTATCCTATCCATAGCTCTCATGATTTTATAAACCTCTATTAGGTTCCCCCTCTGAAAACAGCCTTAAGCGTATTCAACCTCTCCCGATACCTCAAATACTCCAACCCTGGCAACATCCTTATATTTCTTTTCTGAACCCCTTCAAGTTTCACAATATCTTTCCTATAGGTAGGAGACCAGAATTGCATGCAATATTCCAACAGTGGCCTAACCAATGTCCTGTACAGCTGCAACATGATTTCTCAACTCCTATAATCAATTCACTGACCAATAAAGGAAAGCATACCAAACGCCGCCTTCACTATCCTATCCACCTGCAACTCCACTTTCAAGGAGTTATGAACCTGCACTCCAAGGTCTCTTTGTTCAGCAACACTCCCTAGGATCTTATCATTAAGTGTATAAGTCTTGCTAAGATTTGCTTTCCTAAAATGCAGTAACTCACGTTTATCTAAATTAAACTCCATCTGCCACTTTTCAGCCCACTGGCCCATCTGATCAAGATCCTGTTGTAATTTGAGGTAATCTTCTTCGCTGTCCATTACACCTCCTATTTTGGTGTCATGTGCATACTTACTAACTATACCTCTTGTCAGGTGGGTCAGTGGGCTGAGGAGTGGCAGTTGTAGTTTAGTTTACATACATTTTGAGAAGGCAAACCAAGACACGAATTCCACGCTTAATGGTAGGGCACTGGGGAGTGTTGCTGAACGAAGAAACCTCAGTGTGCCGGTGAAGATTTCCTTGAATATACTTCAACAGGTTTATTTGGAAGCACTAGCTTTCAAAACATTATTCCTTCTTCAACCACCTGATGAAGGTACAGTGCTTCAAAAGCTAGTGTTTCCAAATAAACCTGTTGGACGAAGACCTGGTGTTGTGTCATTTTTCACTTTGTCCACCCGAGTTCAACACTGGCACCTCCAAGTCCATGAAAGTAGTTGCACATCGGCAGGATGGTGAAAAAGACATTTGACATGCTTGCCTTTATTGTTCAGAATACTGAGTGTAGGAGTTGGGAGGTCATCTGGTGGCTGTGCTGGACATTGGTGAATCCAAGTTTTGGGAGATTGTGTACAATTTTCACCAACCTGCTACAGGAAGGATGTTGTTAAATTTGAGGTGGTACAGTAAAGATTTACAAGGACGTTATAGAGATATAGAGTTGTACAGCATAGATACAGACCCTTTGGCCCACCATGTCCATGATGTTCAACAAGCACCAAACTGCATTCGTCCCATTTACCTGCACTTGGCCCACAGCTGACTCTACCCTGGATTTTTAAAGGCACGTCCAGATGCTGCTTAAATGCTGTACAAATACCCAACCACCCTCTCAGGCAGAACGTTCCAAATTTTACCCATCCTCTGGGTCAAAATATTTTTTTCACATTTCCTCTAAGCTGTTTTCTCCTCAACTTCAACTTGTGCCCTCTGGACTTAGACACATCGGCCACGGAGAGAAAGATTCTCTCAACCTACTCTGCCTACATTTCTGGTAATCTGGTATTCTTCAGTCAGATCCTCCCTCAGCCTCCTCTGCTCCAAGGAAACAAAACTCAGCCTGTCCAGTCTTGCCTCATAACGGAGACTTTCCAACCCACTGCACCCTCTCCAGTATAATCACATCCTTCTGATAGGGTGGCAGCCTGACCTGCACATAATATTCAATCTGTGGCCTAATCAATGTTCTATAAAGTTGCCGTAAGAGTGCCTTGCTTTTCAATTGTATAGCTCAGGTAATAAAGACCAGCATTGTGTATGCCTTCTTCAGCAGCCTGTCTGCCTGTGCTGTTTCCTTCTGGGATCTATAGACTTGTATACCAAGGTCCCTTTGTTCCTCAGTACTCCCTCGGGACTTACCCTTCATTTTGTAATTCTTTCCCTTGTTAGACCTCCTAACATGCATTATCTCACACTTATCACAAATATCAGAGCCATTGTTCTGCCGTGGTACTCATACTGTAGTCTGAGACCATCCCCCTCACTGTCAGCAGTGCTGCCAATTTTCATGTCGAAGAAGAAAGAACAGTACAGCACAGTCACATGCCCTTTGTCCTCCAAGCCTGCACCAACACATTTTGCACTTCCACACTAAAATCTCATCCAGAAACATAGTAATTGTACCTTCTACATTCACATCCAAGTCGTTAATGTACATAACAGCAAGTGTCCCAGCACTGATCCCTGTGGGACACCGCTGGTCACAGGCTTCCAATCACAAATACAACCCATCACAATCACACTTTGTATCCTGTCTGCAACTAATTTCATTGATTAGGTGTCTCCAAGGACAGGGTATACAAAGTAAGAGGGAGGAACATATTAATCACATTGTATGTGATTGTTCACAGAAAGTGTACAAAAGATACTTTTTTTATTGTAAAATCAGAGTGTGCCATGGATCTCTCCTCCCAGGCACTTTTCCCATCAGTATATTTCGTTGCCAGGACAAGAGGATTTGAGTTATGGGAAAAGGCCAAATAGGCTGTTGTTTTTTTCCCCCTGGACTGTCTGAGGCTGAGGTATGACCTTATTGAGGTTAGTAAAATCATGAGTGACATTGAGAGGGTGAATACGCAAGGTCTTTTTTCTAATGTTGGGGAGACCAAAAATAGAGGGCATAGGTTTAAGGTGAGAGGGAAAAGATTTAAAAAGCACTTGTGGGGTTACTTTATCATTGCAGAGGTTAGTGCTTGTAGGGAATGAGCTACCAGAGGAAGTGGAGGTGGTGGGTACAATTACAACCTTATGTAGGCACCTGGATCAGTACATGAATAGGAAGAGTTTAGAGGGAGACAGACCAAATGCTGGCAAATGGGACTTGGTCAGATTAGGATCTTTGGTCAGCACTAACAGCATGGACCAAAGGACCTGTTTCTGTGCTGTTCAACTGTATGACACTCTGGCTGGGAGACAGGTACAGCGGGCTGGGAGACGGTACATCGGGCTGGGAGAGAGGTACACCGGGCTGGGAGTCAGGTACACCGGCTGGGAGACAGATATACCAGGTTGGGAGACAGGTACACCAGGCTGGTAGATATCACTACTCCCAGTTAGATTCCGCACTATGAGAATTGCAAAAGTCCATTGCTTTTCCCACCTTGACTTTTACGATCAGCACAGACTTGTTTCTGTGGCAATGTGTTACAGTTTTACTTGTTTGTGAATCCTACAGATACAAACAATTACAGAAAATAAGATCTTTCCCATTCACTTCAGGAAACGTGAACTGAGAACTCTCTCCTGTCCCACTCGACTAACTGGCTGTCCACTTTACAGCAAACATTTAAACTGTTCAGTAACACAATGCAGGAAGACTGAAGCAGGGTCAAGTGAGTATGGGCATCCTCCCTGTGTCATAACTGTTTCTTTCAAAACTCTTTTTTTATATATAAAACCTGTGTAAACACACAATGGAGAACAGCCTGAGTAGTCAACATTAAATTTTAGTTTCTAAGTTCTTTACGAGACAATGTGGCTCTACTCTGTGGCGGCCTGTCACATCTGAGCAGAGTTTTGAAGGACCAGTCCCATTGAATAGCACAGACTGACAGGTAGATAGTAATTCCCAAGTACACAAGCCGTACAAGTGAATGGAAGGGCAGAGCAAACAGTTGCTGACTGTGCCAGTTATTGTCCTTATTCATGTAATGAAGGGTGTGAAGGAAACTGATTTCTGGACTCAACAAAGAATGATATAGTACCAATACACATTGGGTATAGAATAACTTGCAAAGCCATTCCTGATGAAGGGCTTTTGCCTGAAATGTCGATTTCGCTGCACTTTGGTTGCTGCGTGAACTGCTGTGCTCTTCCAGCACCACTGATCCAGAAGCACATAAATACTGTCAGGTTAGTTGGTCCACCGGCAAAAATAGAAAAATCATGCCCACAAGGATCACATGGTTGGGAGAGCTAGCATTTCATTAATGAAGTTAAATAGGACAGAGTAAGAGTGAAATATGTCAATCCCAGTGTACAAATGAACTTCCAATTGAATTTAAATGCATGGCATCATATTGGTCAAAAAGTAAACTCCACTTGTTTATTCAGAAATACTGAACCCCCTATTGCATGTTCACAATATATTCCAGTTAAATGTGGAAAGAAGTAAATAAACATTTAGGTTAATTATTCCTCCAATTATCTTACCATGGTTTAAACTTGCTGTCTGACTCTATGACTGTATGTAATTCATGTATCAATTCTGTTTGTCCAAACTGGAGTAATTAGATAGCAGGCCAAGTGTCAGATTGAAACAGATATTGCAATTTAATTCATTTCCACAAAGTGAAAACAGAACACATCTCTTACAAAATGACTGAATAAATACTTTGTTCGTTTTCAAGTGGTCCAAAGGGAAATTAAATATTGACATGAAAAGGTACACATTCAGACAGATTCCCAGAGGTTATTGGACACAGAATGAAAAAGCTCTTATAAAGTGTTCTTGTTATAAACATGTGAACAATAAATTCAAAATGCACATTCAGAATATAACTTACAATCATAAACCATACCATAGAATAAAAGTTGTGGAAATTGTCTAAACTGCTCTAGACTGTCAGAGACTGACAATGGTACTAAAAAGTCTCACTTTCATTTACAGAATTTCTCCAGTGCAGATATGTCATTTGGCCCATCCCTCTACAACAACTCTCCAAAGCGGATCCCACCCAGATGTAGACCCCACCCAATCCTCATAACTCCACGTTTACCATAGTTAACTCACTGACACTGCACATCCTTGAAGACTATAGGACGATTGACCATGGCTAATCCAGCAAACCTGCACATGTTTGGACCATGCAGAAAAACAAGAGCACCCAGAGGAAATCCATGGAGACACGGGCAGAACGTGCAAACTACACAGAGATAATGAAGCATGGTTGGAATTAAATCTGTTTCCCTGGTGCCACTGTGCCAACATGCCATCCTGATATGGATGGCAATCGATGAAATCTTATTCATGTTGAGCAACAGAGATTTGAAGTAAATAGAACTCCTGCAGTTTTGGCAAGTGTCATGTTAAATAGAGACAAGTGTGTCAGTACACTCACTTATTCACAGAATACAAACTGACAGGTACAGATACTTTCAGGTACAGATGCACTCATCCATTCATATGGTTGAAGCTGTCAGGGATAGACTGATGATTGCACAAACACATTCACATTGCAGAAACAGACTGGTACATTTTGATAATATACTCACATAATCCCAGAGGAAAATCTGACAGGTATATATTGATAACTACATTTTTACATTCACCGAGAACCGAATGAGGCAGATTGATAACTAACATCACATTGACATAGCAAAAGCTGACAGGTAGAGACTGATAATGACACTCATATTCACATAGCAGAATCTGACATGGGTAGATAGATTATTGGACCGTCATCTTCACATCACAGAAACTGACAGGGAGAGATAGATAACTAGACAGTCATATTCAAGTTGGAGAAACTGATGGACAGATCAATAACTACACTTCCATATTCACAGATCAGAAACTGACAGGTACAGATGGATAGGTGAAAGTGATGCTGGAGATTAGAGTCAGGAGTGTGGTGCTGGAAAAGCACAGCAGGTCAGGAAGCATCCAAGGAGCAGAAGAATTGAGGTTTGGGCTAAAAGCCCTTCATCAGTACAGATGGATAACTAAACCATACAGTGACATAGCAGAAACTGACAGGGAAAGAATGACAACCACACCCATGCATTCATGCCCCAGAAAGCAAAAGGTACACTTCAATATAGACCCCCACATGTACACTTGGCAGAAGATGGCAGGTAGATATTGATAACAATGTTCAAATTTTAACAATGCTGAAACTGACATGGACAGATTGATAATTAAACAAGCACATTCACAGAGCAAAAACTGTCATATTCACATAGCAGAAACCAGTAGGCATGGGGTGATAACTTCACTCAAGTATGCATATACGAGAATCTTATTGGGAGAGAGTAATACCTCTACTCATATATTCAGTGAGTGGAAACCAACAAGTACAGGCAGATAACTTCACTCAAGTATGCACATTGCAGAAACTGACGGAGAGAGTGACAATTGTACTCACATATTCACGTGTCAGAATCTGCAAGTTGCAGATTGATATATAGGCTCTCATTGTAAGTATAAAATGGTTGAGCATATTCTTACTGGAGATCCCACCCCTGCTATTGGGGCAGCACAGTGGCTCAGTGGTTAGCACTGCCTCACGCACCAGAGTCCCTGGTTTGATTCCAGCCTTGGGTGACTGTCTGTGTGCAGAAGTTGATATTCATAGGGTATGGGAGTGGAGCGTAGTGAGTCTTACCTGAGTCTGTCCAAAGTGGTATCTGGTACATTCAAACTTGTAGGTACTACATGAAACACATTCTTATGTCAATGGATGACACCTACAGAGTAAAACAAATTACACTTCAGAAGATTTGAGTTACAGTCCAGTAACATACTGACATGTAAAGATTGTGAAATAGGATTTACAAAAATGCTTTTCATCCCAGAAACAGACAGCGCAGATTGGTGTTGAGAGAGTGGTGCTGGAAAAGCACAGCAGGTCAGACAGCATCCGAGGAGCAGGAGAATCAATGTATCGGGCATAAGAGCCCATCATCTCGACTTTTCAGGCATAAGCCCTCTGATCCTCAGCATCTGCAGAACTCACCTTTCCTCAGGGCACAGATTGCAGGAATATTTCTAAGTGGCTGGCAAATAGTGTAACGTTTTACTGCTTAGATCAGTGCTTGATGGATACAGAATAGTGTATTGAAGTAACACTAATTGACTATTACACAAAGGAACAAAGTCTGAATGAACAGTTGTTGAGTTAATGCCAAATGTGTAAATAAGGACAAGACAGATACAAAGTTAAAATGACACATATATAGCATTGTCACAGTTGCTTGTTAACAGGCATTCGCATAACACTGAGAAATGCTATAAATCCCTATATGAAGCTGCACGGTACCTAAGCAGTTATTGATAGGTCTCTGGGCCCACAGTTATCAATCAAGTTCTCAGAAATATATTAATCCCACACTCAAGACGTGATTCAACTCTTGACTCAAGAAAAGTATGACATAGAAATTTCTTCTTTCCATTTCTCTTTAACTCGGTCCAATTGAGAATGAGTTGCCTCAACTCCAAGCGTAGAAAACACTCACGGTCAGGTTCCAGCGGATTGTGTAACTTGATGACGAATGTAACCACAATTTCAAATGGATGAGTTTTTTTTTCACACAGTGATAAATTCTGTGTTAATTCAGAGGAATTGACAGACAGAGCAGGGCAATGTCTTTGATCATCCAGCTCCGCCTCCAGCTCACTCCAGCCCCAACTGTATCTGGGACTGAACATTTTCTCCCCAAAGCTGACAGTTCCTGAGTAGAGGAGCGCATGCGTGAGGCCCTCCCCCAGCGCTGCCATTGAGGAGCATTTACTCAGTGAGTGCCAGAGGTTTGTTTGAAACAGACCGCAATGGAGAGATCAGCACCCAGGGAAGTGAGGGAACAGCAGGCTCCTTCCAGCAATACATCGGGATGGGAGCCTGGGACACAGGGGGCTCCGAGACCGGGATTGATTCGGGGTGAGTTCAGAGAATTCAGAATTTCCCCCTGTTTGTTGAGATTGTGCAGTCAATATCGGAATCGCAGACCGACTGTAGGAATGGGATACTCCTGTAAAAGTGTGTCTTGGGAAAAAAAGATATAGCGCCGTTTTTTTCTCTCTCCAACAGGTAGTGTATTGGGAGTTGCATATTGAACTGTGTGAGCATTCCAGTGGTGAGTAGTCCCATTCACGGAGCTGTGCAGTTGTTGCTCAGTTTCTCCATCTCACTCAATTGGTATTGAAACACATGAAAAACAAACACAATCTCCAGACAAAAGTAGCTCATGCAGCAATGGAATCCGATCCGTGGTTCTGTTTAAGTTGCTGGCTTATCCTAACGAATATGCAATGAATGTGACATTGATCAATATTGCCAGACTCGCCTCATGTTGGTTAACAGGGGGTGTCTCTCTATCTTCCTCCAGACAAATACCTGAGGGACTAAGACACTGTGATACTTCCTCAGTTCAAAGGGAAGTGTGACCAGCTGCCTCGAGCAAACAGCAGGTATGTAGCCCATTGACATTTACACCAGTTTTGAAGATAGATAAACTGAATCCTTATCCCAAATAGACACTCAGGAATAAGATTAAAATCTGAATTTAATAAGAACATTTTCTACAATGTAGATAAACAAATAGATCATACTGTTACATAATTTCAACAACCATCCGTGAGGTAGCTGCTAAATACAGAGATAGAGGGAAACTGTGCTCATCAACAGTTTCTCTCTCTCTTTTCTCAGTGCACATCACCCCATTTCCAATGAGTGTTATTATTCACAACCATCGAGTCATAGAGATGTACAGCACAGAAACAGACCCTTCGGTCCAATTCGTCCATGCCGATCAGATATCCCAAACTAATCAAGTCCCATTTGCCAGCAGATGGCCCATATCCCTCTAAACCCTACCTATTCACATACCCATTCAGGTGCCTTTTAAATATTGTAATTGTGCCAGCCTCCACCACTTATCCATGCTGCTCATGATTTTAAGAACCTCGATAAAGGGTTGTGAAGAAGGCACGTGGAATGCTCTCCTTCATGGGCAGAGGGATGGAATTCAAAAGTAGGGATATAACAATGAAACCGTATAAGGCACTGGTGAGGTTACAACTGGAGTATTGTGTGCAGTCGGGTCACCACATCACAGGAAGGACATCATTGCTGTGGAGAGAGTGCAGAGGAGATTTACTGGAATGTTGCCAGTGCTGGTGAATTGTAGCTATCGGGAGAGATTGGAGAGGTTGGGGTTATATTCTTTGGAACAGAGGTGCCATGATTAAGGAATATTAAATAGTGAATAGACTGGATTACATTACAGTGTGGAAACAGGCCCTTCGGCCTAACAAGTCCACACCGACCCGCCGAAGCGCAACCCACCCCTACCCCTACATTTACCCCTTACCTAACACTACGGGCAATTTCGCATGGCCAATTCACCTGACCTGCACATCTTTGAACTGTGGGAGGAAACCGGAGCACCCGGAGGAAACCCACGCCAACACGGGGAGAACGTGCAAACTCCACACAGTCAGCTCAATACTAAACAGTGAGCTACGAATGAAGGAGCAGAACTCCGAAAGCTCGTGCTTCCAAATATGCCTGTTAAATTATACCCTGGTGTTGTGTGATTTTTCACAAAATAGTCAGAGGGAGAGATTAGAGTACACAGGAGGAACCTGTTTCCTTTGGCAGAGAGTTCAAACACCAGGCATCATTGATTCAAACGAAGTGGTGTCGGATTACATGATATGTGAGGAAAATGTTTTTTATGCATAGAGTCGTGGGTATCTGGAATTCATTGCCTGATTTGGTGGTGTAGGCAGAGACCCTAAACTCTTTTAAACAAAAATCCCTGGAACTGCACCTCAAGTTCCGTTAACTGCAAGGCTATGGGCTACGGCGAGAAGATGGGATGAGAAAGGGCCTCTGGGGGTCTTTGGATTGGCATGGACAAGATGGGCTGAATAGCTCCCTCTGTGCTGTATTATTTTTATGATTCAGTAGGTATCAATTGGACCTTGCCAGACTTTGCAGAATGAATATGTAAATATATTGACCATATAATGAATGTTACAGTTTGATAACTACACTCACACATTCACCAAGCAGGAACTGACAGGTATAGATCAATAACCAAACTCACATATCCAAATACCCACTTGTATCTGGTAAGCCCCATTTATGGAGCTGTTTGGGTGTTGTTTCATTTCTGGAACTCATTCCTTTGGGCTTAGAATTTTAAGAAAAATTGGACAAGGAACAGCTCAGGGTAGGAGTGGAATCAGACCCGTGGTTCTGTTTAAATTGCTGGCTTTAAATTAAAAAAAACCTGAATGATGAGGAACTGAATGTTACATTGATGTTGCCAATCACAATTGATGTTGATGTACAGGAGGTATCCCTTCTGTCTTCCTCCAGGCAAGTACTCAAAGGACAAAGACAATGTAATATTCCCTCGGTACAGAGCCAAGTGTGACCAGCTGCTTTGAACAACCAGCAGGTATGTTACCACTATCAGAGTGAAGAACATCCTTTCCACAGTCACAGAGTGGATGGAGTCAGGATCACATTGAGCTCCATTCCCAGAGAGATGTGTTCAAAACAAGAGTCAAACACCACCGAGGAAATGGAAGTTTATATTTTTAAATCTATATTCTAAATGCATCCTACCCAGTTTCAATCAACTTGAATGAATTCTCATCCAAAATATACACTGCATTAAAATCTGAACATCGAACAGTACAGGACAAGAACGGGTCCTTCAGCCCACCATGTTGTGCCGAACATGCCGCCAAAATGCAATTAATCTCTCCTGCCTGGCCTTGGTCCATAACCCTCCATTTTTTACATATTCATTTGCTTATCTAAAAGTCCTTTCTATACTCTTATTGTAACTTCCTCCATCTCCACCCCTGGCAGTGTGTTTCACTGCTACCACTCTCTTTGTTTAAAAATAAAACTGCCCCTTATATCTCAGAGTCATAGAGATATACAGCATGGAAACAGACCCTTTGCTCCAACCAGTCCATGCCGACCAGCTATCCCAATCCAATCTAGTCCCACCTGCCAGCACCGGCCCATATCCCTCCAAACCCTTCCTAATCATATACCAATCCAAACACCTCTTAAATATTCCAATTGTACTAGCCTCCACCACTTCATCTGGCAGCTCATTCCATACCCGTACCACCCTCTGTGTGAAAAAGGTGTCCCTTAGGTCTCTTTTAAATCTTTCCCTCTTAAGTATACTCATACTTCCTTTATACTCTAAGGATTCCTACTGTTTTTATACTCCCGAACGATTCACTTGATCTATCCTGTCTATACCTGACATATGGTTCCTTCTTTTTCTTAACCATACACTCAATTTCTTTCGTCATCCAGCATTCCCTATGCCTACCAGCTTTTCCTTTTATCCTGACAGGAATGTACTCTCTCTGGATTCTTGTTATCTCAGTTCTGAAGGCTTCCCATTTTCCAGCCGGCCCTTTAGCTGCGAACATCTGCCTCCAATCAGCTTTCGAAAGTTCTTACCCAATACCGTCAAAATTGGTCTTTCTCCAATTTAGAACTTCAACTTTTAGATCTCGTCTATCCTTTTCCATCACTATTTTAAATTGAATAGAATTATGGTCGCTGGCCCAAAGTGCTCCTCCACTGACACCTCAGTCAGCTGCCCTGCCTTATTTCCCAAGAGTAGGTCAAGTTTTGCACCTTCTCTAGTAGGTACATTCACATACTGAATCAGAAAATTGTCTTGTAAGCACTCAACAACTTGCTCTCCATCTAAACCCTTAACACTATGGCAGTCCCAGTCGATGTTTGAAAAGTTAAAATCCCCTACCATAACCACCCTATTATTCTTACAGATAGCTGAGATCTCCTTACATGTTTGTTTCTCAATTTCCCTCTGACTATTCGGGGGTCTATAATACAATCACAATAAGGTGATTATCTCTTTCTTATTTCTCAGTTCCACCCAAATAACTTCCCTGGATGTTTTTTCAGGAATATCCTCCCTCAGCACCGCTGTAATGCTATCCCTTATCATAAATGCCACTACCCCTCCTCTCTTGCCGATCTTTCTATCCTTCCTGTAGCATTTGTATCCTGGAACATTAAGCTGCCAGTCCTGCCCATCCCTGAGCCATGTTTCAGTAATTGCTATGATATCCCAGTCCCATGTTCCTAACCATGCTCTAATTTCATCTGCTTTCCCTGTTAGGCCCCTTGCTTTGAAGTAAATGCAGTTTAATTTATTAGTCCTAATTTGTCCCTGCTTGCCCTAAGTGTTTGACTCGCTTCTGTTCTCAACTGTACCAGTCTCAGACTTATCTCTTTCCTCACTACTTCCATGGTTCCACCCCCCATTTTCTCCCCCACAGTTAACCACAGTTAACCCACTGACACTGCACATCCTTGAAGACTACAGGACAATTTACAATGGCTAATCCTGCAACCCTGCACATCTTTGGACCATGCAAAGAAACTAGAGGACTCAGAGGAAATTCATGGAAACACGGGCGGAATGTGCAAACTGCACACAGATAATGAACCAAGGCTGGAATTGAATCTGTGTCCCTAGCACCACTGTGTCACCATGCCGCCCTGACATGGATGGCAATAGATAAAATCTTATTCATGTTGAGCAACAGAGAGTTGAAGTAAATAGAGCTCCTGCAGTTTCTGCAAGTGTCATGTTTAACAGAGACAAATGTGTAAGTACACTCACTTATTCACAGAACACAAACTGACAGGTACAGATACTTTCAGGTACAAATGCACTCATCCATACATATAGTTGAAGCTGTCAGGAATAGACTGATGGTTGCAGAAACTGTCAGGTACAGATTGAAATCTGCACTCAAACATTCACATTGCAGAAACCGACAGGTACATTTTGATAACACACCCACATTCCCAGAGCAGAATCTCACAGGTATATATTGATAACTACATTTTTACATTCACCTAGAACCTAATGAGGCAGATTGATAACTAAAATCACATTGACATAGCAAAAGCTGACAGGTAGGGACTGGTAATGACATTCTCATATTCACATAGCAGAATCTGACAGGGGCAGATAGATAATTGGACTGTCATCTTCACATCACAGAAACTGACAGGGAGAGATAGATAACTAGACAGTCATATTCAAATTACAGAAACTGATGGACAGATCAATAACTACACTTCCATATTCACAGATCAGAAACTGACAGGTACAAATGGATAGGCAAAGGTGAGGACTGCAGATACTGGAGATTAGAGTCGGGAGTGTGGTGCTGGAAAAGCACAGCAGGTGAGGAAGCATCCAAGGAGCAGGAGAATCGACGTTTTCTTTAAAAGCCCTTCATCAGTACAGATGGATAACTACACCAATACATTCACATCGAAGAAACTGACAGGAAAAGAATGATAACTAAACTCATGCATTCCTGTCGCTGAAAGCAACAGGTACATTTCAATATGGACCCCCACATGTTCACTTCGCAGAAGATGGCAGGTTGACATTGATAACTACGTTCACATTTTAACAATGCAGAAACTGACAGAGACGATTGATTAAACTATCCCATTTACAGACTAGAAACTGTCATATTCACACAGTAGAAACCAACAGGTATAGGGTGAAAACTTCACTCAAGTATGCACATAGCAGAATCTTACTGGGTGAGGGTGATACCTGTACTCACATATTCAAATAGCTACAGATTGATACATAGGCTCTTATTGTACGTATAAAATGGTTGGGTATATTCTCATTGGAGTTTTGAAGAACAATGTATCACCTTTAGAGCAAAAATAAAAGATCTGAAGGGAGTTGACAGAGTTGATGCTGGGAGTATGTCACTGCTCATGAGAGAATCCCGAGTAAGGGACACAGTTTTGAACAGGAAGCCTTCTGTCTAAGAAAGCAATGCAGAACATTGTCCCCTTATTCTGTTCCACAGAAAGCAGTTAGCGTTGAGTTATCAGCTTAATTTATGCTAATGTAGCCATATATCTTTTTTTGATACATAAGGGAGTCTTTGGTTATGGGCACTATAACAGCGTGGACACAGCCTTAGAATTAGAGGGGGTCAATTCAGAACAGAAATGCGGAGACATTTCTTCAGCCAGAGAGTGGTGGGCCTGTGGAATTCATTGCCACAGAGTGCAGTGGAGGCCGGGACGCTAAATGTCTTCAAGGCAGAGATTGATAGGTTCTTGATGTCATAAGGAATTAAGGGCTACGGGGAGAATGCTGGTAAGTGGAGTTGAAATGCCCATCAGCCATGATTGAATGGTGGAGTGGACTCGATGGGCCGAATGGCCTTACTTCCACTCCTATGTCTTATGGTCTTACCAGGGTTTGATGGTTACAGAATAAAACCGGTCTTGAAATAACATTGACTATTAGATGGAGGACCAAAGCCTCAGTGGACAGATGTTGAGTTAATGCAAAATGTGTAAATTAGGACATGACAGATATAAAGTTAAAGTGACGCATATATATATAGCATGCTAACAGTTGCTGGTGAACAGGCATTCGCGTAAGACTGAGAAATGTTGTAAATCCTTGCATGAAACTGCAAAACGCCTAATTGAAAAGTGCAGCAATGTGGTTCAGTTACACTGCACGTACTTTCAAAGCACATAGTTATCGATACGTGTCTGGGCCCACAGTTATCAGTCAAGGTCTCAGAAATATATTCATCCCACAGTCAAGACGTGACTCAACTCGTGATTCAAGAAAACCTTTTTCTTATCATTTCTCTTCAACTTCGTGCAATTGAGAACGAGTTGCATCAACCCCAAGTGTAGAAAACATTCACAGTCAGGTTCCAGTAGTTTGTGTAACTTGAAACAATTGTAATCGCAGTTTCGAATGGATGAGAGCTTTTTTTTCTACATAGTGACAAGTTCTGTGTTAATTCCAGCCTATACAGAGGAACAGAAACAGACATGCGGAGCGAGAAACACATCATCACAACAACGAGCAAAAGGAAACCGAGCGAATACCACAGTCACTTTCTGAATCACAGACACAAAACAAATCTCCCTCAGTCAGACTGACGGGAACAGAATCACTATCCACTTCATATTTCGTTGCGGATCTCACACTAACCAGAGAGACTCAATGTTTGGGAATGACTGTGTAAACTACCCAATCAGGAGCCAGGCTTTTCCCCCATCCCTCATTAGCATTGCTGACGCGTCAATCAAAAAAAAAGAGGGAACTTTGAGCCCGCTTTCCCTTATTCGGTTTCTGAAAGTGAGCGGGACGATGGCTAATGTGGGCGGCACGGTGGCAGAGTGGTTAGCACTGCTGCCTCACAGCGCCAGAGACCCGGGTTCAATTCCTGCCTCAGGCGACTGACTGTGTGGAGTTTGCACATTCTCCCCGTGTCTGCGTGGGTTTCCTCCGGGTGCTCCGGTTTCCTCCCACAGTCCAAAAATGTGCAGGTCAGGTGAATTGGCCATGCTAATGTGGGCGGCACGGTGGCAGAGTGGTTGTATTGTATGGTGGATGTGCAGGTAAAACTTTGATGGATGTTTCCATCCATCGTGACTACCTGGTCAGGTCCATGCACCCCTACAAATCACCTTCCCCTGCCACCACAGGAATTGCAAAACCTGTGCCTCACACCACCTCCCTCACCTCCATCCAAGGCCAGAAAGGAGCCTTCCACATCCATCAAAGCCTGTACATTAACCAATATTATTTATTGTATCCGTTGCTCCCGAGATGGTCTCCTCTACATTGGGGAGACTGGACGCCTCTTAGCAGAGCGCTTTAGGGAACATCTCTGGGACACCCGCACCAATCAACCACACCGCCCTGTGGCCCAACATTTCAATTCCCCCTCCCACTCTGCCGAGGACATGGAGGTCCTGGGTCTCCTTCACTGCCGCTTCCTCACCACCAGACGCCTGGAGGAAGAACGCCTCATCTTCCGCCTTGGAACACTTCAACCCCAGGACAGTTTCCTCATTTCCCCTTCCCCCACCTCATCCCAGTTCCAAACTTCCAGCTCAGCACTGTCCCCATGACTTGTCCTACCTGCCTATCTTCTTTTCCACCTATCCACTCCACCATCCCCCTGACCTATCACCTTCATCCGCTCCCCCATCACCTATTGTACTCTATGCTACTTTCTCCCCACCCCCACCCTCCTCTCATTTATCTCTCCACCCTTCAAGCTCTCTGCCTGTATTCCTGATGAAGGGCTTTTGCCCGAAACATCAATTTTATTGCTCCTCGGATGCTGTCTGAACTGCTGTGCTTTTCCAGCACCACTAATCCAGAAATGTTCTTAATTGCTTTAGAGCATCCTGTTATCACTTGGTGAGAACAAATGTTTTTTATCTTCTGCACATCCTAGGTTCCCCCTTTTGTGGCTTGATGCCTCCCTGCCTGCCTTGTTTATTTTCTCGTGTTCTATAATTCAACATTTCATTTAGTCTAAGTATTTAAGGACAAGTTTTAAGGCTTTCTCATTATACTCACGCCTTTTAAATGTTATAATTGTACCAGGCTCCACTACTTCTCCATGCGCCTTATGATTTTATAAACTTCTATAAGGTCACTCTCCAGGGAAAACAGTTCCAGCCTGTTCAGCCTCTACCTGCAGCTCAAATTCTCCAACCGGGATGAAGCACATTTACACAGAGTTTATGTGTGACTGAGAAGGACATCATTAATCCTTTACTGAATATTTAATTGCCATCTCGATATGTGACAACTAATGTGAATTTCAAACGGACAATCTATCCAGGTAGCTCATGTGCTAATCTTGCAACATGTCCTTTCTATAACCCACAGGCAATACAACTCGATAAACTTCTGCCCATTTCTCATCTGCCTGAATGTGATGTTTTCCATTTCCTCATTAAGACATCATTTTTAGGATAATAACAATGAGGGATACATTTGGATTCGTTTTGTGTATGCCTTTTGATACAATTGCTTTAAATTTTCATCTTTTTGCTGTAACTCAGTTAAATTACCTGAGCTAAAGATGTCTGCTTTGTCATCTCTGTTCCTGGTTTGTCTCAACTATCTGATCAAACAGGGTCTCTGCTAATATCCCTTCAACTTCCTTATCTGTACTCTTTGATCTTTCCTGTTTCAACTGGTGACTTTGTGACCTCGTTACCACACAGTCAGGAAACATCCCAGGATGCGTGTTCCTGCAATAGTTCAGTTGCCTGAATTTCCATTGGCTCTTCAACCACAATCGGCACTCCCACCAGTGAATCAGCAACATCATTAGCAAAGACAAATTGTATTCCTGAGCTGAAAGTTTGTCCAGTACTCCTACCATGACTTCTCCCCTCTTCACGAGACACTGTAACCTCACTTCTTACAATTGAGCATTTCTTATTTCAATGTGAATTCCTGTTACTCATGCCTTTTCTGGCAATAGTCCTTTAGAGGTACACATATCCTCATCTTTTAGCATCACAGATTGAGCGGATCCTTGTACCTCTGAATATTGCTACCTCTTTACCTGCTGCTCCTGGCCTATGCGAGTAAACTTTACCTTCATGGTGTATGGTTTAAGAAGCTATGGCACTTCCTCCATAAACAACCTCCAACCAGCTTGTACATTCTGGTGCAGCTTTCTAGTCTCCACAGTGCTCTCTGTTACCACTCCAACAAAATTCACTGGCTTATCCTGTTTTCCTACATCTGATTTCTCAGTGCTTTTCCTAACCAGCTAATACTGATTCCATGGCCTACTTTATTGAAAACACCAGAGCTTTTTCACATGTCTTTCCCCTTCAAGGGTTTCCTTTTTACCCTGTGGTAAATTATCCTTGTGATCTTCACAGAGATCTAATTTTTACTTTCCATGTGAGAATTTCTCTTATCCACAATTATTATCCCTCGTGGATTGATATTGATTTTGGCAGCCCAATTTTGACTTATTGATCAACTCAATCATCAGCCATTTCTGATGCCAGTCTTACTGTTTTAACTGTCTGCTCTTACATGTGAGTTCTCATTACATCAGGAAGTGAATGTTTGAACTCCTGTCGAAGTGTCAATTACCAAAGTTCAAACTCCCTCTTTATTCCTTTCCTCTCTCTCCTTTTCTCTCTTCTCCCTCTCTTCTGTTTTTAATCGTAATTCAAACTGTTTCGTTTCTGTTGCCCTTTCCTTGACTTTTGCCTCTGACTTGAGTTGTTTCATTACCAATTGAATGTTAGCCATCCGTAAAGATTCTGAAGGCATTTCCAACAGATTTAAGTGGTGAGTTATGATGTAATTATCGCCCTTCTCCTCATGGAAGGAGGCAGTTGACCTCCAGTTTGTCTGCTAATTCCAGCAGCTTGGTATTATTCACTTTCTGCAAAAATCTGAAGCCACTTCTTCCACCCCCAGAAAACTCTTGATGACTCAAAGAGCCATTGCTATCCCAAACACTGTTTCCTGATGAAGGGCTGATGCCCAAAACATGATTCTCCCACTCCCCAGATGTTGCCTGATCTGCTTGGTTTTCCAGTAACACACACTCGTCTCTGATCTCCAGCATCTGCAGTCCTCACTTTGTTCAAGCACTGTTTAAACCAATGGAATTCAACACCCGGAACAAAAGACGCTAAGACTTACCACTTGCTGCCTTCGAATCCAACAAATCAAATCCCAAATCAGAAATACAGAATAAATTCTGCAAACAGCCCCCAATCTGTTATGGAAAAGGCCAGACCCCCTCCAAACATTTCAAGAAAGTAACCCAGACCCTAACTTTGCTAATTGTTTTAAACGGATGTCACAAAGATATTCCAGGAGGGATGCAGCTGGTCAAACTAGTAGTTTTAAACAAAACAGTTTGATTTACACATTTACAGAATGATACACAAACAAAAGAGAGCAGAATACTAAATAACTTAAAAATCTGAAAACCCAACAGATTATACCAACTTTATGATGGTGTTCCCAACATTTACAACAATCCCCATAAATATCCCTTGGCACAAAAGGTAAAGTCAAACACAGGGTCTTACAGGAGAGATGTCAGAGAGAGAGTACCATCATGGACCTGCTTCTTTGGGTTCAGCAACCTTTTCAACTGCCAGACTGCTTTCAGTCAATAGCCAGACAGCCAAAAACCAAATCAAGCCAGAGAAAAGCTGAGCTGGGAAAATTGGGCCACTTCCCTCTCATTGTACAAGTTCTTCTTAAAAATGTGGAAGCCTTTTGACTGAGGCATTACCTGTTAGCTATAATCAAAATGGCCCTAAAACCCATCAACTCCGACTTTTCGGTACTTGTGTCTTTTACAAGCTCGTTAAAGGAGCAGCAGCAGCATCACAGCAGACTGCTCCAAGAAGTAATATCCCAAGGGCGGCACGGTGGCACAGTGGTTAGCACTGCTGCCTCACAGCACCAGAGACCCAGGTTCAATTCCCGATTCAGGCGACTGACTGTGTGGAGTTTGCATGTTCTCCCCGTGTCTGCGTGGGTTTCCTCCGGGTGCTCCGGTTTCCTCCCACAGTCCAAAATTGTGCAGGTCAGGTGAATTGGCCATGCTAACTTGCCCGTAGTGTTAGGTAAAGGGGTAAATGTAGGGGAATGGGTGGGTTGCGCTTCGGCGGGTCGGTGTGGACTTGTTGGGCCGAAGGGCCTGTTTCCACATTGTAAGTAATCTAATCTAATCTAATCAAAAGGGATACAGGGTCATGTGTTGAATTGGATCCAAAGTTGGCTCAGTCACAGGAAAGAAAGGATAATGGTCAATGGTGGCCCTTGTGAACGGAAAGCTGTTACAAGTGGTGCTCTGCATAGCTCAGTGTTGGGCCCTCTGCTGTTTGTTTTATCCATTAATAATTTGGAGTTGCGTATGTTGTGAAATTTGCAGATGACACAAAAATTGGCCGTGCAGTGGATAGTGTGGAGGATAGCTGTATGCTCCAAAACTATACAGATGTTTTGGTGGAGTGGGCAGGAACGTGGCAGATGGAGTTCACTCTGATAAGTGTCAGGGGATGCATTTTGGGAAGTCAGACTGTAAGTGGGAATCGACAATAAATTGGAATATACTGAGGGGGACAGGTGAAGTGAGAGATCTTAGTGTGCAAATGCTCAGGTCCCTAAAGATAGAAGGGGCTGTAAAGAAGGCACATGGAATGCTCTCCTTTATTGGCAGAGGGTTGAATACAAAAATAAGAAAATAACAATGAAACTGTGTGAGGCACTGGTGGCTACAACAGGAATATTGTGTGCAGTCGGATCACCACATTACAGGAAGGATGTCATTGTGTGGAGAGTGCAGAGGAGATTTACGAGAATGTTGCCGGGGCTGGTGAATTGTAGCTATCAGGAGAGATTGGAGAGATTAGGGTTGTATTCCTTGGAACAGTGGTGCCATGATTAAGGAATACAGGGCGACATTCGTATCCGTGGGTCCAGTTATCGTGGTTTCACTTAACCGTGGTTTACAATGGCCAGAGTATATAAAAGGGAATGTTTCAGAACCAGGGGACCAGGTGACTGCCGTGAAGGTGTATTTCCCATTTAAATTAATGGTTTTGCACCTATTTGCAGTTTTGTGTTTCCGCTGTAGGTCCTGGAAGATATACCCCACGGGTACTGGGGTCTACAGTACTAAATAGTCAGCTACCTGATGAAGAAGCAGCAGTCTGAAATTGTGCACTTCCATATAAACCTGTTGAACTATAACCTGGTGTTGTGTGATTTTTAACTAACTAGTGAGAGGGAGACATTAGGCAGGAGGAACCTGTTTCCTTTAGCAGAGAGTTCAAAAACCAGGGATCACAGATTCAAATAAAGTGGCTGTAGGATTAGAATTTATGAGGAAAAATGTTTTTTTTATGCAGAGAGTGGTGGGTATCTGGAATTCGCTGCCTGATTTGGTGGTGCAAGCAGAGACCTTACATATTTTTAGACAAAAATTCCCTGGAACTGCACCTCAAGTGTTGTAAACTGCAAGTTTACAGGCTCTGGCAGGAAGGTGGGATGAGAAAGGGCATGTAGGCATGGACAAGATGGGCTGAATGACGCACCACCCCCCGCCCCCCCACCCCCACCCCGAAGCTGTATTATTTTTATGATTCTCCAGTTATCAATGAGACCAGACCAGTCAATGCTGTGTGAATATGTAAATAGATTTACCATATACCAAAAGTTACAGTTTGCTAACTACACCTACACATTCACCAAGCAGGAACGGACAGGTATAGATCAATAAGTAAACTCACATACTAACTTGCATCAGGTGGCCCCATTCATGGAGCTGTATGGGTATTGTTTAGTTTCGGAATCTCACTCATCTGGTATTTGAATTTTAAGAAAAAATGGACAAGGAGCAGCTCAGAGCAGGAGTGGAATCAGACCTGTGGTTCTGTTTAAATTGCTGGTTTTAAACAAAAAAATCCTCATGATGACTAACTAAATGTTACATTGATGTTGCCAGTCACAACTGATGTTGATTTACAGGAGGTATCTCCTCTGTCTTCCTCCATGCAAGTACTCAAAGGACCAAGACAATGTAATATTCCCTCGGTACAGAGCCAAGTGTGACCAGCTGCTTCGAACAAACAGCAGGTATGTTACTGCTGTCAGAGAGAAGAACATCCTTTCAATAGACAATAGGTGCAGGATTGGCCATTCTGCCCTTCGAGTCAGCACCACGATTCATTATGATCATGGCTGATCATCCTCAATCAGTATCCTGTTCCTGCCTTATCCCCATAACCCTTGATTCCACTATCCTTAAGAGCTCTATCCAACTCTTTCTTGAAAGTATCCAGAGACTTGGCCTCCACAGCCTTCTGGGGCAGAGGATTCCATACACCCACCACTCTCTGGATGAAGAGGTTTCTCCTCAACTCTGTTCTAAGTGGACTACCCCTTATTTTTATACTGTGTCCTCTGGTTCGGGACTCACCCATCAGCGGAAACATGCTTCCTGCCTCCAATCCTTTAATAATCTTATACATTTCGATCAGATCCCCTCTCAGCATTCTAAACTCAAGTGTATACAAGCCCAGTCATATAGTTATAGAGATGTACAGCATGGAAACAGACCCATCGGTCCAATCCGTCCATGCCAACCAGATATCCCAACTCAATCTAGTCCCACCTGCCAGCATCCGGCCCATATCCCTCCAAATCCTTCCTATTCATATACCCATCCAAATGCCTCTTAAATGTTGCAATTGTACTAGCCTCCACCACTTCCTTTGGCAGCTCATTCCACACCCGTACCACCATCTGCGTGAAAAAGTTGCCCCTTAGGTCTCTTTTATATCTTTCCCCTCTCACCCTAAACCTATGCCCTCTAGTTCTGGACTCCCAGATCCCAGGGAAAAGACTTTGCCTATTTATCCTATCCATGCCCCTCATAATTTTGTAAACCTCTGTAAGATCACCCCTCAGCCTCCGACGCTCTAGGGAAAACAGCCCCAGCCTGTTCAGCTTCTCCCTATAGCACAGATCCTCCAACCCTGACAACATCCTTGTAAATCTTTTCTGAACCCTTTCAAGTTTCACAGCATTTTTCCGATAGGTGGAAGACCAGAATTGCATGCAATATTCCAACAGTGGCCTAACCAATGTCCTGTACAGCCGCAACATGACCTCCCAACTCCTGTACACAATACTCTGACCAATAAAGGAAAGCATACCAAACGCCTTCTTCACTATCCTATCTACTTTCAGGAGCTATGAACCTGCACTCCATGGTCACTTTGTTCAGCAACATGCCCTAGGACCTTACCATTAAGTGTATAAGTCTGCGAAGATTTGCTTTCCCAAAATGCAGCACCTTGCATTTATCTGAATTAAACTCTATCTGCCACTTCTCAGCCCATTGGCCCATCTGGTCCAGATCCTGTTGTAATCTGAGGTAACTTTCTTCGCTGTCCATTACACCTCCAATTTTGGTGTCATTTGCAAACTTGCTAACTGTATCTCTTATGCTCACATCCAAATCATTTATGTAAATGACAAAAGGTAGAGGGCCCAGCACCGATCCTTGTGGCACTCCACTGGTCACAGGCCTCCAGTCTGAAAACCAACCCTCCACCATCACCCTCTGTCTTCTACCTTTGAGCCAGTTCTGTGTCCAAATGGCTAGTTCTCCCTGTATTCCACAAGATCTAACCTTGCTAAGCAGTCCTCATGGGGAACCTCGTAAAACGCCTTACTGAAGTCCATATAAATCACATCTACTGCTCTGCCCTCATTGCTCCAAACTTTCAGCGTAAGATAGTCCAGCCATTCCGGGAATTGACCTTGTGAACCTACGCTGCACTCCCTCAATAGCCAGAATGTCTTTTCTTCAAAGTTGGAGACCAAAATTGCACACAATATTCCAGGTGCGGTCTCACCAGGGCCCTGTACAGCTGCAGAAGGACCTCTTTGCTTCTGTACCCAATTCCTCTTGTTATGAAGGCCAGCATGCTATTAGCATTCTTCACTGCCTACTGTAACTGCATGCTTGCTTTCATTGACTGATGTACAAGAACATCTAGATCTCGTTGTACTGCCCCTTTCCCTAACTTGAATCCATTTAGGTAGTCATCTCCCTTCCTGTTCTTGCCACCAAAGTGGATAACCACACATTTATCCACATTAAACTGCATCGGCCATGCATCCGTCCACTCACCTAGCCTGTCCAGGTCACCCTGAATTCTCCTAACATCTTCTTCACATTTCACCCTGCCACCCAGCTTTGTGTCATCAGCAAATTTGCTAATATTACTTTTAATACCTTCATCTATATCATTAATGTACATTGAAAAAGCTGCGGTTCCAGCACTGATCCCTTCGGCACACCACTGGTCACCGCCTGCCATTCTGAAAGGGAGCCGTTTATCACTACTCTTGGTTTCCTGTCAGCCAACCAATTTTCAATCCATGTCAGTATTTTGCCCCTAATACCATGTGCCCTAATTTTGCTCATTAACCTCCTATGTGGGACTTCATCAAAGGCTTTCTGAAAGTCCAGGTATACTACAGCCACTGGATCTCCCTTGTCCATCTTCAGAGTTACATCCTCAAAAAATTCCATAAGATTAGTCAAGCAAGATTTCCCCTTCATAAATCCAGGCTGACTCTGACCTATCCTGTCACTGTATCATAATTTAGCCCTTTATAATTGACTCCAGCATTTTTCCCACCACTGAGGTCAGACTAACTGGTCTATAATTCTCTGTTTTCTCTCTCCCTCCTTTCTTAAAAAGTGGCACAACATTAGCCACCCTCCAATCCACAGGAACTCATCCTGAATCTATAGAACATTGGAAAATGATCACCAATCCCTCCACGATTTCTAGAGCCTCCTCCTTCAGTATCCTGGGATGCAGGTCCCGGGGACTTATCAGCCTTCAGACCTAACAGTCTCTCCAACACCATTTCCTGCCTAATATAAATTCCCTTCAGTTCAGGTGCTTCATCCACTATTACATCTGGGAGATTGCTCGTGTTTTCCCCAGTGAAGACAGATCTAAAGTACCAATTCAACTCTTCTGCCATTTCTTTGTTCCCTATAATAAATTCACCTGTTTCTGTCTTCAAGGGCCCAATTTTAGTCTTAACCAATTTTTTCCTTTTCACGTACCTAGAAAAGCCTTTACTATCCTCCTTTATATTTTTGGCCAGTTTACCTTCGTACCTTATTTTTCCTTTGCATATTACCTTTTTAGTTATCCTCTGTTGTTCTTTAAAAGCTTCCCAGTCCTCCAATTTCCCACGCATCTTTGCTATGTTATACTTTTTCCCTTTTGTCTTTACATGGTCCTTAACTTCCCTCGTCAGCCACGGCCACCCCTGCCTCCACTTAGGATCTTTCTTGTTTTTTGGAATGAACTGATCCTGCACCTTCTGCATTATACTCAGAAATACCTGCCATTGTTGTTCCACTGCCGTCCTTGCTAGGGTATTGCACCATTGAACTTTGGCCAGCTCCTCCCTCATAGCTCCATTGTTCCCCTTATTCAACTGAAATATTGTCACTTCCGATTCTACCCTCTCCCTTTCAAACTGCAGATTAAAGCTTATTGTATTGTGGTCACTACCTCCTAATGGGTCCTTTACTTCGAGGTCCCGAATCAAATCCAGTTCATTGCACAACAGCAGATCTAGAATTGCTTTCTCCCTGCTAGGCTCCAGCACAAGTTGTTCTAAGAATCCATCTTGGAGGCACTCCACAAACTCCCTTTCTTGGGGTCCAGTACCATCCTGATTCTCCCAGTCTACCTGCATGTTGAAATCCCCCATAACAACTGCAGTGATATCTTTGCGACAAGCTAATTTCAGCTCCTTATTCAACTTACACACTACATCCAGGCTACTATTTGGGGGCCTGTAGATAATTCACATTAGGGTCTTTCTACCCTTAGAATTTCTCAGCTCTATCTATACTGACTCTACATTCCCTGATTCTAGGTCCCCCGCGCAAGGGACTGAATATCATTCCTTACCAACAGGGCCACACCACCACCTCTGCCAGTCAGTCTCTCCTTACGATAGCACGTATAGCCTTGAATATTCATTTCCCAGGCACTTGAACCACGTCTCAGTTATCCCCACAACATCGGAACTGCCAATTTCCAAATGAGCCTCAAGCTCATCCATCTTATTTTTAATGCTTCGTGCATTCATATATAATATTTTTAATTTGTTACTCCCCTCACCCTTCCTATCAATCCTATTTCACTTGACCTTACGGCATGATCCTTTTCTGAGTTTTCTGCTCCATTGATTCCGTTGTCTTTCTTGACTTCTCTTGTTCTAACTTTTCCTTTAACTTCCTTCTTAAACTTTCAGTTTGTCCCCTCCCCCCGCTATTTAGTTTAAATGCAGCTGTGTTGCAGTGGCAAACTTGCCTGCCAGAATGCTGGTCCCCCACCTATTAAGGTTCAACCTGTCCCTCTCGTATAATTTATCCTTACCGCTAAACATACCCCAGTGATCCAAGAATTTAAATCCTTGCTTCCTGCACCAGTTCCCCAGCCACACATTCAAGTCCATTATCTCCCTGTTCCTGTCCCCTCCAGCTCGAGGAACTGGAAGCAAACCGGAGATAACCACCCTGGATGTCCTGCTTTTCAGCCTTCTTCCGAGTTCTCCGAAGTCCTGCTGTAGAATGTCTCTCCTCTTCTTTCCAGTCACAGAGTGGATTGAGTCAGGTTCATATTGAGCTCCATTTCCAGGGAGATATGTTCAAACCAAGAGTTCAAACCTTTATCGTGGCTGACTCCATCATCACCCCTTGCAGTGCATGCCACTCCTACCACTCACTACATTAAAAAAAAACTACACCTTAGGTCTCCTTTGAACTTTCCCCTTATATGCATGCCTCTTAGTTTTAGACATTTAAACTCTTGGAAAAAGATTCTGACCATCAGCTTTAACCATGCATCTTATAATTTTATAGACTTCTGGATATAGGTTTGCTCGCTGAGCTGGAAGGTTTGTTTTCAGACATTTTGTCACCATACTAGGTAACATCATCAGTGAGCCTCAGGATGAAGCACTGGTGGTAGTTATGTGTTTAGATTTCCTTGGGTTGGTGATGTCATTTAGTGTCTGTTTTCTCTGGGGTGGTAAATGGAATTCAAGTCAACGTGTTTGTTTTTAGAGTTCCGTTTGGAATACCATGCTTCTCTGTTTGGCCTTTCTTAGGATGGATGTGTTGTCCTAATTGAAGTGGTGTCCTTCCTCATCTGTATAAGGATACTAGTGAGAGTGGATCATGTCATTTTGTGGCTAGTTGATGTTAATGTATCCCAGTGCCTACTTTTCTGCCTGTTTGTCCAAATAGAAAGCGGGCCATTACCACCAGTGCTTCATCCGGACGTTCACTGACGATGGTATCTAGTATGGTGACAAAACATCTGAAAAAGAACCATCCAGCTCAGCGAGCAAAGCTAGATCTAGAACCTCAACCTGAGCTACAACTCTTCTCAAAATGTTATAGACTTTTATTAAGTCTGCCCTCAGTCTCTGCTGCTCAGAAGAAAACTATTTGGGTTTTTCTAGCTTCTCTTTATAGCTCATACCAGCTAGACAACATTCTGGCAAACTTCTTCTGCACCCTCTCTAAATCCTCCACGTCCTTCCTGTAATGTGCTGACCATAACTGAAAAATCACGCAACACCAGATTATAGTCCAGCAGGTTCATTTGGAAGTACTAGCTTTCAGATCGCTGCTCCTTCATCAGGTAGCCGTGAAACAGGATCATGAGACATAGAATCTATCATAAAAGATTATAGTGTCATGCAACTGAAATGATATTTTGAAGAAATCTAGATTGCTGTTCAGTGTTTCATCTTTTAGAATGGGTTGCAGGTTTCGGTTCATTAATATGTACATCCCAAAACATCTTTTAAGTCACATTCCAAAGATGACTTCAGATTTTATTTAAAAAAGGGTGACATCTCAACTCAAACAATGTATTAAAGGTGTGAGGTTAGAGTCTGTCTGTATCCCAATCTTGAGTCAGACTGGTTCTATTGCCAAAGTAGGAATATATAAAATATTACATGGATTGACTGCCTGCAGATTGTGCTCTTTTTGAGCAACATAGAATGTATCCGCAAATATAATTCTGCAAATGCAAATTCACCCCAGAGACTTGCATATGTGTGTGCGTGCGTAAGAGAGAGGGAGCAGAGTATATGCTTGGTAAAGTGTGTGTATGAGTGTGATAGAGTATAAGCCTGTGAGAGGGTGTGTGCATGGGGAGATGCATGTATGAGGGAAAGCATGTGGATGAGAGAGGGTCTGCATGAGTGTGAGTGTGTAGTGTGACAGGAACCCAAGGTCCCGATTGAGGTTGTCCTCACAGGTTTTGAATTTTAGTCAGGATACTTTTAACGTAACAATCGAGGTGAACAAATAGATGATGCTGTTAGTTTGTAGTTATATGTGAGGTAGATAGTGAGCACATTGAAGGAAACATTTCATCTATCAGTAACTGAGAAGGACAGAATTAATCTTTTGACACAAAACTCTAATTATGGCCCAAGGAAAGTCAACCAATAAGGCAAGCACGCCATACGCTGCCTTCTAGATACCACCCTATCTACTTGCATGGCCACTTTCAGGGAGCTATAGACTTGAACCCCAATGTTGTTCAGAGTCCAGCCATTAACTGTATACCTTTCCTTAACAATTGATCTCCCAAAGTCCAGCATCTTACACCTGCTGAATTAAACTCAATCTGTCATTTCTCCACCCATATCTGAAAGTGATCTATATCCTGCTGTATCCTTTGACAAACTTCTACCCTCCCCACAAGTTCACCAATCTTTATATTGTCTGCATTTAGTAACGATAATTTTAATGTTACAATCAAGGTGAATAAATAGCTGATGCAATTACTTTGAGCAACCATATGTAAAGTACATATTGAGCCCAAATTGAATTGAAGGATACATTTCAGCTATCAGTAATTGTGAAGGACAATTAATCTTTTGTCACTTACATAGACACAGCAATCAAATAATATGAATTCCAAATGCATAATCTGTGTCAAAGTCTAACATAGAATGATTAATGTGTAGGTACGTAACCAAATGTTTTCCCCCACCCCCCTCCCCAAAACACACACACACACTGTCTGTGTGTCTCTCTCTCTCACTTGCTCTCTGAGTTATGATGAGTTTCAAAAACATACACCATCCTGACACACAATACAATATCTAACAGCCGTACAGTTCCATTGACATTGCAAGTAACAGAAAATGTTATGTTCAAAATTATTTCTACCCACAGATCCTTTGTCAGAGAGGCCTATGGCACAGAATCAGGCCCTTTGAAACTTTTGAGTCTGCACTGATCAGAAACAACCAGCTAACAATTTTCATCCTGATCAGCCAGCATCTATTTGCATAAATGGATCATGGAAGCAGAGGAGCTTATCATCCCCATCTTTCTCACAACATCATTCTGCATTTCTTCATATTGCAGTAGAAGACTTTGTTTTGTCTGTTTCAGTCCATCCAGAAACTTTTTTTAAAGATATTTATGTACTTCTTTCAAAATTGTTGCAATTTTCTACAAAGAGCTCTGCACTCCCCCTTCCCCCTCCCTCGGGATGTATCACCAAAAAAGCATGAAATCTGGCTGCAATTTTCACAATATATCAGTGGAATCCAATAACCACCCTTCAAAGCAGTGGAGAAAAGGGGGAAAAAAAACAACAAAATTGGTAGAATTGCACATTTTATTTTCAAACAGAGTTGAACAGTGTTGACTATTCCATAAATTGAATTTGACAGTTTACATATTCTGCACTGCATGACAAAAAAAAAAGTCCTTTTCCTTTCCTCCTCACTATCGAGCAACATATGACTACTGCTAATGGTGCATCATCACACTACAGAGCAGGGTAATGTTCTGTCTACATCAGAAAATAGAAGTAAATTAGCCAATTGTCTTTTCCGTACAAGGTCAGTCAGCTCCAATGCAGTTGAATTGTTTGTCACTTAGTTGCAAATGGATTCAGTTTACACTGATTTTTACTTCACCAGTATTCATAAAAGAACATCACTATGCACTGAAACAAAAACTGGTGGCTTTCTGGAGACCAACATTTTATATCAATACTGTCTATTAGATTCCGCACTATACAAGATACAAAAGGTCCATTGTGTTTCCTACCTTGACTCTTAAGAACAGCACAGAAAGTGTTACATTTCACTTGCACGTAATTCCTACAGGCACTAACCATTAAAGAACTTCGGCTGTTTCCCATTCACCACAGGAGACATGAACGGAGAAACAAAGTGGCAGCACAAGAGCAAACTCCCTCTCACTCAGCCGCTGGATGCTGAAAGGAAAAGAATAAAATTTGGCCTCAATTATTGCCAGATATGAATTGACTCTCAACATCACATATCACAGCTGAGGGCCTCACACAATGTAAAAATAAACAGACTGAAATGCAATATAATTAAGCATCATTGAAGAGTTTCTGCTACACTCAGACAAAACCACAACTGAACATAGATGAATGAGATCCAGTAAATCTCCAATGACCCCTCTCCAGAGCTTGAGGATCATTCCTTAAATAAGTTGCCCAGAATTGAACACAAACGTGATCTGACCAACAAAGGACGACAGTTATTAAAAGTCAGCTGTCTACAGAACTGATGTCAAATTGTTCTTTCCATATGGACACTGACAATGTGTGGACGAAGTTCACATTCCCAACAATTATTGCAGAACTGATGCATAGGAGAATGTCCTAGTACAGGCACAATGGGCTGAATGGTCTGCTTCTGTGCTGTACCATATCAGTGATTCTGATTTTGGTGAGAAAGGAGATGACATCCTGTTGTGTTGCATATTGGTATAAAAAATATCATTCACATATTGACACAGGAGAAAATGACAAAGACAGATTAATATCGACATTCTCAAATCACAGTAGGGACAGACCAATAAATACACTCACACATTCACACAGGAAACGGACAAATACAGGTCAACATTGACAGTCTCAATTCACAGAGCAGGAACAGACTAGTAAATACATTCACATATTCACAGAGGGGAAAACGGACAGGTAGAATTGATAGTTACGTGCACATAGAAGAAACTGACACGTACACATTGATAACTACATGGTTCTATAAATGATTCAGAGTTGGGTGTTGAGGACATAATCTCTAAATTCGCAGTTGACACTAACCCAGGGAAAGAAGTGAATTGTGAGGATGATGCTGAGTGACTTCACAGGGAGATTGACAAGTTGGCCAAATGGGTAGAAATTTGGCAGATGAATTCAAATGCAGAGAAATAAAATGAAATGCATTTTGCTAACAGAAACACACGGCAACAATGCAGGATCAAAGGTACATCTTTGAGGGGAGCACTGGAGCAAAGGGACCTCTGGGTTCACGTATATCATTCTCTGAAGGTGGACAGGCAGGTTGAAACTGTTGTGAAGAAGGTTTATAGGATCCTTATGGTTATAAATAAAGGCATTGAGTATAAAACTAAGGAAGTGATGCGATACCTCTACAAGTCATTGGTCAGGCCACATTTGTGTTCAGTTCTATTTAAGGAAGGATCTTCAACCTCTGGAGAGGGTCCACTGGAGATTTACGAGAATGAGAGCAGGAATGAAGGATTTTACATACAAGGAAGGATTAGTGACACCAGGCTTCTTCTCCTTGAAGCAGAGAAGATTAAGAGGAGGAATTTATGGAGGTATTCAAAAATATGAAGAATTTTGACAGTGGAAAGAAGAACATTTTGTTACTATTACTTGGTATGTTGGTAACTAAGGGTCACAATTTCAACACTGTCAGCAAGAGAGCTAGGTGTGAGATGAAGAGAAATGTCTTTACTCAGAGTTGTTAGGATTTGGATTGTGCACTTGGGATAGTGGTGGAGGTGGAATCCATTTGAGGTATGAAAATAAAGCTGGATGTGTATATAAAGTGAAGTTGGAGGGCAACGAAGATAGGGCTGGCGAATGATCCTGTCTTAAATTATTTCCAGCTCACTACAAAATCAGTAAATGATGCACAGAGTACATTCAATTCATTATCTAGTCTGCCTCAACCCATTCCCCAGGAAATCAGTTGGATGCTCAAGTTAGGGAAAGACACCATAAAATCTCAAATCTTGTCCATCAACAGATAGATCATGCTACAGAGGTATAAATTGACCCACCGAGAGTTCTGGGAGAGACCATATTTCAGATGATTTCTCAAAACAAATCCATCTTTCGAACTGATATCTCGTTGAGTGAATTGAGACAAAACTTAGCCAAGTCGCAGAAACGTGACAGTGCGACGCCTTCTCTTCCTTGTCCTCCTTATTTGCTGGAAGATAGATTTGCTGTTGATCGATTTGTGAAGGTTCACAGGCTTTCTTCTGCACTGTCTCACAATGTCTATGGAAGGCTAACATAAACGTTTCCCTCTTAGTCTTGACCTGGTTCCTCATCCCCTCCTGTATCTGTGTGCCTCAGGGTGGCGTATGTGATGCAGGGTGGTTGCTGTTCCGCTTGGTCAACCTGAAAACAGATCAACAAGAAATGTAGTAGGAGCAGGACCAAAATTTGTGGCATTTTGGACAGAGGAGAAGGTTATCTAAGAGGGCAATGGAAATTTGATCAACTGGGCCAGTGGATCAGGGAATGGCAGATGAAGTTTAATTTAGATAAATGCGAGGTGTTGCATTTTGGTAAGGCAAACAAGGGCAGAACCTATACTGTTAATAGTACAAGTCTGGGGAGTGTTTCGAACAAACAAACCTAGGGGTGCAGGAAGACAGTTCCTTAAATTTGGCACTGCAGCAAGACACTGTGAAGTAAGCGTTTGGCTTGCT
This sequence comes from Chiloscyllium plagiosum, assembly GCF_037043375.1. Taxonomy (NCBI): domain Eukaryota; kingdom Metazoa; phylum Chordata; class Chondrichthyes; order Orectolobiformes; family Hemiscylliidae; genus Chiloscyllium; species Chiloscyllium plagiosum. The sequence goes on from NW_028270187.1 coordinate 12,423,733, forward strand.
TCCCTTCACTGGTCAGAGCATTGACAACAGGAGTTGGGGCATCATGTTGCAGCTGTACAGGATATTGGTGAGGCCACTTTTAGAATACAGTGTACAGTTCTGGTCAACCTGCTGTAGAAAGGATGTTGTTAAGCTGGAAAGGTTACAAAGACATTACCAAGATTGCAGGGTTTGTGTTATAAGGGAATGCTTCTTAAGCTGGGAGCTTTTCTCCCCCGTAGCGTTGGAGGCTGAGGGGTGACCTTACAGAGGTTATAAAATCATGAGGGGCACAGAAAAGGGTATGGTCTTTAACCCAGGGTAGGGGTGTATAAAACTAATGAGCATAGGATGAAGGTGAGAAGGGAAAGATTAAAACAGGACCTGAGAGACAAATTTATCACACAGAAGGCAGTAAGCACATGGAATGAGCTGCAAGAGGAAGTGGTAGAGGCAGGTACAATTACAACATTTCAAAGACATTTGGAAAGGTACATGGATAAGAAAGGTTTAGAGCGATATGGGCCAAATGCAGATAAATGGGACTAGTTGAGTTTGGGAAACCTTGTCAGCATGGGTGAGTTGGGCTGAAGGGCCTGTTTCCGTGCTGTATGACTTGGTGAACTCGGATGAGAATAACAGACTTTGCCTGAAAGACAATCAGAATGTACAGGAGGAGCTGTGAATATGTGGGGTCATTATACAGACCAATTTCTCTTGGCAAAGCACATGATTGGGACAAGCCTAAAACTGACCCTGACAAATGTTATTTCTCTGTCCTCTGAACAGGATGTGGTCATCTCTGTCAAGGTGGAAAGTGGATGCGATTCCGAAATGACCTTGAACCAATCGACTTGCTCAGCCAGAAGGCAGTGAATAGTTTGCAAAGGGTTAGGAGTCAAGTGCAGAACAGAGAGGGTAAGGAGGGCAGGTTTCATTCCCTTAAGGACCATCACAGACAGGAACAGGAGAAGGCCATTCGACCCCTCAAGCCTGCTCAGCTATTCAATCACACAGTGGCTGATGCCCCATTCCTCTGTAACCCTCAATTCCCCGACTGATCAGGAACCTACCTACTCCAGCCTTAAACATGTTCCCTGTCCCCCCACACAGCTCTCTGTGGCAAGGAGTTCCAAAGACACTCAACCCTCAGAAGAAACTCCTCCTCACCTCAGTCTTCAATTCTGAACCAGATGGTTGTTTGTTCCTGACAACAGTCATCATTAGAGTCTTAACTCCAGATCTGTTTTGTTTAAAATTTAATTCCAAACTCACCACCTGCTACAGCAAGATTCAAATTCACATCTGCAGGGCATTCCCTGGGAAGCTGAAAACAGGTTTTTGTTTCCCCATTATTTCAGAAACTGAAAGTGAATCTCCTCAAAATTGATGATCAGAATAAATTGCTCCACACCATTGAGCTAAACATTGATGTCCCCAGAATCCATACAGTGTGGAAAGAGACCATTCAGTCTGTCCCATACCAGTGAAGAGGATCCCACCCAGACCCCAACCCTACCTCTACCCCGCATTAACCATGGCCAATCCCCCGAACCTGCACATCATAGAATCCTACAGCGTGGAAGCAGACCTTTCAGTCCATCGGGTCCATATATTGACCCTCTGAATAGCTTCCAACCCCAGCCCAACACCCTCTCTAATCCCTGTAACCTAGCATTTCCCATGGCTAATCCTCCTAGCTTGCATAACTCTCACACTATGGGCAACTTAGTATAACCAATCCATCTAAACTCCAAATCTTTGGACTGTGGGGGGGAACTGGAGCACCCGGAGAAAACTCAAGCAGAGAAGGGGAGAATGTGCAAACTCCCAATAGAAAGTCACCCGAGGCTGGAATTGTTCCTGGGTCCCTGGCGCTTTGAGGCAGCAATGCTAACCACTGAGCCACTGTGCCACCCATTGATTTTACCACTGGCCATGTAGGGGTTGGTTAGCTCAGTTGATTCTGTAGTTGGCTTACAATATATAGTCACGCTGACAGCATGCAGTTCAATTGCTGCTCTGGTTGAGATTGCTGTGAGTGATCATTCCCTGTGCCTTAGATGTGGTGACCCTCAGGTTAAACCATAAAACAGTTGTTGCTTTTTCTCCCCCACAATTCTTTCTCCGTCTTTCTAATGAGACAATGGTGAACTTACATTAACCGCCTGCTAAAAACATAACTTTGCTGATTAAAAATTAACTGCCCTTTTTTTCACTGCAAAATAACTTGCGTGTTTCCTTCCTGCTGCACCATGAGAGTGACCTGTAAATGAAAGAAAATACATTTTACCAATGGCACGAATAGAACATAGAAAAGTACAGCACAGAGCAGGCCCTTTGGCCCACGTTGTTGTGCCGGGATTTAAACCTAATGTAAAATATAGTATGTTAACCTACGCACCCTTAACTCACAGCTATCCATGTGCATGTCCAGCAGTCAATTAAATGTCCCTAATGATTCTGCTTGCACCACCACAGCTGGCAACGCATTCCATGCATTCACAACTCTCTGCGTAAAGAGCCTACCTCTGACGTCTCCTTTATACCTTCCACCTAATATCTTCAAACTATGACTTCTCATACCAGTCATTCCTGCACTGGGGAAAAGTCTCTGAATATTGACTCTATCTATTCCTCTCATTATTTTGTACACCTCGATCAGGTCTCCTCTCTTCCTCCTTCTCTTCAGAGAGAAAAGTCCCAGCTTATTCAATCTTTCTTCAGAAGGCAAGCGGTCCAGTCCAGGCAGCATCCTGGTAAACCTTCTTTGCACCCTCTCCAAAGCCTCTGTATCTTTCCGATAGTAGGGTGACCAGAACTGGACACAATATTTCAAGTATGGGCTCACCAGGGACTTGTGGAGCTGCAGGAAAACCTCGCGGCTCTTAAAATCGATCCCTCTGTTAATGAAAGCCAAAACACCATATGCTTTCTTGACAACCCTATCTATTGGGTGACAACTTTGAGAGATCTATGCACTTGCACACCCAGATCCCTCTGTTCCTCCTCACTGCCAAGAATCCTGTCTTTAATCCTATATTCAGCATTCAAGTTTGACCTTCCAAAATGCATCACTTCGTATTTATCCAGGTTGAACTTCATCTGCCATTTCTCAGCACAGGTTTGCATCCTGTCTATGTCGCGCTGCAGCCTGCATTAGCCCTCTATACTATCGATGACACCTCCAACCTTTGTGTCATCTGCAAATTTACTAACCCACCCCTCAACCTCCTCATCCAAGTCATTTATAAAAACTACAAAGAGCAGAAGGTATCCCAATGGTCTAGGTATCTGAAGCCCTCCCTCCTGCACCAGCCTCACAGCCACGTGTTAAGCTGCATTCGTTGACTGTTCCTCATCTCACTATCGCGTGGAATCTAAATGAATTGTGAGAGGATGCACAAGGAGATTTACCAGCATATTGCCTTGGGGGCTGGAGAGTTTCAATGATTGAGAGAGGTTGGACAGAATAGTGTTGTTGTCTTTACAGCAGAGTGGATTGAAAGAGAGGGATATATAAAATGATGAGGGGTGAAGATAGGGGAGGCAGGAAGAAATTTTCCCCCCTTGACGGAGGTGGGGGGAGGGGTATAGATTGAAGGTAAGGGCCAGGAGATTGAGGGGATATGAGGAAGATCTTGTTCACCCAGAGGGTAGTGGTGAATCTGGAAGTCACAGCCTGTAAGGGTGGGAGAGGCAGAAACAGTCATCAGGTGGATTTAGATTTGCACTTGTGACGCCAAGGCTATGGGGCCAAGTACTGAGGAAAAGGGATTAGAGAATAGTGAGGTGGTTGTTTCTGACCAGCACAGACTCGATCTGCCTTTTTTCTGGGCTGCAGACCTCTCGGAAACTATGACTAACTCACTTTGAGAAGTGCATTCTACATTCAAGATACTATCTAACGTGATTTTGTACATTTCGTGTTCAGAGGTGAGGGATTTGTCTCAAAGAGAGATTGAGCAGTTAAGGCCAATATGCTCTGGAGTTTAGAGGAATGAGGGGAGTTCCAACGAGGGATATAGGGTGGTTAAAGGGGGTGGGATTGACAAAGGAGACAGTAAGAGGATGTTTCCTCACGTGTGACAATTTAGAACGAGAGGGTCATTGTTTCACGAGAAGGAGTTTAGAAGGGTGATGGAGAACCTGATTGAAAAGTGAGATGTTGAGAAATGGCTTCTCTCAAATGGAGAGGAGGTGGGAATATCTGGGAATTCATGAATGTGTGTTTGGGGGGGGGAGGGTGGGGGCATGTCGGGACACTAATAAATTGAAGGAAGGGACAAACAGATTGTCAATCGGTGTGTGGCTAAAGGGAATGGGAGCAGGAAATTGTATTTGAGGCTGGGATGAGATCAGTCACAGCCACAAAGAACGAGGGAAGCTGGCTCCCGAGGGCTCTGAGCCCGTATGTTCTATTGGTCGTCCAGCTGCCTGCACACCTTTTAGTGTGGGTGGCTCATAGCACATGCTCAGAAAGCTCTGAATCTGAGGGCCGAAACTGTGTGATGCATCACAAGCCATTAGTCGCTTAGTAGCCAAGACCATAAGATAAAGCGATGGAAATGTGTTGCTGGAAAAGCGCAGCAGGTCAGGCAGCATCTAGGGAACAGGAGAATCGACGTTTCGGGCATTAGCCCTTCTTCAGGAATGAGGAAAGTTGGTCCAGCAGGCTAAGATAAAAGATAGGGAGGAGGGACTTGGGGGAGGGGCGTCGGAAATGTGATAGGTGGAAAGAGGTCAAGGTGAGGGTGATAGGTCAGACTGGGCTGGGGACGGAGAGGTCGGGAAGAAGATTGCAGGTTAGGAAGGCGGTGCTGAATTTGATGGATTTGACTGAGACAGGCTGGGGGGAGGGGAAATGAGGAAACTGGTGAAATCCGAGTTCATCCCTTGTGGTTGGAGGGTTCCGAGCCGGAAGATGAGTCGTTCTTCCTCCAACCGTCGTTTCGCTGTGGTCTGACGATGGAGGAGTCCAAAGACCTGCATATCCTTGGTGGAATGGGAGGGGGAATTGAAATGTTGAGCTACAGGGTGGTTGGGTTGGTTGGTTCGGGTGTCCCAGAGGTGTTCCCTGAAACGCTCCGCAAGTAGGCTGCCCGTCTCCCCAATATAGAGGAGGCCACATCGGGTGCAAAGGATGCAATAGATGATATGTGTGGAGGTACAGGTGAATCTGTGGCGGATATGGAAGTTTCCTTTGGGGCCTTGGAGGGAGGTGAGGGGGGAGGTGTGGGCGCAAGTCTTGCACCTCCTGCGGTTGCAGGGGAAGGTGCCGGGAGTGGATGTTGGGTTGGTGGGGGGTGTGGATCTGACGAGGGAGTCACGGAGGGAGTGGTCTTTACGGAATGCTGATAGGGGAGGGGAGGGAAATATATCCTTGGTGGTGGGGTCCGTTTGGAGGTGGCGGAAATGGCGGCGGATGATGCGCTGTACATGGAGGTTAGTGGGGTGGTAGGTGAGGACCAGTGGGGTTCTGTCCTGGTGGCGGTTGGAGGGGCGGGGTTCAAGGGCGGAGGATCGGGAAGTGGAAGAGATGCGGTGGAGGGCATCGTCGACCACGTCGAGGGGGAAATTGCGGTCCTTGAAGAAGGAGGCCATCCGGGATGTGCGTTTTTGGAACTGGTCCTCCTGGGAGCAGATGCGGCGGAGTCGAAGGAATTGGGAGAATGGGATGGCGTTTTTACAGGGGGCAGGATGGGAGGAGGTGTAGTCCAGGTAGCTGTGGGAGTCGGTTGGTTTGTAGTAGATGTCCGTGTTGATTCGGTCGCCTGAGATAGAAATAGAAAGGTCGAGGAAGGGGAGGGAGGAATCTGAGACTGTCCAGGTGAATTTGAGGTCGGGGTGGAAGGTGTTGGTGAAGTGGATGAACTGTTCAACCTCCTCGTGGGAGCACGAGGCGGCGCCGATACAGTCATCGATGTAGCGGAGGAAAAGGTGGGGGGTGGGGCCAGTGTGAGATAAAGCAGCCATTCAGCCCATCAAGTCTGCTCCGCCATTCTGTCATGGCTGATATGTTTGTTAACACTATTCTCCTGCCTTCTCTCTATAACGGTTGATCCTCCTCCTGATCAAGAACCTATCCATCTCTGTCTTAAAGACATAATGACAGCCATCTGCAGTAATGAGTTCCACAGATTCCCCACTGTCTGGCTGAAGAAATTCCTGCTCATCTGAGTTCTAAAGGGAGTTCCCTTCGCTCTGACTCTGTGCCTTTGGGTCCTAGTCTCTGCTACTCATGGAAACATCTTCTCCATGTCCACTCTATCCGGGCCTGTCAGAATTCTCCAAATTTCAATCAGGTTCTCCATCGCCCTTCTAAACTCCATTGAGTTGAGACTCAGAGACCTCAACCTCTCCTCATATGATAAGTTCTTCATCCCTGGGATCTTTCTTGTAAACCCCCTCTGGAAACCTTGCAAGTTCAGCACATCCTTCCTTAGATAGGGGGCCCAAAATTGCTCAGAATGTTCCAAATGTGGTCTGATCAGAGCCTTATACAGCCTCAGCATTACGTCCCTGCTCTTGTATTCTACACCTTCTAAAATGAATGCTAACATTACATTTGCCTTCCTAACTGCCAACTGAACCTGCCTGTTAACCTGAAGTGAATCTTGAACTCGGACTCCCAAGTCCCTTCCTGCCTCTGATTTCCGAAACCTTTCCCATTTAGGAAACAGTCTCTGTTTTTCGTACTAAAGTACATAACTTCTCACTTTCCCACATTGTATTCCATCTACCATTTCATTGTCCACTCCACACTTCCTCAACACTACCTGTCCTTCCACCTATCTTTGGGTCATCAAAGAAACACTCAGGGCAATGAAATAGCAATGCTCTTTATGTGAATGATGCTAGACCCAGAGCGAATGTCTCATTGCCCCAATGATGAAGGCCAAAAGGGGCCACTCTCAGACATTAAGCTCTTGAATCGGTCTATTTATCCTACCCATGCCCCTCATCATTTTATAAACCTCTATCAGGTCACCCCTCAGCCTCCAACGCTCCAGAGAAAACAGCCCAACCCAATCAAACTCTCCCTATAGCTCAAATCCTCCAACCCTGGCAAAATCCTTGAAAAATCTTTTCTAAACCCTTTCAAGTTTTACAACATCTTTCCGATAGGAAGGAGATCAGAATTGCACGCAATATTCCAAAAGTGGCCTGTACAGCCGCAACATGACATCCCAACTCCTGTACTCAATTTTCTGACCAGGAAAAGAAAGCATACCAAACAACTTTTCCACTATCCTATCGACCTGCGACTCCACTTTCAAGGAGCTATAAACCTGCACTCCAAGGTCTCTTTGTTCAGCAACACTCCCTAGGACCTTATACACTTAATGGTAAGTCTTGCTAAGATTTGCTTTCCCAAAACGCAACACCTCACATTTATCTTTCTCAGCCCATTGGTCCATCTGATTAAGATCCCGTTGTCATCAGAGGTAACCTTCTTCGCTGTCCACCTTCATTTCCATTATATAAATGATGAAAAGTCATGTACCTAGCACCAATCGTTGTGGCACTCCACTAGTCACAGGCCTCCAGTCTGAAAAACAACCCTCCACCACCACCCTATGTCTTCCACCTTTGAGCCAGGTCTGTGTCCAAATGGCTAGTTCTCCCTGCACTCCATTGCTAACCAGTCCCCCATGGGGGAACCTTGTTGAATGCCTGACTGAAGTCCATATAGATCACATCTGCCACTCTGCCCTCATCAATCCTCTTTGTTACTTCTTCAAAAAACTCAATCAAGTTTGTGAGACATGATTTCCCACACACAAAGCCATGTTGACTATCCCTAATCAGTCCTTGCCTTTCCAAATACATGTACATCCTATCCCTCAGGATTCCCTCCAACAACTTGCCCACCATCGATGTCAGGCTCACTGGTCTATTATTACCTCGCTTGTCCTTAACACCCTTCTTAAATAGTGGCACCACCTTAGCCAACCTCCAGTCTTCCAGCACCTCATCTGTGACTATCAATGATCAAATATTTCAGCAAGAGACCCAGCAATCACTTCTCTAGCTTCCCACAGAGTTCTTGGGTACACCTGATCAGGTCCTGGGGATTTATCCACTTTTATGCATTTCAAGACATCCACAACTTCCTTCTCTGTAATATGGACATTTTTCAGGATGTCACCATCTGTTTCCCTATATTTGATACCTTCCATGTCCTTTTCCATAGTAAATACTGATGCAAAATCCTCGTTTAGTATTTCCCCATCTCTTGCGGCTCCACACAAAGGCCACCTTGCTGATCTTTGAGGGGCCCGAGTTACCCTTTTGCCCTTAATGTATTTGTAAAAATCCTTTGGATTCTCCTTAACTCTATTTGCCAAAGCTATCTCATGTCCCCTTTTTGCCCTCCTGATTCCTCTCAAATGTATTCCTACTGTTTTTATACTCCCGAACGATTCACTTGATCTCTCCGGTCTATACCTGACATATGCTTCCTTCTTTTTCTTAAGCGAAATCTCAATTTCTTTAGTCATCCAGCATTCCCTGCACCTACCAGCCTTTCCTTTCACCCTAACAGGAATATACTTTCTCTGGACTCTCGTTATCTCATTTCTAAAGGCTTTCTATTTTCCAGCCGTCCCTTTACCTGCGAACATCTGCGCCCAGTCACCTTTTCAAAGTTCTTGCCTAATACCGTCAAAATTGGCCTTTCTCACTAGCGATGTTTAAAAGTGGCTGGGCTTTAGAGGGTTAAGATAAACTAGAGAAAATCTCCACTTTCACTGAACCAAAAATGTTAGGAAAGTATATATATAAAATATATCTACACACTGTATCTTTTACCAGCATTTCTTATTTTTGAAATGGTGAAAACTGAGTACACCAAACTGCTATCGGTTTTGGAGTCATCTATAATCAAGAAACAATAATGCAAAGTGAACCGAAAGGTTCGAGATCAGAATGTTAAACCAACAGCAAACAATGCCTCAAACTGATAATTAAGGTCACAACCCCAACTCAGCAGGAATATAAACTAAAGCTCTTGGCGATATATCGACCTTTCCAAAGCAGTTCACAAACCAGGTGACTCAATAACATTGAATGTGTATTTTGCATCAACATTCACTACAAAGTTTGTGCCTACCCTCCCAGAACAAGCTCACATAGGAAGGTAGAGGCCCTGGGGTCATTTACAATATTTTTTGTTACTATTATTCGCTCATGGCACATGGGCATCACCTACTGGGCCCAGCAATTATTGCCCAACGCATCCCTAGTTGCCCCCTTGAGAAGGTAGGCATGAGCTACTTTCTTGAACTGCTGCAGTCCATGTTCTGTAGATAGACACACATTGCCCTGAGGGAGGGAATTCCAGGATTTTGAAACAATGACACTGAAGGAACAGTGTTATATTTCCATGTCAGGACACTGAGGGTGTAGAGGGTGGGTGTTCCCATGAATCTGCTGTACTTGTCCTTCTAGATGGAAGTGGTTGTGAGTTTTGAAGGTGCTGCCTGAGAATCTTTGGTGTACTTCTGCAGTACATCTTGTAGATGGTACACACTGCTGCTACTGAGCATGGATAGTAGAGGAAGTGGATGCTTGTGGATGTGGTTCCAGCCAAGTGGAGCTGCTTTGTCCCTCGATGATGTCTAGCTTCTCGAGTGTTGTTGGAGCTGCGACTATTCAGGCAAGGGGGGGAGCATTCCATCACCCTCCTGACTGGAGACTGAGATTGTTGGAATGGCTCAATCAGGGAAGATTCTAACCATATATATCCCTCTGAGGAACAAAGGAATGAAATCACGACGAATCAATATTGTTCTGTCTTCCTCAGATGGATCCCAGAGTCTACCCTACAAATTCCAAATTGAGTCATACCCATCCCACACAACCTCCCTCAGATATACGGAAAGCCTTTGATTTTCCTCCATTTAATAATAATTCTCAGAGTACACCCCCTTGTTCGAGAATCTCAAGGTTTGTAAACAAAATGAATAGTTGCCATTGTATGCCTGTGTTCTTTACTGAACAGTACACAGCTCCAGCAAAAATAAAGGATCAGAAGGAAAGTTGAAAAGTTGTCTTACAGTAAACAGTGAGTCCCCAGGTGGCAAATAATATCTGTCCCTGCTGAGTTTCTCCAACAGCTTCGGTGTTTACTTTTATTTCTGTCATTCATTGCCTGAAGAAAGCTAATTGAATGCTGGCCGTTATATTGAGAGATCTGGTGTACAGGGATGCAGAAGGGATGCTGCAGTTATACAAAACCCTGGTCCGACACCACTTGGAGCAGATCTGGGCACCACACCTGAGAAAGGATAGATTGGCCTGGGAGTACAGCGCGAGTTTACAAGAATGATACCTGGACTTCAGGGGTTATGAGGAGAGATTACATAAATTAAGCCTGTTCTGTCCAGAATTTACAGGTTTATGGATGATCTGATCAAAGATATTAACAGGAAAAGACAGGGTATGGAAATTGGAAGTGTTTCCACTGGTCGGGGATCCTAGAACTAGGGAGGGCATAGCCAGAGAATTAGGGCCAGACTGTTCAGGAGAGATGTTAGGAAATACTACTACGCACAAAAGCTGGGAGAGATTTGGAACTCTCTTCCACAAACAGCAGGCATTGGTGGATCAGTTGTTAGTTTTAAATCTGAGAGATAATGTTTTTGTTCAGCAAAGTTATTAAGGGGAATAGAGGCCAAAGGCAGGTCTATGGAGTCATATCAGCCACTGAATGGTGGAGCACGCTGAATGGGTTGAATGGTCTCCTCCTGCTCCTTTACATGAATATTCCACATTAATATATCATGGAACTCCCTGCAGTGACAAAGTGGCATTTCCACACACTGGAGCAATTAGTGATTTCAAATAGAAACTAAAAGTCCAGATATTTTATTTTCACATGTTCCAGATCCCCACCATCCTCTGGGTGAAACAATCCTCAAATCCATCTCTAAACCTCTTACTCTTCAGTTTAAAAATGTTCTAAACACCTTCTCAAACACCCTGTCTACACGTGACACAACCTTCAAAGAATTATGCACCTGAAACCCTCGGGCTCTCTGCTCTACAACACTACCAATCTTACACTCTGCTAACAAGTCCCCCTCACCTACCAACCTTCTCTTTTGTAAAGGAAACAACTCAAACTTCCCTCCCCAACACTTCCAGGAAGAGATTTGTTTTTGTGGATCTTTCCAATCAGACGAATACTAGAATGAACGCTGACCAATACATAACGGTGTAGGATCAGCAGCTCACAGATTCATACTCACCGTTCAATCAACTTGACCCGATCTCTGCGTGTTCGAAATTTCTTGCAGGTGTGTCCTCACTCGTGCCCTCAGCTCGATTTCCCATCGTCTCCCCTGGAATGAAATATTTCCAGACCGTTACCCAACTGACTTCCAATCCCACTTGTGACAACAATTTGCTGCTGTGTGTGTACGAAAACTCCTGGCAACAAGGACACTGAGCCGAAGTCCCATGGAATGACGTCCTGGAATTGTCCGAAACGGGGCTGAGAACTTCTATGTTCAGAGAATCATAAAGTTTTACTCTATGGAAGGAGGCCATTTGAGCTCCTGAATGAGCTACCCAGGTAGTCCCACTCTCCAGCCCTATCTCTGTAGGCCTCTAACATCATCCCTTCCAAATTTATATCCAGCTCTCTTTTCAAACCTCCTATGAAGTCTGCCTCCACCACTCCCCAAAGCAGCACATTCAAAATCCAACAATCCAAATAAGTTTCTCCTCATCTCACTCTCTCACTGACAATCTTGAAATTCTACCAGCCAATTACTAATAGACCAATGAGTGGGAAACAAGAACTTACTTTCCCGTCAGAATTGTTCAAACTTTCAACACCTCAATAAGGTCACCACTTCATCTTCTCTGCTCGAAAGAGAATAAGCTCAATATCCTGAACTTTTCCCTGCATCTAAATTCCCTCATCATTGGTATCATTCTCGTAAATCTCCCTCAATTGTCTCCAGGGTTTGAACATCCTTCCTTTAGTAAGGTGTCCAGAACAGAACAAAACCAGCCTGGGTAATAGAAGGTCAACTTCCTTTGTCAAATGTATTTCTAAATTCAGCTTGTGTTGCCTGTGAAGGTAAGGTGTTACACACATACAAATATCCAACAGATCAAAGGTGCATCTCCAACATGATCTAATATTCTCAATTCAATACTTGAGCTGCCACCTGCATTAATTTATTTTCTGCCCTCTGCTTTGTGTTGGGTTAGGTCGGTTGGCTGGATGGCTGGTTTGAAATATGGTGTAACATCGACTGCATGGGTTTGAATCTCTCACTGACTGAGGTTACCATGAAGGACTATCCTTCTCCATCTCTCCCCTTGTGTGAGGCATGGTAACCCTCAGGTTAAACCACCACCTACCAGTTATCACTCTCTCCCCCTCTCTCTCTCTAACACTCCAGCTGAGGTCCACCAGTGTCTTTTATAACTTCAACATCACCTCCTTGTTCTCGGACTCTATGCCCTTATTAATAAAACCAAGAATGCTGTGTGTTTTATTAACTGCTCTCTCCCTGTTATGCCGCCTTCACTGATCTGTGGACATATACTCCCAGCTCCCTCTGCTCCAAACCTGCTCTAGTTTTTTTTTTACCCCCCTAAATGTATTGTCTTTCCATTTCTTTCAACCAACGCCCTTCACCAAATTTGTGATGAATCATGTTTGTCTTTATTTTCGAATGCTCACGAATTAAAACCTTTTTTGTTAAATCAAACTTCATTTTCTCCCTCCTAGCAGTTTTGCTATTAACTAACAATATAACTCCACAAGAACATCCAGGCTGGCATCAGGTCGAGTCCACTTGGCCCCTCAGGAACCTGCTCTGCTATTCCATACGATCGCAGCTGATCCCATCTCAGCCTCAACTTCACTTTCCTGCAAACACTCCCTTTGACCCATCACTGATTAACAATCTGTCTGTCTCCTCCTCCAATTTATGCAGTGGTGGGGGGTGGTGTTCCCACAGATGTATAAGCCCCTCGTCATTTGAGAGAATTCAATGCTCCTTACCTCTGTTTTCAGTCTGCCCAGCCCCTTATCATGAAATGATAATCTTTTATTCTAGATTCGCCCATGTGAGCAAACATCCTCTCTCCAACTCCTTTGTCAATATGCCCTTTCGCATCTTATAACCTTCAGTTAGATCTCCTCTCTTCCAAGCTCCAGAGAAACTGCTCAATCTCTCGTCTAAGACAAACCCTTCATCTCTGGAAATGATTGAGTGAATCTCCTCTGAACTACTTCCAGTATAAACTGCATCTGTCCTCAAGTAAAGAGATCAAAATTGTACCAGTCTCTTCTCATAAGACTAAACTTTCATCTGGGCAATTAATTTGGTGATCTCCTTTGAACTCCCTCCAATTCAATTACATCCCTTCTCAAGGAATGGGACCAAATCTGTCTGCAGTACTCCAGATGTGGAAACCCCAATCCCTTGTACAGTTGCAGTAACAATTACCTACTTCCAAACTCCATTCCGTTTGCAATAAATGTCTTCCTTGTGACCAGCTGTAGCCTTTGCACTGATGTTTTGAACTTTTTCTCCTATTCCGATGATAAGTTGCCTTTTTCAATTCTTCCAACTGCAATGGATAACCTCACCACTAATGGGACTGACCAACCCTCAGTTCACTGGCTAACGGAAATTGAATGTGTCCTCGATTTGAACTGCTGTGCTTTAGATTTGCAAACAAGTCAGACACAACCGTTCATTTGCTCCAATTTGTCTAACTGATGTAAAATTGCTGGGTTTGCACCCCAGAGTGATTTTCAGACCATTTGGACAGTGTTTGAATGTTGTTCAAAGTTGCTAACCACCTCACTAACTTACCTGTGTTGCCGGGAACATGCTGGAAGAAACAGCTGGAGAAAATAAGAGAGAAAGAACATAGGAAAGTTTTACTGTAAATATTCAGCTTCTCCTGCTAGTAAATGAATCTGGATGCGCAAGAAACAATTATTCCAATTTTAACCTTTAGTTTATATCTGTGCTGACCATTCCTCTGAACACAGCACATTTCTTTATGTGTCTCCCCAAGTAATTTCATCTGCCACTTGTTCAGCCTGCCCACATCCTCATAATGCACATTCCCAAATAGTGCTTTATCTCTTTTTTAACTCACTGGTGGGTTGTGAAAATCACTGGCTGGGCCGAGAATTTATTATCCAAGCCTAGTTGGTCCCTTGAGAAGAAGGTAATGAGCTGCCTTCTTGAACCACTGCAGTCCCTGTGCTGTAGGTAGACCCACGACACCATTAGAGAGGGAACTACAGGATTTTGACCCAGTGACACTAAATGAATGCTGATATATTTCCAAGTTGGGATGGTGAGTGGCTCAGAGGGAAACTTGCGGGAGGTGGTATTCTCACGTATCTGCTGTGCATGTCCTTCTCGATGGATGTGGTTGTGGGTTTGGAAGGTGCTGCCTGAGGATCTTTGGTGAATTTCTGAAGGGCATCTCGTAGCTACTACTGAGCACAGGTGGTAGAGAGAATGGATGTGGTGTCAATTAAGCAGGGGCTGTGTTGTCCCCGGATGGTGTTCGGCTTCTCAAGTGTGGTCTACAAGGTGCACTGCAGAAGTGACTGAGTGAGTGCACACGTGAAAGTATGTGTATGTGTCAATGAGAATGTGTGTGTGTGAGTGTCTCTCTCTCTCTCACAGACATGCACACTTTCACATTCTCACTCAAACGCACTCATACACATACTCTCTCATACGCAGACACTCATACATTATGTGAGCAACGTCAGTTTGAAACCCACATCGAGTGCCAACTGGAGAATGATCGCCAGGGTTACCTGCTGGAGTGTCTCACCCATCTTGTTTTCAATTCTGGAGTTTAATGGGAAGAAATATGAGGAGAGAAAGGATCAGAAACAGGGGACAATGAGTACTGCCATCTCAGTGCTGTTTGCCTGTGCTGGATTCAGAGAGGAATTTCCTGTCAATGACACCATCCCTTCAGCAAACACCAACCCCAGTATTTCCTGTTCCCTGTTGCCCTGACCCCCTGCCAACACGCGTGTCTGTAAAATTCTCTCCAAACCCTCACCATTGCACTAACATCATTGTTTCTGTGCAGCCTCTCTCATTAACAATATCCCACCGATCCAACCCAAACTATTCCATGCTAAACTCAAAAGATCGCTCTGCACCAACTCTCTCTAAATTGTCAACTAGAAATTACTGTCCTCATTTTCACGGCCTGCATATATCGAGGCAAAACTTCCCTTGTCCTCCACCTGTCAGCGGCAATTGGGCCATTCACAGAGAAACATCAAACATATCATTGGGGTAAGGCCATTCAGCTCCTCTAGCCTGCTCCGCCCATTCAAAGGGATCATGGCTGATCACCCAACACAGTCCCTTGTCTCCCGCACTCTCTCTTTACCCCCTAAGAACTCAATCCAACTCCTTCCTGAACAACATTCAGTATTCTGGCGCTGATGCTTTCTGTGGCAGAGAATTCTACAGGCTCCCCACTCTCTGGGTGAAGACATTTCTCCCCATCTCAGTCCCACTCCATTTCTTTTTGACCATGAACCCCTGGTTCTGGACTCTCCGCCCAGTCACCGGGAACACCCTCCCCGTGTTTACTCTGTTTCGTCCTTGTTCAAATTTATAGGTTTCTATGAGATTCCCCCTTAATTCTTCTAAACTCCAGTGAATATCATCCTAACCATTCCAGTCTCTCTCCATCTGTCAGTCCTGCCATCCCAGGAATCATTCTGGGAAACCTTCACTGCACTCTCTCCATAGGCACAATATCCTTCCTCAAATAAGGAAACTTCCCTTGTCCTCCAACTGTCAGCAGCAACTGGGCCATTCACAGAGAAACATCGAAAATATAATCAGGGGAGGCCATTCTGTGCACATGGTTCTCCAGAGTGGGGTCTCACTCTGTTCAATTGTAATGAGACATCCCTGCACATAGACTCAAATCCTCTCACTATGAAGGCCTCCCAAAATCTGAGAAAGGATATTACTCTCTCTCTCCCTTCCCCCCACAGATGCTGCTGACCTGCTGAGTTTCTGAAGTAATTTTTTAGAGTGTTCCCGTCAAGACTTCAGCTAGACTCCAGTGAAGAACGAGTACAGATCAAAGATGAAGAATGGATTACCTGGCTCTGTGAGGTTGATGGAATTCCTGGTCACATTAAATATTGTTCCAATCCCTGGTGATCGCAACAAGGTATCTGCCTTGGTGCTGGGACTGGAAGGATTCAATGGCCAGCTCTCTCCTGTCTGAACTATAGTTGTAATTCCCACTGGCATCCTTTAAGGCTTACCTTTGAAAGTACCATTGAAAGTACGGGCCTGTACCTCGACACACTCAAATAAGACGATTCCTAATCAGAACCTCCATTTTATTGACTCTGGGGGGTGAGGAAAACCCCAGCAACAGGAACTGGAACAAAACAAGACAAAGAGGAAATAAAAGATTGGATGTTGAAATTGTCTTTCTTTTCGCAGATGTTATCTTCTATGACAGGATAATGACTGACAGAAAGGAGAAATAAAACAACTGAGATTTCACATCGTTGCAAATTTTCCATCTGTTGTAAAATCTACACTTCGAAAGATTTGTGTTAACTATGGATGGTCAAATGGTACATCATCCAACCATTGCCCTCTTGATGTTCAATGGTATTACCATCACTGTCCCCAACCCCTGCAGTATCAAATCTTGGGGGTTACAATCACTGTCCCCACTGCCCCACAGTATCAACATCCCAGGAGTTACTGTCACTGTCCCCACCCCCACCACACATTCAACATTCTGGGGGTTACTGTCACTGTTCCCACCCCCAAACCACATTCAACATCCTGGGAGTTACCGTCATTGTCCCCACCCACACCGCACTGTCAATCCTGGAGGTTACTCACAGTCGCCCCCACACCCACACTGTCAACATCCTGGGAGTTACCATCACTGTCCCCACCCCCACCTCCTGGGGTTACCGTTACTGTCCCCATCCCGCACCCCACTTTGAACATCTTCCATGCTAGTTAAAAGCAACCATCTCTCTGTTCTCCAATACCAGACTCCCAGTTGTAAGGTCACAGAACGGAAACAGGCCCTTTGGCCCAACTCGTCCGTGCTCACGAAGTCTCCAAACAGAACTTGCTGCATTTGCTTGTGTTTGGCCCATATCCGTCAAAACTTTTCCTATCCATGTATTTTTCCAAATGTCTCTTAAAGGTTGTTATTGTACCCACTTCTACCACTTCCTCTGGCAGTTCATTCCAAAAAACACACAACTGTCTGTGTGATAAAGTTATCCCTTTTACATCTTTTCCTTCTCGCTTTAAACCAATGTCCTCTAGTTTTGGACTCCCTGCCCTGGGGAAATGACCTTGACTATTCACTTTATCCAAGCCCCTATTTCTGCAGCAATATACATATGAAACATCAAAGACCACTTAATGTGAGTCTAGCCTTAGACTGCAAGTACACATCTAAATCGTTCTCCAATGTGATGAGGATTTCTGCCTCTCACACCCTTACAGGCAGTGAGTTCCAGATTCCCTCCCCCGTTGAGTGAAAATGTTTTCCCTCACATCCCCTTTGAAACCTCCTACCCCTTACCTTAAATCTATGCCCCTCCCCCAGTCATTGATCCCTCCTTTAAGAGGGCAGGGGAGGTTTCTTCCTGTCTACCCTATCTACACCCCTCATCATTTTATACAGCTCAATCATGTCCCACACTCTCAATCTGCTCTGCTTGAAGGAAAACAACCCCAGTCTGTCCAATCTCTCTCCATCACCGAAACCCTCCAGCCCCCAAGACAATAACCTGGTAAATCTCTCTCTGCATGCTTCATCCAGTGCTATCACATTGCTGTGATAATGTTAATTTGTATAGAGTTGCTTAAAAACTCACTGAAATGGTGATAAATTTGCTGTTCAGGAGAGAATCTGCCTGCTGGTTAGAAACAGCACAGTGCTAATTGCCCTTTTGACATTTGCTGATGTTGATGATTGTGTGTACGGTTCTGCAGTGGTTGGAGTACTCCCACTAAATCTCCTCACCATCCTTGTAGAAAATACATTGAATTGGGGTCGAAACGACTGGTTTAACAAGGTGCTGTCTCCCTCCATTACCTCATTTCCCGTGTGGACACTCAGCTCTAGGACTGACACAGGGATGTCTGTGATTAAACCAAACTGTTAGGCACTTTTCTAAGGCAGGAGTTGTTTTCAACAACAAACAGTACTCCCACCATACAGTCAGAGAGAGTTAGAGTCACAGGGTCAGAGAGAATCAGAGGGTCACAGAGAGGCAGGGAGAAACAGAGACATAGACACACAGGGGCATATAGAGTTATATAGAAACATAGTCAGAGTTAGAAAAAGGCACAGGATCACAGCGTCATCGAGATTAATCGACATAGAGTTAAAGCAAGTCATAGACAGTCCAACAGAGAGAGATAGAGACCTCGCGGTCTGTACAATATACCTCACCGGAGGGGGGGGGATCTCTCCTGTGCCCCTCCACCCCCCAATAACCACCATCCTGACCCTCGGGAACGGGACATGTTGACACAGTCCGCTCTCCCTCGGCGCTTTTCCTTCCCGCGTGGCCCCGGCGCCATTTTAGCTTCAGGCCCCGCGCGAGATGGCGGTTAACGGCCGCCTCGTGCCCCAAGTGACCGTTAGCAGCTGCTTCAGGGGAAAGGCTCTTTAAAGGGACAACCCTTTCAGGAGAGAGAAACAACAGGGCCGGCTCCGGGACTCGCCAAACTCAATAATAATGACAAATACACACACAGACAGAGAGGTGGGAGTGAACAAGAAATTGTGCGGCGGCACATCAAGACCAAAGGCCACTCTCCCGAAGGACGGCTGCCCCGGACTCGAAACGTTGACTCCGCTTTCTCTCTGTCTGTCTCTGGACAGATGCTGCCAGGCCTGAAGCACAAACAAGGTCCTCGGGGGTGAGTCCGAGTTCAGGATCCTGTTAAGGTTCGGTTGGCAGATGGATGACAGTGTGGGAGGGTATGCAATGGGATTAGAAAAATAGAGGCGGAGTGTTAGAAACGAAAATCGCTTCTCAATAATCGCTCTAGACAAATTCAGGAAAACAAAGTTTTATTAACAAGTCAAGTCTGCAGAGTCGGGCACCCTTAAAAAAAAAGGCGCGCTGAGGCTTACAAAGTCTCCCATTATATACAGCACAAGTCCCTCCTCTCCTTGGCTCCAACAAGCCATGAGGTTCACATTCTTAAAAACATCATTATTCTTATCACAAAGTCTG
This sequence comes from Chiloscyllium plagiosum, assembly GCF_037043375.1. Classification (NCBI taxonomy): domain Eukaryota; kingdom Metazoa; phylum Chordata; class Chondrichthyes; order Orectolobiformes; family Hemiscylliidae; genus Chiloscyllium; species Chiloscyllium plagiosum. Next base: position 12,442,994 of record NW_028270187.1, read on the forward strand.
CAACAAAAGGCTCCAGAGTCTCCAAAGTCGTTGTTTTTCTCACCCTGTAGTCTTATCAGTCAAAGGCTTTAATCTGTAACAGATGTCTCTCGAGTCGTTCCCCTATCCTGGAGTCTTATCAGTCAAGGACTCATCCTTCCCGCCTGTGTTAATGGTTCCATCAATCAAGGGCCTGTTTGTTTTTACTCTGCTCACAAATTGTCAGCATTCTGCACAATTTAAACTAGCCTGTTTGTTTTTACTCTGCTCACAAATTGTCAGCATTCTGCACAATTTAAACTATTCTACTTTTGAGTATATAAAATGTTCTAGAAAAGAAACAAAAGTTTTGTCTTTTATTATAGACCAGTCTGTGGTCCAGGCACATCTTAAAGTTTAAACCGAAATTACCTCTCACACGGAGACTGTTTCCTAAATGGGGAAAGGTTTCGGAAATCTGAAGCACAAAGGGACTTGGGAGTCCGAGTTCAGGATTCTCTTCAGGTTAACAGGCAGGTTCAGTTGGCGGTGAGGAAGGCAAATGTAATGTCAGCATTAATTTCGGGAGGGTTAGAATACAAGAGCAGGGATGTACAGCTGAGGCTGTATAAGGCTCTGGTCAGACCACATTTGGATCATTGTGAGCAGTTTTGGGCCCCCTATCTAAGGAAGGATGTGCTGAACTTGGAAGGGGTCAGGAGGGGGTTTACAAGAAAAATCCCAGGGATGAAGCACTTCTCATATGAGGAGAGGTTGAGGACTCTGGTTCTTAACTCGATGGAGTTTAGAAAGATGAGAGAGAACCTGATTGAAACTTACAGAATATTGAGAGGTCCATTCATGCATCTGTCTAGATACATCTTTATTGATGCTATCATCTGGGAGAATGTCTCCGAACAAACAGACCGAGGGCGCGCCGGAAGACAGTTCCTTAAATGTGGCATTTCGGCTTGACACTGTGGTGAAGTAAGCATTTGGCATGCTTGCCTTCACTGGTCAGAGCACTGACGACAGGAGTTGGGGCATCATGTTATAGCTGTACAGGATGTTGGTGAGACCATTTTTAGAATACTGTGTACAGTCCTGGCCAACCTGCTGTTGAAAGGATGTCGTTAAGCTTGTAAGGTTATAGAAAAGATTTACAAAGATGTTATCATGGTTGCAGGGTTTGAGTTATAAGCAGAAGCTTCATAAGCTAGGAGCTTTTCTCCCCTGGAGCATTGGAGGCTGAGGGGTGACCTTATAGAGGTTATAAAATCACGAGGGGCACAGAAAAGGTAAATAGGTATAATCTTTTCCCCAATGTAGCGGTGTCCAAAGCTAGTGAGCATAGGTATAAGGTGAGAGGGGAAAGATTAAAAAGGGACCTGAGAGGCAAATTCATCACACAGAGGGCAGTGAATATATGGAATGAGCTGCCAGAGGAAGTGGTAGAGGCAGGTACAATTACATGGAAGAGACATTTGTAAAGGTACATGGATAAGAAAGGTGCAGAGAAATATGCGCCAAATGCAGATAAATGGGACGAGTTGAGTTTGGGCAACCTTGTCAGCATGGGCGAGTTGGGTTGAAGGGCCTGTTTCTGTGCTGCATGACTCTATGAAAATAGATGAGAATAACAAACTTTGCCTGAAAGACAATCAGAATGTACAGGAGGAGCTGTGAATATGTGGGGTCATTATACAGACCAATTTGTCTTGGGACAAGTCAAAAACTGACTCTGACAAATGTTATTTCTCTGTAGTCTGAACAGGATGTGGTCATCTCTGCCAAGATGGGAAGTAGATGCAATTCCAAAATGTCCTTGAACTAATCGATTTGCTCAGTCAGAAGGCAGTGAAGAGTTTGCAAAGGGTTAGGAATCACATGCAGAGCAGAGCGGGTAAGGAGGTCAGATTTCATTCCCTTAAGGACCACCACAGACAGGAACAGAAGAAGGCCATTCGGCCCCTTGAGCCTGCTCATCCATTCAATAGCATTGTGGCTGATGCACCATTCCTCACGCTCACTTTCCTGCACTTAACATGTAACCCTCAATTCCCTGGCTGATCAAGAATCTATCTATCCCACCCTTAAAACTACTCCCTGTCCCCACACACAGCTCTCTGGCAAGGAGTTCCAACGACATGCAACCCTCAGAAGAAACTCCTCCTCACTTCAATCATCAATTTTGAACCAGATGATTGTTTGTTCCTGACAACAGTCATCAACTCCAGATCTGTTTTTGTTTAAAATCGCTTTCCAAATCCACCACCTGCCAAAGCAAGATTCAAATTCACATCTGCAGGGCATATCCCGGGGAGCTGAAAACATATGATTTTGCTTCCCTATTATTTCAGAAACTGAAAGTGAATCTCATCAAAATTGAGACCGGAATAAATTGCCCCACAGCATTGAGCTAAACATTGATGTCGACAGAATCCATATAGTGTGGAAAGAGACCATTCAACCCATCCAATCTGTCCCAAGCCAGTGAAGAGGATCCCACTCAGTCCTGACCCTACCCCCCGTAACCCTGCATTAACCATGGCCAATCCCCCTAAGCTGTACATCATAGTATCCTACAGCGTGGAAGCAGGCCTTTTGGCCCATCAGCTGCATATATTGACCCTCTGAATAGCAACCAACCCAGACCCACCACCTCTCCAATCCCTGTAACACTGCATTTCCCATGACTAATCCTCCTATCGTGCATAACTCTCACACTATGGGCAACTTAGCAAGGCCACTCCATCTGAACTGCACAGCTTTGGACTGTGGGAGGAAACTAGAGCACCCGGAGAAAACCAATGCAGAGAAGGGGAGAATGTGCAAACTCCCAATAAACAGTTACCCAAGGCTAGAATTGTTCCTGGGTCCCTGGCGCTGTGAGGCGGCAATGGTAACCACTGTGCCACCCAATGTTTTTGCCAGTGGCCATGCCGGTGTTGGTTAGCTCAGTTGATTCTATAGTAGGCTTACAATGTACCGTCACATTAACAGCATGCGTTCAGTTGCTGCTCTGGTTGAGATTACTGTGAGTGATCATTCCCTGTGCTTTAGATGTGGTGTCCCTCAGGTTAAACCAAAAAACAGTTGTTTGCTTTTTCTCCCCCACACCTTTCTCTCTCTGTCTAATGAGACAATGGTGACTTTACATTAACCACTTGCTAAAACATAACTCTGCTGATTAAAAATTAACTGCCCTCTTTTTCACTGCAAAATAACTTGTATGTTTCCTTCCTGATGCACTATTGGAGTGAGCTGTAAATAAAAGAAAAGACACTTTGCCAACGGTACATATCTAAACGAAGTGGGAGAGGGTGCACAGGGAGAATGAGTGGGCGGCACGGTGGCACAGTGGTTAGCACTGCTGCCTCACAGCGCCGGAGACCTTTGTTCAATTCCTGCCTCAGGCGACTGACTGTGTGGAGTTTGCACGTTCTCCCTGTGTCTGCGTGGGTTTCCTCCGGGTGCTCTGGTTTCCTCCCACAGGAACAAAGATGTGCAGGTCAGGTGAATTGGCCATGCTAAATTGCCCGTAGTGTTAGGTAAGGAGTAAATGTAGGGGTATGGCTGGGTTACGCTTCGGCGGGTCGGTGTGGACTTGTTGGGCTGAAGAGCCTGTTTCCACGCTGTAATGTAATGTAATCTAAGCTAAACTTGTGGGAAACGTAAAATATGATCATAAAAGTTTACATTGATACTTGAAGAGAAAAAAATTTATGGGCGGCACGATGGCACAGTGGTTAGCACTGCTGCCTCACAGCGCCTGAGACCCGGGTTCAATTCCCGCCTCAGGCGACTGACTGTGTGGAGTTTGCACGTTCTCCCCGTGTCTGCATGGGTTTCCTCCGGGTGCTCCGGTTTCCTCCCACAGTCCAAAGATGTGCAGGTCAGGTGAATTGGCCATGCTAAATTGCCCGTAGTGTTAGGTAAGGAGTAAAGGTAGGGGTATGGGTGGGTTGCGCTTCGGCGGGTCGGTGTGGACTTGTTGGGCCGAAGGGCCTGTTTCCACACTGCAATGTAATGTAATGTAATGTAATCTAATCTAATCTAATCTAATTTCCAGCATATTGCCTTGGGCGCTGGAGAATTTCAGTGATTGAGAGGGGTTGGACAGGCTAGAGTTGTCCTTACAGCAGAGTAGATTGAAAGAGAGGGATGTATAAAATGATGAGGGATGAAGATGGGTGAGGCAGGAAGAAACTTCCCTGCTTGATGGAAGTGGGGAAAGGGTATAGATTGAAGGTAAGGGGCAGGAAGTTTTGAAGGGATGTGAGGAAAATCTTGTTCACCCAGAGGTGGTGTGCAATCTGGAAGTCACTGCCTGTAAGGGTGGGAGAGGCAGCAACTCTCATCACATTGAAGGAGGATTTAAATGTGCACTTGTGACACCAAGACGATGGAGCCAAATGCTGGGGAAATGGGATAAGAGAGTATCGAGGTGGTTGTTTGTGACCAGCACAGACTCTGGATGCAGACTTCTCGGAAATTATGACTAACTCACTTTGAGATGTGTAAACTACATTCAAGATACCATCTAGCGTGACTTTGTACTTTTCATGTTCAGAGATGAGAGGTTTGTCATCGAAAGAGAGATTCAGCAATTAAGGCCAATATGCTGTGAAGTTTAGAGGAGTAAGGGAGATCCAACTGAGGGATATAGGGTGGTAAAGGAGGTGGGATTGACAAAGGAGACAGAGGATGTTTCCTCAGGTGTGACAATTTAGAACGAGAGGGTCATTGTTTCAGGAGAAGGGGGTGGAACAGATTGAATCAAGAGATGTTGAGAAATGGATTCTCTCCAAGGCAGAGGGGGTGGAAATCTCTGGGAATTCACTTCCCAGTATGTGGGTGCATGTTGGGACACTGAATAAATTGAAGGGGGGGGACAGACAGATTGTTAATCAGTCCTTCCAACGCTTCCAGAGATTTGTTTTTGTGGATCTTCCCAATCAGATGAGTACCAGCATGAATGCTGACCAGTACGTGATGATGAAGGATTAGCAGCTCACAGATTCACATTCACCATTCAATAGACTTGACCCGATCTCTGCATATTCGAAATTTCTTGCAGGTCTGTCCTCACTCATACCCTCAGCTCGATTTCTCATCACCTCACTTGGAATGAAATATTTCTAGACCATTACCCAACCAGGTTCCAATCCCGCTTGTGACAACAATTTGCTACTGTTCGCGTGCAAAAATCCCTGACAATGAGGTCACTGAGCCAAGGTCCCAAGGAATTACCTCCTGGAATTGTCTGGAATCTGGTTCAGAACTTTTATGTTCATAGAATCATAAACTTTTATTGTATGGAAGGAGGTCACTCGTGTCTGTACCAGCTCCTGAAAGCTAGTCCCACTCTCCAGCCTTATCTCTGTAGCCCACTCGCATTATCCCTTTCAAATTTATATCCAGCTCTCATTTCGATCCTCCTATGGAATCTGCCTCCCAAGCAGCACATTCCAAACTCAACAACCCAATAAGTTTCTCCTCATCTCAGTGTCTTACTGACAATCTTGAAATTCGTTTTAGCCAGTTACTAATAAACCAATGAATGGGAAGCAATAACTTGCTTTCCTGTCCGAATTGTTCAAATTTTCAACACCTCAATAAGGTCACCACTTCATCTTCTCTGCTCGAAAGAGAATAAGCTGAATCTCCTGAACCTTTCCCTGTATCTAAAATCCCTCATCGTTGGTATCATTCCCATACACCTCCTTCACGCTGTCTGCAGGATCTGAATAGCCTTCCTTAAATAAGGTGTCCAGAACAGAACAAAACCAGCCTGGGTAATAGAGTGTCAATTCCCTTTGTCAAATGTATTTCTAAATTCAGCTTCTGTTGCTGGTGATGGTAAGGTGTTATACACTTGCAAAGAAATACCCAACAAATCAAAGGTTTATCTCCAATATGATCTCCGATTCTCCATTCAAGACTTGTGCTGTCACCGGAATTAATTTCTTTTCTGCCCTCTGCTTTGAGTTGGGTCAGCTCATTTGGCTGGATGGCTGGTTTGAAATGTGGATAAAGATTGGCAGCATGGGTTTGAATCTCTCACTGGCTGACGTTATCATGAAGGACTCTCCTTCATCTGTTCGCCTTGTGTGAGGCATGGCAACCCTCAGGTTAAACCACCACCTATCAGTCATCACTCTCTCCTCTCGCTTTCTCTCTCTGACACTCCACCTGAGATCCACCAGTGTCTTGTACAACTTCAACATCACTCCCTTGTTCTTGGTCTCTGTGCCCCTATTAATAAAGCCGAGGATGCTGTGTGTTTTATTAACTGCTCTCGTCCTGTTATGCCACCTTCACTGATCTTTGGACGTATATCCCCAGGCTCTCTCTGCTCCTGCACCCGCTTTAGTTTTTTTTACCCCCCTAAATGTATTATCTTTTTTTTTCAACCAACTTCATTCGCCAAATTTGTGTTGAATCAATTTTGTTTTTATTTTTGAATGTTCATAAATTAAAACCTATTTTGTTAAATCAAACTTCATTTTCTCCATCCTAGTTGTTTTGCTACTAACAATATAGCTCCACAAGAACATACAGTCTAGGATCAGGTTGAGTCCATTTAACCCCTTAGGAACCTGCTCTGCGATCCCATCTCAGCCTCAACTCCACATTCCTGCAAACACTCGCTTTGACCCATCCCTGATTAACAATCTGTCTGTCTCCTCCAATTTATGCAGTGTCCTGGGTGGTGAGTGGTGGGGGTAGTGATCCCACAGATTTACAACCCCTTCCTCATTTGAGAGAATTCATTCCTCCTTATCTCTGTTTTCAATCTGCCCAGCTCCTTATCCTGAACCGATAACCTCTCGTTCTAGATTCTCCCACAAGAGCAAACATCCTCTCTTCATCTCCTTTAGCATCTGATAGCCCTCAGTTAGTTTTCCTCTCTTCCAAACTCCAGAGAAACCGCTCAGTCTCTTGTCTAAGGCAAATCCTTCATTGCTGGTAATGATTGGGTGAATCTCTTCTGAACTGCCTCTGGCCTCAAGAGATCAAAATTGTACCAGTCTCTTCTCATAAGACTAACCTTTTCATCTTGGCAATCAATTCAGTGATTTCCTTTGAACTCTCTTGAACTCAACTACATCCCTCCTCAAGGAATGGGACCAAAACTGTCCACAGTAGTCTGGATTTGGAAACCTCAATCCCTTTTACAGATGTAGCAACAATTACCTACTTCCCTACTCAATTCCTTTCGCAATAAATGCCTTCCTTGTGCCCTGCTGTAGCTTTTGCACTGATATTTTGAACTTTCTCTCCTATTCAAATGATAACTTGCCTTTTTCAATTCTTCCAACTTCCTATTACTCCACTTTGACAGAACTGTGAACTTGAACTCCAAGTTCCCTCTATTCCACTACACTCCTTAAGGCTTTATAATTCACCATGAAACTTCTACCTTGATTTGTCTTTCCAAAATACAAGACCTCACACACTCAAAGCTATGCTGACCATTCCATATCAAACCTGATCTTTCCAAATGCATGTAAATCATATCTCAGAATCTTCAAGTGATTTACCTAAGATAGATTAAGGCTTAATGGTCTATAGTTCCCAAGTTTTTCTTTGTAACCATTCTTGAATAATGATACGTTTGCCACCCTCCACTCTTCTGTGACCTCACCTGTGGCTAAATATCAGTCAGGACCCCTGCAATTTCTTCTCCAGCCTGTTGCAGTGAGGACCTAGAAATTGGACAAACTAACGGATATAAGGGCAGACCAGTTTTCTGGCCCTAACGGATTGCATCTGAGGGGACTAAAAGAGATGGCGCTCTTGGTAATTTTGTAAACTAAGCTGGACTCTGGGGCAGTTCCAGCAGATTGGAAAACAGCAAATGTGATGCCACTGTTTAAGAAGCGAGGTAGAGAAAACAAATGGGGAATTATAGACCAGTTAGCTTAACATATGTAGTGGCAAGATGCTCGAGTCTATTATCAAGGAAGTAATAGCAAGGCATCTCGATAGAAATTGTCCTAATCGCCAGGCACAGCAGATTATGCTTAATTAATCTTCTCGAATACTATGAAGACTTTATAAGTACGCTGAACAATGGACCAAGTGGATGTGATATATCTAGATCTCCATAAGGCATTCTACAAGGTGCTGTGCAAAAGGCTGCTGCATTAGATGAAGGTGCACGGCGTTACAGGCAATCCATTAGCATGTACAGAGAGTTGGTTAACTAACAGGAAGCAAAGAGTGGAGAAATTTGAATGCTTTTCTGGTTGGCAATCAAGGACTAGTGGTGTGCATCAGGGATCAGTGTTAGGACTGCAATTGTTTACGATTTATACCGATGGTGTGGAGTTGGGGATCACATGTAGTGTGTTAAAGTTTGCAGATGACAAACGTTTAGAGGCATATGTTCAAGTTTGTGGGTGAAGGTCTGGCAGATGGAGTAGAATGTTGGTAAATGTGAAGTCATCCATTTTAGTGGCAATAATAGTAAAAAGGACTAATATTTGAACAGTAAAAATTTGCAGTAAGCTACTGTGCAGTGGGACTTGGGGTTTCCTTGAGCATAAATCGCAGAAGGCTGGTCTGCGGATGCAACAGGTAAATACTAAGGCAAATGGAATATTGTCCTTTATTGGTGGAGGGATTGAGTTTAAAAGCAGGGTGGATATGTTGTGGCTGTATAAGGTGTTGGTGAGTCACATCTAGAGTACTGTGTGCAGTTTTGGTCTCCTTACTTGAGAAAGGAGGTACTGGCACTAAAGGGGGTGCAGAGGAGGCTCACTAGGTTCTTGAGTTGAGGGGGTTGCTTTAAGAGGAGAGACTGAGTCGGCTGGGATTATAATCATTGGAATTTAGAAGGTTGGTGGGGGACGAATCTTACAGAAACATATAAAATTATGAAGGGAATAGATGAGATTGAAGCAGAATGAAAGTTGCCACTGGCGGGTGAACCTAGAACAAGAGGGCATTGACTCAAAATTAGGGGCAGCAGATTTAGGACTGAATTGAAAAGGAATTTCTTCACCCAGAGGGTTGTGAATTTGTAGAATTCCCTGCCCAGTGAAGAAGTTGAGGTTTCCTCATTGAATGTTTTTAAAGCTAAGATAATGTTTTGAAGAGTAAAGGAATTCAGGGTTATGGTGAGAGGCTGGGTAAGTAGAGCTGAGGCTGGTAAAAGATCAGCCATGACCTTATTGAATGGCAGAGCAGGTTCAAAGGGCCAGATTCCAACTCTTACTCCGGGTTCTTATGTTTGTAATTCTTAGTGGTCAATCATCCCAAACCTAGAACATCACTGCAGGAGTTTCTCAGGTTAGTACCCTTGGCCCAATCGCTCTGAGCTGCCTCGATGACTTTACGTTTGAATGAAAGTCCAAGTTGGTACTCTGATTACACAATATGTAGCACCATTTGAGACACCTCAGGCACACGAGCAATCTCTGGCCTAACATTGTAAAAGAAGATCAGTCACATGGAACATGTTTTATGTAACAGAACATCTCAACATCCTTCAGGAGAGTTTGCAAAATAAACATTGGGCACTGACACATTGAATGGTATTCCCTTGAATGACAAAGTTTGATTGCAGGACAAGTTTTGAACAAATATTAACAAGGAGAGAGGCAGACTGGTTAAGGGATGGAATATCAGAACGTCCTGCTCAGGCAAGGCTATAATGGAGTAATGACAGTCAGAGATGCTAAAGTTGACAGAATGAGTGGAATGCAGCTATCTCAGTGAGGAAGTGCAGGTAACAGAGGCAGGGAGCAACACAGCCCAATACGCAGATATCACAGAGTTACGGACTAGATATTACAATGATCAAGAGGGATTTTGCAATTTTTAACTGGAGCAAATTTCTGCTCATAGAAGCAGTAGCTTACTGGATTATTGGCAGACTATTAAACTGGGGATCTAGGTAATGTTTGGGGGATCTGGTTTTGATATCCACTATGACAGATGATGGAATTTGAATTCAATGAAAATCTGGAATTAAAAAAATAATGATGACCTGGTTGATTGTTGGAAAATCCCACTTGGTACACTGAAGTCCTTTAAAGGAAGGAAATCCTGTCCATACCCAGTCTGCTGTATGTGATTTGAGATCCACAGCAATGTGGTTGGCTCTTAACTGCCTTGGATGAGCGAGTGATGCCCACATCCTGTGACTCAATAAATCAATAAAACATCCAGTGCTGTAGAATACACTGTCTGATAATTTAGCAACAGTGGAATAACGGAGACATTGGGTAATGTCAGCGGATGTGTGAAAACTAATGCCATGTCTTTGGATGAGCTCACCTCATGGTTTTGTGTGGTTGAGAATAGCAGGAGCTAGGGATAGGCTCCTCTCTTGGGGGTTACCAAGTTCGAGGTTTTTGGAAAGGAAAGGGAGTTTGGAAATGAGGCCACGTTGGTTTTTACTGGATGGATGATAATGGTGGAATTAAAGTGACAGGGACCTTACCAGACAAGAGCAAGAACTGTTACCAATATCAGTGAATGGGAGGAGGCTGGATGCTTGACAATTGAGTGGGAAAATGGTCAAGAGACGAGAAGTTGGTTCTGATGGACAAGAGGAGCTCCCAAGGTAGGAGAGGAGCTGGAGGAAGTTGAGTATTCAGGACTCTGACAAAGTGGAACTTCAGAGACAGTTTCAGGGAAAGGAGGGACATGGAAGAGACAGCTGCTCAGATGATCTCAATCTGAATGACAAAGCAATTGCATGAGCTCCTTTATAAGATGGAGGAGAGAGAAAAGGAAACTTTTCAAAAGCAAGTGCGAAGGACGTTAGAAAGTGTTAGCGAGCTGGGTGTTCACCACAAATTTGATATTTGACTTTTTTTAACACCTGTAACCAAGCTAGAATTTCCACACAGTCAATTGAGAAAGACTACAATGAATCAAATTGGATGCTGGATGTGATCAACAGCAAATTCCAACTCCTTCAGTTATGGAAGTTACTCTGGCAGTTATGTAGTTATCTTAGTGTTGTAATGCATGCCTGGTATCATATTACAGGGCTCCAGTAACAGATAATGATAGTGAATTGTGATAGATTAGCCGAATCGCCGGTACATAAGCTAATGCTGAAGACAGTGAGGTTGTAATGTGATAGGTTAAGTGTGATGGCGGGATCCAGTGTGGCAGACGGTGATTAGTTTAGAAAGGAAACGCAAGTCAGCATTATTGGTTATGCTAATGTTATCCTATAAGCGTGGGAAGAATAACTGTATAAGTTGCAGGAGAACAAAGAGCCTGTGGGGAGCCAGGGAAGACATTTAGCTGGCCTACACAGCTTTGATTTTGCAAGGTTAAAGTTTAATTTTGTGAAGGATTTTCTGTGTCTCCTGGTAATTTTTTATAAAACATTGAGTGATTCTTCCATAACACAGAGGGAGATCACTTCAATGAGCACTTAGAAATTAGAAATAGGTTTGATACAGTGTTTGACACAAAGTGCATTTATTTCACTGTCATCCAGAACAGTCATCCCTTTAACTGAGCTGGAGTTCATTAACTTCAGTAGAAACCTGCCCCAGTGGATATCATTCAGTTATCAATTACAAAAGTAATTAAGTTCTTTGACATAGCTCCATATCAGGTGGGAATTGAAACAAATTCTTCTGGCTGAGACTATGAAGCAGGGAGTTGTTCACAGTAAAAAACCAGGCACGGTCATTTCTCATGAAAACGCTGGTGTTTCAGCAGCTTGGATTTCACAATGAATCTCTTCCCACAGTCAGTACAGCAGAACAGACTCTAACTTCTGAGAGATCGCTGGTGTTTTAACAGGTTGGATTTATGAGAAAATCCTTTCCTGGCGTGTGAGCAGATGTATGGTCTCTCCCCAGTGTGGATCCGCTGGTGTTTAATGAGGTTGGATGATGGCTTGATCCCACACCCACACCGAAAGCACATGAAGGGTCTCTCGTCACTGTGAGGATGTTGTTGGGATATCAGTGCCCCAGAGTTTTTAAAACACCTCCCACATTCTGCGCATTTCAAAGGTCTGTTCTGTGTGAACTTGCTCAGGTTTCAGCAAGGTGGATGATTGAGTGAATCCTTTCCCACCCTTGGAACAGATGAAAGGCCTTTCCCCAGTGTGGCTGTATTTATATCGTGACGGGCAGTGATCTGCTGAAGACTTTTCCACATGTACAACACACGTTTGGTTTCTCCCCCACTGCGAACGCTGCTTTTTTTTACTTCAAAACCCAATGATATTCCGGCGGCAATAAACTCGGCAGCTTGGTCAGATTGGGAAGTGATGCCTGGTTTTAAGTCTCCTCATTGCAAATTGTCTTCTAATTCCCTGTGAAGTTCAATGAAAACAAAAACCAAAACAAGTGAGAACCCAAAAACGAAGATGTTTTAAACCATCAGATGTAAGAGCAGAAGAAGGTAACTCAACCCAGCAAGTCTGCTGTCACCATTCAGTGAAATCAGAGCTGATCCAAGAATCCTCAGCTCTATTTTCCTGCCTTATGCCCTCACCCTTGAATCCCTTACTAATTAAAAATCTATTTATCTCAGCCTTGGACACACTGAGCAGTACAGCCTGCACAGGCCATTGCAGTATTCTTTACTCTAACAGCAGGAATTCCTCCACATCCATTTTAAACAGGTGATTCCTTACTCTGAGATTATGTCCTCAACTCTCAAACAAGTAATAACAATCTTCCTGAATCTACAAAGTCAAGCCCCTCAGAATCTTTCCATAAGGTCTTGTCTCATTCTTCTGAACTCCAATGAGTACAGAAGCAGTCTGCTCAAACTCATTTCCTGAGAAATTCTACCCACATCCAGGATCAATCTCCTGAATACTCTATGGACTGCCTTTCCCAAAACAAGGGACAAAAGCAACTCGCAGTATTCCAAGTGTGATCTGACTCATGTCTTGAACAGTTTTAGCAAAACTTCCATTTTTTTCTCCCCATTCCCTTTAAATAAAAGCCAACTGACCATTTCCTTTCCTGAATACCCACTGAACCTGGATGCTAGTTTTTCATCTTTCAAGCAGAAGGACCCAAAATTCTCTGTGCTGCAGTTTTCTGCAGAGGTTTTCCTTCGTTAAATAATATTCACCTCTCCTAGTCTTCCTGCCGAAATGCATATTAGATTAGATTCCCTACAGTGTGCAAACAGGCCATTCAGCCCAACCAGTCCACACTGACCCTCTGAAGAGTAACCACCCAGACCCATTTCCCTGACGAATGCACCTAACACTACGGGCAATTTACCATGGCCAATTCACCTGACCTGCACATCTTTGGACTGTGGGAGAAAACCAGAGCACAATGTGCAAAATCCACACAGACAGTGACCCGAGGCTGGAATCGAACTTGGGACCCTGGTGCTGTGAGGCAGCAGTGCTAACCACTGATTTACCGTGCCGCCTGATATATTTTCCCACGTTATACTCCACAGTGCTGGAAGGAGAATGAGAGGGGTTTTATCGACCAATTGCTCAACCATACCTTGAGCATAACCTCCCAAAACAGCTACTACCCCCATCACGAAGGACCGCAAGGCAGGCGTTTGTGACCAACACTCCCTTGAAGCTCCCTCCAACTCCTACAACGTCCCAACATTCAGTGCTGAATGAATAGAAACTTTCTCCAATTTAATCAAGAACGTGAGAGCAGAGTCTTTCGAGGGAGATGTGAGGAATGACTTCAATATGAAAAGGGTGGAAAAGGTTGTTAGTTTCCAATCTGAGACAGATAAACTTTTGTTCAATAAAGGTATTCAGGGATAAGGGGCCAAAGGCTGAACTCCACACAGCAGCCATGGAGTTCATTCAAGAGTGGAACAGCTGAAAGGCCTACTCCTGATCCTTTGTTCACTGAAGACTGCTGGCTTCAGTCCCCGTTACAAAAGTTCTTAACTCCACCTGCATCGCTCCCTCTGGTAACTGTCTGAACTAGTCTCTTTACAACATTAACAGAATATTGCATTTGGAGATTAGCTTTGAACCACAAACCCACATCCTCACTGTGACATTCTATTTCAATTTCAGTAACGTAGCCTGACTCCAACACAGTCTCAGCTCCAGGTGCTGAAATCTCATCCAGTCCTTTGTAACCGCAAGACTGAATGACCCTAACACACTGTTGATCCACCTCCCACTTTCAACCTCTCTGTAATCTTCAGCTCATCCAACACCCTGCTGCCCATGTGCACACTCACTGAGTTTTGTTCTCCTCACCCTGAGCTCATTGACCTGAAGAGGTCGCAAATTGAGGAAAAGCAACATTTTAACAAATTTCTTGTTGTTCTTTTTAAATCACTCTATGACAGTGATCATTCCCACATCTAATCTCTGCCAGCCACACAGTCTTTCAAGATATCTGCACTTACTTAATTTTGGCCTCTTGAGCATGGTCAATTAATCTCCCCAAACAACAGTGGATGTTCTTTCAGTATGAAATGTTTCAAAAATCAAATTAAGCACCAAGTCATTAAAATGGAGGGGCCAGAGCAGGCGAGGTCTTAACTGCATGATGTTCAGAGCTTGTGGACCCCATAGTGGTTCATAGCTACTACAATCATAACAAATGTTGGTTGAGGGATTCCAGTTCAGATCGTTGAGCTGAAGTCTGAGCTCCGAACATTGCCATATATCAGGGAGGGGCAGGAGTTACCTGGATGCTCTGTTTCAGGAGGCAGTCACACCCCTTGGATTAACTACCTCAAATTGATCAGCGGTCAAGGATAGAAGGGTGTGACAATGAGTGAGGCAGGTAGACGAAACCAGAGTGTAGTGCTGAATGAGCCTCAGCCCTTCAGCTTGTCAAACAGGTTTGAGATTCTTGCTCCCTGTGTGGATAAGTGTGGGGTCTGTCGGGAGGATGAGCAAACTGACCAAAGCACTGTGGGAGAGGGAGCCATTCAAGAGGAAGGAGAAAAGAGAAATGCAAGTGTAATCGGAAACCGTGTAGTCAGGGGAATAGTCAGTGTAGTCAGACTCTTCCCTGTTGCCAGAATCGAGAGTCCCGAAGGCAGATTTGCCTGCCTGGTGCCTGGCTTCACGAAAGGCACCTGGGTTGCAGAGGAACGATCCAGTTGTCGATATAAACAAATAGAGAGAAGAAGTTCTGCTGAAGGAATATGTGCAGCTCAGGGATAAATTAAAAAAAAAAGAATCAAAGGTAATAATCTCTAGATTACTACCTGAGCCATAAAGTCAGCAAGATTATAACAGTAAGATGTGTGTGGCTGAGAGATTGGTGTGGGACAAGCAGGAGGTTTGAATTCACTGGACACTGGAGTCAGTACTGGGGGAGGATGGAACTGTTCTGATGGGACAGGCTACACGTGAATGACGCTGGGATCGGAGTCCTGGAGAATTGTATAACCAGGGCCTATATATTGGACTTTAAATTTAAACATGGGGATTGTTTTTCAGCTGCATGCAAAATTATGGAGAAGTCAAAATGGGGAAGTGCTCAGCACAGGTTAAAGCTTTCACAACATGTTGCAAGACAGAAAGTATGGAAAGGATCAGGAATCTAACTTTAAGCACAGCAGATAAGGAGACAAATATGAGAAGAGGGAAAATTAACACAGGGCTGAGGGACTTGTAACTAAATACACATGGTCTACAGAACAAGGTAAATCAGCTGCTACGCCAGAGTAAACTTGGCATTCACAATGTTGTAGGTATCAGAGAAAAGGCTGCAGGGGGTTCAGGACTAGTAACTAATTATCCAAGCTATCGAAAAGGCAATGGCAGAGTCAGAGGGGTTGCCTTGTTTGCAAGAAATAAAATAAAATTGACAGCAAGAAGCGAAATAGAGTCAGAAGGTGTCGAATTCGTGAGGGTAGAGATCAGGAACCACAAAGGGAAAAAGACCCCGAAGGAACTTGTGTACAAGCCATTAGCCATTGTCAGGATGTGGGGGAGAAAATACATCAGGAGATTATAAAAGCATGTAAGGAACTGTTGCAATAATCATTGGGGACTTCAATATGCAGGTGGACTGGGAAAAACAGGTTTGTAGCGGTTCTCAAGCAAACGTGGAATTATCTGAAAGATTTTTTGTTTGGAGCAGTTTGTGGTAGAGCCCACTCAGGAACAGGCAATTCTGGATTTAGTGATTTGTCACGAGGGAGCTCAAAGTGAAGGAACTCCTAGGATGCAGTGGCCATAACATATTAGAGTTCACCCTGCAGCTCAAGAGGGAGAAGATTGAATCAGATGTAACTGGATGACAATTGGGTAAAGGTAACTACAAAGACATGTGGGTGGGGATGGACAGAGTTGATTGGAAGGGAGAGCCGACCAGCGAAGACAGTGAAGCAGCGATGGCAGGTGTTTCTGGGTTAATTCAGGAGACATTGCAGAAATTCATCCCAAGGAAGAAGAAAAATACTAAGGGGAGGATGAGACAACCCTGGTTGACAGGGGAAGTCCGGGAGAGCATAAAGGCAACACAAGCAGCATATAGTGTGGTAAAGATTAGTGGAAGCCAGAAGATTGGGAAGTCTTTAAAAAAACAGAAATAACTTTAAGAAAAGGTGGGGACGGGGAAAGAGGTGAAATGAGAGTAAGTGCGCTACTAATAAGAAGAGGGCTGCAGGCAATTTTCTTGGATATCTAAACGGTTACAAAGATACACGAGTGGACATTGGACAGCTTGAAAACAATGCTGGAAAAGTAGTAATGGTGAACCACAGCATTGCAGAGGATCTGAAGAGGTACTTTCCATCAGTTTTTAACAGTGGAAGACACCAGCAACCGACCAGAACTTCAAGGGAAACTTGGGGACAGAAGTGAGTGCCTTGGCCATTGGTATGGGGAAGGTGCTGGGAAGCTGGAGTGGATAAATCACCAAGACCGGATGGACTACACTCCAGATAACTGAAGGAGACAGCGGAGTAGATTGGAGAGGCATTGATGATGATCTTTCAGAAAGCACTAGAGTCAGGTAGGGTCCCAGATGACTGGAAAATGGCTAATACAACACATGTTTAAGAAAGGGAGGCAGAGGCAGGAAACTATAGGCTACGTAGCTAGAACGTCGTCATTTCTAAGGTTTGAGAATCCCTTGTTTAGAATGAGGCTGCAGAGTACTTGAAAGTGCATGGTAAAATAGGGGAGAGTCAGCACGGCTTTGTTAAGGAGAGATCTTCCCTGACAAATCTGTTCAAATTCTTTGAGGAAGTAACAAGCAAGTTAGACAACACAGAGCCAGTGGATGTAATCGATTTGCATTTCCAGAAGGCCTTTGATAAGGTACCACACAGCAGGCTGCTAAACAAGGTAAAGGCAGAGAATTGGCTGCTTGGCAGAAGGCAGAGAGTCAGGATAAAAAGGTATTTTACAGAATGTCAGCCGGTGACTCATGGACTTCCACAGGGGTTAGTGTTGGGACCACAACTATTCATGTTATGCCTTAATGATCTGGACAAAGGAACTGAGGGTATTCTTACACGTTTGCACATGGGATAGATGTCGGTGGAGGGGCAAATAGTGCTGAAGAGGTGCAGAGGGTGTAGAAGGATTTGGACAGGCTGCAAGAGTGGACGAAAAAGTGACAGATGGAATACAATGTGGGTAATTGTGAGGTTATGCACTCTGGTAGAAGGAATAAAGATGTTGATAATTTTCTGAACAGGGAAAGTCTTCAGAAATTCAAAGGCAAGGGACCTTGGGAGTCCTAGTTCAGGAATTCTCTTAAGGTTAACTGGCAGGTTCAGTTGTCAGTTTGGAAGGCAAATGCCATTTTAACATTTATTTCAAGGAGGCTACAATACAAGAGCAGAGATGTACTGCTGAGGCTCTATCAGCTCTGGTCAGACTGCATTTGGAATAGTGAGCAGCTTTGGGCCCATTATCTCGGGAAGGATGTACTTGTGTTGGAGGGAGCCCAGAGTATATTTACAAGAATGACCCCAAGATGAAGGACTTGTTAGAAAAACAGCAATTGAGGATAACTCTGAGTCTGTATTCAATAGATTATAGAAGTACGAGGGGGATATAGGAAGGATAGAAGGCAAGTAAAAGAGAAGGCGGAGTGGTGTTTTTGATTAAGGAAAACATTGCTGCTCTAACGAGAGAAAATATTGCTGAGAAAGACCATCCAGTGAAAATATCTGGGTTAAAATAAGAAAGAGATAATCACCATGATGGGACTGTATTATAGGCCCAACAGTCAGAAGGAAACTGAGGAACAAATATACACAGATTTCAGATATATGTAAGAATATAAAGGCTGTAATAGTAGGTTTTTACAAACATTGTCTGGAAGTACTATTGTGTTAAAGGCTTGGATGGAGAAGAGACTTTTAAAATTCGAAGAAAATTTCTTAATCAACATGTAAATGTTCCAAGAGAAGGAGCTTCATGTTCCAGGATACAAATGCTACAGGAAGCTTAGAAAGTGGGGGCAAGAGAGGAAGGGAGTGTCAGTTTTGATTAGGGATAGCATTACTACTGTACTTGGGGACGATATTCCTGGGAATATATCCAGGAAGTTATTTGGATGGTACTGAGAAATAAGAAAGAGATGCTCATCTTATTGGGACGATATTATACACTCCCTGATAGTCAGCAAGAAGTTCAGAAACAAAATTGTAAGGAGATTTCAGTTCTCTATAAGAATAATACAGTGGATACAGCAGGGGATTTTAACATTCCAAATGCAGACAGGGACTGCCGTAGTGTTAAGGGTTTAAAAGGAGAGGAATTTAAGTGTGTACAAGGAAAGTTTCCGATTTAGTACGTGGATGTTCCTACTGGAGAAGATGCAAAATTTGACCTCGTCCTGGGAAATAACGCAGGGCAGGTGTCTGAGGTGTCAGTGGGGGAGCAGTTTGGAGCCAGCAACCATAAATCTGTTTGTTTTTAAATAGTGATGGAAAAGGATAGACCGGATCTAAAAGCTGAAGTTAGAAATTGGAGAGAGGCTAATTTTGACAGAATTAGGCAAGAACTTTCAAAAGCTGATTGGGGGCAGATGTTTGGAGGTAAAGTGAAGGCTGGGAAATGGGAAGCCTTCAAAATGCGATAACAAGAGTCGAGAGTTAGTATATTCCTGTTTGGGTGAAAGGAAAGTCTGGTAGGTGGTGGGAATGTGGGATGACGAGAGAAATTGAGGTTTTGATTCAGAAAAAATAAAGCATATGTCAGGCATAGACAGAAGAAATTGAGTGAATCCTTAGAGTGTAAAGGTCGTAGGAGTATCCTTAAGAGAGAAATCCTGAGGGCAAAAAGGGAACATGAGATAGCTTTGGCAAATAGAAGTATGGAGAATGCAAAGAGTTTTTAGAAATAGATTGAGGAACAAAAGATAACTAGGGAGAGAATAGGGCCTCTCAAAGATCAGCAAGGCACCTGATGCGTGGAGCCATGGGAGATGGGGAAGATACTAAATGAGCATTTTGCACCAGTGTTCACTGTGAAGGAGGACATGGAAGATAATAAAATGTGGGAAAATAGATAGCGACATCTTGAAAAATGTCCATATTACAGAGGAGAAAGTGCTGGATGCCTTGAAATGCATAAAAGTGGATAAATCCCCAAGACCTGATCAGGTGCACCCTCGGATTCTGTAGGAAGGTAGGGAAGTGATTGCTGGGCACCTTGCTGAGATATTTTTATCATTGATAGTCGCAGGTGAGGCGCTGGATGACTGGAAGATTGTTAACGTGGTGTCACTATTTAAGAAAGGTGGTAAGGAAAAGTCAGGGAACTATGGACCGGTGAGTCTGATATCAGTGGTGGGCAAGATGTTGGAGGGAATCCTGAGAGAAAAGATTGACATGCATTTGGTAAGACAAGGACTGATTAGGGATAGTCAGCATGGCTTTGTGCGTGGGAAAACGTGTCATGAACTTGAATGAGTTGTTTTGAAGAAGTAACAAAGAGAATTGATGAGGTCAGAGTGGTGGATGTGGTCTCTATGGTAAGGCGTTCCATGAAGAACCTCGTCGGAGATTGGTTAGCAAAGTTAGATCTCATGGAATACAGGGAAGGTAGCCAATTGGATACAGAACTTGCTCGATGGTACAAGACTGGGGTGGTGGTGGAGGAGAGCTGCTTTTCAGACTGGAGGCTTATGACCAGTGGTGTGTTGGATCCACTGCTCTTCATCATTTATGTGAATGATTTGGATTTGAACATAGCTGTATAGTTAATAAGTTTGCAGATGACTCCAAAATTGGACAGCAAAGAAGAATCCTTCAAAGTACTACAGAGTCTTGATCAGATGGGCCAATGGGCTGAGGAGTAGCAGATGGAGTTGTATTCAGATAAATCTGCGGTGCTACATTTTGGAAAGGCAAATCAGGGCAGGACTTGTACACTTAATGGTAAGATCATGGGGAGTGTTGCTGAACAAAGAGACCTTGGAATGCAAGTTCATAGCTCCTTGAAAGTGGTGTTGCAAGTAGATAGAACAGTGAGGAAGGCATTTGGTATGTTTTCTTCATTGGTCAGTGCATCGAGTATAGGAGTTGGGAGGTCATGTTGTGGCTGTGCAGGTCATTGGTGAGGCCAGTTTTGGAATCGTGCATGCAATACTGGTCTCCTTCGTATTGGAAGGATATGGTGAAATGTTGAAGGGTTCAGGAAAGATTTACAAGAAATTTGTCAGGGTTGGAGGATTTGAGCTATAGAGAGAGGCTGAACAGGCTAGGGCTGACCACATAGAGGTTTATAAAATCATGAGGGACAATGTCTCTCTTCCCTAAGGTGGGGGAGTACAAAACTAGAGGCATAGGTTTAAGGTAAACGGAGGAAAAATTTTAAATTGACCTAAGCGGCAACTTTTAAACGCATAAGATGGTACGAGTAAGGAATGAGCTGCCAGAGGAAGTGGAGGAGGCTGGTACAATTACAACACTTAAAAGGCATCTGAATGAGTCCATGAATAGGAAGGGTTCAAAGGGATACGGATCAAATGCTGGCAAATGGGAATGGATTAGTTTCTGACATCTGTTTGGCACGGATGAGTAGGACCAAAGAGTCTGCTTCAGTGTTGTACATCTTGATGACTCAATGGCTGTGAATGATAACATTTATTGGAAATCGGGTGATGTGAATTGAGAATGGAGAGGGATAAAAGAAGTTATAATTGCTTGGTGGTATTTGACTATTCTTGTGAAAACTTCTCTCTAGAAATTGAGTTCCATGTGTATCGAATTCAACTGCTCTGTGACTGTGGAAAGTATGTTTTTCAGTCTGACAGTGATAACACACTTGCTGTTTGTTAGAAGGAACTGATCACACTTGGCTTCGTATCGAGAGAATGTTACATTGTCTTGCTCCTTCATGTAATTGTCTGGAAGAAGAGAGAAGAGACATCCCCTGTAAATCAACGTTAAGTGAGTTTGACATATCAAACCTTTCAATGTAATATTCATTTTATAATCGTGAAGCTGTTTCTTTCAAGCCAGCATTTCAGACAGAACTACAGGTCTGACTACATTCTTGGCCTGAGTTGCTCTTTGTCTCATGATTGTAACAAAAGAAATCTATACCAATTCACTGAGAACCAGATACTAACCAACACTTCTACAGCTCCACAATGGGGCTACCCAATACAAGTTTGTATCTGGATCTGAGAGTTTCCTTATCAATCCATACCTATCAGTTCCTGTGAGGTGAATGTGGGAGTACAGCTGTCGACCTGTACCTGTCAGTATAGGCCGTGCAAATGTGAGAATTAATATAGTTATCCATTTGTCCCTGTCACTCTCTGCAATGTCCAAAATGTATTTATGAGAGAGTGACAGGGACAGATTGATAACTACATTCACATAGTATAAACTGACAGGTATAGATTGATAACTGAACTCCTATCCACATAGTAGAAACTGGCAGAGACCGATTGATAAATACATTTTAAATAAGTAGGACCAGTTCCTATGCGTTACACTGATGGGGATGTGAGAGTTTAGTTATCAATATATACCTGTCAGTTTCTGCCGTTGTGAATGTGTGAATTTACTTAACAATCTTTCCCTAACAGTTTCTGCTGTGTATCTGACAGTGCAGTTATCAACCTGAACCTGTCAGTTTCAGCTTTGAGAACGGGTGTGTCATTCTCAGTATCTCCCTGCCAGTTTCTGCTGTATAAATATTAAATGCAGTCATCAATTTGTACCTGTCAGTATCTTCTGTGTGAATGTAGATATCGATCTCTACCTGGTAAAAACAATGACTGCAGATGCTGGAAACCAGATTCTGGATTAGTGGTGCTGGAAGAGCACAGCAGTTCAGGCAGCATCCAAGGAGCTTTGAAATCGACGTTTCGGGCAAAAGCCCTTCATCAGGAATTCCTGATGAAGGGCTTTTGCCCGAAACGTCGATTTCAAAGCTCCTTGGATGCTGCCTGAACTGCTGTGCTCTTCCAGCACCACTAATCCAGAAATTGATCTCTACCTGTCAGTTTTAACTCTAATCAATTTCTCAGTGAAATTATCAAACAGTACCTGTCAGGTTTTGCTATTTGACACCAGAGTGTCATTGTCAATCTGTTTCTACTACATCAATTTGAGAGTCAATACCAATCTGTCCCTGTCAATATGTGAATAGTACAGTTATCATTCTCTACCTGTCAGTTTCTTCTTTGTCAAAGTGAGAGTGTAATTGCCAATCTGTACCTTTCAGACTCTGCTGTGTGAATACATAAATATAGTTATCAATCTATAGCTGTCAGTTTCTGCTTGGTGAATATGTCTGTGTAATTGTCAATTCCTACCAGTTTTTGCTATGTAAATGTGTGAGCTGAACTTTCATCTGTCACTCTCAATTTCTGCTTTGTGAAGAAGAGAGTTTAGTTATCAATCCTTCCTGTCAGGTGCTGTAATGTCAGGGTTTGAATGTATTTATTCATCTTTTCCTGTCAGGTTGTGTGACTGTAGCTATCAACCTGAACCTCTCAGATTCTGCGACATGTGTGTGTAGTTATCCACTTGATTTGATCTGATTTATTACTGTCACATGTACAGAGATACAATGAAAAGTATTGTTTTGAGTGCCTTACAGGCAGATCATATCATACAAAGTGCATTAGGGCAATAGAACAGAATCTGGAATACAGTGTTAATGGTGCAGAGAAGGTGCAGAGCGAGAGAATAACATTAAAATTTGAGAGGTCCATTCAAAAGCCTAATAATAGCACAAAATCAGTTCTTGAATCTGTTGGACGGTATATTCAAACTTCTGTATTTTCTACCTGACAGATCAGGGTGGAGGAGCACAGAACCGGGGTCAGATGGGTCTTTGATTATGTTGGTTGCTTTCCCAACACAGGAGGAAGTATAAATGGAGCCTTTGGATGGAAGGCTGCTTTCAGTGATGGATTGGGCTTTGTTCACAACGGACTGTAATTCTTTGTGCTCTTGGGCAGAACAGCAGCCATACCACACTGTGACACATCCAGATAAGTGGTGCATTGATAAAAATTTGTAGCAGTCTTTCCAGACACGGTGAATTTCCTTAGCCTCCTGAGGATATTTGTTTGGGGAATATGTTTGGGTAATTGTCAATCTAAGCCTGCCAGTTTCTGCTATGTGAATAGGACAAGTTAGTTTTTAACAGTCCGTCAGGTTTTGCTTTGTGAAGGTTTAGTTAAGAATCCTTCCCAACCAGGGTCCGAATTGTAAAGGTGAGTGTATTTATCAATGTTTGCCTGACAAATTTCTTTTGTGAACATGTGAATGTAGTTATCAATTTTCCGTGGTAGTTTCTGCTCTGTGAATATGAAAATGTAGTTATTGATCTCTAAGTGAAAACAAAAAGAACTGCAGATGCTGGAAATCAGAAACAAAATCAAATTGCTGGAAAAGCTCAGCAGGTCTGAGAGTCAGTGGACAGAAATCAGAGTTAAAATTTCCAGTCCAGTAACCCTTCCTGAGAATTGATGGTAGCCAGGAAATGATTTGTTTTTCTGCAGAAGGTAGGGTATGTTGAAGGGTCAGGAGTAACTGGTAGATGGATATAGAATCCAAAGATCATGGTCAGATGAGGAAGGTGACTCACTATTAACAGCGACTGTTAGTGACTTGGTGCATAATAGCAGACCTTGTGATAACAAGGCCGGTGTGAGAGGTTCTAGGTAATGACACGGGAAAGCTCCAGCCCCAGTTGCAGAACTAAGTATTAGGTCCAGAAGGCTGTTGTGTTCCCAACCAGAAAATGAGGTACTATTCTTCCAGCTTGCACTGAGCTTTAGCTGGAGCTCTGCAGCAAGCCTGAGGCAGAGATGTTCATCAGGGAACTGGGTGGTGTGTCGAAGTGGCAGGCAAGTGGAAGCTCAGGGTCTTGTTTTCTGGACAGAATGTCGGTGTTTGGCAAAGTGGACACCCAATCTACACTCAGTTTCCCCAGAATAGAGAAGACCATGTAGCAGCTAGGAAAATGCACACACTCAGTTCTAAGGAACGGTTACTCGACCTCAAATGTAACTCTGACTTATTCTGTTATCAATCTCTACCTGTCAGTTTCTCCTGTGAATATGAGAAAGTCTATTATCAAACCGTACATGTCAATTTAAGTAATTTGAAACAGAGTGTTATCAATCTGTTCCAGTAAGTTTTTGCTTTGTGAATGCGAATGTCTTCCTCTGAAATGCCCTGCCATGTGCATTTGAATGTGATTGACCAATCTGTCCCTGTTCTATTCTGCTCTGTGTAATTCAGGATGTAGCTGTGAATCTGTATTTGTCAATGTCTAGTTTATAAATATGCAAATGCATTTATCAGATTGTACCTGCCAGTGTTTTTGAAGTGTGTGTGGGGGTTTGGGGGTGTGTGTTTAAGTATCATGCTCTCCCTTTCAGTTTCTGCAGAGTGAATGTGTGAGAGGAGCCATCAATCTCCGCCTGTCAGTTTTTGTTGTGTCCACATGAGAGTTCACGAATTGAGCTAACCTTGTCAGTTTGTGCTGTGTGACCGAACATCAAGTGCTCAATCAGTACCAGTCACTTTCAACCCTCATGCATCAAAAGTTGCTTAAGTCGCTGACAACCAATAATATTCTATGAGTCCAATGATGACAAGGAATCTATTCTTGCTTGCCATCTGGTTCACAAATGTCCTCCTAAGGAAGGAAGCTGCCATCCTTACCTGGTCTGGCCTACATGTGTCTCCAGACCCACAGCAATGTGGCTGACACATAACTACCTCCTGGGCAGTTAGGGATGGCCAATAAATGCTGGCCTCACCAGTGATTCTCTCATCCCGTCAATGAATTTAGGAAAAAGAATTCTCTGTGACTGTGATTGATTCTGTGATAGTAGATTTTAGGGTGTTGTGATTGGGACTTAATCTCCTTCTGCATTATGTCATTTATGGTAGAGTCACAGAATTGGTACAGCCATTCAGCCAATTTGTGTGACTGGGACATTCTGTTCTTCACCTGTTCTCCATACTAATTTCCATCAACTGTTGGGATTCTGAACTTTATCCACTCACTGCCAGTATCTCTATCTAAATGCCAATTTGAGATTATTTCTGCAGTTATCTGTCTTTGATAATTATAGTGCCAGTTTTGTTTTGTGGGCAATAGCATCAGGTAGAGTATGTGAATCTCATTGTCTTTCCATGTTCAGTTGTGTTTTTTTTGGTCTGAGTGTAGGATAAACTTGATCAACATTCACTAACCTTTTTGTGATTGAGGAATTAATGTTATCTTTGCCATGAATCTGAATTTAATTGCATTCAGACTTTTTAAAAAATATTTTATGTATGCAGTAATCTTTATCAGTTGCTGCTGGACAATAAGATATAACATCTGACACTAACTGAAACGATTAATGGTTTGGTGAAACAATTTATAACTGTCCATATTTAGAAATACCCGGGCCTAAATTTCATTTTTTTTCCCCTTTCAGCATTAACTGGCTGTGTGTGTGAGTTTTCTGTTGTGCTGCCAATCTGTATCACTTGAAAGGAGTGGCACTGGTCTATTATCACACTGACACTTTTTTTTTAATGTTGCCTTGTGTTTCCCATTCTGCATGTCCAAGATCTGATACACCTTATGAGGTGAGTTTAATGCCTTATACCCAGCCCTGCCGTGTTTTCACAATCCCTCTCGAACTCAGTCCTCGGCAGAGGCCTCACCTTCATTCCCCTATGCTCTCGGATTAATGAATTCAACAATGAGACATCGAACAATTCTTCCGCCGCCTTCGCCTCCGCGCCTACTTCTTCAACCAGGATTCTCACCCACCCTCTGACGACTCCTTCTCCCGCCTCCAACACACCCCATCCACCTGGACACCCCGGGCTGGCCTCTTACTTGCCCTCGATCTCTTCATAGCCAACTGCCACCGCGACATTAACCGCCTCAACCTCTCCACCCCTCTCCAACCTCTCATCCTCAGAATGTGCAGCCCTCCACTCCCTCTGTTCCAACCCCAACCTCACTATCAAACCGGCAGACAAGGGATGCGCGGTAGTAGTTTGGCGCACCGACCTTTACACCGCTGAGGCTAAATGCCAGCTCGCGGACACCTCCTCCTACTGCCCCCTTGACTATGACCCCACCTCCCACCACCAAACTATCATCTCCCAGACCATCCATAACCTCATCACCTCGGAGGATCTCCCATCCACCGCCTCCAACCTCATAGTCCCACAACCCCACACTGCCGTTTCGACCTCCTGCCCAAAATCCACAAACCTGACTGCCCCGGTTGACGCATTGTCTCAGCCTGCTCCTGCCCTACCGAACCCATCTCTGCCTACCTCGACACGGTCCTGTCCCCTTTAGTCCAAGAACTCCCCACCTACGTTTGGGATACCACCCACACCCTCCACCACCTCCATGATTTTCACTTCCACGGTCTCCAACGCCTTATCTTCACCATGGACATCCAGTCCATGTACACCTCCATCCCCCATCACAAAGGACTCAAAGCCTTCCGCTTCTTCCTTTCCCGCTGTACCAACCAGTACCCTTCCACTGACACCCTCCGACTGACTGAACTGGTCCTCACTCTGAACAACTTCTCTTTCCAATCTTGCCACTTCCTCCAAACCAAAGGAGTAGCCGTGGGCACCCGCATGGGCCCCAGCTATGACCTGCCTCTTCATAGGATATGTGGGACAGTCCATCTTCCGCAGCTACACTGGCACCACCCCCCACCTTTTCCTCTACTACATCGATGACTGTATCGGCGCTGCCTCGTGCTCCCACGAGGAGGATGAACAGTTCATCCACTTTACCAACACCTTCCACCCCGACCGGCAGTAGGAGGAGGTGTCCGCGACCGTCTCAGACTCCTCCCTCCCCTTCCTAGACCTCTCCATTTCTATCTCGGGCGACCGAATCAACACGGACACTTACTATAAACCGACCAACTCCAACAGCTACCTAGACTACACCTCCTCCCACCCTGCCCCCTGTAAAAACGCCATCCCATATTCCCAATTCCTTCGTCTCCGCCGCATCTGCTCCAAGGAGGACCAGTTCCAATACCGTACAACCCAGATGGCCTCCTTCTTCAAAGACCACAATTTCCCGCCAGACGTGATCAGCGATGCTCTCCACCACATCTTCTCCACTTCCCGCTCCTCCAATCACCACCAGGACAGAACCCCACTGGTCCTCACCGACCACCCCATCAACCTCCATATACATCGTAGCATCTGTCGTCATTTCTGCCACCTCCAAACGGACCCCACCACCAGGCATATATATTTCCCTCCCCTATCAGCGTTCCGAAAAGACCACTCCCTCCGTGACTCCCTCGTCAGGTCCACACCCCCCACCAACCCAACCTCCACTCCCGGCACCTTCCCCTGCAACCTCAAGAAATGCAAGAATTGCACCCACACCTCCCCCCTTACTTCCTTCCAAGGCCCCAAGGGATCCTTCCATATCCGCCACAAATTCAACTGCACCTCCACACACATCATTTGCTGCATCCGATGTGGCCTTCTCTATATTGGGGAGACAGGCAGTCTACTTGCGGAACGTTTCAGAGAACACCTCTGGGACACCTGGACCAACCAACCCAACCACCCTGTGGCTCAACACTTCAACTCCCCCTCCCACTCCACCAAAGACATGCAGGTCCTTCGACTCCAGACCATAGCAACATGATGGCTGGAGGAAGTGCAGCTCATCTTCTGCCTAGGAACCCTCCTACCACAAGGGATGAACTGACTTCTCCAGTTTCCTCATTTCCCCTCCCCCCACCTTGTGTCAATCCCAAACCTCGAACTCAGCACCACCTTCCTAACCTGCAATCTTCTTCCTGACCTCTCTGCCCCCACCCCCACTCCGGCCTATCACCCTCACCTTAACCTCCTTCCATCTATCGCATTTCCAATGCCCCTCCCCCAAGTCCCTCCTCCCTACCTTTTATCTAAGCCCACTTGGCAAACTTTCCTCATTCCTGAAGAAGGGCTCATGCCCGAAACGTCGATTCTCCTGTTCCTTGGATGCAGCCTGACCTGCGCTTTTCCAGCAACACATTTCAGCTCTGATCTCCAGCATCTGCAGTCCTCACTTTCTCCTTAATGCCTTATAAATCAGTGTTTCATATATAAAAAAGTATGGAAATGCTTCTGCATTACTCAGGCCCTCAACCAGAATGTGAATGTGGAGAAAGTGTGTGTTCATCAGCACCATTCACTCTCTGATACTAGATATCAATGTGCTCCTTATTCTTGGTTATTGTGTTTGACAGTGCTTCAGTGTCATCCAAATTGCAACATATAACTTTTAGTAACTGCTACTGTACTTCAGTGTTCAAACTTCTGCTACTTGACATGAAAGAGGTACTATCCATTGCCACTGGATAGCTCCTGTCTGTGAAAGTGGATGTGTTTGTATTTCTTTTAATCTCTGGCACTGCACATGTAGTTCAATAATGTCCACAGCCAATGTTCTTTAGCTTTCGTGCCTTAGGATCCATGGACGACTGAACATGCAACACATTGCAGCAGAAAAGCATCTGTGCTTTTCTTCAGAATCAAGGGGAGAAAAGCAATGGACTTTTGTAATTCCTGTAGTGCAGAGTCTAACGGGAACAATGGGGATATCAAGGTCTGGTTTTCAGAATGCTATCGATTTTAGCATGGTGACATGTTTTAACCAATGAATTAATGATCAGTATTAACCGAACCCATTTGCAACTAAGTGAACACTTCAACTGCATTGCAGTTGACTGACCACAGTGTTGCTTGTACAGGAAAGAGAATTGGCCAATTCTATTTTATTTACCAATGTGGACAGGATCTGGTGCAAGCTGTTAGCAGACTCTTGTGTTGCTCTATGGTAGGTAGGAGTTTAAATATCAACTCATGTTGGAAAAAAAAAATGAGCAACTTGACAAACCGACCAATTTTGGCTTTCTCTTTCATTCTGCAAGGCTTTAAATAGTAATGATCTGATTCCAATGACTCCTTCAGAAAACTATATCATGATTCCTTGCTTTTTTTTGTACTACAATGAAGGGAGGGTCAACAGGAATGCAGGGCTCTTCATAGAAAATCAAAACAAATTTTGAAATACATATAGAATAATTTTTAAAAAACTTTGTTGCTGGACAGAATAATAAAATAACTACGAAATGGAGAATGAGGTTACGATACAGATGGAGATGACAGCTTTTCTGCTGCCATGATAGTTTTATGAAAATGGAATGCTTAGAATTGTTAGCTCAGTCAACTGTTATGTTGTGATAGACTGTCTTTGATCAGTTAGACTTAATAATTTGAAGAGACTTAATCTGTGCTGTAAATTTCTTTTGACTTGAGATCTGAGAGTAGAAATCAGTTTGAAATATTTTCCGTTAGTTGCGGTGTATATAGATTTTCATTACTTTTTGATATTGGAATGAGTATTTCAGGATGGCATACAAGTTTGCAACAATTATAAATCAGTCAGTAGCTGTCTGTGAGAGAATGGTGCATGTGCATATGTATGCAAGCACCCATAAGAGGATGGGTTGGAGATGGTGATTGTGTGTAGGTCAGGCTATGGCTCACAGGTTCATTTGAAATTTACACTGTTCAGTTGTGCCTTTCACATAAGACTTCTATTTATCAAAACATTAGTTTTGTCCTTCTCAGGTACTGATAATGCCAAAGTTTCCTTCTATATCTTCAGAAATCCTTGCTGTAACAATGTAACAGAATGATCTGTTTGTTCGCCTTTAAAATTGCCTTCATTACATGTGGAGTTAATACAGTTCCTGAATGTTTATTTCATAAGAGGATACAGTCTATCCCTCTTCTGATGCTGCAAATGATAATTGACTAAGCATCATGGCATTTATTGGAACTGAGCTGTTGTGCATTGAGTAGAGGGAGAAATCAAAAAATATATTGCATCAGTTGTGTTCGACTCTTGGCTTGAATGTATACTTCTTCCCGCTGTCTCCCTCAGCAGACCCCCACACAGCCCGAGAAAGGCCTCTCCCCCCGCCCTTACAAACAGCCCCCGGTTCTCCCTGAACTCACCCCGAATCAATCCCGGTCTCGGAGCCCCCTCTGTGTCCCAGACTCCCATCCCGATGTGCTGCTGGAAGGAGCCTGCTGTTCCCTCACTTCCCTGGGCGCTGATCTCTCCATTGCGGTCTGTTTCAAACAAACCTCTTGCACTCACTGAGTAAATGCTCCTCAATGGCAGCGCTGGGGGGAGGGCCTCACGCATGCGCTCTTCTACTCAGGAACATTTCTGTTTTGGAGGAAGAGTAGCATCGCGCATGCGCCTAAGGATGCAGGAATAAATTATTCACATTAAACTGTGACAGCAGCGGTGATAAATCCAGCGCAATATTGGGGATTGGGATTAAAGCACAAATATTACTTCCAAAAAAAGAAATGTCTTCTCTAGAGCAGAGATGACTGCGGTGGGAACACATGATTGAAGTATAAGCGATTTATGAGGCGTGTGGGACAGGGTGAATAGAGAGAAGCTGTTTCCCTTGTTTGAACGAGCAATCACAAGTGGTGCTTAGGTAATGATATGGTGAGGGTAAGGATTCTCGCTATAGTGAAGGGTTAGATGTAAAGATATTGAGGGAATTTCAGAAAAATCTTTTCACTCAGCAAGTGGTGGAAATCTGGACGACACTGCATGCGAAGGTAGTGGAAGCCAGAAACCTTAACCTTTTTAAAAAGTATTTGGATGAGCACTTCAAATGTCAGTTCCGGAGCGACCATTCACGGTGGGATATGAACGGTGAATATCTCCCCAGGCAAACCAAAAAGAAACGTGTCTCCGTCTTTGAGTACTAGGAGCAGATACATCTTGCGATTGGTGGTCCTTTAGTTCTATGCTGAGTAGACTCGAACCTGGGTCTCTGGCGTTGTTTTCTCCGATTCCAGATTCCAGTAAATGAGGCTTTCTGCTGTCGGTGAGAGATTATCAAAATGAACGGAGATCAAACCAGAGCAGTTGCAGGACTGGGATGGCAAATGTGGAGCTTTTGCTGATGTCAGAACTAGTGCAAAAAGGCTGGGCGACATTAAAATATTGTCGAAACACGATTAATGAGCTCAGCCGGAAGAACGTTCTGTAATGTTTAATCAACATATTGGAGTGTTTTCGATATGTGAAATGAAGAGATTAATTGCAGATTGCAGTTCTTGGCGCATGCTTTTGTTTCTGCCAGTCCTTCAGGTCCAGAAAAGAGAAAAAAGTAGAAAGAGATAGGTGCAGTTAGGCAAATGGATGAGCGAGAGAGATTGTCTGAAGTATATATTTATAACCTAATGAACAAGTATTGATGAATTCCCCTCTGAACAAGGTTCTTTTTTTTATACATAATTTTTCTCTGTAAAACATACTTCGTTATATGTGAAATGGCGGGCTTTTCAAATTGGAAGGAAAGGTGTTGATGATTTGGCGCTGGCATCAAGAGTAGAGAATGTGCCCTCTCTTCTCCTTGCCTCTCGGGAGCATATTGAACACCAGTGAATCTTTTTTTTTTAAATTTCTGGTGCTATTTGCTCAAGTCACTCTCTAATATTTGATTATTCCGGGAGCGACAAGCCCCGTTTGGGGTGTGATCCCTGAGTGTCACCACTGGGAAACAAAAGAAGTGCTCCCTTTCTTACAGACCCACGGGTAGGTGCATTACACGTTTTTTTTTATTTCCAAAACTCCGCGCGGGTTCTGTTGCAGAATAGTGTAAATGGGGCTTTCTGCTGTCGATTAGAAGCTTTCAAAACGAACCGAGATCAAACCAGAACAGTCGCCGGCCTGGAATTGTTAATGTGGAGCTTTTGCTATAAGGGAGCACGGTATTAAAATAATACCTAACGGCGGCGTTCGTTATTAATGCGTTCACGCCGAAGAACGGTCATGAAATCCTCACAGGGCTGAGGATTCCCTCCGAAGGCAATCTCGAATCCTTCAAATAGCTTCATTACCCGAAAGAAAAATTGCAAATTAATGACTAAATACGAATGCATTGTTTTCCGTAAAGCTCCCTTCTCTGATCTACATTTCAGCAGGATTTTCAAATTTGAAAGAAAATAGTTGATTTGGCGCAATGTTTTCCCGCCAGCTTCCTCAGCAATGATCATACTAGCTGTAACTAGTGGGAACAGCAAGGGAGACAGTGAGGAGAGAGAGGATTTAATCCGGAATTAATACTGCACTACTATAATGAAGCATGTGAAAATTACATAACATTCACAGCAGCGTATATTCTAGGCACTGCTGCTTGTGCGATCTCTGTCTTCAACCAACTGCCCTGAAATGTATTACTGACGTCACGCCCCCCTTAATATTATTCAAAGCCATGTTCCAACGTCTGCGATCGCTTCCCGCTCTTTCTGGGTGGTTTAATGGCTCTGAAAAGAGCCGTTGTGTTTTTCTCTCTCTCACTCTCGGGGTGAGTGTGCAGGGCCGGCCAGGCTCCGTTTAGGCGCACTCCCCGCGGATCCGGCGGGCCAGTTGGATGTCTTTGGGCATGATGGTGACCCGCTTGGCGTGGATGGCACACAGGTTGGTGTCCTCAAACAGTCCCACCAGGTAAGCCTCGCTGGCCTCCTGCAGGACCATCACCGCCGAGCTCTGGAAGCGCAGGTCGGTCTTGAAGTCCTGAGCGATCTCTCACACCAGGCGCTGGAAGGGCAGTTTGCGGATTAGCAGCTCGGTGGATTTCTGGTAACGGCGGATCTCCCGCAGAGCCACCGTGCCGGGCCTGTAGCGATGAGATTTCTTCACTCTTATCCGTGGCCGGACCGGTTCTGGCCATTCTCTACAACTCTCTGCAACACACACACAGGCTGCAGCTGTCAATGCTGAGGGTGCTGCGGTGCTCCCTGTTTAAGGGAGCTGGAATTGGATACAGCCCTGTCCCTCAACCCACAGAGAAGCAGCTCCGGACGGGACAGAAAAGGCAGGAAAAGAATTGTTGGAGTCTGATTGGTTCACTGGCAATGACAGTTGGTCAATTTCAAATTGCCCGCTGAATTCACCCTCTCAAACCTTTGAGATTAAAGTAACCTTAAAATGCAAAACGCCATCCGTCTGCAACTAAGATAAAATTTAATATTTTATAGTAACTCATAAAACCTAGTTAGCAGTCAGCGCGGACAGGAGGCGGGATTATTGCCTGATCTGTCTATCAGGCAGGAGGAAAGGTGGGGTTTAAAACAGCCCAGAGCTGAAAAATGTGTTGCTGGGAAAGCGCATCCAAGGAGCAGGAGAATCGACGTTTCGGGTATAAACCCTTTTTCAGGAATGAGGACGGTGTACCAAGCAGGATAAGATAAAAGGTAGGGAGGAGGGACTTGGGGGAGGGGCGTTGGGAATGCGACAGGCGGAAGGAGGTTATGGAGAGGAGGTGGGGCCGGAGAGGTCGGGAAGAAGACTGCAGGTCAAGAAGGCAGTGCTGAGTCCAAAGGTTGGGACTGGGATAAGGTGGGGGGAGGGGAAAAGAGAAAGCTGGAGAAATCTGCATTCATCCCTTGTGGTTGGAGGGTTCCAGCCCAGGCAAACTGAACAACCGAACGTTTACCCGCCGTGAATCAATCGAAACAACCCCGCCAATTTAAACATCTTAAAAGCTAATTCAGTGAACACGAATAAAAGTACAGAACCTCACTTTATGATTAAATTTCCTACAGCGTGGAGACAGGCCCTTCGGCCCAACAAGTCCACACCGACCCTCCGAAGAGCAACCCCACCCAGACCAATTCCCCTACATTTCCACCTCACACTACGGGCAATTTAGCACAGCCAATTCACCTAACGTGCTCATCTTTGGACTGTGGGAGGAAACCGGAGCACCCAGAGGAAACCCATGCAGACACGGGGAGAATGAGCGAACTCCACACAGACGTCCCTGGCGCTGTATGGCGGCAGTGCTAACAACTGAGCCCCTGGGATTTTTTATTACCCCCAGATTGTAATTAGCCCGAAGACAATGTGGAATTGCTGCCTGAACTGTCTGTAACAGGCAGATGGAAGGAACACACCATGAAAACATCCGCAGGCTCTCAGAATCAAAACTGAACAAAGTAACATTCCTGAACGGGTCAATGAAATAAAAATACCACAATGTGTCACATTCGTGACTCGGTGGAGTTAAAAGTCGCGAAGCGAAATAACCAGATGGAGATCAATAAACCTTCCCTTTGTGATACATTTGCCATTCACCGGTCTCCGCTCTCGTAAACCATGGCACGAGTGTGTATTTGAGTTATTCAGATCAAATAATATCTAAGGTAGGTTTGCGCTCGGTACCGGGACGGGGAACATTTGATCCGGGCTCAGCTCTTTCCTGAGAGATGTGGGTGGCTCTGATAAGAGCCTTTGGGTTCAGACGGTTACATATTACACTGACGGGTTCATTCTTTTGCTGCTGTCTTGGTCACTTTTGCTTTGGGCTTGGCCTTGCTTTTAGCCGGTTTGCTGAGGGGTTTGGGGGCTTTAGGGCCCTTGGTCTTTTTCACCTTCTTCACGGGAGTCCGTTTCTTTGACGCTGCTTTGCTCACCGCTTTCTTTGGCGGTGCCGTCTTCTTGCCGCTCGCTTTCTTGGCTAGGGACTTCTTGGTTGTCGCTTTCTTGGCTGGGGATTTCTTGACTGTCGCTTTCTTGGCCTGAGATTTCTTCGCTGTCGCCTTCTTGGCCGGTGATATCTTCACGGCCGGTTTCTTGGCAGCCGCTGATGTTCCCGCCTTCTTTCCCGCTTTTGCCTTGACTGGATTCTTAGGGGTGAAAATGTGTCGCTGGAAAAGCGCAGCAGGTCAGGCAGCATCCAGGGAACAGGAGAATCGACGTTTCGGGCATAAGCCCTTCTTCAGGAAGGATTCTTAGGGAGTTTGAAGGAGCCGGAGACGCCTTGGCCTTTGACCAGAACAAGGGAGCCGTTCGCCAGGCACCTCCTGATATTCATCCTGATCTGTGCCTTTCGCTTTCCCACATCGATCCCGTTTCTCTCCAGCGCCTTCTTTACAGCGGACAGTGACGTCCCTTTGCGATCCTTGCTATCCCCGACAACCTTCAGAATCAGCTCGCCCAACTGGTGATCGACTGCTGTTTTCCTGGGAGCCGTCGCCTTTTTCTTGGGAGCTTTGACTTTGGTGGGAGCGGCGGCTGGAGGAGCCGTTTCGGTGGCTGCACTGTTGCTCATATCGAGGACTCTGCGCTGAATCTCTCTCTGGGACAGTCTAAACTGGGTCAGCAATGAAGCTGCTGGGGGCGGCACTGAGCAACTTCAACGCAGCGACCAGACGGTGCAGGAACAACCTGCCGTCAGCTCCCCTGTTTAACTCTCCGATTCCTCTGAAATTCCGCATCTCTAGAGAGCCAGGCTCGATCGCTCCTGACCCTGACACGGTAAAGTTTGCGACTGAAAAGTTTTCACTCGAATAGAGGGCTCCGCTGTCGAGTTAAACTCATTTTGCTGCCGCACAGATCGAGCTTTTTGAACTGAGCGCTGCCATTGTAGGTACTTTTAGACTGAAATCTTGAAATACATTTGTCTTAAATTCTATCTTTGTGGTCTAATGGGGGAGCCGGGGAATAAGTTGAATTGAAAATGTTTTTGATTTTCAGAAGAGAGACCCAGAAATATAATATTCGCGGTCACACAAGCACAATTACGTTCGACTAACCGTCCGCCCTTTTCGAACAGCCTCTCTGACACAGTATTCACATTCACACAGTCACACGCCAGAAATATCATCAAATGTAAGTGTGGAAGGATAGAATGTCTCCTCCTTTTTGCCTTTGCGGTGTCCAGGGAGTTAGTTGTAGTTTTTCTCCTCAGTAGCTGTTACACTCTCATCAGCTCTATTGTTTACATCCTCAAAGATGGCCAGTCGGTTTGCCAAGCTCAGAAGACAGAACAGTGTGCACTGGAACAGGCCCTTCATGTTCATGCTGATTCTAGCAGATCCTGAATACTGTTTTGTCAAATGCTTCGCAATTGAAGCTTTCATTTCGATTTTTTTTTCCCTGAGGCTGACTGGTCTATAGTTCACAATTTTATATCTACCTCCCTTTTCGATTGGATTGCTTACACTAGCTAGCCTCCAATCTGTGTAAATATCGCAGAGCTTATAGAATCTTGGAACATGGCCATCATTGCATCCAGTATTACTGAGCCCACTACATTAAATACTCTGGGACATAGGTGATCGAGATCTGGTGTTTCCCAACCTTCAATCCAATCCATTGTCCCAACATCATATCCCAAATAAAATTGATTTGGTTCAGTTCTTCCCTCTCACTAAACTCACCAATATCACTGCTGTGTTAGTTGTGTGAACATTTGTGAACAGAGAACAAATAATATG
Organism: Chiloscyllium plagiosum; assembly: GCF_037043375.1. Lineage (NCBI taxonomy): Eukaryota > Metazoa > Chordata > Chondrichthyes > Orectolobiformes > Hemiscylliidae > Chiloscyllium > Chiloscyllium plagiosum. The sequence goes on from NW_028270187.1 coordinate 12,479,672, forward strand.
TTAGCGATTTTTGAGACCTTTTCGTTCCCCATTTTGAACTCCCCTCTTTAATGTTGTAAGTGGCATGTGGTACTCTTTGCCAACCTACTTATGTTAATTTCTCTCTTTACACATTTATTAGTGTTTTAGCTGTTTTTTAAATGGTTTCCACAATATTACTCTTTTCTTCATTTGTTCTTTGTTAGTTAAATCCCTTTTTGCAGTCATTTGCTGAATCTGGATCTGTTTGCAGCCTTCCCGTCTCGCTATATTTCTTCCCAAATTGTAGGCCTTTCCTTTGCACCAAAAACTATCTTAAATAGTCATTTCAAGTTTCACAACATTCTTTTTATAGGAGAGAGACCAGAATTGCACATAATATTCCAAAAGTGGCATTACCAATGTTCTGTACACCCATAACATGTTCTTCTAAGTCACATACTCAAAGCTCTAACCACTAAAGGAAAACATATCAAATGCCTTCTTTGCTAACTCCACTTCCAAGGAATAATGAACTTGCATTCAAAGGTCTCTTTGTTCAGCAACACTCCACAGGACCTTAATATTAAAGTGTGTAAGTCCTGCCCTGATTTGCCTTTCCAAATTGCAGCACCTCATTTTGATTTAAATTGAACTCAATATGCCACTCCTGGGTCCAGTGGCCCATCTGATCGAGATCCTGCTGTATTCTGAGGTAGGCTTCTTTGCTGTTTAGTACACCTACAATTTTTGTGTAATCTGCAAGCTTACTATCAATACCTGCAACCTCACATCCAAATCATCATAATAATGTGGAGGTGCCGGTGCTGGACTGGGGTGTACAAAGTTAAAAATGATACTCCACCAGGTTATAGTCCAACAGGTTTATTTGGAAGTATAAGCCTTCTAAATACAGACACCTGATGGAGGAGCAGCACTTTGAAAGTTTGTACTTCTAAATAAATCTGTTGGAATATAACCTGGTGTCCTGGTCATTTTTTAACTAAAATCATTTATATAAATGATGAAAAGCAGTGGACTCAGCAGTGATCCTTATAGCACATCACTTATCACAGGCCTCCAGTCTGAAAAGCATCCCTCCACCACCACCCTCTGGCTAGTTCTCCCTGTATTCCATGTGATCCAATCTTGCTAACCAATTTCCCACGGGGAACTTTGTCTAACGCCTTACTGAAGGCCTTATAGATCACATCCACCACTTTGCCCTCATCAGTCCTCTTCCTTACCAATTTAAAAAAAAACTCAGTCGAGTTAGTGATAAATGACTTCCCACGCAGAAAGCCATGTTGACTACCCCTCATCAATCCTGGCCTTTCAAAAAGATGTAATCCTGTCTGTCACAATCCCCTCAACTGCTTGCCTACTGTTGATGTTATGCTCACTGTTCAATAGTTCCCTGGCTTTTCCTTACCACCTTTCTTAAATAGTGGAAAATGGAAAACTTTCAAAAATGAGGGTACAGAGACAGTATGTTCTTGTTTGGGTGAAAGGCATGACTGGTAGATGTAGGAAGTGCTGCATGAGAAAAGAAATTGAGGTTTTGGTCCAAATAAGGAAGCATATGTTAGTTAAATACAGGAAAGGTTGAGTGAATCCTTTGAAGAGTATAAAGGCAGTTGGGATATTCTTAAGAAGGACATGAGGAGGGCAAAAAAGGGACATAACATAGCTTTGGCAAATAGTGTTAAGGAGAATTCAAATAGATTTTATAAATACGTGAAGGTCAAAGGGTAACCAGGGTAACAAGGTTAGCCAGCCTCCAGTCTTTTTGCACTTCACCTGTGACTATGGATGATACAAATCTCTCAGCAAGGGGCCCAACAATCACTTCCCTAGCTTATCATCATGTTCCACGTCCACCTGATCGGTTGCTCTTGCCTTATTCACCTTTTCTGTTTGAAATCATCCAGCAGCACTTCCTCTGTATTATGGACATTTTTTAAGATGTCACTATTTGTTTCCCCACGTTCTATATCTTCCATTTCCTTCTCCTCAGTAAGCACTCGCTTAGTATCTCCCACTTTTCCTTTTCTTCCACACATAGGCTGCCTTGCTAATCTTTGCTGGGCCCTCTTCTTTCCCTGGTTACCCTTTTGACCTTCACGTATTTATAAAATCTATTTGAATTCTCCTTAACACTATTTGCCAAAGCTATGTTATGTCCCTTTTTTGTCCTCCTCATTTCCTTCTTAAGTATATCCCTACTGCCTTTATACTCTTCGAAGGATTCACTCAACCTCTGCTGTATTTAACTAACATATGCTTTCTTCTTATTTGGACCAAAACCTCAATTTCTTTTCTCATGCAGCACTTCTGACACCTACTAGTCATGCTTTTCACCCAAACAGGAACATATTGTCTCTGTATCCTAATTTTCTCATTTTTTAAGGTTTTCAATTTTTTAGCTCTCACTTTGCCTGTGAACCTCTGCCCTCAGTCAACTTTTGAAAGTTTTTGCACAATACTCTCAAAATGGGCCTTCCTCCAAACTAGAAATTTAACTTTTAGATCTGGTCTATCATTTTCCATTAGTGTTTTAAAACTAATAAATTATGGTCGTTGGCCCCAAAGTGCTCCCCCACTGACACATCATTATATCACAAGAGTAGGTCAAGATTTGCACCTTGTCTAGAAGATACATTCACATACTGAATCAGAAACTTTTCTTGTACACACTTCAGAAATTCCTTTCTGTCTAAACCATTAATAATATGGCAGCCATAATCTGTTTGGAATGTTAAAATCCCTCACCACAACCACACCATTATTCCTGCAGATTTAAGATCTCCTGACAAATTTGTTTCTCAATTTCCTGCTGACTGTTTGGGTGACTACAGTCCAATCCCAATAAGGTTATCAAACCCTTTCTTATTTCTCATTTCCACCCAAATAATATCCATGGATCTAAGCCCAGGAATATCCTCCCTCAATAAAGGTGTGATCTTATCTCTTACCAAACATGTCACTCCCCATTTTCTCTTGCTGACCCCTCCCCCCATCCTTCCTATAACATGAGATTCCTGGAACATTAAGCTGTCAGTTGTGTCATCCCCAAACCATGTCTCTGTAATTGCTATGATATCCCAATTCCAATCCCATTTTCCTAACCATGTCCTGAGATCATCCTCCTTCCCTGTTCGGCTCTTGCATTGAAATAAATGCAGTTTAAGTTATCAATCCAATCTCATTCTCTGCTATGTTCCTATCTGCCCTGGGTGTTTGACTTACCGACAACCAGCCTCAGATTGATATCTTTGTTCACTATCTCCCCGTTCCCACTGACCTCACCCCACACCCACACCTTACTAGTTTAACCCTTCCCCAGTAGCTCAAGGAAATGTCCCTGCCAATATAGTAGATCCCTTCCAGTTCAGGTGTATTCCATCCTTTTTCTCCAAGTCACATCTTCTCCAGAAGAGATTCCAATGATCCAAAAATGTGAACACCTCTCCCCCGCACCAGCTCCTGAGTTGGGCATTGCTCTGCTCTATCATCCTATTCCTACCCTCAGTCGCTTGTAGCAGCGGGAGTAATCCAGATATTACTACCGGAGAGGACCTCCTTTCTAAATTCTTGCCTCTCTTCCTTATTCTTCCTTCGGAATCTCATCCCTTTCCCTTCTTCTGTAGCTAATTCCAATGTGTACGCCCCTTTGTGAATAGCCTGCACTGTCTCCGAGATATCCTTGATCCTGACACCAGGGAGGCAACACACTATTCTGATTTCACGCTATCGGTCAGAGAGACGTCTGTCTGTGCCGCTGACAAAGAGATGCAAGTTTTGTAATTTGTAATAGGAGGACCTTCGAAATCGCCACTATTTCCATCTAAAATGACAAAGGCAGCTGATGTCAGGGAACACCGCCTTGAAGTCGGACAAGTTCCCCTTGAAAGCACTCACCATGCTGACTTGGAAATAATCTTTGAGGAGATTCCTGAAGAAGGGCTTATGCCCGAAACGTCGATTCTCCTGTTCCCGGGATGCTGCCTGACCTGCTGCGCTTTTCCAGCAACACATTTCCAGCTCTGACTTGGAAATAAAACCGCTTTCTTTAACTGTCACGGGATCAAGACCCTGGAACTCCGTGTTCATGGCATTGTGGGCAGCACATGGACAACAGCTGTTCCAGAAGGTGGCTCAACACCGCCTTCTCAAAGGGATGGAGAATAAATGCTCGGCTCAGCCAGCGACATCCACGTTCCAGTCGTGAATAAACAAAAACAGCTGGGGTCTCTCGTTGTGGCATACAATATATCACAACGTTTCTGTCTGCAGCATACCTGACACTAAAATCTATCATCCACGACAAACTAAATCGAGTCCCAGAGATGTTGTTGCACACCCGGTCTGACTTTTGCATGGGCGTCCTGACCCAGAAATAAGCTCTGACACTGTGGTACAAGACTCTCTCCATCAGTTATTTTCTCCTTCGTAAGAATGGTCCACTTATTCCATCTCTCTGTATGTTACTTTGGGCAAGGAGTTAATATTTGTGGATGAGGGGTCAGCAGGATTAAATACCACAGTTAACATATGATCAGACGTGATGTTATCGAATGGGGGAGCACCGGGGATGGGCCCAGTGGCCGCCAGCTTCTCCGCCCCCTGATCAGATTGTGAGAGAGCCGGAGGGAGAAGTTATTAATATGACCCGGGAATGAACTCCATTGGAGCGTCATAAAGGAGCAATTCCCAGCTTAAAACCTTCTCTGCCCTTTCCCCCACAGCCCCAGTTCATTTGGTCAAACTGGGAGAAAAGGGAATTCGGGAAATGACCAATTAATGTTTGTTTCTGGGAATTTTTTGGAAAACATCGCATGCGCAAAGCCTCATCGCACGTTCGCCTCCGCCAATGCTGATTGTTACTGACCCTCCCCCAGCGCTGCCATTGAGGAGCATTTACTCAGTGAGTGCAGGAGGTTTGTTTGAAACAGACCGCAATGGAGAGATCAGCGCCCAGGGAAGCGAGGGAACAGCAGGCTCCTTCCAGCAGCACATCGGGATGGGAGCCTGGGACACAGAGGGGGCTCCGAGACCGGGATTGATTCGGGGTGAGTTCAGGGAGAACCGGGGGCTGTTTGTAAGAGGCCGAGCGGAGCAGGAACTGCTCCCGGAACTTGGAGTGAGCGGGCTGGGGGGAAGAGAGAGGCCTTTCTCGGGCTGTGTGTGGGCCTGCTGAGGGAGACAGAGCGGGAGGAAGCTGCTGTGGAACATTCTTGAGGTTTGCAATCCCCTAAACACGGATGGAAATTCATTGTTTGGCTTCTGTTTCACGCTGTTTATTGCGAATAGACATTGAAATAAAGGACAGTAGAAACAAATGTGATAATCCTGTGTAGGATAAATATAGCAGGCACAGGATAAACGTCTCCAGGTATGTGAAATCGTGCCCAGTATTTGTTTTTCAACAGTTAATGTATTGGGAGCTGGACACTGAACTGTGTAATCATTCCATTTGTGGAGATGTCCATACGTTGGTGAGTTTATTTTATCAAAGTGAAATGTTTTCGAATTTGGGAAACAGAAAAATACTGGAGGGAGCTCAGGGCTCGAGTGGAACCAGGATCTGCACTGTTCATCTTGCCCTGTTCCAAAACAAAGAATTATAATGATCATGACCTGAATATTGCATTGATAATTCGATGTCTTCCTACTCAGCTGCTAGTGATGTACAGGAGCTCTCTCTTTTGTCTTTCTCCAGGCAAATATTTGATGGATCAATCCGAGAGTGACTGGCTGCTTCTCACACCCAGCAGGTATGTTCCCACTGTCAGAGAGGAGAAGGTCCTTTCCACAGTCATAGTGGATTGAGTCAGACACATATTGAGCTCCATTTCCAGAAGTACACATTCAATCCAAGAGTTAAACACAACTGACAATATATAAATCTATATTATTTCACCCTTTTCTCAGTGCTTACCACCTCAGTGACAGTAAATTTCATTATTCAAAGCCAATTACCATTCATAAGATTAGAAGCAGGTTAGACTGTATGCTTATAATAAATATACATTTATGAGCTGCATTAAATTCATATGTAGATTTAGCATTTTTTAAAAGTTACAATCAATTAGAACAAACCAATGATGGTGTTACATGGTTATAACAAATATATATATATGAAGTGTATATTTGAGCACAGATATAGAAGCAATGTTGGACATTTGAGTAATTGAGCAGGACAAAATTCTTCTTTTGATAAACAGTTGTCCTGTACAAAGACAATAATCAAACAATGTAAATTTCAAATGAACTTCTTGGTCAAGCCTTATCTACAGAGGATGCTTCTAGAGAGAATACTTAATGCTCATTCACATATGTACATACACATCTGTGTCTGTCTCTGTCTCTCTCATTCTCACTCTCAGCCTAGTGTTGATGTAAACACACTTTATGCATGCTCCCATTCTGGTTGAGTGCCTCAGTAATGCAGAAGCATTTCCATACTTTTTTTTAATGTATGAAACACTGATAAGACTTAAAACCACCTCATAAAGTGTATCAGAACTGGAATCACACAGAGACATACAGACAATGTTGGTGTGATCTCGACCAGTAGCACTCTTTAAAGTGATACAGATTGGCAGCACAACAGAAAATTCACTCTCACTCAGCCAGTTAATGGTAAAAGGGAGAAAAAAAATGCAATTTAGGCCCACAACTACTTCCAGATATGGACAGTCATAAATTGACTGTCCACATTAGTAATCGCTTCAGAAGAAGTTCATATTCGATGTTACATTATTGCAGTGCCCAGCAGCAATTGCCAAAGACTACTGCACGCACAAAATGTAAAAGGAAAGCTGAGATTGAATACAATAAAATTCAGATTCTTGGCAAACATAAGTATTGAACCAACATTAATCCCTCAATCACACAGGTTTATCAAATATTGAACAGGTTTATCCTACACCCTGCTGAAAAAACACAACTGAACATAGAGAATGGCATCCATATACTCGACTTGTCACTGTTGCACACAGAGCAAAACTGGCACTCGAGGTATTCAAAGGTTACTAACTGCAGAACTAATCTCAAATTGGTATTTACACCGAGACACTGGCAGTGAGTGAATGAAGATTAGAATCCCAACAATTAGTGGAAACTAGTATGGAGAACAGATCAAGAATAGAATGTCCCAGTGCAGACACAACAGGCTGAATGGCTGTACCAATTCTGTGATTGAGTCATAAATCACAAAATGCATAAGAGATTAAGGCCCAATCTCAACACCCTAAACACTATTATCAGATTGAATCTCAGTCACATTTTTTTTTTCTAATTCATTCATGGGATGGGAGCATCACTGACTCGGCCAGGATTTATTGCCCATCCCTAACTACCCATGCAGCCTCATTGATGTGGGTCTGGAGTCACATGCAGGACAGACAAGGGAAGGATGGCAGTTTCCTTCATTCAAGGACATTACTGAACCAGATGAGTTTTTCTGGCAATCAACAATAGATTCATGGACGTCATTAGACTCTTAGAATATTATTGGCTGCCAGAGAATTGAGCAACTTTGCTATATAAGAGTTGAACATGACTGGAACTCATTGAGAACTTCACTCTCACAGTCACACAGAAGAAACTGGCATGTATAGATCAATTCCTAAATTCTCACATGGACACAGCAGAAATTGACATGTATACATCAAGTCCTAAACTCTCGTATGGACACAACCAAAGCTGACAGACATTGATTGATATCTGCTCTCACAATATTCACATTGTGGCAACTAAAAGGGAGAGAACAATAATCACGCGCACACACATATGACAGGTACAGGTTGATAACTAGACTAACACATTCGCATAGCAAAACCTGATAGGTACAGTATGATAAATGAATTTGCACATTTATAAACAAGAAGCTGATAGATACAGATTAATAACTGCACTCTCATTTGCACAGAGCAGAATCTGACAGGGACAGGTTGGTAAATTTCAGAGAAAGATTGATAACTACCCTCTCATATTCATAAAGCAGAAACTGACAGGAAGAGATTGATTATGCTCCCAATTTCAAATCACATAAATTGACTACACTTTGATAACATCACTCACATATTCACAGAGAAGAAACTGACAGGCAGAGATTGATAACAAAACAAAAATTAGTGGAAAATTCACAGGTCTGGCAGTGTTTCAGGTCTAGTGACCATTCCTCAGAACTGATGGTGGCAAGGAAAATGCACACAATGTGGTCTCCTCTATGTTGAGGAAACTGAGTGTAGATTGGATGTCCACAGTGCAGAGCACCTACATTCTGCCCAGACAAAAAGACCCTGAGCTTCCAGTTGCCTGCCACTTCAACACACCACCCTGTTCCCTGGCCAAGATCTCTGTCTCAGGCTTGCTGTAGTGCTCCAGTGAAGCTCAGTGCAAGCTGGAAGAACAGCATCTCATTTTCTGCTTGGGATCTCGACAGCCTTCTGGACTCAATATTGAGTTCAATAACTACAGGGCTTGATCTCTCCCAATGCATTACCTAAACACCCACATATCCGGCCTCGTTAACATTTAGTCTGCTATTATACGCTACCAATTGTTAGCCACGAACAGGCCCTGTTAATAGGCTACCCACCCACTTAGTCTAACAGTAAGATTAGATTACTTGCATTGTGGAAAGCGGCCCTTCGGCCCAACAAGTCCACACTGACCCTCCGAAGAGCAACCCACCCAGGCCCATTTCCCTACATTTGCCCTTTCACTTAACACTACGTTGCATGGCCAATTCACCTAATCTGCACATTTTTGGACTGTGGGAGGAAACCGGAGCGCCCGGAGGAAACCCACGTAGACACAGGGAGAATGTGCAAACTCCACACAGACAATTGCCTGAGGTGAGAATTGAACCCGGGTCCCTGATTCTGTGAGGCAGTAGTGCTAAACACTGTGCCATCATGTCACCCCACTCCTCTGTCTGACTGACTGTTCTTCTCTTTCTTTGGACTCTATCTCCATCTGTCTTTTACTCGTCACCCTTCCACCCAGCTTATCTTCTGTATAAAAACTAATATTTTCCTACCTATCACCATAAAATACAGAAGTCTGAATACATCACCCAACAAACTCAAGACAGCTTCTTCGCTGTCATCAGACTTTTGAATGGACTGCTCGAATTTTAAGGTGAAAGTGGGTACTGTAGATGCTGGAGATTAGTATCCAGATTACAGTGGTGCTGGAAAAGCACAGCAGGTCATGCAGCATCCGAGGAGCAGGAAAATTGACTTTTTGGACATTCCTGATGAATGGCTTTTGGCCGAAATGTAGATTTTCCTGCTCCTCAGATGCTGCCTGACCTGCTGTTCTTTTCCAACACCACGCTAATCTGGCTCAAGTTTTAACGTTAACTTCTCTCTCTTTGCAGCTTTAAAACTGTATTGCAGATTCTGTTCTATTACCCTGATGCATTTTGTATGATATTATCTGCCTGTAAAGCACACAAAACAATGCTTTCCATTGTATCTCAGTGCATGTGACAAAAAGTAAATCAAATCAAATCAAATGGATAATTACACTCACATATTCATATAGCAGAAGCTGAGAGGTACAGGCTGATAACTACAGTCACACAAACTGACAGGAAAAGATGAATAAATACACTCAAACACTGACATTAGAGCCTGACAGGGAATGATTGTTCATTAAACTCTCACATTCACAAAGCAGAGACTGATAGCGACAGGTGAAAACTCAGCTCACACATTCACATAGTAGAAACTGAAGGATTGACAATTACAGAAACATATTCACCAAGCAGAAACTGACAGCTACAGATTGACAACTATTTTTATGTATTTACACAGCAGAGTCTGAAAGATACAGATTGACAGTTACACTCACTTTGACAAAGAGGAAAATGACAGGTAGAGAATGATAACTGTAGTCCCACATTCACATCGCTGAAACTGACAGCTACAGTTTGATTAATACATCCACATTCACAGAGCAGAAGCTGATGGGTACTGCTCAATAACTGTATTCACTTTGACAGGTAAGAAACTGACAGGGACCCATTACTATCTATACTATCATGTTGATATCGTAAGAACAGATTGACAATGACACTCTGGTGTCAAATAGCAAAGCCTGACTGGGACTGTTTGATAATTGCACTCACATACTAATATCGCTTAACAGGTAGAGATGAATATCTGCATTTTCACAGATTAAACTGATGGGTTTAACTTGATGACTGCATTTAATATGCATACAGCAGAAACTGACAGGTAGAGACTAATATCGAAACTCACGTTCTCATAGTTGCAACTGACACATTCAGGTTGATATCTACATTCTCAGAGACACAGGAGAAACTATTAGGGACAGATTGGTAAAGCAAACACACATGTTCGCAGGGCAGAAACTGACAGATATATATAGATAACTAAGCTCACATATCCGCATCAGACAAACACATAGAGACTGATCATATTTATTTAAAATGTATGAAATGTATTTATGAACCAGCCCCTGGCAGTTTCCTCTATGTGGATACACGAGTTCAGTTACCAATCTGCATCTGTCAGTTTATGCTATGTGAATGTATGAGTGTAGTTATCAGTCTGTCCCTATTTGTCTCTGTGGTGAGAAAATGTAAATATATTTACCAGAGAGTGACAGGGACAGATTGATAACTGTATTCACTCGCATATTTGCACAGATTATATGGATTGATAATTACAGTTTGATAATTACACTCAGATATTCACAGAACAGCATTTAACAGGTTCATCTTGATAATTGTCTTCACACATTCACTGAGCAGGAACAGACAGCTTTGGATAGACAAGGAAACTTTCATATCCAGACACGCACTTGCATTAGATTATCCCATTTGTAGAGGAGTTGGTTAGTATCTGGTTCTCAGCGAATTGGGACAGATTGTTTTGATACAGTCACCACAGAGCAGCTCAGGCCAAGAATAGAATCAGCCCTGTGGTCCTGTTGGAATTGCTGTCTGGAAGGAAGAACAGCCAAATGATTATTAAATTATTCCATTGACTTAATGTTGATTTACTGATGATGTCTCTTCTGTCTCCCTCCAGACAATTACTTGAAGGACCAAGACAGTGTAATACGTCCTCGATACAAATCCAAGTGTGATCAGTTCCTTCTAACAAACAGCAGGTATGTTACTGCAGTCAGACTGAAGAACCTCCTTTCCACAGTCACAGAGCAGATTGAATTAAACACACATTGACTCAATTTCCAGAGATAAATTTTCAAAGCAAGAGTCAACTACCTCGGAGGAATTACAATTTTTTTTCTCTCTCTCCATTCTTTACGTACATCACCACATTTGCCAATAATTGTTATAAATCACAGCCATAGAGTTATAGAGATGTAGAGCACAGAAACAGACCATTCGGTCTGACCCATCTATGCCAATCAGATATTCAAAACTAATCACGTCCCATTAGCCAACACTAGTGGCTTTTGCCAGCACTTGGGCCACATCCCTCTAAATTGTTCCTATTCATGTCGCATCCACATGCCTTTTAAATATTGGAATTGTTCCAGCCTCCACCACTTCCTCTAGCTACGCATTCCACACACACAAACCGCTTTCTGCATGAAAACGTTGCCCCTTAGGTCCCTTTTAAAACTTTCCCCTCTCTCCTGAAACCTGTGCCCTCTGGATCTGGACTCCCCCACCTCAGAGAAAATGCCTTGTCTATTTAGCCTATCCATGATCTTCCTGATTTTATAAAGGTCAGAATTTTATAAAGGTTATAAAATACTATAAGGTCGCCCCTCAGCCTCGAACACTCCAGAGAAAACAGCTCCAGCCTCTTCAGCTTGTCTCTTTCGCTCAAAAACTCCAACCCTGGAAACAATCTTGTAAATCTTTTCTGAATGTTTCATGTTTCACAACATCCTTCCGATAGGAAGGAGACCAGAATTGCACACAATATTCCAAAAGTGGCTAAACCAATTACCTGTACAGCTGCAACATGACATCCGAACCTCGAAACTCTGTGCTCGGACCAATAAAGAACAGCATATTAAATGTCTCCTTCATTATCCTATCGACCAGAGACTCCACTTTCAAGGAACAATGAACCTGCACTCCATGGTCTCTTTGTTTATTAATACTGCCCAGGAGCTTACCATTAAGTATATAACTCCTGCCTTGATTTGCCTTTCCAAAATGCAGCACCTAGCATTTATCTGAATTAAACTCCATCTGCCACTGCTCAGCCTATTGGCCCCTCTGATCATGATCCTTTTGTACTCGGTGGGAACCTTCTTTGCTGTCCATTACACCGCCAGTTTTGGTGTAATTGCAAACCTTTATGTTCATATTCAAATCATTTATATAAATGACGAAAAGCAGTGAACCCAGCACCGATCTTTGTGGCTCACGACTGATCACAGGTCTCCAGTCTGAAAGGTAACCCTCTGCTATCACCCTCTGTCTTCCACGTTCAAATCAATTCTGTGTCCAAATTGCTCGTTCTCTGCGATTTTCATGTGATCTAACCTTGCTAACCAGTCTACAATGAGGAAACCTGTCAAACATCTTACTGAAGTCCTTATAGATCACGTCCACCGCTCTACCCTCATCAATCATAGAGTCAAAGAGATGTACAGCAGGGAAACAGACCCTTTGGTCCAATTCGTCTATGCAGACTCGATGAACCAATCCAATCTAGTTCCACCTGCCAGCACCCGGCCAATATCGCTCGACACGCTTCCTATTGATATATGTATTCAGATGCTTTTTCAAAGTTGCAATTGTACCAGCCTCCACCACCACTTCTGGCAGTTCATTCCATTTACGTACCACGCTCTGCATGAAAAACTTGCCACTTGGGTCTTTTTATTTCTTTTCCATCTCACTGTAAACCTATGCCCTCTAGTTCTGGACTCCCCACACCAGAGAACATGCCTTGTCTATTTATCCTATCCATGCTCCTCATGATTTTATAACCCTCGATAAGTTCACCCCTCAGCCTCCAATGCTGCAGGGAAAACAGCCCCAGCCTATTCAACTTTCCTTCTAGATCAAATCCTCTAACCCTGGCAACATCCTTGTAAATCTTTTCTGAATCCTTTCAAGTTTCACAACACCCTCCTGATAGGAAGGAGACCAGAATTGTACGAAATGTTCGAAAAGTGGTCGAACCAATGTCCAGTATGGCCTCAACATGCACTCAATATTCTGATCAATAAAGGAAAGCATACCAAACACCGCCTTCACTATTCTATCCACCTGCGACTCTACTTTGAAGGAAACTGCACCTGCACTCCAAGGTCTCTTTGTTCAGCAAAACTCCCTCGCACCTTACCATTAAGTGTATAAGTCCTGCTAAGATGTGCTTTCCCAAAATGCAGCACCTCGCATTTATCTGAATTAAACTCCATCTGCCACTCCTCAGCCCATTGGCCCATCTGATCAAGATCTCATTGTAATCTGAGGTAACCTCCTTCGTTGTCCACTCCTCTTCTAATTTTGGTGTCATCTACACAATTACTTACTATACCTCCTATGGTCACATCCAAATCATTTATACAAATGACAAAAAGTAGTGGATACAGCACCGATCCTTGTGACAGTCCACTGGTCACAGTCCTCCAGTCTTAAAAACAACCCTCCACTAACACCCTCTGTCTTCTACCTTCGAGCCAGTTCTGTTTCCAAATGGCTAGTTCTCCCTGTATTCCATGAGATCTAACTTTGCTAACCAGTTTTTTCTTCAAAAAACTCAATCAAGTTTGTGTAACATGGTTTCCCTTGCCCAAGACCATGTTCACTGTCCCGAATCAGATCTTGACTGTCAAAATACTTGTAAGTTCCGTCTCTCAAGATTCCCTCCAATATCTTGCCCAACACCAATGGCAGGCTCACCAGCCTATAGTTCCCTGGCTTTTCCTTATCACCTTTCTTAAATAGTAGCACCACGTTAGCCAGCCTCTAGTCTTCTGGCACTTCACCTGTGACTATCAATGATACAAATATCTTGACAAGGGACATGCCAAACACTTCCGTAACCTCCCACAGAGTTCTACAGTACACCTGATCAGTTCCTGGGGAATTATTCACCTTTATGTGTTTCAAGACATCCAGTAATACTACTTTTGTAATATGGACATTTTTAAGATGTCACCATCTATTTCCCCCCATTGAATATCTTCCGTGTCCTTCTCACAGTATACACTGATGCAAAATACTCATTTGGTATCTTCCCCCATCTTCTTCGGCTCCACACAAAGGCCGTCTTGCTGATCTTTGAGGGGCCCTAATCTCTCCCTAGTTATCCTTTTGTCCTTAATGTATTCATAAAATTCCTTGGGAATCTCCTTAAAACTATTTGCCAAAATTCTCATGCCCCCTTTTTGCCCTCCTGATTTCCCTCTTGATTATACTCCTACTGTCTTTTCCTCTTTTAAGGATTCACTCGATCTCTGCTGTCTATATCTGACATATGTTTCCGTCTTTCTCTTCACCAAAACCTCAATGTCTCCATCATCCAGCATTCCCTACACTTCCAGACTTGCTGTTCACCCTAACAGGAACAGACTGTCTCTGGACTCGTTATCTCATTTTTGAAGGTTTCCTATTTTCCAGCCTTCAGTTTACCAGCGAGCTGCCAATCAGCTTTTGAAAGTTCTTGTCTAACATTGTCAAGCCCATTGATATTTTACAAGATTTTCCAAGGGGTTTAGACTGAATTCTTATCTGAAATAGATGCCTGGGAGAGGTGTTAAATCTACAATTAATATGACATTTTTAAAGTTAAAATCAAGATGGAAAAGAAAATCAGACCGTAACATCATTTCAAAAACCATATATAACATAGATGTTAAATACAGAGATAGAAGGAAACCAGACAAAAGTCACCAATTTACAGGATGAACCAGTGTTATTAAGTTTGCGCAGGACAGAGTTAAACCTTTAATGAAGTTTTGTCACATACAGAGACATGGCAATTAAATAATGTGAATTCCAAACACCCATTGTGTGCCAAAGCCTGACAAATAAAACTGAACATGCTATGGGCTGGAAACAAATGTAGAAATTGCTGGAAACGTTCAGCACATCTGGCAGCATCTGTTGATAGAAGGTAGAGTTAATGTATTGGGGCCAGTGACTATTATTCAGAACTGAGTTTCTCCAGGAATTTCTAATGTTCCTGACAGTGGAAAATAATTACTGCACATGCACACAGCAACTGACTGATTCAGAATTTGTTCAAAATACAAACATTATAACTGCAGAGCAGGACTAACTGTTATGGAGTTCCTTATACACTGCAGGCAACAGGAAATGATCCAATCGAGATGAATATCACTTTCACATGGAGTCACTGTGGTCTGCAGCAGTCAGAGACATCCAGCTAACAATTCTACTCCCATTCAGACAGCATTCCATTTCTATCAATGTGTCATGGTGGCAGAGGAGCTGCCATCCCCACCTTTAGCACAACATCAACTCCATACCATTTTCTCAAATAATCGATGTGATCATATAATCGTGATTTGAAACGATGGAGTGGGAAAGATTTAGTGAGATAATAGAACATAAACATGACAGCACAGTATACTATTCCATTTTCATCCATATGTTTATCCAATGACCATTTAAATGCCTGTAAAATTGGCGAGTCCACTACAGTTGCAGACAGAACATACCATGCCTCTACTACTACTCTGAGTAAAGAAACTACTCTGACATTTGTCTTATATTTATCATCCCTCAATTTAAAGCGATGTCCCCTTTTGCCAGCCATCACCATCGGAGGAATAAGGCCATCACTGTCCACACTATCTAACCCTCTGATTATTTTATGTGTCTCTTTTAAGTCACCTCTCAAATTTCTTCTCTCTAATGGAGCCAGATGTCCCTCAGCCTTTCCTCATAAGACATTCCCTCCAGACCAGGTGACATCCCAGTAAATCACCTCTGAACCCTTTCCAAAGCTTCCACATCCTTCCTGTGTTGCGGTGACTAGAAGTGGACGCAATTTTCCAAGAGTGGCCACACCAGAGTTTTGTAGAGCTACAGCATGACCTCATGGGTCCAAAACTCAATCCCTCTCCCAATAAAAGCTAACACATCATATGCCTTCTTAACAACCCTATCAATCTGGGTGGCAACTTTCAGGGATCTACGCACATGTACACAGATGTCTCTCTGCTCATCTACACTGCCAAGAACCTTACCATTAGCCCAGTACTCTTTATTCCTATTGCTCCTTCCAAAGTGAATCATCTCACACTTTTCCACATTAAACTCCATTTGCCACTTCTCAGCCCAGTTCTGTAGCTTACCCCTGTCCCTCTGTAATCTGCAATATCCTTTGGCACCATCCACAACTCCACTGACCTTAGTGTCATCCACAAGTTTACTAACCCATCCTTCTGCGCCCTCACTCACGTCAGCAGTGGACCCAAAACAGATCCTTGTGGTATACCACTAGTAACTGACCTCCAGGATGAACATTTCCCATCAACTACCACTCTCTGTCTTCTTTCAGCTAGCCAATTTCTGAACCAAATCACCCTCAATCCCATGCCTCCATATTTTGTGCAATAGCCTGCCATGAGGAACCTGACTGAAAACACCTTATGAAACAGTTTACTGAAATCCATATACATCGCATCAACTGCTTTACCCTCTTCCCATCTGTTTGGTCACCTTCTCAAAGAACTCAATGAGGTTTGTGAGGCATGACCTACATTTCACAAAATCATTTTGACTATTCCTAATCAACTTATTCCTATCGAGATGATAAATCCTGTCTCTTCTAGACTTTTCCAACACTTTACTCACAACCAAAGTAAGGCTCACTGATCTATAATTACCAGGGTGGTCTCTACTCCCCTTCTTGAACAATGGGACAACATTTGCTATCTTCTAGTCTTCTGGCACTATTCCTGTAGACAATGACATCAAAGATCAAAGCCAAAGGCTCTTCAATCTCCTCCCTGGCTTCCCAGAGAATCTTAGGATAAATCCCATCTGGCCCAGGGGATTATCTATTTTCACACTTCCCAGAATTGCTAACACCACCTGCTTGTGAACCTATATTCCATCTAGTTTAGTAGCCTGTAACTCGGTATTCTCCACAACAACATTGTCTTTTTTCCAGTGTGAATACCAATGAAAAATATGCATTTACCACTTCTCCTATCTCTTCGGACTGCACACACAACTTTCCACTCCTGTCCTGGATTGGACCGGAAGTTATTCTAGTCATTCTTTTATTCCTGATATAGCTATAGAAAGTTTTAGGGTTTTCCTTGATCCTATCTGCCAAAGACTTCTCTTGTCCCCTCCTGGCTCTTCTTATTTCTCTCTTTAGGTCTTTCCTGGCTAGCTTGTAACTCTCAAGCGCTTTAGCTGCGCCTTCCCATCTCATTCTAACATAAGCCGCCTTCTTCCTCTTGACAAGCGATCAACTTCCTTCGTAAATCAAGGATCCCTCACTTGTCCACTTCCTCCACGGCTGACACGTATATGCTAATCAAGGACACGCAGTAGCTGTTCCTTGAATAAGCTCCACATTTCAATTGTGCCATCCCCTGCAGTTTCCTTTCCCATCCTATGCGTCATAAATCTTGCCTACTCACACCATAGTTGCCGTTTCCCCCAGTTATAAATCTTGCCCTGCGGTGTATACCGATCTCCCTTTCCTTCGCTAAAGTAAACATAACCGAATTGTGGTCACTCTCACCGAAGTGCTCACCTACCTCCAAATCTAACACCTGGCCGGGTTCATTACCCAGTACCAAATCCATTGTTGCCTCGCCCCTGGTTGGCCTGTCTACATACTGTGCCAGGAAACCCTTCTGCACACATTGGACATTGAATCTGAAGTATTTAAAGTATAATATTTCCAGTCAATATTTTGAAAAGTTGAAGTCTCCCATAACAACTACCCTGTTACACTCACTCTTATCCAGAATCATCTTTACAATCCTTTCCTCTACATCTCTGGAACTATTCTGAGGCCTATAGAAAACTCCCAATAGAGTGACCTCACTTTCCTGTTTCTAACCTCAACTCTTACTACCTCATTAGACGAGTCCTCATACATCCTTTTTATCATTGTAATATTGTCCTTGCCATACCTCGCCCTCTTTTACCATCTTCTCTGTTCATACTGAAACATCTAAATCCCAGAACCTACGACAACCATTCCTGTCCCTGCTTGATCCATGTGTCTGAAATGGCCACAACATCAAAGTCCCAGGTACCAACCCATGCTTCAAGTTCACCCAACTTATTCCGGATGCTCCTGGCGTTGCAGTAGACACACTTCAAACCACCTTCCTGTTTGCCGGTGCACTCCTGTGACACTGAAACCATATTTCTGACCTCCCTACTCTCAACCTCTGGACACAGAAACTACAATTTAGGTTCCCATTCCCCTACTGAATTTGTTTAAACCCTCCCAAAGAGCATTAGCAAACTTCCCCCAGGATATTGGTACCCCTCTGCTTCAGGTGTAGACCATCATTGTTTGTAGAAGTCCCACCTACCCCAGAGTGAGCCACAATTAACCAGGTATCCAAAACTCTCCCTCCCACTCCATCCCTTTAGTCACGTGTTCAACTCCTCTCTCTCCCTATTCTTCACTTCGCTAGCATGTGGCACAGGCAACAAACCAGAGATAACAACTCTGTTTGTTCTAGCTCCAAGCTTCCATCCTAGCTCCCTGACTTTCTGCCTTAAATCCACATCCCTTGTCCTACCTATGTTGTTAGTGTCTATGTGGACCATGACTTGGGACAGCTCCCCCTCCTCTTCAAGGATCCCAAAAACACGATCTGAGACATCATGAACCCTGGCACCTGGGAGGGAACACTCCAACCATGAGTCTCTCTCTTTCCCACAGAACATCCTATCTGTCCATTTAACTATGGAGAACCCAATGACTAATGCGATGTTCCTCCCCCCCCCCCTTCACATTTGAGCAGCAGGGACAGATTCTGTGCCAGAGACCTGTATCCTGTGGCTTACCACTGGTAAGTGTACCCCCACCCCCGAGCTGCTCATTTTATCTTTTTGCGAGAAGAATTCAATTTAGTTTGGATACATGTGAGGTGTTAGATTTTGATGAGACAAACCAGGAGTGGACCTTTAAGCTTGATGGTGGGGTCTTGGGGATTGTTTCTGAACAAAGAGACAGAGGGGTGCTGGTGCATATTTCCTTGAAAGTCGAGTCACAGGTATTAAGGGCGGTGAAAAGGCATTGGGCATGCTTGCCTTCATTGGTCAGAACATTGAGTGTAGGAGTTGGGATGTCATGTGGTGGCTGTACAAGATGTCAGTGATGCCACTTTTGCAAGATTGTGTACAATGCTCATCACCCTTCTCCAGGAAGAATGTTGTTAAACTTGAGATGGTGCAGAAAACATTTACAAGGATTTTATAGTTATAGAGTCATACAGCAGAAAAACAGACCCTTCAGTCCACCATGTCCATGATGTCCAACAAGCACCAATCTGTATTCATGCCATTTACCTGCACTTGGCCCATAGCCGACTATGCCCTGGTTTCTTAAGGGCATATCCAGATGCTGCTTAAATGTTGTGAAAGTATTCCATCACACTGTCGGGCAGCATATTACAAACTTTACATCAAAATATTTTTCTCAGATATCCTCTAAACTGTTTTCCCCTCCACTTCAACTTTTGCCCTCTGGTCTTAGAGACATCTGCCAAGGGGAGAAAGGTTCTCGCAATCTACTCTGTCTGCATCTTTCACAATTTAGTATATCTCAGTCAGATCCTCCCTCAACCTTCTCTGCTCCAAGGAAACCAAACCCAGCTCATACAGTCTCCCCTTTTCAGGAGACTTTCCAACTCACTGCATCCTCTCCAGCTCATCCCATCCTTCTAATTGTGTGGCAGTCAGAATTGCACACAGTAGTTGATCTGTTTTAGAAAGTTGTAATAAGACTTCCTTGCTCTTATATTCAACAGCTCCGGTACTGAAGGAAAGCATTCTGTATGCCTTCTTCAGCAGCCTGTCTGCCTGTGCTGACACCTTCTGTGATCTATAGACTTGTACACCAAAGTCCATTTGTTCCTCCGTACTCCCTCGGGACCAATCCTTCATTGTGTAATTCTTTCCCTTATTAGACCGCCCAAAATTCATTACCTCACATTTATCAGGATTAAATTCCATCTGTCATTGCAGTGCCCAATGTCCTCATGCCTGAGACCATCCCCCTCACTGTCAACAACATTACCAACTTTCATGTCATAGAGCAAAGAACAATACAGCACAGGAACAGGCCCTTTGCACTCCAAGGCTGTACTGAAACATATAATATTTCCACACGAAAAATTCATCTGCAGGCTTACTAATTATACTTTCTACATTCACATCCAATTGTTAATATGTACATAACAAGCAGCAAGGGTCCAAGCACTGATCCCTGTGGTACACCACTGGTCACAGGCTTCCAGTCACAAACACAACCCTCCACCATTATAGTTTGCATCCTGGCTGCAAGCTCATTTCACCTCCAGTTTGCTTAAGACTCCAAGAGCCGAGTTTGAACCAGTCTTTTATATGGGACTTTGTCAGAGGCGAGAGGGGTCGTCTGTACCTGGCCAGAATAGAGTGGCCCATGTCTGTTAACACAAACTGACCTTTTAAGAATTAAACAGCAGGATGTGAAACACAATGGCAGGCAGAAACTATTCCAAGCAGCCTGCTTACACAGTAAGGCAGAATGATACCATTCAATAAGCACTGTGAGGACAGTAAAAAGGACCCAGCCTGTTCCCATTCAAAACAGTTCTGACAAGCAGACTGAAGGTCCAATAAGTGAGTAACTCCAGCCACATTAAATGAAAGGGTAATATTCCCAGTTAATGAACAGACACCAGGTGCTAGTTACAGTTCATTAATGTCCTAAAACAGCTCAAGTTATCTTATAGTATGTAGTTTCTTGAAATAAGTTGGAATATTAAGAATTAGGTTCTCGTAAAGAGACATAGCATCATCTCCGTAGTTTCCAGCCTAAAAAGTAGGTGCATAATACTAAAGTATAAAGGGGAAAAGAAGCATTTAAACCTGGAAGTGAAGGTTAGTTAGCTTTAGGTAATAACTTCTCTTACACCCAGAATCAAGCTCACAGCCCATTAATCACAAAGTGCTAATAGTTGGAATATCTAAATTACTTTACATTTTGTAATTGAGTTTTTACAACAAATTAAAATTACAAGTCTGTGGCAAGTAAGTCAAAACAAACTGTCCTTTTGTTTTTCTTCATATATTTCCCCACTGTCTGAATTATATCAGAGGAGCAATTGATCTTGATAAAATGGAATACGATGAATAACCACATCAAGCTGTCCTGAGAGAGATAAGCTAAACTGAGAGAAACCCGAAGGTGTTTAGAAAATAACTTTGGAATGAGAATGAATAGGATGCATAGAAAGACTGCAAGGCCTAGAGATTACGGTGTCTTCTAAACTCTGACAGGTCAGGGGATCCTGGGGCTGTCCATAGAAATTCCCATCATTGATTAGGTGTCTCATTGAATAGGGTATGTAAAATAAGAGGGAAGAACATCATAATCAAGTTGTATGTGATTTATAAGCAATATTGCTTTTTATTTTAAAAAAAAGTGTGTCATGGACCTCTCTTAGGAGGTCAGTCTCGGGGGAAGATCATTTGGCCCTCTCCCTGCACTAACCCGTTTCTGTTTGAATAAGCACCTACCACTTGCCTGAATGCTGCCTGCCTGCCTGCTGAGTCTTTCCTCCCCGGTCAGGAGTTATGCTTCGACAAAGGCCTTACAGAAGTCCATGTAAACCACGTCAACTGCACTACTCTCATCAGGATGTTCCATTGCCAGAACTGGAGGTTTTGAGTTAGGAGGAGAGGCTGAACAGGCTGTTGCTTTGTTCCATGGACTGTTAGAGAATGAAGTGTGTCCTTTGTACAGGTTGACAAAATCATGAGAGGCATGATATGGTCATATCCAAGGTCTTTTACCGAATGTGGGTGAGTGCAAAAATAGAGGGCACAGGTTTGAATTGTGGAAAAAAGATTTATAAAGGACCTATGGGGTTACTTTATCACATAGAGGGTGGCGGTTGTATGGAATGAGCTACCAGAGGAAATGGAGGTGGTGAGTACAATTACAACCTTTTATAGGCACCTGAATATATACAAGAATAGGAAGAGTTTAGAGGGATATGCATCAAATGCTGGCAAGTGGGACTAGACATGATGTGGAGGTGATAGTGTTGAACTGGTGTGGATAAAGTTAAGAATCACACAATACCAGTTTCTCAGATAACAACAGGTTTATTTGGAACCAATAGCTTTTCAGAGTGCTGCTCCTTCATTGCTCTGAAAGCTATTGCTTCAACATAAACCTGTTGTATATTAACCTGGTGTTGTGAGATCTCTAACTTAAATGGGATGAGATCAGCAATAACAGCTTGGACCAAAGGATCTGTTTCTGTGCTATATAACTGTATGACTCTCTGAAGGCCACACCTTCATATCATTACTCCTAATTAGACATTGCACTATTGGAGTTGCAAAGGTCCATTGCTTTTCCCTCTTTGACTCTGAAGAACAGCACAGATCCTTTCTGAGACAATACGTTGTGGTTTTACTTACCAGTGAATCTTACAGACACAAACAGTCAAAGAAAATAAGGTCTTTCCCATTCACTTCAGGAAACATGAACTGAAAATGCTCTCCTTTGCTAATTGGCTGTCCACTTTACAGCAAGCATTTAAACTGCTCAGAACTGAAAATGTGTTGCTGGAAAAGCGCAGCAGGTCAGGCAGCATCCAGGGAACAGGAGAATCGACGTTTCGGGCATAAGCCCTTCTTCAGGAAACGTCGATTCTCCTGTTCCCTGGATGCTGCCTGACCTGCTGCGCTTTTCCAGCAACACATTTTCAGTTCTGATCGCCAGCATCTGCAGTCCTCACTTTCTCCATTTAAACTGCTCAGTAACACAACGCAGGAGGATTGAAGCAGGATCAAGTGAGTGTCGGCATCCTTCCTGTATCATAACAACTATTCTGTTCAAAAATGTTTTTTATACATAAAATCAGTGCATGTACACAATAGCCCGAGTAGTTAACATTAAATTTTAGTTGCCAAGATTTTCACTGGACAACATGGCTCTAATCTGTTGACCGTCTGTCATATCTGAGCAGAGTTTTGAAGGACAATGAGCTATATCCAAAGTCCCATTGAATAGCACAGACTGACATGTAGAAAGTACTTTGAGTACACAAACCGTACAAGTAAATGGAAGAAACAAGATTAGTTCTGTACTCACAGATGAACAAACAGTTGCAGATTGCTCCAGTTATTGTCCTTATTTGTGTTATGAAGGACTTGAAGGAAACTGAGATAATTTCTGGACACAACAAAGAGTGAGATGGTGCCAATACACAACGGGTACAGAATAACTTGCAACGTACAGAAATACTGTCAGGTTAGTAGGTCTATAGGCAAAAAATAGAAAAGTCATGACCTTAAAGATGTCACAGTTGGGAGAACTAGCATTTCATTAAACAAGTTATCCAGGACAGTGTGAGAGTGAAGTATATCCATCCCAGTTTACAAGTGAACTTCCTATAGCTTTTAAATGCCTGGTATCAACTTAGTCGAAAATTAAATTCTAATTGTTTATTAGAAAATACTGAACCTATTGCATGTTCACAACGTATTCCACTTTAGTAGGGAAAGAAGTAAATAAGAATTCAGACTAATTATTCATCCAATTATCTCACCATGGCTTAAACTCACTGTCTGACTCTCTGACTGTATGTAATTCATGTATCTTTTTATCCAGACTGGAGGAATTAAATAGCAGCCAAGCATCAGATTGAAACAAATATTGCAATTTAATTTGTTTCCACAAAAAGAAAGTAGAAAAAAATTTCAGACAAAATCACCGAATAAATACTTTGTTTTCAAGTAGTCCAAAGGAAAATTAAACATTGACATGAAAAGGTACACATTCAGACAGATACCCAGAAATTATTGGACACAGAATGAAGAAACTCTCATACTGGTCTTGTTATACACATGTAAGCAATAAATTCAATATACACATTCAGACCAGAGACTGACCAATCCAGAAAATAGCTTCCATTCAAAGGTACTGTTTATGATTGTAAGTTGTGGAAATTATCCAACCTGCTGTAGAGTGCCAGAGACTGACAATGGTATAAAAAGTCTCACTTTAATTTACAGTACAGAGTTCCTCCAGTACAGGTAGAGGACATTTGGCCCACAGACCTGCAATAACTTGCCAAAGCACATCGCCCCCAGATATAGACCCCTACCCCCATAACCACATCTTTAACATAGTTAACCCACTTAGTCTGAACATTGCTGAATATTACAGGGCAATTTACCATGGATAATCCAGCTAACCTGCTTGTTTGGACTGTGGAAGGATACTGGAATACCTAGAGGAAACTGTTATGAAGACGTGAGTATAACTACCTTTAAGCCAGTTAAACTTCTGAATAGCACCAAGTGTTCTGAAAAAAAAGTAACATTTGGTCAAACAACTCAAGTAGCTGCTTGCCTGGAGACAAAAACAAAATTGAATTCAACCAATTGGTTTAAATTATATCCCGAAAATATCAAATTCCAATCCAGTTTGAATTGAGTATATTGACAATCTTATAAGCCAATGACACAGTCCAAAGCTCTGGAGTTGTAAATAGTTGTTAGTTAATCACTCTCTGTTATACTTTAATAAATAAAGCTGTTAATCTTTTACTAGTTCTTCGCCTATTGAATTTTCACAGATTACTGCATGGGATAAATCTTTTCTGTGTTGCTGGTTTTAAATTAGTAAAGAGGTTTGTTGTAACAAAACCAATGCAGACATTGGGAGCAGATCTGTGTGCAGTTTGCACATGAGCCAAGGCTGGAATTGAAACTGGGTCCCTGGCACTAGTGTGCCACCATGCTACCCTGACATGGATGGCAAATGATAAAATGTTTTGCATGTTGAGCAACAGAGATTTGAAGTAAAATGAGCTCCTGCAGTTTCTGGCAAGTGTCATGTTAAACAGAGACAAATATTGTAAGTACACTCATTTATTCACAGAGCACACACTGAAAGGTATAGATACTTTCAAATGCACTCATTCATTCATGTAGTTGAAACTCAGATGCAGAATGAAAACTGCACATAAACATTCACATTGTTTTAAATCTATACCTGCCAGTTTCTGCAATGTTCTCATTCATTAAAAAAAAACTGACAGGTACACTTTGATAGCACTCACATATTCTCAGAGCTGAGTACACACAGGCAGATAAAAATGTCACAGAATTCTCATTTTTTTGTCTTCTGCTTTGAGACATTTAAACTGACAAAATCCTGAAATAAATTCATAACTGTAGTGTATACTCTGCAATTGCATGACAGAAATGGGAGGCAACCTTCACCTTTAGCTTTATTTCTAGCTTACTGTGTGTGCTCACAGATCACATACTGACAGATTCAATCACAAGTCACCGTGACAGAACAGGGATGGAGTTAAAAAAAACATTCATTTCATCTGAAAGTTAGAAATGTTGAGATATTTGCTCTCTCACATGCCATTGATTGACAGAAACTGAGTAAAAACAAGTTTAGAAACAACAAACTGGCAGTTACAGAATGAAATATGGAGTCAGTTGCAAAGTATAAAATTGTTAGGATACAATGCAACTATCCATTGGCGAGAAACTGACATAAACAGTGTAACATCAGCAGTAAAATTGTTATTGCCAATTTCTGCAATGTACAAGATATTGCCTCTTGCCAAATGCTGCAGTTATAAATACAAACTTACTGTCAAATCGCAAAAGTTGATTGTAAGGATTTGCTGTGGAGGGGAGGGAGTCCTACCTGAGACTGTCTAAAGTGGTGTTTGGTCACACTCAAAATTGAAGATACTAAATGAGACACATTCTTACGTTAATGACTGACACCTACAGAGTAAGAAACAACAGGTTACACTTCAGAAGGTTTGAGTTACAGTCCAGTTACATACTGACATGTAAGGACTGTGAAATAGAGTAAACAAAAACCTCTCAGAAATGGATAGGCACAGATTGGAGGAACATTTCCAAGTGGCAGGCAAATGTTGTAAAGTTTTACCGCTTCCATCAGTGTTTGACAGATACAGAGTTAAACCTGTCCTGAAGTAACACTAATTGACTATTACACAGAGGACCAGAGCCTCAATGGACAATTGTTGAATTCATGCTCAATGTCTAAGATAGATGTAAAGTTAAAGTGAGACATATATAGCATGCTAACGGTTGCTGGTTAACAGGCATTCATATGAGAAGGACAATTGCTCTAAATCCCTGCGTGAAAGTTCAATACTCCTAAATAAAAAGAGCAGCAACGTGGTTCTGCTACACTGTAGTTACTTGCAAAGCAAACAGTTATATATCAGTCTCTCGGCCCACAGTTAGCAATCAAGTTCTCAGAAATATATTAATCCCACAGTCAAGACAGACATTTTCAACCCGTGACTCAAGAAAAGTTTTAAATAGGGACTTTTTTTTCATCTCTCTCCAACTCCGTGCAGTTGAGAACGAATTCCATCAATCCCAAACCTAGAAAACATTCGCAGTCTTAGAATCCCTACAGTGTAGAATTAGGCACTTCGGCCCAACAAGTCCACACCGACCCTCCGAAGAGTAATCCACCCAGAACCATTCCCCATTATTCTGCATTTACCCCTGATTAATGCACCTAACCGACACATCCCGGAACATTATGGGCAGTTAGCATGACCAATTCAATTCCCTGCACGTCTTTGAATTGTGAGAGGAAAACTGAGTACCCGGAGGAAACCCACTCAGACACTGGGAGTATGTGCAAAATCCACACACACAGTCGCCCGAAACTGGAATCGAACCAGGGTCCCTGGCGCGGTGAGGCAGTAGTGCTAACCACTGAGAAAAGTGGCAAACTCAGTGTTAATTCCAGCCCATAGACAGGACCAGAAACAGACCTGCGGAGCTAGAAACACACCCTTCCACTCCCACATCAGCACAACAAGGAACAAAAGGAAACCGAGCCAATACCACAGTCACTTTCTGTGTTCCAGACACAAAACAAATCTCCCTCGGTCAGACTGACAGGAACAGGATCACCATCCACTTCACATTTCGTTGTAGATTCTGACAGATCCACATTGGGTCCCACACAAACCGAAAGCGCAGCAAGCCTCCAAGAAGGGCGCGAAGAAAATCATGAAGAAGTCGCCAACGAAGGCTGGCAAGAAGAGGAGGCGGTGCAGGAAAGAAAGTTATGCCATTTACATCTACAAAGTGATAAAGCAGGTTCACCCCGACACCGGCATCTCCTCCAAGGCCATGAGCATCACGAACTCGTTCGTCGGCGATATTTTTGAGCGCATCGCGGGGGAGGCTTCCCGCCTGGCCCATTACAACAAGCGCAGCACCATCAGCTCCCGGGAGATCCAGACCGCCGTGCGGCTGCTGCTGCCCGGGGAGCTGGCCAAGCACGCCGTGTCGGAGGGCACAAAGGCGGTGACCAAGTACACCAGCTCCAAGTGAGGGACCGCATTGCACTGAAACAAACATATCCACAACTCAAAGGCTCTTATAAAAAAAACACCCACAACTTCCCAGAGAGAGCTGAATGTTTGTGTTAGTTTACATATGATTCCCCATCAAATAATTTTACTCCTAGTGCTATATTTGTTTATATAAGAGCTTTGCAAATTAATGAGGTACGGTGGGGGGAAGATTGCAGAAACAGCCTCTTCCCTGTCCGTAGAGAGTGGGCAGATTAAACGTCGGTGAATCATTTTTCATCTTGTTTGTCTAAAGTTGCTAAATCCCTAGTAAAATTTTAATACTTATTTTCACACCTTGCAAAGAACCACCTAATGAAGGAGTAGCACTCCGATAGCTAGTGCTTCCAAATTAGCTTGTTGGAGTATGACCTGGTGTTGTGTGATTTTTAACTTGGCAAACAATACATACTTGTCCGCATCTTTCATCTGATTTAAAAAAAATTGCAATGCGCGGGTTTAATCCGATTTTTCAGAATGCAAAAAGCAAAGCACTTTCTGCTGTCGGTGAGAGGCTTTCAAAGGGAACCGAGAGAACGCCAAAACAGCTGCCGGGTTGAAATGTGGTGATTTTGCTGAATCTGAGAGCGACAGCAATAAGGGAGGACAGCTTTAAAATATCGTCTAAACACCGTGTTCGCCATCGATACTGTGCCGGAAGAATGTTGTGTGCTGCTTTATCAGCTATTGAAATGTGAAGTGAGAAGTCAAGTGCGGACTGCAGTGTTTGGCGTGTTTCTTTTCAGCTTTTTTAGGTATAGAAAATTCGAGATCAGAAATGGACGGATACAGGTCGCCAAATGAGGGAGAGACAGATCGAGTGAAGTATACATTTGTAAACTAAAAGTAAATTAAGATACGAGTATTTTATAAAAACTTCCTCTGTATTTTGTACTTCATTTTTCAATATAAAAGACACTCCTTTGTTTGTAAATTGGCGGTATTTTCAAATTGGAAAGAAGGCGGTTGATGATTTGGCGCTGGTACTTTCCGCCTTCCTCCCCGTGCCCTCTCCGGATTGGGGAATGAGGCAGATATCTGATTGGGAATTGAAACAACATTAGGCGGGGCTGGACAATGGGACCAATCCGAAATGGCCGCCCCACCATTCCTCCCGAAGGTATAAGAGGCCGCAATGTGGGCGGAGTGCAGCATTCTCTGTGAAAGTGCTTGTGAGATTGTGACCATGTCCGGAAGAGGAAAGGGCGGTGGGAAAGCTCGCGCCAAGGCGAAGTCTCGGTCGTCCCGGGCTGGCCTGCAGTTCCCGGTGGGCCGTGTTCACAGGCTCCTGAGAAAGGGTAACTATGCTGAGCGTGTGGGTGCCGGAGCGCCGGTCTATCTGGCTGCGGTGCTGGAGTATCTGACGGCTGAGATCCTGGAGCTGGCCGGCAACGCGGCCCGGGACAACAAGAAGACCCGCATCATCCCCAGGCACCTGCAGCTGGCCGTGCGCAACGACGAGGAGCTCAACAAGCTGTTGGGAGGGGTGACCATCGCTCAGGGCGGGGTGCTGCCTAATATCCAGGCCGTGCTGCTGCCCAAGAAAACCGCCGCTGCTGCATCTGCTAAAAAGTGAAGAGTATTCTTGAATCTGACAACCCAAAGGCTCTTTTAAGAGCCACTCACAGCATCTGTGAAAGGAGTTACACTGTCATCTCTGCCGGATTTATTTTACTTTTAATGTGGAGAAGCTTGAACTTTGAACCTGAGATCAGTCAATTACTAGCGCCTTATTATTGAATACTTGTGAATGGAGATATTGATGTTGGACTATGGTGTAAAAAGTTAAAAATCACGCAACACCAGCTTATAACCCAACACTTTAATTTCTATGCACTAGCTTTCGGTGCTTTCATCACGTTCGTAGAATATAAGATCGTAAGACACAATTTTTCGCAAAAGTTTAGTGTGTGATGTAACTCAAATCATATTCAAAAAGACCATGGTGGTTTCAGTTTTTGTAAATCGCAGAACATCTAAAAGTTACATTCTTAAGTGAACTTGAACAACTGGTGTCAGGAACCTGAACAACAACACGTTGGTTCAGATAATGCCTTTAAGGTGTAAGCTGCCCTGAGTGAGACTATCTGTGCCACAATGGTCAGACTGATTCAAATCTTTTAAAAAATGGATTTACAGAATCTCACTTGGATTCATACAGCTTTTGAGCGAAGTACACACAGACACTCACGGAGAACCCTCTCTCATACGCTCACATATACTGTCCCTCACTCAGGCATGCACCCTCTCACAGACATACGCGTATACTCCTTTACACTCGCACACGCACTCATAAACCCCCCCCGGCAAAAACGCACATGGTGAATTTGTGCTTGCCGAACGAGAAATATCCCCGATCGGGTTTGACTTTGGTTTCATATTCCTTTCAACTGCATCAGGAAGAGCTGAATTGACTCAGTGCAATAAGTAAACAATCGATATAGCGGCCCCTATCTCTCTGCGCTTTGTTCACTAGTGTGTTCATAGACTGGCTTTCTTCTCTGTCCCCAGAGAGAGCATATTGAGTACCCGTGAGTGATTTTTTTCAGCTGTAAAAGGAGGGACGGGGTAAAGTGAATTGTATAAACTACACTTCTGTAATCGATAGACAAATCAACGCATAAGTACCTACGAATTCTCCTCTGTAAAAGTTCTATTGTACATGTTAGTGGGCTTTTCAAATTTGAAAATGAGCCGTTGACCTTTTGGCGCCAATTCTAACCCATCCCCATCAGTTAAATTCTGGAATCTATTATAACAAAATCTGCGATCATCGGAGATCTCAGTAATTGGAACTAGACTGCCGCTGCCTGTGACTTTCTTGTTTAACTGACTCCCCATTAATGCTTTACTCAGCTCATGTGCACTTCCTAAAATACGATACCCATGTCCGCAAGTAACAATTGGATGTCTTGGCGCCAAATCTTTGCCATCCCCCAACGACAAGCCATATGAATACCGAGACAGAGAATGAGATTCGCGGGAATTTATAATCTACTACCACAATGTGATGTTAAATTTATATTTCACAATCTGTCGTAATAAATTCTGCGAACACGGGAGATCTCATTAAATGACTTCACTGCCCATGTCAATATCGCTCATATTGACATGGGCAGTGTACTCCGTAACCCATCGACTCCTGCTCCCTCTGGCTGGTTTAGTGGCTCTGAAAAGAGCCGTTGTGTTTTTCTCTTACTCTCGGGGTGAATGTGTAGGGCCGGCTATGCTCCGTTTAGGCGCGCTCCCCGCGGATCCGGCGGGCCAGCTGGATGTCTTTGGGCATGATGGTGACCCGCTTGGCGTGGATGGCACACAGGTTGGTGTCCTCAAACAGCCCCACCAGGTAAGCCTCGCTGGCCTCCTGCAGGGCCATCACCGCCGAGCTCTGGAAGCGCAGGTCGGTCTTGAAATCCTGAGCGATCTCTCGCACCAGGCGCTGGAAGGGCAGTTTGCGGATCAGCAGCTCGGTGGATTTCTGGTAGCGGCGGATCTCCCGCAGAGCCACCGTGCCGGGCCTGTAGCGATGAGGCTTCTTCACTCCGCCCGTGGCCGGAGCGCTCTTGCGGGCCGCTTTGGTCGCCAGCTGCTTGCGGGGAGCTTTCCCTCCGGTGGATTTGCGCGCTGTCTGCTTGGTCCGAGCCATTCTCCTCAACTCGCAGTTACACACATACACAGGCTGCTGCTGTCAATGCTGAGGCTGCTGCGGTGTTCCCTGTTTAAGGGAACGGAGATCCCGCCCTAGAGCTGGGATTGGATACAGCCCTGTCCCTCAGCCCACAAAGAAACAGCTCCAGAAGGCACAGAAAAGGCAGGAAAATTGTTGGAGGCGGATTGGTTCACTGGAAATGACAGTTGGTCAGTTTCAAAATGCCCGCCGAATTCACCCTCTCAAACCCTGAAATCAAATAACAGACTAAGATATATTACGCCACTCGTTCGCAACTTATACTTTATAGTAATCGATTAAAGCTTAGTTAGCTATCAGCGCGGACAAAAGGGGGGATTATTGCCTTATGTCTGTTACAGGCAGGAGGAAAGGCGGGGTTTAAAATAGCCCAGTCAAACTGAACAGCCGAACGTCTACCCACCGTGAATCAATCTAAACAACGCTGCCGCTGTTGAAATTGTACCACGATAAAATAACAGAAGCTCACCGAATCGATATTTTATTTCAACCAGATTATAATCAGCCGAAACACAACTTAATGGCCGCCTGAACGGTCTGTAACAGGCACATGGACAGAGCAGGCTATGAAAACATACGCTGTGTCCCAGCATCACA
Source organism: Chiloscyllium plagiosum (assembly GCF_037043375.1). NCBI lineage: Eukaryota > Metazoa > Chordata > Chondrichthyes > Orectolobiformes > Hemiscylliidae > Chiloscyllium > Chiloscyllium plagiosum. The sequence goes on from NW_028270187.1 coordinate 12,511,512, forward strand.
ACTCATGTAAGTATCGTTTCTGAAAGGGTCAATGAAAGACAAATACCGCAATAGTACCGCATCAGTGTCTGGGCAAAATGACAAATAACACGTTATAGAATCGTTAAAATATCCCCTCCCTATGTGCTGCCTTCCCCGTCCTCAGGTCTCCGCTCTCTATCGGAGGATTTGGGTGGCTCTGAAAAGAGCCTTTGGGTTCGCTGGAAAAGGGTCGCTTTCTCCTCAGCCGCCGAATCCATAGAGAGTGCGGCCCTGGCGTTTCAGAGCGTACACCACATCCATGGCGGTGACTGTCTTGCGCTTGGCGTGCTCAGTGTAGGTGACCGCATCCCTGATCACATTCTCCAGGAAAACCTTCAGCACCCCGCGGGTCTCCTCGTAGATCAAGCCCGAGATGCGCTTAACCCCGCCACGGCGAGCCAGGCGCCGGATGGCTGGTTTCGTGATGCCCTGGATGTTATCACGGAGCACTTTGCGGTGCCGCTTCGCTCCGCCTTTTCCCAGGCCTTTGCCTCCTTTACCTCTTCCAGACATCACGCTTTTTCACTCCAATCGCTGCCGAATGAGAGCCGAGCTGCCTCCCCTTCCTTTTTTATACAGCCCGGTCCGACCTGGCTGAGAAAGAGCTGACAGAGAGCGAGAGGCGGGTCCGGAGAGGAAACTGAGTGACAGACAGAGCAGGGAAATGGCTTTGATCATCCAGATCCGCCTCCAGCTCATCCCGCCCCAACTGTGTCTGGGACCGAACCTTTTCTCCCCAAGATTTGGAGATGCCGGTGTTGAACTGGGGTGTACAAAGTTAAAAATCACACAATACCAGGTTATAGTCCAACAGGTTTATTTGGAAGCACACGAGCTTTCTGAGCGACGCTCCTTCATCAGGTGATAGTCCTGTCCAGAGGAGCGCATGCGTGCGGCCCTCCCCCAGCGCTGCCATTGAGGAGCATTTACTCAGTGAGTGCAAGAGGTTTGTTTGAAACAGACCGCAATGGAGAGATCAGCGCCCAGGGAAGCGAGGGAACAGCAGGCTCCTTCCAGCAGCACATCGGGATGGGAGCCTGAGACACAAAGGGGGCTCCGAGACCGAGATTGATTCGGGGTGAGTTCAGGGAGAACCGGGGGCTGTTTGTAAGAGGCCGAGCGGAGCAGGAACTGGTCCCGGAAGTTGGAGTGAGCGGGCTGGGGGGGGGAAGAGAGAGGCCTTTCTCGGGCTGTGTGTGGGCCTGCTGTGGGAGGCAGAGCGGGAAGAAGCTGCTGTGGGACATTCTTGTGGTTTACAATCCTCTGAACCGAATGAAATTTCATTCTGTTTCCCACTGTTTGTTGAAAGTGTGCAATCAATAGTGGAACCGCAGACTCACTGTAGGAATGTGATACTCCTCTAAAAGGACAAACACATGGGTCTTGGTAAAACCATTAGATATCGCGCCGTTTTTCCTCTCTCCAGGTTAGATTAGGAGTTGGATATTGAACTGTATTAGCATCCCGGTGGTGAGTAGTCCCATTCATGGAGCTGTGCAGTAGTTGCTCAGTTTCTAGGTCTCACTCAATTGGTATCGAATCATATGAAAAAACAAACACAATCTCCAGACAAGATGCAGCGCGGCACAATTCCTGTCCTGTTGGTGAGCACAAGGAATCATTGAGTCATAGAGATGTACAGCATGGACACAGACCTTGCGGTCCAACTCGTCCATGCTGATCAGGTATCCTAACCAAACCTAGTCCCATTTGCTAGCACTTGGCCCATGTCCATCTAAACCATTCCTATTCATATCCATAACCAGATGCCTTTTAAATGTTGTAATTGTACCAGCCTCCACCACTTCTCCATGCCCCTTGTGATTTTATGAACCTGTAGAAAAGGTCCCTCTCCAGGGAAAACACATCCAACCTATTCAGCCTCTACCTATAGCTCAAATCCTCCGCAATGAAGCACATTTACATGGAGTTTATCTGTGACTGAGAAGGACAGAATTAATCCTTTACTGTATAGTTTTCAGACACAGATGACAATTAAATTTGAATTCCAAACAATCTGCAAAAGTCTGAGTTTTTCTCACTCCTAAATGACCTCCTCATGGTAACTCATGCGCTATTCGACACCTCCCTCTATAACCCACTGGCAATATGACTCGATAAACTTCTGCATATTTCCCATCAGCCTGAATATGAGAAGATGCAGGGATAGATTCACATTCTTCTGTGCATGCCTTTTGATACAATTGCTTTAAATTTGCTTAAGATTTAAGCTAAACATATCTGCTTTATCATCTGTTCCCGGTTTGTCTCAACCATCCGATCCAACAGGGTCTCTGCTAATTTCACTTCAACTTTCGTATTGTCCTCTTTGATCTCTTCTGTTTCAACTGGTGACTGCGACTTTGTCACCACACAGTCAGGAATAATCCTAGGATATATGTCCAGCAATAATTCAGTTGCCTGAGTTTCTATTGGCTTTGCAACAACAGTAGCCAGCACTCCTACTGGTGATTCAACAATATTATTAGCAATTGTATTCCCGGAGCTGAGAGTATGTCCAATACTCCTACCACAATTTCTCCACTCTTCACTGGATAATCTAACCTCACTTCTCACAATTAAGCATTTCTTGTCTCAACATGAATTCCCGGTACTAGAACCTTTTTCTGGCAATAATCCTTCGGAGGTGCATATCTCCTCATCTTTCAGCATCACAGATTTAGAGGATCGTTGTATCTCTTAATATTGTAACCACTTTACCTGCTCCTCCTGGCCTATGCGAGTAAACTTTACCTTCAGTGGTGGAAGGTAAAGAAGATCTGGCTCCTCCAACCAGCTTGTACATTCTGGTGCAGCTTTTGAACGTCCATTGTGCTATTTGTTACCACTCCAACAAAATTCACTGGCTTACCCTATTTCCTACATCTGGTTTCCTAGTGTTTTTCCTAACCCACCAACACTGATTTATGTAGCCTACTGTATTGCAGTGAAAATACCAGAGCTTTTTAACTTCTCTTTCCCCTTCAAGGGTTTCTTTTTTTACCCTGTGGTAAGTCATACTTATGATCTTCACAGAGATCTATTCCTTTCCATGTGAGGATTTTTCTTCTCCTCAACTTCTATCCCTCATGGATTGAAATTGGTTTTGGAAGCCAATCTTTGACTTATGGACCAACTCATAACCATCAGCCATTTCGGCTGCCAATCTTGCCATTATAGCTCTCTGCTCTTCTACATGAGTTCATTAATTCAGGAAGTGCCAATTTCCAAAGTTCAAACTCTCTTTCTTTCTTCCTTTACTTTCTCTCCTTTACTCTCTCTCCTCACTCTCTCTTCTGTATTTAATCATAATTCAAAAGATTTCATTTCTGTTGCCCTTTCCTTGTGTTTTGCCTCTAACTCAAGTTGCTGAATTTTCCATTGAATGTTAGCCATCTCTAAAGATTCTGATAGTGTTTCCAACAAATTTAAATGCTGAGCTACTGCTGTAATTATCTCTCCTTTCCTCATGTAAGGACACAGCCTCAATCCCAGCTTGTCTGCTATTTCCAGCATCTTACCCTTAATCACCTTTTGTAAAAGCCCCAAAATCACTTTTTCCACCCCCACAGAAAACTCTTGTTGACTGAAATAGTTATTGCTCTCCCAAACACTGTTTAAACCAACTGAATTCAAAACCCAGAACAAAATACACTAACACCCACCACTCGCTGCCTCAGAGTCCAACAACCCTCATCCCAAATCAGAACTATAGAACAAATCCTGCATAGAGCCCCCAAAATAGTATAGACCATGCCAGATCCCCTCAGAACATTTCAAGTAGCCTGGACCCTAACTTTGCTAGTTGTTTTAAGCAGGTGTAATGCAGAAGTGATGTAGCTGGTCAAACCATGTTGTTTTAAACAAAACAGAATTGATTTACAAGATTATCAAATGAAACACAAACAAATGCTCCTATGTCTCATAACAGAACAGAATGCGACATAAGTTAACACATCCGAAAACCCAACAGATTATACAAACTTAACGATGTTGTTCCCAACACTTGCAATAATCCCCACAAACACCCTTTGGCACACAAAGGTAAAATCAAAGACACGATCTTACAGGAAAGATGTCAGAGAGAGAGAGAGAGAGAGAGAGAGAGAGAGAGTACTAGCATGGACCTGCTTTGGGTTCAACAACTTTTTCACTGTTGACTGCTTTCAGTCAACAGCCAGACTGTCAAAAACCAAATCAAACCAGAGAAAAGCTGAGCTGGGAAAACTGAGCCATTCCCCTTTCATTGTTCAAGTGTTCTTTTTAAAAATTTGGAAGCCTTTTGATTAAAGCATTACCTGTTAGCTATAATCAAAATGGCCCTAAAACTTTTTGGAGCCTGTGTCTTTTACAAGATTGGTAAAGGAGCAGCATCATCACAGCAAACTGGTCCAAAAAGTAAAAGTTGTGGGATACATGGTAATGTGGTGAGTTGGATGCAAAGTTGGCTTAGTTACAGGAAAGAAATGATAATGTTGATGGCTGCTCTTGTGAATGGAAAGTTGTTTCAAGTGGTGCTCTGCATGGCTCAGTGTTGGGATCTCTGCTGTTTGTTTTATACATTAATGACTTGGACTTGAATGTGGTGGATAAATTTGTGAAATTTGCAGGTGACACAAAAATTGGCCACATTGTGGATAGCGTCGTGGATAGCGTCGAGGATAGCTGTAAGCTCCAAATCTATCATAGATGGTTTAGTGGAGTGGGCAGAAAAGTGGCAGATGAAGTTCAGCTCTGATAAGTGTGAGGGAATGCATTTTGGGAAGTCAAACAGTAAATGGGAATATAGTGAGAGATCTTGGTGTGCAAGTACACAGGTCCCTAAAGATAGATGGGGTTGTAAAGAATGCATGTGGAATGCTCTTTTTCATGGGAAGAGGAATGGAATACAAAAGTAGGGATATAATAATGAAACTGTATAAGGCATTGGTGGCTACAGCTGGAGTATTGTGTGCAGTCAGGTCCCCACATCACAGGAAGGACGCCATTGCTCTGGAGAGAGTGCAGAGCAGATTTACTGGATTGTTTCCAGGGCTGGTGAATTGTAGCTATCAGGAGAGGTTGGGGTTATATTCCTTGGAACAAAGGTGCCATGATAAAGGAATACTAAATAGCGATCTACTAATGAAGGAGAAGAACGCCGAAAGCTGGTACTTCCAAATAAACCTGTTGAACTATAACCTGGTGTTGTACGATTTTTCACTAAATAGTGAGAGGGAGAGGTGAGAGGAACCTGTTTCCTTTGGCAGAGAGTTCAAACACCAGGGATCATTGATTCAAACTATGTAGCTATAGAATTAGATGATATGTGAGGAAAAATGTGTTTTATGCAGAGTGGTGGGTATCTGGAATTCGCTGCCTAATTTGGTGGTCATGATTTTTAAAGAGGAGAGACTTAAACAATTTGGGTCTTTTTCAATATATAATTTCAGTTACATCACTCTGGAAACTTTTGCTATAAATTCTGTGTCTTACAATCTTACGCTCCATAATCACCTGATGAAGGAGCAGTGCTCTGAAAGCTTGTGCTTCCAAGTAAACCTGTTGGACTATAACCTGGTGTTGTGTGATTTTAACTTTGATTTGGTGGCGCAGGCAAAGACCCTAAACTATTTTAAACAAAAATCCATGGAACTGCACGTCAAGTTCTGTAAACTGCAAGGCTATGGGCTGTGACAGGAAGGTGGGATGAGAAAGGGCATCTAGGTGTTTTTGGGTTGGCATGGACAAGATGGGCTGAATAGCCCCCTCTGTGCTGTATTATTTTTATGATTCGATAATTATTAATTGGACCCTGCCAGTCTCTGCTGTGTGAATGTGTAAACATATTGACCATATAATGAATGTTACAGTTTGATAACTACACTCTCACATTCACCAAGGCGGAACTGGCAGGTACACATCAATAACTGAACTCACATACCCACTTACATCAGGTAGTCTCATTCACGGAGCTGTGTGGATGTTGTTTAGTTTCTGGATCTCATTCAATTGGTCTTAGAATGTTAAGAAAAAATGCACAAGGAGTAGCTCTGGGTAGGAGTGGAATCAGACCCGTGGTTCTGTTTAATTTGCTGGCTTTAAATAAAAAATCATAATGATCATTAACTGAATGGTACATTGATGTTACCAATCATAGCTGATGTTGAATTACAGGAGGTACCTCCTCTGTCTTCCTCCAGGCAAGTCCTCAAAGGACCAAGACAATGTAATATTCCCTCGGTACAGAGCCAAATCTGACCAGCTGCTTCGAACATACAGTAGGTATGTTACTGTGATCAGAGTGAAGAACATCCTTTCCACAGTCAGAGTGGATTGAGTCAGACTCATATTGAGCTCCATTTCCAGATATCTTCAAAGTCAAACACCACCAATGAAATGGAAGTTTCTATCTATTTAATCTATATTCTAAAGTTTCAATCAACTTGAATGAATCCTCATCCGAAATATACACTGCATTAAATCTCAACATAGACCAGTACAGCACACAACTGGGTCCTTCAGCCCACGATGTTGTGCCGCCAAATGAAATTAATCCCTTCTGCCTGCCCTTGGTCCATAACCCTCCATTTCTTACATATTCATTTGCTTACCTAAAAGTCCTTTCAATACCCTTATCGTATCAGCCTCCATCTGCACCCCTGACAGTGCGTTCCACTCCGACCACTCTCTATGTTTAAAAGAAACTGCCCCATCTGTCTCCTTTGAACTTTCCCCCTCTCACCTTATATGCATGCCTCTTATCTTTAGACATTTCAACTCCTGGAAAAAGATTCTGAGCATCAACCTTAACCATGCATCTCAATTATAGAGACTTGTGGATATGAGTCCACTACTCTGGACAAACAGGCAGAAAACCAGCCACCAGGATACATATATATCAACTAGCCACAAAATGACATGACCCACTCTCACTCGTATCCTTACATACAGATGAGGAAGGACACCACTTTGACTGCGACAACACATCCATCCTAGGACAAGCCAAGCACAGACATGAACGAGAATTCCTAGAAGCATGGCATTCCAACCGGAACTCCATCAACAAACACTGATTTGGATCCCATTTAGCACCCCCGAGAAAAAGAACAGGAAATGACATCACCACAGGAAACTACAGAAACGTGACTCAGGAATGGACAGGACTGACAGTTTAATGTTCCAGGATACAAATGCTACAGGAAGGTGAGAGAGGAGGGGGAGTGGTGTTTTGATAAGGAATAGCATTACAGCTGTACTTCGGGAGGATATTCCTGGAAATACATCCGGGGAAGTTATTTGGGTGGAACTGAGAAATTTGAAAGGTTGATCACCTTATTGGGATTGTATAAAAGACCCCCTAATAGTCAGAGGGAAATTAAGAGACGAACTTGTAAGGAGACCTCAGCTATCTGTAAGAAATAATAAGGTGGTTATGGTAGGGGTTTTTAACTTTCTAAACATAGACTGGGACTGCCATAGTGTTAAGGGTCTAGATGGAGAGGAATTTAAGTGTGCGCGAGAAACATTTCTGATTCAGTATGTGGATGTACCTACTAGAGCTGTTAAAAAGTGAAGAATGTTCTTGAATCTGACAACTCAAAGGCTCTTTTAAGAGCCACTCACAGAGTCTGAGAGAAGAGCTGAGCTCTGTCAGATTGCTTATTTTCTTTTTAATGTGGAGAGCCCTGGCATTTGTACCCGACATCGAGGAATTCCCATCTCCTTTTTATTGGAAACCGTTACTGTCTGTGGGAGCAGAGGATGAATATATCATAAAATACAATTGTAAAAGTGTTTGAGGCAACCTCACCCTTGAGGTTGTGTGGACCAACTGTAGGAATGTGATACTGTTGTGAAAGAACGTACCACTGGGGTCTTGGTAAAAACATTAGAAATAGCGCCGGTTTCCTCTTTCCAACAGGTAGTTGGAGAGTTGGATATTGAACTGTGGAAGTATCCTGGTGGTTGAGTACTTCCATTCATGGTGCTGGTCAGTTGTTGCTCAGTTTCTGGATCTTACTCAATTGGTATCACACATCAGGAGCTTCCAAAAACTCCGTTGGACTATAACCTGGCGTAGTGTGATTTTTAACATTGTGCACCTCAGTCCAACACCAGCATCTCCAAATCAATTGGTATCAAATCACATGAAAAAAAATACAATCCCCAGACAAGGAGCAGCTCAGGGCAACAATGGAATCAGATCCGTGGTTCTGGTTAAGTTGTTGGCTTTAAAGAAAAAGACAACGCATGTTCTAATGAAGTTGCAATGAATGGGACATTGATCACCCTCAGTATTGCCAGACTAGCCTCATGTTGATTTACAGGTGGTGTCCCTGTGTCTTCCTCCAGAAAAACACCTGAGGGACTAAGACACTAATACTTCCTCAGTTCAAAGCACAGAGTGACCAGCTGCCTCTAACAAACAGCAGGTATGTAGCCCATTGACGTTTACACACCAGTGTTGGAGAGAGATAAACTGAATCTTCATCCAAAATAGACACTCCAGAACAGCATTAAAATCTGCAGCATTATTAAGGGCATTTTCTAAGTTACAATGAAGACAGGCCACATTGTTGCATTGTTTCAACAACCATCCGTAAAGTAGGGGTTAAGTGCAGAGATGGAAGGAAACTGTGCTCACCGACAGGGCAAGAGTTACCAAAGAGTCGTTGAGTCATAGAGACGTATAGCATGGAAACAGACCCTTCGGTCCAACTTGGCCATGCTGACCAGATATCTTAATCTAATCTGGTCCCATTTGCCAGCACTTAGCCCATCTCTCTCTAAACCCTTCCTATTCATATTGTTAAAGTACAGATTTGAGACGACCGAGGGAATCCCTTGTGGATTCTGACCTATAAGCCTCTCTTGGTTAGTCCTGGAGATCATGCTCTTTGGTAGTCTGGAATAAAAACCTCTTACAAACAGTTTAGTTTAATTTTAGCCTTCCCCTTTATTTACAAATAGCATCACTGTTATAACGTAACATTGACACCTATAAGCCAGGCTGGCTGAGGTTCTAAAACCTTAGAAAAGTAGGACACCAGCTCTTCCTTTAAGAGCCCTCGCAGATTACTCCACACTTCTGTCTCAAACAGGCTTCCTTTTTACAAAACTTTACAAAAAACACTGCATGTTCTTATTAGACAGACAGTGGAAAGGCAATAATTTATAAGGAAGAGAAGTTAATTAACAAGTCTGTATGCGCTTAACTGATGACTCCTGTAGGCCTTCAACCATCCATCGGAGGGAAAACAGATCCAGCCGAGTCACTGTCAGCCGTGAGGTAAGTTCCTTTTATAAAGAGGTATCAGTCTAAACTAAGTGGGAGAGGTCATAAGGTAACCTTGCACAGCTTGCACGTCAGATATCATTGCTTTACAAAATGGCATCTTAGCGAGGAGGTCAAACTGACCATAAAATGGCTTCCTGACAGATTGTGTCAGAATCTCTTCAATGTTCGGTTTATAACAATTTTTAAGTTAGGAGCAAACTCCTGCTTTTTATCTTAAATACAAAATCATTCTGTATCTGAGGCTGAAAGGTTAAATTTGAAATGATTCATTAGGCTCAAATTAACATGCTTTCTTTTCAGGGTTGTGTTTCAAATTCAAAGACGACATAAGATCTGACGAGTTAGAATTGACAGTGGGGCAGTCATGGTGTATAAGAACACCAAGTAAGTTAAAGCTTCACCAATGTTACATTTTAGAGTTTGTATTTGATAATCAGCAATGGCTACTCAAAATCATCATAAAGTCCCAAAATGCAAATAAATTCAAAACATTCATATATCTCACTCACTCACTCACTCACTCACTCACTCACTCACTCACTCACTCACTCACTCACTCACTCACTCACTCACTCACTCACTCACTCACTCACTCACTCACTCACTCACTCACTCACTCACACACACAATAAGAATCTATTATAATTGATAGGACCTGACCATTTATTACAAGGCTTTTGACATGTTTCTGAGATCACAATCAAACACTGTCATTAATTTAGGAGAAAGTGAAGACTGCAGATGCTGGAGATCAGAGCTGAAAATGTGTTGCTGGAAAAGCGCAGGAGGTCAGGCAGCATCCAAGGAGCAGGAGAATTGACATTTCAGGCATGAGAATCGACATTTTCAACTGTCATTAATTTCACAAGTTAACATCTGTGAATGTTATCACTCTGTGTCCTTTTTACATAGATTCATTGATGTTAAGGCAAATGTTCTTAATTGCTTTAGAGCATCCTGTTATCACGGATGTTTCTTATCTGCTGCACATCCGAGGTCCCCCCTTTTGTGGCCTGATACCCCCCTTGCCTGCTCTGTTTATTTTCTTGTGTTCTATAATTCAACATTACATTTCGACTAAGTATTTAAGGACAAGTTTTAAGGCTTTCTCATTATACCCACCCAGATGCCTTTTAAATGTTGTAATTGTCCCAGGCTCCACCATCCCTCCATGCGCCTTATGATTTTATAAACTTCTATAATGTCACTCTCCAGGGAAAACAGTTCCAGCCTGTTCAGCCTCTGCCTACAGCTCAAATTCTCCAACCGGGATGAAGCATATTTACCAGGAGTTTATCTGTGACTGAGAAGGACAGGATTCATCCTTGACTGAATAGTTGTCACATATAGAGATGACAATTAAATAATGTGAATTTCAAACAATCTATGCAGGTAGCTCATGTGCTACTCGCAACACGTCCTTTCTATAACCCACTGGCAATACAACTTGATAAACTTCTGCCTATTTCTCACCTGCCTGAATATGTGATGTTCTCCATTTCCTCATTAACACTTCATTTTTAAGATAATAACAATCAGGGATAGACTTGAATTTGTTTTGTGTATGCCTTTTGATACAATTGCTTTAAATTTTCATCTTTCTGCTGTAACTCAGTTAATTTACCTGAGCTAAAGATGTCTGCTTTGTCGTCTATCTGTTTCTGGTTTGTCTCAACTATCTGATCAAACAGGGTCTCTGCTAATTTCCCTTCAACTTTCTTATCTGTACTCTTTGATCTTTTCTGTTTCAACTGGTATCTTTGTGACCTCGTTACCACACAGGAAACATCCCAGGATGTGTGTCCTGCAATAGTTGAGTTGCCTCAATTTCCATTGGCGTATCAATCACAGTCGGCAGCACTCCTACCGGTGAATTAGCAACATCATTAGCAACGACCAATTATATTCCCAGAGCTGAAAGTTTGTCCAGTACTCCTACTATGACTTCTCCCCTCTTCACTCTAACCTCACTTCTTACAATTGAGCATTTCTTGTCTTAATGTGAATTCCCGTTACTCGTACCTTTTCTGGCAATAGTCCTTCAGAGGTACATATATCCTCATCTTTTAGCATTGCAGATTGAGAGGATTCTTGTATGTGTGAATATTGTCACCTCTTTACCTGCTGCTCCTGTCAATGTGAGTCTATGTGAGTCTTGTGAGTCAACTTTACCTTCACCGTGTATGGTTTAAGAAGATCTGGCACTTCTTCCATAAACAACCTCCGACCAGCTTGTACATTCTGGTGCAGCTTTCTCGTCTCCACAGTGCTCTCTGTTACCACTCCAACAAAATTCTCTGGCTTATCCTGTTTTCCTACATCTGGCTTCTCAGTGCTTTTCCTAACCAGCTAATACTGATTCCATGGCCTACTTTATTGGAAACACCAGAGCTTTTTCACTTCTCTTTCCCCTTCAAGGGTTTCCTTTTTACCATGTAGTAAATCATCCTTATGATCTTCACCGAGATCTACTTTTTCCTTTCCACACGAGAATTTCTCTTATCCACAATTTTTATCCCTCATGGATTGAAATTGATTTTGGCAACCCAATTTCAATTTATTGATCAACTCAATCATCAGCCATTTCTGATGCCAGTCTTGCTGGTTTAACTCTCTGCTCTTCCACATGAGTTCTCATTAATTCAGGAAGCAAATTTTTGAACTCCTGTCTAAGTGCCAATTTCTAAAGTTCAAACTCCCACTTTCTTCCTTTCCTCTCTCTCCTTTTCTCTCTCTTCCCCCTCTCTTCTGCTTTTAATCGTAATTCAAACTATTTTGTTTCTGTTGCCCTTTCCTTGACTTTTGCCTCTAAATCGAGTTGCTTCATTTTCAATTGAATGTTAGCCATCTCTAAAGTTTCTGATGGCATTTCCAGCAAATTTAAACATTGAGCTATTACTGTAGCTATCGCCCTTTTCCTCATGGAAGGAGGCAGTTGAGCTCCAGCTTGTCTGCTAATTCCAGCAACTTCGGCTTCATCACTTTTTGCAAAAATCTGAAGTGACTTCTTCCACCCCCAGAAAACTCTTGATGACTCAAAGAGCCATTGCTATCCCAAACACTGTTTCCTGATGAAGGGCTGATGCCCAAAACATTGATTCTCCTACTCCCCAGATGCTACCTAACCTGCTGTGCTTTTCCAGCACCACACTCTAGTCTCTGATCTCCAGCATCTGCAGCCCTCACTTTCTCCAAGCACTGTTAAAACCAATTAAATTCAATGCTCGGAACAAAGGACACTAAGATTTACCACTTGCTGCCTGTGAGTCCAAAAAACCAAATCCCAAATCAGAACTACAGGATAAATTCTGCAAACAACCCCCAGTCTGTTATGGAAAAGGCCAGACCCCCTCCAAACATTTCAAGAAAGTAGCCCGGACCCTAACTTTGCTAGTTTTTTTTAACAGGTGTAACGAAGATATTCCTGGAGGGATGCAGCTGGTCAAACCAGTAGTTTTAAACAAAACAGTTTGATTTACAAAATTGCTGAATGATACACAAACAAAAGAGAGCAGAATACTAAATAACTTAAAAATATGGAAACCCAACAGGTTATACCAACTTAATGATGGTGTTCCCAACATTTACAACAATCCCCAGAGAACATAGAACATAGAAGAATACAGCGCAGTACAGGCCCTTTGGCCCTCGATGTTGCGCCGATCCAAGCCCACCTAACCTATACTAACCCACTATCCTCCATATACCTATCCAATGCCCGCTTAAATGCCCATAAAGAGGGAGAGTCCACCACTGCTACTGGCAGGGCATTCCATGAACTTACGACTCGCTGAGTGAAGACCCATAAATACCCTTTGGCACAAAAGGTAAAATCAAACACAGGGCCTTACAGGAGAGAAGTCAGAGAGAGAGAGTACCAGCATGGACTGTCTCCTTTGGGTTCAGCAGCTTTTTTAGCTGCCCGACTGCTTTCAGTCAATAGCCAGACAGCCAAAAACTGAATCAAACCAGAGAAAAGCTGAGCTGGGAAAACTGGACCACTCCTCTTTCATTGTACAAGTGTTCTTTTTCAAAATATGGAAGCCTTTTGCCTGAGGCATTTTCTGTTAGCTATAATCAAAATGGCCCTCAAACCCATCAACTTCGACTTTTCCGAGCCTGTGTCTTTTACAAGCTTGTTAAAGGAACAGCAGCATCACATCAGACTGGTCGAAGAAGCAAAATCCCATGGATATCGGGCAATGTGTTGAATTGACTAGTCACAGGAAATAAAGGATAATGGTCAATGGCAGTCATTGTGAATGGAAAGTTGTTTTAAGTGCTGCTCTGCATAGCTCAGTGTTGGGACCTCTGCTGTTGGTTGTATACATTAATGATTTGGACTTGAATGTGGTGGGCAGATTTGTGAAATTTTCAGACAACAGAAAAATTGGCCGTATAGAGGATAGCTGTAAGCTCCAAAACTATATAGATTGTTTGGTGGAGTGGGCAGGAAAGTGGCAGATGGAGTTCAGCTCTAAGTTTCGGGGAATGCATTTTGGGAAGTCAGACAATAAATGGAAATAGACAACAAATGGGAATATACTGAGGGGAGAAAGTGAGGACTGCAGATGCTGGGGATCAGAGCTTAAAAATGTGTTGCTGGAAAAGCACAGCAGGTCAGGCAGCATCAAAGGAGAAGGAGAATCGACATTTCAGGCATAAGCCCTTCTTCAGGAATTTCCTGAAGTTGTGGTTGCCATATTACATTAAAGACATGGAGGATTCAGAGAGGATGCAGAAGAAGTTTGCCCGAATGTTGTCTAGAGGGTATGAGCTATAATGAGAAGCTAGAAGAACCTGGGTAGGTTTCTTCTGAGCAGCAGAGGCTGAAGGCTGACTTAATAGAAGACTGTAACATTTTTAGAAGAGTTGTAGCTCAGGTTGAGGGTCTGGATCCAGGTTTTCTCACTGAGCTGGGAGTTCCGTTTTCAGATGTTTCATCACCATACTAGGTAACATCATCAGTGAGCCTCAGGATGAAGCACTGGTGGTATGGGCCACTTTATATTCATGTGTGTAAGTTTCTTTGGGTTGGTGATGTCATTTCCTGCTCATTTTCTCTGGGGGTGGTAAATTGGATCCAAGTCAATGTGCTTGTTGATGGAGTTCCGATTGGAATACCATGCTTCTGGGAATTCTTGTGTGTCTCTCTGTTTGGTCTTTCCTAGGATGGATGTGTTGTCCCTCCTCATCTGTATGTAAGGATACTAGTGAGAGTGGTCATGTCTTTTTGTGGCTAGCTATGGCTAGGTTTCTGTCTGTTTATCTAATGTAGTGGACACATAAATAGAAAGCAGGCCACACCACCAGTGCTTCACCTGGAGGCTCATTGATAATGGTACCTAGTATGGTGATAAAACATCTGAAAATGGAGCTCCCAGCTCAGTGAGAAAACCTGGATCCAGACCTCAACCTGAGCTACAACTCTTCTCAAAATGTTACAGTCTTCTATTAGGTCAGCCTTCAGCCTCTGCTGCTCAGAAGAAACCTACCCAGGTTTTTCTAGCTTCTCTTTATAGCTCATACCCTCTAGACAACATTCAGGCAAACCTCTTCTGCATCCTCTCTGAATCCTCCACATCCTTCTTGTAATGTGGCAACCACACTGAAAAATCACGCAACATCAGATTATAGTCCAGCAGGTTCATTTGGAAGTACTAGCTTTCAGAGTGCTGCTCCTTCATCAGGTAGCTGTGAAACAGGATCATGAGGCACAGAATTTATAGCGAAACATTAGTGTCATACAACTGAAATGATATATTGAACAAATCTGAATTGTAAAGTCTTTCATCCTTTAGAATGGGTTGCGGGTTTCAGTTCATTAATATATACATCCCATAACTTCTTTTACGTCACATTCTCACGATGACTTCGGGTTTTATTTAAAAAAGGGTGACATCTCAGCTCAGATAATGTATTAAAGGTGTGAGGTTAGAGTCTGTCTGTATCCCAATCTTGAGTCACACTGGTTCTATTGCCAAAGTAGAAATATATGGATTGACTGCCTGCAGATTGTGCTCTTTTTGAGCAAAATAGAATGTATCTGCAAATATAATTCTGCAAATGCAAATTCACCCCATAGACTTGAGTGAATGAGAGTGCATATGCGAATATGTTTGTGAGTGTGTGTGCACGCTTGATAAAGTTTGTGTATATGAGTGTGATGGTGTCAGCCTGTGAGAGGGTGTGTGCATAGGTGTGAGTGTGTGGGGGTGTATGTATGTATGTATGTATGAGGGGAAGTGTGTGGATGAGAGAAGGTCTGCATGCATGTGTGAGAGTGAGAGTGTGTAGTGTAACAGGAATGAAAGCTGAAAATGTGTTGCTGGAAAAGCGCAGCAGGTCAGGCAGCATCTAAAGAGCAGGAGAATCGACACTTCGTGCATGAGCCCTGTAATAGGAACCCAAGGTCCCGATTTGAGGCTGTCCTCATGGGTTCTGAACTTTACTAAGGATACTTTTCACATTACAATAGAGGTTAACAAATAGACGATGCTGTTATTTTGAACAACCATATATGAAGTAGATAGCTGAAATGTTTTCTTCAATATTTGAACTCACTATCAGTAACTGAGAAGGACAGAATTAATGTTTTGTCACAAAACAAAGCATGACCCTAACCAAAGTTATATAAAGCTGCAATGTGGCATTCTGACCTTTGTACTCAATGCCCCAACCAATAAGGCAAGCTTGCCAAACACCTCCTTCTGGATACCACCCTATCTACTTGCATGGCCACTTTCAGGGAGCTAGAGACTTGAACCCCAAGATCCTTCTGTACATCAATGACTTTCAGAGTCCAACCATTTACTGTATACGTTTCCTTAAAATTTGATTTCCCAAAGTCCAGTATCTTACAGTTTGCCAGATTAAACTCAATCTGCCATATTTTCAGGCCATATCCTGCTGTATCCTTTGACAAGTTTCTACACTACCCACAAGTCCACCAATCTTTATATCATCTGCATTTGGTAACAATAATTTTAATGTTACAATCAAGGTGACGAATAGCTGATATGATTACTTTGGGCAACCATATGTAAAATAGAGTACAAATTTATATTGAAGGAAACTTTACAGCTCTCAGAAATTCAGAGCAACAGAATTAATCTTTTGTCATGTATATAGAGACAGCAATCAAATAATATGAATTCCATATGCACATTCCCTATCAAAGCCTGACACAGAATGATTAGTGTGTAGGTACGTAACCAAATGTTACCCAGTGGAGAAAAAAAAGCCAAAATTGGTGGGTTTGAGGAACTGCTCATTTTATTTTCAAGCAGCGTTGAACAGTGTTGGTTATTCCATAAATTGAATTTGGCAGTTTACGTATTCTGCAATGCATGACAAAAAATGAAAGTCCTTTTCCTTTCCTCCTCCTCCCTACTAGCGTAACACAAGAGTACTGTTAATGGTGCATCATCACACTACGGGGCAGGGTAATGTTCTGTCTACATCAGAAAATAGAAGTGAATTTGCCAATTGTCTTTTCCGTACAAGGAACATTATGGACAGTCAGCTCCAATGCAGTTGAATGGTTTGTCACTTAGTTGCAAGTGGATTCAGTTTACATTGATTGTTAGTTCAGCAGTGTTCAGAAAAGTACATCACTATGCACTGAAACAAAAACTAATGACGTTCTGAAGATGAACATTTTATATCATTACTGCTTGTTAGATTCTGCACGATACAAGATTCCTCCCTTGACTCTGAAGAACAGCACAGAATCCTCTCTGTTGCAGTATGTTACATTTTCACTTGCACGTAATTCCTACAAGCACTAACAATTAAAGAACTTTGGCTGTTTCCCATTCACTACAGGAGAAATGAACTGATATATAGACTGGCAGCACAACAGTAAACTCACTTGCTCTCAGCCACTGGATGCTGAAAGGAGAAGATTAAAATTTGGCCTCAATTATTTCCAGATATGAATTGACTCTCAACATCACTTATCACAGCTGAGGATATGCAGCGCCTAGCAATGCCTGATAAAGTCTACTATACAGGCATACACACACAATGTAACAATAATCTGAGACTGAAATGCAATGCAAATGAGCATTATTGAAAAGAGTTTTTTACAGAGTTTATGCTACACTCAGACACAAACCCAAACTGAATGTAAGTGAATGAGATCCTGTACATGGCTAATGAACTCTTTCTCAAGCTTGAGGATCCTCCCTTAAGAAAAGTGCCCAGAACTGAACACAAATATGATCTGACCAATGATCTTTGATTGAGATTGTGGGAAACATATCAAAACTAGCACTATAGTTATTAAAAGTAAGATGACAGCAGAACTGATGTCAAATTGTCCTTTCCATTTAGATGCTGACAATGAGTCGATGAAGTTCACATTCCAACAATTACTGCAGAACTGATGTATAAAAGAATGTCCCAGTAGAGGCATAATAGGCTGAATGGTCTGCTTCTAAGCTGTACCATATCAGTGACTCTGATTTTGATGAGTAAGGAGAGGACATGCTGTTGTGTTGCATATTGGTATGAAAAATATCAGACAGAAATGGACTGACATGCAGAATAAAGCGCTTCCCATAAAAAACATCAACAATGTCTGGAGACAAATTGAAATTAAATGTCTCAGTGATACCACAGATCCCAGACTCTCTCCCCAAACAGGAAATGTGTGACCATAATTCAGAATGGTTCTCAGAATAGAACAGTTTCCCTTCCACCATCGCCCTTTCTGCCCTCTCACCCACCCACCCCCACAGACTGACAGTCAACTTAGAAATTACAAAATGTAGGAAAGATTAAGATCCAGTCTCAACACCCTCATAACAACCACCACAGAATGTATTACACAGACATAGAGAATATTACTGGTTTCCACTTTGATACACAAGAATAGAACCTGACAAATACATGCTGATAACTACACACATATTCATGTCAGAGAAACAGACAAACGAATGATGACGACAGTTACTGTGACGCAAATGTGTGACTAAGATTCTCCATCAGTCAATTTCTGTTAACTTAAGTCATACATTCACATTGCAGTAACTGTTGGGGACAGATTAATAACTACACTCTCACTCACAAAGATAAAAACAGAATGAAAACTACACTCCCAGTTTCACACAGCAAAAACTGACAAGTACAGTCTGATAACAACACTCAGAGTCATAGAGATGTACAGCATGGAAACAGACCCTTCGGTCCAACCCACCAATGCCGACCAGATATCCCAACCCAATCTAGTCCCATCTACCAGCACCCGGCCCATTAATCACTGCAACATTCACTGATTCCTCACATTCTCTGCTCGTCTTCAAGTTAGCCCCTCCCTTTATGCCTCTCTTTCTCTGCTGATTTTCCTAATTTGCACCTATCTTACTGTCATTCCACGTGCTGATGTTTCTGATGTTCTCTTACTTTACAATTAATAACAACAGTGTTTCCCATCCTCCAGTGCAACTTGTCACTCCTGGAGCTAGCGGAGCAAATGGGGGTGGGTCCTCCTCTTTTATTTCGAGACAGGAATCCCATGCCTGATTATCTCCCTCATTGTACTTAGAACTGTGCCTGTTAAACCTCCCAAGCCGACATCACCAACAGTTCCCATTTTATTTCAATCGAGGGGGGTATGAACGTAACATTATGTCTTGCTGTGCAGAGATCTCACTCTCTACTTTCTCTGTGTCTAAAACATTATGATCCTCTGTAGCACTGCTCATAGTGTGACTTACATATTGCATTGACAGCAATCTTCAACCATTGCATTACTTTTCCACTATCTCGTTCTCCTCATTTTTTTAGATGCCTCCTCATACATTTTTCTATAATTTTCTGCACTGTATCTCGGACTGATTCATGTGGGTGAAATGTATCTTTTTTTTCGGCAAGCTTGTTTATCTCCTTTCAAAGTCATCTATCTTGGCTCAAAAGCTTTAACTTCTCCTGTTGGTTCTTTACCCAAATTCCAGCAAGTAACTAACTGCTACTGACTTCTTCAACTTTAAATGTTTCACTCTTTATGCTATTCTTATCTAAACTTCAAAACGCATCCCCTTGGGTTCAGTTCTGGTGTTGTAGTCGTCCATGAGTAAGTTGACAAATGGCCCCTTGGGCATTATTTTTTAACTAAAGTAAAATGGACGAACAGATAGACAATAGGCAATAGACATTAGGTGCAGGAGTAGGCCCTTAGAGCCAGCACCACCATTCATTATGATCATGGCTGATCATCCTCAATAAGTATCCTGTTCCTGTCTTATCCCCATAACCCTTAATTCCACTATCCTTAGGAGCTCTACCCAACTCTTTCTTCAAAGTATCCAGAGACTTGGCCTCCACAGTCTATTGGGGCAGAGCATTCCACACACCCACCACTCTCTGGGTGAAGAAGTTTCTCCTCAACTCTGTTCTAAGTGACCTACCCTTTTTTATTAAACCGTGTCCTCTCGGTCGGGACTCACCCATCAGTGGAAACATGCTTCCTGCCTCCAGAGTGTCCAATTCTTTAGTAATTTTATATGTCTTGATCAGATCCCCTCAGTCTTTGAAACTCAATGTTTACAAGCCCAGTCACTCCAATCTTTCAGCGTAAGATAGTCCCGCCATTCCGGGAATTGACCTCGTGAACCTACACTGCACTCCCTCAATAGCCAGAATGTCTTTCCTCAAATTTGGAGAACAAAACTGGGCACAATATTCCAGGTACGATCTCACCAGGGCCCTGTACAGCTGCAGAAGGACCTCTTTGCTCCTGTACTCTATTCCTCTTGTTACGAAGGCCAGCTATTTGCATTCTTCACTACCTGCTGTACCTGCATGCTTGCTTTCATTGACTGATGTACAAGAACACCTAGATCTCGTTGTACTGCCGCTTTACCTAACTTGACTCCATTTAGATAGTAATCTGCCTTCCTGTTCTTGCCACCAAAGTGGATAACCACACATTTATCCATATTAAATTGCATCTGCCATGCATCCGCCCACTCACATAGCCTAGCCAGGTCACCCTGTATTCTCCTAACATCCTCCTCACATTTCACCCTGACACCCAGCTTTGTGTCATCAGCAAATTTGCTAATATTACTTTTCATACCTTCATCTATATCACTAATGTACATTGTAAAAAGCTGTGGTCCCAGCACTGATCCCTGCAGCACACCACTGGTCACCGCCTGCCATTTCTGAAAGGGAGCAGTTTCTCACTGCTCTTGGTTTCCTGTCAGCCAACCAATTTTCAATCCATGTCAGTATTTTGCCCTAATTTTGCATGTGCCCTAATTTTGCTCACATTACATGCAGCAGATGCTCACAACTAGAATTGTAACCCTCATGTAGACATGCTCTAAAAGCTGAGATTGGCCACAGGAAGAAACATTTCGAAAGTTAATCAGATTTCTCTAAACAGACACTTCTAAACGCAAGCATTTCATTAGGGGACATTTTTGTAAGGCCTAAATTAGCCACGTTCCCAAGTTTGTATTTAGTAAAAAGTAGAAGGAAAATTCTGATCCTTGAGTATTGAACTGCTCAGGTAAATGCAGAATTAAAAAGGCAAGCAACAAGTTAGTGTGAAAGGGTTAGTTGAATTCCTTGAGCAAATACTTATAGGCAGTAAAGAGACCCGACATATTATGAGGGGAGAGGCGTAATAAATTTTGTAACTATGACATCCAAAAACAAACAATTGCCAACATAAAAGGTTGTAAAAAGAGAAGTCACGATGGGGAGAGATAAACGATTGAAACTTAAATGCAGATATCGATAATTTGAACAAATTCTAATGATAAAGGGAAGAGTGGCAGAGACAGAATAAGATGTGGTTATGTTTGTGAATTCCAAACAAGTTCATTGTTATGGCTTGATAAAGTTATAAAGTGACTAATTTTCGCCCTCAGTGGAATTCAAATATTTGTCTTTCAATAAGAAAATATAATTAGTAATGGAAATTGTTTAGAGTGAAAACAGTAAAGATTTAATTAAAAATGCAACCTTAGTTCAAAATCCACTTACAGCATGGAAATAACAGGGATAGTAAACTGCAGCTGAAAGTCAGAGGAACTGTTGTTTGAATTCTCAGGCTGAAGTGAGTGAGAGAATTTTTTCAGGTGTGTCACCGTAACTTTCTATTAGAGTCGATTTTAAAGACATATAACAATTGGTACAGATTATTATTCTTCCTAATCTACCAAACGAAAGTTAATGTAGAATTTCGAAAGAGTTCTTAGTCAAAAGTAACTATTTAAGTTATTGGTCAATGATGCGATGCAGCTGGCAAATATCAGGGAAGGAACAAAACTGTCAGAAACATTGTAAAATCCAAAAACAGATGAGGGAGGTATTAGGTTGACATCATCAGACTATGGGAGGACCGAAGGCTGCCCATAGAGTTGCCTACAATTGAATATGTGTTTATTAGATTGGGTGTATAGTATAAGGAAATGTGGCTCACAATGACTTCGATGACATAATTGATAAAATGAGAAGGGTTTAAAATTTCGTACTTCATTGGTAAAATGTTTGTACAGACACTGGTATCCCATCCTTTATTTACATGGGCACAGTATACGCACTGTGGCTAGTCATCTTAGATTCATTCCTCTAATCTGAGGGGATTACAAATCCCCTATTTATATTTTTCTTTTTCAGAGTCAGTCCCCTGAACTGAAGAAATTCTAAAGCTCGTGTGTGTGTGTGTGTGAGAGAGAGAGAGAGAGAGAGACTCATTCTTTTATGTCAACACTGCCCTTATTTTGGGCCTTTTTTGTTACTGGTTCCCTTGTCACATGGGTGTTTTCCTGATGGTGGAAATATTGAGTAAAGTGTTTTGCGCAGCGTCTTCACTGAATCCCTTCAGTTTCACATCGACAACATGTTGCACAAGCACAACTGTAATGCGTATTTTTCCCGTTGCAGTCTTGTGCTCTGTCACTTCTTTTCATCAATTGGTCAATTGCACTCACTTTTTTTTCTTTTCTGTTGTTCTCAGGAAAGCTCTTCCACTTATTTTCATGAATTATTCCTGATTTTCCTCTTCTATGACACAGGATTTCTGAAATGGTCCCAGAGAGACAAAACTCCTAAAATACATATTAGCATCCTTAATCTGTTCCTCTCATTGCTGTGTTTTGGAGCCGTTCAGAACCACAGAATTCTCTTACTATGCTCTGAGGTATATTGTGATATGTGCAACTGCTCAGTATATGTTTCAACAGACTCGTTCTTCTTTAGTTCTTGTCACTGGTTTTGGATGAATTCTAATGTCCCCATGTATTTACTTACCAATTTCGTAATGCTGTCTGTCATGACACTCAAGCTGCTTTCCAAATTTTCCTTTTCAAAATCTTCCAGGCATGTGACTGCATCACTGCTACTCTACCTTACCCCATCTGCATCTACCCACCTTCACTGCATCTCAATGCATAATTTGGATGAATTTGTTGTTCGCAGGAAAATAACCGTCTAATGTAGACTGACCACTTATCCAAATTCATGGATTGTATTTTATAGCTTAATTATTTTACTTAAGTCTAGATTCAAATGAATGACAAGCCATACTCCTTTCTCAATAACATGATGCACTTTAACTGATCAGTCATTTTAATGCAATGCTGCATTTGCAATTTTGAGTACCAGTTTAAAAAAAGTTCTCCTCACAAACTAATTCCCGTTTTTATTTCCCTTGCACTCAGTTAATGTGATAGCTGTTGTGATCCTTTCACAGGGAAAATGTGGTCTCTCCAAATGTGTTTTGCGTTACTTGGTGGACATGACAGTGGCAGACCTTCTGGTCATTTTCCTAGGCCTGACACAGGCATATTCCACAGACTTTCCACGAAGAGTTTTATCACCTGCGGTACTCCATCGGTGTGTGTAATATTCATGCAGTCCTAAACTATGCAGCCACTGATTATTCTGTCTGGTTCACTGTGGCTTTTACTTTTGATTGACTTGTGACAATTTGTTGTCAGAAGTTGAAATGTTAATATTGCACTGAGAAAACTGCAGCTGTGGTACTGGGAACAGTGACTGCTGTGAGTTGTACAAACAATGTTTTCTGGTATTTCAAGCTCACAGATCAATATATTTTGTTGAACATCATTCTATTTTGCCTTATAACGTCCGCCAATGAAACATCACATTTATGGATCATGATTGGTTTCCTACATCACCTTCTAACACCCGGGGTTCCATTCATTCTGATTCTGCTGCTGAATACTTTTATTGTCAGACACATTATCAGGACCAGCAGAGCCCAGAGAAGACTATCGGCTCGTGGCAACATCGAGAGTCCCAAAGATCCACAGATGACAAATCGAAGGAAATCAGTTCTTTTAATGTTTACAATCTCCTCAAATTTCATCATTTTAGGATCTATATTTATGGTGTATTCCATATGGAGAAGAATGTTGTACTTTAGAAATGTGAAAATTTATCTAGACGACATTGTTCAGGTATTGGGTTCCATGCTGCAGCTACTGAGCTGCTGCATGAATACTTTTATTTATGCACTGACCCAGACCAGCTTCAGAGAGCAGCTGAAAATGTTGTTTATTTGTCCATTTACCTCAGATATTTCCAGATAATTAAATAATAGTTTCAGCTGTAAGGGACCCTCGCAACATTCTCTCAGTGGACCGAAAGTTATGTCAGAAGTGATGTCCTGCGTCCTTCGACCCTTGTTAAATACTACTGTGAGAAAGGAGCAGGAATATTGCAGATAGTCTTGTAAGTAGGGTAAATGTAACATGACGCAGAGTGGTGTAAGTCCCTTCCCTTTAAACAAGGATGAACACAGTATAAGCACGCATGCAAGTTGAAAGAGTTTCTGAGCAACACATATCAAACAAGATTTTATCCTTGGGTTCACAGAAAAATATCTTTTATTATTATTTGGATTAGCTAACATTTTAATTCGTTGTCAAATTCTCTTTAACTCACTCTGAACTGTTGCCGTCATTTTATTTTGTGCTCTGAACCTACCTTTGCTCTGTGATATAACTTTGTTCTCGAAAAAGAAATGAATCTCTCGACATTCCTTGCATTCATTTTTTTTCTTAAAAATACTAGAATCATTAAAACTTGACATTGAGCTTTCACAATTAGTGGTAGATGCAAATTTTGCACGCCCTCTTCATTTGCTCTCTTAGTGTTTCTGCTGTTGCCCGGGTGCTGAGTGTGGGGCTGCTGCAGTGCTTACCATGGAAATTCATCAGATCTAAGGTTGGCTTTCTCCAGCTTTTTTTTCTCTGTCTCTCACTTCATGTTCCTATTCCTTAAACTAACATTTGGCTATATTTTGTGTTAGCATAAACTTTAATAATTTTAACGGTAAAACCAAAAATCAAAAAGGGGCACATTACATCATAAGCCCACCAGGGCAATAAATGTAAAAAAAAGATGAACCATTACGGTTCTAGGTCTCAGTCCAGGAGCATTTGGAGTAAGGTGGATGAAGTCAGTGTGCAAACAGTTATTAATGGACATTTTTAATTGCGATCACATAGACCTGTTAAGATAGACAGACAGGGAACGTATTTGAGGTAGCATTGCTGGTTAAGGAGGATATTGCAATAGTAAGGCAAGACATCAGCCTGGGTGATGTGGAGTCTGTTTGGATGAAGCTGTGGAATGTCAAAAGGAAAAAGACATAAGTGTGAGTTGTATACAGTAGTTATTATTATGAAGACTGTATCAAATAGGAAATTAGAGTTGCACGCAGTAAAGGTACAGCAGTTATTTTAGGTGATATCCATCTACATATTGATTGAACGAAACAAACTGGTCTCAATGTGATGGAGCAGGATTTCTTGGACAGTATGAAATATGGTTTCCTCAATCAATATGTCAAGGAACCGACTGCGATTAATGATGTATTGACATGCTGAATGTGGAAAAGAATTCACTCAGTCATCCAGCCAACAAAGAAACTCTTGGGTTTACCCTGGAGACAAAGTTTTCAATGTCAAATATGTGGGAAGTGTTTGACAAGTCTTTTGGGGAGCTGACATGTCATCCTTATGTTCACACTGACCCGAGTCCATTCAGATGCTCTTTCTGTAGAACTGAGTTCTGGTGAGCAACTCTCACCACTTCTACATCAGTCACTTCACGCTGGAGAGATGTTGCTAACCTTGAAAAGTGCTGAAATATCAATGAGTTACTGAGTAATTACAGTGACTCCTTTTCGGCCTTTACATAAATGATTTGGATGTGAACATAGGAGGTATTGTTAGTAAGTTAGCAGTTGACAACAAAACTGGAAGTTTAGTGGACAGCAAAGAAGGTTACCTCAGAGTAAAATGGTTTCTTGGTGAGATGGGCCAATGGGCCGAGGATTAGCAGATGGAGTTTTTTTTGATAAATGTGCATTGCTACACTTTGCAAAGGCAAATCAGATCAGGACTTATACATTTAATGGTAAGGTCCTAGGCAGTGTTGCAGAATAAAGAGACCTTGGAGTGCAGGTTCATAGTTCCTTAAATTAGAGTTGTAGGTAAATAGGTAGTGAAAAAAGGCGTTTAGTGTGCTTTCCTTTATTTGTCAGAGTATTGAGTGTAGGAGTTGGGAGGTCAAGTTATGGCTGTACAGGACATTGATTAGGCGACTTTTGGAATATTGTGTGCAATTCTGGTCTCCTTCCTATCGGTAGGATATTGTGAAACTTGAAAGGGTTCAGAAAACATTTACAAGGACGTTGCCGTGGTTGGAGGATTTGAGCTATAGGGAGACTCTGAATGGGCTGGAGCTGTTCTCCTGAAATGTCAGAGACTGAGGGATCAACGTATAGAGGATTATGAAAAAAATGAGCGGGATGTATAGGATTTTTTTTTTCCTTGGGTTGGGGAAGTAGAGAACAATAGGGCATATCTTTAGGGTGAGGGGGAAAATATAAAAGAGGTACCTAACAGGCAATAGTTTCAATCAGAGGGTGGTGTGTGCATGGTATGAGCTGTCAGAGGAAGTTCTGGAGGATGGTACAAATGCAGCATTTAAAAGCCATCTGGATGGGTTTATGAATAGGAAAGGTTTAGAGGAATATGAGCCAAGTGTCGGTTAATAGGACTAGGTCAGCATGGACGAGTGGGTTCAAAGGGTTTGTTTCCATTCTGTACATTTCTATGAATCTATGACTCTCTTTTTGATTAGGTACAGTAATTGTCTAACAGCGTTCAGAGCTGGAGCTGCAGGTAGACTCATTGTGGAGCATCCAAGATGCTCAGAATGCTGGGGATGGCACGTTAAGCGAAGCTATCACTTGGCAGTTGAAGGTTACACAACAGAAACGGAATGTGTGACTATCCAACAAAGTAAAAGTCACAGCAAGCAATATCAGGTGGTCGCTGCGGCCATTCCTCTTTCTCACAAACACATACACCATTTCAAATAATGGGGAGGGGAAAATGAAGGGAGGTGGGCATATCAGGGGAAAGCAGCTTCAGCCAAATTCACGACAAAACAATTGCACAGAATGTGTAGAAACGAGCAGCAGGAATTTACTGACAGAGAATTCAAAGGTAAAGTGTCCAGGTAGGCGCTTCTGTCGTGCAGACGTGACTCTCAGCTAGTATATTCTCTCCCTGATGCAAAGATCAGGAATGACATGGAGTTGATGCAGGACATTTTGGAGAGGGAGGTTGAACAGCCAGTGGACGTAGTAGATACCACTGACATAGGTGAACAAAATGGATGATAACCTAAAAGCTGAACATCGGAAGTTAGGAATGAAATTGAAATGAAGGGCCTCAAATGTTGTCATCTCAGGATTTATTCACAGCGCTGTGTGTTAGCGAGAGAGGAGTGAGAGAATAGATCAGAACATATTCTGGCTGGTGAAATGCTGTACCAGGTGGGGCTAAGATTCTAAAAGTTTGCTTCAGTTTCTGGGGAATGTGGGATCCATATAAAACTGATGGGTTGCACCTAGGAAGAGATGGGACAAATATCCTCATGCATACGGTTTTGAGTGCTGTTGATGACCTATACAATTAATATGACAGGAAAATGGGAACTGAAGTGTAGGTTTCGAGTTTTAATAAACTGCTCTGCAAATGGAATGTAGAATATTAGTTATTGACTGTTAGGGAAGAATTACCAGAAGATTCATTTGATACCCAGGCGTTGACTTCCAACATCAAGGAGTTTATTAGAATTACACCAGTGGGAAGAAACCCTCTGAAATTCCAGAGCAGTCTTGACCAAACAAAGAATGCATACATTTTTATATGTTTGTTTCATTTCGCCTTTAATAATTTACAAACCAATCATACTAATCAATTATTTCTCTATTTTCAGTCAAGCTAATTATATGACTGCGAAGCTAGACACAGACAGGTTTGTGGTCAACCCCTGATGTTCCATGGTCTCATGATGTTTCACAGAGTTTCTTGTCTCCCTTCATGGGGCTTTGTACTGTGGACACTCTATTCAAGTACATTCCTGCACAGATATTTGCCAACTGCACATATTTTTGCCATCTACAGTCAGATCCCACCACCAGAGATTTATTTGCCTCCCCAGCCTCTTAACATTCTGCAGAGATTATTCCTTCTATGACTAACTCGATTGCATAACGCCCCCCACCAACCACCTTCCACTCCTGCCACCTTCTCTTGCCACCGCAAGAGCTGTACAACCTTCAGCTAAACCTCCTCCCTCACCTCCATCCAAGGTCCCAAAGGATTCTTTCTGATCTACCAGAGATTTTCCTGCACATCCAAACACCTCAACTGCTGTGTCAGTTGCTCTCGATGTGGTCTTCTCTACATTGGAGCGACTGGATGCCAACCTGTGGAGTGTTTCAGACAGCATATCTGGGAAACCCGCACCAAACAACCCCACCGTCCTATAGATAACTGCTTCAACTCCCCTTCCCACTCCGCCAAGGACATGTAATCCCTGGGCCTCCCTCACCACCAAATCCTAGCCACCTGACAACAGGAGGAAAATGCCTCATTTTCCACCTTTGGACACACATGGCATCACCATCAATTTCAGTAGTTTCCTCCTCTCTCCTCCCGCCACCTCATCCTAGGTTCAACCCTTCAAGTTGGCACTGCCCTCTTGAATTGTACTACCTGTCAATCTTCATTCTCATTAATCTGATCCTGCCTCCATTCTTACCTATCATCCATAACCCCCCCCCCTCCCGACCTGCATTACCTAACACCTTTCCAGCTACCTATGCAGCAGCCCCAACCTCTCCTATTTATCACTCAGCCCCCTTTCACCCACCTCTACATTCCTAATGAAGGGCGTATGCCTGAAATCAACGCAGAGAAAGTGAGGACTGCAGACGCTGGAGATCAGAGTCGAGAGTGTGTTGCTGAACACCACTTCTGACCCTATAATCACGTCCATTCACGTGACTATCTCGAACCCCATACCCAGCTTCAGGCCCAACCTAGTTCCTAGCTCCCAGCCCTGCCATGTCTTTACTCTTCCCCAGACCACCCCCTCAGTGAGGATGAATATTTAGTCTTCGGAAAAGGCTTTCCCTTCATACCACTATGCTCCCAGATTAATGAGTTTAACATGCGTCGTGACTTTAAACATTTCTTCCATGCCTCTGCCTCCAGGCCCACCTTTTCAATCAAGATTCCTGCCTACCCATCGAGGACCCCTTCTTTTGCCTCCACCTCACCCCATGCATCTGCACATGCTGTACAGGCCCATTACCCTACCCGGATCTCTTGATTTCTCAGTGCCACCGTGACATCGACCACCTCAACCTGTCCACACCTCTCACCCATTCTAACCTCCCGCCCTCACAACATGCATGCCTCCACTCCCTTCGTTCCAAACTAAACCACACCATCAAATCCGCACTGACCTCTACACTGTTGAAGCCAGCCAAGAATTTGCAAACAGCTCCTGCTTTTGCCCCCTCGACCACGATCTCACATCCCATCACCAAACCATTATCTCCAGACCATCCACAAACTCATCCCCTCTGGGATCTGCCATCCATAACCTCCAAACTCATCGTCCAGGAACACAGCACTGCCCGATTCTACATCCTTCCAAAGATTCACAAACCTGACTTCGCCAATTGGCACCTTGTCTCAGCCAGCTCCTGTCCCACTGAGCTTCTCTCTGCATATTTTGACACCGTGTCCTGTTCCCCCTTAGTCAAGGAACCCCCCATCTATGCTCGGGACACCATCCACACCTTTCAGCTCCTCCAAGACTTTGGTTTCCTCGTCTCTCAACTTCTCATCTTCACCATGGGCATCTATCCACCACGACGAAGGCCTCTAAGCCCTCCATTTCTTCTTCTCGCTCAATTCCAAACATACCCTTCCACTGATACCCTCAACTGCTTGGCTGAACTTGTCTTCGCCCTTAACAACTTCTCCTTCCAATCTTCCCAATTCCTCCAAACTACCTGGGTACCCATGGGCACCCACATGGATAGCAAGTATGCCTGCCTCTTTGTTGGAACGTGAAACAGAAACTTTCCACAGTTACATGGGCACTACACACCATCTGCTCCTCCGCTACATTGTTGAGTGCATCGGTGCCACCTCATACTCCCACGAGAGTGTTGAATAGTTCATCAACTTCACTAACACCTTTCCACCCGACCTCAAATTCACTTGGACCATCTCAGACACATCCCTCACCTTCCTGGATCTCCCCATCTCCATCTCTGGTGACTGATAGACACGGACATCAACTACAAGCCCACTGACTCACACAGCTACCTAGACTACACCTCTTCCCACCCTAACCCCTGTAAAAAGCTCCATCCCTTATTCAAACTCCAGCCACCTCTGCCGCATCGGTTTTCAGGATGACTGATTCCACCTTAGAAAATTCATTATGGCCTCTTTCTTCCAAGAAGATAATTTCCCTTCCCACGTGGTTGACGATGCCCTCCAATACATTTCCCCCAATTCCCACCCCTCTACCCATGAACCCCACTCATCGCAACGTAACAAGGCCAGAACCACCGTGGCTCTCACCTTCCAGCCCTCTGACCTCTCTGAACATCGCATTTTCATCTGCCACATCTGCCACCCACAAACGGACACCACCTTCAGAGATATATTTCCTTCCTCACCTCTATCTGCATTACGTAGAGACCATTCCCTCCACAACTTCCTTGCCAGATCCACACCCACACCAGCCCTCACTCCCTTTCAACAACTTCCCCTGCCACCGCAGGAAATTCGAAATCTATGCCGACGCCCGCTCACCTCCTTCCAAGGCCCCAAAAAATCCTTTAACATTCGACAGATATTTACCCGTACCTCTCCCAGTATCATCTACTGAACCATTGCACCCGATGTGTTGTTCTCTATATCGGGGAGACAGTACACCAACTTACCAATCGTTTCAGAGAACAGCTCTGGGACACCTGGACCGACCAACCCCACCTCCCCGTGGCTGAACACTTCAACTATCCCTCCCACTCCGCCAAGGACATGCAGGTCTTGGGTCTCCTCCATTGCCAAATCATTACTACCCGACGTTTGGAGCAAGTACGCCTCATCTTCCGCCTTGAGATCCTGCAACCACGCGGGATTAATGTGGATTTCGCCAGTTTTCTCATTTCCCCCCCCCTCCCTTATTCCAGTCCCAAGCCTCTAACGCAGCACCACCATGTTGACCTGTCTACCATTTATCTACTCCACCCTTCCATCTGACCTATCACCTTCTCCCCACCTTCATCTACCTATTGAATTCTCAGCTACGTTTCCCCCGAACCCACCAAGCTCCCATTTATCACTCACACCCCTCCCCGCCCCACAAGCTTCATTCCTGATAAATTCTTATGCCCAAAACGTGGATTGTCCTGTTCCTCGGATGCTGCCTGACCTGCTGTGCTTTTTCCAGCACCACACTCCCGACGTATGCCTGAAATGTCGACCCCACTGCTTCTCAAATGCTACCTGACCTGCTGTTCTATTCCAACACCATACTTTTTGGCTCTGATCTCCAGCAATGGTACGTGTATGGAATGAGCTGCCAGAGGATGTGGTGGAGGCTGGTACAATTGCAACTTTTAAGAGGCACTTGGATGGGTATATGAATAGGAAGGGTTTTGAGGGAAATTGGGCGGGTGCTGGTAGGTGGGACAAGATTGTGTTGGGATATCTGGTCGGCATGGATGGGTTGGACGGAAGGGTCTGTATCCATGCTGTTATTCTCTATGACTCTCTGACTCTATCTGCAGTCCTCAATTTCTCCTAGGCACAGTGTTAACAGGCAAGAATCCAACTAATTGGCTATCACATAAAGATCTTTTAAATTCCTTAATGAGCTCAATACAGGAAATATGAAAGAATCTTGATTTTTACTAATTGTAACATCAGGTTGAACAAAGTTACCTGGTTATGAATGGCTAAAGTTGGAATTCTTCAGCTAATGAATTGAGAGCAGTTTCTTTCTCACCATCTTTATTAGATACCTTTGCCTTTATCCTAAGATGTAAGAAGAACAGATACATTGATTATTTTCTAACTTGGGAGAAAATTCCGAAATCTGAAGTGCAAAGAGACTTGGGAGTTCTAGTTTAGGATTCTGTCAAAGTTAACTTCCAAGTTGTGTCAGTAGTTCGGGGGCAAATGCAATGACGTCATTTATTTTGAACAGACTTAAATATAAAAGTAGGGATTTACTTTTGAGCCTCTATAAGGCTATGCTCAGACCACATTTGAGTATTGTGTGCATTTTCGGACGCCATATAACAGGATGGATGTCCTAGCTCTAGAGCATGTTCAGATGAAATTCACGGGAATGGTCTCTGGGTCAATACTGGATGGAGTTTAGAAGTATTCAGGTGGGGGAGGGGGGGGGGGGGGGGCGGTCAAAGTGAAACTTCCAGAATACTAAATGGCCTGAATAGAGTGGATGTTGGAAAGATATTTCCATTGGTAGTCAAGACTAGGACTCGAGGGCACAGCCTTAGAGTAAAAGTAAGACCTTTTAGGAAAAACGTCTTCAGCCAGAGAGTGATGAATCTATGGAATTCACTGCCATAGGATATAAACAAGACTGGAACAGATACGTTATTTTTTTTGTCAAAGGGATCAAGGGTTTGGGGAGAAAGCAGGTGAACCTAGTTGAGAAATTTTCAGCCATGATAGATTGGCAGAGCAGACTCGATGGGTTGAAAGATCTAATTTATACTCCTATGTCTAATGGACCTCTGGTCTTACGGCCTTACAATGTGCTTATTCAACCCACATTCCAATATCTGCTAGTTTCTCTACCTGCCATCCAATTTCCCCTGTAATGTGATGGGGACTGCTTTTACTGCCTGAGACTCTCATAACTTTAAATTAATCTTTTCCTCTAATGCTATTAGTGTTTTTGTTTGTATACAGGTCAATCTATGACCACTTCACAATATACATCAATGACTATTTGAATGATTGTAACTAATATCTACTTACAGCATTGTGACAGATGGAATAAATAATTCAAGAGAAAATCACTAATTAAAAGTAATATGAAATGTTCTTATACATGCCTTCGCATAAATAACTGCAGCTGCAGTGCTATTATATTGGAACTTCAGAGCTACTATTGTTCTAACTTGTGAAGACTGCAGTAATCAGATATTTACCCGAGCTTTCTGATCACTTTCAGTCATATTCTGCTGCATTAACCACGAGAAGCTGTCAGGAATTTTGCGCTCCCCATTCCTTCGCAGCCCTAATAGTGATATTTTCAGTGATCTAGAAAACTAAACGAAACGGGATTAACAAGCGTCCAGGAAAGGAAATTGACGGGGTTGAACGATTTATACTTCAATGGAATGATTATTGCAAACAAAATGACAGGCAGGAGGCTGGAAGAACATTTGAATCGTGAAGAAAAGTTACACAAGAAACATCGACTCTTCCATTTCCTGATGGTGCTGATTTGCTGTATTCTTCTGGCCTTCTGTCTCCCTACTTTGAATTCTAGCATTTGCAGTAATTTTGTCTCTAACCGAGTATTGCAAACACGGCAGATGCATTAAGGGCACAGATAGACATTTAGCTATATGATG
Source organism: Chiloscyllium plagiosum (assembly GCF_037043375.1). Classification (NCBI taxonomy): domain Eukaryota; kingdom Metazoa; phylum Chordata; class Chondrichthyes; order Orectolobiformes; family Hemiscylliidae; genus Chiloscyllium; species Chiloscyllium plagiosum. The sequence goes on from NW_028270187.1 coordinate 12,544,805, forward strand.
CCCTTGCTATAATGGAACTCGAGAAAAAAGAGAAGCAAAATTGACAGCTCAATATTCCTGAATATAGAGTGTTCTGTCAGAACAGTGTGGGAGACGAAAATGGGGGAGTGTAAAGAATCAATTACTGTTGGCGAATGGATGGAATGGAATCATACAGTCATAAAGATGGAGAGCACGGAAATGGACCATTCCACCCAGCTTAATCATGCCGACCAGGTAGTCTAAATAAATCTTGTCACATTTGCAAGCATTTAACACATATTGCTCTAAACCCTTCCTATTCATATATTCGTCCAGGTACCTTTTATATGTTGCAATTTCACCAGTCTCCACCACTTCCTTTGCAAGCTCATTCCAATCAAGGACTAAACTTTGCGTGAAAATGTTTACCCTTCGGCCCCTTTTGAATCTTTCTCCTCTCATCTTAAATTTATGCGTAATAGTTTTGGGCTCCCCTACGCCAAGAAAAGACCTTGTCAGTTAAGACCAATAGACTAAGACATAGGAGCAGAAATTAGGTCCATCAAGTCTTCTCCACCTTTCAATCATGGCTGATAAATTTCTCAATCCCATTCTCCCCCTTTCTCCCTACACCCCTTGATTCCCTTGATATTGAAGATCTATCAGTCTTAAATATACTCAATCACCTGGCCTCCACAGCCTTCTGTGGCAATGAATTCCATCGGTTCACCTTTCTCTGGTTGAAGCAGTTTCACCATATCCCCATTCTAAAATAAGTTCCCTTTACTATAAGGCTGTGTCCTGAGTCCTAGCCTCTGCTATCAGTAGAAACATATTCACAGCATCCAATCTGTCCAGACATTCTGTACATTAGTTTCCCCAACATCTTTCTAAACTCCGTCAATTATAGATTCAGAGTCCTCAAACATTATTCTTTTCCGTTAAGCTCTTCATTACTGGGACCATTCTCCTCTGTACATACTCCAAGGCCAGTACATCCATTGTGAGATATGGTCTTATACTGCGCACAATACTCCAAATTCGGTCCTACCAGAGCATTATAGGGCCTCTGAAGTTAATCCCTGCTTTTATGTTGAACTCCTCACAAATTAAATGCCATCATTACATTTGCCTTCCTAACTACTGACTCAATCTGCAAGTTTATGTTGAGAGAATCCTGGACGAGAACTACCACATCTTTTTATAATTTAAGCTTCTGAATTATCTCGCCATTTAGAAAATAGAGCATGCATCTATTCTTCCTATCAAAGTACACAACTTCACAGTTTCCCACCTTGTACTACATCAGCCACTTTACGCACTCTGCTAACTTGTCAAAATTGTTGTCCAAACTTGTCTCCTCCTCCTCAATGTTACGGGTCACTTTACCTGTCTTTGTATCCTTTGCAAACGAAGCCAGAATATCTTCAGTTCCTTCATCTAGATAGTTAATGTATGAAGTGGAAAGTTGTAGTCTGAACATTGAACTTTGCACAACACCACTGCTCACCCGCTGATATTCCGAATAACACCATCCATGCCCCAATTTCTGTTTTCATCCAGACAGCCAAGCTTACAGCCATGCTAGCACCTTGCCTCTTATACCAATGGCTCTCTGACACTCAGTAGTCTTCTGTGCGAAATCTTGTCCAAAGCCTTCTTGAATACTATTAAATGACATCCATTGGCTTTCCTTTGTCTTATCTGCTTGTTACTTCCTCAAAGAATTCTAGAAGACCAGGCAAGACTTCCCCTTAATGATACCATGCTTACTTTGCCCCATTTTACCTTAAGCTTTCACATTTTCAGAAATTTCATCCTTCACAATGGATTCCAGGATATTAGCCACAATTGAGGTGAGGCTAATCGGTCTTTAATGGTCGGTCTTTTCCCTTACCCACTTCCTAAACAGGGATGTCACTTTCGCGATTTTCCAGCCCTCTGGAACCCTTCCTGATTCTAGCAATTCTTGAAAGATCACCACTACTGCCTCCATTAGCTTTTCAGCTGTCTCCCTGGGAACTCTTGGCGGCAACATATCTGATCCAGAAGATTTATCCACCAGCAAATCCTTCAGATTTTCTAGCACTCTTTCCTTGTTGTTGGCCACGATACTCAACTTGCCCCCTCACTCGTTTGTTTTTTTGGGGGGTATTACTCGTCTCTTCCACCGTGAAGACTGATGTGGAGTAATTATTCAGTTCCTTAACCATTTCTTTGTTTCCCACTACTATCTCTACAGTGTCATTTTCCAGCGCCGTAGTGTCGAATTTGCATCTCTTTTGCCCTTTATATGTCTAAAGAATCACTTACAGCCTTCTTTTTTATTTAACCCACATATTTAATCGTCCCCCTCTTTGTTTCGTTTTTTGGTGCCCTCTGTTGGTCTTTGTAAGATTCCCAATCTCTGGTTTCCCACTCTCCTTTGCCACATTATATGCGTTCTCTTTTGGTTTTAGGCTATCATTGACTACCTTAGTCAGCCGTGATTGCCTCATCCTCCATCTGCCATGTTTCCTTTCCTTAGGGATGCATCCCTGCTGTATCTCCTATATTACTCGCAGAAAATCCTGCCATTGCTGTTTCACTGTCTTTACAGCTAAGCTCCTTTTCCTGTCAATTCTACACAGCTTCTCCCTCATGCCTCTGTAGTTGCCTTTAGTCAGTTGTAATACCATTACCTCTAATTACATCCTCTCTATCTCTCAAATTGCAGAGCAAATTCGATCATATTGTAACCACTGCCTCCAAAGGGTTCCTTGACCTTAAGCTGCCATATCATTGCACAATTCTAAATTCAATCTTGCCTGCTCCAGCACAAGCTGCTCCAAAAAAATCTCTTCGCCATTCCACAAATTCCTTTTCTTGCAATTCAATAACTCCGTGATTTTCCTAGTACACCAATATATTTAACTCCCCCACGATCACTGTAACTTTACCTTTTCTACACGGCTCTTCTAACTTCTGGTATATCTTGAGCCTCAGCTCCTAACTACTATTCTGAGAGCTATACATAACTACAACTATGACTTTTTTTAACCTTTGCGGTTCCTCAATTCTGCCTACACAGATTCTATATCAACTGACACGACTTCACTTCTTACAACTGATTTAATTTTATTTCTTACTAATAGAGAAAACCCACAACCTCTGCCATGTGCACTCTGCCATAATCAGGAAATGCCATGGAATCCCTCTGCTAATAAAAATTAACACATAATATGCCTTCTTAACAATCGTATCAACCTGGGTGGCAACTTTCATGGATATCTGTACATGGACACCGAGACCTCTCTACTCATTTACACTAACAAGAATCTACCCATTAGCCCAGTACTCTGCATTCCTGTTGCTCCTTCCAAGGTGAATCACTTCACACTTTTCTGTGTTAAACTGTATCTGCCATCTCTCAGCCCAGCTCTGCAGCTTATCTATGTTCCTGTGTAATTGAAAACATCCTGCTGCACTGTGCACAACTTACCGACCTTAATGTTATCCGGAAATTTACGAACGCATCTTTTTCTGCCATAAGCCATATTATTTATACAAATGACAAACAACAGTGGGCCCAAAACAGATCCTTGTGGTAGACCACTAGCAACTGAACACCAGGGTGAACATTTTTCCATCAACCATCATCCTCAGTTTTATTATAGCTAACCAATTTCTGATCCAAACAGCTAAAATTCTCACAATCCCATGCCTCCATATTTTCTGCATTAACCTGCTGTGGGGAACCTTATCAAACGCCTTACTTAAATCCATGTACACCACATCAACCGCTTTATCCTCATCCACTTGTTTGGTCACGTTCTCAAAGAAGGCAATAAGGTGTGTGGGGCACGACCTATCCTTCACACAACTTTGTTGACTATCCCGAATCAACCAATTCCTTTCTAGATGATTCTCATTTGTATATTTTCGAATGTTTTCGAACACTTTACCCACAACTGAAGTAAAGCTCACCGCTCTATAATTGGCAGGGTTGTGTCTATTCCCCTTCTTCAACAAAAGAACAACATTTGCTATCCTCCAGTCTCGTGGCACTATTCCTATAGACAATGACGAAAACAAGATCAAAGCCAAAGACTCAGCAATCTTCTCCCTGGATTCCCAGTGAATCCTAGGATATATCTCATCCGGCTCAATGGACTTATTTCCTTTTACACTTTCCAGAAATGCTAACACCTCCTGTTGTGAACCTCAATCCCATCTGGTCTACAAGCCTGTATCTCAGTATTCTCATCGACAACATTCTCTTTTTCTAGAGTGAATCCCGACGAAAAAAATTCATTTAGCGCTTCCCCTATCTGCTCTGACTCGATGAACAATTCCCACGACCGTCCTTTATTGGCCCTAAACTTACTTTATTCATTATTTTATTCCTCATACGCTTAGAGAAAGCCTTAGTGTTTTCTATGATCCTATCTGCCAACGAATCCTCACATGCCTTCCTGGCACTTCTTAACTCTCTCTTTCAGCCTTTCCTGGCTAACTGGTAAGTTTGAAGTTCCTTAATTGAGCTGAAAATGTGTTGCTGGAAAAGCGCAGCAGGTCAGGCAGCATCCAAGGAGGAGGAGAATCGACAAAGAAGGGATCATGCCCGAAACGTCGATTCTCCTGCTCCTTGGATGCTGCCTGACCTGCTGCGCTTTTCCAGCAACACATTTTCAGCTCTGATCTCCAAGCATCTGCAGTTCTCACTTTCTCCTCGAAGTTCCTTAATTGAGCCTTCACATCTTATCCTACCGTAAACTGCCTTCCTACTCTTGACAAGAGATTCAACAGCCTTGTAAACCACGGCACCTGCGCTCAAAATCTTCCTCCCTGCCTGTCAGGTACATAATTATCAAGGACCCGCAGTAGCTGTTCCTTGAATAAGCTCCACGTTTCAATTGGAACAGTCCCTTGCAGTTTCCTTCCCCATCCTATGCATCTAAAATCTTGCCTAATCGCATCATAATTTCCTTTCCCTCAGCTATAACTCTTGCCTGTAGTATATACCTACCCCTACCCATCACCCATGTAAACACAACCGAATTATGGTCGCTATAACCAAAGTGCTCACCTACCTCCAAATTTAACCCTGGCCGTGTTCATTACCCAATACTTTTCCTATCGTGGTCTCGTCCCTTGTTGGCCTGTCTACATACTGTATGAGGAAACCCTCATGCATACATTGGACAAAAACTGACTGATCTAAAGTGCTTTATCTATAGTATTCCCAGCAAATATTTGGAAAGCTTAAGACCCCCACTAGTTCCTCTTTCAGCTCACTCTGCTGGGCACTGTCATAATGATACAAAACAAAAAAGAAAAAAATCACAATCACGCGTGCATAAAAGCTTTTATCACTTTTATCGGTCTTTGTAGAACACAGTGAATATCACACACGCATAGTTTGACCTCCATACTGAGAACTCGGCACAGCAGAAAGTGTAGGAGTCTGTCTCTGTGAATTTCTCCTGCGCGACTCACAATGACCGTCACACCTTCAGGCTCACAACCCCCCCATTTCTTCCAACCTCTGGAGCCCTTGCCAGTTTAATAGAATACCCCACCTGGAATATTTCTCCTAGATCTTTCATAGTGTCCTCAGTCCGATCATCTTCCGTGCCTCATTAATGACCTTCCATCCATTATAGGGTCAGAGGTGGGGATATTCGCTGATATTTGCAAAATGTTCAGCAGTATTCATACCTCCTCAGATACTGAAGCAGATCATGTGCAAATGCAACAAGATCTGCACAATATCCAGGCTTGGGCATAGAAGTACAAAGTACCATTCACAACCGACAAATACTAGGCTATGACAATGACCAATAGGAAATAATCGACCTGCCAGCACCACGCCAACCTCCCCGGTCCTACCCGACATTCAACGATGTTAACTTCACTGAATCCCTACCATCAACATCCTAGGGGTTGCCATTAACTTGAAGCTGAATTTGACTCACGACATAAAAGCAATGACCATAATAACAGTTCAGATGCTAAAATACTGCGGCGATTAATGCACATCTTGATCCCCAAAGCCTGTCCACAATCTACAAGGAACAAGTCAGAAGTGTGAGGGAATAGTCTCCATTTGATTGGATTGGTGCAGCTACAAAAATACTCAAGCAGCTTGACACCATTCAGGACATTAGATTAGCACAATATCGACAAACATACGCTCCCTTCAGCACTGATGCGCAGTAGCAGTATGTAGTAATTACGGGATGCACTTCAGAAATTCACAAACGATCATCAGACAGGACCTTTCCATTTCAGGACGACTTCTATCGAGAAGGGAATGGGCAAAAGATATCTGGGAACACCACCTCCTGAAAGTTCCCCTCCAAGCGTCTCACCAAATATGCCATCGTTCCTTCACTGTCACTTTGTTAAAATCCAGGAATTCTTCACGAATGACATTGTTGTTCATCCATAGCAAGTAAATTGCAGCCGTTCAAGAAGGCAGATGATTGCCACCATCTCAAGGTCAACCAGGTATGCGTGATAAAGTTTGGCCACACAGCCGTACTCACATCCGACAAAAGTGAATTATAAAAAAGAACTTGTGAGATGTCAGCATTAGGAATTAATTAGCGATTAAGTGAGAGGGAAAGAATCGGTGAAGATAGAGAAAAAACAATAACATTTGGAGGGAAACTGGGTCATGTGACTGCAGAGAGAGACACAGGGAGATAGTGTGAGCATTAATGCCACTGTTTTCTTAATACAATCCTTGGACGTAGTTCTGTAAATGTAAGCTGGAGAATGGTACATTCCTTCCACATCATCAGGATTCTTGTTTCTTCCATTCATGCCTGAACACTTGTAACAACCAAACATTTTAACAGTCAGGTTTCGAGAGTGAATCAGAGCACAAGAACGGAAAATCTTTCAGGGGTGAATGTTTGGTGGAGGAAACAACCCAGGGAGGAGAACAGAGGCAGGGGAGGGGGAGACACAATGACATTCCACAGATCAGCTTCTCTGAAATCGCTGCTCCACTGTCTTCACTAAGCCTTCGTTGCTTTTCCTTCATAAGACGTGGGTGGGCCAGCAATTGTTGCCCATCCCTACGTACGTCCTTAAAAAGATGGAAAATCCTTCTCTGTTTTGCAGAGGGATCCTCAAGAAACAATCAGGGATGGAATTGCAGGAGCTTGACCATGCTTCAGTGACGGAACAGTCAATATACTTGCAAATCAGGATTGGGAGCAGCTTGGAGCGGGGTTTTGCAAGAAACTGGTGCCAATCTCTTTGATTTTGTACATTTTATTAAGAAGAAATGTAATGTTTAACTTTTCAACTCGTGAGTAAATGTGAAAATAAACCTAATTCAATTCATTTCTATTCAATTCTTATATAGCTGTACCTTTGTCATTCCAGGTGGAAGTGACCGTGGTTTTTGGAAGGTGCTGCCTGTTATCTCCCTGTTTATACTTCTGAGAGATGGTAGACGGACATGAAGTGCTGGCTGCAAACTGTGACTCTGGGAAGCTTGATGGTTGGAAACCGATTGGGGTGACAGCATATCTGCTATTTCTGACCGTTGTCCTCTGATAACGAAGTGGTACATATTGATTGCAATCTGAAAACAGATTAAATAAGACGGGATGTGAGCAATGTAGTGAAAAGCTTTATTCACAATTCAAAAGCAATCAGTTAGGGCTCATGGGAATACACGAAACCAGGACGGACCCAGAGTACGGAAACTAATTAGCTTCAGAAATGGCCTGAGGTGTTCTTTGCCGCGGTGCATATTTATTCTTTCACAATCATTGCGTGTAACGTATGCAACAATGGAAAAGAAGTAAGCAGCTCTCAGCCAACACCTCCTCACCAGCATTACATCCTCCAATTCGGCACACTGAACCGGATGTTTCGCAGCCGAAAGCGATAACTGGAAAACAAAGACAAGCAGATCATTGATGTCCACACTTTGATGATGCAACTTTCGCCTAACCTCATGACATTTATCCAAAAACTATATATATATATATATAAATGACAACAATACATTCTCACGTGAGTACCTGCGTCCACTGTGATCAAGGATTGGCCATTTGTGGCTATCAGTTGACGTGGCATAATCTTAACGGACTATCTTTAAAATGAGCTAGCGTTTTTTGTTATTGCAAAGGCGGGAAAAGCAGGGTTTGCTTAGTTGTGGGTAATGTTTACAATTGTTCATCAAATGCTTAGTGACTGGATGGTGGGAATATCGCTTGACTCGCCATCCAGGACCACCAAGCTCAGTTTCTGAAGAGCCACTAGTAATTCACACCGTGGCAGATGATGCAATTTGAATCATATTCAAATAGTCTAATGAAGGGAAGGAATACCTGCTTCACTAATTCCTTAGCGGATGGATTTCTGCTGTGGTTACCTAATTTGATTTACATGTGACTCTCGGCTCAAAATAATGTGGTTTACATCTCAATGCCCTCTGGGATGACAAGAAAAGTTGTCTTTGCTAGTGACGCCTGTGTCCCATAAACGATTATTGTACATATCAATTGATAAGTTTCGGCACTTGCCAGCCTAAAACTAATAGAATGTAAGTCGGTCTTCAGGGGAAGAATGACCACAATCTGCCCTTCTGAAAATTTGTGAAGGCTGTTTGAGGAGAGATGAACTCACTTTGAAATGCAACAGTCGGTGTTTCTTCTTTATCGGCAGTGCCTGGTTGCACCATCACCAACAGCCCAAGAACTAAGAACAGGACAGTTCTCATCCTCCATTGATTTCCTGTCGCACTAGTAGCTGCCTGGAGGATGAAAGCTCCTTATACGATATCACAGACTGTACTGAGGTTAATAATTGCAAAAACAATAACATGGACATAATCAATTTCTCTTATGAGACAATCAGTAACACACCCAGACTCATGCAGACACAGTGTCACACATACTCAGATAACACACACTCAAACACATTGATTTGGAAACACATACCGGCACCCACATTTTTCAAAACACACTGACATTTACACACAGACATGCAATGGCACACACCACGCCAAAGTTACACATGCACAGTAACACATGCACAATAACACAGCCATTCATGCACATACACACGTACACAGAGACACAGACCCACACACACACACATTCACACGTACATACAGACACAGACACACACACACGCACAGTTACCAAACACAGGCATACACACTCCCTCTCTCACACATAGTAACACACGGGTCTCATAGACACACAAGTCCGCACGTCGACAACCACACACACACAGTCACACAGCCATATGCACACCAATTCACACAATCAAAGGCATATATATCTGAACATGTTGCAGAGCATAACGTATGCCTTGTCTGCAGTAATATACTATCTACAGTGTGGGACAACTCAGGCTTGGGCACTCGGCCTTTAGCAACCTCTGTGTTGAACACTTGAAAGCACAACGAGATGATAGATCCTGTTTGGCTTTATTGTGGGACAATGCAGCCTTTGTTGAACTCTGGGAGACTTAATGGAGTCTTGTGGCCGATGAGATCCGTGTTAGAGGCAAATATTTAACAGACCAATCCCATGAGCAAAATGATAAGTGATTGTTTCTCCTCACATCCCTGAAATAAAAGTATTTGTGTTAATTGTCATCTTGCATCCCTGAGGAGATTCGTCTCCAGCCGATTCTCAGCTATTGGGTTACTCATAAAGACATAATAATAACAGGCTTGACCTTGCCATAGTACTATGTAAAACTATCTGTGAACAGTCTTTCAACTTTCCATCTTTGGGTAGCTCAGTTGGCTGGATGGCTTGTAATACAGAGTGACGTCAACAATGAGGTTTCAATTCCTTCCCCAGCCACAATAAAGACCATAAGAGGCTGGATGAAGAGTCAGCCATTTGGCACCACAAGTCTGTTCCTCTGTTATTCAGTAGGATCAAGACTGCTCTGACAATTTTCAACTCCACATTATTGCCCTTTGCCTGTCACCGTCGATTCCTGCACCAATCTATTTCAACCTTAAATATACATATGGATTTTGCATCCCTACTCCCGTCTCCAACAGCTCTCTGTGACAAGGCGTTCCAAATATTCACAAAAGTCTGAAAAAAATAATTTCTTTGTCATCTTCATCTTAAATTGATGCTTCGTTATTCTTTGATACTGGCCATGATCTCTCCTATGAGGGGAACACCCAGTCAGCATTTACGCTCTTAAGCCCATTAAGAATCCCATGTAGAATCCCATATGTTTCATTGATTAGATTAGATTAGATTACTTAGTGTGGAAACAGGCCCTTCGGCCCAACAAGTCCACACCGCCCCGCCGAAGCGCAACCCACCCATACCCCTACCTTTACCCCTTACTATGGGCAATTTAGCATGGCCAATTCACCTGACCTGCACATCTTTGGACTGTGGGAGGAAACCGGAGCACCCGGAGGAAACCCACGCCGACACAGGGAGAATGTGCAAACTCCACACAGTCAGTCGCCTAAGGCTGGAATTGAACCCGGGTCTCTGGCGCTGTGAAGCAGCAGTGCTAACCACTGTTCCACCGTGCTGCCCGTTCATGTGATATCATCTCTCATTCTTCTCAACTCCAGTGAGAAGAGTTCCAACTGCTTTAGCGTTTTCATAGAAGAGAATCCGTCCATAACAGCATCATCCCAGTGAACCTTCTCTGAACTGCCTCCAATGAAACAATATCCTTCCTTTAATAATAGGATGAGGAGTCGTCAGAGATGTGGTACAACACCTTGTACGGTTGTACAGTTGCAGACCCACTTCACTACTCTTATACTCCAAACCCTTTTAAATAACAATCATATTCTATTAGCCCTTCCTGATTGACTGCTTCCCCTGTATGCTATCTTTCTGTGTTTCGTGCAGAAATTCGTACAAATCCCTTGTGATGCAGCTTTCTCCATTTAAATAATATTCTGTTCTTCTGTTCTCTCTTCCGAGATGTAAAACCTCACGTCTTCGCACATCATACACCATTTGCCAACTTTTATTTCTGCACTGACTTAAACTATCAACATTTCCCTATTAGCTGTTTGCACCCCTTTCACAACCTGCTTTTCCACCTATTGTTATCTCAGTGTTGGCGACAGAACAATCACTTCCTTGCTCCAAACCATTGATACCATGCAAGTTTCACATTCCCTAGCTCTCCCCTCACGTGAGGTGTGGCGACCGTCAGGTTGCACCACAAGCAGTTGACTACCAATAGTTACAAGTTTTTTAATGGCTTCAATGTTTATTTCTGAAGCGGAACCAGTCACTATCCTGTCTAATCATCTTTCTCAAGCTGTTGTGAATTTCTGTACTTATTGTGAGCCAGCCAATTATTCACAGCCTAACCTGCAGCATACCATGAGGAAGGCAAATAGTATGTTGGCCTTCATTGCAAGAAGATAGGAGTTCAGAAGTCGGAAACCTCATTGAATTTTCATGGGGCCTTAGTGAGACTCCCGCTGGAGAACAGTGCGTTGGTTTGGTCTCTCTACCTCAAGCAGGACATTCTCACTAAAGAGGGAGTGCTCATCGAGATAGCTCAATAATTCAATGAGATCATGGTTGATTTGATCATGCTCAACTTGATATTCACTTATGATGCCGAGGTATGCAAGGCAATGGGCCAAGTGCTGGAAATTCGTATTGGAATGTGATTACATTATTGGGGAGGTGGTTGCCCATTGGCAGTATTCATAGATTGTTCGTCTAGAGATAAGTGGCATTCTGAAGAACTATGTTTAATGCGGAGCTGAGCTATTGGAAGAATTGGAATTCATTTTAAATGTCTTAAATGAAGAGTCTAATGGTGACCTAGAAACTGTTATTGCTTCGTGAAGATATCCATCTGGGTCACTGCTCCCCTTTACCGAAAGCTTCAATTCAGGTGACTTCAAACCTTCAGTGATGTGGTTGACTTTCACCTGTCATCTTGGCAATTAGAGAAGGTGATAAATGCTAGCCCATCCAATGATGTCAAACCCCGTGGCTGAATAAAACAATAGAAGTGCTCTTGTTTTCGACTGTCACGCGTTTGAGGGGCCGAAGGGCCGATTTTTCTGTGCTGTGGACCACTATTTCTGTGTTGTTGATGCACGGTCATTTGACTTTATCTCTCTCAGAGCGCCTGTTCACACTTACATGTGATAGGGACGGATTGGAGTGGACTAGAATCTCTTCCAAATGTTCCCCTTTTCCACATTGAAGCTAAAACATTGAAGTAGAGGCTGGAATCAACGTCAGAACGTGGTCAGTCTCAGCAGTTAAAAGTGTGCTGTCGCCCTCTCGTGAGTCCGTTCCAACAGGTGCGACAGGATCATCCCCAGGAACGCTGACAGATCAACCTAGGCCATACGTTTTACATTCCATGACCGTCCCACAATAACTGTATTTGATCTTCAACACATCAGCTGTAGTCCTGCCATTTTCTGGCGCCCCTCTCTCCCTGTTAGTAAGGCAAATCACCAAACCAAAGACGAATTAGTGGCAGATAGAATTTAACTCTGGTAAATGCGAGCTGACACACTTTGGGAGAAGAGAAACGACAAAGGCGTGCTCAATAAATGGCGGGAGTTGAGGAATCCCAGACTAACAGAAGCATGTTGTCCACAGATCCTTGAAGGCAGCAGGAAAGACTAATTAATTAAGTCGGCAAATGGAACACTTAACTTCATCAGTCCTGGTGTATAGATTAAAAGAGCAGGAAGGTGATGATAGAGCTGTACAGGACTGCGGTGAGGCTACAGCGGAGTACTGTGTACAGTTGTAGTCTCCACACTGTATGAAGGATGTGATTACATTGGACGGATTGCAAAAAAGATTCACCAGGATGTTGCCTGGGATGGAGTATTTCATTTTTGTAGAGAGGCTGGATAAGCTCTGGTTGCTATATTTGGAGCAGAAAATATTGAGGGAGCATGTCATACAGATTTTGAGAAATATGGACAGGGGTGATAGGAAGCATATGTTCACGTTTGGCGAAGAATCAATAACAAGGACACAATTTTCAAATGGTAGACGGAAGCTTTACAGTGAATTTGAGGGAACATTACATCAGCCAGAGGGTAGGAGGTGGCCAGGAACAATTGGAATGCATTGCCTCGGATGTGGGTGCCGACTGGATGGTGCCACTTATTGCCCATCCCTAATTGCCCTTGAGAAGGAGGTGGTGAGATGCTTTCTTGGATCTCTGAAGCCCATGTGCTGCAGGTTGACCCATCACGTCATTGTAAAGAATTTCACTATATTTATCCACCATCAGTGAAGAAACGACGATATACTTCGAAGTTAAATAGTGAGTGGTTTAGAGTGGAACTTACAAGAAGTGGTGTTCCCAGGTATGCTACATTTTTCCTTTAAGATGGAAGCGTCCATGGGTTTGGAAGGTGCTGTCCGAGGATCACTGGTGAATTTTTGCAATGCATTTTGTAGATAGCATTCTGTTTTAACTTCGTTTTGGGAGTGGAGAGAGTGGATGTTTGTAGATGTGCAATTAGCCATGTTTGTTCCTGGATGGCGTCAAACGTAAAGTGTTGCTGGAGCTGTACTCATCCAGGCAAGTAGGGAGTATCCCATAACATTCCTGACTTCGTCTTCAGTAATTATCGACAGGCTTTAGTAGTCAGATGAGTTACTCACCTCAGTATTTCTTGCCTGTGACCTGCTCTTATAGCAATTGTGTTTAGGTGGTGACTTTCTGGTCAATGGCAAGCTCAAGAATGTTGATAGTGGCGGATTCATTACGATATCATTGAATGTCAAAGGACAGTGGTTGGACTGTATCTTATTGGTGATGGTCAATACCTGGCATTTGTGTGTAACGCATGTTATTTGCCACTCGTCAGCTCAAGCGTGGGTATTACACAGATCTTGCTGCACCTGAACATGGACTGCCTTGGTACTTGAGGAGTCGTAAATGGCACTGATCATTGTACAATCATTGATGATAATATCTAATCTTTTTGCTGAACGCATATCTAAATTTTCTGCACTCTCTAAACTTTGCGATAACCCAAGATCTACATTCCACTCTATTAAGCTTCTCTATATACATTCCACGACCTGTCTTCTGTTGCCCATTCTGCAGAGATGAAGAGCTGTCAACAAAAATATTAAGGGCGATATTTTATTTTCTGTATTCTCTTTGCCAGTACTGCCTCAGTTTTGCTTGAATGCAAACGGCCCTTTGGGATCGTTTGTTATTAGCACCTGATATTCATGATTTGTCCCCAGGCAAATTGAAGTGTCTGCTAACATGATGACATGTTCAACTCTTTGTACCTTTATGTTCCTTCCTTGTAACAGCATCATTATTCTGGCAATCCTATTTTGACTCATTGTGCCATCATTAATATGCTCATCCAGCAGATTCTGAGTGGATGCGTATTCTTTAAGAATTGTCAATGCATTAAACCCTACAATGTAAGTTAAACATTGAACAGCCCAGAACACTGCCAATAAAAGCCTTTCACATGTTGTGTCCCCCTGCTCTGTTGGCGTGAATATGCGCGAAGCATAGACTACTCATCTCAAATGACTATGTACCTCTTGCCAATATTGTGGAGCCTGTTGCAGTCACCTCCAAAGAAGGTGGTTCTGCTCGGTTTGACTGCTTGAGAGCAGGAGCGTACACCAAGCCCTATTTCTAAACTATCATTGCATGTGTTCTGGCTTCCATTCCCGTGGGGGATTTTTCTTTAACAGTCATTATTGGTGCTGTGTTTGTCGCGATATACCTTCACATCTGTGGGAAAGGGTAGGCTTAATTATTGTTCCAATCTGTCGTTTGTCTATCTCTCTTTTGCCTGGTATTAACACCATTCCTAAATAACAGACTTCCTCCATCATTATCTGAACCATTTTCAGATTCACTTTGAAGCCAAATTTCTTTAATATTTGTGACAACCCATTCAAGAACAGGTAATGCTCCGTTCAGTTCCTGTTTGTTAAAGCAAATCATCAATATATTGTATCAAAGAGCCTGCCTAGAACCATCCCGTAACCCATTGGTGAAATATTGATGGAGAATTGGGAAATTCCTGTGATAAAGATGTCCACTGGGATTGCGGTTCTTTAAAGTGTAATGCAAATTTATACTGACCCTCCTTCGTGAATGGGATTGACTAATCTCCACGGTGATGTCTAATAATGTAAAACATTGTGCTAATTCGCTTCGATTAATCATTGTTTTAAGACTCGTACTCACTGTAGGAGCTGCCATATGTATAACTTTATTTGGTTCTCTGTCGTGAATAGTTAATCACCGGCTCCAATCTGGATTTTTAACTGACCAAATGGAGACTTCATAGCGAAGGTGACTGGTCAAATACTTACTAAGTTATTGGACAGTGAATGCCTTTATCGATGTCTCCATTTGCCTGTTTGGGAATCCCACAGTGTTTGTGTGGTTTCAGGTACTGCCTTGGGTGCAAGCCTCTGCCTGCATCCTTCCACAATCATGTTTGTTTTTGACAAAATCATTTTGGTTCACTCTTAATGTGGCGTGGTCCATTGGATCCCAGCCTCATGTCTGTTGCGATAGCCTTTACCTGAACCATTCTGAGACAAGAGTCCATGTGAATCGCACAACTAGGACTGCAGACAGTGTTCTAAAGTAAATTAGGAAGTGTGTGTGTGGCGGGGGGGGGGGGTGTTCAGTTATGGGGAAAGTTAGAACACCCGAATCACAAAGGAGGAAAGATATCGGGGGTGGGGGCGATGGTGGGGGTTATTAAAATTTAAACACTGACACAATTAGGACAGAGTATCTTGAAAGGTTTAGAAATCAAAACCTTTGCACGCTGGACAAAAGAATGACAACGAGAAGAGGGTTGTGTAATCAACTAAAGGTCTTGTATGTGAATGTACGCGGTTTAAGGAATAACGTCAACGAGCTTGTGATGCAGATCAGAATGAGCAGGTATGAGCTGGCGGTCATCACTGAGACGTGGCTGCAAGGGGATTAGAATTGGGAGCTGAATATCAAAGATATACATCATAAGAAATCACGTGGAGTGACATTCCTGTGTTATTGTGCATGTGTTCCTGTGCATGTGTGACTTTGCGCGTGAAGTTGTGTGCCATTGCATGTCTGTGCGTGTATGTCAGTGTGTGTCTATCTGTGTGGGTGCCGGTATGTGTTTCCATATCAGTGTGTTTGAGTGTGTGTTATGGGAGTATGTGTGACACTGTGTCTGCATGTGCCTCGGTGTGTTACTGATTGACTCATAAGAGAAATTGATTATGTCCATGTTATTGTTTTTGCAATTATTAACCGCAGTACAGTCTGTGATATCGTATAAGGAGCTTTATCCTCCAGGCAGCTACTAGTGCGACAGGAAATCAATGGAGGATGAGAACCGTCCTGTTCTTAGTTCTTGGGCTATTGGTGATGGTGCAACAAGGCACTGCCGATAAAGAAGAAACACCGACTGTTGCATTTCAAAGTGAGTTCATCTCTCCTCAAACAGCCTTCACAAATTTTCAGAAGGGCAGATTGTGGTCATTTTTCCCCCTGAAGACCGACTTACATTCTATTAGTTTTAGGCTGGCAAGTGTCGAAACTTATCAATTGATATGTACAACAATCGTTTATGGGACACAGGCGTCACGAGCAAAGACAACTTTTCTTGTCATCCCAGAGGGCATTGAGATGTGAACCACATTATTTTGAGACGAGAGTCACATGCAGATCAGATTAGGTACCCGTGGCAGAAATCCATCTGCTAAGGAATTAGTGAAGCAGGTATTCCTTCCCTTCATTAGACTATTTGAATATGATTCAAATTGCATCATCTGCCACGGTGTGAATTACTAGTGGCTCTTCAGAAACTGAGCTTGGTGATCCTGGATGGCGAGTCAAGTGATATTCCCACCATCCAGTCACTAAGCATTTGACGAACAATTGTAAACATTACCCACAACTAAGCAAACCCTGCTTTTCCTGCCTATGCAATTAAAAAAAGCTAGTTTATTTTAAAGATAGTCCTTTAAAATTATGCCACGTCAACTGATAGCCACAAATGGCCAATCCTTGATCACAGTGGACGCATATGTATATATAGTTTTTGGATAAATCTCATGAGGTTAGGTGAAAGTTGCAGCATCAAAGTGTGGACATCAATGATCTGCTTGTCTTTGTTTTCCAGTTATAGCTTTCGGCTGCGAAACATCCGGTTCAGTGTGGAGAAAGTGAGGACTGCAGATGCTGGAGATCAGAGCTGAAAATGTGTTGCTGGAAAAGCGCAGCAGGTCAGGCAGCATCCAAGGAGCAGGGGAATCGACGTTTCGGGCATAAGCCTGAAGAAGGACTTATGCCCGAAACGTTGATTCTCCTGTTCATTGGATGCTGCCTGACCTGCTGCGCTTTTCCAGCAACACATTTTCAGATCCGGTTCAGTGTGCCGAATTGGAGGATGTAATGCTGGTGAAGTGGTGTTGGCTGAGAGCTGCTTACTTCTTTTCTATTGTTGCATACGTTACACGCAATGAATTGTGAAGGAATAAATGCGCACCACGGTAAGGAACACCTCAGGCCATTTCTGAAGCTAATTACAGTTTCCGTACTCTGGGCCCGTCTTGGTTTCGTGTATCCCAATGAGCCCTAACTGATTGCTTTTGAATTGAGAATAAAGCTTTTCACTACATTGCTCACATCCCGTCTCATTAAATCTGTTTTCAGATTGCAAACAATATGTACCACTTCGTTATCAGAGGACAACGATCAGAAATAGCAGATATGCTGTCACCCCAATCGATTTCAAACTAGCAAGCTTTCTCGAGTCACAGTCTGCAGACAGCACTTCATGTCCGTCTACCATCTCTCAGAAGTATAAACAGGGGGATAACAGGCAGCACATTCCAATTTCAGAGAAGCTGATCTGTGGAATGTCATTGTGTCTCCCCCTCCCCTGCCTCTGTTCTCCTCCCTGTGTTGTTTCCTCCACCAAACATTCACCCCTGAAGGATTTTCCATTCGTGTGCTCTGATTCATTCTCGAAACCTGACTGTTAAAATGTTTGGTTGTTACAAGTGTTCAGGCATGAATGGAAGAAACAAGAATCCTGATGATGTGGAAGGAATGTACCATTCTCCAGATCACATCTACTGAACCATGTCCAAGGATTGTATTAAGAAAACAGTGGCATTAATGCTCACACTATCTCCCTGTGTCTCTCTCTGCAGTCACATGACCCAGTTTCCCTCCAAACGTTATTGTTTTTTCTCTATCTTCAATTGCTCTTTCTCTCTCACTTTATCGCTAATTAATTCCTAATGCTGACATCTCACAAGTTCTTTTTTATAATTCACTTTTGTCGGATGTGAGTACGGCTGTGTGGCCAAAATGTTTCCCTTGAGGTGGTGGCAATCATCTGTCTTCTTGAACAGTTGCAATTTACTTGCTGTGGATGGACCACAATATAATTCGTGAAGGAATTCCAGGATTTTAACAAAGTGACAGTGAAGGAACGATGACATATTTGGTGAGACGCTTGGAGGGGAACTTTCAGGAGGTGGTGTTCCCAGATATCTTTTGCCCATTCCCTTCTCGATAGAAGTCGTCGTGAAATTGAAAGGTCCTGTCTGATGATCGTTGGTGAATTTCTACAGTGCATCCCGTAATTACTACATACTGCTACTGCGCATCAGTGCTGAAGGGAGCGTATGTTTGTCGATATTGTGCTAATCTAATGGCCTGAATGGTGTCAAGCTGCTTGAGTGTTGTTGCAGCTGCACCAATCCAATCAAGTGGGGACTATTCCCTCACACCTCTGACTTGTGCCTTGTAGATTGTGGACAGGCTTTGGGGATCAAGATGTTCATTAACCACCGCAGTATTTTAGCCTCTGGCCTGTTTTTGAGGTCATTGTTTTTATGTCGTGAGTCAAATTCAGTTTCAAGTTAATGGCAACCCCTGGGATGTTGATGGTAGAGATTCAGTGATGTTAACGTCGTTGAATGTCGGGTGGGACCGGGAAGTTTGGAGTGGTGCTCGCAGCACCTATTGGTCATTGTCATAGTCTAGTATTTGTCGGTTGTGAATGGTACTTGGTGCTTCTCTGCCCAAGCCTGGATATTGTGCAGATCCTGTTGTATTTTCACATGAACTGCTTCAGTATCTCAGGAGGTCAGAATACTACTGAACATTTTGCAAATATTACCGAACATCCCCATTTCTGACCCTATAAAGGATGGAAGGTCATTGATGAGGCACTGAAGATGATTGGGCTGAGGACACATTTAAGGATCTGGGAGAAACATTCCAGGTGGAGTATGCTATTTAACTGGCAAGGGCTCCGGAGGTTGGAGGGAATGGGGGATTTGTGAGCCTGAAGGTGTGACAGTCATTGTGAGTCGCGCAGGAGAAATTCACAGAGACAGACTCCTACACTTTCTGCTGTGCCTAGTTCTCAGTCTGAAGGTCAAACTGTGCGTGTGTGATATTCACTGTGTTCGACAAAGACAGATAAAAGTGATAAAATTTGTGGGCGGCACGGTGGGCACAGTGGTTAGCACTGCTGCCTCACAGCGCTAGAGACCCAGGTTCAATTCCCGACTCAGGCGACTGACTGTGTGGAGTTTGCACGTTCTCCCCGTGTCTGCGTGGGTTTCCTCCGGGTGCTCCGGTTTCCTCCCACATCACAAAGATGTGCAGGGTCAGGTGAATTGGCCATATTAAATTGCCCGTAGTGTTAGGTAAGGGGTAAATGTAGGGGTATGGGTGGGTTTCGCTTCGGCGGGTCGGTGTGGACTTGTTGGGCCGAAGGGCCTGTTTCCACACTGTAATCTAATCTAATCTAATCAAAGCTTTTATGCACGTGTAATTGAGATTTTCTTTCTTTTTTGTTTTGTATCATTATGACAGTGCCCAGCAGAGTGAGCTGAAAGAGGAACTAGTGGGGGTCTTAAGCTTTCCAAATATTTACTTGGAATACTATAGGTAAAGCACTTTAGATCAGTCAGTTTTTGAGCAATGTATGCATGAGGGTTTCCTCATACAGTATGTAGACAGGCCAACAAGGGACGAGACCACGATAGGATAAGTATTGGGTAATGAACACGGCCAGGGTTAAATTTGGAGGTAGGTGAGCACTTCGATTATAGCGACCACAATTCGGTTGTGTTTACATGGGTTTAGGGAAGGGATAGGTATATACTACAGGCAAGAGTTATAGCTGAGGGAAAGGAAATTACGATGAGATTAGGCAAGATTTTAGATGCATAGGATGGGGAAGGAAACTTCAAGGGACTGTTCCAATTGAAACGTGGAGCTTATTCAAGGAACAGCTACTGCGGGTCTTTGATAATTGTGTACCTGACAGGCAGGGAGGAAGTTTTTTTAGTGCAGGAGCCGTGGTTTACGAAAGATGTTGAATCACTTGTCGAGAGAAGGAAGCCAGTTTACGTTAGGATAAGATGTGAAGGCTAAATTCGGGAGCTTCAGATTCACCGGTTAGCTCGGAAAGGCTGAAAGAGAGAGTTAAGAAGAGCCAGGAAGGCATATGCGGATTCGTTGGCGGACAGGATCATGGAAAACACTAAGGCTTTCTCTAAGTATATTAGGAATAAAATAATGAATAAAGTAAGATTAGGACCAATCAAGGACAGTCGTGGGAAGTTGTTCATCGAGTCAGAGCAGATAGGGGAAGCGTTAAATAAATATTTTTCGTCGGTATTCACACTAGAAAAAGAGAATGTTGTCAATGAGAATATTGAGATACAGGCTAGTAGACCAGATGGGATTGAGGTTCACAACAGGAGGTGTTAGCATTTCTGGAAAGTGTAAAAGGAAATAAGTCCCTTGAGCCGGATGGGATTTAATTTAGGATTCCATGGGAAGCCAGGGATGAGGTTGCCGAGTCTTTGGCTTTGATCTTGTTTTCGTCATTGTCTATAGGAATAGTGCCACGAGACTGGAGGATAGCAAATGTTGTTCCTTTGTTGAAGAAGGGGAGTAGAGACAACCCTGCCAATTATAGAGCAGTGAGCCTTACTTCAGTTGTGGGTAAAGTTTTAGAAAATATTCGAAAATATACAATTAAGGATCATCTAGAAAGGAATTGGTTGATTCGGGATAATCAATGCAGTTGTGTGAAGGATAAGTCGTGCCTCACAAACTTTATTGAGTTCTTTGAGAAGGTGACCAAACAAGTGGATGAGGATAAAGCGGTTGATGTGGTGTACATGGATTTCAGAAAGGCGTTTGGTAAGGTTGCCCACAGGAGGTTATTGCAGAAAATATGGAGGCATGGGATTGTGGGAATCTTAGCGGTTTCGATGAGAAATTGGTTAGCTGTAATAAGACTGAAGATGGTGGTTGATGGGAAAATGTTCATCCTGGAGTTCAGTTGCTAGTGGTATACCACAAGGATCTGTTTTGGGCCCACTGCTGTTTGTCATTTGTATAAACAACTTGGCTTTTGGCAGAAAAGGATGCGTTCGTAAATTTCCGCATAACATAAACGTCGGTAAGTTGTGCACAGTTCAGAAGGATGTTTTAGGTTATAGAGGAACATAGATAAGCTGCAGAGCTGGGCTGAGAGATGGCAGATACAGTTTAAAACAGAAAAGTTGTGAAGTGTTTCACCTTGTAAGGAGCATCAGGAATGCAGAATACTGGGCTAATGGGTAGATTCTTGTTAGTGTAAATGAATAGAGAGGTCTTAGTGTACAGAGATCCGTGAAAATTGCCACCCAGATTGATACGATTGTTAAGAAGGCATGTGGTGTGTTAACCTTTATTAGCAGAGGGATTGTGTTTCAGAACCATGAGGCCATGCGACAACTGTACAATACTCTTATCTGGCCGCACTTGGAGTATTGTGTACAGTTCTGGTCACCACATTATAAGAACGATGTGGAAGCTTGGGAAGGGTTCAGAGGAGATTTTCTAGGATGTTGCCTGCTATGGAAGGAAAGCCTTATGAGGAAAGGCTGAGGGACTGGAGGCTGTTTTTGAGGAGAGACGAAGGTTGAGTGGTGATTTAATAGAAACATATAAGATAATCAGAGGATGAGGTGGAAATTGGAAGCCTACTTCCGCAGTTGTGTTTGGCTAGCATGAGGGGGCATAGATTTCAATTGAGGGGTTTTAGATATAGGAGAGTGGTCAGCGACAGTTACTTTACTGTGAGGGTAGTAGGTGCGTGGAATGCCCTGCCTGCAACAATAGCAGACTCGCCGACTTTAAGGGTATTTACATGGTCATTGGACAACGGATTGGAATAAAATAGGACGGAAATGGAATAAAGTAGGTTAGTTGCACTTCAGATTGGTTTCAGAGGTTGGCACAAAGTCGAGGGTCGAAGGTACTCTACTGCGCTGTAACGTTCTATGCACTAAATGTGTGACATACAGAAAACCTAGCAGACTACTGGAAGTGACCGTCTCACTGTGTATACACTCGGTCATACTGCAATGAGTTTGGAAAATTGTAAGTAATTCTGTGTCACTGAATGTCTTCTAATAATGATAGCGCTGTAGATGATAAAGTTGAACAACCATTTAATGCACTTCGATATATTTTACAGGTGATGTGTATTTTTTTAAAGTTAATGTCTCTCGCCTGTGATAATTTTTAGCTGTGACTGCAGGGTTCTGCAGCAGGTAGTGACATGCGACCATTACTCCCACAATTCCCGGTGGCTGTGCACGTCCTTGATCATTGACGCAAAGCGCAATGCTCGCTGGGAAAGGGTCTGGCGTTTTCTCGGCTATTCCGCAGCTCCTCTGTTATTTTAGATGTTTAGTCCTGGTCTTCTCGTACGCTCCATCTGCTTTCTGTGTGGAAGGGCCCTTTCTTCAGCGATCCGCAGTTTTGATAAAAATGTAAAATAATAGTGATGTCACACTCACATACTCGCCGCCATTAGGGGCATTGGACAACGGATTGACAAGGGAATGGACAGGATAGAGTGACACTAGCAGGAACAGAGATTAGCTCACAGTGGCACCGGGCGGTCAGGAAGGGAAACAGTCGCCACAGTCGCTCTCTCTGAATAAAGACTAGCTGTGTTCAACAAAGTTAAAAATCACACAACACCAGGTTCTAATCCAACAGGTTTAAATAGAAACACTCGCTTTCGGAGCTCTGTTCCTTCATCAGGTGTTTGCTCCCATTAAACCTGTTGGACTATAACCTGATATTGTGTGATTTTTAACTTTGTACACCCTGGTCCAACACCTGCACCTCCAAATCATGTGTTCAACAAAGACTGCTTGATGCAACATTTGATCTTTCCATACCTGTATCGTAAGTTCTTCACTCCCATTGTCTCATTGTCTCATTTTTAACCTTGTTCTGGGCTCTTTCACTTTGAGTTCCTGCTCAATTTGTTCCTCAGAAATCATTAGCTCTTCTACACCACTCAGACACAACTGAGAATACTCTAAACAGCAGGCTTTGGGCAGCACAACTTAAGTTCGTGAAGGCCATAAGGCATGTGAGCAAAAGGAGGAGCATCAATCCAAAAAGTCTGCTCCATAATTAAATGGTATCATGGCTTATCTACTGATATTCAATTCCACTTCACTACATATTCGTCTTGAAGCTTGAATTCCTGATTGATCAAAAAGCAATCTGTACGTTTCTTGAACACAGTTAATGAACAAGCTTTATCAGCCTCTAACGTGAAGAATTCCGCAGATTAACAGCTCATTGAGATAATGTAATCGTCACATCTCTGTTTTAAATGAATGATAACAAATTCTGAAACTTTAATCTTTCGTCCTAATGAATCTGACAAAGGGAATCACCTTTGGACACTGTGGCAACATTGATGAGGTGGGTGTAATGGTGAGAGATGCCTCTCCATTGTAGGTGGGTCTGGTTCAGATGACAGAGAGGTGGTGATGGAAGACAATTGGCGTAGTTGCGAAAGATGGTGCTCAAGAGTGACAACTTCGATAATGATTGGTTCTGGTATAGATAATGGCGATGAAATGGACGAGGGGCAGCGGCACAGATATCATTGATAAAGGGTTGGCTCAGTAGTGATGGATTATATTCAAGATTTCGAAGAATATCGCATAAATAAAATATGATTTTGCAATTATTTATCCAGGATGGTTATATTCTTTCTAATGTTCATCATCATTGATGTCAGGTGGCTCATCTCTGCAGAGTTAAATCTGGCCTTCATTTTTTGTTACACAGACAAAATGTGCAACTCTTTAATCCTATGCAAGTACGTCTGTATAATTATGCAAATAAACTTCATAGTTTATTGAATTATTTTCTCCATACTTTGTCGCTGTAAGACTCTCAGTGAAACATGTCAACATTCTAATATATTGTGGTGCAAAGCTTATTTGATTTAAAGAGGTTAACTGCAATTGTTTGTTCATTAACTGGAATTAATGTATGACTAATTGAAATTAATTGTGCCTTTTGGGGAGATGTGGGCAGCTTTGACTACTTATTAAAGGATTCCATTCAATTGCTTGTCACAGAATGACAGTAGGTGCAATGTCCTTGCAGAAACCTGTAATCAGCACAGCCACAGATATGGAGAGATTATCGAGAACAATGGAGCAGAATATCATTGCAGTTAGTGACAATCAGAAGGAAAATGATTTGAATAATACAGTGATGGGAAGGGGTTTCTCTGGCTGGCTTTACCTTCTTAACAGTGGCAATGATTGGATCAAGTCAACAGATCGAATCGAGGCCACACTTCGGATTTTTGCCTATATTTACTATCCCATGCTTGGCATTGTTGGTGTCCCTGGTAAGTCTGTGCCTCATAATGTGTTTTGTAAGTAATGCTCAACATATTAACTCACCTTGCCATTTATGGTGCCATCCTTGTTGATGCGCCTGTTCTTGGGGCAATTGTCTACACTGTGTACACGTGAATACAG
Source organism: Chiloscyllium plagiosum (assembly GCF_037043375.1). Taxonomy (NCBI): domain Eukaryota; kingdom Metazoa; phylum Chordata; class Chondrichthyes; order Orectolobiformes; family Hemiscylliidae; genus Chiloscyllium; species Chiloscyllium plagiosum. Next base: position 12,569,611 of record NW_028270187.1, read on the forward strand.
GTTATTTAACATTTTTCTTGTAACTGCTTCATAGATCTGTTAAACATGATTCACTGTTGTCAGCTTGCCTTCTTTACCACCACTTAGGCCTGTTGTCCTTCACTTTCATTTCCCTGTCCACCCTGCCAACTTCCTCTGTTGCTGCTCTTTAACTAAAAGCATTTTTACTTGCTCTCGCACTCGCTGCCAATCTCTAATCACAGACCAAAAGAGTTGTGATTGCAGCATGCGTGCACTTACTTCCTCTGCCAGTGCACCGTTGCCCATAAACACATGATGCACGATGCCAGTGCCCCGTTGCCCATAAACACATCTCTCTCTGATGCTCAACGTTTTGTACTGAGCAAATACTGAGTTTCAGTCCCCTCTACGTCCCCCACCACGTTCTTGCATAATAAGATTTTGAACACTTCTTCTCTAGTATTTACCTCTGTGCCCATATCTTTAGACTAAAACCCTTTTCCCAGCCTTCAAACACCTTAATGCACTTCAATTACACTCACTCCACCTGTTTCCCTCCATCTGGCCTTTTAGTGACAAGTCAACTGTTTTTTGCATTCTGACAATTCTCAAAGTTCTATTGTTCACCTGATTACTGTGCGCCCAGCTGTGCTCATCTGAAGACATCTCCCCCTGAACTGACTCCACTCCGTGCTTTCAAATCGAATCCTGACTGTGCAGTCAAACCTGCTGACAGGGGAGATGCGGTTGTTGTCTGACATACTGATCTTCACTTAGTGGAGGCAGAATACCAGCATCTCTGATAAATTTTCCATCTCCACCAGAACATGGCCCCACTGTCTATTATCTGGTTATTGTGGCCACAACGTTTACTAATCTCATCTAATCTGGAAATCTTCCCAACGTCATGTGCAACCTGCAAGCTTTCAGTCCGCCCAACCTACACAGCGTGCTTCTGTCTTCTCCCGCAAATACGCAATCATCGGCTCTGCCTCTTCCTGCCCCACAGAACTTATTTTACTGGATTCTCACACATTTCTCTCTCCTTGTCCAACTCTCTACCCGTTCACATGCGTAATTCCTCTGAAGTTTTATGCCGGTTACAACAGTTTCAGTGTGTGGACACCACGGACCTCCTCTTTGCCATGGATGCTCGACATCTCTGCATACCCATTCTGCATCAGAATATCTCAGGGAAATCTGTTTTTTTTACCCTGTAACGAAGGCCTGAGCCATTTACAAACACCACCACCCACTTTTGCCTTGCGAAGCTTGTCTTCATTTTCAACAACTTCTCCTTTTACTTCTCTCCCTTTCACCAGTTCAAAACTATGAACTTGCATGGGCCCTAGAGGTGCCTGTTCTTTTGTGGGGTATTTGGAGCCTTCCTTACCCAGTCCTACTCTGGTTCCTCCCTCCAACTCTTTCACTTGTATGCTGACGTCTCCATCAGTGCTGCTCCCATCTCTCTACAGTGATTGAAAAAGAATCTCCATTTCCACCATGGACCCATCATCAACGAAGCCATCTCTAACTCCTACCCCATTTCTGTAACATGGCATGGTGGCTCAGTGGTTAGCACTGCTGCCTGACAGAACCAGTGCCCAGGTTCGATTCCAGTCTCGGGCATGTTGAGTTTGCACATTCTTCCGTGTCTGCATGGGTTTCCTTCGGGTACTCCGGTTTCCTCCCACATTCCAAAGATGTGCACGTCAGATGAATTTGCCATGCTAAATTACCCGTAGTGTTAGGTGCATTAGTCAGGGGGAAATGGGTCTGGGTGGGTTACTCTTCGGAGTGTTGGTGTGGACTTACTGGGCCGAAGGGCCTATTTCCACACTGTAGGGAATCTAATCTCTCTTTTCTATTAGTGGAGATGGGCTGGATACTTATATTCACCACAAACACACATCTTCCACTGTTACCTGGATGATGCATCCTCTCATCCGGATTCTTTTAAGGACAACTGGACTCTCCAATTTCTCCATCTCCATCACAATTAGTCTGAGGATGCCACCTTCGGGGGAAGTGGGTGAGGTCTCAGATGTTCACTTCTTTTCCTTAACCAAAGACTCCCTGCAACCCTGTTTTGAGAGAGCCCGACCGATTTCCTGCACTTCTGATGTTCCTGGTGGTCTCTCACTGCAGACTCACTTCCACTTATGTTCATTTGATCTCACTTCGCAGTCACTTTCTATGCAGACGTTTCACTTTGACTACATCACAATTGCTCTTTCTTTTGATGTTACTCTTGGTCAATTATCGTATATGCTGTCTCTCTATGTCTCTCTCTCGGATGTTCCTCTTGGTGTCACACTGTACGTCTGCTCCCTGTTGATAACAATTTCCACCTCTTACCTGGTCTTTATCTTTGTGAATCTTTCTGTTTGTAACTCATACCATGCACACTCTTTGTGCTGATGTTACTGCTGGTCTGCCATTCAACATTTACCCTGCCTTTTAATGTGCCCTGTTAGCTCACTGAGCCTTATATTTCCCTGTCTGTCTGATAATCCTTTAGCTGTTAGTCCTGATCCCTGCCTGCTCTTTTCAACTCTCAGTCAATTGACTCACTTTCCTCTTCCCCTAAGATTCTCAGGATGGTCCTGTTTACTTTTAGGAATTATGTCAGATTTTCTTTTTATTTGACACCCAGTCCAAAAATGTTAATTCTGATCTCTGTCTCTCTCTCTCTCTCTCTCTCTCTCGCTACATCTTCTCTGCCTCTGTAACACTACATTCCGTACATTGGTCTGCTACTCTGATGCACCTTGTATGGTATGAACCGCCAGAATAGCAAACACTTTTCTCTGTTTCTCGGTACATACGACAATAATACATTGATTAATTTAGAAAAGGAACGCTCAGGTCCTGACTCTCTTGCTCTCTCTTCTGTATTTGGAACCATTCAATATCACAGAAATCATTGACTGTTTTGGTATAAGTTGTGAAAAGTGCACATGCTCTGTAAATAGACGTTATACAGCTGTTATACTCTTTGTTTCTCCACTTCTTGAAACTGGTTATGGACTTGTTCGGATACCCCCATCTAACTGCTTTGCAGTCTCCGTGTCCTTCCTTTCTCGATGTCCACGCTGTTTTCCAGATTGTGTTTCAGTAAATTCCCTGCATTTAATGTCTACATCACTAATGTGGACCAGACCAGATTCCCCCACACCCAAAGTTTATTATGGAGTTAGCAATGGCCCTCACTTTAACACTTTCAAAAGGCAGTGTAAGGCATTGACTTTTAGATATGATTTGTTTGGTCCATCACTTCGCTTTAATCGAAACTCAATATATTGTTAAAACACGGTCAAAATACATCTAAACGAAGAATTGACATAACACCAACTTATTAAATTAAATAACATGTCAATGTATTCTTTAAGCACTAATCATCGACTGTTCCAATTGTGGCATATCCCCACAAATACACACTTCGGACAAAAAAACAATTCCGTGAAATAGTTAATATTGTCACTTGCTGTCTGTTCGTTGTAGCAGCAGAGACCTCCACTTTAAGCTCCTGCAACCAGTAAGCCCACCATCTAACTGCTTTTCTAACTGAAAGCAAAGACCACTCCCTCCGTGACTCTCTGGTCAGGTCCACACCCCCCATCAACCCAACCTCCACTCCCGGCACCTTCCCCTGCAACCGCAAGAAATGCAAAACTTGCGCCCACACCGCCCCCCCTTACTTCCCTCCAGGGGCCCAAGGGATCCTTCCATATCCCCCACAAATTCACCTGCACCTCCACACACATCATCTATTGCATCCGCTGCACCCGATGTGGCCTCCTCTATATTGGCGAGACAGGCCGCCTACTTGCGGAACGTTTCAGAGAACACCTCTGGGACATCCGGACCAACCAACCGAACCACCCCGTGGCTCAACACTTCAACTCCCCCTCCCACTCCACAAAGGACATGCAGGTCCTTGGACTCCTCCATCGCCAGATCATGGCAACACGACGGTTGGAGGAAGAGCGCCTCATCTTCCGCCTGGGAACCCTCCAACCACAAGGGATGAACTCAGATTTCTCCAGTTTCCTCATTTCCTCTCCCCCCACCTTGTCTCAGTCAAATCCATCGAACTCAGCACCGCCTTCCTAACCTTCAATCTTCTTCCTGACCTCTCCGTCCCCACCCCACTCTGGCCTATCACCCTCACCTTGACCTCCCTCCACCTATCGCATTTCCAACGCCCCTCCCCCAAGTCCCTCCTCCCTACCTTTTATCTTAGCCTGCTGGACACACTTTCCTCATTCCTGAAGTAGGGCTTATGCCCGAAACGTCGATTCTCCTGTTCCTTGGATGCTGCCCGACCTGCTGCACTTTTCCAGCAACACATTTTCAGCTCTGATCTACAGCATCTGCAGTCCTCACTTTCGCCTCCTAACTGAAAGCATAGCCGAAATTGCTTTTTGGCATGTGCTGGTCTGACCACATGCAAGCATGATACTTCTGTCTTACGTCAAAAAAAAAAATCACGGGTATCCAAAGCTGTTTATCAACTGACTGTCTGATGGAGACATTTTGCCACCATTGTGGCAACACCACTCTGCAAGAGGAACAGAACAGAATATACCACTTAAGGATGCGTTGCGTCATGTCACCTTTGTTCTATCTTAATCCAGTCTTGCTTTGATGTCAGTATACAACATTATTTGGATGACGAGATTCATCTCTGGAAGCCCAACCAACTAACGGAGATGGGCGCTTATCCAAGCTAATACACGGCATTTCATCACTGATATTTAATTTCGTTTAAGTATGACTTCAAATGAATGACCAGCCATGTCTCAAGATCAATAATGTGATACATTGTGTCAGTTAAAATCAGTTGAATGCAGCAACACATTAACTAACCTGTATATGTACAACTATTATATGATGATTTTGCTTGCAGACTAATTTCCTTGATAATATCCCCTGCACACAGTTAATGTCATAGCGATTGGGATCCTATCTCTGGGAAAATGTGGTCTCTCCAAATGTGTTTCTCGATACTTGGTGGCCATGGCAGTGGCAGACCTTTTGGTTATTATCCTGGATGTAATAGTGAGACATATTCCACGACCTTTCTTTGAAGAAATCTTTTATCTCAGGTATTTAATTCGTGTATGCAATATTCATGCAGTCCTGAATTATGCAGCCATTGATTGTTCTGTCTGGTTCACTGTGGCTTTTACTTTTGATCGATTTGTGGCAATTTGTTGTCAGAAGATGAAACATAAATATTGCACTGAGAAAACCTCAGCTGTGGTGCTGGGAATAGTGATTGCTGTGAGTTGCCTAAAGAACATTTTCTGGTATTTTATGTTAGGAGATCAATATACTTTGTCGAACATCGTTGCATTTTGTGTTATATCAGTCACCAATTTGAACTCACATTTATGGATGTTGATTGAGCTTCTTCATCACATTGGAACACCCTGTATTCCTTTCATCCTGATTCTGCTGCTGAATATTTTCACTGTCAGACACATTATCAGAACAAGCCGAGCACGGAGAAGACTCCGGGCCCAGAGCAGTGGTGTAAGTTTTAAAGATCCAGAGATGGCAAGTCGAAGGAAATCTATTATTTTAATGTTTGCACTCTCTGCAAATTTCATCCTTTTATGGTCAACATTTATGGCCTATTCCATGTTGTACAGATTATACTATTTTGGTCTTGTGAAGATTTATCTACCCAGCTTTGTTCTGGTGTTGGGTTCAATGCTGCAGCTCCTGAGCTGCTGCACAAACACTTTTATTTATGCAGTGACACAGACCAAGTTCAGAAAGCACTTGAAAAGAATGTTTAGTTTTTCATTTACTTCAGTTCTTCAGATCATTACATAATAATATCTCCAGCCAAAAGGTATCCTGGCAATGTTATATATTATTTCACGTCTCAAGCTGGTCAATGGATCTGTAGCGATGTACTAAGTGATTTTGTGTGTTCTGCCATTCTTGTTAAAAGTCACTGTCGGAAAGGAGCAGGACCAGTGCCTCGTGTTGTAGACCAGACCAAGCCGCCTGAAAATAAATCCAGAAAAATGGCTAGACTCTCACCATTTTCGTAATTTAGAAGTTCAGTGTTGTACTTTGGATGCATTTCTGTTAGTCAAACTACCAGATTCGTAGGAAAATATGCCTTACTCATACACTATAGTCAAAATACAACGAAAGAAATAAGAAAATAGAAGAATCTAGCTCTACTGGAAAACTTAACATGATATTATATTATCTACTTACTGAACAGTAACAGCAAAGGCAAATTCAGTGAAATAGATTGTCTCACAGGCAATTACCGAGTCCTGGAGGAAAAAGATCACCAAGAGAAAATTCTGAAAGAGGGACGAGCATGGAGAGATGTACTGCAGCTTCCAATCTCATCTTCTGCAAAACTAAAACTAAACATTCTGTAGGAGCTTGATGACACCAGTTCAGGATGCGTCTCTTGTTCCAAAACTGTGGGGGGAAAAAAACAAATAGATCTCCCAAGCTTTTTTATTTATTTTATTGGATTCGAAAAGGTGGATTGTCACATCTGCCTTAAAATCTCTCTTCAAAAGATAATGGGAAAAAGCACCTGTTAAAACCTCCCCCTCTTAAAACATGAATCATTAAAATATAAAAATGGCTTCATTTTGATTACAAAAATGTTTTTGTTCTTATATTGTTAGTAAATTGCAACAGATATTCTTTGACTTTAAGCATGCGAGTATTCACTACCACAGTCAATTTCAGTCCATTCTTTTTTCCACCATCTTCCTTCATCAAAGTAGCGATAAAATGTCAGTAATTCCGTTCTCTTCTCCTGCCATGTGCATAATTTTCAAATTGGACGTCTGCAACATTACCTTCCAGCTAAACAGTCTGGATTTTTTGTCAAAAAATAATTTAAAGAACTTTGAGAGTTTATGTTCAGGATATACAACAGGTAACACTGGAGAATGTTTAACACAGGTTTTGGAGATATCAAATGCCTTCGGACATTCCACAGTTGATTGAAACTGCCATCATTTCTTCAATTCAGTCAATGGAGAACTCACTCTGCTTAATTCGGTACCCAAATATGATATAAAAAAAACCCACTCAATCTCGGGAATCACATTTTGACGATGGTATGGGAAACTTCTCAATAACTCTTTTTTTAAATGTCCAATGAAATAGCCCAGAAGTATGACGTGGACTTTTGTGAACGCATCTTATCCAGGTTTATCACCAAGCTGCTCTTTCAAATTTCATTGGACAGTTCAATAGATGTTTCCAATATTCCTTCCAAGTGTGACAAAAAATCTCCAGATCGTGATGTACCCCACACAATTGGTAATCCAGAATTGACTTTATTGGTTAGTCTTTGAAAGCTGGCTGGCACATATTTCATACCAATGGCATGAATTTAAATTGGTACGCTCCATCTGGTTTCTTGAAAGCCAAAATTTCCTTCACTTTTTCGAAAAACGATATCTGCCAGTCAGTCCAATTTTGAAAAAAAAATGTTTGTACCAACTTCTCAATATAGTCTTCCAAACTTGAAATATGAGGTCAATCAAATTATTTAACTGCACTGACTTTGCACTATTCCACACATTGTCTTTGCTTACCATGTAATTTTGGCACCATTACGACAGGTGAGCACCATTCGCTGCAACTTTCTTTGCTAATATTGTTTTTGAGCATGCCTTCAACGTCTTTGTGAAACTTTGACAATTTTAGAGTGTTACATTTGTAAGGGTAGTACTTAATTAGAGCATTATTTTCTATATCGACAACATGCAGAATTGGGGTGGTTATTCCCAGCTTGCTCCCACATATTTCCCCATGTAATTGCAACAGCTCTTTCAGGTCATTTTCCTCTCGAAGGTGACTCAATAGTTCATCATATTTTTGAGAATTTTGTCATTGTCCAATATAATTTGAGGCACTTCCATTTCAGAATCATCTGAACTTGGGTCTTTACTCTGTGTACCACATTTCCCTTTCGCTGTCCTTCTCTGTCAAAATATCACGTCACACATTCTGAGTTTTGTTTTCAATCTGGCGTACTTATGAAATAGTTCACTTCGCTCAATGTCATTTTGATTTGATATAACCCACTAAACCTTCCCATTTAAACGTTCACCTACCACTATTTGTAACACAAACACCTTATCTCCATGAGCAAAATTTAAAATTTGCTTTGATATTTTTAAATGCTGTCTAATCAACTCACCTACTCTATTTAATCTTTCCCTAAAACTTGACACAAAGCAGGAACGGGTGATCTCTAACCTCTGATTTCTTCTTAATTAATTTCAGTGATCCTTTTACCTCATGCCCAGAAACTAATTCAAACAAACTAAATTTCATGAATTCATTTGGTATATCCCTAAATGCAAAAAGAACAAATGGATTTCTGTCAACCCAGTCCTTGGATAATCTTGGTTATAAGCCTGAACGTTTTCTTTAAAGTCTGATGCCATTATCTTAATGTTCCCTGCTGTTCAACATGAGAAGCATTGGGTATAAATGGTTTTATTTCCAATCTGTCCATCACTTTCTTGAATAACGTTGATGCAAAATTTGATTCTTTATCGGATTGTATCTCTGTGGGTAATTCATACTCTTTGTTTTTTAACTTGATAAATCTTCTACGAACATTGCAGCTGTGTTGCTGCATAATGGAATTACCTGTGGGAATCACATAGACACATCCAATATGGTCAACAAATACCAGGTTCACTCCTTGGTTTCCAAAGAAAAATTGTCTGTCGGTTTCTGGTACTCACTGACATACACTTAAAAAGGCATTTTTAATCTGAATATACTCCCCAGATATCTCCTCTGCCAGCAATGCTGACAACCAGCAACATCCTTGTAAGTCTTTCTGGAACCCTTCCAAGTTTCACAACATCCTTCCTGTAGGAGGGCGACCGGAATTGCATGCATATGCCGAAAGTGTGAGATTAGACCCCAAATGTCCTTTGTCTCAGGGAGGGATTGAAGATTATCAACGATTGCGTTAAGCCTCATCAAAGCAGGTATTTCCAGTAAATAAATCTGACAAATATGTGTTTTTGTAAATGACAGCTTTCCCATATTTTAGTTTAACTCCTGGCATGGAAAAACAGCTTTAGAAACTTTGGTTATTTCTCGTATATTACAGTAAGATAGAGTCTAACTGCAGAAATAGTGCAAGTGACGTTAGGTAGGTAGGTCACAGTGGAATACAAATCTATCAAAAATCCACCATTTCATTCACACTGTAACTCGTGATTCATGGTTTAATGAGCATGATTTCCCCTCTTACCCATTGTTGAACAAAAATCAATTCAATGAAAGAATATAGCTGATAAAAAACACTAAGTTTTAAACAAAACAGACTTTATTTACAAGATTATCAAATGAAACACAAGGTTGCCCCAACTTAATGATGATGTTCCAAATACTTGCAACAATTGTCACATATATCCCTTGGCACGAAATGTATATTCAACACCGGTTCTCACAGGAGAGATGTTGGGGTAGGGCAGGGGCGGGGCCGGGGGCGGGTGCTCGTGGTGGGGATCAGCATGGACCTGCTTCTTTGTGTCCACACTGCTTGCTAAAACCAAACCAAACCCCAGAGATAAGATTCGCTGGGAGAACTAGTCACTCTCTTTCCATTGTACAAGTGTTTGTATTTTAAAAATTGAAATCGTTTTGCCTGAGGCAGCATCTGCTGGTTGTAATCAAATTGGCCACAATGCCATTTAAACTTAGATATTTCCGGAATTGCTGCTTTTATAATTTCTGTGAAAAGAAAAATGCCAAGGACAGGACCGTCGCATGAGACATACCATTCTTGATGAAGAGCTTATTTTCAAAATATCGATTTTCCTGCTCCTCGGATGGTGCCTGACTTGCTGTGCTTTTCCAGCAACACACTCTTTGACATACCATTGTTATGCTATTCTCACATTTGAATCACTTGATCTGAACTACAAACATCTTTTCTCAACCAGCGCTCTATACCCAGTGCCTCCACAGCCCCCTTCTAAACTAAGACATAAATGCTGTCCCATCCACACATCTCCAGCTCTGATGAAGTGTCATCTACACTCAAAGCATTAGCTAGCTCTGTCTCCGTGGATAGTGTCTGAACCGCTGTGATTTCCATCATTGGTTTTCTGTAAGAAATATTGTGCTCAGTGTGTGTGTGTGTGTGTGAGAGAGAGAGAGAGAGAGAGAGAGAGAGTGTGTGTGTGTGAATAGAGAGAGAGAGAATATGATAAATCTCAGTTCCGGTACTTTTGCATTCCCCTCAGGCTCACCGACACATACACGCACAAGCACACAAACAGAGCCACAGACATTCATACACAATCAGTCACGTGGAAGCAGGCAGCACAGGGCCGTGCCACCAGTGGGATAGCGAGATTGTGAAAGTTCCTCAAGAGATGTGGAAGAGTGAGTATGATTTCTTTATTCCTCATGTCCATTTCGCTTAACCTGGATCTGCACCTTTCTGTCTCTCCATGTGTCTCTCTCCAATTATCTGTCTTTCTCTCTGCTTCTCATCTCATTTGGAATTTCATGCTTGTTTTTGCTCAATGACTGCCTATTCAGCCAGACAGACGGATTGATTTTACTTTTAAATTTTAAAAAAAGACGAAGATGCTCGGAGTCCAAAATAAAATTGGTGGAGAAACGCAACAGGTCAGGCTACATTTTTGGACAGAAAGCAGAGTTAACGAATTAAGAACTCTTAATTCTTCTGACCATGATGTGTGAGGACTGGAATAAGGACACATGAAGGAAGTGCTCAGGACTTAACATTTTTGAACTTGACGTTGAATCCCGACAGCTGCAGGGTCTGCAAGCAGAAAGTGAGACGCTGTTCTTTCAGCTTGTGCTGAGCTTCCAGCTTGTGCAGAGCCAGCAGCACGACCCCGAGATGGAACTTTTGGCTGTGTTGGAACAGTGGAGTGCTGAAAAGGCAGGCAACTGGTAGACTTGTCATTTTTGCAGACACAGTGTAAGTATTCCTTACACCAATATCCTTAACTTAACCCCACACACCACGCCTTGTTATCACATGGGCTGTTACCACAAACAACCTATTGGCAACTACTGGCAGTCCCCATGAGCAGCCATTCACTCTCCCACTCCTTTGTCTGCCCGAATGCTTTTCTCTCTTGCTGGGCCCCCACTCTACCTCTCATTCACTCCTTCCCACCCTACCCACCGCCCCCAATACTTTCTCCAGCATATATGCCACACCTTTACCTCACTATCGTCAGTTCTGACGAAGTGTCACTGGACCCGAAACGTAAACTTTGCTTTTGATCAATAGATGCTGCGTGACTAGCTTACTTTTCTCATTTCTGATTATATTTTTAAAATTGATTTTCGTTTCATGCATTCATGGGATGTGGGCATCTCTGGCTGGACCAGGCAGGTTTTACTGCCCATCCTTTATTACATGGAGAGCAGTTAAGGGTCAGCCACATTGCTGAGGGACTGGAGTCACATGTAGACTACGCCAGGTATGGGTGGGAAATTTCTTTCTCTGAACGACATTAGTGAACCAGATGAGGTTTTTCTACAATGATCGTCATTAAACTCTTAATTTCAGGCTTTATTTTAATTAAAATCAGATCCTGCTGTCTGTCATGGCAGGATCTGAACCCGGGTCATTATCTGGATTAATAGCCAAGTGAGACGTCACCTCTGTTGGGAATAAGCCAGGAGTCAATATTCAACTTTGGCTGCCCATCAGGCATGCTCAATGACGCAGCCATTGCACACAACGCTTTAGTCATCAAACCATTCACTCCTCTTCCTGAAGAAAGATCCTTAAACTACAGGAAAAGAATGAACTGATCATGAAGGAGATAACTATGAAGAAACAGAATTCAACAGGAGAAATGTGGCGCTGTGCTAATCTGCACATCTAACCATTCTGCAATCTATCGTGGTTTCAGTCATCAACCCGCTGTAATACGATCCTTCGATCCGACTTCTCATCGAGAAGTGATGTTCGTACCCAGAAATCAAAATTTTTCTTTTTGAGAATGCACTTAACTTTTATGTTGAATGTATTGAACTTGGCTGTAGCCATTTATTGACGCAATGGTATAGAGTTAATGTTGCTGGGCTCGAACGTCCAGGTTAATGGTCTGAGGATGTGGATGGAAATCTCACTATGGTAGCTGGTAAAATTTGAACTCCGTATAAATCTGGAGTAATAAAGACCATTTAAGATGACTGCATGACCACGCACAATTGCTGTAAGAACCCATCTGATTCACTAATGTCCTTACCTGTTTTCAGTCGATATGTGGCTCAGGAGTCACATATAATGTTTCCGACTCTCAACTGTCCTCTGAAATGGCCTTGCATCCATCCTCACCCCTCCTCAAAGGCAACTAGGAATAGATACTAAATGCTGGCCCGCCAGTGATTTTCATGTCCCACAAGTAATTTTTTAAAAATTTGGTTGTTTTGCTGAATGTAAGTGATTGGTTGGCTCTTGTAATTTAGTGGTAGTTTGGCACACTGACCTCTGCACTGCTGATGCCTAGTGCCAACTCACGAATACCTCCTCCTAATGCACCTTTCACCATGACCTCACCTCCCATCACCAAACCATCATCTCCCAGACCATCCATAATCTCATCACCTCAGGGGATCTCACATCCACAGCCTCCAACCGCATAGTTTGGGAACCTAGCACCGCTAAGTTCTATCTCTTACCCAGAATTCACAAACCTGACGGCAATGGTCGATCCATCCTCTCCACCTGCTCCTACCCCGCCGAACGTATGTCCTCATACATTGATACCCTTTGCCAAGGAAATTCCGCCTGCATTCTGGACACCACACTCGCCCTGCACTTCCTCCAAACGATCTTTCCCCGTCCTCCAATGACTCATCTTCACCATGGCTTCCAGTCCCAATACATGTCCGTTCGTGGAGGTGAAGACCTCCAAGCTTTCCCTTCCATCCTCTCACACCGACCCAACCAGTGCCCTTCCACTGACACTCTCATTTGATTGGTGGAAACGGTCCTCACTCTCAACAACTTCTCCTTCGAGTCCTCCCATTTCCTTGAGACTAAAGGACTAGCCGTGAGCACCCACATGGAAATCAGTCCTGACTGCGTCTTTGTTAAATACATGGAACAGTCCATCTCCACAGTTACACTGGCACCATTTCATCTTTTCCTCTGCTACATTAATGACTGTATTGGCGCCACCTCGTGGTCCCACGAGGAGACTGAACAGTTCTTCAACTTTGCAAATGATTTCCACCCCTCTGCTCAAGTTCTCCTGGGCAATCCCAGACACATTCCTCTCCGTCCTAGACCTCTCCGTCAGAATTTCTGCCAGCAGACTCAACATGGACATCTGCTTCAAACTCACTGACTCTCACCGCTACCTGGCCTACTCCTCTTCCCATCCCCTACCCTGTCAAAACACAATCCCTCACTTCCAATTCCTCCGCCTTTACCGTATCTGCTCCTATGAGGAGCAATTCCACTCCAGGACATCCCAGACGGCTTCCTGTTTCAAGGACCACTATTTCCCCGTTTTTCAACAATGCTCTCCAGCATGTTTCCACCATTTCACGCACCTCCGCCCTTGAACCCCACTGCTCCAATCTTAATAAGGACGTAAACCCCGGTCTTCACCTTCCACTCCACTAGTCTCCAGATACATCGCATTGGCCAGACGTTTCTGTCACCTACAATCAGATCCTATCAGCAGCGATATATTTTCTTCACCACTCATACCTCTGATCCCCAGACAGCATTTCCTCCATGACTCCCTTGTTAGGTCCAAGGTCCCGAACAATACACCTTTAACAATTGACATCTTCCTCTGCGACTGCAAGATGTGTATAAACTACATCCCAACTCCTCCTTCACCTTTGTCCAGGATTCCCCCCCAAAGGATCTTATCGCATATGGTAGAGGGTTCCCTGCACATCCAAATACATCATCTACTGCATCCTTTGCACTTGATGAGGTCTCCTATACATTGGGGGTGCAGCGTGCCAACTCGTGTAATATTTCAGGGGACATCTCTGGAACTCATGTGCCAAACAACTGCACCGCCCTGTGGCCGGACACTTAAACTCCCTTTCCCACGCTACCAAGGACATTCAAGTCCTGGTCCTCCTCCACCAATAAATCCAAACCACCCAACGACTGGAGGAAGAACACTTCACCTTCTGCCTTCGGAACCTTCAACCACACAGCATCAAAATCGACGTCACTAGTTTCCTAATCTCCCTTCCCAGCGCCTCATTGCAGATCCAACCCTCTAACTCTGCACCTTGAACTGTGCTACATGTCCATCTTTCTTCCTTCCCACTTACCTGCTCCACCCTTCAATCCAACCTTTTACCATCATCTCCAACCTGCATCTACCTCCCGAAAAACCTTACGCACGCCCCCACCCTTCTTTATACTTTGCAGTCCCCTTCTCCCCTCTAACAACAAACCCACACATTCCTGATGACGGACCTATGCTCGAAACGTAGACTCTGGGATGCTGCCTGACCTTCTGTGCTTTTTAAGCACCACACTTTTCGACTCTGATGTCGAGCTCCGTCAGTGCTCACTTTCTCTCTTCGCTCGTGCTGGTACTAGAATCCTGCATAACTAAAACCAATGATATCGTTGGACTGCTTTTTTCTTGGAAAGAAAACATTTGCCCATTCCTGATTGTCCATTCCTAATGTGCTGAGCAGTGCGAATGTTGCAGCTTTATAATGGCATTCGGCAGTACAGATTCAATGGGCCGATGGGCCTTGTGACACCCTAGGATTGGACGAGAAGCTTCGCAGGCTCATGAATGTGTACGGGGGAGAGAGAGGGACCAGCTTTGGATAATGCACAGATGTGGAATAATTGGCAGGGAGCACAGAAAGTACACGTTGTAACCCACCTTCGGAAGACACATTGGAAACAACAAGCGAATAGTTTCCCACATCGAACATCATAGCCCTATTGTGGAGAGGCAAACAGTGTGTTTTGTCAGAATCCTTTTTCTCCCCTGTGGAAGGTTAACAAAAGAGCAATGTATTGCCAGAAAAATATGGAATGCATGTTAAGATGTTAGCTTGTAGACATCCTGCAAATATTGTGAAAGTATCTTCTGAATTAACCACGGGTTATGCGTCCATCTAATTGTGCACACAGAGTGGTTAGTTCAAAGAACGGGATGAGCTTGAAATGAAAGACAAATAATCATGCCGGAAATAAGCAAATTCAGTATAGAGATAGTTATTTTGTGGAAGGAATCATGAGGACGTAGCAGAATTAAAACATTCAGCGCATCGATTATGCTCTATCATTCAATCACAGCTGATTGAGTTCGAGATACCTTTCTCTTGCCTATTCCTCGTACATCTCAATCCCCGGATCAATCGAGAATGTCTCCATCTCTGTCTTCAAGACGCTCATTGACTTAGTCTCCACAGTTCTCTGCAGCAATGAGTTCCCCAGATTCATCCTCACCCCTTCAGGCTGATGCGATTCCACCTCATCTCAGTTCTAAAGTGTCATCCCTTCGTTTACCTTGAGGCCTGTAGAGAAAAGAATGTGCCTGCAAGGGAAAGGGTGAATGGACAGTCAGGAGTAACGTAGGAAGTAGGACGTTTAATGAAGATAACAGCCTGGTCGAAAATAATTGACCACTGGAGCCATCCATAACAGCTGGAAGGTGTGGACATGTATTGCCAACTAAAAGGTACTCCTTATTTACTTCCAATCTTCAGCAATGCATGGGATCATTTACTTATTTAATTAACAAATAAAAAGGCCATTTCTGAGTAGTGACAATCTAACCATTACCACGTGACATTACCAGTGCTGATTTTATTCCATTAATCAAAGTACGGGCATTTCCTTAACTTGAACCTGAACTTGACCAGACATGCGAGCACTCGGGCTCCCCTAGTGTACAAGTTTGATTCCCTTACTTGAGGAAGGATGTGAATGGTGAATTGTCCAACATTTGGCAGACAGAGTTTGATGTGGTTAAGTGTGAGGTTGGAAGATTGAAACGGTGACATTCTCTAAAGAGAGAGAATCTTCAGAGTACTTCAGTACAGAAGGATCTGGGTGTCGTTATGCATTTAACTGCAGAGAATGATCATATGGGATGTCGCTGATGCTGGATGTCCAGCATTTATTGCCAATCCCTGGTTGCCTTTGAACTGATTAGTTTGCTAAACCATTTTACAGGATAATTGAGAGTCAACCTTGCCGTGGGTCTGGAACCACATGTGAGCCAAACCAAGTAAGCATGACAGATTTTCTTCCTTGAATGGGATGAATCAGGTAGCTTTTCCCACTGCCAACAGGTAATGGTCCCAATTCTTAATTCCAGATTTTCTTATTTTATTGAAATCAAATTCCACCATTTGATGTGGTGGTAGTTAAACCCAGCTTGTCCGGAGCATTAGCTGAGTTTATGGATTAATATTCCTAGCGATATTACCACTAACCCAGGACCTCCTGGTGCACATTACTTAGTAATTTGATATTAACTTGGCTGCATAATTTTCTCAGAGAGAGGCACTATAGGGTTCCGTTTCCTTCTGTTACACCTTCTTATTGTTCACCTTCTCATATCGCTGAATTGTGTAACATGTTTTCCTCTGCTTTGAGGATATATTGCATTCGTCCTGATAAAATATTTGGGTACAACAATCCATTGTGTAACAATATTCAAATGTGTGGTGATAGTCTGATAAGTTAATTATTGAAAAAAATGTATACAAACACTGAATTCAGGGACGAAGGAATGAGAAATCAAAGATTAGGATGGATTTATCTCACAGAAAAACATTAGTTAGAAAACGGATTGAAGGAAAAAACACAGTCTCCGAAAATTTCCACAGACACCAATTGCAGATCTGACACTCGAAAATTCCAAAATGAACAAATGCTTCTTATTTGATCTTATATAGTTGATAATGCCACTTTTAGAGAACTGTATATAATTCTGGTTGCCCTGCTATAGGAAGAATATTCTTAAATTGGAAAGGGTGCAGAAAAAAATTGGAAGGATGTTACTGGGACAGGAGGGTGTGAGTTATAAGGAGAGGTTTGATAGACTAGGACTTTTTTCCCTGAAGCGTAGGAGGTTGAGGGGTGGCCTTATAGAGGTTTATAAAATCATGAGAGACATAGATAAGATGAATAGCAAAGATTCTTTTCCTAGGGTAGCAGAGTTCAAAATGAGAGGGCATAGGTCATAGGCAAAAGCCGAAATATTTAAAAGGGACATGAAAACAACCTTTTCATACAGAGTGTGGCTCATATTTGAAATGAACTGACAAGGAAGTTGTAAATGCAGGTATAATATTTGAAAGATATTTGGACAGGCCATAGACTTGGTGGATCAGGAGGCTGCAGTCAATGGAGAAGGAGAAAGGGAGAGAGAAAGGGAGGGAGAACGAGGGAGTGAAAGGGAGACACAGAGAGGAAAGGAGAGAGATTGAGAGAAAGGGAGGCAGGGACAGAGAGGGAGAGAGAAAAGTGGTGAGTGGGAAGGGAGAGAAAGGAAAGGAGAAGGAGAGTGAGAGAGGGAGAAGGGGAGGCCTGGATTGCACTTCCACCTGAGGATTATTTTGCCTCAGGCGAGGGATGAGGTGGGGAAGGAGAATCCTTCATGGTAACCTCGGTCAATGTTGGGATTCAACCATGTTGTTGGCATCATTCTGTGTTAGCAAAGCAGCCACCCAGCTAACTGTCTGCCGATGTAATGGGTAACATGCGAAGGAAGAAAACAGAAGCAAGTGTAAGGGAAGATCGAAGTTTCAAAACCAAGCAATAATGCTCATTTTACCAGTCAGTGGCAAGCCGTTTGTAAAATGTTCGACAATGATGACCACCATCACAATGAGCACGAAGAGATGGAGACAGAGTTGAATCAAATGCATTGTAGTGTTATCGTGTTCTGTGCAAGGAGAAGAACTCAGTTTAGATCGCTGTCTGTTTGTGAGCTCGAGAGGCTCAGAGAAATGATCGAGGAGCACCCAATTCGATTCAAACCACATTGGATCGGTTACAATGAGTGTCAACGAATTATGGAAGTAGGGATAGACGGAAGTGTTGGAATGTAATCTTGTTCTCCAAAACATCGAGGGAAGGATGCTTAGGGTTGGACACAACTGTTCCATAGAAGGGACTCATAGAGCACAGATTACTTATAATACAGTAGAGGCCTTTGAACCAATGGAGTCTGTCATGCAAAGAAAATCAATACCTCTGTTCCTCTGAGCTTCTTGCACCTGTATTGGGTGGGGGGGGGGGGGGGGGAATGAGGGGGTAGGGGTGTGTTGTGAGAGCGTGTGATTTGGGGCATGTAGAGTTGGAGTGATGGGGGAGTGTTTGGAGGTGCGGACAGGAGGTGTCTGAGAGGGTTGGGAAAGTTGATGGAGTGGGATGGGGTGGGTGTAGTTCAATGTGTGTTGATGGGAGGGGTGCTGGCCGGTGGATGTGTGTTGATTGGGGTTGATAGGAGTGGAGGCATGGGTGAGTTGGCATGGGTGTGTACGTGGGTGGCAAGGGATGAAGAAGTGTGTGGATGGTAGTCATTGGTTGGGGATGGTGGGGGTGTTATCATTTTTTTATGGGGATTCTTTGTATGTCCTTTGTAGCTGGGACAAATGTCACATTAACTGTCAAAACACCAAAGACTTTATAAATTTTGACAGCATAGAAATGGAAATGATAGCATGACGTGTGAGAGAGATTCAGACTACGAAATCCAGCTTAAAGACCACGGTACTGACGTGAAGAAAATGCTGATATTTATCTAAGTTCCGCCAGGATTTGTGTAATTTGGCTTCTTTGAGACAGTCAATGTCGGATGATTTTTTTTTGATTGACGAGCGTGTAATGCATCATTACAGATAGACATGTGTTTCAGGAAACAGACTGGAATGGACATTGTTATTGGAGGACATCAAAAATGAGCCCTGACCATCCCTAGTTAGTCGCAAAGCAAGACAGACAGCTCTGCACACCGACCCCTGAATCTGCTCTATAAAAGGTCCAGGTGATGAGTACCGAGAGGTAGGACATCGCTTGATACCAAGGGAGCTCATAATCAACAAGCTCCATAGGAAGGCTCATTAGCTATTTCCCATGGTGCTTAAAGAGCTTCTCACAACAGGAATGTTGAAACTACATTGAGGCCAGGAGTGCAGACCTCAAATGATACACTACTTCTCCGAGTAAAAAGATTCTTACATACAGAGTTAAATCGTAATTTGATACTTGGATCGCCAAATAAATATTTTACATAACATTATCAATTAATACCATGATCATAGTCCGTTATTTTGGAACTGTATCAAACGTTAGTTGAGTCACACAGCGGGATGGTTGCGTCCAGTTTTCGAATCCACATTCAATGAGGTATATGATAGTACTGGGAGAGGGTGCAGAGGGAGATTTACCAGAATGTTGCCCTGGGGACTGGAGAGTTTCAGTGATGGAGAGAGTTTGGACATGCTGGGGTTGTATTCCTTAGAGGGGAGGACATTGAGGGGGCGGGGAGGGGGTTATATGACAGAGATGTATAAACTGATGAGGGTGATTATTTGGGTAGGCAGGAGGAAACCTTCCCATCTTGTAGGAGGGATCAATGAGTAAAGGAAGGGAATAGATTGAAGGTAAGGGGAGGATGTTTCGAGGGGGGTGTGAGGGAAATATTAGCACCCCGAGGTTGGTGGGGAATTTGGACTCACCGTCTGTAAGGATTGGAGAAGCAGAAACCCTCATCACATTAAATAATAATTTAGATGTGTACTTGTGATGCCAAAGCTATGGGGCAAGTGCTAGGAAAAGAGGTTGGAATAGTTAGGTGCATGTTCGGGCCAAGCAGAAATTCGATGGGTGGAAGTGTTTGTTTCTGTACTGTAGCCCGTATGAATCTATAACATTCAATTTCACAATCTCTACTCACATGATGAAGGCATTTCCTGATTAGTTCATGATTTGTTTTTGAAAATTATTTCTGCCCCTCTGTTGGATAATCATGTAGAGGTTCCACCGACTCTGATAAATTCACAAATTTGCATTTTTTTTGTCCAACACAAAAGAAACTCTTGAACCTTTGTTTCAAATTGCGACACCAATGATCGAATGGTCATTTTTTGAAAATGCTTACGCAGCTCTCTGTCAAAACCCAGGCGTTACATCCTAGTGAACAATGGCAGCATTATTTGGCATTGTTTGTACATCAAAATGAAGTCCACCAGTTCAGACAGGTAGACGACTGCTAGGAGAAGGGGCATATAACCCAAGCTCAGATCTTTGATTCAATTTCAACAAGTAAAAACGAGAGCACGTGACCATCTTAAACCTCAAGTACCATGAATCGCTGAGCAGTTTTTTCTTGTAAATGTTACATTGGATAAAAAAAAACTAGCAGTTTCCACTGCCTGCATGCACCTATGAAAAGAAGGGCGATTTTGAGATACATGAACATGTAATTACCTTTTGATGTGTAATCCTCCTTTCTTTTCTCTGTGACTTGAACAGATTGGCTGGATGGGGAAAGTACGGCATGTCCATTAACATTTGTATGATACCAACAACTGTAGTCTCCTGCAGAATACTGCTCATGGACATTTATAGTAAAGACTGCAGTATCTTTATGACCAGTCACCTGACGATCCTGTCGCGAACCTTTTCTCCAACTGTTGTACAAGAAGAATATTCCTCCTCTGGGCCAAATGTCACCTTTCCATGAAATCACGACATTATTTCTATTTAGACTGGCACAAGAATCTGACAGCATTTTGATTGTTGGTATCGACAATTGATCTGTCACAAGGTTTTAAAATAAAGACATTTACAACAATATTTACATATCCCTTTTAAAAAGCAAAATACTTGAAAGGAGAAAGGTGCAGAAGAAAACAATTGCAAAGTCCAGAGAGAAATCCTAGCAGCAACAATTCTCAAACCAAATGTACAACATATGACAATATAGAAGGAACATAAAATACTTTAACCATACAATTCCTTATCATAATACAACACATAACACAATATAATGTTACCCTTGAGTGAAAAATATGGCTTATTCACAAAAATGTACCATGTTGGGTATCATAAATGCTTCACAGTTTGTGACAGGGTAATATTACAATACAATCGTACCACTGAAAAAAATGTAACGACAATATTTCAAAGGGTTTATAGGTGTGAGAATTTGGAGTCACCATAAACCTGAATTGATTGCAGCTTTCCACTCTTGGTATTTCTTGTGTAGAATCAGATTTAATCTAACTGTGTCACCTCTGTAACCACTCTTCTGCAAATGAAAACAAGTCTCTGTATGAAAACAGAGGAGAGATCAAAAGAAACACAAACACCTTGACTCAAACATTAATGATCAGCTCTCAAAATTAGGTACATTTCCAATGGCAGAAGGGGAGGAAGGAGGAAAGAGATTCAGAGAGGTAAACTAATAAAAGTGCCTGGGGGTGGGAGAAGACCAGGAGTTCCCTTCCATCAGCCCTCGGGAAGAACAAAGACTGTTGGTTCTGAACATCACCAGAGACCTCCACCAAAGGACACACGATCGATGGAAGTGCGCAGGCTCCACACGTCCGTTCTACAAAATGGCTCCTGCAAGCAGAAACAATTCATACCTGCTCCACGGCTCATATATGTCCTTCCTTTGCGTAATTAATTATTGCACCATATCGAAGTTGCTGTTTCCCGATAAACACTCAGAAAGTTGCTACGAAAGGCCTACTGCCTGTAATCGGTGAATGTGGTCAGGGACCTTTCGAAAAACTAACACTGACAACTTTACAAAACATTGTAATGGACTGTACTGAGATGTATGTTCGGGAACATTGAATTTGTGGTTGTTGACAGCAGTCTACAACCTAATCCATGCAGGAGTGACGATGCACTTAATGTAGAACACAACTCTGTAATCAGTTTTGAGACAAGACAGCCCAGGCCTTGCTCATCGTAGCCAGTGAGTTGAAGCAGGCCTATCTCAAGAACATACTCCCAACTACCATCACAACATCTCCTGTTCCACTGGAGTGCTGAACATCCTTGCTCATGGTGGGACAACCATCAAAGATGCCTAACGTCCCATCCTGTCTGCATTTTGGAGAATCAGATCACAACTCTTCCCGGATTACAAGGAAAAATCGAGGAGTGAGGATCCAGCAGGAAGAGTAGTGCAGTGTTGGCCTGAGACAATGGAACGCCTTCTGGGGGACGGCTTAGAATCGTTGGACTGGTCGATATTCTAGAACTCAGCAGCCAACCTGCACAAATATGCCACCACCGTTACTGTTACCTTCATTAGTGAGCCTGTAGAAGATTGTGAGCCAAAGAAATTAACCTGAATGTGCTTCAACTGAAACTTTGGATGAATGAACAGATGCACGTTCAGTTGAAGTCCAGGTCTGAGACATTCAAGTCTAATGTATGCGGTACAAACAGGTATGACATCCATAAGGCCAGAAATGCGAAGATGCAAAACCAAACCAAACTTTGCACCTCGACCAGCCACAGGGACACCAGCCATTTATATCAGGGCTAACATACCATAATGGGCTCTGTAACAATTTGAATATACTTGCGCACAACAGACTTCTGTACTGGATGTGCCAAATGCTTTCTGTGCTTGCTTTGAGCAGAAGGTAGGTGAAACAATGTCACCTGTCGCAACAGTGCCCGATACACCTGGACCCACGACACCACTGCAGATGTTAGATCAGCCCACTCGAGAGTGAATCCACAGAAGGCGAATGACCTGAATGGAGTCCCCAGCCATGCACTCAGATCCTCAATGTACCAGCTGGAGGGAGTTCGCACCGAAATCCTTAACCTCTCCTTCCGATGACATGTCATTTCCAGCTGCTTGAAGAGGACCACTACCATCCCGCGGCCAAAGGAAAATCATGCAGCGGTCCTCAATGACTAATGCCCAATATTTCTGAGCTCCATAATTATGACGCATTTCAAGAGGTTAGTCATGCATCGCAATAACTCCAGCCTCCCAGACTGGCTTGATTGCTAGCAATTAACTGGGTGACAAAGCAGTTCCGCAGCAGAAATCGCCTCCCTGAACCTAGACTCATCCCTGGAGCATCTGGATAAAAATGATACCCACTTCAGTCTCCTACTTACTGACTGCAGCTCTACCTTCAACGCCTTAATTCCAAACAAACTCATTTCTCAAACTCATAGTTCTCAGCTCCCCGCTCTGCAACTGGATCCTGGACTTAATGGCCCATGGACTGGAATCAGTTAGAATATGTAACAACACCTTCTGCATCATAATACTCAACACAGGTACCCCACATGGCTGCGTACTCAGCCTCCTTCGATACCCTTGCATATTCACGACTGTGGAAAAAAATTCTGAACCAAATCCATTTGCAAGTATGTTGACGACACCACCGTTGTAGTTTGGATCTCAAGCAAAATGAAACAAAAGACAGAAAATAGATCAAGTGCTTAGCAGCATTGTGTAAAGACAATAATCTCTACCAAACTACCAGCAACACCAAAGAGCTGATTATTGACTTCATGAAGCAGAGTGGAAGGTACACCTCTGTCTGCATCAATGGGGTTGAGGTGGAGATGGTCGAGGGTGAGAAGTTCAAGGGAGTGATGATCATCAACAATTTACCCTGGTCCTCCAATGTAAACTTGAAGGACAAGAAAGCATAACAGGGTCGCTACTGCCTCAGGAAGACAAGGATAATTTAACGAGATTGTTCATGAGTATTTTACGTTCGTATTCACTGAGGAGAGGGACATGACTGATGTTGAGATTAGGGATAGATGTTTGATTATTCGATGTCAAGTTAGCATAAGGAGAGAGGAAGTGTAGTGTATTCTAAAAGGCATTAAGGTGGACAAGTCTCCAGATCCGGATTGCATTTATCCCAGGTTTCTGGGGGAAGCGAGAGAGGAAATAAATCGGGCCTTAATAGACATCTGTGCAGCATCCTTGAACATGGGTGAGGTCCTGGAGGACTGGAGAATTGATAATGATGTCCCATATTTTAAGAAGGATGGCAAGGATAATCCAAGTAATTATATAGACCAGTCAGCCTGACGTCAGTGGTTGGGAAGCTGCGAGAGAATATACTGACAGATAGGATCTATTCCCATTTGTAAGAAAATTAGCGCATCATTGACAGGAAACAAGGTTTTGTGCACGGAAGACCATGTCTTGTCAAATTAATATAATTGTTTGAGTCAGTGACAAAGTTGATTGATAAGAGAAGGACTGTTGATGTTGTATACATGGACATCAGTAAGTCAGTTGATAAGGGACCTCATGATAGAGTTTTGGAGAAAGTGAAGTTGCATGGGGTCCAGGGTAACGAACTGGCTAGGCAACAGGAGATAGAGAGTATCAGTAGAACGGTGTTTCTCAAAAGGAAGAACTGCAACTAGTGGTGGTTCTGTGCAGGGACCAATGTTGTTTGTGATACAAATGATCTGGAGAAAGGTATAGGTGGTCTGATTGGCACGTTTGCAGATGATACTAAGATTGATGGAGTAACAGACAGTGAAGGGAGTTGTGAAAGAATACAGACGACTATAAATATATCGGAGAGTTGGACAGTGAATTGGCAGATGGAGTTCAATCCGGGTAAATGCGAGGTGATGCAATTTGGAAGCTCCAATTCAAGACTTTCTGTCCAGTAAATGGAAAAGCCCGAGGAAAACTTGATGTAAAGAGATATGTGGGTGTTCAGATCCAGTCTACTCTGAAGGTGGCAATAAAGTTCGAACGACTGGTCAAGAGGCATACAGCATGCTGTCCTTCATCGGATGGGCTATTGAGTTCAACAGCTGGCGAGACATGGCACTGCTATATAATACATTAGTTCGTCCATATTTGAAACACTGCATACAGTTCTGGTCGCCACATTATCAAAAGGATGTGGATGCTTTGGAGAGGGTGCAGAGGAGGTATTCCAGGATGTTAGCTGTTATGGAGAACGCTAGCTATGAGAATAAGTTGAGTAGAATCGGATAATTTTGGGCGGCACGGTGGCAAAGTGGCTAGCACTACAAACTCCCAGTGGTAGAGACCCGGGTTCAATTCCCGCCTCAGGCAAATAACTGTGTGGAGTTTGCAGATTCTCCCTGTGTATGCGTGGGTTTCCTCCGGGTGCTCCGGTTTCCTCCCACAGTCCAAAAATGTGGAGGTTAGGTGAATTGGCCATGCTAAATAGCCCGTAGTGTTAGGTGTCGGGGAATGGGTCTGGGTGGGCTGCTCATCTCTGTGGACTTGTTGGGCCGAAGGGCCAGTTTCCACACTGTAAGCAATCTAATCATTGACTGCTTTCGTTCTAAGACTCTTTCGGATCTTACCATTTAGTGTATAAGTCCTGTTAAGATTTGCTTTCCCAAAATGCAGCACCTCACATTTTCTTAAATTAGGTTCCATCCACCATTTCTCAGGCCTTTGGCCCATCTAAGCAAGATCCTGATATAATCTGAGGTAACCTTCTTATTTGGCCACTACACCTCAAATTTTAGTGTCATCTGCAAACTTACTAACTATACCTCTTATGCTCACATTCAAGACATTTATATAAATGATGAAACGTAGTGGACCCAACAACGATCCTTGTGGCACTCCACTGGTCACAGGCTTCCAGTTTGAAAAACAATCCTCCACCACCACCGTCTATCTTCTACCTTTGAGCCAGCTCTGCATCCAAATGGCGAGTTCTCCCTGTATTCCATTAGATCTAGCCTTGCTCGCCAGTCTCCCGTGGGGAACCTTGTCGAACGCCTTACTGAAGTCCATAAAGATCACATCTACCGCTCTACCTTCATCAATGCTCTTCGTTATTTCTTCAAAAAACTAAATCAATTTTGCGAGATATGATTTCGCACACACAAAGTCATGTTGACTATCTCTAATCAGTCCTTGCCTTTCCAAATGCATGGACATCCTATTCCTCAGGATTCCCTCCAACAACTTGCCCACCACTGGCGTCAGGCTCCCTGGTCTATAGATCCCTGGCTTGTCCTTACCACGCTTCTTAAGCAGTGGCACAACGTTAGCCAACCTCCAGTCTTCCGGCACCTCACCTGCGACTATCGATTATACAAATATCTCTGCAAGCAGCCCAGCAATCAAATCTCGAGCTTTCCACAGACCTCTAGGGAACACCTGATCAGATAGTGTGGATTTATCCCCTTTTAGAGGCGGGAACGATAGCGTCTTTTAAGATGTATCTAGACAGGTACGTGAATGTGTAGGGAACAGAGGAGTACAGATCCTTAGAAAACAGACAACACGTTGCAGTAGAGGATCTGGATCAGCGTCGGCTTGGAGCACTGAAGTGCCTGTTCCTTTGCTGCAATTTTCTTTCTTCTCTGTTCTTGAAAAAGAGCATGTCCAAAAAGGACTTTTTCCACTTTTTATATTTTCACTGTAGAAAGCATCCTATCTGGATGCATCGCAGCATGGAATGGCAAGTGCACAAGAGATAACAGAGAATCGTGAACACAGCTCAATCAATCTCACAAGCCAGCCTTTCGTCTATTGATTCCATTAAAACTTCTTGCTGCATTGAGAAAGCAATCAATATAATCAAGGACTACTTCCACCCCAGTTATCGTCTCTTCTGACTGGCACAACACATAAAAATTGAATAAGCGTTCAAACAGATTGAAGTACAATTTTTTCCCCTGATAATATCAAACTTTTAATCGGCCCTCTCCAACGTCAATTCTGATATTTCTCTCTGCACTTTTTCTGTGTCTGTAACACCGTACTCTGCAATCTGTTCTGCTACTCTGATAATCTTTGTACGGTACAGTTTACCTGTAGAGGATGGAAAACAAAACTTTTCACTGTATTTCGGTATATGTGACAACACTAAATCAAACAACAATCCCAGGTTAGAAGTGGGTTTAATGACATATCTCTAACGTGTATCTGAATTGTTTCAGTCCATCCTGATATTCTCCATGTTCTATTCTTCCATTGAAATAAACATTCACACTTGTAACTGGTTTTGCCTCTCTTTAAGGGTTTTAATGGTAAAGATATCTCACATTGTCCTTCAGAAACATCTGTTTTAATGCATTCGGAATTGTAGAAGAGTATATGCTTATGACTGGACACTGACAGCTGCACTTCACTGATGTGACCTCTCCTTCCAAGAACACCCCATACTCTGGACTCAGAGAGACAACAGGCTTTGGAAAATCATCGAAGGAATGTAATTAAATGATTTTATCTACATGATATGTTTAATCAAAATGCCTGAACTGCTACAATAAGCTGCCTTCACGTATACTTTACTGTATCAGGATCACAGGATGATATGGACTAGGTTTCAGAGGATAGTACCTCAGAGCATTGAATTCGTAAAATCAATCTCACTGTTTGAAATTAAGCAAATTGTGTTGGGATTCTCCCCTTTGTCTGGCCAAGTCCTTAAAAGCAGCGAGGCGATACTGTGGCTGTACAAAACATCGGTTATGCCACATAATGAGATTATTGTGGCTAGAAGTGATGTGAAATCACTGGTAGAGGATGCAGAGGGAGATTTACCAGGATGTTGCCTTGGGAGCTGTAGAGTTTCAGTGATGGCGAGAGATTGGGCAGATTGCGGTTGTTTCCTTATAATAGAGGGTATTGAGAAAGAGGGGAGATGATTGAGATACATTAATGATGAGGGGTGCAAATCGCGTAGATAGGAAGACGCTTTTCCCGCTTGTTGGAGGGATTAATGATGAGGAAGAGCATAGATTGAAGATAAGGGGCATTGAAGAGGGGGGTGTCAGAAAAAAATATTTTCACTCAGAGTGTGGTGGGGGTTCTGGAACCGGCTCTCTGTAAAGGTTGGAAAGGCAGAAACCCTTATTACATTGAAGAATGGTTTATAGTTGCATTTGTGATGCCAAAGTTATGTGGCCAAGTGAAAGGAACGTGGGAATAGATTGGTTAGGTTTTTGTTTGACTGGATGTGTCAACGAGGTTTTGGTTGTGCTGTAGACCTCCAGGACTGTGCTGTTAATGATTTTTTTAAAAAAGTCTTCTTTATGTTTAACACTTTTATGTACTTTCAAACAACAGAACCCGATGATGCAGCTATGATTACATTAAACATTGTAGTTCTCACACCACTGGTTATGTGGCACTTCATAATGCACGCCAAAAAAGAGACATGAGAAGATTAACTTTAAAAATGATGTCTAAACATGTATAAAAACTTCAGTAGTAGTTTTGTTTAAACTGTTCTAATCAATTAATCTGATAATGAAGGCGAAAAGCATTACCGAAGTTTTGTTTTATGTCAATGCATTAAATGCGTTTTGAATTCTCACACTAACATATGTCCCACATTTCTACCAGGATGTGGAAATGAACTAAGAGGAAACAATAAACGAATTGCTGAATATCAATACTTTCCTCTTTGCAAATCTTGAGACAGACAGAGGTGCAAGTTTCTGTAATGGCATATTTTGATTATGCGGCCATGAGACGGGAGTGTAATGTTTTTGCAAGATTGTTGAATGTTGCATAAATTGGTGTAATATTAATTAAAGATGTTTTTGAGTTCTAACAGGCATTCCTTCAGACAGTTTTGGTAATGTGTTGAATGTTATGGACGCACACACCAGAAGTCTTTACGTTTGAAGTCGAGGGCTGATTATAAATAATGTTAGTGTAGCAGTGTATAGAGCTATCACATCACCACTCTCCCAGGACAGTCTGTATTAAGAAAGAATAGGCAAAAAAAAAAGAAAGGGACCTGGGCTAGCTCACAAAATAACAAAATCATGAATACATTAGCACGGGGAAATGTGATTGAAGTAAAAAGATATCGAATTATTTTGGATCCGGTTGGGAATCAGCAAAGGGGAAACAGTCATTGATGCTAATTATTTATAGAGCATGAAACCTATAATACACATTTTGGGCATGTTATCATCAAGGAATTAAGGTGAAATTTAATGTGGATGGAATCAAAGTTATGCAACATGTAAACAGACCCTGCAGTAAACATCATCCACAGCAACCAGACAAACAAATCTGACCTCGCCATGTGTGTCAGCGTTTACCCCACATCCTTCTGAACATCTTGTCCGTATACTCTTCCTCATTCCTTCATATGCTGTAACTCTACGCATCTCTACCACTTCCTCTGGCGGGTCATTCTCTAGTGCACCACTCGCTCTGTCAAAAAAAAAAATCCCCTCAAGTCATTTTTTAGTTCTGTCCTTTCTCACCTTCAAACGATGCTCTCCAGTTTTGGACTCCCTCGCCATAGCAACAATGCTTTGGAGTACTTGCCCTGTCCGTGCCCCTCATCATTCTATAAACTGCTATAAACTCTCAATCTCTGTTGCTTCGGGAGAAAAATCCCCACAACTATTCAGCCTCACCAACAACTCAAATTCTCCAATCCCAGCCATACTTTGTAAATCTTTTCTGCGCCCTCGCACTATAGCTGTAACAATATCTTATCAATATATGGGCGACTAGAAATAGAATGGTGTATTGTGCCTCACCAATTTCCCGTAAAGCCGCAACATGACTTCCCAAATCCTATACTGAGTGTTCCATATCATGAATGAAAGTGTAGCAAACACGTTCTTCAGCACCCTGTCTCCCTGTGATCCCAGTTTACAGGAAGTGTGCATCTGCACCCTATTGGCAGCCCCCTGTAATGCACACAGGGACTGCTATTCTTTATAATGCTCGCAAGGACTGCTATTCTGTAAAAAGAGCAATTGATCTTTACGAGGACACTCAATTCTGAAATCAGTGTTAATATGATGGAAGATGAATTCCTGGAATGTTTTACTGGGCTAGGGGTGAGGCACCATTCTAGGAACAGATCAAGTTGGTTTTAATATGTTATAATGAGAAAGGTTGATTGATACTGTATTTTTAAATGACCCAATGCGAAATAGTGACCACAACATCATAGACTTGTGGGAAATAGTGACAATAACATCCCAAAATTTTAAGTTTGAATGCAACATCATTCATCTTAAACTGAACAATGAAAATATAGATATCCAGGGAGTAGGTCATCTAGAGTAAGCTTTGAAAACTCGGAAAAATAGTCAATAGGAGATGGACAAATCTATAAACAAACACTTTAGGTTTCACAAGAGATACGCAATCCTTTAATGTACAAACGTCCAACTGGAACGATGGATCTACCAAGATTCATGAATACTATCTAGATTTCATGAGTTCAAAGTAAGCGGGTCCGATGACTGCCAAAACATAATTGCTGCATTGTCATCTGTATTTCATAATTCTATACACTATGAAAATGGTCATGCTGACTTGAAGGTATCCAATATGACCTCTTAAATAATGAGGAAAAGGTGTCAATAGAGCCTATTCTTAGCCTGGCAACGACAATATAGAGAATGGAGTCAAAGACTCTTAGAGATTACAGCATGGAAAAAGACGATTTGGTCCAACTCGTCCATGTCGACCAGATACCCTAACGTAATCTAATCCCATTGGCCAGCATTTGGCTCATCTCCCTCTAAATCTTTCATATTCATATAAGCATTCAGAGATCTTTTAAATGTTGCAATTCGACTAGTCTCCACTACTTTCTCTGGCAGCTCATTCCATACTCACACAACACTGCGTGGAAAAGTTATTCCTTAGGTCTCTTTTATATCTTTCCCCTTTCACCCTGAACTTAAGCCCTCCAGTTGTGAACTACACTAAACCAGAGAAAAGAAGTTGCCTATTTATCCTATCCATGCCCCTCAAAATTTGTACACCTCTATAAGGTCGTCCCTCAGCCTCTGACGCTCTAGGGAAAACAGCCCAGCCTGATCAGCCTCTCCCTATTGGTCAAATCCTCCAACCCTGGCAACAGCCTTGTAAATCTTTTCTGAACACTTCTGAACATGATACAATTGATTAGAGAGAATCTGGCAATTGGGCATGGAGTGAGGAGTGGCAAAATTAGACAGAGCCAATAAGGGTGCATTAAATTAAAAAAAACATGCTTAACAACACTGATGATGCATTTCGACGATATTCCTTGCACTATCTGGGAATGAGAAACAGAGAAGTGACGTGGTTTTCCAAAGGCTTTACGTAAGATCCCACACAGTCTATCAACAAAGACAAATACAGTTCATGGGACTGGGTGGATTAAAACGTGCGGTTTGGAAATTGCTCAGTATATAGAAAGCAGGGTGGTGGAATGAGTGACTCATTCTAGGACGCGAGCTTTCCACACGGGGTATCAGAACCATGGTGTGTTTGCTTCCTTTCCTGCTTAAATTTCTAACTGTTTGGAAGATAACAGTCTGTCTTGAGCAAGGTGAAACAGGAACTGAGATGACAACATAAGTGTTCATGGGTTTCCCAAATCAATTTCTATCATCCATATTTGGGTGAGTCAAGTTATTGCTAAAAGTAAAAAAAAACATTATTGCGCAGTCAGCACGGCAGCAGTGTGTGGAAATGAGAGAGCCCTAAGGTCCCTCAGCTAGATTACACACAGGAGTAAATGTAGCTCAGTTGGCTGGACAGTTTCCTTGTGATGCATGGTCGAATGAATGGAGGCCTGGACTACTTTCTAAATGGGGAGAAAATTCAGGAATTGGAAGTGCAAAGGGACTTGGAAGTCCTAGTCCAGGTTTCACTTAAGGAGAATTTGTTGGTAGTTAGGAAGGTAAACACAATGTTGTAATCTGCCTCAACAGGACGACAATATAAAAACAGGGATGCACTTCGGAGGCTTATTAAGGGTATGGTCACGTTACCTACAGAGTATTATGCGCAATGTTGAGCTCCATATCTCAGGAAGCGTGTCTTGGCTTTGGAACAGGTCCAGAGGATGTTCATGAGATAGATCCCAGCAATGAAAAGCTTAACATATGAGCAACATTTGAGGACGCTGTGTCTATATACGGTGAAGTTCAGGAGAATGAGTAGGTTTTCTTACTGAAATTTTCAAAATACTGAACAGTCTGGACAGAGTGGACATTGGGAAGATATTTTCATTGGCAGGAGAGAATAGGACCCGAGGGCACAGTAAAGTGAAGGTCTTTTGGAACGGAGATAAGGATAAATCTCTTTAACAACAGAATAGTGAATATGTGAATTCATTGTCAAAGAAGACTATGAAGGACTGAGCAGAAGTTACAATTAAAACAGAAGTAGATAAGTTGTTATTTCACAAAGGGATGAAAAGTTTCAGGGAGAAAGGGGAAAATAGGGTTGAAAAACCTAATCAGCCCTGGTTTAGTGGCGTTCAGACTCCATGAGCCGAATGGGTTGATCTCTGCTCTGATGCCTAAGGGTCGAAGATCACAAATACAGAATGGAAATGAAATTGGAATGCTTAATATACATAAGGTTTATCTGAATCCCATTCAAAGGAGAATATTAATGATACACTATCGTGAGTTGTCAAATTTGAGATGCTGTAAAATGTGCTACTATACTTTTAAGGATCAAAGTGTTTACTTGGAAGAAGAAAAGCTGATTGCGTATTCCACATGTTACTGTGTTTATCCATTTACCTGAGACATCTAGATTTTGTTTTAATTATTACCCATCCCCAATTGCCCTTGTGAGGGTGGTGGTGCGCAGCCTTGTTCAACTGCAGTTAAAATGTCATGTACAATGTGAAGTGTGTTGGAAAACCACATTCTCCCAGCTCCTTCATAATCATTGGCGCCTGGGTTTGTTTCAGTGTTAATGGCCAGAATCGTGGGATATTGGATGTAGAATTGCAGTTGTCAAAAGGTGCTCCGACACAATCGAAGATTAATTCTGTTCTCACACACGTTAAGTATAAACTGAACGTATTTTTTTTACATCTCATCCATGTCTATCTTATTTTAATAACATTTCACCATCATAACATTTCATCTGAGTTAAGTAGCTCCCTGTTACCTTCCATTTCAATCATTGGAACACTGGCTAAATTATGCATGTTGCAGGTTTTTCAATGCATTCAACTCGGCGACTTCATTCTTGCCCTACCCTCCTGTGTAAGGTCAGGAGTGGGATATTTGCCATGATTGCACAATTTTCAGCACCAATCACCACTGCTCAGACACTGAAGCAGACCATGTTCAAATGCAACGAGATGTAGGTAATATTCAGGTTTGGGAAGCAAGTGGCATGTCACATTCACGTTAAACATTGTAAGCACAGATCATCACTCTCCACAGATTTTGCCAGACCTATTGACTTTCTCCAGCTCTTTCCGTGTGAAAGGACACATCTTATAGAGGGGAGATGAGCAGGAATTTCTTCGGCCAGATGGAAGTGATTCTGTGGAATGCTTTTGCTGCAGCGAACTGTGGAAGTAAAATTATTAAGTGCATTAAAGGCATGCAAGAGGAGAACATTGCAATTCCTAACTTATTGCAGAGTGAACAAAAAGCTAACTCATTTCCATCTTCGACATTCAGTTTGTAATCACGATTCGAGGAACGCCCCCAAATGGAAATTGTGCAAATCTCTATATAAGTTTTAGAACAGCTGTGGTAGTGAGTAGCACTGACCAACATCCTGTCAACTGGATTTCTTTATAAAGGAGAAATTCCATCATCTCGTATCTATCCAACTGAAAGAAGTTTATTTATCCTTTGAACTAGCTGTTGTGCCATTTTCATATGAATCCTTCCCAAGGTCGCAAAATAAAACAAGACAAAGAGCAATGGATCGACGCTGAAGATCTGAAACAGACACAAACCGAACTTTTAAGAAGAGCTCGAAACAAATGTGTATAATTAATTGCTTGTAAATTTTCTCTTGAAGCCAAAATTGAATTTGGTTTGTGCATCACCATTTGTCCCCTCCCAGTCTCCCATCATTCCATTGCATACTCTCCCTTGATATCTGAATGTTTTAGATGCAATTATTCTATATTCATGGTATTTAGAACAGATTTCTTTTTTAATGGCCTGCATTAAATTTCAAGCATGGGAATAGTCAATACAGTTGCAGCTGCTGATTGACTTTTTGGATGTAGGTTTGCTCGGTGAACTTGAAGGTTCATTTCCAGACGTTTCGCTACCCTACTAGGTAACATCTTCAATGGGCCTCAGGAGAAGCACTGCTCAAAATTCCTGCTTTCTATTTATGTGTATGGGTTTCTTTGGTTGATGATTTAATTTCCTATGGTGATGTTATTTCTTGTGGTGATGTCAGGGGGTGGTTCTGTGCAACATTCAACAATGAATTAATGGCTTCACATGTCTGCAGCTTTGAATGAAAACCAGTAAGAAGTACATGCTTTTTATAATACTTTCTTTCTAACCATCTAGGCATTTTGCACACATAAATGAAAATCAGCACCTGTAGGAGGTTTAAAACAAAAATCAGGTAATGTCAGGTAATGTCAAAAACATGAGGAAATAACACATTAATAGACAAACAAGCAAAAGCAGGTATCCAGCTCTCAAACTTGATCTTATCTATTATTTGGTTTCAATACTGGAGCCATTAACATAGCAAACTGGACACTGGTTTTAAAATCGCTTAATGTCCATTTTATTTAAACCTTCACAAATGCATGGAGCCAATGTCTTTACCCGAGCAACAAGTACAGTGAGCGATGAAATCCCATCATATAAGAAGAACGTGATCTGCTTCTCGGTAGAATTGGACCCGAGGGCACAGTTAAGGGACAGCTCTTTGCAACTGAGATGAGGGGGAATTCCTTTAACCAGAGTGTAGTGAATCTGTGGAACTCATTCCTGCAGAGGGCAATGGAGGCCAAGTCATTGATTGTATTTAAGACAGAGATAGATAGGTTCATGATTAAAAGGTTCAAGTATTATGGAGAGAAGACAGGAGAAACATATCAGCTACAATCAGATGGCAGAGCAGACGCAATGGGCTGAATGGTCTAAAACTGCTGGGATGTTTTGTAGTCTTACATGCATGAACATGATTATCCGCCATGGTTTATGTTGATAATAGTATTTAAAGAACGATAGAATACATTGGATCCCATTACTTACTGTGTAGGTAGATGCTTATAGTAATTATGAACGACACAGAGGTATTCGTACTTCAGGCTCTTTAGGCCATTGAGTCTGCACATTTCAAAAAGAAGCAAACTATTCCAATTCCACCTTGCCAGCACTTGGCACATAGCCTTGCCATCACAAGTGCACATCTAAATCCTTCTTCAATATGATGAGGGTTTCAGTCTTTCCCACCCTTGCTGGCAGTGCGTTCCAGATTCTCACCACCCTCTGGGTGAAAAAGATTTTATTCACATCCACACTAAAACTTCTGCCTGAGTTGTTGTGTGGTTAAATGACTGAGTGATTAACACCCTTAAGAGTACACCACACATTTGTTTGACAGGAGACAGCTTGAAGCAAGTTACTGTCTCTCAACCCTGCAATCCTGATTTCATACCGTTATGAAGCTGTAACTGTACTGTACCATTAAGAGAGTTGAAAGGCTAGCAAGGACTGAGCAAGCACACGGAATACTGGAAAAATTAAAATGCAAAATTTGTTCGAACAGCTTGTTGTATTTGGATAACTCTGAGACAAAAACAAATTGAATTTCGGCCAATCAGTTTAAATTATGCCCCAAGATACCAAACGCCAAGCAAATTTGAATTTTGACAAAATTAAAACCAGTGACATTATCTGAAGTTGTGCGGTATATATATCAGGCGTTTTGACCAGTTAGCCAGACTGGCAAAGAGGAGCGAGCCACCAATAAGTACAGACTGCCCGCAGAACTGTTCTCTACCTTTATCTACCAAAGACATGTGAAGCAGAATCCCTGAAGAAGGAAACAACACATAAAGATTTACCAAGGAAACTCGGAAAAGCTGACTGGTTTTAAAACGTGATTTTTTTGAATGGGAAATCGAAATCTGAATTTTATATCGGACTAGTATTCTAGCGGGGGAAGTAAAAGATAGGTTTAATAGAAAGGAGTTGTAAATAGTTGTTAGTTATTATTCTCTGTTAGACATAAAGAATTAATATGCTACGTTTAATTTAAATAATGTCTACTGGGATAATTCTTTGCCTGTCGAACTTTAACAGATTTCAGCATGGGATAAAACTTATCTGTGTTGCTGGTTTAAATTAGCAGAGGGGTTTACCTCGTGTCGTAACAATACATATTGGAGCTTAGGCAAATTACAGAAGTCCAGAGCAAAATCAAAGTGTTATCAATATATAGAGTCTGAAAGAGATCCTCCCTAGGGACCCCGTTAACATTTAAATAGAAACCCTTGAACGCCGATTTAAGCAAAAGAACTCAACATTATTAACAAAACAAAGATCTTTGTTGGAAGGAAATCACTTGTCCAAAAAATA
Source organism: Chiloscyllium plagiosum (assembly GCF_037043375.1). Classification (NCBI taxonomy): domain Eukaryota; kingdom Metazoa; phylum Chordata; class Chondrichthyes; order Orectolobiformes; family Hemiscylliidae; genus Chiloscyllium; species Chiloscyllium plagiosum. The sequence continues at coordinate 12,605,885 of NW_028270187.1, forward strand.
ATAAGCATTGACAACAGATCCATATACTTCATTCCTGTATATACTGTGCATTTATGTTCAATTCTATATTCCTTGAGCAATGATCATCAAACTTATATTCTTTCCAAGGGAGAAACGATAGGTGTGCCACAAACATCAAGGAAACTCTCCAAATCTCCAGGTTTTTTTTATAGAAAACAATATCTATTCACAGAGTCTTCATAATGCAAAAAAAAACATTCTCGTAATTTCTGATATTATCAATCTAATTGTGCTTTTGCTTCTTTTAGAAGGTGATATCGTTCTCTCTAGAATTTCCAAGATTTGGGTGAGATCTGATTGAAGTCTTCATGACATTAACAGGAAAAGACAGAGCTAAACTAACTGGTATTTTATGGTAGCTCAGTGGATAGAATTGTTGCATCCCAGCACCAGGGCCTAGGGTTACTGTTTTAAGCTAACACGTTCTCCCTGTGACTGTGTCCGTTTCCTGTGGATGTCTTCCGTTTCATCTACAGTTGAAAGACATGCTGGTTAGGTGGAATGACCATGCTAAAACTGCCCCATTGTGTCAAGGAATGTGCAGGTTTGGTGATTTAGCCATGGCGGAAGATATGGAATGGTCTTTGGGACATCAGTGCAGACTTGGTGGACTAAATGGCTTCTATGTGCACTGTAGGGATTCTGGTTGGAAAATCGATTACTTTACTGTACTCTTTGCCTCATTATTTTTTAATCGGGTGTGGACATCACTGGCATGGCCAGAAATTGTTGCCCATTCTGAATTGTTACTGATTTCAGTTGCTTTTCAGACGGTTTCCATGGGCTATGAAGAGCTTTTACCTGAAAGAGAACTTCAGCCTTCCCCCATCTGTTCCTCCCTTGTGTGACCGAGGCTTTCAATTCAAAAGATCATTAAACAAATCTTTCTTTATAAAGCTCTTTAGGTATCAATATGAAACATACACGCGTTGCAACATGTACTTCTTGCTTCCTCTAACTTCATAAATTTAGCTTGAAACAAATACTGCTCCAATTTGAGTGAAGTGACCAACTATGCTGTTGGTAGATGTTGCCATTTGATCTCTGCAGATAACTTCAGGTCATGTATTTCTCAAATATTTGTCTTGAGGGGTCACTCCCGAACAATCTTTTCTTCTGGTAACTTCTATCTCAAAGAGTCCTCATTCTTCCAGAGACTTCTTGGTACTCAGCCAATGAATTGACCAATCACTGATCGCAATGTCCGATTCTAGCCAATGACGTTTAACTGTTACCTAAATCCCAAATGGCTGCAGTGGCAAAAACAGCCACAAAATACTCCATTTGAGGGAATATTTGTGACAGCCTATTGAGAGACAATCTTAAAACCTTCCTTATGTGGTCATCACCGGAAATCTCATGTAACAGATTACAGGGCAAGTCACAACAGACGTTTGCTATAGTTTGAAACAAGGTCAGAGTTTAATACGAGCGTGGTTTATTTCAAGGGAATTTAGAAGAATGAGAGTTGAGCTCATTGAAACGCATTCCCCTCTACAAGGTCAATGCTGAATGGATGTTTCTCCCTTATGGTAGAGTCTTCGAACAGATGACACAGTCTCAAAATAATGGGGTACGAATTAGGGACTGAGATGAGTAGCAATTTCTTCTTTCAGAGGGTTAAGTACCTTTGCCACAGAGAGCTATGGAGCAGAGTCTTTAAGTATATTTAAGCTAACATTGATAGTTTATTTTAGTCAGGGAATCTAAGGTTCTGGGGAAAGGGCAGGAAAAGGGTCGGAAGAAATATTGCATCAGCTGTGACCAAAGGACAAAGAACAAAGAAAATTTACAGCCCAGGAACAGGTCAGTCGGCCCTCCAAACGTGAGTTGATCCAAATCCACTGTCTAAACCTGTCGCCGAATTCCTAAGCAGATGTATCCCTCATTTCCCCACCTACTCATGCATCTGTCCAGATGCATCTTAAATGAATCTACCGTGCCTACCTCGGCTACCTCTGTTGACAACGCGTTCCAGGTACCGATTACCATCTGTGTAAATTACTTGCCGTGTGTATCCCCCTTAAACTCGTCGAAAGCGTGACCTCTCGTTATTAATGTCCTTCGTGCTGGGAAAAAAGCTTTGCCATCTACCCTGTCTATACCCTACATGACTTTGTAGACCTCAATCAGGTGTCCCTTCAATCTCCTTTTTTCGAACTACTCAACATCTCTTCATATCTAGCACCTCCATACCAGGGTACATCCTCGTAAATCTTCTCTGCACTCTCTCCAAAGCATCCACATCCTTTTGTTAATGTAGTGACTAGATCCTATTGAGTGATAGAGTACAATCAATGCGGCGAATGGCCTACTCCTGATCCTAATTCTTATGGTATTGGAGGCTCAAATGATAACTCAGGTTTTATTTCTCTACAGACACTGCCAGACCAGTTGAATATCTCCAACGCTTACTTTTGTCACAACCTGTCCCGCCATTGCTGATGAGAAAATCCGTCCATACTCGGGAACATTCGTGAGTGAATATTCTCTGAACGACGTTCAAAGAAATGCTGTATTTCCATAAGTAAGGGGATCAAAATTGCTCACAGTGCTACAGATGCGGATTGCCCAGCACCTTGTACAGTTGCAGTAACTATTCCCTGCTCTTATACTCCAACCCCCTTGAAATAAGGGCAAGCACTCCATGAGCCTTCCGGATGAAATCATTAGAAGAGAGAAACATGATATGGAGTGAGTGTTTGGTAATAAAGTTGTTTCCAATCCATAGTCAGAATTAAGACCCTTCAATTGATTAATGGGCGAAAGTTCAAGGTCCCAAATCACTGCATCAACATCTTTTCTTTATGCGTGGTAAGCACATACTGCACATCAATTCATAAAAGATTATTAATGTTTGCCAGTCCTATTTTCCTCTATATGGTCTCTAAACACATCCATATGCTGTGACCACTAATAAATGTATTTCTAAGACAACGTTAGTCATCTGCTCTAAACAACATCAGGACACAAATCCATGCCTGGGGATTATTTGGAGTCCAATGGAATAATGTGCATTTATTATTTTGAAAAGCACATCTGCAAATGGAGCAACTGAAGTAATAGTGACAGTGACATCGGTCAATGTGAATGCTACAATGAGTCGTTTGCTATCAAGAGAATATAAAATTATGCAAGTCTCGTAGGGGTTCCAAGCCTCTGGTGATATTTTCAGAGTTTGCATGATGTACAGAATAACAGAGAATTCTTTTGTTAAAAATAGCTAAGATAAATACTCAATGTTCTGAGTAATAATGGTTGCACCTCACTCTCCAAAGCCCATCTCATTAGCTGCAATGTGACAGGACAACACTTATACAAGCAATACCGTTGAACTGAAAGGGGAACTAACTGTTCACATTGTGTAACTATTGGACAACAGAAGGTAAATGGTAGACCAAGCCGAAGGAATTGTTTATGGTATTTTTATGTGTCAACGTTCCACCTGTGTTGGCCAAGAAAGAATCGTGGCTGTAAGTGCTGCTCTTCTTGTAGGTTTTTTCTTCACTGCTGAAGCTGATTTCCTCATTTGTTTGGAGCAGTTATTAGTGTTTTTAAGATGTTGCTTTGTGTTTTGAACATTATAAAAGTGAAAAGAAAACGATATTTTAAACAGGAGTAAACAGAAAGAGCAGGAGTCATAGAACCGGGAGAGACCACGTGGGAGGTCGAGGAACGGATTTCGAGTTCAACGAAAAAGAATGAAAGACCAAGCTGTCTACTTTCACAGTGACAGACTGAAATTACAAGCTTGTCTGCAAATAGGAGCTGGTTCCAAAAAAAAACACAGTGAAATTTAACAGCTGACCTTCCATACACTTCAATATTGGAACTACTCACAGCTGGGTGTAACAGAGTTTCACAGCCTGAGCTAAATGGTTGTTTTAAGGTTTATAAAATAAAGTTATAAATCGGAATGTTTGTCTTTGTTGTAAATCTATTGAAGTAAGTAGCCTGAGGGCTTTTTGATGTTTTATATAGAACCGACTCTTGATTAAATGTTTAAAGCATAAAACGTAAGTATTTTAGTTATCCTCGAGAAGTAAGACTTGGTATTTTCTGAGTGTCTAGGTTAGGTGCAAACATGGCCTTTGAATTATGTACTCTGGTTGATGAACAAGGATCAATTGAATCTGCAGAAAGAGGCAATAAGGAATTTACAGGAGCCAAAGATGTGATGAATGGGCAGATTCAGGAAGGTAGATGCAGTTATGTAGGTTGGCTTACTTCTGGGAAAGATAGGAGAGGGAGACAGGGAATGCAGGAATCAAAAGTGTGGAGCTGGAAGAGGACAGCATGCCAGGCAGCATCCAAGGAGTAGGACAGTCGAACATTCCTGATAGAGTCATAGAATTATAGAGATGTTCAGCATGGAAACAGACCCTTCGGTCCAACCCGTCCATGCTGACCAGATATCCCAATCCTATGTAGTCCCACCTGCCAGCACCCGGCCAAAATCCCTCCAAACCTTCTCTATTCATGTACCCATCCAAATGCTTCTTAAAAGTTGCAATTGTACCAGTCTCCACCACATCCTCTGGCAGCTTATTCCATACACGTCTCATCCTCTGCGTGAAAATGTTGCCCCTCAGGTCTCGTTTGTATCTTTCCCCTCTCACTCTAAACTTATGCCCTCTAGTTCTGGACTCCCCGACCGCATGGAGAAGACGTTTTCTATTTATCCTATCCATGCCCCTCATAATTTTGTAAACCTCTATAAGGTCACCCCTCAGCCGCCGACGCTCCAGGGAAAACAGCTCCAGCCTGTTCAGCCTCTCCCTGTAGCTCAGATCCTGAAACACTGGCAACATCCTTGCAAATCTTTTCTGAACGCTTTCAAGTTTCACAACATCTTTCCAATAGGAAGGAGACCAGAATTGCACGCAATATTCCAACAGTGGCCTTACCAATGTCCTATACAGCCGCAACGTGACCTCCCAAAGCCTGTACTCAATACTCTGACCAATAAAGGAAAGCATACCAAATCCCTTCTTCACTCTCCTATCTACCTTCGACTCCACTTTCAAGGAACAATGAGTCTGCACTCCAAGGTCTCTTTGTTCAGCAACACTCCCTAGGACCTTACCATTAAGTGTATAAGTCCTGCTAAGATTTGCTTTCCCAAAATGCAGCACCTCGCACTTATCTGAATTAAACTCCATCTGCCACTTCTCAGCCTATTGGCCCATTTCGTCCAGATCTTGTTGTAATCTGAGGTAACCCTCTTCGCTGTCCACTACACCTCAAATTTTGGTGTCATCTGCAAACGTGCTGATGAAGGGCTTTTATTCGAAACGCCGACTGTCCTGCAATTCAAATGCTGCCTAACCTGCTCGGCTTTCCCAACACGACACTTATCGACGCTAATGTCCAGCATCTGCAGTCCTCACTTTCTCCTCGGTAGCGCAGGAGTCTCCTGAGGCTATCCCCTTTTCAAACAAGTATGCTGTTTCGGAAAATGTAGGAGATGATGGTCTCTCAGGGAAATCTGACACTGAAAGCCTACATTCTCATACAGAAAGTTGCTTTAATGTATCAAGGGGTAATTCAGGTCCCAAGCGATCAATTGTGACTGGGGACTCTACTCAGAGGCAGAGACAAACGTTTCTGTGGCTGCCAGTGAGACACCAGAATGGTGTGTTGCCTCCCTGCTGTCAGGGTCAAGGTGTGGTCGATGAGAGTGAACAATATTCACAAAGGGAAGGGAGTAGTGACTAGAAGCAGGGAGTTGTACACGTTGGCGCCAATGATATAGGAAGAGAAAAGGAAGAGTTTCTGAAGAGAGCACATAGGAAATTAGGAAGGAGCTTAAAACGTCGGCCTTCCACGTTAATAACATTACTTATTACACCTGGTGCCCCACGCTACTGAGAGTAAGAATCGGAGGATAGAGAAGTTGTATGTGTGGCTGAGGAGCTGGTGCAAGGAAGATTAAGCTGTACGTTTGGATCATTGGAAGCTCTTCTGGAGCAGAAGTGACTTGTAGAATAAAGATGGTTGCACCCAATTGGAAGGGAATTAATGCATTCACAGGGACATTTGTTGGAGGCACTCATGGCAGAAGGGGGAGTGGGGTTTGGGGTCTGAGGTGCATGTCAGTATTGGTGCTGGGATCCAAAGAGATATTGAGAAAACAGTTCTGTCTGAGTCTGATGCAGTTGAGAAAAGAAACAAGTCAAACAGTCAAGGCAGGCAGGAGCATTACAGAGAATGAGGAAGGGCTGATTAATTAAACTACATTTATTTCAATGCAGGAGAGCTAACAGGAAGGGTGGATGAACTCAGGACATGGTCGAGAGCATGAGAATGGGACACCGTGGCAATTACAAAAACGTGGCTCAGGAATGGACAGGACTGACTGCTCAGTGTTCCAGGACATAGATGCTTTGTCAAGGGTATAAAGTGGGAGGGGCAAGAGCTGAGGGGGAGTGGCTTTATTGTCATGGTAACCATTATGACTGCACTTAGGAATGATATTTCGTGGCGAACTTCCTGTGAAGTTACTTCTGTTGAACCGCGAAGTAAGAACAGGATGATCAGCAAATTGGGACAGCACTGTCGACCTCACAAAAGCCTGCCGAAATTGAGAAGCAAATTTGAAAGGAGATCTCCGCTATGTGTAAGAGTAATCGTTTTGTAATGGAAGGGGCTTTTAAATTTCCAATCATATACTGGGACTGCCATAATGTTCAGGACTTGAAAGCAGAAGAACTTGTTAAGGGTGCACAATTTTTTAAATTATTCATTATGTGGATTACCTACTAGGCAAGGAGCAAAACTTGTTTTTCTTTCAGGAAATCATGTAGGGTAAGTGACTGATGTGTCAGTGAGGGAGTACAATGAGGCCAATGAGCAGAATTCTATTAGTTTTAAGACAGTTATGGAAAAGGATAGACGTGATAACAAAAGTTAAAACTCTAAATTGAAGGAAAGCCGATTTGATGGTATTATTTAAGAACTTTCAAAAGTTGGTTGGGAGCGGATATTTACAGGTAAGGGGACAACTGGATAATGGGAGGCCATCAAAAATAAGACAAAGCAGTCCAGAGACAGTATGTTGTGTTCAGTCTGAAGGGTAAGGCTAGTACATTTCGGGATGCTGGATGACTTGATAAATTCAGGCTCTGCTGAAGAAGGAGTACAACAATTATATCAGGTATAGACAGAGGGGATCGAGTGATTCCTTGGGCAGCAGGAGTATACTCAAGAGGGAAATCAGAAAAGCTAAAGGGGGCATGAACTATTTTTGGCAAGTACGGATAATGGAAATTCAAAGTGATTCGGCAAATACATGAAAGGTTTAAAAAAGTAACAAGGGAGAGAATAGGTTCCCTTAAGATCAACAAGGCTGCCTACGCATGGAACCGCAGGAGATGGATGAGATTCTGAACGAGTATTTTACATCCATAGTTACTGTGATGGAGGATATGGAATCTAGACAGCTTTGGGATTGAAATATTGATATCTTGAAATGTGTCCATTTAACAGAGATGGTGGTATGGGCAGTCATAAAAGGCATAGAGGAGGATACATCCTCGGGACTAAGCAGGTGTATCCCAGAACTTGTGGGAAGCGAAACGATTGCTTGAAACCTTGCAAATATATTTACATTATCTACTGTCACAAGTGAGGTCACGGAAAACTGGCAGTTGGCTGACATGCTGCCATTATTTAAGATAGGTGGTAAAGACCATCCAGGAAACTGTAGGCTACTAATTATGATGTCAGTGATGGGTAACTTGTTGGAGGGAATTCTGAGAGACAGGATTTGCATACATTTGTAAAGACAAGGATGGATTATAGATAGTCAGCATGACTGTGCATGAAAAATCGTTCCTAACATATTTGTTTGAGTTTTTGAAAGAGGAGACCAAGAGAGAGATGGAGACAACAAGGTAGTCGTTGCCTATGTGCATTTTAGCAAAGCCTTCAAGAACGTTTTGCACTGAATTGGTTGTGAAGGCTATATCACGTAAGATCCAAAGAGAGCTAGTTAGTTCTATACGAAATTGGCTTGACAGTCGGAGGAAGAGGGTAGTGGTTGAGGATCGTTGTTCAGACAGGAATCCTGCAATAAGCAGTGCGCTGCAAGGATTGGTTCTGGGCTCACTGTTGTTTGTCGTTTATATAAACGATTCGAATGAGAATATAGATTGTATGGTTAGAAAATTTGCGCTTTGCACCAATATTGTTGGTACCATAGATAGTGAAGGGTGTTATCTAAAACTGCAACAAGATCTTGATCAAATGAGCCAGTAGACCGAGGAATGACAAATAGGTTTAATTCAGACCAAGACAAGGTGTTGCGTTTTGGTAATACAAACGAGGACAGGATTTACACAACTAATGATAAAACCCTTGCGAGTGTCGTCATATATGCACACTTAGCGGTACAGGTACATAGTTCCTTGAAAGTCCAATCACATGTCAGCTGGAAAATGAAGAAGCCGTTTGGTACATTTACCTTCATCAGTGTTGAGTGTAGGAGTTACGATGTCATATTATAGCTTTGCAAGTAAGGGCACTTTTGACGTACTGCAAACAATTCCAGTAACCATGATATGGGAAAAAAAACCAAGGTGCAAAAAAAAAGATTTGCAAAGACGTTACCAAAACTAGAAAGTTTGAATTATAAGTGGAGACTGTAAAGATAGGGACATTTTTCACGAGGGCTGGAGACGGTGAATAGCCAATGTCCTTTTCTCCGTGCTTAAAACTGGAAGGTAGAAGTCTAAGGTGAGAGGTAAAGCTTTAAAAGGAACCAAATGACCATTTTTTTTCACACAGCGGATGGTGCATATTTAGAAATGAGAAACAAGAGGAGGTGATAGAGGGTGTACAATTACAACATTTCAAATGCATTTGGATCTGTGCATGGATTGGAATAGTTGAGAAGAATATGGGCCAAATGCACGCAAATGGGATTAGTCAGTTGAGAAAACCTGGTTGTCGTGGACAGCACCATCATCTCCAGGGCATTTAGGAATGGCCAAATAAAACTGTATCACCCAGAATCACCCTCATCCTATGAATGAACGAGAAAACCTCCAGAATTTTCCCAGGTAGGATGTGGTATAATAGAAACAGAAAGGCCATTTAGTTGTTAAAATAATATGTTGCGCTAACTGATGTTTTTTTAATGAGGGACATCTCTACATTATCTTTAAAAAGTTAACTTATATCCACTATGTCAGAGCACAGTAGCAATATCAGGCTTGAGTGCAAGGTATTGATTAAAGAGAAGAGAAAATTACCATCTCAAAATGCTCAAATAAATGCAATGTACTTGATTCTGTAAACTGAATATTAAAAGAACACACCAAAAACGCTGAAGAACATCAGCAGGCCTGACAGTACCCGTGGAAAGAGAGAATAAGTTATGCTTTGAGTTCGACAAGATGCTTCCTCACAACTGTGGTGAAAGCTAACCACAGTGCTAATTAAGGATTTAATGAGATTTAATGAGAAATTCATCATATTGAGGAAAGATTGATACATAAGCTCATGGATATCAATCACCAGCTCCTCATTGAGAAAGGTTTCCTTATTCTATTAAAGAAAGAAGTAAAAAACACTTAAACCTATCCTCATCTGAGAAAATTGATAATAAGAAAATGTAATGAAACGACCTTGCACAGGCATTTGACAACTTATGAATTCAGATCAGCCATAAGAGTCAATTAGATATTTATCATGTGCCTCTGAAACTAATAATCAGTAAGGCCAACCTGAATGTAATGAAACTATTGATCTTGGTGCGGGTTAAGATTTGGAACATTGTGATGAAGCAATAGTCTTGTTGACCAAGACACCTGAGAAGTTCGGTGTTGTCCTGCTTCTAATCGACTTTGAAGGGGCCTTGCACAATTATAGCGAGATAGCAAACTGGGGTAAACTGGTGCCATCTAAACTCAACCGAAAAACCAAAGCCATCATATATCCAGGCCTGCTTTTGTACCGAAAAGTTTCCAAATATATCACACTTCTATTCACATATTGGTTGAAACCCCGAAATGAAAAAAATAACATTGGAATTTGAGTTTAAATCAGATACAAGTTTAGTGGGGAGCAGAGAATGAAAAAGGAATGTTGGCCTTCATTTCAATTGCAAGGAAGTCGAAAAATAAGCGACTGTGCAGGGCCACGCTACTTAAACCATAATTGGAACATTGTGAAAGTTTGTGCGTTTGTTACATAAGAAAAAAAAAAGTTATAATGGACTTGTGCCTCTCATCCAAAAGCCAAGTACAGGTCGACGTCAGCCAGCTAACTGAGCTAACCGATTCTTCCAGCGAACATACTGCAGATAGAACAGTCAATGGCGGTCTGGTTACCCAGAATGCCAATCGACAATAACTGTTCCATCGTCACAGAGCAGAAAGATGCACGCGGGATCAGTGCCGTGTGTGAGTGTAGCATGCGCGGCGCGAGTCACAGCTGAGGAGGCGTGTTGTGTCATGCGGCTCCCAGACCATTAACAATCCGGGAGGACGAGGGTTAGATTCGGGGGATGGATGGAAAGGCTTCATAAAGATGTGAAGTAAGCCAAAAACAACAATGTGATTTCCTTATGTCATTGTTTGTCGCCATTGGCGAAGTTTAAACTGTACTTCACTGTCGCCATCTTGTTTGGACACAATGGGTGGTAGGGCGTAGGCGCAGAGGTAATTTCTTTGGGGAGTGGGGATGCGGTGTCGCCATGTTTTTAGGGGGCAATATTGTTGATGACTAGGAGGTAATTTCCACCAGTTCCTTAGAATGGGATAACTTCTCCATGAAGCAAATTTGTGATTTAAGCATGGTACGAATGGGCAGATGCATAGTCGAAAAAGTATAATGTGGCTAAATTTCAGGTGATCAACTTAGTAGCAAAAACAACAAACCAGTTTATTATCTTCCCAAATATTAACTGCAGTAGTCATAGCATGAAAGGTTTAGATGAAGGGGAAAGGCAGCTTTTTAAAGTAAGTATGAGCAAGGCCCTACAAGATAAGGGGCAGTATTGGACCTAATGTTTTGTAATCAAGCTGAGCAATTCTTTGAAATAACAATGTGGGAGTAATTGTAGACCACAATCAGAACTCAGTTATATTCAAGGTTGCGATGTGTAAGGTTGGGCATGAAATCAAAATTCTTAAGTGGTGGAAGGCCAAATGTGATTTGGACAGAGTAGACTGAATGTCAAATGTTTGGATAGATGGAAGAAGGAAATCTGAAGAGTTCCAATGAAGCCAAATGATGAGCACAGCAAATTATATGAAGCATGTATTGCAGGATTTGATAAAAAGAAAATTAGTCATTTCAAAAGTACTGAAGATTTCAAGACAACAGAAGCGCAAGAGGAGTACCCAATGTGGAAGGGATAACTTGAAAAGGAAATTACAGCAAAACAGGGGCTTGAACGGAGTATGACAGTCAAACAGAAAGAAAGTAGCAAGTTACTTTACAAGTACTTTCACAGTGAAAGGATAATCAGAGTAAGAAGATGGTCCCTTGAAGGACCACAGCTATACTTTAAGCAGGGGTCACAGCTGAATAGAATGGGGAAACCATTTAGTTCTGAGGTAACGAGAAATTTCTTCCCACAGGGAGTGGTCAACCTGTGCAATTTACTACTACAGAAAACAGACAAGGGCAAACATTGTGTGGTTTCAAAACGAGTTAAATATTGCATTTGGCTGAAGAAATCAAAGCAAGTGGGAGGAAAAGCAAGAACTTGCTATTTGAGGTGGGTGATCATCCATGATCTTATTGATTAGCAGAGCAGGCTGAAAGGGTTTACTGGCCCACTCCTACTCTCATTCTTTAGATTTGGACAGACACTGTGTTCAGGAAGAAACGTCTCCCCTCGGTGGAGGAATGAATGACCAGGGTGCATAGATTAAGGTAAGGGACACAAGCGTTTAGAAAGAATGAGAGAAAGCTTTTTCACCAGAAGGTGGTAGGAAACGAGAACTCACTGCCTGTGAAGTTATTTGGGTCAAAGGCCAAAGCGTACAAGATTCTGGGCCAGTGTTGGAAAATGGGAGGAGAATAATTAGGTGGTTGTTTCTGACTGGCACACCCTCAATGGGCTGAAGTTTCTCTTTCCGTGTTTGTAGATCTGTTTGTAATACCTTGGACACTTCTGTCACCCCGCCATATCCTTTAGAACAATTAGTTACCCAAATTTAACCAAGTAACCGAAATTCCTGAACCTCGAACCCTTCTGATAAAAGCTATGTCCACCATCTTAGGGAATCTCCCATCCTTCAGAATGTGGGAGTGATCAATGGTTTTTACAGACCCAGAATGCTCTGTGTTTGTGGCTGTGCTGTCATCATACACTGACACTTGAAAGGTGAAATTACCCGCTCCCCAATAGATTTCCCCAAATGTGGGATATTCTGAGTCCAGTGGTTCTGATGTCTTTATGGTGGAGGCACCAGTGGGAGGTTTCACATTGTAGATGGCGAAATTGTTGGAGTGGTGAGTAGTTTTGTCCATTTTTCTACAGGTCTGAGCTTTTCTTGCAATGCCAGTTATCTGTGAGAGTTTCCATATCTGAGGCTAGTGTAATTCATTTACTATGGATCTGAATCCACGTCCATCCTTTGCTCTGTTTCACCTCTCCTTCCTGATCAGTTCTCTACAAAATGTCTAACCTTGTTTCAGATTTCAGCGTTTGTTTTCAAAATCTGTGAGGTTTCTAACATTTTGCCATCTTCTAACTGTGTGCTGCTGGCGTACCAGATTCATCTTCCCTCCGTACGTCTCACTGTCAGGAGTTATGTAGTCATAGAATTATGCAATTTCGAAGATGCAATTTGATCCATCGAGTCTGCACCAACAAAACTAATTGCCGTACACTAATCTCACTTACTAGTGCTTGACACATCATCTTGAGTGTTATGACATTCCAAGTGCTCAGACAAATGCTTGTTAAATGTTGTGACGTATCCTGCTGTCGTTACCAACCCATGTGTCCATTCGAGATACGTAAACCCATCTGAGTGAATAAAAAAATCATCGAATTTTCTCCAACTGTCTTGTCTCTCTGCTTGAAATGGTTTCCTATTGAGCCTTAATGTAACGGGAACAGCTGGTTTATGTCCACCCCATCCATACCCTTCATGGTCTTATAGGAACAGGATGAGGTCGTTCGGCCCTTTAATCCTCTTCCATCATTCAATGAGATCAAGACTGATCTGAAAGTTTCCACGTACCTGCCTTTGTCTGGTCCACTTAATGCCTTGTCATAACAAATTTTGTATATGTGTGATTGAAAGTTAACAGCTAATCCAGCATCCACTGCCATTCGTAGAAGAGAGTTCCAAACACTCTTTGTGTATATAACTCCTTCCTAATATCTCTCCTGTTGGCCTGGCCTTGTTCTGGAAAGCCCAACTAATGGAAATAGGGTAGATTAAGATAAACTGCCTTTTTCTGTGAACATTAATAAATGAATTTGATTACATAACCTTTTAACCTTCTAAAGTTTGGAGAGAACGTGTCTAATTTGTACAAATTCTCTTCATATCTTAAACACTGTAGTAAAAATGCCGTTCTTGTCAGGCTACATCATACTCTGTCCAGTACCTAACATATGCCTTCTCAGATATGGTGCCTAGATCTGCTCTCAATACTCCCAGTGTGGACTCGAAAGGATCTTGATCGATCATTTTTCAGTCCATAATAGATGACATTGACTTCCATACAATGAGATCCATCTGCTGCAGGTTAACTCATCCACTTTGTCTATCACCATCCCTTGATGATTTGATACAGTTATCAACACTCTCTTCAGTGCCTTCTGACATGTGTCATCAGCAATTTTCATATATGACTTCCTATGTCATTATCCAAGTTAATACATAATGCAAATTTCTCCAACTGTCTTGTCTCTCTGCTTGAAATGGTTTCCTGTTGAGCCTTAAGGTAACGGGAACAGCTGGTTTATGTCCATCCAATCCATACCCTTCATGGTCTTATAGGAACAGGATAAGGTCGTTCGGCCCTTTAATCCTCTTCCAAATTGGACACCATTGGTCACATCCGGTCAATTTGAAATCCTACCCATTATCCTTATTTTTTGTCACCTGCGAGTTAAACAATTTCCCAGCCATGTTAGTAATTTGTCCTCAACATCTGAGGCTGTAGCCTGACATAGACACCGAGATGCACGCGCATACACACACACACACATTCTCTTCTAACTCATTAATTATATCATCAATGTAAGAACCCCAGCACTGATCCCTGTCGTACACCATTGAACAGCAGCCTCCAATCACACAAACAGTCTTCAACCACATTCCTCTGTTTGCTGCTACTAAGCCAATTCTGGATCCAACTTGCCAAGTTACCCTGAGAGACATTATGTTTCCCTCATATTATTTGTCTTCCATTTTGCACCTTGTCAGAAGCTTTGCTGAAATCCATTCCGAACACTTGGTCATCTCCTTGAAAAAAATCCACCAGATTTGTTCAGCATAGCCTCCCTCTGACAGAGCCTCGCTGACTATCCTTGATCAAACCTTGCCTCTTCGAGTGGAGATTAATGCTGGCCTTCAGAATTGCCGTTAGTTGTTTCCCTGATTTAATAATACCACTGAGGTAAACACACTAGTCTGTTTTTGAGAAATAGAAGCACATTAGCTGTCCTTAGTCCTCTGGCACCTCCGCTATGTCCAGAAAAGTATTTAGGATATTCAGTTAGAGGTCTGGTAATTTGCACCCTCATCTCCCACAGCGGCGTGGGATCCAACTGATGAAGATCTGGGGGATTTGCCCACTTGTAAACCTTCCAAAATCTCTTTTATCTCCCCATTCCCTATGTCAATCTACTCAAGGACAACGTATTCCCTCCTCCAGAATTCTGCACCTAGTTCCTTGTTGAACCAGTGTTTGGATGAGGGGAGAGCAGTTCATGTTTTTTGTATCGATTTCTGCAAGGCCTTTAACAATGTTCCTCATGGGAAACTGAAAGATGTTCGAAGCTTATGGGATAGAAGTTACCTTGGCAAGATCGATGCAAACTGGTTCAATTATAGGAGACAGAGGATGGTGATAGAAGGTTCTTTGTGGGACTGGAGGCAGAATACAATGTGTAGTGTTGTGCCCCTTATTATTTGTGATATTTGGCAATGGTGAATATGAGATTGTGAGAGAGATAAGTACGTTTGGAGATGATGCAAAGCTGGCTAGATAATTGATAATGAGTGTAAAGGTGTTAGGTTACAGGGATATGTAAACAGATTGTTTAAATGGTCAGATCAGTGGCCGGTGTAATTTAAACATGAGACATATGAGGTGATGTTTGTTCGAAGAAGGAAGTGCTCAATGAATGGCAAGCCATTAGGAAGCTCAAAGGAACAAAGGGATGTTGTGTGCAGTTCTGGTCACCACATTATAGGAAGGATGCATTGCACTGCAAAGTGTGTTGAGGGGTTTCACCAAGATGTTGTGTAGGTAGGATCGCTTCAGTATTGAAAAGATGCTGGATAAGCTCAAGTGGGTATCTTTGGAACAGAGAGGTTGAGAAGGAATCTGGTGGAGGGATGTAGGTTATTGAGGGCCTAGAAATGTGGGATAGAAAACAGCTGTTTCCATTAGTTGTAGCGTCAATGAAACGTCAGTATAAATTTAAACAGAAAGTCAGAAGATCAAGAGGGGAGATGAGGAAAACCGTTTTCACCCAGAAGGTCTGTGTTGTACTTTATGGGAAAGTCGTTCAGGCGGGACTATTAAAATGTACATGGAGGAACTCTTGATGTGTCACAAAACTCAAGGGTATGGGCCTAGTGGGGAAATTGACTCTCGTGTAGGTAGCAGAAAGTTTATCGTTATACAGACTATAGGAGCTGTAGGGCCTGTTCTGCCCTGTATGATTGTATGATCCTCATTCTCCTGAGTAAAGACAGATATGAAGTATGATTTAACACGCTGGCAATATCGTATGGCTCCACGGACAGATTGTCCCCTTGATTCCTAATGGCTCTGGCTCTGCCTGGTTCTTCTCTTCCCCTTGATATCTCTGTAAAATACCTTGGTATTCTGCCTCTTTGTACTTGACAGTGTTTTCTCGTGCCTTTCTTGCTCTCCTTATTTCTTCTGTAAGTTACTCTTTGAACGTTCTATTATCCAATGCTTTGTTCCCTTTCTATCTGTTAAAAATCTTTTAGGCAGTAAATTCAGATTCACATGAGTCCTCTGGGTAAAAGAAACAGATGTTTTTCCAAATCTCCTCCAAACCTCTTGCCTTTCATGTTAAAATTATGCCCCTTTCTATTTTAACATTCAATGAAGGGGAACAGCTCCTTCATTGTGTTTAACCAGTTTAGCTGAAATCTTTGAGAAGTGACGAGCTGTGAATAAAGGGAGTCCGATGATGTTTTGTACTTGGATTTCAGTTTGGCATTCCACAAGGTATCACATTCAAATAGGGGCTAGCGATTTTGTGGTAACAAACTAGTGTGGGTGGCTGGCAGAAAGCAGAGAGTATTCATCAATGAGTCTATTTTATATTGTCAGGACGACATAATTGGAGACGCACAGGGTTCTACTGAGCACACAATTTCTTACAGTTTGCATCAATAATTTAGATGAAGGGAATTAACTCCTGGTTGTTACATTTTGAGATGGTACAATGTTGGGAAAGAAATATTATTGTTAAGAAGACTTAATTTGTCTGCATTCAGTCCGTAATACTGTTCCAATGAAATTTTCAGGTGGGTTGTCGTTTAGAAAATTCGGAAGTTGTTCTCTCCACGAAAAAATGGAAAAACAATTAGGAGGTCAATTGCAGAATTTGAAGGTGTAGAGGGATTTTGATGAATAGTATGTAGTTACAGGAAGTAATGAAGAAGGCCAATCATCTCCCACGTGAGGAATTGAACAGAAAAGAAAGGAAATCATGATTAAGTTGTACAGACATTGGTGAGAGCACATTTTCAAAACAGTGTACATATTTGGTCTCCATAGAGTTATACAGCACAGTAACAGACCTAGACACAGTCCAACTAGTGCATGCTGAGCATAATTCCAAACTTAACTAACCCCAACTGTCAGCCTCTAGTCCATATCCATGCAAAGATTTCCTATCCATGTACTTGCCTTAGTGTTTTTAAATGTTATAATTGTGCCCACATCCACCACCTCAGGAAGTTCATTCCACACGTGAACCACCCTCTTTGTTAAAAGAAAATGCCCCAATGACGTTTTAAAGTTTCTCTCTGCTCACCTTAAAAATATGCAGCCTTGTCTTGAGGTCCCCCATTCAAAGGCAAGGACAGTACCAGCAACCTGATTTATATCCGTCAGGATTTTGTAAACTTCTATTAGAACACCCCACAACCTTCTACGCTCCAATGAAAAATATCCCAGCCTATTCAGCCTTTCTTTATAACTCAAACCTTCCCTAAAGAGCAACATTCTGTTAAAACTCTTCTGAACACTCGCTAGCTGAAAAAATATCTTTTCTATAACAGACCGATCAGAACTGGGTGCAATACTCAAGAAGAGGACTCACTGATGTCCTGTAAAACCCCAACATGACTTTGCAACTTCTGCACTCTAAGGACTGAGTAATGAAGACAAGGTACTAAATGCCTCTTTTACCACCTTCTGTATATGTGACACAAACTTTAAAGGATTATGTACCTGAACGCCTAGATTCCTCTGCCCTACAAAACCACCCAAGGCCCAACCATGAATTACCTAAGTCCTGCCCCTGTTTGTTGTACCAAAATGCAATCTCTCACATTTACCCAAATTAAGTTCCATCTGTTATATTGATCTATTCAAATTAATATGCCTTTGTTAGCTTAGAAAGCCTTCTTCACTGGCTTCTATGCCAACAATTTTGCTGTCGTGTGCAAACTTACTCACCACACTTTCAATATTTTCATCCAAATTGCTTATTGAAATGACAAACGAAAGAGGAACTGGAATCGATTTCTTCGGAGCACTGCTGACAGGCCTCCAGTCCGAAAAGCAACCTCCTACCACGACACACTTTCTCCTGCGATTAAGCCAATTATTATTCAATTGGCAATCTCACTTTGAATCCCATGTGACCTAACTTTACTAATTTGTCGACCACGTGGAGGCTTGTCAGAGGCTTTACTAAAGTGCAAGTGAACAACATCTACTGTTTTGCCCTAC
Source organism: Chiloscyllium plagiosum (assembly GCF_037043375.1). Classification (NCBI taxonomy): domain Eukaryota; kingdom Metazoa; phylum Chordata; class Chondrichthyes; order Orectolobiformes; family Hemiscylliidae; genus Chiloscyllium; species Chiloscyllium plagiosum. Next base: position 12,624,050 of record NW_028270187.1, read on the forward strand.
TCAATCTTTTGGGTAAGTTCCTTAAAAAAAAAATTAATCAAATTTGTGAGACGTAATTTTCCCGCACAAAACCATGCTAGCTGCCCCTCGCAATTTTTTTTCGCTAAATGTTTGTAATGCGTATCATTTGTAATCAGCTCCCGCAACTTACCCACACCCGACGTCAGACTCACTGGTCTGTAGTTCCCTGGTTTCTCCTTTGAACCCTTTTAAAACAAAGGCACAGCATATACACCTTCCAGTCATCAGATACCTCACATGAAAGTAAAGATGGAGCAAATATTTCTGCAAGGGTCCCACAATTTCCTCACTTACTTCACATATCATTTCGGGATATATTGGATCAGGTCCTAGAGATTTATCCAGCTTCATAGCGTATTAGACCTCCAGAACTTCCAGTTCTGTAATGTGAACTCCTTTAAGGAAGGATGGAAATTTATTAGATTTAGTCAGTCGACGTTTACCAGACAAATATCTGGAATGAGTAAGTTGTCTTATGAGACTCTTTTGGACAGGATGGGCTTGTGGACATGAGTGTGGAAGACTGAGGCGTGACTTGACTAATGTGCATAACAATTAGTACATTTGCTTAGTAAGTTTGCAGATGGCACGAAGATTGGGGGAGTTGCTTATAATGCCAACGACTTTGAAATGATACAACAGGGTATGGATAGATTGGCAATTGTGTACAGAAATGGTATATGGAATTTATTATAGAAAAATGCGAAATGATGCAGTTTGGAGATTCAAATTTAGTTGTAAATAATACTGTAAATGGCAGAAACCCCTAGGAACATCAACATACAGATGTGCAGGTCCACAATTTCCCAAAATTGACCAGGGTGATGAAAAAGGCATACGGCATGATTGAAAAATGTGTTGCTCGAAAAGCGCAGCAGGTCAGGCAACATCCAAGGAGCAGGAGAATCGACGTTTCGGGGATAAGCCCTTCTTCAGGAATATGGCATGGTTGCCTTCATCGGCTGGGGCATGGTATAAAAGAGTTGGCAAACCATGTTGCAGCTATATAAAGCATTTGTTAGACCGCATTTGCAGTATTGTGTGCAGTTTTGGCCACCATCTACCAGAAGGTCATGAAAACTTTAGAGAGAATGCAGTGAAAATTTACCAGGATGCTGACTCGCCTTGAGGGAATTGGTTATGAGGAAAACCTTAAAACTAGGATTGTTTTCTGGAAAGACGACGTTGAGATGACACCTGATTGACGTCTACAGAATAATGAAAGACAGAGATAGGGGAGATAATCAGAGTCTTTTATCCCAGGGTTGAAGTATCTATTGCAAGGGGCCATAGGTTCAAGATGAGAGGGGGAACATTTAAGGGAGATGAGCGAGGGAGGCTTATCGCGCAGAGCATGGTCGGAGCCTGGAATGCACTGCCAGAAGAGTTGGTGGAAGCAAGCATGTTGCTGACATTTAATCGGCATCTGGGTGGTTACATGGATAGGGAGGGAATAGTGAGATTCGCCAGAATAAAGGCAGAACGTTTGACTTTTAGTTTAACAAGGGCATGGTGATCAGCACAGGCTTGAAAGGCCTGTTCCTGTGCTGTCGCTCTCTTTGTTCTTTATACTTTTTGTTCTAATATCCTGAATTGGTTTTGACAAGGTGACTGTGGACATGTCATTTCTTCTTCTGGATAAATCCAACATGGAGGAACACTTTTTAAAATGATGGTTGTCTGTTTTAGGACAGGGATCTTTTAATTGGCGATTTATGTGACTTTGACTGTCTGTGTAAGGTTACTGGGTGTAGCTGAGAATTCAATTTATTAACAGATCAACTATGATCTGATTAAATAAGGGAGCAGGCAGGAGGGGGCTGTCGTTCTTGTGATTGTATGTTCACATATTTCACACTAAACCATATGAGGAGATATTGGCGCAGATAGATGACTGCATTTTTTACTGGAGACTGTCACTTCCCTTATTTCTGTTCTGAATCAATTCCACAGAATATTAGAAAGAAGATTCACTTTCGGAAACTGCAACTAAACATTACATCAGGAATACACGAATTGGCCCTGTTCAATGTGAGCTGAATCTCTTTGGGTTTTGATCATGGAAGGATAAAGCACCATTGACAGTGATGAGAACCAGTGCATGAGTTGTGTCTGTGCACAGGCTTTCAGCTGATCATGTGACCTCGCGAAACATAAACGGATTCAAAAAGAGAAATCGTGGAAACGTGGATACTGTGGGAATGGATTCAGATCCCAAATGAGCTGGAAACTCACTGATGCAATCAAACTGTGGAAAAACTGTTTACCTGTTCTGAATGTGGCAACGGATTCACTCAGACATCCCACCTGCTGTGACACCAGCGGGTTCACACTGGGGAGAGGCAATTCTGCTCTGACTGTGGGCAGGGATTCACTAATTCCTCCAAACAGCTGAAATACCAGCGAGTTCACACAGAGGAGAGGTCGTTCATCTGCTCTACATGTATTTAGGGATTCAGTTCAGCATCTGTCCTCCACTTGTACTCCAACTCCCTCTAAATTCAGTTCATTGAGGCAGTCAGAGAGTTCACGAGATCACCAGAGAACAGTGGAGTTGGTCGGGATACGTGAGTATCCAATTAAGTGTACTTACTTTCAGGTTGGGCGTTGTTCAGTTCCTGGAGGCATTCGGGTAGGTCACGGGGTCAACAGGGAGCAGGGGAGCCTGTCCGGATATGTGAGCGTCCAGTTTAAATTTACTGGTTTGGTTCTGGTACAGTTCTAGTCACCACATTATAGGAAGGATGTGGACGCTTTGTGAAGGGTTTAGAGGAGATATACCTGGATGTTTCCTGGTATGGAAGGAAAGTCTTGTAAGGAAAGGCTGAGGGAACGGAGACTGTTTTCGTTGGAGAGAAGAAGGTTGGGAGGTGACTTAATCGAGACGGAATGATAGTCAGAGTGTTAGGTAGCACAGTGAGAGTCTTTTACTTCGGATGGTGAAGGCTAAAACGAGGAACTTAGCTTTAAATTGAGGGGTGATAGATTGAGGATAGATATCAAGAATAGTTTCATTACTCAGTGTAGTAGGGGCTTGGAATGGCCTGCCTATAAAAATAGTACTCTCTCTGCTGTTAAAGGCATTTAAATGGGCTTTAGATATACATTTGGATAACGTAGAAATGGTGTGGGTTAGATAAATTTCACAGGTCGGCACAGTATCGAGCGTTCCATGGTCTATGCTAAATAAGGGCTAAGCTTCCATTTTCCTTCCCGATTACATGTTGTACTTGTGTGAAAGCATCAATTTCCAAAATTATAAAATCGGAGAAATTAAACCTTAATTGTCAAATCTATAAGTTGTATTTGAAGTGATTCCCATACCATTCCTCCCAGCCAGTGTTTCCAAATGGCTAGTTCTCCCTTTATTTCATTTGATTTAGCCTTCCTAACAAGTCGTCCATGAAGAAACATTTTGACCGCCTTACTGAAGTCCACATTGATCACGTCACCGCTCCTCCCTCGTCATTTCTCTTCGTTACTGACACGGCATAGTTGGTGATTTTTGCTTTGGCTGTTGTATCAGTTCAAAGCATAATTTAGGATCGGTAATAATTCCTGACTGAACCAGCCTTGTACAAATCACATAAGAAAACAGGAAGAAAACGAGAAGAGCAGGATCATGGGTAATTTTCTCATTAAGACAAAATGCTACAGGATATAAGGTAGGAGCTGACCAAACTCTCACCCATTAAGCCGATTTCCCATCCACTGTGTTCATGACTAACTTTCTGCCTTCATTCGACTTCACTGTTTCCTCGGGATTGTCAACCAAAAGTCAGGAAAGTTAAGCATGATTTTTTCTGACAAAGAAGTTTATTCAGCCAAGAGATTGTGTTGAAATTCTATTCTGCTTTCTAAGGTTTTAACACACATAGTCAACAGCTATATAGCTGTACTAATAATGAGCAACAATAATAGAAGTAACAGATAAAAAAAGTGAACACCCTATTCACTAACAATATATTTCTATGAAGAGAAAATCATTCACTCATGGAACATCATGTAACAGATATATGCAATCCTTATCCTGTGGTGTGGTCGAGGTTGTGAGTTTTAAAAATAGTGTTGAAGGAGCCTATGAGAGTTAGTGAGTAATTTGAATGTTTATGAAGGTAACATTAATTAGAAGCAGAGAAACATAGAAAATGGAAGTAGCAATAGTCCATTCAGCCCCTTGAGCCTTCTCAGTCTTTCAATATTATCATGGCTGATCACCCAAAATAGTAACGTCTTCCCAATTCCTCCAGAAACGCGTTGATCCCTTTCGCCAGAGGAATTTGCAAAATATATATTCATGCTACTGAACCTGAAAGTTTACTTGCAGTGACTGGTGTATAATTACATTCAAGCTTTCTTGTAACACCGCCTACCCCAATCTGTTGCTATTCAGATAACCTGCCATCATTTGTTTTAATACCAAAGTGGATAACGTCTCGTTCACCCATGTTATATTTTGTCTGTCATGCATTTTCACACTCACTCAACCTGTCCAATTTAGACTGAAGCATCTCTGCATCTTCCTTATAATTTACCCTCCACTACAGCTTTGTAGCATAACACATGTTAAAGAGTGGAAAGCCCATTCACAGAACACATTGCTGTTTAAGTGGCGCTCAAAACCTTCAAGTCAGAACTTAAATTGATAGACAAACTTTGAATAAAGCAAAGTCATTAAAATAACAAAAAAGGACAGATTAGGCCAGATTTCCAAGATACTGATAAATAGTTACGAAGTGAAAGGTATAGCAGCAGGACACTGTGAGGTTAAGAGTAACAACTACTCATTCATAACAGCAATTGCAAGATAGGGGTTGGAAATACATGTGTAGCCAAATGGAAATAAGACCATAGGAGCAGAAGTAGGCCATTCAGCCCATTAGATGTCATATATCTGGTTGTCCTCTACTCTTCGTTCCTGCATTTTCCCCCAAACCTTTCATTTACTGACTGCTTTAAAAAGTTGTCTGTTTCATCTCTACATTAAATGTGCAGCCTCTTATTCTGTGTTCATGTCTTTTAATCCTAAAACCTTCCATAAGGAGAATCCAGCTTTCTCAGTCTCCACTATTTTGTCCAGTCCCATTTGAATCCAGTATGTATAAAAAAGACCACCTCTCAGTCAAAGATTGTGAAACACATTCACATAATAATTGGATAAATTTACATAGAAAAGAACATGTTCAGCAAAAGACAAGAAATTGAAAACTTTGTAAATCCCAGAAATCCACAGCCCACACCTGTCAGGCCATACCATGAAGTTATGGGCACTATTTAAAAGACCCGTTAATTAATTAACCTTTTTAATTAGCTTTAGAATAAAAAACTATTGTCGGCACGTTAAACAGAAAATAGGAGTAGGAGTAGACCATTCGGCCCATTTGACTTGCCCACTATTCAATATGATCATGAATGATCCTCCATGTCAGTTTTCACTAAATCCCCATATCCTAGGATGCATTTGAAATCTAAAGAATTATATCTGTTTACTGACTCAGCCTCCACATCCTTATCTGGTAGAGAATTTCACAAGTGCAGTAAAAATGGTTAAATGAGTTAAAATGGTTTCCTCATCTCAGTCCTAAATGTTTTACCTTACGCTAAAACTGACCATTGGTTCTTGATTCCATAACTAGGGAACATGTCCTGCCTGAAAATGTGTTGCTGGAAAAGCGCAGCAGGTCAGGCCGCATCCAAGGAACAGGAGAATTGACGTTTCGGGCATAAGCCCTTCTACGTATCCTGCCTGCTGGCAAGAACAAACTCGCTAGTTAAGTATTGAGTCAACATTCGTCAAAGTCAATGCGCCAAAGTGCCTTTTCCTGTACTGCAGTTTTCTCTGATTCTAAATCCCACATTCAGTTACTGAGCAACAGACGGGTACATGATATATCCCTCAGTTACTTTACTGAAGCTGAAGATTCAGACCCCAACATACACCCACATTCTCCCTACCACTCTTACAGATAACTGTGATCTCTTTCAAATTTGCTTCTTAGTTTTTGGCCGGCTATTGTAAGGTCGATTATGCAGTCCAAATATGTCGATTATCCCTTTCTTACTTCTCAGTTCCACTGGATGTTCTCTACGAAATATCATCCCTAAGAACAGTCGTAATGATTACCCTAACAAAAAGCCATTCCCGCTGCTCTCTTGCCCCTCCCACTTTCTATCCTGCACATAGCATCTATAGCCTGGAATATTGAGCTGTCAGTCCTGTCCATCCCTGAGCCACGTTTTTGTAATAACCACGGTGTCCCATTCCCATGCTCCCAACCATGTCCTGAGTCCATTTATCTTAATTGTTATGCCTCCTGCATTGACAGTAATGCAGTTTAATTAATTAACCTTTCTTCATTCTTTGAATTGCTCCTACCTGCTTTGATTGTTTGACTTCTTTTCTCAAATGCAACTGACTCAGGGAGATCTCTTTTCTCAATAGCTCTCTGGTTCCCAGCACCAACATTGCCCTGCACCCCAACCCCAAATACCACCCAGCTCCGACTATGAATGCCTCAAGCAAACCTCCCTGCGAACACATTATTCCCCATCCAATTCAGGTGCAACCATTTTCGTTCTACAGGTCACATCTTTTCTGGAAGAGCTTCCAATTATCCAAACATGTGTATTCACCTTCCCTGCACTAGCTCCTCAGCCACACATTAAACTGTTCTCTCCTATTTCTACTCTCAGTCACACGGGGCACCAGGAGTAATCCAGATATTACTAACGTGGAGGAAATACTTTTTATGCTCCTTTCTTGTTTGCTATATTCTGACTTCAGAACATCGTCTTTTTCTCTTTCTATATCATTGGCTCCACCCGGTAAAAGTACCTGCTTCTGCCCTTTGCGAATATTGTTCACTCTCACCGAGACAGCCTTGACCCTCAGAGCAGGGAGGCAACACATCATTCAGGTGGCTTACTGGTAGTCACAGAAGCGTCTGCCTTTGCCTCTGACTACAGAGTCCCCTGTCACAATTAATCGCTTGGAACCTGAAGTACCCCTTGGCACAGCAGAGACAGTTTCAGTACCAGAAACGTTGCTCACAGTGCCACATTCCCCTGAATATCAATGACCTCCTACTTTTACCAAAACTGCATACTTGTTTGAAATGACGATAGCCTCAGGAGACTCCTGCACACTCGAGGAGAAAGTGAAGACTGCAGATGCTGGAGATCAGCGTCGAAAAGTGTGGGGATGGAAAAGCAGAGCAGGTCAGGCAGCATCCAAGGCACAGGACAGTCGCCATTTTGAACAAAAGCCGTTCATCATGAATGTTCGAAACTCTTGCTGTTCGGATATTGCCTGACCTGCTGTCCTTTTCCAACGCCACACTTTTCGGCTCCTACATTACCTGCCTCCCTTTCCTACCTTTCCCAGAGTTAACCTCACTACCCAACTGCATCTGTGATATTTCTACCTTCTTGAATCTGCCATCCATCATATTCCAGGCTCCTATAAATTTCTCATTGCCTCTACCCGCCATTGCAACCGATCTATGTTAATCCAATAGAGAACATCATTCAAAGGCCAATTTTTCACCTAACCTACAGACTCAGAAAATGACAAGTCTTTCATATATATATATCAACCTCAATACAAGCATTTAATCAGGCTGTGAAATGCTGATACGCGCAGATGTGAGTAGTTCCGATATTCAAGTCTCTGTAAGGCAACTGTGGACTTTCACTGTGTGTTTGTTTTTTGTAACCAGATTCTATTTGCAGAAGCTTGTAAGTTCTCAGTCTTTCAGCTGTGAAAGTTGTCTACTTGGCCACTTTGACTTTTTTTTGTTGTTCTCTAGTCCGCGACCTCCCACGTGATCTCTCCTGAAACTATGACTCCTGCTCTCTCTGCTTCCTCCTGTTTAAAATATATTTTTTCCTATTTTTAGAAAGTTCAAACAATAAAGCAAAACCTTAAAAGCGCTAATTAATGCTCCAAGAAATCGAGGAAATCAACTTCATCAGTGGAAAAAAAAGCCTTCAAGATGAGCGGCTCGTACAGTCACGATTCTCTCCTGTCCACCATAGGTGGAAAGTTGACAGATTAAAAAATACCACAAACCGTTCCTTATGGTTGGTCTGCCTTTTGCCTTCCGTTGCCCAACCGTTACACAATGTGCACAGTCAGTTCCTATTTCAGTTCAACGGTGTTGCTTGTGCAAGTGGAGTCCTGTCACACTGTTGCTAGTGAGACTGGCGCGGGAGAGTGAGGCGCAACTAACATTACTCAGAACATTGCGTATCTTTCAAAGCTGCTTTTGGCAAAAGAATTCTCTCTCATTCTGTCCATCAGGCAAACTCTGATATTAACGCCAGAGGCTTGGAACCCCTCCGAGACTGGCATGATTTTATATTATTTTAACAGCAGATTACTCACTGTGACATCCATGTTGCCCAGTTGTCACTGTCACTATTACTTCAGTCCCTCCATTTGCAGATGTGAGTTTCAAAAGAATAAATGCGCGTTATTCCATTGGCCTCCCAATAAGTCCCTGGGACATGGTTTTGTGTCCTGATGTTGTTTAGAGCAGATGACTAATGTTGTCTTTAAAATACATTTCGTTGTGGTCCCAGCACATGGTTGTGCTTAAAGACCAGATACATGAAAACAGGACAGCCAAACACAAGTAATATTTTATGAATTGATGTGCATTACGTTTTGACAAACCATAAAGAAAAGAAGCCAAGCAGTGAGTTTGGAACTTTGCATCTTCTCCCATTTATCAATAGTACGGTTTAGTTCTGACTGTGGATTGGAACTTAATGCATTGCCAAGCACTTACTCCAAAACATGTATCTCTTTTGTAATGACTTTATCACGAAGGCAAATGGAGTATTTGCCCTTATTTCAAGGGGAGTGGAGTAAAAGAGCAAGGAAGACTTACTGCAATTGTGCAAAGTGATGGGGAGACCGCATCTGCAGCACTGTGAGCAATTTTGCTCCCCTAATTTACAATTTCTTTGAAAGCAGTTCAGAGAAGTTTTACTCAAGTGGTCCCGGGTATGAAGGGATTTTTTCATCAGCAATAGCTAAACAGGTTGGGACAGAAATAAGGGCTGAATGTACTCAACAGGTCTGGCAGCGGCTGTAGAGATTTAAAAGCAGAGTTAATGTTTGGGTCGCTAAAATCATAAGAATTAGGATCAGGATTAGACCCTTCGCACAATCGAGAATCCCCCATCATTTAATAAGATCTTGACTGATCCAATATTTCTTGTGTCCACTTTCCTGCCCTTTCCCGATAACCTTTGATTCCCTGACGAAAAGAAACTATCAATGGTCGCCTTAAGTATACTTAAAGACTCTTCTTCATAGCTGTCTGTGACAAAGACCCTTAACCCTCTGACAGAATAAATTTCTCCTCATCTCAGTACATTATTGGTGCCCCTTTATTTTGAGTCTGTGCCATCTAGTCCTAGACTATCCCGTGAGGGACAATCATCCACTCATCATTGACCCTGTTGATCCCGAGTATGTTTCAATGAGATCACTTCTCATTCGTCTAAACTCCGGTGACTTGAGTCCCGCTCCATTTAAACTCTGATCTTGGTTACAACTATATCCAGAGTATGTTGTGACCTATCCTGTAATATGTTACATGAGGTTTCCTGTATTGACCACATAAGGAATGTTTTATGGTTGGCTCTAGACAAACTGTCATCACTATTATCTCTAATGGAGTATTATGTGGCTGTTTTTGACACTTTGTAATCATTTGCTATGTGTTTAACAGTAAAGCATCATTGGTTGGAATTGGACATTGTGATCAGAGATTGGTCAATTCATGGATTAAGTGCCAACAAGTTTCTAGAAGAACGGGCACACTTTGAGATAAAAGTCACCAGAACAAAGGATTGTTCGGGAGTGAACCCTCAAGACCAATATTTGAGAAGTTATCTTTAGAGAAGACAAAGCAGCAAGATCTACACTGAGAGCACTGTTGCTCAATTCAATTAAATCGGGGCAACATTTGTTTCACGCTGAACTTATAATGTTAGAGATACAATTAAATCTGAATTGAATTCAGGTGAAGTAAAATCAAATGAAGTGAGGTGAAGTAAGGAGTACATGTTGCGTCGAATGTATGTTTTATATTGATACCGAAAGATTTAAATACTGGAAGGTTTAGTTAGTGAAATTCCAAATCGATTGCCTCTGTCACACAAGGGGGAACACACGTGAAAAGCATGAAGTTCTCTTTTAGGTAAAAACTTTTCCTAACCCGTTGAAATAGTTTCAAAAGCAATCCAGAATGGGCAACAATTTATGGCCTTGTCAGAAATATCCACGTCGCATAAAAAAAGGCCAATAGGAAATTAAATTTTCTAATCAGAATCCCTACAGTGCAGATAGAGACCATTCTGTCGATCAAGTGCGCATGGATGCCCAAAGGCCATTCAATACCTCCCGCCATGACGAACCCACAAAGCCTGTACATCCCTTGATAGAACATGGCAATTTTAACACGGCCATACCACTAAACCTGCATCTCTTTGAATTGTGGGAGGAAGCCAGAGCACCCACAGACACAGGGAGAACGTCTAAGCTCCAAGCAGGCGGTAAGACAAAGTTGGAATCAGACCATGGTTCCTGGTGCTGGGAGGCAACAATGCTAACCACTGAGCCATCATCCAACTCAATTAGTTTAGCTCTGCCTTTTCCTGTTAATTGCTTGTAACCTTCAATTAGATCTCACCATAACCTTTGAAATTCTGGAGAGACAAACATCATCTTCCAAAAGGAGCAAAACCCAATTAAAACTATCAGAAATGACTTGGGAAAGAGATTCAGGAGACTCTGTGAAAAATATTAATTTCTCTTGAAAAGTCTGGAGTTTTGGAGAATTTTCAAGAGGATTGTGGCATAACTATGTTCCCTCCGTTGGGAAGAATACAAGTTTGACGATCGTTGCTCAGGGAATTAAGAATTGAACCCGAATGTGCAGTATACACTGGAAATAAGTATATGAATCGATTCACAGTGCTTATCGGTTTTGCGACAAGTCATTTCTTTCCAAGAAATATCCTAGTTTTGTTAATACGGTGAAATCATGCAGTGCAGTTCTTTTGGTTAAATCAGGTTTCAAGATTTTCTATTTAATTGTTAACGTGGTCAGTGGGAAGATTGTAAAAATAGCCCCAAATTCCTTTAAGACTCAACATTTCGACAACACTATGATTTTGCTGTTGATTTCTGTAACTTGCCGAAGATCCATAATGTATGAAATCACAATCACAGGATTGAGAGACAGTAACTTGCTTCAAAATGTCTCCTGACAAATAAATGTGTGCTGGACCCACTTGTGAGGATGTTAATCACTTGATAACAGAACAACACAACAACTCAGACAGAAGGTTCAGAGGGTATGTGAAGACAATCAGTTTCCCCAGAGGATGATGGAGAATCTGGAACTCATTGACAATAAGGGTGGGAAAGGTTGAAATCCTCATCACGTTGTAGAAGGATTTAGATTTGCACTTGCGTTGCCAAGGCTATGGACCAAGTGCTGGTAAAGTGGAATTGGTTTGTTTTTGATGGTGCAGAATCCATGGGTTGAAGAGCCTCATAATATATTGTAGGCCTCTGTGACGTTAATAATTACTATGAAAACATCTACTTACACAGTAAGTAATGTGATCCAATGTATTCTATCCTTCTCTAAATCCTAAACTCGACATAAACTATGACAGCACAAGCAATGATGCGCATGCGTGTTAGACCACAAAACATCAGAGCAGTATTAGGCCATTCAACCCACTGAGTCTGCTCCGCTATTTGATTGTAGCTGACATGTTTCTCTTGCCTTCTGTTTGCAACTTTTAATCCCTTAAATCAAGAACCTGTCTATACCTGTCTTAAATACACTGAATGACATGGCCTCCACAGGCCTCTGCGGCATTGTATTCCACAGATTCACCTGCCTCTGGCTGAAGAAATTTTTTTCTGTGATGGGTGTTCATCACACACTCTACTTGCTCCTCCAGGTTAAGAGATATCCTTCAGTAATTTGTGAAGATTTAAGCACAAGGGAAATTGAATGATTTTAAAACCAGAATCAAGTTTGCCAAGCTTTTAGCTCCAGTGTTTAAAACTAAAAATAGATATGGTCAAGTTTAAGAGCTGGATACCTGCTTTTGCTTGTTTGTCTATTTTATTCTTTCTCGTGTATTTGACATTACCTGGGTTTTGCCACTTTCAGTTTTAAACCTGCTATAGTTGCTGCTTTTAATTGTTGTTTCCAAAAATGCCCAGATGGTGAGCTTTTCAGTATTTTACAAATCACGTACTCTTTACAGGCTTTCATTCAAAGTTGCAAATACGTGGAGCCATTAATATAATGTTGAACTTTGTACAATTTGCAAAGAAATAAAAAAAAGCCTTTGCAAACTCTTTGATTATTTCTAGCTTGAAATTTTAAGCAGGTCATTAAAAAAAGAATCTGTTATAAATGCCATGAAGACGAAATGAGTACATTTAAAATGTACAAATAAAATGAGAGTATACGCAATGAAATGATGCACTGATCGTCCTGGCAGAATGAGATTGGGTTAGTGGTGATCAACAATGAAAAGGTCAAGTTTGGCTTTAAGAGACTATTTACGAGGAGTTAAGTATACGCATTTGTTTCGAACTCTTCTTAAACGTTCTGTTTGTGGCTGTTTCAGAACTCCAGCACCCATCCATCGCTCTTTGTCCTGTTTTATTTTGCAACTTTGGAGAGGCTTCATATGAAAATGGCATAAAGTTAGTTCAAAGGAGAAATAACCTTCCTTCAGTTGCGTGGATACGAGATGATGGAATTTCCCTTTTTTGAAGAAATCTATTTTGACAGGATGTTGGTGGGAGATACTCAATGCCAAAGCTATTTGCACAGAGAAATAGAGACCGGTGCACAGTTTCCGTTTGGGGAAGTTGCAAGAATCGTGATTGCAAACTGAATGTAGAAGGTGGAAATGAGCAAGCTTTCTTTCACTCTGCAAGAGGTTTGGAAGTGGACGTTCTCCTTTTGCATAAATATATACACTTGTGGCTCTCAACTGTGAAATGGACAAGTTGCCAAAGAAAATAAACATATGGAAGAATCAACAATTGGCATTGGAATAGGGCAGACTGATTTCCTGCGAGAGACAACTGTGACATGTTGCTGTATGTGAAATATTCTTTAATTATTCTACAGTCCCATAAGGGAGGTTATTATTTTCACTTTCTTCAAATTATTTGCCCTGTTGTTTGTCCCGCCTGGTTCATTAATGTCCTTCAGCGATGAAAATCTATGGTCCCTATCTGGTCTAGCAGACAGAAGGCTGCAAGATAAAGGAGCAGAATTAGGCCATTCAGTCCATTTGGCCTGCTCCATCATTTGCTCTTGGCTGAACTGTTTCTCAACTCTATTCTCCTGTCTTCTCCCTGCAACTCTTGATCCCCTCATCAATCAAGAACCGATCTATCTCTGTCTTAAAGTCACTCAATACCTTGACCCCCACGACTCACTACAGCAAAACATAATCCACAGAATCGCTCCCATCCGGACAAAGAAATTCCTGCTCATCTCCATTCTACAAGGCTTGTCCTTTCACATGAACTGACAGAGAAAGTCAGAAGATTTGAAAACATGCCCGGAGAGAGATGGCCGGTGCTTGCCATGCTGCTTTCAGGCCAAGCCTGGATCTTGTCGAGATCTTTTTGCATTTGTACATGGTTTGCCTCAGTATCTAAGCAGTGGTAAATGGTGTCGAACATTATACTATCATCGCCAAACACTCCTGATCTTACGCTGGAGGGAAAGGCAAGGATGAAGCTGCTGAACTGAATGTATTGAGCAAACCTGCAACATGAATAATTTAGCCAGTGTTCTGATCATTGAATTGAAAGGTAAAAGGGAGCTACGTTAATCAGATAAGTGATATGCAGGTAAAACGTTACTAAAATATGATCGAAATGGTTGAGATATAACAAAATATGTTCATTTTACAATTAACATGTGCTCGAATAGAGTGAATCTTCGACTGCCTCGGAGCTCCTTTAGACAACTGCGGTTCTATTTTCCTTTTTCCACATCTCTGGCCATTATTACTGAAATAAAAACTTCAATAAACACTGAACACTATGTAGGAGCTGGGAGAATGTCATTTTGCAACACGCTTCAACAAATGGCTGACTTCCTGTAATCGATTCCTGTGATCATGAGCCACTGAAAAATCAATATCAAGCACTTTACAAAACATTGAAATGCGCTGTACTTGGATTCACAATGGAGACCATCGATTTAGTGATTGCTGACAGCAGCCTACATCCCAGCATCCCATGTGAAAGTTGAGACTGCACTTGATGTAGAATGCGCCTCACAGCACCAGAGACCCGGGTTCAATTCAAGCCTCAGGCAACTGTCTGTGTGGAGTTTGCACATTCTCCCCGTGTCTGCGTGGGTTTCCTCCGGTTTCCTCCCACGGTCCAAAAATGTGCAGTTTCGGTGAATTAGCCATACTAAATTGCCCATAGTGTTAGGTGAAGAGGTAAATGTAGGGGAATGGGTGGATTACTCTTCGGAGGGTTGGTGTGGACTTGTTGGGCTGAAGGGCCTGTTTCCACATTGTAAGTAGTCTAATCTAATCTAAAGTAATCTAATCGAAAAGGCCTTCACTTTACCCATAGGCTGCGCCCTCTGGTCCTATTCTCTCCTGCCAATGGAAACATCTTCCCAACGTCCTTTCTATCCAGGTTATTCAGTATTTTGGAAGTTTCACAGATTCCCCCCGCATCCTTCTAAACTCCATGGAGTATAGTCTCAGAGTCCTCAAACCTTCCTAATATGTTAAACCTTGCATTCCTGAGATCATTCTCGTGAACATCCTCTGAACCTTCTCTAGAGCCAATACGTCCTTCCTGAGGTATGGGACTCAAATGGATCGCAATACTCTAAAGGTGGTCTGACAGGAGCATTATAAAGCCTCCAAAGTACATCCCTGCTTTTATATTCTCTTGCTGTTGAGGCGACTGACAACATTGTATATACCTTCCTAACTTTCCTAACCTTCCTAACCCTCCTAATGACCAACTCAATCTACAAGTTTACTTTCAGAGAAACCTGGACTAGGACTCGCAAGTCTCTTTGCACTTCTAATTTCTGAATTTTCTTCCCATTTATAAAATAGTCCATGCCTCTATTCTTCCGAACATGCATCACAGGCCATCTTTTCAGACAACTGAGCTACAGTTGGCCCCGTTTGTAAGCTAGCTGAGGGATCTTGGGGCTCTCTCACTTCCACACACTGTCTCTGTGCTGACTGCCCAACAATGTTGTCTTTTTTTATGTTTATCAATAACTTGCCCCACGAGCATGGATGACAGAAACAGCTTTGGGAAACCACATGACAACTTATGTTGTCATCTCAGTTCTGCAGGGAACTTGCTCAAGACAGACTGTTACCTTCCAACCAGTCAGAAAGACAAGCAGGAAAGGAAATCAATTCAATAAGATACAGAAGGAGAGAGAGATGTCTTTATAAACCCGATGAAATTCTAGATGATATATGAAATTTCTTCGGAAAAACTAGTGTTGATTTGATTTTTTATGAAGAGGTGGATCACGTTGAAGTGACTACAAATTGTACAACTTTGAACTAAGAAATTAATTAAATAACTGAAAGGAAAATCCAATCTAATATGTAGTCAAAGCAAAGATAACCTGACTCAAATTGAGAGGCAGAATAGGAGTGAATGTTACCGTGGGGCAGACTGAACTAAATTGGACTTCTGGAAAGTTCTTAACAGCGAAAGCAATGTATTCGCATGCCTAAATATATTTAAATTGAGGCAGACAGGTTTAGGAATATTTGTGGAAGGAAAAGTGGATGCGAGCTGACAATAAAAGGATTGAAGACTTTAATGAGGTATTCATATTCCTGAATTTGCAGCAATATCACTTTAGGGGTGTTGGATTTGCCATGGTCCTAGTGAATGTGGAACAGGCTCGAGAGCCTGAATAGCCCTATTCCTTCATCAATGTTGGAAATATTAACATTTGCCTCGTCATCCAAATCATTGAAATGTTGCTGAGCCATGGGCCTGATCCTTGTCACAGAATCAGAGACGTAGAGTCATACAGCATAGAAACAGGTCCTTTCACCCTCCATGTCCATTCTGACAAACAGACGGATCCCATTTTCTTACACTTTATCCATAGCCCACGCTCCCCTGCTATTTGGATTGCTTGTCCAGATGCTGATTAAATGTTGTAATAGTATCTGATTACATCAACATCTCAGCCAGGAAGGTCCATTTTTTTACCACCGTCTGGAACAAATAAAAAGTTTCCTGACACTTAAAAGCCACTTATTCCTCACCTTAAGCTTAAGGATTCTGATCATAGACAGGTCTGTCATGGGTAAAGGATTTCAACATCCTTCTCAGTTTATGCTTCATTAACTTGTATTCTTCAATCAGATCCCCCCACCTCCTCTTCCCCAGGAAAGACAAACTCAGCCTATCCAACGTCTCCCAAAAAAACTGAAACTTTCCATCCCAGGCAACAACCTAGTGTATTTCCTCTTCACTCTCTCCAGTGCTATCACGTCTCTCAGATATAGTGGCAACTAGAACTGCACACAGTGTTCCATGTGTGTTCTAACCCATGGCCTGTAAAATTGCAACAAGATTTTCCTGCTCCTATACTCTACACCCATGCTGTAGGCCAAATGCCTTCTTCACCACTCTGGCTGCCTGTGCTGACACCTTTAAGGATCTCGAGACTCATGATGCCTCATGGTTATGATGACCTGTGAGAAAAGCTTGCCTCCTGAGAATGACTCATTCTTTCCTCCTTTCTGCTTTCTCTATACTCATCAATTTTCAAACCTTACTATTCAATTCATGCTCTGTACTTATTTTTGTTGGCAGCCTGTGTGGGATCTTATGAAAAGCCTTCTGAGAAGCTATTCACTTCTCAGTTTTTCATTTACAAATGTTGCAATGAATATGCTTAAAATGCTCCATCAGTTTTCTCAAGCATGATTCCCATTAACGGGCATTTAAATGGTCATTGGGTAGGCATATGGATGAGGTTAGACTGTAGAGCTTCAGATTCATTCCAAAGGTCGGTGCAACATCGAGGACTGAAGGGCCTGCACTGCGCTGTAATGTTCTATGTTCTGTTAACACAATAATGTTGGCTCTGTCCAATTTTACTATTTTTGCTCCACTCCGTTACTAGATTCTCCCTATTAGATTCTAATAT
Source organism: Chiloscyllium plagiosum (assembly GCF_037043375.1). Classification (NCBI taxonomy): domain Eukaryota; kingdom Metazoa; phylum Chordata; class Chondrichthyes; order Orectolobiformes; family Hemiscylliidae; genus Chiloscyllium; species Chiloscyllium plagiosum. The sequence goes on from NW_028270187.1 coordinate 12,641,314, forward strand.
GTTCTCTATTCTGATCATCAAGTTAACAAAGATCTCCATTTACCCCTTTTCCTTGCTATGTAAGGTTTTATGTTAAATATGTTTGAGTCAGCATGACCAGTTGCAGCATGTACAGATTTACAAAAGGTAGCCAACAATGTGTCAATTATTCTTTGCTGTTTCTTCACCACTATCATTAACATCAATCAGTTAAGGATATTTACTATCCCTCACTCTCAATATTTTTATATCAACTATCACTTTTTATTTGTCACAACCTCTCTGAAATTTCTTTGGCACTTTGTATATTTCTCTGCATCACTTTCACCTGGATGATTTGCTGGATCATTTTCCTTGCGGGTTAAACAGTTTGGCACTCTATTCACTAGAGTTTAGAAGAATGAGGGGTGATCCAATTGAAACAGGTAGGATTCCTCAGCGGCTTGATGGGGTCAATGCTGAGAGGACATTTCCCCTCATGGGCGAGTCTACGACAAAACGGCATAGTGTTAGAATAAAGTAGCACCAATTGAAGACTGAGATGTGGAGGAGTTTCTTCTTTCAGAGAATCGCGAGTCTTTAGAACTCCTTGCTGTTAAGAGTGGTGTGGGGGGCAGAGTCCTTGTGTATGTTTAAGGCTAAGGTAGATATAGTTTTGGTTCATAGAGGAATCAACTGTCATCAGGGAAAGGGTGGGAAAGTGAATGTGAAGAATGCCCGAACAGCCATGATCCTGTTGAATTGCAGAGTAGGCTGGAGAGTCGAAAGGCCTGTTTTGTATGTTCCAGTGATCTCTGCAAGACTGTTAGCTCTACTGTCCTGTTTGCTAGTGTAATTTTCCTACCGTCATCTGTGATGGATCCACATTTAAGTTGTTTAATTTATTTTCCTTTCACTGTATCATTAAAAAAAATACTTTTCCATCCATCTTTATATTCATCACTTGCTTGGATTTGTATTGATTTCCTTTCCTCAACAATTTCTTGATAGTTTTATGCTGGGTCCTTAATTACTCCCAATCTTCAGGCTTCCCATTGTTTCTGGCAGTCTTACAATTTGCCTGCTTTCAACTGATGAAATTTGGGTATCTTTTCTCCACCTTGCTAGATGCACCATTCCATTTGTATATTTGTACACTCAAGGAATATGAATCTTCTATCATACCTGAAGTGTGTATTTATAAAGTTCCCCATCACATATTGGCAAAAATTACTCCCGATGAACTATCCCTTTGATATGCATATTTCTTTTGTTCAGCTTTCAGATGAATGACGTCACATTCAAACTTGAAATAAAGCCCGGTAAATATTAAAGTCACTACTTCGCAGAATTCTACGATGTCATGGTCACTACTTCCCATAGGCATATTTAAAGAGCAGATATTAATTAACTCTGAAGTATTGCATCCAACCTGGTCCAATCCTAGGTTGGTGCCTCAATGCACTATCTTAGGAAAACATATTGTACACATGCTGCATATTAATGGTGATTTGATTGTTGAGTCTCCACATAAACTGTATAATTGCTCATTATTAATTTATTACTGATTAGCAGTCCCTATGTGTATTATAGAGAATGGCAGGCCCCACCTTGCTCTGCCTTTGTCACAACATCTCTGAAATTTCTTTGGCAGCTTGTGCGATTATTTGCATAAGTTTCACTGGGGGCTTTATTTCAAGTTTGAATGTGACGTCATTCATCTGACAGCTGAACAAAAGAAATATGCATATCAAAGGGATAGTTCATCGGGAGTAATTTTTGCCAATATGTGATGGGGAACTTTATAAATACACACTTCAGGTATGATAGAAGATTCATATTCCTTGAGAGTAAAATATACAAATGGAATGGTGCATCTAGCAAGGTGCAGAAAAGATACCCAAATTTCTGGATTATTTTGGTTGAAGGTTAAACAGATGTATTACAGAGATAGACGGCCCCACATGTGTCGTATAGAATAACCAATGGTGTGTTTAACATAAAGGGGATAGCAGCCCCTTTATGTATTTTAGAGAAGTACGTGACGTGGTAGGTTCATCGTTCCTTGAAAGTGGAGACACAGGTGGACAGAGTGGTGAAGAAGACCTTTAGCATTCTTATCTTCATTGGTCACAACATTGAGTACAGGATTTGGGATGTCATGTTGCTGCTGTACTGCAATTTGTTGAGGCCACTCTTAGAATACTGACTATAACCTTAGTCACACTTCTTTGGAAAGATTGTGTTCAACTTGAGTGGGTGCCGATAAGATTTCCAACTTTTAGAATGAAAAAGAACATGTAACAGAAGAACAGGTCGGTTTGAGTTATAGGGAGGGGCTAAATGGGCTAGGGCTTTCTTTTCCTGCAGTGCTGGAGGCAGAGGGGTGATATTATAGGAGTTTATAAAATGACGACGGGCATGGGTAGCGTGAATAACCAAGTTGTTTATCCTCAGGATGAGGAATCCAAAGCTAGAGGACATAAGTTTAAGGTGAGAGAGGAAATATTTTAAAAGACACTTGATGAGTACTATTTTCATGCACAAAATGGTGTGTGTATTGTTCGAGCAGTCAGTGGAGGTGGTGCACGCAGGTCCAATAACAACATTTAAAAGGCATGATTTAGAGGGATATGGGCCAAATGGCAGATGGGGCGATGTTAGATTGGGATGGCTGGTTGGCATGGGTGAGTTGGACAGCAGGGTCTATTTCCGTGCTGTATGCCTGTGCCTCTGTGACATTATCCACATTCATTGTATCAGCGTTTTCTTGATTACAATGTGGTAAAAATGTTTATTATAAGTTTGTGTTCTAAAATTAATTCACACCAATGACGGTTTCCCCCGTGCTGTTTCCTAACTGGCCACAAAATAATTCGACAGATTTTTACTTCAATCACAGTTACTCATGCTAATGTATTGATGGATTTGTTATTTTGTCAGCTCGACCAGGTCATTTCCTTTTTTGTCTATTCCTTATTAATGCAGACTGGTGGGAGAGTGGTGATGAGAGAGCTCATGCACTGCTACGCTACTATTATGTATAATCAGTTTTTTAAAATTATGTGTGCACAACATTCAAAGTAACATATTAACAAAACTCTCTGAAGGAATGACCGTTAAAACTCAACCTGAAGTATCTTTAACAAGCATTACACCAATTTTAAACACGTTTCACGATCTTGAAAAAAAATTATACTCCCTTCTCTGACCTCCACCACCCAAATGTCACATCACAGAAATTTACATGTATGTCAGTCTCCAGATTTGTCAAGAGGAAAATATTAATATTAAGCTATTCTTTTGCTGTTTTCCATTAGTTCATTTCCAAGTGCTGTCGAAATGCAGGAGATATGTGAGTATAAGAAATTGGAATGCATTAAATCATTAACATCAAAATTACTTCGTTAATACGTTTACACTTGATTATCAGTAAAACTGATGATAACCAGCTTACCAAACTTTATGCTGAAATTTGTGTACAGCTTTATAGACATTATTTTAAAAGTTAATCTTCTCATTTCTCTCTTTTTTTTTGTAACTGTCACGAAGTTCCACTGATTTGCTGATTATATTTCCCAGCAGTTTCCATAACTAACGTTGTGAGAATTACAATATTCAACATGACCATGGTTACATTGTCAGGTTCTGTTGTTTGAAATGTCAAAAGTGTATTATGGCCATTAGTATCTTTTTAAAAATTATAAAGCTTAGAAACGTACAGTCCTCGAGATCTACAGTACAGCAAAAGGCTCTTCAATCCATCAGATCTGTTCTACTCAAAAACGGCCACCTCACTATTTTCAAATCCCATTTCCCTAGCACGTGGCCCCATAGCTTTGGCGTCTCAAGTGGATATCTAAACACTTTTTTAATGTGATCATAGTTTTTGCCTCTCCTACCTTTACGGGCAGTAAGTTCCTGATTCTCGTCCAGCTCGGTGTAAGCAAGGTTTTCCTCATATCCCTCTCTAAACCTTCTGCCCTTTACTTTGGATGTATGCACCTTCCTTCCCCTCACGCCCATTCCCCATCCCAGTTATTACTCCCTCCATCAAAGGCGAAAGGTTTCTTCCTGTCTATCCTATTTCTGGCCGTGATTTTACATCTCAACCATGCCCCCCTCTCAATCTCTTCTGCTCTAAGGAAAGCAACCCAGTCTGTCCAATCTCTTTCCATCACTGAAACTCTCCAGCCCTGAGACAACATCCTAGTAATTCTCCCTCCACGCCCTCTCCGAGTGCTATTACACCTCTTCTGGAATGTTGATTCCAGAACTGCATACGTTAGTCTCGTTGAGTGGACTAGCCGATGTTTCATACAGTCCCAGAACAAACTTCCTGCTCTTAAACTCTCAGCTAACAAAGACAGGTGTTCCCATGCCATTTCCCGGAGGCAGCAGGAAGTATAGATGGAGTCAACGGATGGAAGGAAGATTTGTGAACTGAATTGAGCTGTGCTTAAGACTCTCTGTAATTCCTTGAGCAGTTGCCATATTGCGCTGAGATGCATCCAAATAGGATGCTTTCTGTGGTACCTCTGTAAAAACTGGCAAGAGTGCTTGTGGACATACCAAATTTATTTAGCATCCTGAGGAAGTTGCGATGTTGTTATGTTTTCTTGACCATCGCGTCCACGTGGGTGGACAAGAAACTGGCTGTTGATGACCATCACTCCCAGCAGCTTGACACTGTGCACCATCTCCTGCTAAGCACCTTTGAAGCACACTGGAGGTGCCCAACACTCTGCTTCCTGATGTCAATATTCAGCTCCTTCGTTTTACTAATGTTGATGGAGAGATTGTCGTCTGTGCATCATACAGCTAAGCACACAATCTCTTTCCTGTGTTCTGTCTCCTCATTGTTTGAGATCCATCGTACAAGCGTGGTATTGTTAGCACATCTGTAATTGGATTTGGGGTGGAATGTAATTACACAGTCATAATTGTATAGGGAAGAATGGTAGGATGCTGAGTACGCAGCTTTGACGATCACTGGTGTTGAGGATTACAGTTGAGGAGATATCGTTGTCTATTCTTACTGATTGAGCATCCAGATCAGTTTGTTTGGAATTATGGCGTTAGAGCTGGAGCTGTAGTCAGTAATTTTGAACGTGATGTAAGTGTCCTTGTTATCCAGATGTTCCAGGGATGAGAGTAGAGCCAGGAGGTGATGTCTGCAGTAGAGCTGTTGTGCTGGAAGGTGAATTGTAAAGAATCAAGGTAATTGGTAGGCTGTAGTTTGTGTGAGCCATGACTAAACGATTGAAGATAATGGATAATTACGAAGGGCACAGCCACTAAGCGGTAGTCATTGAGGCACACTGCATGATTTTTCTTTGGCAGCAGATTGGTGGTGTACTTTTTGAATAGGCTGGGAACGTCACATCATAATAAGGAGAGGTTAAGGATGCATTTGAGTACTCGCCCCGCAGCTGGTCAATTCAGGATCTGAGGGTATGTCCAGGGACTCCATTCGGGCCAGTACTTTTCCATGGGTTCACTCTGAAGAAGGCTGATATGATGTCTGTGGTGGTGAGCGTAGGTACAGGTTAATCCGAGACTGTTGGGAGAGGTGACATTAATTCACTGATCTACTGTTCAAAGCGAGCGTAGAATGCGTTGACCTCACTATTTGGGGTGTAGTTTTGTCCGTGATTCTGTTCAATTTCGCTCTACGTTGTGTAAGCGTTGCCACAAATGACAGGTGTCTGTGTGGTTGGTCTGGATCTTGTGCTTAGCTTGGTGGTGCCTCTTAGCATTCCTGATGTCCTTATAGAGGTTGTATCTGGATTCCGTGGACAGGTCAACGCTGCCCTAGTTGAAAACCTCATACCCGCAGTAGGGAGTGGACTTCCTAGTTCATCTATGGTTTCCCGTTGGAGAAGACTGGAATTTACATCTTTAACACACAGTCTGCTACATGCTTACTACTAAAGTCTAAACAGTGTGGCAGTTTACTCAGTTTGGCCGCTAAGTTGTTGAATATGGACAGTCCAGTGACTGTAAGCAGGCCACTAGAAGCTTTTCCTTGTCTCAGACCAAAACTACATTACTTTCTCTACTGGATACTCTCTCTTCAATTTGTGTTTGTCAGTAGGGAATAGGAGCGCAGCATTATGATCTGGTTCACCAAAATGTGGATGGAATGGAGCATTCGGCGCCTTTGATGATTGTCCCTCAATGAGCAAGAATTTTCGGGCCTCCAGTGTGACAGAAGATGGCTGATGGTATTTTCGGGGCATGTTCTTGAAGGTGGCCTGGTTGAACTTACTGTCTATGATGAACAGGGCCTGAGAGTATTCTATCTCAAGACTCTTTGCAGCATTGTACTCTACATCAAGTACTCTCTTCATTTCCACATGGGATGGGGATGCAGATCACTGTCAGCAATCACAAAATCAATGTGTCCCAACGTCAATCTCATTACGGTCCATTTAACATTTCGCAAGTGGATTTTGTAGAGGTTAATGATCACAATTAATTACAAGCAATCAGCCATTTGTAAGAATTTTTGATACAGTGCAATCATGAATTAGGCAAAGGAAGGACATATGCTACCCACGGGGCAGATGTAAACTATTTTCCCAATCCGGAGCCATTCTGATAAAACTAGGTGCGTAGCCAGCACACTCACACGTCAGTGTGATTCTATGGTCTTTGGTGGAGATCTCTCGTAATCTTCGGAACCAACACTATTTGTTCTACCCTGGGGCTGATGGAGGGGAACTCCTGTTAGCACCCCCTTTTCACATCGATCCACTGCATTGATAACGGGGGTCACTTGAGTCAAGTCCTTGGTGTTTCTTATGATTTCTCCTCGGTTTTCATACAGAGACTTGCTCACATTTGCAAAAGCCGAGTTAGTGATGTGACACAGTTAGATAAAGTCTGATTCTACGCAAGAAATTCCAAGAATGGTAGGCTGATATAACACAGGTTTAAGGTGACTCCTAATTCTCAACAGCTATAAAACTTTTCAAATACTATTGTTGCATTTTTTTAGGAGTTTTATGTATTGCAATATTACCCCGTCACATTGTGGGAGGCATTTATGGTGCTTCACACAGAGCATTTTGCTTCGAGTAAGAAATGCTGACTAACATTATATTGCGTTGTCTGTCATAGTATGATGTAAGATGACATTAATTATGTTTTTTTTATACAACTGATCATGTTGTTATATAATATATTTGGTTCTGGAGTTATTGTTGTTAAGATCTCTCTTTGAACTTCTCAATTGCTTTCGTCTGCACCTTTCACCTTTCAAGGGTTTTGCTTTTGGAGGTATAACTAAATGTTTTGTAAAATACTTCATTTTAAAATGATGTGACAGATCAACTCTCCAAACCAATTATCAAAGTGCTGGCAAATTCTGCTGTGAATTCAAACAGGGGCAATGTCATGATTTCTTGCAAAGGTGAGATTCGGTCCAAAGGAGGAATATACTACATTTACAACAGCCTACAGGAAGGTTTTATATAGCATCGTCATGTGACTGGTCTCGAAGATACCTCCGCCTTTACCATTATTGCCCATAAACATTCTTCTACAGGAAACTACATAAGTTGATATCAAACAGAGGTTAATGGGCGTGCCATCCTTTCCCCGTCCAGCCAATCTGTTTCAGTAACAGAGAAAAGAGAGGTGGAACACCCATGAAAAGGTAATTACATGTGTTAGCGATTTTTGAGAAGATTTGTAGCTCAGGATGATGTTCAGGGTGTAAGACTGTTCAATGTTTCATGGTGCTTCAGATTTTAAGCCCTCATTTTAATTGATTGCAATTTGATCGAAGGTCTGAGAGTTGGTTATAAATGCTTTCTCCTGGTAAGTGACTATCTACTTCTGAATTGGCTGACATTATCTTGATTCACAATCAATGCTAGATGCTGCTGCCATTGTTCAATAGGATATAACCCCTGCGGCTTTGACAGAGAGGTTTCTAAGCATTATCAAACAAGACTATTAGATCACTCGGGTTCCCAATCTTCTGCAAACTTTCATCAGCTGATTTGAGTTGGGTGGAAAGATGCATATTCGTGAATTAATCAGACAGGTGAAATTTCTTCAAGAATATCTGCCAGAAGAGCAGAAGTAATCAAAATAACGAACAGTGGACATAGCAGGGAATGATTTTGGGTAATACTCGATGTGACTGGGAGTTCTGGATTTGCATGTCCTTCGGTCACAAAGAGCTGCAGCATAGAAACAGGACTTTCCACCCATCGAATCTCTGCTGGTCAAAAACAAACACCTAAGGATTCTCTGAATCCATTAGCCAAACCATAGCTTAGTCTGCTTTGGCATTGCAAGTGCACATCCACCTGCTCCTTCAGTATGATTAAGGTTTATGCTTCTTTCATGTTTACAGACAGTGTTCCAGATTTCCACTGCTCTCTGAGTGTTCCCAAAAATTCTCACATCTCCTCTCAGCTTTCTACCCTTTATCTTCAAGATAGCACTTCCCGCCTATCCAGACATCAATCCCTTCTTCCTGTCTACCCTAACCATGGTCCTCATCAATTTATGCTACTCAATCATGTCCAATTCTCGTAAACTCTCCTGTTCTAACGAACGGAATCCTTATCTGTGCAAATTATTTCCATCACTGAAACTCTCCAGCCTCCAAGACAACACCCTGGTAAATCTCACTCTGCAGCCACACATGGTGAGCACTCTAAGATAGACCAGATATACACTCCTAATTAAATTTCAGGAACATTAAGCTGTGAAAGGACTTGAAGTGTCCATTTGTTGTATTTGCTGTTGAAGTCAGAATGTGTGTGATAAAATAGAATATGTAATGCTTCAGGACGGATATTATTGTCAGTGGGACATGTTGATGTTTATTTCCTGTTCATTAATGTCACGCCATTGCTTTTCATTGCATAGATTATCTCTGTACATCGGACTGGGATTTGCTGCCGTGATCATTATTTTACTTGCGATGCTGTGCCTCATAATTATCAAGAAAGGTAATTCATTGAAATATGTAATGCAACTGGTTAGGACGGATCTGATAGCAGTGAGAGAGGGTGTGGCGACGATTTACCAGGATTAATCTAGATTATACTGAGGAATGTAGAACTCACTCCTCTAAGGGTCGGAGAAACGTGTTTAGATGTGCATTTGTGATGCCAAGGCTACAGGCCAAGTGCTGACGAAATGGCATTAGAATAGTTCTAAACCAGCACAGACTGATGGGTCTTTTCCTGTCGCTGTGATTTCTTTCGCTATGAAAATTTGCCCAGTGGAAAGGGGATAGCTAGATGTGATCAAGTTCAATAATGTATTGATACTATTTGAAAATATGATTTCAAAGGGGCTCTGGGGAGTATTGTTGACCTGAAGGATCCAGGGGTACAGGTGCACAATCCCTTGAAAGTAGCGTCACAGGTAGACATGTTAGTGAAGAAGGCAATTGGCACACTCACCTTCATCGGTCAGAGTATTGAGAATAGGAGTTGGGATGTCAAGTTGCGGCTGTACAGGGTATTGGTGAGGATCCGTTTGGAATACTGCGTAGAATTCTGGTCGTCCTGCTATAGGAAAGATGTGGTTTAACTGGAATAGGTGAAAAAAAATTGCAGAGGCATAGTTTCATTGAATCCTGGCACTGGAAACAGGCCCATTGGCCCAACAAGTCCATACCAACCCGCTGAAGAGTATCCTACCCAAACTCATTCTCCTACCTGATTTTACTACACTAACGCACCTAATCTGCACATTCTTGAACAATTTGCGCAATTTAGCATGCCTAATTCACTTACCCTGCACATCTTTGCATTGTGGGATGAAACCAGAGCGCCCAGAGGGAATAGACGCTGACACAGGAAGAATGTGCAAATTCCACACAGAGAGACACTCGATGATGAAATCGTATCCGGGTTCCTAACACTGTGAAGCAACAGTGCTAACCACTGAGCCACCGTGCTGGGGTGTTTCTGGGATTGGAGGTTCAATGAATGGCTGGACAGACTGCGATTTATTTCCACAGATGTCAGAGGCTGAAGGGTCATCTTACAGAGATTTACAAAATCATGCAAGGCATTGATAAGATTAACAGACAAGGTCTTTTCCCCGGGGTAACGAAGATCAAAACCAGAACTGCATAGATTTAAGATGACAGGGGAAAGACTTAAAAGAGACTTGAGGAACAACTTTTTCAGACAGAGGGTGGTGCATATATAAAACGAGCTGTCAGAAGAAGTTTTGTAGATGCGAGTCCAATTACAACATTTAAGAGACGTTTGGACAGGTACATGAATCAGAAAGTTTTAGCGAGGGTATGCAGCAAATGCAGATAAATAGGACTAGCTTAGTTAGGGAAATCTTGTCTGTATGGACAAGTTGAACAGAAATATCTGTTTCCCTGCTGTATTACACTCAAATAATTTTAGTTTTGTGTGCTCAGATGAGCAAGACAGTTTTTTTTTTAATTTCGTTTTAGTGATTCAGTGAAAATGACACTGGCATATCTGGAATTGTTTCTGTTCACACTCATTGAATTGGGGTCTTTAAAACACTAATGATTAAGTGTTTATGTTAGAAAGAGAAAGGTAGACGTGAGGAAAAGTAGCAGCTGATGTGTTCAGAGAGGAGCGCAAAAAAAGTGCTTTTCCTGAAACCTCACTTTGTCCCTAAGAACAGAGATAAAAAATGCTGGCCGGGACAGAGATGCCCACATCCCACTAATGAATTAAAATAAAATATAGATCAGCTTTCAACCACAACTGAGGAGAATTTCATCACGAGCTTCCAATTATAGCTCTAGACTTTGGACTTGCATCGCAAGAGATGGCACATGGAGCCACGTGGTATGTTGCTGTCAGTTCTGGAGTAGTGTCCCAGTGACACTGTCAACACACAAACCCCTCGTTATGTTTCAGTGAAGGCCTCATAGTAACCATTCTGTGTACAGAAAGACAAACAAATTATGGGTGATAAAGAACGAACCATGTGGTTTGTCCAGCCGTCTGGGTCATTAATATATTCATAGGAGATGTCCACTTGCGGTTATTTTCCTTCCATATAGACACACAGCTTATTTCAAAAAGGTAGTGGCTGCTGCATCATTTGCCAATTTCAAATGTGAGACAGAAAAATATTTGTTGAGCAAAGCTCTGAAGGGGATATGGACTAGAGGTAGTTATATGGATTTCAGCCTTTATCAACTGTAGCTAATAGCATTTTCATTAAACAGTCTATTCCATGCAGTAATTTCACAACATTCACCGCGAGACACTGTTTTAGAAGCAAGGGATGATTGCTCATTGACTGGCTGATCATCTAGTCATTACAAGACAGTACAGATGAGTAGGTTAGATGGATTGGCCATGCTAAAGTGTCCAGGGGTGGTGTGTGGTATAGGTGGATTAGTCATGGGAAGTGTGGGGTTACAGGTATATGGTGTGGATGGAATGCTCTTTGAAGTGTCAGTGTAGATTCACGGGTAATCATCTCTATCTCCTCTGTGGGTGTTCTAAATTGTGACAGGAAAAACGTGATTGCATCACTTTTGTTCTCCTCTTTGTATGTTTCAAGTGGACATATTCATAGTTTTATTTAATGTTTCGTTTTAGGAGGTTTTATTTAAATTTCCAAATTAACGAATTCCATGCTGTATTTGGAAAATAATTCGGTGAAAGAGAAATCACTGGAGAAACTCAGCAGGTCTGGCAGCATCTGTGGAGTGAGAGAGATAGAAACAGAGTTAACATTTCAAGTCCATAACACTAAAATAAATAGGAATAGAAGTATACTGTTGGGCTCCTGGAGCCTGATCCACCAATAGAATCATCGCTGATCCCATGATGAAGAGCTTTTGCCCGAAACGTCGATTTTCCTGCTCCTCGGATGCTGCCTGACCTGCTGTGTTTTCCAGCACCACTTAATCTTGACTCTAATCTCCAGCATCTGCAGTACCCACTTCTGCCATGGCTAACCCCTCAGTCCTCACATCCATCTTACTGCTTGTAACCCGTCATTTCCCAACTGGTAAAGAATCTATCTCAGTCTTCAATATACACAAGGTTTGTGGACACCCCCAATGCATGCACAAAGGCACACACACACACACACAGACACACACACACAGAGACACACACACACACACACACACACACAGAGTTCCAAAACTCTCAACCCTCTGACAGAAGGAATCACTCCTCATCTCATTCTTCAACTGGTGCCCCTGTATTCTGATGCTGTACCCTCTGACCCTGCACTCTCACATGAGGAGGAATCATCTTCTCAGCAATGTCTCTGTCAAGCACCTTGAACAGACTATAAGACCTTAAGACGTACGAGCAGAATTAGGGCATTCAGTCCATCGAATTTGTCCTATCGTTCGATCATGACTGATGTGTTTCTCAAACCCATTCTCGTGCCTTCTACTTGTAATCCTGGATCACCTTTCCCACTCAACACCCGATCTAATTCTGTTCTCAAGGAAGTCAATGCCATGGTCTCCAGAGCCCTCTGTGGCAATCAATTCCACAGGTTCACTATCCTCTGTTTGAAGAAATTCCTCCAGGGTCATCTCCTCACACTAAGCCTGTGCCCTCCGATCCTTGTCTCTCCTACTCCTGGAAACATCGTCTACATGTCTACTCTTTAACCACATGGCAAGCCCTTCATTCATGGGATCTTTCTTGTGAACCTCCTCTGGACACCCTCCATCTTCCGCACGTGCAGGGTCTAAAACTGATCCTAATATTCCAAATCAGAGCCTTATACAGCCTCAGTGGGACATCTGTGCTCTTGTACTTCAACCCTCTAGCAATGAATGCTAACAATACATTTGCCTTCCTAACTGCCAACTGAACCTGTCTGTTCACCTGAAGAGAATCCTGAACCCGGACTCCCAACTCTCCTTTGAGTTTTAGATTTCTGTTTGTTCTGTGTATACATTTAGTGTCATAGCTGTGTTGTTTGTTGAACTTTCGCTGCTATTTGATACTGATATCCAATACCCTGTAGGCCTTTGTGTTATATTATTGACATTGACAATCAGGTTTGTGGCATTTCACCATTACATTCTTGTTTTACATCCCTCAGTTCGAAATAAACATCGAAATGTTCAGAGGTGAGAATTTTAAGTGACTCTTGTTTTTTTTTCCTGATACTTGACTTTATGTAACATATAGATATGCATTAATACACCTTTTGATCTCGTACTTATTCCTTGATGAATTTTGTGCCATCAACTCCCAGTGCATCGGGAGCACATTTGAGCCAATATATGTCTTTATGTTCCAGGACTGCATCCTCAACAGTTCAAAATAGACACAGTAAAAACAATGATTGCATCTGTAAGTATATCACTGATTGCTAATGGCTAGTTGTAATGATCGCTATAAAAGTTACATTTTTATTTGTGATTATTAAGGTGATGAATGTGTAAATGGTTTTAGTGGAGAAATTCTAAACTTCATTCCTGTTCACTGTATGATTGTTCACTCTCTGTTAAGACAGCGTCACAACATCAGAAACAAACATTGAAATAATCTGAATGCTGGTGTCATGGATACTGCTGAGCTCAAACAGCTAAAGAAAATAACACTTGACAATGCAGGAGAAACACCGTAGGTCTGGCAGCATCTGTGAAGAGACATGGACAGCATTAATGTTTCTAGTCCACAAACACTCCTTCAGAAAAGCTAGCTAAAGGACTGGCAGACAAAACACAAGCCATTTCATTTGGGCCACTGTGTGCATTATGTTGGAGACTGACTTCGTGTGAAGTTGAACACATCACGTTGAAACAAGCATTTGAGGTGATAGCATTGTGTTTGTATTCACTCTTGTTCTATTCTGTCCTCAAAATTAATCAGAAATGTCAATGATACAGCTGTAATCCATTGCTGCAGCCTGATTTTCCAATACCGTGTGAGGGCATTGGAGAAAGGAATCTTCTCCTAGAAAAGGCCCAGTGCGCTGGAATGAGTAGTGTATGGTATGCTTTCCTCTGTGCGAAGGATGAAGAAAAACTATCCAAGTTAGGTTCCATTTCAGTCTCCAGCTGGACTCTGGTTTGCACCGACAGGGCAAAGAAGCAACTTACAGAATATGTTCAGAACGTATATGGAACCGTGGGATTGGGAACGTTCCGTAGGATCATAGGAGCGTACGAACGGGCAACAGTAGTCGGCTGTTCGCCTCCTCGAGTTTGCTCCACCGTTCAAAAGAATCATGGCTGATCCGACATCCCTCCCACCCACTTTCCATGTTCCTCTTGATTAGCTGATTGATCAAGAATGTATCTGTCTCAGCCTTAACTATACACACGGACTCTGCCCACCCACACATTTCTCTGTGTTAAGAAGTTCCAAAGACACTAAAACGTCTGAGAAAAGACAATCATGCACATCTCAGTCATCCATTGACAACCCTAGATTCTGAGATTGTGCCTTCTGGTCAGAGTCGTTTCAATGATGGGGAAGCATTCTCCCAGCATATGATGCTTTACCAGCGGCATGGTGGCTCAGTGGTTATTACTGTTGCCTAACAGTGCCAGGGTCCCAGGTTCCATTCCAGCATTGGGCAACTATCTGTGTGGAGTTTGCACATTCTCCCCTTGCCTGTGTGGGTTTCCCCTGAGTGCTCTGGTTTCCTCACACAGTGCAAAGGTGTGCAGGTTAGGTTAATTGGCCATGTTAAATTGCCTGCAGCGTTATGTGCATTCGTCAGGGTGCATGTAGGGGGGTGGGTTGCTCGTCATATGGTCCGTGTGTACTTGTTAGGCCGAAGAGCCTGTTCCAAATTGGAAGTAATCTCATCTAATGAGATTGCCTCCATTCTTCTAAACTCCAATGAGTCGAGTCGTAATATTTATAAGACACTACCACCATCCCAAGAATCATCCTGGTTGAGAAATTATAGATCCAATAAATATTATTTGCCATCATTTAATAGACTAAAGGCTATGCAAGGGAGATTCGTTCTAATGGCTGGTGGGTGCCACCAATAATGTAAATTCAATTTCAACGCTGCCCGAGAACTGTTCATCTCAACAGTTCCCTCCTCTGAGGTGTGGTGACCATCTGGTTGAACCACCAGAGGTCTCTCTCTCTCTCTCTCTCTCTCTCTCTCTCTCTCTACAAGGCAAGATTGGGGTAACAATTAAAAAAAATATTTTCTACCTGTATTTCAATGGACATCAGGAATTAGCACACACAAACAGTTGACAACATGAATTACTGAGTGTCACTGCTAAAACAGGCAGAGAAAAACTCAACTTCTATGCTTCTTTTTTCACAGGTGACAACGCCAATTCGATCTCTTACAACCCCACGGTAAGCACACAATTATTAATCAAGCTCTTTAATTTTCTTGCTATGCAAAGTCTGATTAGATTCTCCTTTCGAGAGAGAGTCCAGGAATCAAAAATATACTTGGGGTTTGAGGAAGTTTAGGACAAGTATAGATCGATTAACAGAGAGAGTGAGATGGAGAGGGGTGCAGAAAATAAACACAAAATCGAGGGATAATTGGGCAAGTCGTGGTGAGAGTGACGGGTACGGCAATGAAATATGGAGGTAGAGATAAACATAGGAAGCACATTGAAAAACGAGAGTCATAGAGTTGTACAGCATGGAAACAGACCCTTTTGCCCAACCTGTCCATGTCAACGAGTACTCCTAAACTGAACTAGTTCTATTGGCCTGTATTTGACCCATATCACTCTAAAGCATTCCTATTTATATAACTGTCTAAATGTCTTTCAAACTTTGTCATTGTACCCACCTCTACCACTTCCTCTGAAAATTCATTCCATATACAAACCACCCTTCGCTCCCTTTTACATCATTCCCATCTAACCTTAAAACTATGCCCTCTAGGTTTGAACTTCCCAGTTCTGGAGAAAATACTTTTACTCTCAACTCCGCCCCTTATGATTTTACAAATCTCTATAATGTTACCCCTCAGTCTCCGACGCTCCAGGCAAAAACGACCCAGCTTATCTCGCCTCTTCCTGTAACTCAACTCTCCAATCCCGGTAACATTCTTGGATTTCTTTTTTTCTGCACCCTTTCTAATTTAATAACATCTTTCCTATCACAGGGCAACCAACATTATACACAGTATTATAAAAATGCCCTCATCAATAACTTGTGCAGACACAACATAATGACCTAATTCCTATACTCTGGCAGATGAAGGCAAATTGTACCAAACAACACCTTCACCAGCCTGTGTACCAGCGACGTCACCTGCACCTCGAAGTTCCTCTGAGTGGGCACACTCCGAGGACCCTTCCAGTAACTGTGTAAGTCAGACCCTGGAATATCTTAGAAAAATACAATACCTTACATTTATCCAAATTAAATTCCATCTTCCACTCCTTGGCCCATTGTCCCATCTAATCGAGATACTATTGTACTCTTAGATAACCGTCTCCACAAATAGCCCTAACTTTGGCGTCATCTGCAATCTTACTAACAATACCTTCTGGAATTCTCATTCAAATTGAGAGACCGAAAAGACAAAAATAAAGAAACGTGTATAGGTTTGGTGTGAAAGGGATTGACAGGAATCAATAGGTTGTTATAGATAGATAAGTTGAAAAAAAACCTTTCGAGAGTAATAGAAGTGCAAGATAACAGTGTATACTTTACAAACACCACTTTGCAATGAAATATGGAGGTAGAGATAAACATAGGAAGCACATTGAAAAACGAGAGTCATAGAGTTGTACAGCATGGAAACAGACCCTTTTGCCCAACTTGTCCATGTCAACGAGTACTCCTAAACTGAACTAGTTCTATTGGCCTGAATACAGGGCGAGTATTTTGATGTGATTACCAAGAAATGCGAAGGAGTTACTTATGCAGTCTTGAACATGGATCATATGAATAAAAATGAATCTGCCTCAGTCGTCAGGGAAGTGCCCTGCGTGTACATGGATCTGAAACCATAACAACCCTTGTACTCCAGCCTCCACGGTTGCAGTCTGCTTCTGTCATGTTGCTTGCTGAAACTCATCCGGTGATTGAATTCAACCCACATGCCACTTTCCATCCACTGATACAGCGGTAATCCACCCCGGTTCCCTGAATCCTCAAAGCCACTTTGGAGCATTGCCAGAAGTTGAAATACAACAAGATTTCCCACGAAGGCCTCATTTTGCACTCAGAAGATAGGTCAGGCTGGAGAATGAGAGAGAGTTATGTCAACAAGATTTTCATTTCTGGTTCAAGAGATGTTTGGAAACGTTTCCATCTCAATTAGAAAAGTATATGCCAACGTGGTCCAATGCTGCAAAGATTTATGTACACCAGAGGATTGGGGACTATCACGTATGACAAAAATCTTCCAGACAAGTGAAAGCATTTAGATACGCAAGAAATATTGAGAAAAATAATAGACTGATAAATTTCTAAACAAATATTTAAAATAAAAACAAACAGTAGATGTTAGAATATCAAAGGAACAGGAGTAGGACATTCTGGCCCTTCAACCAATCCTACCAGTATTCTGCTGCCCAACTCCGTAGAGCTACCTTTGGTCACTAACTCTTTAATAGGTTACCTCAGATTATAACAGGATCTGGACCAGATGGTCCAATGGGCTGAGAAGTGGCAGATGGAGTTTAATTCAGGTAAATGTGAGGTGCTGTATTTTGGGAAAGCAAATCTTAGCAGGACTTATACACATAATGGTAAGGTCCTAGGGAGTGTTGCTGAACAAAGAAACCTTGGAGTGCAGATTCATAGCTCCTTGAAAGTGGAGTCGCAGGTAGATAGGTTAGTGAAGAAGGCGTTTGGTATGCTTTCCTTTATTAGCCAGAGTATTGAGTACAGGAGTTGGGTGGTCATGTTGCGGCTGTACAGGACATTAGTCAGGCCACTGTTGGAATATTGCATGCAATTCTGGACTCCTTTCTTTCAGAGAGATGTTGTGAAACCTGAAATGGTTCAGAAAAGATTTACAAGGATGTTGCCAGGGTTGGAGGATCTGAGCTACAGAGAGAGAGGCTGAACAGGTTTGGACTGTTTTCCGTGGAGCGTCGGAGACTGAGGGGTGACTTTATAGACGTTTACAAAATTATGAAGGGCATGGATAGGATAAATAGGGAAAGTCTTTTCCCTGGGGTCTGGGAGCCCAGATCTAGAGGGCATAGCTTTAGGGTGAGAGGGGAAAGATATAAAAGAGACCTAAGGGGCAACTTTTTTACACAGAGTGTGGTACGTGTATGGAATGAGCTTCCAGAGGATGTGGTGGAGGCCGGTACAATTGCAACATTTAAGGGGCATTTGGATGGACAGATGAATGCGAAGGGTTTGGAGGGTTTTGGGCCAGGTACTGACAGGTGGGACTAGGTTGGGTTGGGATATCTGGTCGGCATGGACGGGTTGGACCGAAGGGTCTGTTTCTGTGCTGTACATCTCTATGACTCTATGATCTCTGCTTAACAAAAATGTATCTCTCTATGATTTAAATAAAATCAATCAACCAGCATCAAAAATGGTTTGTGGAAGGCAGTTCCATAACTTGGCACACATATTGTGATCTGCATTTTCGGTAGACTGTTAATCCTGACACCCAGTAATGATCTGGGAGCTGGATTTAAATCCTGCCATGGCAGAGAGTCGAAATTGAATTCAGTGATAACCTGGAATTAAGAGTATAATGATGATCATGAAACTAATGCTGATTACTAGGAAAAAATAGATCTGTTTCACTAATATCCTCCAGGGAACGACATTTATTGTCCTTACTTGCATTGCCTACACATGACTCACGAAGAACATTGGCGCAGTTGATCGTGAACTGCCCTCTGGGTAATAAATGCTGCCCCAGCCAGCAGTATCGACACCCCACAAAACAATAAAAAAAAGCTTCCCATCATCTCGGCTGAACAATCTGTCTCTAATCTTTAGGCTTTGCCTCCTTGTGTGAGTATCTGTGGAATTAACGAGGATGCAATTGCTGACAGACAAATTGAATGGACCTCTTGTTATTTTTTAATTGAGTCCCTATAGTGTGCAAACAGGCCGTCCAGCCAAACAGGTCCACACCGGTCCTCTGAAGAGTAAACCACTCAGACCAATTCCCCCTACCCTATATTTACGCCTGACTAATGCAACTAGCCTATACAGAGGAAACTCAATTAACTGAATACCAATTATCCGAAAGTCAGATTATCCAATAGAGATCTCGAGGTCCCAATAGAAACAGTACACCAAAGACGATTTTCCAACAATGATGGTGTCTTTTGTTTACAGTGATTATGTAGAAACCGTCTCGAAATGTTTGACATCCCGCCCTCTTTGTCTCCCCACACTTTCCCTGGAGTTCTACCTTCTGTTGTTGCTTCAGTTTGCCAACCTCCGCAGGTCCTTGTCTTATTTTGGCATCTCCACCGCTCCGCCCTCTGCCAGTGCTCAAACTGTTATTTAGGAAACAGGAAGGAGGGGACGGCAGGAGCAGTCCACTCAGCCCCGTGAATCTGCTCAACCATTCAATGAGATTGTGGCTGACCCGTGACCTAACTCCAAATGGGAACTCTGCCTAACAAAAATGTATCTCCCTCAGGCTGAAAATGAACAACTGATCCATCATCCACTACCGATTGTGGAAGAGTGTTCCAAATCTTTACCACCCTTTGTATCGCAAAGTGTTTCCTAACATCTCTCCTGAATGATCTGGCCCTCATTCTCAGACTATACCTTACCGAGTTCTATAATCCCACCACCAGTGAAAATAAAATCCCTAATGTGTGGAAACAGGCTCTTCATCTCAAAAAGACCACACCGACCATTCTGACGAGTATCCCAGCCAAATACATTCCCCTACATTTATCCCTGCCTCATGCACCTAACCAATACATCCCTGAACACTACGGCCAATTCACCCACCTTGCACATCTTTGAACTATGGGAGGAAACCCCCGCAGAGTTGGGAAGAATGTGAAAACTCCTCATTGATCATCATCTGAGGCCGGAATCGAGCCCAAATCCCTGTTGCTGTGAGGTAGCAGTGCTTATCACTGAGCCACCATGCCGCCCCGGATAAAATTAGTTTCTCTTTATCAAGCCTGTCTTTTCCTTCTAACATCTTGAAGTTATCAATGAAGTCACACCTTAACTTTGTATAGTCTAGAGAGAATGAACCTAGTTTATGAAATCGCTTCTCATAACCTAACCCCTGACATCCAGGTATCATTCTTGTATACCTGCATTGTACTACCTCCCAGGCAAATCTATCCTTCCTCAGGTGTGGCGCCCAGATCTACTCCAAGTGGGCTTCGACCAGGGTTTAGTATAACAGCAGCATTACTTCTGAGTCCTTGTACTCCAATCCTCTCGATATAAAGGCCAGATTTCTTGATTGTTCTCTTAAATGTGATCAGAGAACTAGGCCATTATCCGATTAAAAAGCTGTAACAAGTGGTCTGATATAAGGGTCAGTACTGAGTACACTTAATGTCATTAGCTGGATAAATGGATTTCATATATTGTAGCGAAAAGCTTTGTTCTTTACAAACTTAGCTGAGGATAACAAGTTGTGGGAAGCTTAAAATGTTGATTCACTGAATTAATGAAAGACGAAGTGAAAAGGTAAAGAAGAAAAACAGATTTTAACGAGAGACAATAGGAGGACAGGTCGTTTTGGCATAATGCACATTTCGTCAATGTGAATTTGCTGTGGTGCAATTGACAAATTAGGGACACGGTTTTTGAAGCGCAAACTTTTAAAACTGCATTGATTGTTATGCGATAACATCATCAACACTTTAAGCACTGTTTCTAAACAGCGGGTTTTCTATAAGGTGGCATTGCACAAGAGTGCAAACATCGCATTATAGAAGGACGGCCTGTATTCAATTCGTTAGTACAATGTAACTATCAGGGTATGTTTCGGATAGGGAGCGGACTGAGATTCTTTTATTCATTCATGGGATGTGAGTATCGCTGTCTGTTCCAATATTTATTGCCCATCCCGAATTACCCAGAGCGCTCTAAAGAGTCAACTGCATTACAATGGCCTGGAGTCACATAAAGGCCCAGAACAGGTTAGGTTGGCAGATATCCCTCCCGAACGAACATTAGTGAGTGTGCCAGACGGGTCTTTCCCCAGTAAGCTCCAATGGTTTCATGGATGTCATTAGCTCTGATTTCCAGATCATTACTGGATTTAAAGTTCACCACCTGCCATGAAAGGATTTTAACACAGACCCTGAGTACATGAGGGCTCTGTATTAATTCTGTCTCGATATAATGCCGCTATGACACAGAAAGATCTGGCTGTAAAACAAAATGCGCTGCATGATTTGTAAGAAGTTGAATGCTGGATTTTGTTTAAAAGCTCGATTGGAATATCAGATTTTGCCTTTTGTGGATTGGGCCTATTCACAAAGTCGCTAAGATGCATCAGGTTTGTAATCATGGAACGTATGTTTGAGGTTGTGGAGAACTATAGAGCTGGAGAGCAGGAATGGGGTCAATGTAGCTTAGATTCCCTACAGTGTGGAAACAGGCTCTTCGGCCCAACAAATCTACACTGAACCTCTGAAGCGTAACCTACGCGGAAACATTCCACTATATATACACTTGACTAATCCGCCTAACACTACAGGCAATTTAGCATGCCAATTCACCTAACCTGCACATCTTTGGTCTGTAGGAGGAGAAACCGGAGCACCCGGAAGAAACCCACGCAGACCAGGGAGAATGTTCAAACTCCACACAGACAGCTGCCCGAGGAGGGAATCGAACCTCTGGTTTCCTCATACTGAATCAGCCCCTGATTTACAATGAGGATGAAAAGGAATTATTACTCGTGGTCGTGGAGGGGGTAGATTTGCTAATCTTTGGAATTGTTAACCTCAGAAAGCATTGGAAGCTCTGTCACTGATAAGCATGTAGAATTCAAGGTCACAAGAAACTAAGGTCATTCGGCTCCTCGATCCTGCTCTGCCATCCAATAGGACTATGGCTGATCCGACATTGTTCAGATCCACTTCCCTGCCCTTTCCTTTGATTCCCCGACTAATTAAGAATCTATCTGCCTCAGTCTCAAATATACACAAGGACCCTGCCCTATACACAGCTCTCTCTAGCAAGGAGTTCCAAAAACTCTAAAATCTTTGAGAGAAGACATTCCTCCTCATCTCAGTTCTCAATTAATGCCCCATTTATTGTGAGATGGAGCCCTCTTGTTCTAGACTCTCTCATGAAGGGGAACCACCTTCTCAGCATTGACCCTGTCTACATCCTGTATGTTTCGATGAGATCAACACTCATTTTTCTAAATTCCAGTTACGAGAGTCCCAAGTTTTTTAACCTTTGCGAATAAGACAATCCTTTCATACCGGGGATCTGCGTAGTGAACCCTGCAGTATGGTTGCTCAGTGGTTAGCATTGCTGTCTCACAGCGCTAGGGATCACTGGTTCAATTCCAGTTTCGAGCAACTGTCTGTGTGGAGTTTGCACATTCTCCCGATATCTGCATGGTTTTCCTTGGGTGCTACATTTTCATCCAAAAGTCCGAAGATATGCAAATTAGGTGAATTGTCCAAGCTATTGAGTGATTTACAAATTCGATGCGTTAGTTTGGGGTAAATGTAAGGTAGGGGGAATGTGTCCGGGTCGGTTATTCGCTGAAGGGTTACTGTAGGCATGTTGAGTCGAAGGGCCCGATTCCATACTGTGGGGATTCGATGAACACACTCCAATAAAATTGTTTCTTTCCTTAAATAAGAGAAGTGAAACTGCTCGCAGTACTCCAGATGTGGTCTCCCCAGCACCTTGTGCAGTTAAAGGAATACTTCACGACTGTAATACTCCAATCACCATGAAGCAAGGACATGTATTCGGAGGCAAGGACTGGTCAGGGGTAGGCAACATGCCTTTGTTTGGAGGAAATTGTGAAATTGTGTCTCACAAACTTGAATGTTTTGAAGATGAGACCAAGAAGATAAATGAAGGCAGTGCAGTAGTCATTGTCGACATGTAACCACTTTTGGAGTATTTGTACAGTTCTGGTTTCCGTGATATAGGAAGGATAGTATTAAATTTTAAAAAGATCACAGGGATGTTACTGAGATTGGATGATTTGAGTTATAATAGGAGGCTGGATAGGCTGGGACAGTTTTCCATTGAGCACAGGAGATTGAGTGGTGATCTTATAGAGGTTTCTAAAGTCATGAAAAACTAAAATCAATTCCATAGGTCAGGAAGTCCAAAACTAGAGAGGACATGTTTAAGGTGAAAGATGTATGGTTTAAAAGTGACCTGATGTGCGGCTCACAGAGTCTGGTGCCTCTAACATGAATTTAAACTTGATAACCATACATTATTATCAAGTTGAAATTACATAAGTTACCCACACTGAAAAAATATTATGCATTATTTTCACGGAGTTTAAATGAAGTTTCGTAATATGATTTTTAAAATATGCTAAACTTTGCATGTGTCGGAGTACCACATATCAAAATATTCTTTGTGGTGTGATGCAACTTGGGACAAAACTTCTGTTCCCTCAAACGTTTGGTTGCTTTGACTAAATTAAGTCATTTCACAGTTTGCACAAGCATCTGCAAGAGGATTAGGGTGGATTTCGAAAAACGAAATAGTGCAGATGTCATAAATCTGAAACAAATATAGAAAGCTCTGGCCTAAATGAACAGGTATGGCACTCCGGAGCGGTTGGGGTGGGACAGGGAGGGGGAGAGAAAGAGAGAGAGAGAGAGAGAGAGATTTCATGCTTGTGCTCCAGTGAGCATTCTGCAGAGGAGGATTTCCCAGGATGTTGTCCTGGGGCTGGGAAGTTTCATTGATGAAGACAGGTTGGAGGAATGGTATTTTGAAAATTGGAGCAAAGGAGATTGAGTAACATTTTTGAAATGTGCAAAATTATGAAATGCAATGGTAGAGTAGATCGCAAAAGTCGTACATATAACATGCAACATTAACTCTTTTTTCCTTTCTTTTGCTGTCTCACTCCAGCAACCACTAACAATCCCCCCCCCCCCCCCCCGCCCCACCCCCAACCCCAGCATGCTGCCAGAATTGCGGAGTTAGTCATTACAGTTCTGCTTTTGTTTCAGACGGTAAACAGCCACAGTTGTTTGCTTTATCTTGGGGAATAAATCTCCCTTTTTAATATGCAATCCGTTGTGCTGTTACCGTCTCCTTAGCGGAGGAAAGATGTTCTGGCTATGGAGGAAGTGCATCGAAGATTTTCCACATTGATTCCTGGTATAGCAGGACTAACGGATGAAGGGATACTGTTTAGATTAGAATTATTTACAATCTTTTTTTTTGAATGAGGATGTATCTCATAGAAACCTGTAAGATTTTAACAAGACAAGACAGGGATCAACACAGGAAGGATGTTCCTGATGATCAGGGGAGGGGGTTGGTGTGCGTGTTGAGGGGAGTGGAGTGGGATGGGGTGGCGGCGTTCCAGAACCAGGGACTCGCAAACTAAGGGACTTGGGGTAGAAGTGAAAAAAGAACAAATGTCTTCACCCAATAAATGAGGAAACTATGGGCTTCTTTGCCACAGAAAGCGATCGGTCCAGATCAAGGAGCAGTTGGAGAGAGTTCTGTGAGGCTGAAGAGGGGGGGTGGCGGGGTGGGGTGAAAGAGGTGACTGAGCTGGGCGATCTTATTGAATTGGCAGGCCAAGCTAGTAGGGCCGAATGGCCTACTCATACTCCTATTTTCTGTGTTTCTTAGTAATAGAGTCAAATAACGAACTCATGGCATCCCTGCAACACTAGCAGGCAGAAATGCAGCAGCTTCTCAATGAGAGAGAGAGAGAGATTAAAAAGGAAACTGGTCTCCACAGAGATCTGAGCATGTCAATATGCTGCATAGAACAATGTTAGATTTCTAGCTGCCTGCGGCAAACATTGAAACATATTTCTTTTTCTGCAGACACGAGAAAAAGCCCTTTCCCTGCTTTCATACTTCGCTATGGAAATTGTCTGTCTTTTCCTTCCTAACATGAGAGTACTTTAACAAAGAAGGCACGTGAGTATTACCCGTTAACGTGTGGCTGAAGTTGATCAACCACAACGGAAATGGCTGGAGATAGGGTCATAACCGTCACACCAAAGCAGATGGGACTGTTTTTCAGGCGGATGTACATCCCACCGCAAGTCATAGAGTCACGTAGTCACAGAGCAGGAATAAAGCCCTTCGGCCCAACTCGTCTATGCTGATCCGTTTTTCCAAACTAAACTAATGCCATTTGCCTGGGCGTAGCCCTCCAAACCTCCCCTATTCATGTACCCTGTTCAAATGTATTCAATTATTACAATTATACCCACATCTACCTTTCCTCTGGCAGTTCATTCCATATATGAACCTCTTTTTGTATGAAGAAATTGCCTGTCAAGTCACTTTTAAATCTTCCCCTTATCACCTTAAAATTATGTACTCTAAAGCTGAAATCCCATACTCTGGTGAAGACGTTGGCTATTCGCCTTATTTAGGCTCCTCAACATTTTACAAACCTCCATAGAGTCACCCCTCAACCTCCTTTGCTGTTAAAATGCCGCAGGTTATCCAGTCTTTCCCTATGACTCAAACCCTGCAGTCCTGGTAACACCCTTGTATATCATTTCTTCATCCTTTCCAATTTAACAAGATCCTTCCTATATTGGGCAGCACGATTGCTCAGTGGCTAGCGCTACTGCCTCACAGTACCCAGGAATCCGAGTTCGACTTCAGCCTCAGGCGACTGTCTGTGTGGTGTGGAATTTGCACATTCTCCCCCTGACTGAGTGGGTTTCCTCTGGATGCTCTTGTTGCCTCCCACAATCCAAAGACGTGCATGTTAGGTGAATTGGCCATGCTAAATTTCCCATATTGTGCTGTGATATATAGCTTAGGTGCATTAGTCAGGGGCAAATAAATTGTGCAGGGAAATGTATCTGGATGGGTTATTCTTCAGAGGATCCATGTGGACTTGTTGGGCCAAATGGCCTGTTTCCTCACTGTAGGATTTCTATGATAGCAGGGAGACCTGAATTGAATGCAGTATTTTAAAAGTGACCTCACCATCATATCTGATAAACACGCAATAAATAATTGCGCCGCTCTGTGGTCAAATACTCTAACTCCCTCTCCCACTCCACCAAGGCCTCCGCCACTACCAAATACTAGCTACCCAACACCTGGAGGAGCAGCGCCTCATCTTTCCTCTTGGGATCAACATAGATCTCAGCAGTTTCTTCATTTTTGCTCCCCCACCTTATCCATGATCCCAACTTCGAATTCACCACTACCTGTCCAACTTCCATCCGCCCTCTCCGCTCCACCGTCCTTTCTGACCTATCACCATCAACCTGCCACCTCGATCCACCTACCGCATTCCCAGCTACCACCCCCCAGCCGCACCCCTCTTCCATTTACCTCTTAGACCTCCTTGGGCCACCCGATCATTCCTTATGTAACGAAAAGCTTTTGTCCAAAAAGTGGACCCTCTTGCTCCTCGAATGCTGCCTGTCTTGTTGTGCTTTTCCAGGGGAACGCCCTTCGACTTTTATCTGCAGCATCTGCAGTCCTCACTTTCTCCCTGCATCTCTATAGATTCCTGGTGAGACCACACTTAGAATATTGAGTTCAGTTCTGGTCGCCTCATTACAAGGGAGATGTAGAAGCTTTAGAGAGGGTTCAGAGAAAATTTAGCAGGATGCTTCCCTGCAATGGAAGGTATGTCTAATGAAGAAAAGTTGGTGCTGCTAGGCGATTTTTAGTTGGAAGAAGAAGGATGAGAGGTGACTTGATACAGGTGCACAAGATGATGGGAGGCATGAATAGAATAGCCAGAGTTTTTTTTTCCTATAGAAGAAATGTCCAACACGGAGGAGCATAATTTTAAGATAATTGGAGGAAGGTTCGGGGGAGATGTCAGTGGTAGATCCTTTTCACAGAGTGTGGTGGGTGCGTGTAATGCACTGCCAGCAGTGGCATTAGAGTCAGATACAGTAGGGATATTGGATTGGCACATGGAAATTATTATGATGACGTGTATGCAGGTTAGTCAGATCTTAGAGTAGGATTACAGGCCAACACAGCATCAAGAGCCAAAGGGCCTGCACTGTGCTATGTTTTACATATGAGGTATTACATTTTAGTAAGACAAGGTAGGGTAGGACTTAAACAGTTAATGGCAAGTCTCTGGTGAGTGTGGTACAACTGCGAGATCTGAGGGTGCAAGTACATAGTTCCTTAAAAGTTGCAACACAGGTGGACAGGATGGTGTAGAAGGCATTTAGCAAGCTTTCCTTCATTACTGAGAGCATTAAATATAGCAGTTAGTACGTCATGTTGTACAGGATTATGGTGAATTCAAATGTGTGTTGCTGTAAAAGCACAGCCAAAGAGACAGCATACGATGAACAGGGAAGTCTGTGTTTTAAACAAAAGCTCATCATCAGGAATGAGGGGGTGGCCCAAGAGGGCTGAGAGATAAATGGGAGAGGGTGGGGCTGGGGGCATGATAGCTGGGAATGTGGTAGGTAGATGGAGTTATTGGGTGATGGTGATAGTTCAGAAAGTAGGGTGGAGTGGGGGCGTGGGTCTGGCAGGAAGGTTGATGGGAATGTGATAGGTAGTTGAAGGTGGGGGTGAAGGTGATAGGTCGGAGAGGAGGATGGAGCTGATAAGTGGGAAGGAAAGTGGACAGTTACGGTAGTTTCAAAAGTGGCGGCCGAGTAGGAAGGTTGGATCTGAGATAAGGTGAGGGGAGGGGAAATGTGAAATTAATAAAATCCAAGTTGACCCCGTGTATAGTATTTGTTCTTGTCATAAGACAGAAGCTGGGCCATTCTTCCTCCAGGCGTCAAGTGGCTAGAGTTTGGTGGTGGAGAAGGTCCATGACTTCCATGTCCTTGGCAGAGTAAGAGGAGGAGTTGAAGTGTTCGAACAAAGGGTAGTAGGGTTGTTTAGTGTGTGTGTCCCAGAGATTCTCTGAAATGTCATGTGCTGTGTCCGTTGATCTCCATGTGGTCTCCCCTACATCGCAGAGATAGGACGCCAACGTGCATAAGTTTTTGCTGTGGACCTCTTGCGTCGTTTGGTGAATTGGAAAGGGTAAAGAAATGTGTAGTTGATATGAAGCATGACTAATCTCTTGAAGCGCTTGATAATTATGGAGGTCACAGACACCAGGCGGAAATCATTGAGACACATTACATAATTTTGCTGGCACCGAGACGGTGCTGGTCATCCTGACGCAGGTGGTGAATTCAGTAAGGATAGTTTAAAGATGTCTGTGAATACTCCCACCAGCTGGTCCGTGCAGGATTTGAGTGCATGGCCATGGACTCTATCTGGGTCAGTCGCTTTCTACGGATTTACTGAAGCAGGCCGTTCTAACATCTATAGCTATGAATGAGGGTAACAGGTGCATCCGAGACTGTTGGGAAACGTAACATAGATTCACCTTGCGATAAAGGCGAGCGTAGATTATTTGAGCTCATCACGTAGGGACGTAGTATTGTCCATACTTCTGTTCAATTTCGCTTTGCTGGCCGTTATGTTGTGTAAAACATGCCACAAATGGCGGAGTCCATGCGGTTGGTCTGGGTGTCACACTTAGTTTGGTATTGCCCCTTAACATCTCTGATGGCCGAGAGGCAATACCCTCTTATATAGGCAGTGGTAACGAATTTGTTAGGTGTGTACAAGAAAATATTTTGATTCAGTATGTGGATGCACCTACGAGAGAAGTTGCAAAACTTGACCCACTCTTGGGAAATAAGGCAGGACAGGTGACTGAGGTGTGAGTGGGTAAGCACTTTGGGGCCAGCGACCATAATTATTTAGTTTTCAAATAGAAATGGAAAAGGATAGACCCGATCTAAAAGTTGAAGTTTTAAATTGGTGGAAGGCCAATTTCGAAGATATTAGGCTAGAATTTTCAAATGCTGATTGGGTGCAGATGTTTGCAAATAAAGGGACTGCTTGAAAAATGGGAAGACTTCATAAATAAGATAACGGGATTCCAGAGACAGTATATTCCTGTTAGGGTGAAAGGAAAGGCTGGTAGTTGAAGGGAATTAGATTAGATTACAGTGTGGAAACAGGCCCTTCGGCCCAACAAGTCCACACCGAACCGCCGAAGCGAAACCCACCCATACCCCTACATTTACCCCTTACCTAACACTATGGGCAATTTAGTATGGCCAATTCACCTGACCCTGCACATCTTTGGACTGTGGGAGGAAACCGGAGCACCCGGAGGAAACCCACGCAGACACGGGGAGAACGTGCAAACTCCACACAGTCAGTCGCCTGAGGCGGGAATTGAACCCGGGTCTCTGGCGCTGCGAGGCAGCAGTGCTAACCACTGTGCCACCGTGCCGCCCAATGCAGGAATGCAGGATGAATGAAGAATTTGAGGTTTTGGTTAAGAAAAAAGAAGGAAGCATATGTTAGGCATAGAAAAGATAGATCGAATGAATATTTAGAAGAGTATAAAGGCAGTAGGAGTATACTTTAGAGGGAAGTCAGGAGGGCAAAAAAGGGACATGAGATAGCTTTGGCAAAAAGGTATAAGGAGAATCCAAAGGGTATGTACAATTACATTAAGGACAAAAGGATAACTAGGAAGAGAATATGGCCCCTCAAAGATTAGCAAGGCGGCCTTTGTGTTGAGTCACTAGTAGGGATAAATGCTAAACAAGTATTTTGCATCAGTATTTACTGTGGAAAAGAACAGGGACGATAGAGAATGTAGGAAAATATATGGTGACATCTTGAACAATATCCATATTAGAGAATAAGAAGTGCTGGGTGTCGTGAAACACATACAAGCAGGTGCATCTTACAACTTTGTGGGAAGCTAGCGAAGGAATTGCTGGGCCCCTGGCTGAGATAGTTGTATCATCGATGATCACAGATGAGGTGCCAGAAGACTTGAGATTGGCTAACGTGGTGCCACTGTTTAAGAAAGGTGGTAAGGACAAGCCAGGATAGTATAGACCAGTGAGCCTGATGTCGTTGGTGGGTAAGGACTGACTATGGATAGTCAACATGGCTTTGTGCATGGGAAAGCATATCTTACAAACCTGAGTGAGTTTTTTGAAGATTTGACACAGAATATTGATGAGGCCAGAGCGAAAGATGTGATATGTATGGACTTCCGTAAGGCGTTCGACAGGATTCACCATGGGATACTGGTTAGTCAGGTTAGATCTCGTGGAATACAAGGCGAACTAGCCATTTGGATACAGAACTGGCTTAAAGGTAGAAGACAGAGGGTGGTGGTGGAGGTTTTTTTTTCTGACTGGGGGCGTTTGACCAGTGGAGTGCGTCAAGGTTTGTTGCTGGGTCCACTACTTTTCGTCATTTGTATAAATGATTTGGATGTGACTGTAAGAGGTATAGTAATTAAGACACCAGAGTTGGAGGTGTACTGGACAGCGAAGAAGGTTAATTCAGATTACAATAGGATCTTGATCCGATGGGCCAGTGGGCTGACAAGTGGCAGATGGACTTTAGTTTTAATAAATGCGAGGTGCTGCATTTTGGAAATGTATGCTTTCCTTTATTAGTAAGAGTATTGAGCAGTTGGGAGGTCATGTTGCGGCTGTACAGGACATTGGTTAGGCCACTTTTAGAATATTGCGTGCAATTCTGGTCTCCTTCTTACCGGAAAAGGGTTTAGAAAAGATTTTCAAGGATGTTGCCAGGGTTGGAGGATTTGAGCTCTAGGGAGGAGTTGAATAGGCTGGGGCTGTTTTCTCTGGAGTGTCAGAGGCTGAGGGGTGACCTTATAGATATTGATAAAATCATGAGGGTCATGGATAGAATAGATAGATAAAGTCTCCTCCCTGTGGTGTGGGATTCCAGAACTAGAAGGTATTGGTTTAGAGTGAGAAGGGAAAGATATAAAAGAGATCTAAGGGGCAACTTTTTCATGCAGAGGGTGGTAACGTTATTTGAATGAGCTGTCAGAGGAATTGGAGGATCCTAGTACAATTGCAACATTTAAAGGGCATATGGATACGTATATGCACCGCACCGTGGGCGGCACGGTGGCATGTGGGCGGCACGGTGGCATGTGGGCGGCACGGTGGCATAGTGGTTAGCACTGCTGCCTCACAGCGCCAGAGACCCGTGTTCATTTCCCGCCTCAGGCGAATGACTGTGTGGAGTTTGCACGTTCTTCCCGTGTCTGCGTGGGTTTCCTCCGGGTGCTCCGGTTTGCTCCCACAGTCCAAAGATGTGCAGGTCAGGTGAATTGGCCATGCTAAATTGCCCGTAGTGTTAGGTAAGGGGTAAATGTAGGGGTATGGGTGGGTTGCGCTTCGGCGGGGCGGTGTGGACGTGTTGGGCCGAAGGGCCTGTTTCCACACTGTAAGTAATCTAATCTAATCTAATCTAATCTAATCTAATCTAATCTAAAAAAGTTTGAGGGGTAGGAGCCGGTACTGACAGATAGATGAGATTGTGTTGGGATATCTGGTCGCCATTAACAAATTGGATGGAAGGGTCTGTTTCCTTGCTGTACATCTCTATGATTCTATGAATCTATTGTAAAGACTGTTCAGTCCTTCGGTGCGACAGGGAACATGGTGCCATTCTGGTCATATGTTCTTAGATTGGCCTGGTTGAACTCACCGACTACCATGATCGAGGCTTCAGAATATTTCATCTCAAGAATGTTTATGATTAGATTAGATTATTTACAGTGTGGCAACAGGTCCTTCGGCCCAACAATTCCACACCGACCCTCTGAAGAGCAACCCACCCATTCCCCTACATTTACCCCTTCACCTAACACTACGGGCAATTTAGCTTGGCCAATTCACCTAACCTGCACATTTTTGGACTGTGGGATGAAACCGGAGGAAACCCATGCAGACACGGGGAGAATGTGCAAACTCCACACAGACAGTTGCCTGAGGCGTGAATTGAACCCGGGTCTCTGGCGCTGTGAGGCGCATTCTACATCAAGTGCAGTCTTCACTTTCACATGGGATGCTGGGATGTAGGCTGCTGTCAGCAATCACTAAATCGATGGTCTCCATTGTGAATACAAGTACAGCGCATTTCAATGTTTTGTAAAGTGCTTGATGTTGATTTTACAGTGGCTCGTGATCACAGTAATCAATTACAAGAAGTCAGCCATTTGTAGCAATCTTCTGAGTGTTTATCGAGAAGCAGCAAGTTCGAAGCAGTGCAATCATTAACTAGGCAAAACAAGAACACATACTATCCATGGGGCTGATGTGAGCTCTTTCCTCATCCCGGAGTAGTTCTGTAGGACGAGGTGTGGAGTCAGTGCACTCCCTCATAACCATTACCCTGTCTTATTTTGTGGAGGTTTGTGGTAGCGTTCAGGACCAATAGTCCTTGTTATTCCTTGGGGCTGATGGAGGGGAAATCCGGGTTTTCCCCCACCCCCGAGGAGATGATGCGGTTCTTTAGCTTGAATCCTTCACCCTTCCTGCCCTTGTGTCGCTGTTTACCCCTTGCCCTCTTCTATTCGAAACTTACTTTTCATTTCTTCTAAGACCAAAACTACCTTATCCTCGATCCACTACATTGTTAATGGAGAAGGCGGTCACTTGAGTCAAGACCAAGGTGTTTCTTACGAACTCCCCACTATTTCCATACGGAGACTTTTTTACATTTGCAGAAGGGTGGTTACTGATGTAGCACAGTAAGATGAAGTCTGATTCTACACAAGAAACAAATTTTGAAGGTTAAGTCAACACAGGTTTAAAATTACACTCAATTCTCAACACCTAATCAAACCCTTCTAATATTATTGGATTTTTTTCAGGGTTACCAGTTTATTGTAATATTACGGTACCAGACGGTGTTGAAGCATTTATGTAACTCTACACGGTGCATTGTTTTTTGAATAAGAAATATTATTTCTCTCAAGGCGAGCAATATATTGTACTGTGCGTTAAAATATGATGTTGGCTGATATCATTAGAGTTAATAATTTTTTATGACTTTATAAAAAGTTTGTCTTGGCAATTGTTTCCTCCAGCACCTTTCTCCTTTCAAATATTTTGC
The DNA here is from genome assembly GCF_037043375.1 of Chiloscyllium plagiosum. Lineage (NCBI taxonomy): Eukaryota > Metazoa > Chordata > Chondrichthyes > Orectolobiformes > Hemiscylliidae > Chiloscyllium > Chiloscyllium plagiosum. Next base: position 12,674,271 of record NW_028270187.1, read on the forward strand.
TTTAGAAATGACGTGTGAATGTTTTGTAAATTTTTTTTTTTAAACTGATGTGAGAGACCAACTCTCCAAACCGACGATTAAAGTACTGTCAGATTCTGGTACCAATTATGCAATTCGCCCAAAAGAAAGAATATTCTACTCGTCCATCGTTTGAAGCGAAGGTTTTAGAGAGACATATCGTGTGACTGGTCTGGAAGATATTGCGGCCTTTACCATCAATGACCATACAACTTCTTCCACGGGAAATTACAGTTGTTGACATAAAACCGAGGTTAACGGACATCCCATCCTTTCCCAATCCAATCAATCTGTTTTAGTTGGAGAGAATGGAAAGGAGGATCACATAACAAAAGGTAAGCATGTGTTCTTCTATCTCAAAGTCTTTGTACGAATGCATTTAGGATAAAATACATTTTTTATCTGATTTTATATTTACAATAAGACTGTTGTATAATTAATGATGCTTCAGGTTTTAAACATACCTTATGCCCTTGTTTCAACTTGTTGCAATTTGATCAAAGATCTGAGCAAGTTATGAAATCATGCAGAGAAACAGACCATTTAGTCCAACTCATTCATACCAACTATATATCCTAAACTAATCGTGTATAATTTGCCAATATTTGTTCCATATCCCTCTAAACCTTTCCGACTGATGTCAATATAAATAACTTGTAAATGTTGTAATTGTACCAACCACCACCATTTCTTCTAGCAGCTCATTCCATGTATGCACCACTCTTTGTGTGGAAAGGCTGCTCCTTAGCTCCTTTTTAAATATTAGGTTTGGACTGCTGTAGCCTGGGATAAAGACATTGGCTAATCACACTGTTCATGCCGCTCATGATTTCATAAATCTCAAAAGGTCACCCCTCAACCTCCAATATCCTGAGGAAAATAGCTCCTGTCTAATCAGCTTCTCCCTATAATCAAGCTCTCCAAACCTGACAACATCCTTCTGAATCTTTTTCTGGATGCTTTTAAGTTTAGCAACATTTTTCCTACAACAGAGATTCCAGATTATGGAATTCTAAAAGTATTCACAGTATTCAGAAATGGCTTAACCAATGTCTTGTACATCTGCAACATGATCTCCCAACAGTATACTCAGTGCACTGACCAATAAAGCAAGCATGCCAAACACCACCTTCACTGTCTGTCTACCTGTGTCTCCATGTTCATGGAACTATGAACCAGCACCACCAAAGTCTCATCGTTCAGCAAGCTCCCCAAAATCCTACCCTTACATATGTAAGTCCTGCCTGAGTTTTCTTACACCTCACCTATATCTAAATTAAACTTCACGTGCCACTACTCAGTTCGTCAGCCCATCTGAGAAACGTCCCGTTGTAGTCCGAGGTAACGTTCTTCGCTGTGCAGTACACATCCAATTTTGCTGTGGCATCAGCAAATTAAAGCGTGGCACGGTAGCTCAGTGGTTAGCACTGCTACCTCACAGCACCAGGGACTCAGGTTCGATTCCAGCCTCGGATGACTCTCTGTGTGGAGTTTGCACATTTTCCCCATGTCTGCATAGGTTTCGTCCAACAATCCAAAGAAGTGCAGGTCAGAAGAAATGCCCTTGCTAAATTGCCCATAATATTAGGTGCATTAGTCAGAGGGGAATGGGTCTTGGTGGGTTACTCTTCGGAGGGTCGTTATGGACTTGTTGGGCGGAAGGGCCTGTTTCCACACTGATTAAATTAAATTTAATTTTAAAATACCCCCTATAAAGTTCCTTGTCCTGGTAGGTGCCTACCTGTTTCTGAATTTGCTGAATTTATCTTGGTTCACAAGCAATGACAGATCATGCCGCCATCGTTCAATCGTATATCATATATAGGCCTTTACAGCAAACTGTCCATACATTGTCAAACATGTTTAACTCTCCAGGTCTTCAATTTGCCACAAACGTTCTACTGTTGTTTTTGAGTTGGACAGGAAGATATGTATTTCTGAATTCGTCAGAGCAGCCAAAACCTCGACAAGATTATCCCCCAGAGGCGCAGAAGTAATAAAAATAACAAATAGTGGACATGCCCAGGGAATGCTTTCTGGTAAACACTGATAGAAATTCACCTGTGCTTCCACAAATGTCATCTACTGTATCCGTTGCACCCAGTATGGTCTCATCTATATCAGGATATAACTTGCGGATCATTTCAGACATCATCTTTGGGACACCCGCACCAAGAAACCCCAACACCCTGTGGCTGAACACTTCAACTCCACCTCTCACTCCACGTAGGACATGCAGGTCCTGGGTCTCCTTCATCACCTAAACCTAACCACCGATGCCTGGAGGAAGAACGCCTCATCTTCCACTTGGGAAGCAACAACCACATGGGAACAATGTTGATTTCACGAATTTCCTCATTTCCCCTCACACCACCTTATCCCAGTCGCACGCCTCCAACTGAACACCACCCCCTTGACCTGTCCATCATCTTTTCCACCTATCTAATCCATCCTCATCTACGACCTTCTGCCCCATTTTTATCTAGCTATTGAATTATCAGCTGCCTTCAACCGAGAGTCACCCCCCTCTTATTTATCACTCAGCACAACCGGTCCATAAGCCACATTCCAAATTAAGTGCTTGTGCCTGAAACATTGATTCCCCTGCTCCTCGGATGCTGCCTGATCTCCTGTGCTTTTCCAGCACCACATTCTCGACAATGAGTGGGCGTTGTAAACTTGCATGATATAGAGTCTTAGAGAGCTAAAGCACAGTTGCAGACCTTTCCATCCATTGAATATGGGCTGATGAAAAACAACCACCTTAGTAGTCTCTCATCCCATTGGCCAGCCGAAAGTCTTGTCTACCTTGGCATTGCATGTTCACATCCACATTCTTCTTCAATATAATGACGGTTTGCAACTCTCCAACTCTTACAGGCAATGAGCTGTAGATTTCCTACCATCCTCTTGGTGTTCACAGAAAACTTCGAAACCTCCTGCCACTTACCTTCAGACATTGCCCCCCATCCTCGTCATTGCTCCCTCATCAAGGGATAAACGTTTGGTTGCTGTCTGCCCTACTTATGGCCCTCATCATTGTATGCATCTCAACCATGTTCCCCCTTCCCCACCCTCCACACTCCACACCTTATCTTCTCTGCTCTGAGGAAATACACCCCAATCTGTCCAATCTCTGTCCATCACATAAACTCTCCTGCGCCTAAGGCAACATCCTAGTGAACTTCCCACTGCAACTACACATGGTGACTATTATGGGACATTCCAGATATTTGCTGCTTGTCAAACTTTCAGGACCGTTATCTGTGAAATCCCTTTAAATGCCCACTAATTATTTTTATTATATTCGTCAAAATGTGTGCCAAAATATCATCTGATGCTTTAAGTACATCACTCACAGTCGGACATGTTCATGATTCTGTACTGTTCATTAACGTGATTTTCACTCTTTTGCATTGTATAGATGCCAAGATGGGATTATACATGTATGTCAGACTAGGATACAAATTAGAAAACTACAGTGCAATATAAGCCCTTCAACCCTCGATGATGCGCTGACCTGTGGGACAAATCTGAAACCTATATATCCCATCCATTTTCATTATTTTGTTTATGCAAGAGCCATTTAAATGCTCTTAAAGTTGGCGGGTCTACTGCTGTTGCAGGCAGTTTGTTCTTTGCCCCTTGCATTCTTTGTGGTTAGAAAACCACGTCCAAAATTGCTTGAAAGCACTCCTTGCATATGTCCACTGTTCATTATTTTTATTATTTATGACCCTCTGGGCTATAAGCTTGTAGAGGTTTGGGCTGCTCTGACATCTGTCCTGTATCTATCACCCCTCAGTTTAAAGCTATATCCTGTCGAGCTCGCCATCACCATCCGAGGAAAATGGTTGTCACTGTCCACCCTAGCTAAATCTCTGATTATATTGTATGTGTCAATTAAGTCACCTCTCAACTTCCTTCTTTCTAACGAAAGCAGCCTCAAGCCCCTCAGCCTTTCCTCATAAGACCTTCCCGCCATACCAGGCAACATACTAGTAAATCTCCTCAGAACTCTGTCCAAAGTTTCCACATCCTTACTATAATGCAATGGCCAGACCTGTACTCCTTACTGCAAGTGCAGTTGCACCAGTGTTTTATACAGCTGCATCATGACCTAATGGCTCCGAAACTTAATACCTCTACCAATAAAAGTTAACACACCATATGCCTTCTTAACAACCCTATCAACATGGGTGGCAACTTTGAGGGATCTCTGCACATGGACACCGAGATCTCTCTGCTCATCTACACTACCAAGAACCTTAACATTAGCCCAGTGCTCTTTATTCCCATTGCTCCTTCCAAAGTGAATTACCTCACACTTTTTCACGTTAAACTCCATTTGCCACTTCTCAGCCAAGCTCTGCAGCCTATCTATGTCCCTCTGTAACCTGCAACATCTTTCAGACTTCACATGACCTTAGTGTCATCTGCAAATTTACTAACCCTTATCCCGGTCATTTATAAAAATGACAAACAGCAGAGGCCCCAAAACAGATCCTTGCGGAACACCACTATAACCTGAACACCAGGGTGAAAATTTCTCATCAACCAACACCATCTGTCTTCTTCCAGCCGGCCAACTTCCGATCCAAACCACTAAACCACCCTCAACAGATCTGTTGCTGTGATCATTGTTTTACTTGTGGTGTTGTGCCTTATAATTATAAATAAAGATAACTTATTGAAAAAGTGTAATGTAACTGGTTAGGAGGGATATGATAGCATTAGGAGAATCTGCAGATGGAGATTTAGTAGCATGTTGCCTTGAGGGCTGGAGAGTTTCAGTGATGATGACAGATTGGACTAACTGAATTTGATTGGCGTAAACTCATGGGAATGGGGAATTATGACAGGGGATGTGAGGAAAAACATTTTCACACAGAGGATGTTGGGAAATCTGGAACTCATTGCCTGTCAGGGTGAGAGAGGCAGAAACTGTCATCATATTCAAGAAGGATTTAAGTGTGCACTGGCAATGACAAGGATCTGGACCATGTGCTGCGGAAGTGGGATTAGAATGTTTTTGACCAGTACAGACGTGATTAAGAAAGGTGGTGAAGACAAGCCAGGGAACTATAAACCAGTGAACCTGACGTTGGTTGTGGGCAAGTTGTTGGTGGGAACAAGTTGGTCGGAAGGGTCTGCTTCCGTGCTGAACATCTCTGTGACTATGATCCAGTTGCTTAGAATGAGCCGTGTGTGCTATGCTTTCCTCTGTGTAAAGGAGGAGACAAATCTGTTATGTTGCTTTTCAGTCTCCACTTAGGCCTGATTCGCACCCACTGGACAAAGATGCAACTTACAGAACACGTTTGAAATTGTCACGGAAATCCCATGATTGGGAGTTGTCCATAAGAAATGACAACATGAAAAAGTCGTTCAGCGCCTCGAGACTGCTCCACAATCCAATAGGATCATAGCTGATTGAACATAAGTCACGTTGCATGTCCTGCCGTTTTCCTTGATTCCTCACTGAACAAGCATCTATCTCTCTCAGTGTTTGCATCCGTAAGGATTCTGCTCCCCACACAGCTCTCTGTGGCGATGTTTTCCAGATGCATTCAACTCTCAAAAGAAAGTCCTATAATACCATTGGTGCTCCTTTTTCCTAAGACTGTACCGTTTCATCCTACTCTTCCATGAGAGCAAAACAACATTTCAGCGTTGTCCCTGTCAAGCCACTGTATGTTTCAATGAGATCTCCTCCCACTCTTCAAAGTCCAGCGAGTCGATCTCCACCCTATTTAGTTTATAAGATAATCCGTCCATACTGGATATCATCCGACTGGATGCAGTATAGCTCTAATGAACATTATTTGTCTACATATATTAGAGTTTAGGTTAGGCAATGGTGATTTGGAATAGCGTCTGGGTAATGACAACACTGTGGGTTCAATTCTACACCGGCTGAGGTTACCTCCATCTTAACCTTCCGTTCCTGTAAGGAGAGACCCAAAGTTAAACCTACTACCAGATGTGGGACCCAATGAAGGAGCAGGGCTTTGATGTTCCCTTTTTTAAAAATCTGGGCCTATGTTTCAGTGATATTAGCGTACAGTAATAATTGACAACATAAACTAATGAGTCTTATTGCTGGACAATCAAAGAAAATTTAAATTTCTAAGCTACTTTTTATCCCAAGTGACATGCCAAAACAATCCACCATAACATAACGGTAAAGCACGCAATTCTTAGTCAAACTCAAATGACCTACTTTCATGCAATGCAAACTCTGATTAGATTCTCATGTAGAGGGATAGTCCAGGGATAGAGAATATACTTTGAGGGTTAGGAAGATTAAGACAGAATGAATTGATTGACAAAGAGAGAGAGAAAGACCATAGTAGAGAGTGAGAGACAGAGATAGATGGACAGTAATGACAGATGGAAACTGAATTCAATGATCACCTAGTGTTAAGAATTTAATGATGATCATGAAACCAATGCTTATTGTCATGAAAAAAGGTCGATTTGGTTCACTAATGTCCTTTTGCGAAGGAAATCTTGAGTTCTTACTTGTATGGTTTACATGTGACTCCAGATCCACAGTGATGTGATTCATCCTGAGCTTCTCCTTGTTTAATTAGGGTTGGACAATAAATGTTGCTCCAACCAGCGGCACTCACATTCCATTAACAATTTAAAAATGCTGCCCAGAACCTCTCCTGAAAAGTCTGGCCCTACTTTTTAGACTTTGACCTCTCGTGTGAAAATCTGTGGAATTGATAAGCATGAAATTAGCGACAGTTAAAGTGAATGGACCTCTCCTATCTGTCTTTTTCGGAGAGGACAGTAAAATAACAAAATCCTGAGAATGAATATAAAGGAATGATCAAAAGGGAAAGAGATAGATAGAGAGAGAGAGAGAGAGAGAGAGAGAGAGAGTGCGGGGGAGGGGTGGTGGTGGAAACTTCGATATCAATTGAAGTAAAGCAAATAGGGTTCATATTGGAGAAGTTGGAGTTACTCTTGAGCCGGTCTGCCGGTCTGGCAGCAGCTGTAGAGAGAGAGAGAAAGCGTTAAAGTTTCAAATCCAATGACCCTTCCTCTGAACTGGAAGTATCTAGAAAACGATAGTATGGAGAGGTCTAGAGTGTGAAAAATGCATGGAGACAGTGCCCAGAGAGAGAGCGGAAAGGGCAAAGGCAAACAAAGGGCTGGTTAGTAGGAAACCAGCGATGAAGTGAGGTTGGATAATAGAGATAAGGAAGAATTAATATTGGGTTGGCTGTGCTAAAAGTAATCGAGATAGGTTTTGGGTGTGAGTTTAACATACTCTGTTCACAAATATCAACAATTCCTTTATCTGCTTTCCCCTTGCTTCTTTCTGGGCGTTGTCTTCATCTGTTCTGTTCTGGACTGAACTCTGCTTTCTCTCTACACAGATGCTGACAGACCTGCTGAGCTTCCCCAGCATTTTCTGTTCTCGGTTCAGATCTCCAGCGTCCACAGCTCTTTGTGTTATTTTCGCGTCTCTACCTGTCTGTCTCTCTCTCTCCCAGCGCTGAAACCGTTATTTAGGAATCAGGAAGGTAGGAGTAGGCCATTCAGCCACTACAACTTGTTTACTATTCAATGAGATAATGGATGATCTATGGCTAAGCTCCATATGGGAACGCTGTCGAACAAAAATGTAATTGAAAATTAACAACTGACCCAGAATCCACTGCTGTTTGTGGAAGAGAATTCTCAGAAGTGCTTCGGAACATCTCTCTTGAATGATCCAGACTTTATTCTCAGACAATGCCCTCCCTCGTGCTGGAATGCCCCACCAATGGAAATAATTTATATTTATCTACCCTGTCTTTACCTGTTAATACCTTGAAGACTTCAATCGGGTCATCTCTTAACCTTCCAAATTCTAGAGGTAAGAGCACCAATTTGACTAATCTCTTTTCGTAACGTAAGCTCTGAAGTGCAGGAATCATTCTTGCCTATTTAAGTTGTATTCCCTCCCGGCCAATCTATCCATCCTAAATTATGGGCTCCAGAGCTGCTCCAAGGGTGGCCGAACCAGACTTTATATAACTGCAGCTGAAAATGTGTTGCTGGAAAAGCGCAGCAGGTCAGGCAGCATCCAAGGAACAGGAGAATCGACATTTCGGGCATAAACCCTCCTTCGGGCTTATGCCCGAAACATCGATTCTCCTGTTCCTTGGATGCTGCCTGACTGCTGCGCTTTTCCAGCAACACATTTTCAGCTCTGATCTCCAGCATCTGCAGTCCTCACTTTCTCCTCTTTATATAACTGCAGCATTACTTCTGCATCATTGTACTCCAGCCCTCTCAATATAAAGGCCAGCATTCCATTACCTTTATTGATTATTTTTTTAAGTATCCATGAGGATTGGCTAACCAGGCTATTATCAGATTGAGAAGCTGGAAAAATGTTATCTGTCACAAGGATGAGTAGTAATTATAATTAATGTCATGATCTGGGTGAATGGACTTAATGCATTGTAGCGAAAAGCTTCATTATTTACAAACTTAGGTGGAAATAATAAGGTGCCGCCGTTCACGACGTCGGTTAAATAGTTGAGAGATAGACTGTGTGAATAGCTATGAATAGAACAGAGAAAAATGTGGAAAAAATGAGATATTAAATTGGAAAGTACGAATTGCCTATCAGGTATGATTTAGTTGGGGAGGGGACTGAAAAACCTATTTTTATTCGTTCATAGTATGCGAGTGACCCTGGCTTTACCAACATTTATTGCCTATCCCCAAATGCACAGAAGGCAGTTAAGAGTCAACTGCATTGCTGTGGGTATGGAATCGCATGTAGGCCCAAACCAGGTGAGGATGCCAGTTTCGCATCCTAAAGGACGTAGTGAACCAGATGGGCTTTGCAACATATGGCAATGGATTCATGACCATTATCTTTGATTTCCAGATTATTATTGAATTCAAATTTCGCATCTGCCGCGGAGGGATTTTAATATGGATTCCCCAGGAAGTTATTTAGTTTTCTGAATTAACAGTCTGGTGATTAATGCTGGCAGCCTGTATACAAAGGAACACTTTCTTTCAAAAAAAACCTAGAGGCACAGAAAGTTTTGTAAGAAACAAATAGAACTGCGGATTATGTTGCCATCTCAAGTGAAACATCACATGTTGAAATTTACTGCAGCACACTGGTCAGGCTATACCCAATGACTAAATAGATTTTGTCCCTTATTTAGCAAGAGATCTATTTGCATTGTAGGAGATTCACCTGGTAGGTTCCAGGACTAAAAGAGTGTGCCGTATGGCCAATGATTGTGTAGGTTGAGACTATTCAAAATGCAGTGAAGATGTGTGAAAGGTGTCAGATGTGTGAGAGTTGACTTTTACAAAAAAAAATAAAGAATACTGAGTTGTTGAGGAACTTGGGGTTTTGGAGAAATTTCAAGCTGTTGAGCAGGAATGGGTACAATTCTGATGATTGGCTGCATAGGTAGTTGGAGGATGAAGTTTGATTTTGAATGGTAGTGTGGGAAGGAGTAGGATTGCTTAACTTTGGAAATGTTAACCTCAGAAAACAGTGCAAACTGTGTTATTGATGGGCATGCAGAGTTGAGATTTTCAGATACTAGTTTTCATAACATAAGAAGTGGGAACAAGACTGAGCCGTTCAGCCGTTTTCTCTGCCATTCAATGGTGTCATGGATGACCCTACATTTTTGGTAGAGTCATTGAAATGAGCAGCACGGAAACAGACTTTTCAGTCCAACTCATTCACGCAGACCAAATGTCCTAAATTAAAACCATTTGCCAGCACTTGACCCTTATTTCTCCAAATCTCTCCTATTCATGCACATCCAGATGCCGTTTAAATGCTGTCGTTGTCGCAGCCTCCACCACTTCCTCTGGGAGGCCATTCCATATATGCATCACGCTCTGGGTTAAAAAGGTGCCTTTTGGGGCCTTTTTTAATTTTTCCCCTCCCCCCTTAAACTTGTGTCCTCTACATTTGGACTCCCCTATTCTTGAAAATAATCTTGGTTATTCACACTATCTATACCCGTTAGAATTTTATAAATGTGTAAAAAAGGCTATCTTCCACAGAAGATAGCCTATACAAAGGCTATCTTCCACAGAAGATAGCCCCATTCAATTGGGATCTCCAATTAATATGTTTGAAGGACAACACTAGTCATCTACCTAAAACAATATCAGGACATAACCCTTGCACATGGGTGGTTTTGGAAGGCCAATGGCAAAGGATTTCTTCTGTTTAAACTCACATTTGCAAATGGAGCGAAGAAAATAATGTTGACAATGACATCTGGACAATGTGAATGTCATAGTGAATCTTGTGCTATTAATTGAATACCAAATTATGCCGGCCTCTGAGGAGTGTCAAGTCTCTGAGGATATTTTGGGGTCTGCCTGATGCACAATCCGGCAAAGAATTCTTTTGCCAAAAGCAGCTTTCAAAAACATTTAGTAATGCTACTTGCACCTACCCCTCCCTGCGCCAGCCTCATTAGCTACAGAGACTAAACCTATACAAGAAATGGGAACCAACTAAGCACATTATGTTACTGTTTGGGCCACGGAAGGAAACAAACTCCTAAGCAATTTTCTGTGGTTTAATCTTTCTTTGAAAATTGCTGTTTTTAATCACATCGAACTGAGCTGTAACTCTAAAGCAATGTTGCAGTTATTTCCCAATTAAAGTGTCACAATCAATCGGCAGGACAGCGGTGTAATGCCAAGACTGTGGGTTCAATGCCAGCACAAGTTGAGGCTTTCTGTGAAAGACTCTTCTTCTCAACGTCTCCCCTTATCTGAGGCGTGGTGACGCTCAAATTAAATCACCAGTCATCTCTCTGTATTATGAGAGAACAGCCCCTATCGTCCACTAAGCTATGGTGACTTCACTGTTTTGTTTTGAACTCTAAAAGGGAAAGCAAGCACGGATCTTGCGCAATGTCTGGACTGTTGTAAACTTGCATCATCCGCATTTTCAATGGGATATCGGGTAGTGGAAGCTGTGAACTGTTAATTTTCCACTTGTATAATTTTTCATTGAATCGTGGCATGCAATACATTAAAACTGAATGGAGGACACCCTACAAGAAATCTGCTTTGACATATTCCCTGGCCACGCCTCAACGTTATTCCATGTTGTTGATGTTCAGCTCCCTCTATCGTCGTCCTCCATCAGCACTGCCCCGTCCTGTTGATGTCCGACTCCGTCACTCAGTTTCCTCCTCATAATCACTCCCTCTGTGGAGGTCCCATTGGAATACACTATTCCCTCACTCGACGTCTGCCATCGCCACTATCCCCATTTGTGGAGATCCAGCTCCTTTACGCACTGTCTTCTCTCATCATCGAAATCTGTTTTGACTGTCCCGTTCCCTCACTCAGTGACGTGACCATCAGCAATCCCATGGTTTGGAGGTCCATTTGTGTCGCCCAGCTCTCTCCCTCACTACTCTCTCCCACTATCACTCCCTGTTGTGGTGGACCATATAGTTTGGCCACTCCTTTGATGAGTGCAAAATGCATCTTCCAATAAACTGCGCATTAAGCCTATTTTCAAACGTATAATGCACGTAGGAAGGTTGTTTTTCAACTGGAAAGATCCAGACGAAATTTATAAGTATGTTACCAGGACACAAAAGTCTGATTTATTGGGAACACGTTGGATAAGCTAGGATGCTTTTTCCCTTCAGAATTTTGGAGAATGAGGGGTTAGCTTACAGAATTGTATAAGATCTTGAGAGGAATGGACATGGTGAATGCACTCAGCCTTTTTTCCAGGGTTGGGGAATCGATGACTACAGGGTATGTGTTTAAGTCAAGAGGGGAAAGAGTATAAAAGAAACTGAGGAGCAACTTTTATACATAGAGGGTGGTATGCACATGGAATGAACTGCCACTAGGAATGGTTGAAGCGGGTTCCTTAGCAACACGTAAAAGGCATTTGGACAAATACATGGATAGGAAAGGTTTTGAAGCATATGGGCCAAGTGCAGGGAAATGGGGTTAGCACGGATGGACGTTTTGATCGGCATGGACGAGTTTGGGCCAAAAGGTTTCTCTTTCTGTTGCATGCAGCATTTTCAAACTTGTGGTGTTCCATTCCCTGCACCCAATGTGACCTACAGGATTACTGAATGAAACTCAAATAAAAGAGAACATAACATAGAATTACTTAACCTATCCGAAAATCCATCAGATTATTCCCCCTTAATGATGCTGTTCCAAACACTTGCAACAGTTCCCATAAACACCCCTTGGCATAAAGTGTAAAATCAAACACAGATTTTCACAGGACAGATGTCAGAGAGAGAACGAGGATCAAAAACATGGACCTGCGTCTTCGGATCCAGCAGCTTCAAAACGACTGTTTGCTAATATCAAAACAAACCAGAGAAAAACTCAGCTGGGAGAAGGGAACACACCCCGCCTCTCCACTTGCCCCCACCACCCCCCCCCCCCCCCCACCCCACACACACACACCTTCATTGTACAAGTGATTTATAACTTTAAATTAAAATCTTGTTGACTAAGGCAGTGTCTGTTAGCTAACACCTTCAAACCTTGACATTTTGTAATCGCTACTTTGACGATGTCTCTGAAATATGCCAAGGATAGCACCGTCACAAGATATAATCCATTGTCATGACATTCTCGCATTCCAATCACTTAACCTAAACTACAACGTATTTTCTCCACTTGCACTCTTCTCCCACTACCCCCAGAAACCCCTTCCAAACTATAACATAAATGCTGTTCCCTCCACACTTCATTAGTTTTGATGAAGACTCATCTCGACTCGAAATATTAACTTGTTCTCTCTCCATGGATGCTGCCTGACCTGCTGTAATTTCGAACATTGGCTGTTTTAAGTAAGAAAAATAGTGGTCAGTTTCTGTGTGTGTGAGAGAGTGTGAGGAATTTTTGAATTCCAGTTCTGATAATCAAGGATGCCCCTCAATCTTTATCTCTCTCTGTCTGTCTCACACGTGCGCACACGCACACACTCACGTGTACACGCACAGGCAGGAAAACATATACACAGTCACAGGCATTCACACACAATCAATCAGCCTGAATCAGTCAGCACAGGGTCATGCCCCCAGGGAAATTGTGAAAGTTCATCGAGAGATGTGGAATAGTGAGTCTGAGCTCTTTATTCCACATGTCCATCTCCCTTTGCGTGTATCTTTTCGTTTCTGTCTCTCACCGTCCCTTACTCCAATTATTTGTCTTTTTCTCTGCTTCTCATCCACTTTGCAAACGTTTTGTGTTCCTCACTGCCTGTTTGTTTAGTCAGCCAGACAGATGGATTGATTTTAGTTCCAAAATTTGAAAAGCTAAACAAGATGCTAGGAATCGGAAACAAAATCCAAAGTACTGGCGAAACCCAGCAGGTCGGGCAGCATCTGTGGAGGGGAAGCAGTGTTAAACGTTTGGGTCCAATAACATCTGGAGAAGGTGTTCAGGACCTAACATTATTGAACTCGATATTGAGTCCAGAACGTTGCAGGGTCCTCAAGCAGAAAATGAGATGCTGTTCTTCCAGATTGCGCTGAACCATTGCAGCAACAATATGAGATCTAAATGTTGGTTAGTTTGGAACACGGTGTGGTGTTGAAATGGCAAAAATCATGGGCTACTACCACAAACAACCTGTTGTTAGCCACTGACAGCCCCATGCTGCAGCTGTCCAAAACTCTGGTGCAGCCGCACTTGGAATATTGCATACAGTGGTGGTCACCACATTATGCAAAGAATTTGGAAGCTTTGGAAAGGGTTCAGGGGAGATTTACTGGGTTATTGCCTGTTATGGAGCATGGTCTTATGAGGAAATACTGTCTGTTTTTGCGAGTTTGAAGAAGTCTAAGAGGTGACTTTATTGAGACATATATGATAGTCAGAGGGTAAAATTGCATGGGCAGTGAAAGCCTTTTTCTTCAGATGGAGTTAGCTAGCACTAAGGGACGTAGCTTTAAGTTGAGAGGTGGTCGATAGAGTACAGATGGCAGAATTAGTTTTTGTTTTTACTCAGAGCGTAATAGGGGCGTGGAACGCGCTGCCTGCAACAGTACGAGACTCATCAACTTTGAGGACATTTAAATCGTTATGGGATAAACATAGTGACGAAAATGGAATCGTGTAGGTTAGATGGACTTCAGATTGGTTGCACAGATTGGCGCAACATCTTGGGCTGAACAGTCTGTACTGCTCTGTAATGTTCTATATTGTATTTTCTATCCTTCAGTCAGTAAATTTCCACAACTGAACATACTACTCCAAATATAGTCTCAACAATTACTTGTAAAGTTGTGGCGTCAGTTCCTTCTTTTATACTCTATACCTCTATTTATAAACCTGAGGATCCACTACGCCTTCTCCGCAATTATTACACCTTATCTGCCCACCAATAAATTCCTGTCTTCTGCTTCTCTCTCTCCTCAGTCGGTGTGTTACCTTTTCCAGTTCTTTGGGAACTTCCCCGACTCCAGTGAATCATAAAATTCACCAACAATGCCTCCGCAATCTTGGCAGCTGTCCCCTTAGAAATGTTTGGTGTCGTCCATCTGATCTGAGTAATTTTTTGACCTCCAAATCTTTCGGTTTCCCCAGCTACTTCTCCTTAGTGATGTACACTACACTCATCTCTGCCCACTGATGCTCTTCAACCTCTGGCATATTGCTGGTGCCTTCCACGCTGAGGACTGATACAAAGTACTTATTCAATTTCTCTGCTTTTCCCCCCATAACTATTGCTCTCACCTCATATTCAAGCAGTCTCACATTTGCTCCTGCCTCCCTCTATTACGTGCTTACATATCCAGTAAATATCTTGCAATCTTCTTTATATTAAAGATCTGGCCATCAGATTTCATCTTCTCCTCCCTATTAGATTTTCTTTAGTTAAACTTTGCTGGTTTTTAAAGGCATCTCAGTCTTTTGCATTAGCAAGAATCTTCACCACACTGCACGCTTTCTCTTTTGGCTTTATGCTGCCCATGACTTCCCTTATCAGCCACGTTGTCTTGTCCTCTCCTGATTATGTTTCTTCTTCCTTGGGATGAATTCAGCTGTGCCTCTGAATTATCCCGAGAAACCTTGCCATTGCTGCGCCACTGTCTTCCTTGCTAAGCTTCCCTTACAATTAGCTGTGCCTAGTTCCTCCCTCATGTCTTTGTAGTTAGGTTATTGAATTGTAATGGTGTTACATACAAAAGTGAGCAATAGCTCTAAACTGAAAGTGGGAGGTTTGAGAGATGGGACACGGGTTCGGGTGACGCTGGTCGCTGATAGACATTTGGTGACTGGGAAGTCTCCACAACCACTGTCTCTTATTAAGTTCTGTTTCTCTACCAATAACACAAGCATTCAATCTCCGACCCTCTAATATATTACTTCAACAAAGAAGTTGATTGGAAATCGACCATTTATTTTTGGGAAAAGCCCAAACAGTCAGAAAATTTACGGCTTTAGGGCATATAAACTGTGAAAAAAAATGTTTGCCGCTTTAGAAACAAAATTGTTGAAGTGCATTGTCAAAAATAATATGTTGCCTTGTTAGAGCAGTGAGAGGAAAGTCCAGAGAAATTCATATTTCTTGTACATGTTTAGGTCAGTTGGATGAGAGACAGTTTATAAATTGGTAGTTGTGGTGTTAGTGGAGACTTCAGTGTCGTAACAACTTCTCAATTTCCTCTTAGGAATGCTGTTACATACAGCATTATACGAGAATTACATAGCAGAATCATTGATCTAGGGAACGCATCACCTTTCTCCTTTACTTCCAACATTGTCAGAATAATTGGGAATGCGTGATAAGACCAATAACAGGCGATGTGAACATCCAAAAGAGATCATGTATTGTTGTTACATATAAAGCCTTGTAGTGAAAGTGGTTACCTGGACCTGTTTGTTCAGTGACTGTGAGTGATGTCAGTCTCCTTGGATCCCAACTATCACTGGAGGTTTTCCCTCTCTTATTAATAAGGGGTTTCTTTCAATGTGTTGTTCCATTGTAGCAGTGGTGTATCATCTTCCACACGATTTGGATAGGCAGCTCCAGAGAGAGGGAACGATCAGCATCTGGGAAACATAGGCTCAAAAGTTCCAATAGTGGATCCGAATCTGAGAGCATTTGAACGGAATGTTCCAATGAAGGATCAGAATCTCAGAGTAATGGATCAGAATATTACAACAATGGGCAGGAGTTTGTCCTTTGGTCTTGTCTGGCTTTCTGTCGATTGGGTATTGTTAACATGGCGGATAAAATGTGTACTGATGATCATTCAGGCGGGTTACTATCCAATCCTCGCTATTTTGGGTGTTCCTGGTAAGTCTATCTCTGTCATTTTGTTAATTCTCTGAACCATTATCAAAACCATTGTTCTTTCTGTAATCCACATTTGGCAATGGCAAACTCCATCCCTATTCCCTCAATTTCAAAACCTTCACTTACACACCTCTGAGGAGGAACAAAAATGTTTATAACCACGATTGCCCCATTTTGCCATGACTTGATTTATATCTCAATGTTCGATCCTGAGCTGATTTATATCTCAATATTCTCTATCACCAAACCTCTCAACTACCACCTGCATAATATCCCCAGTCCTCACTTCGGCCTCAGTGCTGTTTCTGTATAAATCATCGTCCACACATTTACAGTTGTAGTTCTCTTCTGAGTACTCTTCCAGTTACAAATAGTTTCATCGCAAACTTATTATTGTCTCTACCTGGACATATACCAGGGGCACAGTGTGTAGCCAGTTTGACCCTAACATGCAATGGTCACAAGTTTATGTCACCTTTTTAAGCATGATCTGTAAGGTCACACTAAGGAGAGGGCTGTGCATTCAGTGACCATGATGTGACAGTTTCACTGAACTGTTTTGATTTTAGATCTTTCCAAGCAGGAGTGGGTGCCATGGCTATCATTTGCCAAGTCCATTGCTTTAATGTATTCACTCCGTGACGGTGGCTATCTCTGCCGCCCGCTGAGGGAAATGTGTTAGTTCTGTCTCCAGAGAGGATGGTACAAAAAATCTTCCATAAAACTACGGGACAGAGTGACTGGTGCAAATGAGAATTTGGGAGATTAGAATTATTAGAGAAATTACTCAAAATAAACGAATTCAATTCAAAGTTGTTATGTTGACGCACCAGATGAGCTCCAACCCAGAGTATTCAGACTGGTGGCAATAGTACTGGTTAAGAGTTAGTGAGTCAGACAGAACGGAAAAACACCGCTCGGTCCAACCAATCCATGCTTATCATAATCCCAAATCAACGTAGTCCCATCTGCCTGTGGTTGGCTCAGAACCCAGCAAACTTTTTTGTGTTCATGTACGTATCCAAATATCTTTTAAGCGTAGAAAATACAAGAAAGAATTGTTTGAATATCCTTCAAAATTCTTTGGACTCTGAAAATTCTGATTCCTGCAAAATGGAAAGTAACGAGTGTATCCATAATCATTTGAAACAGGAGTGAGAGGGGAACAAAAAAAAGAAAATCCAAATACTGGATAACGTGAGTGCTGAGTGAAATACTAGTGTCTTTTATAAAGAATGTGATAACTAGACACTTGGGGAATTATTGTATGACTTGTAGAGTCATCATAGTTTCAGGAAAGGGGAATTACCTTTGACAAATCTGTAGAGTTGTGATAATTTAGGCATGCACAAATGAGAATCAGTGAGAGTGGTGATATTGAATTTGTAGAATATATTTGACACGTTTGTTGGCAGTTGAACGAAAGTCCGTGTGTAAGGGGTGAATATACGGCATAGATTCAGAATTATTTGATGGGACAATGCAGAGAGCAGTGCCCTTTTCTGGATCGAAGGCTGTACTCATGAGGTATCGGTGTTTGGACTCTTGCAATTTTCAAGTCAGACAAGTAATTTGAATGTGGAATTGGAAAAAAAATGTTGTCCAAAAGGACTGGTATGTCCTTGATCAACGTAAAATCCCTACATTGTAGCAATAGGCAATTCAGCACAACAAAATCACAGCGACCCTCCAAAGAGAATCCCACCTAGATCCATTCCCCTAATTAATGCACCAAACATCCACATTCCTGTATATCATGGTCAATTCACCTAACCTGGGCATAGAGTCATAGAGATGTACAGCATGGAAACAGACAATTCGGTCCAACCTATCCATGCCGACCAGATATCCCAACCCAATCAAGTCCCACCTGCCAGCACCCAGCACATATCCTTCCAAGCCCTTCCTATTCATATACCCATCCAAATACCTCTTAAATGTTGCAATTGTACTAGCCTCCACCACATTCTCTGGCAGCTCATTCCATATATGTACTGCCCTCTGTGTGAAAACGTTGCTGCTTAGGACTCTTCTTTATCTTTCCCCTCTCACCCTAAACCTATGCCCTCTAGTTCTGGACTCCCCGACCCAATGGAAAAGACTTTGCCTATTTATCCTACCCATGCCCTTCGTAATTTTGTAAACCTCTATAAGGCCACCCCTCAGCCTCTGACGCTGCAGGGAAAAAGCCCCAGCCTGTTCAGCCGCTCCAGCTCAGATGCTCCAACCCTGGAAACATCCTTATAAATCTTTTCTGAACCCTTTCAAGTTACACAGCATCTTTCCGATAGGAAGGAGACCGGAATTGCACGCAATATTCCAACAGTGGCCAGACCAATGTCCTGTACAGCCGCAACATGACCTCCCAACTCCTGTACTCAATACTCTGACCAATGAAGGAAAGCATACCAAACGCCTTCTATCTATCTTCGACTCCACTTTCAAGGAACTATGAACCTGCACTCCCAGGTCTCTTTGTTCAGCAACACTCCCTAGTGTATAAGTCCTGCGAAGATTTGCTTTCCCAAGTTGCAGCAGTTCGCATTTATCTGAATGCGAAGAAACCGGAGGCAACCCACTCAGACACGAGGAGAATGTACAAACTCCGGACAGAGAGTTGCCCCAGGCTGGAATCAAATGTGAGGTGATGCATGAAAGCAAGACTAATTCTCGAGCGAATTATACAATGAACGGAAGAGCCTTGTGGACATTTGATGGGCAGAGAGATCTGGGAGTACACGTCCATTTAACCGTGACGGTGGCTGCACAGGTGGATAGAATGGTCAAGAAAAAATACAGTATGCTTGCCTTCATTGGACGGGGTGTTGAGTAGAAAAACAGGCAAGTCATGTTAAAGTTGTGCGAGACATTGGTTCTGCTGCCTTTAGAATACTGTGTACAGTTCTGGTCGCCTCATTACCAAAAGGATGTGGGCGTTTTGGAAAGGATTCAGAGAAGGTTGACGAGGCTGTTGCCTAGAATGGAAAGTGCTAGCTATGAAGAGATGTTGAGTAGGTTAGGTTTATTTTCGTTAGAAAAAAGGCGATGGGGGGAGGGGGGGTGCTGATTGAGGTTTACAAAATCATGAAGTGTATAGACAGGTGGATAGAGACAACATTTTCCCAGGGTGAAGGATTCAGTAACGAAAGGTCACACTTTCAAAGTGAAAGGTGGAAAGTTTAAGGGGGAGTACACGCGGCAAGTACTTTACACAGAGGTTGGTGGGCGTTTGGAACGCGTTACCAGCAAAGGTGATAGAGGGAGACACGTTTGATTCGTTTTAGATGCATCTGGACAGATGCATGAGTCGGTGGGGAGCAGAGGGATACAGATGCTTAGGAATAGGATGACAGTAGATTTGGATCAGCTCAGACTTGGAGGGCCGAAGGGCCTGTTCCTGGTATGCAAATTTTCTTTGTTCTTTGTTCAAACCCAGGTCCCTGGTGGAATGAGGAAGCCGTGCTAACCACTGAACCACCATGTGGCGTATGAATCATAACTCACCAGATATATTATATACATGGGTGTCATTCATTCGGACACTAAATGATTTGGTATCCTTCATTGCAGATGATACAAGTACATAAGTAAAGCCAACTTCCTGCAATTTTGAAGCCTTGAGAATCTTGGCCAGATGAGCCAATGGGCAGAGAAGTGGCAGATGGAGCTTCATTCGGATAAATGTGAGGTGCTGCACTTTGGGAAAGGAAGTTTTAGCAGGAGTTATACACTTAATGGTAAGGTCCTAGGGAGTGTTGTTGAAGAAAAAGATCTTGGAGTGCAGGTCTGTAGCTTCTTGAAAGTGGAGTCGGAGGTAGATCGGATAGTGAAGAAAGCGTTTCGTATGTTTTCTTTTATTGGTCAGAGTGTTGAGTTCAGATGTTGGGAGGTCATGTTACGGCTGTTCAGGACATTGGTTAGGCCACTGTTGGAATACTGCGTGCGATTTTGGTCTCCTTCCTATCGGAAAGATATTGTGAAACTTGAAAGAGTTCAATAAAGATTTACAAGGATGTCGTCAGAGTTGGAGGATCTGAGCAGTAGGGAGGGCTGAACGGGCTGGGGCTGTTTTCCCTGGAGCGTCGGAGGCTGAGGGTTGAACTTATCGAGGTTTACAAAATTATGATGGGTATGGAGTGGATAAATAGGCAAAGTCTGTTCGCTGGGGATTAGAGTCCAGTACGAGAGAGCATATATTTAGGGTGAGAGGGGAAAGATATAAAAGAGAACTCAGGGCCAACGTTTTCACGCAGAGGGTGGTACGTGTACGGAATGAGTTGCCAGAGAAAGTGGTAGAGGCTGGTACAATTACAACATTTAAAAGGCATTTGTTTGGGTATATGAATGGGAAGGGTTTGGAGATATATGGGCCGGGTGCTGGCAGGTTGGGCGAGATTGAGTTGGGATATCTGGACGGTGTGGACGGATTGGATAGATGTGCCTGTTTTCATGCTGTACATCTCTATGACTCTATGACTCTCTGTGATTAACTGTTACGTGTACCTACATACAGCGAAAAACGTTGTTTGTTAGCTGTGCTGACAACATAGTAAGCAAGGATGTCCACGTTATGAGATAAAAACAAGACTTGAACAGAGTAACACATGTAATTTACACCACACAAGACGTACACTGAAGAAAATCAGCATATTAAGATCAGAATTACTTGAAGTTAAAGAATCCATTCATCATTCAAGTCGGGCAAACCTAATATTCACGTGTCTCTACGAGCCGCATGGCGTCTGACAGAGAGAGAGAGGTACAGGTTCTGAATGAACTCTCTCCACATCAATGCACAATCAGTGTATGAACCTGCACTGAATGTAAAGTTCACAATCCTGGTAGCAACCACAATACCTTCCTTCTGAAACAATTAGCCATTCGCACTGGCTTCTGATCTTCATAGAGAACACCAGCCTGTCATCTCAGAGATGGAAGATGGTCCCCTGAGTTTTCACCCAACGCATTTGACTTCCCTCCTCACTGCTGGAAAACCATGTGTGTTTCCCAAACAATGGAGGGCAGAAGGAATAAGAAGGGCCAGTCTGTTTACGTAGCTCTGCTTCATTTGTTTATGTTGGATCATAAATTACCTCTTTCTATCCCGATATAAGTGATTCGTGGGGATGAATTATCTCCCCTGCTCCTGTGTGAGGGATTGAAATCGTGAATGGCTTTTTCTTCGTCCGATTGGTCAGGGCCAAGGGCCTGATTGGGCTATCATGGGTTCCTTTTTAACAGCTCGGTGTGTTAACTCGTGTGACAATGTTGTAGTTTTAAGAAGGTATTTTTTCCTGGTTTATTGTAAGAAAGAAATTGAATGAGAGGTAGCAAACTGCCTCGTTAAGACTATTTGAGTAAATAGCTTGGGAAGCTTTAGGTTAATTGCACCTTGTGACAACTCTCACAGGCTTAGATTTCTGGATTTGTGTTTTTCAATAACATCAGGAGAAACTGGAACTTATCAGAGTTAGACACCTTCGTAAATTTATTCTGGCTGCTACTCGATGAATTTTCTCTTGATTCTTTTTTTCCCTCTGCGACCGGAGAATTGCATTTTCGAATCTGTGTTTGAATTTGAAGTTTTCCAAAGGGTGTGTTTATGAGATGCTACTATGTTGGAACAGTTAATTAGTAATAACTTGTGCGTTCATTATTCTGTTGTTTTACAATAGAGTTAATTTATTCGTACCTCCTGTTTCTTTGGTCATACGTTCGCTAAAGTGTTGAAATATATTGTTTTGCCACACCTCGTGTAGTTTTAACAGTTGCATTGCATCTGAAACAGCAACTTTTTGCTTGCTTTTAAGATAAGAAAAAGATAGGGTCAAGCCAAACTTCTTAAAATATTTTTGAGGGGTATAGTCTGCTCCATAGCATTAGCCTCCTGCTCTTTCTTTGTAATAGGGTTGGAGCGCCCGAGTGGGCTATCTCTCTTCTTGCCAAATAGTTTCGATGGGCTGAATGGCTTCATATTTCTATGAAGTGAGCTTGTCGGGCTGAATGAGCTCCTCTTTCTTTCACTGTGGCAACGTGTAGTGTCCTGCAGTACTCCTACATGAGTATTACCTACACTTTAGCAGCAGAAGCTTGAATGTAGCCCAGGTCATGCTGCACAAGGACGCATGCCTTGTGGCTGAGATGTGACAGTTTGATCTGAACATTGTGTGACTATGAGAGATCATCCCCACTTCTGATCGTGTGATGGGGGAAACACATTTATGAAGCAGATGAAGATGACTGTGCCGAAATGTCCTGGTACTGAGAAGGTGGATGTCTCCCAAACACAAATATCGTCGCTTGGGCTATACATGATTCTAACTAATGAAGAGTTTGCAACTCATTTCTGTTAAGTACCATTTTCGGCAGGTTCCTTGATACCATCCTCTGGCAAATAATGCCTGGCTATCAAACCAGTTGCTCTTACTGAGTCCTTGTGTTCACCTGCTTTGTTCATACCAATATGTCATTATGTAGGAGCAGGGAATATTTTCTTCCAACAGAAGTTAGCGACCGTCACCAAGTCTCTATTCCAGAGCGTTGGGGGAGCGAGATCACAGAACGTATTGAAAGAAGATTGATATTGAACTGTCAGAGTTGAGGGCCATGAAAAATTGAGCATTAAATTGAATATAAGACCGACAGCCAATCAGCCCTGATCTTATTGAAGGGCAAAACACGCTGGGGGTTTAGTGGGGTGGTGCTGGTTGGGGAAGTTGAGCGCCACGTTGCTGTTCCTGACCTTCTCATTCTATTATTGGAAAGTTAGTGGTTGTTATTTTCCTGTAAGTTCTGTTATTGAATGATGCAGTCAGGAAAACCACGGGATTTTTTGAGTCGTCTCTGGGTGAGCAATTGGGGCTGTATTCACAGTGATTCTGGGTCTATAACATGACCAACAACTGAAGCACAAGTTCCTGAGGGGGTAACTCTGTAAAGAGAGAAGAGGGATGTATTTCGTTACCTGCTGGGTTTTCAAATTCCATTTTGCAATTCACCCCAAACCGTGTGTGACAGTCTTGATGGACTGAATGATATCCTCTGTTTCTGTGCACTAGGTGAAAACAGTAAGAGGCCTCCAACTGCACTGGTCCAGCAGATTTGAGGGATTGAATGGAACATAGAAACATTTGACAGAGGAGCAGGTGTGGGTAATGATGCACTTTGACCCTTTTCCAACCAGCACCCGTGTTTTCACTATAACTCTTAATGTCTTCATTTTCAAAAACGTATCTACCTTAGCCTTAAAAGTGATTACTGAAGTAGCATCAACTACTTCCCTGGGCAAGTAATTCTATAGATTAACAACCTTCTGGGTGAAGAGATTAGCTTAGTTTACTTATAGTGTGGAAACAGGCCGTTCGGCCCACACTGACCCTCCGAAGAGCAACCCACCCAGACCCATTCCCCTATATTTTCCCCTACCCCTAACACTACAGGCAATTTAGCATGGCCAATTCACCCAACCTGCACATTTTTGGACTGTGGGAGGAAACCGGAGCACCTGGAGGAAACCCACGCAGACACGGGGGTAATTTGGAAACTGCACACAGTCAGTCGCCTGAGGCGGGAATTGATCCCGGATCTCTGGCACTGTGAGGCAGCAGTGCTAACCACTATGCCATCGTGCCACTCACTGTGCCACCGTGCCACCCACTGGAGGTTCCTTCTCAGTTCAGTTCTCCTCTAATCGTGAGGCCATGCCCTCTTGCCCTAGCATCACGTACCAGTGGAAGCATCTATTTTATTGATTCCCTTCAGAATTTTATGTTTCGACAAGATCCCCCATCATTCTTCTCAATTCCAATGACGACTATCCCAATGTACTCAACCTGTCCCGCAACTCTCTCAACTCTGGAATCAGCCTAGTCAACCTCCTCTGCACCCTATCCAGTGCCAGTACATTCTTTAGTTAAGTAAGGAGATCAAATCTGCACACAATACTCCAGGTGTGTCATCACAGTGTGTCCAACTGTAACATTAACTCACTGCTTTTAAATTCAGCCCCATTAACAATGAAGGACAAAATTCCATTTGACTTGCTGGTCAGCTCACAGCAAGTCATATCTTCATTTAAGAAGTAAGGGTACAACAAAGTTGGAACAGATGTAGGCAATTTAACCCCTCAAACCTATCTCACTTTCCCACTACTCTGTTCAATAAAATATTATCAAACACAGCCTTCACTGCTCTCTTTGGCAGTTATTTTCTGATACCTGAAGATCATAGAGCATAAAAATTGGGCCATCGAGTCTGCTCTGCTGTTTGATGGTGCCTGACATGTTTCTCAAAATAATTATCTTGCCTTCTCACCATAACCCTTGATCCCTGTATTAGTCAAAGCATTCATATCTCTATCTTAAAGAGACGATTGTACCTGTGCTCTCTGTATATCTTTATGCGAGCACGTCTGTGTGCGTGTGTGTTCCTGCTCAATAGCAGCAGACAGGATTGTGGTGGGTAGTTGTTTATTTTTCAGACTGGAGGCCTGTGACCAGCGGTATTCCACGGGGATCAGTGCTGAATCCACTTTTGTTTGTCATTTATAATAAATGATTTAGATTAGAATTATAGAAGGCAATATTAAGAAGTTTGCAAATGACACCAAGATTGTTATCCATGATTACAAAGAGGTCTTGATCAAATGGATCAATTAATCATAAAGATATACAACATGGAAACATACCCTTCAGTTCAGCTCGTCCATGGCTCAACAGATATCCGAATATCTGAATAACCTAGTGTCGTTTGCCAGCATTTGGCATATCCTTCTGAACCCTTCATATTCCTCTATCCATCCAGATGTTGTTTAAATGTTGGAATTGTACCAGCCTCCACCACTTACTCGGGCAGTTAATTTCATACACGCATCACGCTCTCCATTGATTCTTTCCCCACTCTCCTTAACCCTTTGCCTTTTAATCTTGAAATCCCCTACACTGGGGAAAAGATCATTACTTTCCACGACCCTCATGATTTTACAAATGTTCATAAGTTGTAAATTTTACTCCAATCAACATTAATGACGATGTTTTAGTCATCCTGAATTATGAAATTCAATACTGATGCCTCTTCCTTCTCAATCAATTCATAACTCTAAAATAATTTTATACAACTTTATCAGAAATATTATGAAACACCTTTGTGGGATTTGAGTGTAGATCTTTGGGCCAGAGGTATAGATACTACCATCATACTGCAATAGTCCCTGAAGCTGCAATATTACTCTCCTGTGTGCTTGTTTGCCAACCTGTTCTGACATGAACCTCGGACTTCTGGCCCAGACCTAGGAATAGTAACACAGGATCACGAATTGGAATCGCATCCAGAACTTTGGCTCAGATGTATGAGTGCTGCCCACGAAATAAAACCCTAAACCACGGACATATTTTGAATCACATTTCAAGTGCGAGCTTTAAGCTCTGTGTGGATTTTAAAAATTCTGCTTAACTTTACTGAACACACAGAAAATATTTTTCATTGTACAACAAATGCAAGGTATTTGCCTCTAGTATAGGATGTTGATTGCATGTTCTCTGCTATTGAGATTAACTATTAACATCTTTAATTCATTGGCTATGATTTCCATTTAAATGGCTATTATCTCGAGACTGCAATATTAGGGAAAGAAATCGTTCAGTCACACTTTGCTCTATTAAAGGTCACAAATAGATATTATTCCAGAACACCAGAGGCGATGAGAGAGCATGTCTTCCAGCCCCAACAGGCTGGATTGCATATCACTATTTCGCACCTCCAACGTATCACTGCCCTCTTCTAGAAAACATTCAATGATGCCAGTCAGCTAATTATATTCCAACTTCTCCTCACCGCTGGCTGGGTCTACAATCCAACACCAACACCTCCTGCCTGTTAAAGGCTCAGGGTGTCTGTGAAAATCAAGGCCAGAGTTTGTAGGTTTCCTGGAAGGAAGAGGGTCTTCCAAAAGGAAAAGGTAGTGTGGGGTGTAGGAATATCAGTAACTGCGCTGAAATATGGCAGATGGAGTTTAATTTGGATAAATGTGAGAAGTGTTTTGGTCAAACAAGTCAGGTCAGAGCTTACACAATTGAAAGTAGGGCTTTCCTTGTGTTGGAGAGCAGAGGCTCGGCCGTCAGGTATAAGTCATTGAAGTTTGTTTCACATGTAGACAGGGTGATTAAGATATCGTTTAATATGCTGCCTTCATTGTTCAGAGCCTTGATATTAGAATTTTGGACGTCATATTGAGATTTTACAGAACGTTGTTGAGGCATCTTCTGGAATATTGTGTCCAGTTCTGGTAGTTATTGGAAGAATATTATTAAGCTGGAGAGAGTTCAGAAGAGATATGACAGGATGTTGATGGGAACGAATTCTTTGAGCTTTAAGTAGAGGCTGAATGTGCGTGGACGTTTTTCACTGCAGCCCTGGAGGTTGAGGGCTGATGTTGTAGAGTTTGTTTTAAATCATGATGGTTATAGGTAACGTGAATGGCAGGTTCTTTTTCCCTCAGATGGGGGATCTCAAGATTAGGGGATTATTTTAAGGTTACAGGAGTAAAGATGTCAAAAAGGCACGAGGGGTAATTAATTGAATTAGATTCCCTAAGGTGTGGAAATAGGCACTTCAGCCCAACTCGTGTAGAAGTAGGGGGTATGTTAACGAAAAATGACAGGCACTCCACCCGGCTTGGTCCTTTCTATCCTATTACAGGCTGTTTCCCCTGAAATGATAGCAAGAGAGGGAGTAAGTGATGGTTGCGCTGGTGGCCCTGCTATTTGAGCTGGTCGTGCTATGTAGGGGAAAGTAGTGAGGTGTTCGGATTGGATCAGTCGAGAGTGTTTCATCCATGCATAGTTTTCAGTGCATAAAAATCGTGGAGGCGAGACAGAGAGAGAGGGCAGGTGATACATGCAGTAATGAGAGTGTTGAAACATGAGCCTTGTTCGGGGCTGCGTGCTATAACAGATATACAGTGAGTGTGAGGGAGCAGAGAGGATACAGGGACACTTATCCTGGCAAAATGGGGAAGGCTATTGATGCTTGCCCTGTATTCCTGGACATTTTTTTCAGAATGCAGATACCACAATGTGCTGGGTGGTGAGCTCAGTTCTGGAGGTGTGGCTACTATTCCGCATTAGTCAATCTATCAGGATCTCAGTGCCCCAATCAACGAATCGTGGTCTAACTGCCTGTTACGTGCTATGCTCGTGGAAAGTTGTACAAAGCAGCTCCCGACAGAGTCGGCCCAAATATCATAAATCCAGATATCTTTATGCTCTCTCTGGGTGGGAGAGAGTGCTCATAATCCATCTTCGATAAGTATGGCACTGGAAAAACCGAGATTATCAGGCAGCATCCGAGGAACAGGAAATTCGATGTTCAGGGCACAGACCCTTCATCAGGAATAAATAGCTGGTTGTGGGGTGTGCAAAGAAGACTGGGAGATAAATAGGAGCAAGTGGTTTTGGGGAAGGTGGCTAGGAAGACAATACGTAGATTTCGGTGGGCGTGATAATGATAGCTTGGAAGGGAGCGGATATGTAGGAAGGAGAATGGACACCTCGGACAATTCAAAAGAGTAATGCCGAATTGGAGGGTTGGATCTGGGATGAGGTAGGCGGAGGGGAGATGAGGAAAATGGTGAAGTCGACATACATGCCTTGTGGTTGCAGGGTCCAAAAGTGGAAGATGAGGCGTTCTCTCTCCAGTCGCCAGGTGGCTTGGATTTGAAGGTGAAGGAGGCCGAGGAGTAACATGTCAGTGGGGGAAAGGGAGGGGGAACATGAAGTAGTCGAACACAGGGCGGTGAGGTTGTTTGGTGCGTATGTCCCAGAGATATATACCCATTGGCTTCTGAAGGATGGCACCTGTGCCAGGGATTATGGAAAACCTAGGGATATCTGGTCGATGGTGAATATCACCAGCCACGATAGATGGGAGAATCGGGCTGGCATTGAATACAGGGATGTCATGGGGTGGAGTTGGTAGTTAATGAGGTAAGTTGAATAAGATAGCGCCAAAAGCTAGCTCGGCCTCGTATAAATGATTCCTCTCTCATAATCAATGAAAATAACACTGAGGCAAAGTATTCATGTAGAACAAATGCTCATCCAATACACTCCATCATGAAATCTCGCCAATAACCCATTCACCCACCATTCCTGGAAATGTTGACCAATGTTCGAAGATGCTGAAGAAACTTGTTTATTTCAGCATTCGTAATTCTGTGAGCACATCTTTCCATTATATTTTGTCTCTATCCTACCCTTAGTCTGTATCTGCTACACACCCCATCCCTTGTTGTTATTAATATTGATCTCCTCACATCTCTCTCGATCAGTGATTCACACATCCCCAACATCCCTTGACAGCGCACAATTACGTTATGGAGCTGTAAATGGATTGGAGCTGCACATCCTGTCACTTACAGCATGGGCTGCAAGTTTCCCCACGCTGGGCAACGATCTCATACATTGTAACCGAGCAATGTACCGTTGTGATCTACACGGCTCTACAGGAGAGGCTAATTTCAGCAGGTTTGCAGATAAATTCAACGCTGTTCACAGTGCAGGTCTCCGTGGTGGATAGATATCTCGCCTGGGTTTACACTACGTTTGCAGACTGATGCACTGGCCCGTGTTGGACAGCTACGTCATCTCAGTTTATAGATTAATGTACTGACGTGGTCTGCGCAGTGTTCCATTCTGGACTGATTGCTGGAATTTATTGAGCAGGACACTAGCCTAGTGTACAGAGTGCTCTTTGTTGCACAGATCTATGGGTTTATGATATTTGGGCCGACTCTGTGAGGTGGATTGAGAATGTGAGGTAATTAATTATTTCAGCTGATATGGGAATGTCTTTATTTTATGTTCTCATTGTTGTGATTGGAACCTCCAGAATGTGACACCTTTGGATGTTCCCTTCCCTCTAGGTTTTCCCATATTTCTGTAACGTGTTGCCTATTGTTAATTGACCAGATTTAACATGAATAATTTGTCCCTACCTTCCACTGGCTTTTGATGTTGCTCACCCTGGATCACCGGGATAAGCTCATAAACATTTTTTTAAAAGTATGGCTTGCGATTTCCTTCATCTTGGTGTCCTGTGTGCTGCTTCGTGTTGGACAGGGGGTCTCAACAGCTTTGAAGTATTTCTTTGTAAATAGTTCTGTGCCCGCCCACTGAACATCTTTGTTAGTCTCTGTCTGCTGATCACATTCAGTAACATGAGGAATCTCCTCGACTGTTAATGATTTAGAATAGCTACTAACCTGGAGTCGAGTGGTGCTTGACTTCATTCTTGTTTTGGAACATTAGCGAAAATGCGATGCAAGGCTTCCTGGAGGTTGTGTTTTATGCTGCTGTGGCTCTTTAGGAAAACACAGGTTTTGGTGACCCAATCTGGCTGAGTCAGATTGACTGTTGTGACATCATCTGGGTGTGTAACATTACCAACAAATGGAGCAGAGGCAGCAGAGAGGGGATTCTCTGTAAAATGTAACGAGGATTACTTTATATTTCTGTCTGTAACAAGCCAATCCTCCTTCTGTGTTAGTGTACTATATTAGCGGAGAGGCCTCCAGATTTTCCTGTTGACCAGTGTCGAACAGGCGCATAACCGTCCCCTGTCCCTGTGCACCAGGTTTTTGAGATTTTATGTCCTCCTCCTGCGGCTGGGTAACAGACTCGAATAGCTAGGTGGTCTCCAGCTACTCTGCAGCAATCGAATTGTGGGACTGATTGGTCTCTTCACACACCGTACAGCTTCTATTGATTGAAAGCCTTTCTGCTGTTTCTATAAAACATGCTTAAAATCTGAACAATCAATTTATGTTTTTTTTTTCTCTCTCTCTCTGTAATTCAGCAATCAAGCTGACTGGCTGTGCTTTCGCAAGACAGAGTTGCGAAGCTGAATGCCCACTTCTTGTTCCTTTGTAACACGCGTGAATGGCTGAATGCTGGACTCCTCTCCCTCTGTAACAAGACGAGATATTAAAAGCACAACAAACTGTGGATAATGAGCAGCAGGTAAATTGCATCTGATGGAGTTTCCTCCCTTCTCAGTGAGGGAATACAAACAACACAATGTACTTCAAGCGACCTCTCAGTAAGACCTCGGAAAGCTGCAGGGACACTTCTTTATGCTTTGAATGATTCCCTTTGCATAATGCGATAACATTTCAATTTTGTACCTTTTTCAAGTTGGTACAGGCTAGAGGGGACTGGAAGGCCTTCTCCTAACCATCTGCAACAGGCGCATTGGGACAGAACTGCTTCCCTCTGTTCATGTTCAACAGTCTCAATCCTCTGAATGATGTCTCAAGATTGGGGGAGATACTAAATGAATATTTTGCATAAGTATTTACTGTGGAAAAGGATATGGTAGATAAAGACTTAGGGAAATAGATGATGACATCTTGCAAAATTTCCAGATTACAGAGGAGGAAGTGCTGGATGTCTTGAAACGGTTAAAGGTGGATAAATCCCCAGGACCTGATCAGGTGAACCCGAGAACTCTGTGGGAAGCCAGAGAAGTGATTGCTGGGCCTCTTGCTCAAATATTTGTATCATTGATAGTTACAGGTGAGGTGCCAGAAGACTGGAGGTTGGCAAACGTGGTGTCACTATAGATCAGTGAGCGTGACCTCGGTGGTGGACAAGTTGTTGGAGGGAATCGTGAGGCACAGGATGCACATGCACTTGGAAAGGGAAGGACTGATGAGGGATAGTCAACATGGCTTTGCGCGTGGGAAATCATGTCTCACAAACTTGATGGAGTTTTTGATGAAGTAACAAAGAAGTTTGCAGAGGGCAGAGCAGTAGATGGGATCTATATGGACTTCAGTAAAGCGTTCGACAAGGTTCCCCATGGGAGACTGATTAGCAAGGTTAGATCTCGTGGAATGCAGAGAGAACTAGCTATTTGGATACAGAACTAGCTCAAAGGTAGAAGACAGAGGGTGGTAGTGGAGGGTTGTTTTTCAGACTGGAGGCCTGTGACCAGTGGAGTGCCACAATGATCAGTGCTGGGTACTCTACTTTTTTGTCATTTACATAAATGATTTGGATGCGCTCATAAGAGGTACAGTTAGTAAGTTTGCAGATGACATCAAAATTGGAGGTGTAGTGGACAGCGAAGCGGGTTACCTCAGATTACAACAGGATCTTGACCAGATGGGCCAATGGGCTGAGACTTGGCAGATGGAGTTTAATTCAGATAAATGCGAGGTGCTGCATTTTGGGAAAACAACTTGTTGCAGGTCTTATACATTTATTGGTAAGATCCCAGGGAGTGTTACTGAACAAAGAGACCTCGGAGTGCAGGTTCATAGCTCCTTAAAATTAGAGTCGCAGGTAGATAGCAGAGTGAAGAAGGCATTTGGTATGCTTTCCTTTATTGGCCAGAGTATTGAGTACAGGGGTTGGGAGGTCACGTTGCGGCTGTACAGGACATTGGTATGGCCACTGTTGGAATATTGCGTGCAATTCTGGTCTCCTTCCTATCGGAAAGATGTTGTGAAACTTGAAATTGTTCAGAAATGATTTACAAGGATGTTGCCAGGGTTGGAGAATCTGAGCTACAGGGAGAGGATGAACAGGCTGGGGCTGTTTTCCCTGGAGCGTCGGAGGCTGAGGGGTGACCTTATAGAGGTTTACAAAGTTATGAAGGGCATGGATAGAATAAATAGGCAAAGTCTTTTCCCTGGTGTTGGGGAGTCCAGAACTAGATGGCATAGGTTTTGAGTGAGTGGGGAAAGATATAAAAGAGGCCTAAGGGGCAACTTTTTCACGCAGAAGGTGGTACGTGTGTGGAATGAGCTGCCTCAGGAAGTGGTGGAGGCTTATACAATTTCAACATTTCAGAGACATTTGGATGGATTTGTGAATCGGAAGGGTTTGGAGGGATATGGGCCGGGTGATGGCAGGTGGGACGAGATTGAGTTGGGATATCTGGTAGGCATGGACGGGTTGGACCGAAGGGTCTGTTTCCACGCTGTACATCTCTATGACTCTGTGACTCGATTATGAAAGGATTTAATGACAGGGCCCTTAAGATTAGAAGCAGCAATTAAGCAAAGTCAATAATTTACTCTGCACTAGCTGCCACTGCTATGGTTCCTGTTAAGAATCTGACTCCAGACATTTACTCTATAACGAACTGTTAATTGATTCAGTGATCTTCTTCATTCACTCTCTTTGTTTCTGGCAGTGTTCCTCGTGGGTCTCTTCACTGACCTACTCAATTTCAGCTGTGAGTCACGATTAATTGTATCACTGCTTTTTCTATTCAAATGATTGGACCATTAAGGTCTTCTGCTTTGGTTACAAACCCTATTTCCTTACTCTGACTCTGTCCCTTCGCTGGCCAATATCTTTGAGACTAAACCAGATGAGTCATAACTGTGGTGATTCCTTTGTCCATGAGCTTAAACCCTGACCATTCTTAATTTTAACTGCTAATACCTCCAGCACATACATCACTGGCTCATCCCATTTGCTATTTGAACCTTCCGCTATGAAATGCAATCTAATGATGCCAATAATCTGCTGATGAGAGTTCCAGGGTCAAACCTGCAAAAGCAAATCTGAGTCGATAATCCATGGTTTGTATCCGAACTCATGTGAAAATCCCTTCTACACATCATTCCTGTGCGCACTGATCTAAGTTGATATTTGTTCTGGCAATGCTTTTATTTTAAAATTCTCAAGCACACCAACACATCTGTCCATGAAACGTCCGTCAGTCTCTCTCTCTGTCGATCTCACAAATCCTTACGAGTTGTTCATGTTTCAAATGATTGCTTCCATGTGTGCCAGCTTGGAAATCATACACACACACACACACACACTTATCTTGTGCGGTTGCAATAAAGTTATAGAGATATAAATTAATGGGAGCTGCATTCACTGTCTCACACAAGATAAGCTGCACAAATCTCCGTGCAAAGAAATCACCTATTGCAATCATGGCATCAGTATACAGGCAAGGGTGTGCCTTGCACTCCATAATTGGCAAACAGTCCAGTTTCCTGAGCAGTACACTTGCATACTCTGCACAGTTCTCCATGCTGCGCTGTAATCTTGGCCCAGCTGATGTGATGTGGTTTGGTTCTGTGAGGCAGATTCAGAATTATATTTAACAAGCTTTTTATTTAAGGAAAGTAGTAAAAAGTTTAAACAAGGACGTAGAAGAGCTAAAAGGGGTCATGAAAAGTCGTGAGCAATCAGGATTAAGGAGACCCCAAAAGCTTTCTACACATATATGAAAACTAAGCGATCACCAGGAAAGGATTGGCCCACTTAAGTAAAAAACAAGCAATCTATGCGTAGAGGTAGGTGATGTCCTAAGTAAATATTCTTGTCAGTATTGACCAAAGAGAAATAACTGGTGGAGGATGATCAGAGGGAAGGCAGCTTCGCATTTCTAAGCCATGTTGATATTAAAGACCAAGGTATCTTGTGTGTGTTACAAAAAAAGTATCAACTTAGTTAACTCCCAGATCCTGATGAGATGTATCCTAAACTTTTAATGGAGGCAAGGGAACAAATTGCTGGAACATTGACAAACTTATTTTTACCGTTTTTAGCCACAAATGAGGTCCCAAAGGAGAATAGCCAATCCTGTCCTATTGTTTAAGATGGGGGGAATGGATAATCCAGGAAATAAAGGGCTTGTGAGCCTTATGTCAGTGGTAGGTAAATTATTGGAAAAGACTCTCAAGGCTCGATCTGCGCGAATTTCGAAGCAAATGGACATATTAGGGATAGACAACAGAGTTTTGCGTGGGGAAGGTCGTGCGTCATTAACTTGATCGAGTCTTTTGTGGAGGAGGCAACGATGATTGATGAGGGGGACGTCGTTGATGTGGTCTACATGGACTTCAGTAAAACGTTTGACACGGTCCAGCATGGCAAACTGGCACAAAAGGAAAGGTTTCATGGTATCTGGTGAGCTGGCAAGATGGATACATAATTACTTAATCATAGAAGACATAAGGTAGGATGTTTTTCGTAATGGAGCGTTATGCCTAGTGGTGTTCCACAGGAATCAGTTATGAGACCTCTATTCATAATCAATACAAATATCTTTTGGAGGAAAACGTGGTGGGTGTACTTTGGAAGTTTGCAGATGATCCAAAATTTGGTGGAGTTATGGATAATTTGGGGAATTATCAGAGGATAAAGCAGTTGGACGCCTCGGCAGGAAATTAGCAAATGGGCTTTAATCCAGGTAAAAGTGAGTTGATGCATTTTGGAAGTTCAATTATCTTTGGAAATTATGCAGTAAATGGCAGAATCCGGAAGTGCATCACGCTTTGGTGACATGCAGAGGGATTCGGGTATGCAGGTCCACAAACCACTGCCCGTGGCAGTGCAGGAAGGTAAGGTGGTAAGAAACGCAAAAGGCATGCTTGCCTGCATTGGAAGCGGCATTGAGCACCAAGATCGACAAGTTACGATGCAGCTTTAGAACTTATTTCAGTCACACTTGGAATATTGCATACACTGCAGGTCACTGCATCATAAGGAAGTTATGGATGCTTTGGAGACGGTACAGGAAATGTTTACCAGAATGTTGCCTAGTTTGGGGGTGTGCTTCGGTAATTAAAAAGTTTGTCTAGTTCAGGTTAGTTTTCACTGGAAAGCAGGAGGTTGAGAGGCAGCCTGATAGGCGTTTAAAACAATTATGGATGGTATGGGCAGAGTTAAAAGTAAAAAGTTTTTACCCAGGGTGGAGGGATGAATTTCTAGGGGACACAGATCCAAGCTGCAGGATGGTGGTGGGGTCGAGACAGGGTGGGAATGGTAGTTTCAAAAAAGACATGCGGGACAGCTTTTTCACACAAAGAGTGGTGGATGCCTGGGAGATGCAGTTTCAGTAGGCGGTGGAAGCAGGCACAATAGCAGCATTCAAGAAACACTTGGATGAATGCATGCATACGAATGGAATAGAGTGATACAGAACCGGTAAGAAAGTTTTAGTAAGAATAGGCAAAGTGTGTCGGCACAGGTTTGGAGCACCAAAAGGTTTGTTCCTGTGCTGAATCGTTCGTTGTTCTTTCTCTTTGAGCCACTTTAACTGACCTAGCAATGTCTTTATTCGATGTTCTCATTTTTGTGATATGGACACCCCACAATCTCACCCCTCGAATTAGTCAGACTCGTGAATTTTCTATCCCTCATGTTTCCACAACATGTTCTCAGTTCATCAAATGTCTGTTTCTATCTTAAATGTGAAACTTCCCTCTGTGCCTTTCCCTGGCCTTGGTTTTTGGCTCTCTAGTGTATCGAGTGCTAACATTGTGAAAATCAGCAAAAATGAAATGATGTGTGTCGGGTTTATTCACTTCCCAGTCTCGTCCCTTGTGGGGCTCTATATTGAACAGGGTTTTTCAGCAGCTTTGACGCACATCTTTGAAGCATGATCTGTGCCTGCCCACTGAACACCTTTGTTTGTACCTCTTAGCTGATCGTGCAGTCCGTAACACGAGGAAGCCCCTCAAATGCTATTGTAAAGGACAAGGCGTAACCTGCATTTGAGGGGCTTCTGCATAAATCCTGGTTTTGAAACGTTAGAGGAAGTGCTGGGGAATGTTTTTGCTGGAGGTTGTGTTGCACTCTCGGAATATTAACCATCCAGGACGTTTAATCTGAACAGGAGGCCCATAGGATCACCAGAATGAGGCACTTTGTCAGCAGCCGTTGTGTAGAGATTAGAAATAACATCCCTTTCCATGATCCACCCTAAACGTTGGGTCTGCGACTTTTGTCATCATGAAACTCGACAAATTAGAGGAAACTCATAAACAAACAAACGATATCCTCTCAAGTGTAAGTTTCACCGCAGAGGGAGGGCACAATAACCGGCTCTCCTTCCTGTACGTCACACTAAGAAAATGGAGAACTGCAGGCAAATGTTTGAAGGAATGGCACACACAGACCACAATACTCAACTACAGAAGCAACTATCGCAACACTCACAAACGGAACAGCAACATGACACTAGTTAAAATAGCTGTGACACACTGCAGCAATCCCGTACCGACCACAAGCCGAGGAGAAACACCAGTACAACGTATTCAGCGACAATGGTTATACTATAAGCACAGTCTCTCGATTCCTGCACAACATAGCTAAATATGAAGAAACAACACGCCCAGAAACTCTAATAACTCTTTTAGACATCAACAGCATTGCTTGAAAGACCACCAGACTATTCCGGAACCCAGGCATCATCGTAGCTCACAACCGCACTACCACACGAAGATAATACTGATTAGGTTAAAAGACACACAACCTTAAAAAGACAGAACGAACTTGATGTACAATATACACAGGAAGGACTGCAACAAACATTACATTGGACAAAAAGGCAAGAAAAGACCATCAGGATGCATGAGGACCAACTCGCCACCAAAAGACATGACCAGCAATCACTGTGATCCATACACAGACAAAGAAGCACTCCAGTTAGACTGGGACAATTCATCATCCTGGGACAAACCAAACAGTGACGCACATGGGAATTCCCAGTGACTTGGCATTCATTAACAAATATATAGATTTGGATCCAATTTACTAATATCTGGGAAGTTTCTTTTGAATTCTAGGTAAGAGATTGCAAAGCCTTTGGCTGTGATCATCATGTCGTTCATGTCTTTAGGACGGGTGGAAACCAGATTTTGGCCCCTTGTTCAAGAAGTGAAGTAGAGACAATCCTGATAATTATAGGCCAATGACCCTTACTTCTGTTGTGGGCAAAGTTTTGGAAAGGATTATAAGAGATAGGATTTATAATCATCTGGAAAGGAATAACCTGATTTGAGAGAGTAAACAAGGTTTTGTGAGGGATAGGGTCGTGCCACACAAACCTTATTGAGTTCCCTGAGAAGGTGACCAAACATCTGGATGAGAGCAAAGCAATTGAAGAAGGTGTATACAGATTTCATTAAACCCTTTAATAACATTTCCCGCGGTAGGCTATTGGAGAAAATACCTATTGAATGTGATGTGGTGGTTTGGATCAGAAAATGTGTAGCTGTAAGAAGACAGAGGGTGGTGGTTGATGTGAAAAATTCATCCAGTTACTAGTGGTGTACAGCAAGGATCTGTTTTGGGACCATTGCTGTTTGTCATTAAACAAAAAGACCTGAAAGAGGGCGTAGAAGGATAGATTAGTAAATTTACAGATGACACTAAATTTGATGGAGCAATGGACAGTGTGGGATGGATGTTGCGGATCACAGACTGACATAGATAGGCTGAAGAGCTGAGCTAAGAGATGGAAAATGACGTTGAAAGTGGAAAAGTGTGAGGTGAGTGACTTTGTATCCCAGTTACTCCTTCCAGTGTAATGAGCTAAAAGTAAGATACTTGGCCGTGTGGAAAAGCAAAGTAATCTCGGAGTTTATGTACATAGATCCCAGGAAAGTTGCCACTCAGGTTGACAGATCTGTTAAGAAGCCATACAGTGTGTAAGCCTTTATTGATGGAGGGATTGGGTTTCGGAGCCATGAGATCATGTTCCAGCTGGTACAAAACTCTAGTGCAGCTGGACCTGGGAGTATTGTTTACTGTTCTGTCGCCACATTATAGGAGGGATGTGGAAGTGTTGGAGGAAAGGCTGAGGAACTTCAGGCTGTTTTCGTCAGAGAGAAGGAGGTTAAGAGGTGACTTGATAGAGGCATAAAAGTTGATCAGTGGATTGGATAGGGTGGACAATGAGAGCCTTTTTTTTCCGCGAATGCTGATGGCTAGCAATAGGGGAAATCGTTTTAAACTGAAATGCAATAAATACAGAACAGATGTCAGAGGCAGTTTCTTTACTCAGGACGTTGTATGGGTGTGGAATGCCCGCCTGCAAAACTTGTAGACTCCCCAACATTAAGAGCGTTCTTTTAAGGGAATGGTCTCTTCGGAATACTGATAGGGATGAAGAGGGAAATATTCCTCTCATGGCAGAGTCTGTTTGGCGGTGGTGGAAATGGTGGAGGATGATGCAAAGTACATGGAGGTTGGTGGGGCGGGGGGGTGGGGGGGGGTGGGAACGTGAGTACCGAGAACGTGGTCCTGTCATTGCTGCGTTGGGAGAGGTGGGCTCAAGGACAGAGGTGGGGGAAATGGAGGAATTGCACTGGAGGGTATCATAGACCACAGGGTATGGTAAATCGCGTTCTTTGAAAAAGGAGACCAACTGGTATATTCTGTGGTGGAATTGCTCATCCTAGGAACAGATGCGGCGAAGGCAGAGGAATTGGAAATAAGGAATGCCCTTTTTACAGGGCTGCAGGGTGGGTGGATTTGTCGCCTAGGTTTGTAATAGATGTCCGTCGTTAGTCGGTCGCTGGAGATGGAGATGGAGAATTTCAGGAAACGGGAAGGAGGTGTCTGAGATGATCCAGGTGAATTTGAGGTCGAGGTGAAAGGTGTTAGTGAACTTGATGTTGTGAGTACGAGATAGCGCTGACACAATCATTGATGTAATGGAGGAAAAGGTCGGGGATGGCGCCAGTGTAGCTGCCGCAGATGGACAGTTCCCGAAAAAAGAGGCAGGCATAGCTGAGGCCCATTTGGGTAACCATAGCTATCCCTTTGGTTTGGAGGAAGTGGGAGAATTTGAAGGAGAATTTGTTAAAAGTGAGGGCCAGTTCACTCAGGCAGATGAGGGTATTACTGGAAGGGTACTCGATGGGGTGTGAAACGAAGAAAGAGAGGGCTTGGAGGTCTTCATCGTGGCGGATAGATGTGCAGGAGTACTTGCAAATTTGCAGCCTCGATTTCGTAACTTTATACGCTATCCTTTTAGAAATTAGCAATTTACATTTCTCCTCACATGCTGTGTCTGCATGCGAGTTTTCTGTGATATGTATCAGGACAGCTAGGTCCTTCTGCATCTAAACACTCTGATGTTTCTCTCCATTGAGATAGTAAGATGCAGTTATCTCCCTCTAGCCACCATGGATAACCCCATATTTCGCCATGTGAAATTATGCTGTGCAATTTTGGCCTGTTCACCTAACCTAACTTCATTCACTGTACGTTTTGAAGTATTTTATTGTCAACTGAAAATTTGGCTATATAATTTTCCAGCCCCTCATCCAAGTAATAAAATGCACTGCAAAGAGTTGGGGTGAGGTCAGTACTCGTTGGAAATCCAGCATTTATCAAAGAAGAAAATGACACAACTATTGAATTTCACTGCATTTTGTTGATCAACCAATCTACTATCCAAGCCAATTAATTACTCCTACCCCTGTGTGCTCTTATTTTAAGCATTAATCATTATTCAATGCCTTTTGGAAACCCAGATGTATGACCTCTCCACCTTGCTGTCACAGATTTAAAGAATTCGAGAAAATATTTCCAACATGATTTATCTTTCAAAAAACCATACAGAGTCTGATGGATTGTGGTTGGACTTTGCAAATCTGCAGTAATTAATTCCTTGATAATGGATTCTAACAAGTTCCCCAAAACTGACAAATTATTTTTGGAACTGTTTAAAGATGCATCTTGCAGGTGTAGGCAACAGAGAACCAGTGGATCTGGTGCAGTTGTATATTCAGGTTGAGTTTTATACATTCACGCAGTGAGTTCGTAAATAAAATTAGAGTGAAGGCTATTGGGAGGGACATATTCAAATTATAAGAAAAGCGAAGTTTAGCTTCATTTAAACGGAATCCGAATACAGCAGTAAATCCCTCCTGCATCGATTGCATAGAGTGCTGGTGAAACTGTACTTAAAGTTTTGTGAGCATCTTTTGTGTTTCAATCTAACAAAAATATATAGTGACCACCTAGGAAGTGTAAAGAACATTATCCAGACTAATTCCTCAGATGGCAAGATTGTCTGATGGGAAACCGGGGGTTAAGGGTAAATTCTCTAGAATTTCATAGATGTAGAGGTAATTGGAGTGAAACTTAAACGACTGATGAACACAGGGACATGTAAAAGTTATTTACAAGATATTCTACAAGCCTATCAAGCAGATCAGAATAACTAGTGAGCAATTAAGTCCGTTAGAAACCAAGGGGACACTGCGTGCCTGAAGCAGGTAAACATTCATAAATTGTCACATGAGCGCTTTTTTGTCAGAAGGTGGATGTAAGAGAATTCGAGAAGATGGACTATGAAGCTCTTGAGCTGACTGATGTAAGATATGAGGAGGTGCTGATGGTTTTGGCTGGCATAAAATTGTGCAAAGCCCCAGGTCAGGATGAGTTGAATCCCAGGCTGCTGTGGGAGACAAGAGCAGAAAGACACTGAAACAAAGGTTTATGTAAAATCTGGCCACAGGGGAGGTGGCCGGAGACTAGAGATTCGTTAATGTGGTTCCACTTTATAGGGAGGATACTGCAAGGACCAAGAAGCAAACACATGTAAGTATCAGATCAGTATTAAGGGAACCTTTGGAGAAAATTAGGAAGGCGAAAATCGATATTCGTTTAGACAAGCAAGGTTCGATCAAGGAGAGTCAGCATTACTTGATCTGAGAAAGGACATGCCGAACGAAGTTTATTGATTTGCCTTGGAGGCGGGCGTTTATATTATTTTTCAGGAAGGGCTTTGACAAGTCCCCACATGGGAAACTGATAAAGATAGTTACATCTCATGGTATCAAGGGTAACTTGGAAATTTACATCAAACGTTCTCTTAGTGGCAGGAGAAAGAGGGTGGTGGTAGAAGGCTGTCTTTACGACGGGAGACCACTGTCCGGTGGTGTACCATCAGGATCAGTGCTGTGTGCCCTTATTATTTGTGGCATTCGTAAATGATGTAGATATGAATGTAGTGGGGAATGGGGGGCATATGACAAGTAATCTTGTATTCGACACAAAGATTGGCCAAGTAGATAACGGGGAGAAGGCAGGTGTTATGCTACAGGAAAATATGGATGAAATAGGCAGATGAAATCTAACTCTGATAAACATGACGTAATGCCCTTTCGAAGAATGAAACAGACTGAGGAACACTCAATATTGGTAGCAAACTAGGATGTTCGGAGGGTGCTTCTACACAGATCTCTGAATGTGACTGGACAGGTTAGTAGGCTAGTTAAGAATGACACCGGAAAAATAGCCACAGCTTTTATTCATTGCGGCAAAGATTTTAAGAACTGTTCAGCACTTTGCTTCAGCCAAGATGGAATTCTGGTAGCCACATTTCAGTAAGGATGTGATTGCATTGGAGGGGGTGCAGGGGCGATTCACCAGGAAGTTCCCCGGGATAAGATGTATGAGCTATGAAGAGAGGTGGGATAAGCTCGAGTTCTTTTCTTGAGAGCGGAGAAGGCTGAGGGGAATGTGATTCAAAATATGAGATTACGAAGAGAATGGACAGGACGGGTAGACAGCAAATGCTCCTTTTGGACAAAGGGCCAAGAACATGGGAGCATGCATTTAAAGTGAACGGTTTGAGGTTCAGAGAGGATTTGAGGATTGCAATTCACAATGATGATGTTGGAGTCTGGAGCGAACTTCCTGAGATGGTAGTTTCCACGGGTAACCTCACAAACACTGAGAGGTATTTGGACGAGCATTTTATGTGTCATAACATTTAAAACTACCGACCCATGTAGGATAGTAGGAGTGATGTAGAGTTTGCTGTATGCCTTACGGTACAGAGTCTATGCTTTGCAATTGTGCAACTGCAGAAGGTTAATTATTGA
Source organism: Chiloscyllium plagiosum (assembly GCF_037043375.1). Taxonomy (NCBI): domain Eukaryota; kingdom Metazoa; phylum Chordata; class Chondrichthyes; order Orectolobiformes; family Hemiscylliidae; genus Chiloscyllium; species Chiloscyllium plagiosum. Next base: position 12,716,258 of record NW_028270187.1, read on the forward strand.
GCGGCTTAAGGAAGGAATTGCTGGATTTCTGAACAGTATATTAACAAGGGTTATAAAAGTGAACTATTATAGTTCTTGAAAGTATGCCAATGGGAATGATAAGAGAATAGAAGTGCGGCTTCCTTACAATCTAAAGGCAGACTGGAGAACAGGAAAGTGGCAGAACCATTAATCAACCGCTTAGTTGCGTCTTCACTGATGAAATCAAAACAAAAGAAAATCTTCCCACTAATACTAGGAATCCTAAATCTGGTGACAAAACAAAAGGAACAGATTGAGATTAGTAGGGAAACATAGAATAAAATCCCTACAGTGGGGAAACAGGCCATTCGACCCAATAGGTCGACACCGACCCTCCAAAGCGTAATCCAAACAGACCCATTTCCTTGTATTTATCCCTGACTAATGCACCAATCTACATAACCCTGAACACTAACGGTAATTTAGCGTGGTCAATTCACCTAACCTGAAATCATTGGATTGTGTGTGGAAACCGAAGCACGCCGAGAAAAACCGTGCAGAGACAGAGAAAATGGGAAAACTCCACGGAGTCAAAGAAAATAACAAAGAACAAAGAAAATTTCAGTGCACCAACAGGCCCTTCAGCCCTCCAAGCCTGCACTGATCCAGCTGTAGATCTATCTAATCCTGTCACAAATTTTAAAGGACCTGTAAGCCTCTGCTCCCTCCCCATTCATGTTTCTGCCCAGATACATCTTAGGTAACGCTATCGTGGCCGCTTCTCCCACCTCCATTGGCAAAGCATTCCAGAAACTCACCACCCTCTGTGTAAAGAACTTCCCCCGCATGTCTCTTTTATACTTTTGCTTCTCACTTTGAACTCGTGGTAAAAGCTTCTTCCTACAGTGGGGAACTCAATTACACCCTCGACATTCCTCTCATGATTTATTTCCCTCAATCAAGTCCGCCCTTAACCTCATTATTTCTAATGAAAACAATTCGAATATACTCAACCCCTCTTCATAGCTAGCACCCTGAGACCAGGCAACACCCTGGAGAACCTCCTCTGAACCCTCTGCAAATCATTCACTCCCCTTTGGTAATGTGGCGACCAGAACTGCAACACGGAATTCCAAATGTGGTGAAACCAAAGTCTTGTACAACTGTAACATGATTTGCCAACTCTTGTACTCAATTTCCCGTCCGATGAAGGAAAGCATGCAAGATGCCTTCTTGACGGCTTTATTGACTTGCATTGTGGAGAAAGTGATGTCTGCAGATGCTGGAGATCAGAGCTGAAAATGTGTTGCTGGAACAGCGCAGCAGGTGAGACAGCATCCAGGGAACAGGAGAATCGATGTTTCGGGCATAAGCCCTTCTCCTTGACTTGCATTGTGACCGTTAGAGTACAACGAACCGGAACACCCAAATCAATCTGTATATTCTGTACATTAGTATTCGCCAGGACTTTCCCATTTACTGTATAGTTCTCTCTTGAATTAGATCGTCCAAAATGCTTCAACTCACAATTGACCGCATTGAACTCCAGCTGCCATTTCTCAGCTCAACTCTCCATTCTATCTGTATTCTCCTGTAGTCTTTGAGAGTCCCCTTCATTATTTGCTATTCCAATACTCATAGTGTCATCTGCAAACTTGCTAATCAGACCACCTATGCCTTCCTCCAGATCATTTATGTATATCACAAACAAAAGTGGCTCCAGTACGCATTATTGTGGAACACGACTGGTCAGAATTCTCCCTTTTGAGAAACTCTCTTGCACTAATACACACTATCTCCTGTTGCACAGCCAGTTCTTTATCCATCCAGCTGGTACACCCTGGAACCCATGCGACATCAATTTCTCCAACAGCCTCCTATGGGGATCTTGAACAAACGCCTTATTGTAGTCTATGTATATGAATATGAATCTACAGTTCTTCCCTCATTAATCAACTTTGTCAAAGATTTTTTCCTCAAAGATTTCTACTAGTATTGCAAAATTAAAAATCACATAACATCAGCTTATAGTCCAATATGTTTACTTGGATGTGCTAGCTTTTGAAGCGCTGTTTCTTTATCAGGTCTTTGTGGAGCAGTTGGCAAGAACTGAACTTGCACACATAAATCCACGTTGCCTATTATTGATAAGCCGATTTTCTCCCAAATTGAAATAGATGCTCAGTATCTTCTCTAGTCGCCTCCCTAACACTGACGTCAGTCTCACAGGTCTATAGTTAACTGGATTATCCCTGCTACCCTTCTTAAATAAGTGGAAAACATAATCAATTCTCCAGTCATCCGGGAACTCACCCATGTTGAAAGATATTGCAACGATATCTGTTAAGGCCCCAGCTATTTCCTCTCTCGCTTCCCTCAATAACCTGGGATTGATCAGGATCTGGGGTCTTGCCCACCTTGATGCTTTTTAGAATACCCAAAACTTCCTCCCTCCTTATGCCGACTTGACCTGGAGTAATCAAACATCTACCCCGAACTTGCACATCAGTCATGTCCCTCTCCTCGGTGAATACTGACGCAAAATACTCCTAAGATCTCACCCATTTTCTCCTTGAGTGGGCCAACCCTTTGTCCAGGGACGATATTTCTCCTTGTATATGAATAAAAGGCTTTGGGATTTTCCTTAACCCAGTTTGTGAAAGTTATTTAATAACATCTTTTAGCCCTCTGAATCCCTTGTTTCAGATAGGTCTTACTTTCCCGATATTCTTCCAAAGCTACATCTAATTTCATTGCCTTGTCCTTATGATTGCTTCATTTTCCCTCTTAACAAGTCTCACAATTTCAGCCGTCATCATAGTTCCCTCATCTTGCCATTCCTATCACTCATATTCACAGTGACATGTCCCTCCTACACTCTAATCAACCTCTCTTTAAAGACCTCCCACATGTCAAATGTGTATTTATCTTCAAATAGCTGCTCCTGATCGATATTCCCCAGCTCCTGCAAAATTTTAGTTAGTTGGCCTTCAATTCGGAGAAAACCTGGTATTGGACTGGGGTAGACGCAGTTAGAAATGACACAACAAAAAGTTACATTCCAGCTCCTGCCAAATTTCAGTACAGTTGGCCTTCCCCAATTTGGACAAGAGCTGGTGTTGGACTGGGGTACACACATTTAGAAATCGCACAAGAAAAGTTTACGTTCCAAATTCTTTGAAGTCAAATTCTCAATATAAGTTAAGGCAACAACGCAAAGTGGTCAAGCAATGGCTGATAGCCACGTTCAGTACCCATGAGGATGGCCTCAACTGGGATCTTTTGTTCATGTCGCACAGGTGACGCCCCTCTACAAAATACTCTCTCTCTCTCTCTCTCACACAGACACACACGCATGCACACACACTCTGACATAATCACGCATTCAGGCACACCCTCTGTTATACAAATGCTCTCTCTCATAAACGTATACATACAACCCCACATTCACCCCCACGCACACACCCTCTCATAGGCTTATACCCATCACACTCTCTCACACACACTTTACCATGCTTGCACACACACAATCACACAAACTCTCACATGCACTCACAAGCACACACGCACAAGCACACACTCACATGGACACACTCGCTCTGTCTTTCCCTCTGTCTCCTACATACGCGCACACATATGAATCTATTGGGTGAATGTGCATTTGAGGAATCATGTTTACAGATACATTCTATTTTGCTCAAAAATACACAACCGTTAGGCAGTCAATGCAGATAGTTAATCCATATAATATGTTCTAAATTCCACTTTGGAATTAGAACTAGTTTGAGTGAACATTGGGATACAGACAGACCCTGACCTCATACCTTCAAGGCATTGTCTGAGCTGAGATGTCACTATTTTTATAGATTTTTCACCTTAACTCATATTGAGAATGAGAGTTAAAAGAGTTTCCTGAATTTATATATTAATGAATCGAAACTGTAATCTATTCTAAAAGTTGGAAGACTTAACATCAATCAAGATTTGTTAAATATGTCACTTTACTTGTATGACACTGTAATGCTTTGCTATTCATTTTGAGTCTTGTGGTCCGACTCCACAACCACCTGAGGAAGGAGCGGTGCTCCGAAATTCAGTGCTTCCAAATAAACCTGTTGGAATATAGCCTGATGTGATGTGATTTTTAAAGTTGTTTTTCCCAGTTTAGGACGCTTCCTTTCTTACCACTCTCCTCTTTGTCCATGAGTATTCTAAAACTTATGGAGTTGTGATCACTATTCCCAAAGTAATCCCCTACTGAATCTTCAACCTCCTGGCTCGGCTCATTCTCGAAAACCTGGTCCAAGGGCTCCTTCCCAAGTTGGACTATTTACATACTGCTGCAAATCGTCCTGGATATTTCTTACAAATTCTGCCCATGTAGATAAATCCCAATCAATGTCGAGAAAATTACAAACGCCTGTCACCACCACCGTGTTGCTCTACATCTTTCCATAATCTGTTCACATATTTGTACCTCAATCTGACGCTTGCTGTTGGGAGGCCTGTAGTACAGCCCTAACATTGTTACCGCTCCATTCCTGTTTCTGAGCTCTGCACACATTGCTTCACTGCTGGAGTCTTCCATAGTTTCCTCTTTGACCAGTAATGCAACTCCTTCAACACTTTCACCTCTCTCTCTCTCTTTCTCTCCCGTCTGAAGCATCAATATCCTGGGATATTTAGTTGCCAATCATACCCCTCCCTCAACCAAGTTTCTGTAATACAAATAACATCATACTACCAGGAACTAACCCAAGCCCTAAGTTCATCTTCCTTATTTACGATAATTCTTCATGATAACAAATGCACCTCAGAGCAGCCGTACCTTCACGTTCATCAGTAGATCTCTACCTACTCTTACCCTTAGTCACACTTACTTCATTATCTAGTTCCTTACAGGCTGTAATTAATACTTCCTTACTCTCCATGAACCTCCTCATTTGGTTCCCACCCACCTGTCAAATTAGTCCCAACAGCGTTAGCAAAAGCACGTGCAAGGACTTTGGTTCCAGTGCAGCCCAAGTGCAGAACATCCAGTTTTTAAGAGTCCCACCTTCTCCAGAACCGGTCACTTTGTTTCAAAAATCTGAATCCTTCCTCAGGCACTGTCTCTCAAGCCACACATTCATCCTGCCTATTCTTTCATTTCTACTCTGACAACGATGTGGCATTGGTAACAATTCTGAGACTGCTACCTCTGAGGTCCGATGTTTTATCTTGGCTCCTAACTCCCTAAATTCTGCTTTCAGGACCACATCGCGTTTTCTAAAATGTACAATTGATGTCTATATCCAATATGACCACTGGCAGTTCGCCCTCCCTATTTAGAATGCCCTGCAACCGATCTGAGACATCCCTGACCCGTGCACCTGGGAGTCAACGTATCGTTTGTAATTCTCATTTTCCACCACAGAACCGCCCATCTACTCCCTTAGAATTAACTCCACTATGACGATAGCCGTTCCAGTCGTTTTCCCGCTCTTCTGGACAGCAGAGCCAGTCACGATGCCATGAATCTGGCTGCAGGTGCCTTCCCCTCTGAGCCATCTCCCCAACATTATCCAAAACGGTGCACATATTTTGGAGAGTGATGATCGCAGGGAACACCTGCATTGCCTTCCAGTCACCCGAGATGGAAATCGAACCCGGGTCCCTGGCGTGGTGAGGCAGCAGTGCTAACCAGTGAGCTACCATACCACCAGATACACGACAAAATGGCTGTAGATAAATTATTGGAACGAAAAACGATGGGCATAGACAAAGCCAGCATAGATTTATAAAATGGACATTAATGTTTGAAAATCTGATTGGTCGATACATTGTGGAGAAGCAATGAATGTAATGCAATTGGATTTTCAGAGAGAGAATTAATGAAGTTCCTATCTTCGTTGGAAAATCAAATCTTCTGGAATTGGAAATAATAGAATATATAAAAAAGGCTTTCGAACAGTCGAGCTGACAGGAATGAGTGAGTAGCAATGTAACAACTTTGTTTGAAGTGAAAGGCTCGTGGGGTGTCACAGGAATCGTTTTTTGCCCCAGCTATTCACAATACATCGCAAAAATTTGATTAAGGGATTCAAATGCAATATTTCCAGCGGCTGCTGACAGAATTAAATGATGTCGTTTTGTGAGTGGGTGAGAAGGATGTAAAACAACTTCATGGTGATGAACACATGTGGAGTTAATTGGCAAATACTTGGTGGATAAAGAGCATTGTGGAGAGATGCAACGTTGGGCACTTTGGGTGGGACTAACAGAACGGCATCCTATGATTTGGAAAGGGATTGGTGGAAAAATGTTGATATTTAAAGAGATTTATGCTCCTTTTATTTTATTTTCTTCTCTGCAAACCTCCCAGGTCCATGCAGGACGGGGAGTTCTGGAGCCAGAAGTCAATACTGGGAATGATTAGATTAGATTCTCTGTAGTATGGAAGCAGGCCCATAGGCCCAACAAGTCCACACCAAAGCCCTGAAGAGTAATCCACCCAGCCCCATTCCCCCACTTTTACCCCTGACTAACGCACCATACATCTAATCTGAACATGTTTGGATTGTGGGAGGAAACCGGAGCAAACCAAGGTAGACACGGGGAGAATGTCAAAACGCCATACAGACAGTCGCCCGAAGTGTGACTCGAACCAGGATTCCTGGCGCTGTGAGGCAGCAGTACTAACCATTGAGCCACCGTGCCATATATGCCCACTAAGTGGATAGCTGTAACATTGAAAATGATCTGGATCTCTTGTACACTCGTCACTGAAAGCAATGTTGCAGGAGCAGAATGCTGTTAGGAAGACAAATGGCGTGTTGAATTTCATTTCAAGGAGATTTGAGTGTAGGGGTAAGGATGTTTTACCACAGTTGTACAACGCCTTTGTGAGACCTCATCTCGAACATTGTGCAGCATTTTGGGCAGTTATTGATTCCTTATTTAATAACAAACAAACCTGACATTGAGGCAGTGCAACGCAGGATGACCAGACTGATCTCTGAGATGATAGACTCATTGCAGGAGCAGGGTTTGGTTCGACACAGCCTGTTTTCCATGAGGTTTAGGAAAATGAGTGGGGATCGCAGTGAAATGTAAAAAAAACAATCTGACTGGGCGAGATAGATTGGAAGCAGGGGCAATCATTCCCTTGGCATGAATGTCAAAAGCAAGGGACCACCGTATTATGTACAGGCAGGCCACTCAGTATTGAGATGGGAATAAATGTCTGCACTCAGAGACTGGTGAACTTGGGGAGCTCTCCGACGTAATGTTGTGGAAGCTGAAACACTGAAAATAAATAAGGATTTATAGACGCTACAGGGATAGAGATAGAGCAGGAGTCCATTGTGGAGTTATAGGATCCGGCATCATTAATTATATCGAATGAGTACTCGAATGAGTAACAAAATGATGGACCAAAGGGACTACTGCAGCATCTATTTTATATCTTTCCAATGGTTAATCATAGTAGGGGATATGTACATTCTATAGGACAAGTGCATTCAGGATATGCACGGCCTCGAACTGGAAAGAGTTGCAGGTGAGTGGGGTGGATGGCCTACTCCTTTCCTTCTCTACTCCCCTTCTTGAACAAGGGGAAAACATTTGCTATTCTCCAGTCTTCTGGCACTTTTCCTGTAGACAATAACAAGATACACATCACATCTAAAGGCTCTGCAGTCTTCTCCATATGTTCCCAGAGAATCCTAGGATAAATTCATCCCGGCCCAGGGGATTTATCTATTTTCACACTTTCCAGAATTGCTAACACCTCTTACGTATGGAACTCAATTCCTTCTATTCAAATAGCACGTATCTCTGTGATCTCCTCGACAACGTTGTATTTTTTTCTGTATGATTACTGATGAATAATTTTCAATTAAAGGCTCTCTTATCTCTTCAGGCTCCACATACAACTTCCTACTACTGTCCTTGAATGCCCCTAATCTTACTCTCGTCATTCTTTTACTTCTGATATATCTTTAGAAAGCTTTAGGATTTTCCTTGTTCCTACCTGCCAAAGACTTTTGATGGCCCCTCCTGGCTATTCTTATCTCTCTCTTCAGGTCCTTCCTGGCGAACTTTTTTTCTCAAGCTCCCTACTTGTGCCTTCACACCTCACCTTTAGATAAGCCTCTTTATTCCTTTTGACAAGCGATTCAACTTCTTTAGTAAACCACGGCTCCTTCGTTCGACCACTTCCTCCCTACCTGACAGGTACATAATTATTAAGGGCATGCAGTCGCTGTTCCTTGAATAAGCTCCACGTTCCTATGTGAGCAAACTCTGCAGCTTCCTTCCACATCCTATGCATCCTAAATCTTGCCTGAATGCCTCACAATTGCCTTTCCCAGAGCAATAACTCTTGTACTGCGCTACATACCCATCCTTTTCTATCGCTAACGTAAATGCAAACGAATTGTGGTCAACATCATCAAAGTACTCACCTACCTCTAAAAGTAACAGCTGACCTGGTTCATTAATCAGTACCAAATCCAATCTGGCCTTGTCCCTTGTTGGCCTGACTACATACTGTGTCACGGAACCTTCCTGTACACATTAGATAAAAATTGACTAACCTAAAGTACTCAAACTATGGCGTTTCCAGTCCATATTAGGGAAGTGTAAGGCCCCCATAACAACTCTCCTGTTACTTTTGCTCCTATCCAGAATCATCTTTGCTATCCTTTCCTCTACATCTCTGGACCTTTTCAGAGGCCGATAGAAGATTCACAACAAGGTGACATCTCCTTTCCTGTTTCTAACACGAGCCCATACGACCTCAGATGACTAGGCTTCAAACGTCCTTTCTGTTGCCGTAATACTGTCCTTAACTAGCAATGCCACACCTTCCCCTCTTTCATCACTTTCCCTGATCTTAATGAATCAACTAAAGCTCAGAACGTGCAACAACCAGAATACAACCAGAAACCTGTCCCTGCTCTTTCCACATCACTAAAATGGCTGCAACATCGAAGTCCCAGGTTCCAACCCAAGCTGTAGTTCACTGACTGAACTCCGCAAGCTTGTGCCATTGAAGTAGACACACTTGAAACCTTATGGCCTGTCAGTACAATCCTGCGACCTTGAAACCTTATTCATTACCTCACTACGTTCAAGCTCCCTTACACAGGAGCTACAATTCAGGGTCCCATTACCCTGCTGAATTAATTTAAACCTCGCTGAAGAGCATTAGCAAATCCAGTTCCCTCATCCCAGGCTACTTAGAATACATTTTGTTCCATTCATCTAAGTCCATTGATATAGCTCGCAAATAGTTGAGAAACCAGCACTGGTCATTATATACCTGTAATCGTCATTTTATGTTAAACTGATATAGACTAATTTATTCCTATTGTTTTCTCGCCTTAGTAACAGTAACCAGTCCGCCCAATATTCCTGTGTAGCAGCTTTGAAAGGCTGGATGTTCCCTTCCATTTCTGGTAAAACATACATGATATTAGAAGATCTGCTCCAAATGCTGAGTGACAGGGTCGAATGGCCGGATGGCCGGTTGGCCGAATAGCCTCATTCTGTTCAATTGTAAAAGTCTTGATGGGCTGAGTCGACTGCCTCAGTATAGGTGTAGTTGTGAATAGTGTTGAACATTTTGGAACCAGCCCACTTTTTTTATGATGGAGGGAAGGTCATTGATGCTGCAGCTCCTGAGGGCCCACAGTGCCCATGGATGCTCAGTTTCTATTTGTTCAGTTATTTAAAATCATGTCCTGCTTCGCAGAAGTTAATGTCACATAGCAAAGTGGGCAGTATCTTAACATGAGACTGAGACTTTCCTTCCGACAGGACTGTGTGCTGGGTGCGCCTACAGATATTGCTCTGGGCAGATACGTCTTTGACAAGCAGTTTGGTAAGAATTATTCCCTCTTGTTTCACTCATCACTTTCCACTCTCTGGTTGCGGAGTATCTGAGGCTTCGCCCTGCTCAGAAAGTGGTGGGTTTGTACACACTCTTCCCTTGTCACTCTCCGATATTCCATCAGTTTGTTTTTAAAACCGAGGAAAATTGATATATCATTAAAGTGCGGTGTAGATGGCAGGAGATGTCCATCTTGAGACGATTTCCTTGACTGTCTTTGAACTGTTAGCATGATATTTCTCGGATTCTGGAATCAATGATGGGGAATGTCTTTACTGAAGGTATTCTATGGTTTCACCATCAGTAGTGGATCTCTCCTGCTGAAGTGGCAAGATAAACACAGGGATGGTGATGTTTTAATACAAAGTGCAAGTTGATGCGACATTGGGGGGAGAGATTTTTAGTGCAAGGCTGACTGGATCTCGACAAACTCATTGCGTTAATTGATGATTGAATGCTCGCAGTGAGTATCACGTCGAGGTTCTCCCACTTCTTACAAACCACCATTCCCAAAGTAACTCGCACTCAACGGAACCCCTGCAATGAATCAGGATCCCTGGCGCCGACTGCAAATCTTGAAAGCCCATAGTGCATTGGAAGAAGCACAGTCCATGCAGAGCTTCACTGATGCCACGATATTTGCCCAGCATTGACAAATTTCGCCATCCCCAAATCTGGTTGCATGCATGTCCTCCTGTACTCTGTCAGCGTAAGGACAGGCACAGTGAGAATTTCACTACTCCCCCTGAGAAAAACAAGCAAGAGGTCGCGAGCTGATCTCAACATTGCAGTGGGCCTCATGAAATATCACGTTAATGTCACCACAGCCCACATCGCTCAGATTACGCACAAACAACTTCGCTGGAGTTTAGAAATAGCAAAGAGAAGCAAATGTTAAACTGCAGTACAAGGTCACCAAACCTGAAACGGTATCGGTGATTTCTCTTCACAGATGCTGCCAGACCTGCTGAGCTTTTCCAGCAACTTCTGTTCTTGTACACATGTTGGGCATATTTTCAACAGGACATTTGATTTGCAAGTACAAACATTGCTGGTGAAATTCAGTCAGTTTGTCAGTATCTGGAGGAAGAAAGCAGAGTAAACATTTCAAATCTGGGAATACTCCACTGGAATAGCTTTTGTTCTACTGTGTGCAGTTTTTTTTTTCTTTCATGTGAGATATGCAAGTAATTTGCATACTGCAGCATTAATACGAAGGAGGGGAAGGCGTGAGGATAGAAATTCAGTAGATGTTTTAGCTACCGCTTGTTAAGACGGACCCGCGGGGTCCCGTCTTTGCATGTTCTTTCGGAAGGAGAGACTCACACTGGCAGCTATGGTTAGACGCAGACAGCAGTTTATTCACAGAATCTTAACTGGTACAACGAATCTACAAGCATGCATTCGTTGGAGAAGGCGTTCTGCCTTCCCGTTCAAACTTGACACAATTATACTTCGCGCTGCCTGGAGTCCCCAGTCAGTTCGCCTTCCCCATTGGTCCATTCATCTGCGCGCGCTGGGGATCCGTCCTCCTATTGGCCGCATCGAAGTGCCTGTCCAGCTCCTGCTGTGCTTGACAATGGCTCAGCCATCCCCGGGAGCGGTTCCGATCCCGTATTCAATAGTTCATTGTTTCAAGGAATTACTATGCGTCTGACAGGCTAGCCATTTTCAATAGTTTCAGTTTAACTAAATTGTCAATTACACTTATCAACTTTAGACTTAAATAGAGCCATTCACACTCAATAGTTACAGGTTCCGATAGAGCAATTCACACTTGTCTAACAGTTACAGATTCCGATCGGTTTCTTTATTAATCCCGAGTTTCGATGGGACAATTGATACTGGCTGGTATTTACAGGCTCCAAGATTTAATTAACATTATGCATATCCCTTACAAGCTCCAGCAGTCATGCAGTCGCCTGCAGCAGCTCGCTTGGCTGTTGTTAACCATTTCAGGGCTGGAAGTGTCACCCTCCCTAGCCCTACATTAAACACCCTAGTGAAATCTCCCCACAACATTCCCTCCCTTGGCCTCTACTGAGGCCACACCAACTCATGTAAACAGTAACGAACGTAAGAGGGCCGGAAGGGGGAAAGTAAACTACATAGGGTGCCACGTCTGCTGTCCAAAAAAAAGTCCCAAGTGTAAATGCCCATTCGCTACGGTGGTGTGTGTTTTGTCTTGTGTTTCCTTTTAAAACAAACGAGAAAGTGTAAGGGCATACTGCCCGCAGTCAGGTACACGCCAGCGATCGGAAAACCATTGGAACAGTGTACTGTGCCCCGGCCTTCCCGCCGGCCAGAATGGTTCACAGGCCTGCAGGCCCGTCCAGGCGTCTGATGTATGTACTGCAGGCCATGTGGTCGGAGGCAATCTCCTCCGAGTGCACAGTGCAATTGCACCTGTGCCAGGCTGACCCGTGCCCGAGGAGACTCTTCTGCCACTGGATAACCTCCAGTCAGTAACGGACAGCAACCTCCATCTATTTGCCGCTGAGGACAGAGCCGGGCAGTGGCAATTCGATCAAAACCCACGTAGAACCTCCGATTGCAGTGTAATAGTCACTGATGTGACCAGCAGTTAAATCCCGGGGCATACAGTACTTCTCGGCCCCTGACTGCAGCGTACAGTATAAGTCAAAGTGCTGCCAATGTAGGTGGGCAAAACTAACATGGAAGGGGTTTATCATATTTTTTTTTGAACAGCAGATGTTACACTGAGGGAGAAGGGAGAGTATTGGGTAGTAGTAGGGAAAAAAACATAAGCACGCACCTATTGGAACCCCGTACACTACGGAAATAGATGAACCTAAAATAGACCTGTCACCGTGAGCAGTGTGAATTGCCGTACATTAATGATAGTCCCCCGTCTACCGGGAACGGCCATGCGCGCAAACTGTAGCATCTGTATCTATCAAAGAGAAAAAAATAATCATTATAAACCGCAAGCATCTGTAGACACTTAAGAAAAAATCATTATAAACCGCAAGGATCCCGTCACTTGTAATTACCCCCCCCCCCCCCCCCCCACGCAGAGGCAATCCGGCTGTCAGCTGAGTAAACTTTCTAGGATTTAAGTACTCGAATCAGCAGGAGTTCCCCCGCAGCCCGCCAGCTGTGTTAACATATTAAAGGCACTTGAAAAGTGATTACCTAGAACTCTAGCAATTTCACCACAGGCCGTCGGCCGTGTAGACAGCAAGGGCCCTTTGAGGTAAAAGCCGGGTGAGTTCCCGATTTAAACGGACAGATGACACAGCCCGGGGTCTGTGGAATACAGTACCCACACCCGGGTGAAAGTGAGGGAATCGGGCACTAGGGTTACAGGGGAAAATCGTAGATAGTCTTGCGACTCATTACCCGTGATGTCGCATGTAACATGTGCGGGTTTTGGAGCGTACCCTCTCGCTGGGCAGTTTCAGCTGGAGGCCGGTCCAGCATCACCGCCTGGTAGGCGGTCGAGGAGGCATCTGTTCCTGATAGGGCACGATCAATAGTGTGTGTTACCAGTGTCCTGATACACGGAATGCAGCAACACCCGCAAGTGACAAGAATAGCTACTGAGATGCACACCCCCATGGCCAGCTGCCCTAGCAGAGTCCCCCATCTCCCAAAAGTGGCGTTCAGCCAGTCGACGACTGGATTTTTTACCCCAGATTGGTGCTTCAGCTCAGCAGCCAGGGCTCGGAGCTTCACCAGGGTCTTAGTGAGTTTGCCATCTGGGCCTGTGTTGTCTGATATGGCTGTACAGCACATGGTCCCAAACAGTGCACAAACACCTCCCTTTTCGGCAAGTAACATGTCCAAAGCCATCTTATTTTGTAAGGTCATGAGGGAGGACTGTGCAAGCTGTTCATGGATGGCGTAAAACTTTCAAAACCCGCAGCAATCTCATCCACCAGCTTGTATTCGTCGGGGATATTTCTGGCCTGCCCAATGGCATCAACCCTAGCCGCCACCCTAGGGGAATCACTGCTACCCTCCCCCGGCCCCGGACTCTGTTGGTGTCTGTCCCTGACCTCAGGGTGACCATCTACACTGCTAGCCTGGCTGCCCTGTCAGCTGCATCACTTCCCAGCGCTTCCCTGGTACGTAAGGCAGAGTGTCCTTGCACTTTCACTACTGCCACTTCCCTTGGACGATGCACTGCCTGGAGCAACCGTCGCAAACTCTGGTCATGTTTCACCGGCCTCCCCGTGCTGGTTTTAAAACCACGTCTAACCCATGCTGTGCCCTCTACGTGGACTGCGGTCCATGCATAATTGGAGTCAGTGAAGATGTTAACTCGGTGTCCCTCACTCAGTTCTAATGCCCGTGACAGGGCTGCAATCTCTGCTAGCTGTGCAGATACAGGCTGTGGGATTTCCCCAGACTCAATGGTGTCGTATACCCCCCCTGAATCTCTGACCACGGCATACGAGGCTCGTACGCCGCCTGCTTCCCGACAGCTGCTGCCATCGGTTTACAGGTCCCAGTCTGCCTCGGCCAGGGGTTCTGTGTGCAACCCCTTACGTATCCTCCTCTCCTCAGCCACTCTGGCCACACAGTCGTGGGGCTTCAAGGATCCCCCATTCACTCCCACCATCATATTCCTAGTACTCCCCCTATCGGATGCAAACGTAATGTGCGGTGACAGAAGGACATTCTCAATTCTAACCTGCCGCCCAGCTGAAAAGCTGAATGAGTTGGAGGCCAGAAAGGCTCCTATGCTGTGATCTGTGTGAATAGTCAAGGAATGGCAGAGTACTAGATGGTCAGTGTTGTTGACCGCTCTCGTTACTGCTGCCACAAATCTGGCACAGCCTGGCTGCCCTGTGTCAATGGCCCCTAAACGGCAGCTGTAATACCCCAGCACTCTCCTGCAGCCTCGGTCCTTTTGGTACAGGACGGCGTTTACTATCCCCCCAGTCTCTGCCACGTCCAGGTGGAAACCTTTCTTATAGTCTGGGTGCACTAGCGTGGCCGCTGCTCCCAAAGCTTGCTTCACCTCCTTGAATGATTTCTCTCTCTCCGCGTTCCATCGCAACTGACTCTTGAGCCTCTTTGCCCCAACCTCCGTGATCATTTCCCTGAGTGGGGATGTTATAGTCACAAAGTCAGGGACGTAGGTGCGAGAATACCCACATAACCCCAGGAAGGCCATCATGTCCTGTACTGTTATAGGGGTGCCATAGGAGAGGATCGCTTCCCTGTGCGCTCTTGAAAGTGTGGTGCCCCCTTTTCCTACTATCCGTCCCATAAAGGATACTGATTTTCGGGCTATCTGGCACTTTTCCCGTTTTACTTTAAAACCGGCTGCCACAAGGATGTCCAGCAAGGTGCGGACCGCCTCCAAATTTTGGGTGTCAGTTTCACTGGCAATCAACAAATCATCCCAAACTGCTCTAAGATCTCTATAGTCGTCTTGGAGGCCTGCCCTTCGGCTTTCATCTTTTCCGATGTACGGTGCCTGTTCAGATAGTGATGTACCTGTTTCCTCCATATGTCCTCCTTCATCGAATCCACCCCCACCAGGTCTTTCAATTTGCTCTGCACTGATGCAGGGAGTCCCTCGGTCACCCCCCTCCGAAAATGTGCTATTGCCAATGGAGAGCTATCTGGCCTTTCACCTGTTCCAGCCTCCCATAGGTCCCAGGCCCTCCCCAGGTATTCATGTACGTCCTCCCCGTCCTTTAGTCTGAGGGTCCCCAACGCGTCCAGCGAGAAAGTAGTGGGGAAGCTGTCCCGCAGGGACCGCCAGATTAAATTTCGGTAGAGGTCAAACGAGACAGTTTCATCTGACCTGGAACACCTAGCCAGTCTTTCTGCCCTGATCAGCGCCTCTCTGCTCGGATGCGTACCATTATGGTTCTAAAATCCGCCAGCGCTAGTTTCTCATGACAGGTCTCCCTCTCAAAAGTCGCTATCCAGGCAGACGCCCCGTTGGCAATCGGAGGAAGCCTCCTGACCAGGGCGTCTAGGTCTGTCCGTGACCAGGGGACGTACTTCTCTACCCCCATACTAGTGGCGAGACGAGGCGCTTGAACGGGCGGCATAGTGGCAAAGGTCCCCTGTATTGGGCTGCCGTGGGGCCGTGGGAGTGATGTGTAGGACCCCTTATCAAAATCACCAATAATCTCCCCCTCGTCCTCCGAGGAGGTGGTATCTAGCTGGGAGTCATACTTGCTCCCTCCCTTCACAAGCTTGCTCTGGAGGCGAGCTCCCGTAACAATTAAAGTGTCCCCTTCTGCAGCAATGGACCTACTGTCCCGCCGGGATTTTTGAATTCCCCGGGGTGCCTGTTCAGACCTGGTGGACTGGCCATTCATTGAAGCCAATTTGTCATGTCTTCCCATGGAAGGAAACTTTGGGGCATGGGAGCCATCCTGTCCCAGCACGGGGCAGCACCCCTCCCCTTGTACCTCTACGTCCTGTACTTTCCATCTCTGTGGGATGCCGTCCAGCTGGCCGATCCGACACAGACTGGCCCCTGCCTTTACCATCCCCGTCCCGGCTGCGACCATTTCAGCGAGGGCGTTTAGTTTCTGCTCATGATCATTGAGCACACTCTCCAGTCGCTCTGTTACTCGGTCCCGGATCGGGTCCTCATACGCGATATTTCCCCCTAGAACTTTGACAACAGGCGCTTGTATGGTTGGCCCCTCGCAACGCGGTTGGAGCGGACACAGTGGTGCCCTGGTGTCTGCAAGCGGGGCCGTGGGCGATGCACCGGGAGCGGGTGATCCTGACTGTGGGCTGGTGTAAGGGGGTGGCGGACTTCCCTCGTGGTTGGCACCTTGTGTCGGCACGGCCATAAGGAGAAGTGTAGGGGGTGGGGGGGTAAATTGGAGTTTGGCTCAGAGACCACTCCGGCTCACATTCCGGGACAGGACCCTGCTCATCCAATACTGGTGTGTGAATAGGTGAAATCGGTAAGTGGCTTTGGAAGCGTATCAGAAGCTCCCGCAAGTAAACCTCTTCATCCTCCCTTTTCGTGGAAGATTTGGCTAAATTAAAAAACCCTTTCTTGGTATCCCCTTTCCTCTCCCGCAGGTAGGTTAGGATCTTAGCTTGGAAGACATCAAATTCGCTTGTCGTAAAGAAGGGTTGGTCATCCTTAGGGAACCAGTTCTTAACCCGCCACAGCTTGAGTCTATTCTCTAGGTTACGGACCTTTTGTTTAGCTTCCATAGCAGTATTATTCTCCCTTAACTGGGTCCTGATCTCCCCCAATATCTCCCCTGTTGGTGGCCGCGAGTCGGGGGTTTTCGGGACTGGGGTGGACTCGTCAGTGTATGCATCAGTGGGTAAAGTAACAGTCGTGGCTAAAAAGTCTAGCTCCCGGGTAAGACCGTCCGAAACAGTTGGGCCATTAGGGGAGCAAACCGGTTTGTATCGCCACTGCGGGGTAAAGGTCACAACCATTTTTGTTTTCCATTCCCGGGAGCTATCAGTGCTCGGGGTTGCCCACCCAGCGGTGGGCTTGCCTAGCACAATTGTTTGGAGAGCCGAATAATGTGGTGACCTGTAGAGACCGTCCAGAATCTTGATCATTAATGTGGGATTTTTAAATGTTTCCCTCAATCTTGTCAGGATAATTCCCTTTTGTTCTGGTGCTTGGGCAATCACCAGGTCCAACTTTTCCTTATGCAGGGCTACGCTATCCAGCAGTAACTGACTGTGAATAGGCATGTCCCCACCGTCCCTGCAGTGCCACCAGGGCACTCCGGGACGTGCTGTCCTGAGGTGAGTCAACTTAGGTGGTCCGAAATTCAGGTCCCCCATGTCGGATCTCCCCTGAAGGGAACCGCTTCAAGAACAGTACGTCTTTCAAAGCCTGACCTTCGCGTGGCAGATCTCTGCTCTTAACAACCGGTCTAAGGCAGACGTCTGTACGATTAAACCCTCTTCAGGAGAAGAGCTCCGACCTCTGTCACCCCGGGTATGTTCGGTGGTCACAACAAATATACAAACCAAAAGTCCGTCAGGTTTAAGTGCTCAGTAACATGGATCCAGGAAGTCGAATATGGTCAGCGCTCAGGTAGGTAACGTCAGGTAATCGTCAGGCAGAACAATCTGCAAAATCGGGCAAAACAGATCTGCGCTCCGGCTCCGAAAGCTGCGCTAGGGACTCAGGCAAAAACAGATATGCGCTCCGGCTCCGAAAGCTGCGCTAGGGATTCAGGTAAAAACAGATATTCGCTCCGGCTCCGAAAGCTGCGCTAGGGATTCAGGTAAAAACAGATATTCGCTCCGGCTCCGAAAGCTGCGCTAGGGATTCAGGTAAAAACAGATATGCGTTCAAACTTGACACAATTATATTTCGCGCTGCCTGGAGTCCCCGGTCAGTTCGCCTTCCCCATTGGTCCATTCATCTGCGCGCGCTGGGGATCCGTCCTCCTATTGGCCGCATCGAAGTGCCTGTCCAGCTCCTGCTGTGCTTGACAATGGCTCAGCCATCCCCGGGAGCGGTTCCGATCCTGTATTCAATAGTTCATTGTTTCAAGGAATTACTATGCGTCTGACAGGCTAGCCATTTTCAATAGTTTCAGTTTAACTAAATTGTCAATTACACTTATCAACTTTAGACTTAAATAGAGCCATTCACACTCAATAGTTACAGGTTCCGATAGAGCAATTCACACTTGTCTAACAGTTACAGATTCCGATCGGTTTCTTTATTAATCCCGAGTTTCGATGGGGCAATTGATACTGGCTGGTATTTACAGGCTCCAAGATTTAATTAACATTATGCATATCCCTTACAAGCTCCAGCAGTCATGCAGTCGCCTGCAGCAGCTCGCTTGGCTGTTGTTAACCTTTTCAGGGCTGGAAGTGTCACCCTCCCTGGCCCTACATTAAACACCCCAGTGAAATCTCCCCAACACGCTGAAGATCTTGTCCACCAGAGTTTGAGGTATGCGTGAGCGGGTGGAATTCATGGGTGAGAGAATTGGAGGTCATGTCGGAGGCACCCAACTGGAGTTCAGCATCATCTGCTCAAGAGTGTATATGACGCTAGGGAAAGTGAGAGAATGGAGTCAGTCTCAGTTGCACATGTGTTCACCACAAAATGAAGTCCAGACTGAAGGATTGCAAAGAACCAGCATCAAAATTGCAGCTATTGACTTACATCTTCTCTAAAGTGGAATGTGAAAATACACTCAGGAAAAGATCATCGTGTAAACAAGGAGAAATCAAAGGAATGGGGTTTTAAAACAAATCATTCCTGTGATCGGAGGGTAGCATAGTCTCGATGGGTTAAATGGTTTTTATCATTAATTAACGAAACCAGTTTGTCGAGATCCAGTCAGCCTTGCTCGGAAAACCTCTGCCCCAAATATCGTATCAATTTGCACTTTGTATTAAAACGATAGGATGAAGCCAATGCCTTGAACATTTATTTTAGACCTGTTGCTACATTTCATCAGCTTAAGAACCGTGATGGATACTTCGACGTATTACAGGGATGGGAAGACTTATCTTATTTTCTCAGATTGTTATGAGTCGCTGAAACTCTCTTGCCCACAGTGCTTGGGAGACATAGACATTGAATATTCTGCAGATATGGACAGATTCAAGGATCACAACGGCGACACTGGTTATCAGTGAGTGGGTGGGAACGACACAATCAGGTAGGCGATAATCATATTGAAAGTTCGATTAGGTTTGAAAGGTTGATTCGCTAACCTTATTGGCATCTCACAGTGATTGTAACAAACCATCTCTGCTCCTGCTCTTGTGGGATCTTCCTGAAATTGATATCTTTTTCTCGAAATGCGACTAGATGGTTGTTTTGGGCTAGGAAAGATATGCTGGGCAGAAGGGTCATTGACTGTCGATCTTTATGATCCTACCAACTTCTGGAACTGACATCATCTGGAACATTCTATAACTGACATTATTTGTGTACCGCTAGACAGCTGTTTATTGAACAAAAGATAAGATCTTGAGTAAAGAGATCCCGTTCCAGGAAGGAGAAGACATTGTTTCAAAGTCCCCTCAGGCTCTTGAAGAGGTGAATGCGTTTTCCCTGCATTTACATTTCTTCACTGCAGAGGATCGAACACAATTTAGCCTGAAAGAGAGAAATTTCCAAACTACGTTTGTCTTCAAGGAACTGGGAGGTAATTCTTCAGCACAGCAACGTTTTGACTCTTCATATTAAAACTGGAAAGACTTGATCTGTGTCTGTTCTCGAGTGATTGAATGTGTGGGAATGTTCCAGAAATATTTTGTTCTTATGTATTTGTGTCTGTGTGTTTGGCGAGGGAGGAATTTCCGATGTTTTATGTCACATTTTTGTAAGCAATTCAGAGCTTCCTACTTGTTTTTCCTGCTCCAATTATTTACGTAAATCTGAACATGGTGACACTTTTGAAAATTTCATTGGGTCCTTAAACAAACTGCTAACTTTGCCTCCAGGTTGATGTATAACTTGTCTGATTTCCTTCCTCACAGTTAACGTAGTGACGATCTATATCCTGCTTTATAAAGATTGTGGATTGTCTCCATGTGTCAATCGTTACCTGGGGGCCATGGCAATGGCGGATCTCCTGGTCATTATCCTCGACCTGATACTGAGACATATACCCATTGTTTATGCGGAAAAGTTTTATTTTCTGTGGTACATCCACGTGTGTAATATCCACGCCGTCCTGCTTTATGCAGCCACTGACTGCTCTGTCTGGTTCACAGTCACTTTCACCATTGATCGATTTGTGGCAATTTGTTTTCAGAAGCTGAAACATAAATATTGCAGTGAGAAAACGGCGGCTGTGATTCTGGGAACAGTGACTGTGCTGAGCTGTTTAAAGAACATTTTCTGGTATTTTATGCTGACAGCTTGGTATCAGCTGCGGAACGCTCCCTGGTTTTGCATGGTAACAATTCGTGTTGAAATATCTCGTGTCTGGGCCACAATCGAGTTCCTCCACTACATTCTAAACCCGGCTCTCCCATTTCTTCTGATTCTGCTGTTCAATGTTTTCACCATCAGGCACATTTTAGTGACCAACAGAGCCCGAAGGAGACTCCGCGCTCATACTAATGGGGGCGGTCAGTGTGACACAGAAATGCAAAAACGAAAAAATCGATAACTTTACTCTTTGTGATCTCGGCCAATTTCATCCTACTGTGGTCAACTTTAATGGTGTATTATATATGGTACCGAATGTATTATAGTGGGCATAAGTCTATGTTTATGGATGATTTTGTCCAAGAATTGGGCTTCATGCTGCAGCTCCTCAGTTGCTGCACAAACACCATGATTTATGCCGTGACCCAGCATAAATTCAGACAGCAGGTAAAGAATATGCTGAAATATCCCTTTCACCAAATTCAACAATCAGTCAAATTCATTCATTGATCAATCCATCCCTGATTTTCTCATTTTAGTTCAATGTTTCAGTAATGAAAAAGCATGTTTCTATAGTAGCGGGCTGAGAGTAGTGCTGCTGTGTCCAATATTGTCCCAAAGTGGGTTACAGGTCACGTTTCCATGTTTCTATTAACTCCGGAGCCAATGACAAAAGGCAACATTCCACTGGCTGTACCTGTATCTTCAATTTGTAAATAATAAAAATATTCATTAAAAAGTGCCAAGCAGCAGAGTGAACTATATTGTTGTTTGCCGATGTTTTGATGACGCTGAGCTGGAGACAGACAGACTCGGGTCCAAGTCGTGGTCCTGAGGGAAGGAGAGGGGACTGATACGGTGCTCAGGAGTTGTGTTTGAGTCACTCTGTCCTTATTTTGCCATCTGGGTCAAGCAGCCCGATCTGGTCTTGTGAGAGTTCATCTCTTCCTTTTGTCCCCTCTACCCCTGTATCACCGTTCGCTTCTCACACTGAGCCTTTTGGTCTTTCCCCCTATTATTTTTTCACTCTATTCCACGGTCCCTCCCTGTCCATTCGCCTTCATTCTCTTGCCCTCTTGCACACTGTCCTCGAATCCTCTCCTACCTTCTGTGGCCAGCGGAACAGGTAGGTGTGGGCCGACAGGATATTACAAGAGACCATACTGTGGGTGAGGTAAAAGCCTATTGTTAACGGAACAGTGCAGTTTTGATGTAACAGGCCGTTGGTAGGGGAACAAAGTGGGTGTGAGTTCCTTAGTCTGTGTTCTGGGAGCACAGGGAATAACCAAATAAGGGGATAGAATGAAATAGACACTTATGATGGGTTTATTGCTTAGTGTAGGGGTGTCGAAAGACCCCTCAGAAAAGTATTAAAAACTCTCCTCATAGAGCCACCCATCTTTAAAGATGTTCGAATAAATGTACTGCTTCGGAACTCTTTGACTCGGACTGAAAATTATTGATTAAGTGGGTTCGTTTCTCACAGTGGGAATACTCCAACCACTGCAGAACTGTACACACAATCATCAGCAAAACTCAAGAGGGCAATTAGCACTCTGCTGTCTCTAACCAGCAGGCAGAGTCTCCCCTGAATAGCAAATGTATCACCATCTCAGTGAGTTTTTAAGCACCCCTATACAAATCAACATTATCAGATCAACGTGATGGCAATGGGGAAGCATGCAGAGGGAGACTTACCAGGATGTTGCCTTGGGGGCTGGAGAGTTTCAGTGATGGAGAGAGATTGGACAGACTGGGGTTGTTTTCCTTAGAGCAGAGCAGATTGAGAGTGTGGGGACATGATTGAGATGTATAAAATGATGAGGAGTATAGATAGGGTAGACAGGAAGAAACCTCCTCCCCTCCCCTTGATGGAGGGATCAATGACTGGGGGAGGGGTATAGATTTAAAGTAAGGGGCAGGAGGTTCAGAGGGGAGTGTGAGGGAAAACATTTTCACTCAATTGGTGATGGAGATCTGGAACTCACTGCCTGTAAAGGTGTGAGAGGCAGAAATCCTCATCACATTGAAAAACGACTTAGATGTGTACTTGCAGTCCAAGGCTAAACTCAGATTAAATGGTCTTTGATGTTTCATCTGTATATTGCTGCAGAAATAGGGGCTTGGATAAGGTGAATAGTCAAAGATCTTTTTCCCCAGGGCAGGGAATCCAAAACTGGAGGGCATTGTTTTAAGGTGAGAGGGGAAAGATTTAAAACGCCCTGAAGGGTAACTATTTCACACAGAGAGTGATGCGTTTTTGGAATAAGATGCCAAAGGAAGTAGTAGTAGTGGGTACAATAACAACCTTGAAGAGAGATTTGGAAAGTACATGGATAGGAAAGGTTTTGACGGACATGGGCCAAACACAAGCAAAAGCGGCTAGTTCTATTTGGAGACTTCGTTCGCATGGACGTGTTAGGCCAAAGGGCCTATTTCCGTTCTGTGACCTTACGACTGGGAGTATGGTATTAGAGAACAGAGAGATGGTTGCTTTTGACTGGCATGGAAGATGTTCAAAGTGGGGTGTGGAATGGGAACAGTGACGATCACCCCAGGATGTTGACAGTAGGTGGGGATGGGGACAGTGACAGAAACTCCCAGGATATTGACAGTGCTGGGGGGGTGGGATCAGTGATGGTAACTCCCAGGATGTTTTCAATGTTGGGTTGGGGGTGGACTGTGACAGAAACCCCCAGGATGTTTACAGTGGCATGGGGGGTCTGGAAAGTGATCGTAACTCCCAGCATGCTGAATGTGGTGTGGGAGTGGGGACAGTGGCAGTAATCCCTGCGATGTTGAAACTGCGGAGGGAGGGGACAGTGACGGTAACCCCCAGGAATTGATACTGCAGGGGTTGGGGACAGTGATGGTGATACCATTGAACATCAAGAGGGCAATGGTTGGATGATGTACCATTTGACCATTCATAGTTAACACAAATCTTTAGAAGTGTAGATTTTACAACAGATGAAAACTTTGCAACGATGTGAAACCTCAGTTGCTTTATTTCTCCTTTCTGTCAGTTATTATCCTGTCATAGAAGATAACATCTGTGAAAATAAAGACAATTTCAACATCCAGTCTTTTATTTCCTCTTTGTCTAGTTTTGTTCCAGTTCCTGTTGCTGGGGTTTTCCTCACCCCCCGAGTCAATAAAATGAAGGTTCCACTTGGGAATCGTCTTGTTCGAGACTGTGTATTGTGTCACGGTACAGGACCGTACTTTCAATGCTACTTTCAAAGGTAAGCCTTAAACAATGCCAGCATGAAATACAACGAGCTCAGACAGGAGAGAGTTGGCCATTGAATCCTTCCAGTCCCAGTACCAAGGCTGATACCAGTGCGACGCTATCAACAGGGGTTGGAACGAGAGTTAATGTGACCAGAAATTCCAACAACCTCACAGAGCCAGGTAATTCATTCTTCATCTTTGATCTATGCTCGTTCTTCACTGGGGTCCAGCTGAAGTCTTGGCATGAACACTCTAGAACAATTGCTTCAGAATCTCAGCAGGTTGGCAGCATCTGTGGGGGTAAGGGAGAGTGAGAGTGTTATCCTTTGTCAGATAAGGGAGGCCTACATAGCGAGAGGATTCAAGTCCAAGTGCAGGGATGTCTCGTTATAATTAGACAGGGTGAGACCACACCCTGTAGAACTGCACTCAGTTTGGAGTGTCCTTATTTGAGGAACGATATTGTGCTTGTAGAGGGACTGCAGCGAAGGTTTCCCAGAATGATTCCTCGGATGGCAGGACTGACAGATGGAGAAAGACTGGAATGGTTAGGATGATATTCACTGGAGTTTAGAAGAATTAAGGGGGAATCTCATAGAAATCTATAAATTTGAACAAGGACAAGACAGAGTAAACACGGGGAGGATGTTCCCGGTGACTGGGCGGCCAGACCAGAACCAAGGGGTCACAGTCGAAAAGGAAATGGAGTGGGACTTACATGGGGAGAAATGTCTTCATGCAGAGAGTGAGGCGCCTGTAGAATTCTCTGCCACAGAAAGTAGTCAGGGCTAGAATACTGAATGTTGTTCCGGAAGGAGTTCCACTGAGTTCTTTGGGGTTAAAGGGAGAGTGCAGGGGGACAGAGGACTGAGTTGGGTGATCAGCCATGATCCCTTTATGTGGGCGGAGCAGTTTGGAGGGGCCAAATGGCCTCCACCAAATGGTATTTTAATGTTTTCCTGTGAATTGCCCAGTTGCCACTGACAGGTGGAGGACAAGGGAAGTTTTGCCTTCAAAATTGAAAGCTGTGAAAATGAGAGATAGTAATTTATAGTCAACAATTTAGAGAGAGTGGGTGCAGAGTGATCTTTTGAGTTTAGCATCGAATAGTTTGGGTTGGATTGGTGGGATATTGTTAATGAGAGAGGCTGCACATAAACAATGATGTTACTGCAATTGTAAGGGTTTGGGGGGGATTTTAAAGACACGAGTGTTGGCAGGGGGTCAGGGCGACAGGGAACAGGAAACACTGGGTTTGGTGTTTGCTGAAGAGATTATGTTATTGACAGGAAATCCCTGTCTGAATCCACCACAGGCACACAGCGATGAGATGGCAGCCCTCATTGTCCCACATATTCTGATCCTTTCTGTCCTCACATTGCTTCCCATTAAACTCCGGAGTTGGAAACATGGTGAGTGAGACACTCCAGCAGGTAACCCCGGCGATCGTTCTCCACTCTGCACTCGATGTAGTTTCAAACTGATGTTGCTCACATAGTGTACGAGGGTGTGTGTATGAGAGGGTATGTGTGTGAGTGCGTTTGAGTGAGAGTATGAAAGTGTACATGTCTGTGAGTGTGTGTGAGAGATAGAGAGACATATTCTCATTGACACTTACACATAGTTTCACGTGCACACACACACACTCACTCAGTCATGTCTGCAGTGCACATTGGAGACCACACTCGAGAAGCCGAACACAGTCCAGGGACAATGAAGCCCCTGTTTCATTGGCACCACATCCACTCCATCCATCACCTGTCCTCAGTAGCATCTACGAGATGTCCTTCAGAAATTCACCAAAGATCCTCAGGCAGCTCCTTCCAAACCCACAACCATGACTATCTAGAAGGACAAGCACAGTAGATACATGAGAATACCACCTCCTGCAAGTTTCCCTCTAAGCCACTCACCGTCCCAACTTGGAAATATATCAGCCATTCATTTAGTGTCGCTGGGTCAAAATCCTGTAGTTCCCTCTCTAATGGTATCATGGGTCGACCTACAGCACAGGGACTGCAGTGGTTCAAGAAGGTAGCTCACTACCTCCTTCTCAAGGGACCAATGAGGAATGGATAATAAATTCTCGGCCCAGCCAGTGATTTTCACATCCCACCAGTGAATTAAAAAAGAAATAAAACACTATTTGGGAAAGTGCTTTATGAGGATGTGGACAGGCTGAACCAGTGGCAGACGAAATTACTTGAGGAGACATACAAAGTAATGAGCTGTATTCAGAGGAATAGTCAGTACAGATATAAACTAAAGGTTAAAATTGGAATAATTGTTGCTTGTGCATCAATCAAAGTATCCAGATTCGTTTGCTAGCAGGAGAAGCTGAATACTTGCAGTAAACATTTCCCATGTTCTTTCTCTCTTTTTTCCCAGCTGATTCTTCCAACAGTTCCCGGTGGCACAGGTAAATTAGTAAGTTGGTTAGCAACTTCAAACAGCATTCAAACACTGTCTGAATAGGCTGAAAAATCACTCTGAGTGCAAAGCCAGCAATTTTACATTTGTTAGACAAATTAGAGCAAAGGAACTGTTGTGTCTGACTCGTTTGCAAATCTAAAGCACAACAGTTCAAATTGACGACACACTCACAATTTCCGTTAGACAGTGAACTGAGCATTGGTCAGTCCCATTAGCGATGAGGTAATCCATTGCAGTTGGAAGAATTGAAACAGAGAACCTATCATCTGAATAGGAGAGAAAGCTCAAAAATATCAGTGCAAAGGCTACAGCAGGTCACAAGGAAGACATTTATTGTGAAAGGAATGAACTAAGGAAGTAGGTAATTGTTACTGCAACTGTACAAGGGATTGGGGTTTCCACATCCGGAATACTGCAGACAATTTTGGTCCCTTTACTTGAGGAGGGATATAGTTGAATTGGAGGGAGTTCAAAGGAGATCACCGAATTGATTGCCCAGATGAAAGTTTAGTCTTATGAGAAGAGACTGGTACAATTTTGATTTCTTCACTTGAGGACAGATGCAGTTTATACTGGAGGTAGTTCAGAGGAGATTCACTCAATCATTTCCAAAGATGAAGGGTTTGTCTTAGATGAGAGATTGAGCAGTTTCTCTGGAGTTTGGAAGAGAGGAGATCGAACTTAAGGTTATAAAATGCTAAAGTGGGTATTGACAAGGAGTTGGAGAGAGGATGTTTGTTCACGTGGGAGAATCTAGAACAAGAGGTTATCATTTCAGGATAAGGGACTGGGCAGACTAAAAATGGGGGGAATGAATTATCTCAAATGAGGAGAGGGTTGTAAATCGGTGGGATCACTCCTCCCAACCCCCACCCCCCAGGACACTGCATCAATTGGAGGAGGAGACAGACAGATTGATAATCAGTGATGGGTCAAAGGGAGTGTTTGCAGGAAAGTGGAGTTGAGGCTTAGATGGGAACAGCTGTGATCGTATGGAATAGTGGAGCAGGTTCCTGGTGGGCCAAATGGACTCAACCTGATCCTAGCCTATATGTTCTTGTGGAGTTATATTGTTAGTTAATAGCAAAACTACGAGGAGGGAGAAAATGAGGTTTAATTTAACAAAATAGGTCTTAATTCGTGAACATTGAAAAATAAAGACAAAAGTGATTTAACACAAATTTGGTGAAGGATGTTGGTTGAAAGTAAAAAAAAACAAAGTAGGGGGTAAAATTCTAAAGGAGGGGCAAGAGCAGAAGAATTTAGGGGTATATATCCACAGATCAGTGAAGGCGGATAACAGGGGGGAGAACAGTGAATAAAACACACAGCATCCTCAGCTTTATTAATAGGGGCATAGAGTCCAAGAACAAGGAGGTGATGTTGAAGTTGTAAAAGATACTGATGGACCTCAGCTGGAGTGTCAGAGAGGAAGAGAGTGATAACTGGGAGGTGGTGGTTCAACCTGAGGGTTACCATGCCTCTCATAAGGTGAGGTGTGGAGGAGGACAGTAGTAGTGGGAAGTTGCGTGTGGAGGCTGAAGAGATTGGGGAGACACTGAATGAATACTTTTCGTCAGTATTCACTCAGGAACAGGACATTGTTGCCAATGTGAATATCGAATCACAATTAATTAGAATGGACGGCTTTGAGGTATGTAGAGAAGAGGTGTTGGAAATTTTGGAAAGGGTGAAAATAGGTAAGTCCCCTGGGCCTGATGGCATTTATCCTAGGATTCTCTGGGAAGCAAGGGAGGAGATTGCAGAGCCATTGGCCTTAATTTTTATGTCCTCGTTGTCTACAGGAATAGTGCCAGTAGACTGGAGGATAGCAAATTTGGTTCCCTTGTTCAAGAAGGGGAGTAGGGATAACCCTAGTAACTATAGGCCTGTGAGTCTCACTTCTGTTGTGGGCAAAGTCTTAGAGAGAATTGTAAGGGATAGGATTTATGAACATCTGGATAGGAATAATGTGATCAAGGATAGTCAGCATGGTTTTGTGAAGGGTAGGTCGTGCCTCACAAATCTTATTGAATTCTTTGAGAAGGTGACTAAGGAGGTAGACGAGGGTAAAGCCGTAGATGTGGTGTATATGGATTTTAGTAAGGCGTTTGATAAGGTTCCCCATGGTAGACTACTGCAAAAAATACGGAGGTATGGCATTGAGGGTGAGTTTGGGTTTGGATTAGGAATTGGCTGGCTGGAAGAAGACAGAGGGTAGTAGTTGATGGTAAAGGTTCATCTTGGAGTGCAGTTACTAGCGGTGTTCTGCAAGGATCTGTTTTGGGACCATTGCTGTTTGTCATTTTTATAAATGACCTGGAGGAGGGGCTAGAAGGTTGGGTGAGCAAGTTTGCGGATGATACGAAAGTCAGTGGAGTTGTTGACAGTGAGGAAGGATGTGTCAGGTTACAGCGGGATATAGATAAGCTGCAGAGCTGGGCAGAAAGGTGGCAAATGGAGTTCAATGTAGGCAAGTGTGAGGTGATTCACTTTGGTAAGAGTAACAAAAAGTTGGGATATTGGGCTAATGGTCGGATACTTGGTAGTGTGGATGAGCAGAGGGATCTTGGTGTCCATGTACACAGATCTCTGAAAGTTGCCACCAAGGTAAATAGTGCAGTGAAGAAGGCATATGGCGTACTGGCTTTTATTGGTAGAGGAATTGAGTTCCGGAGTCCTGAGGTCATGTTGCAGTTGTATAAGACTCTGGTGCGGCCGCATCTGGAGTTTTGTGTGCAGTTTTGGTCGCCATACTATAGGAAGGGTGTGGAGGCATTGGAACAGGTGCAGAGGAGGTTTACCAGGATGTTGCCTGGTATGGTAGGAAGATCGTCTGAGGAAAGGCTGAGGCACTTGGGGCTGTTTTTATTGGAGAAAAGAATGTTTAGGGGTGACTTGATAGATGATTAGGGGTTTAGATAGGGTTGACCATGAGAACCTTTTTCCACGTATGGAGTCAGCTATTTCGAGGGGGCATAGCTTTAAATTAAGGGGTGGTAGGTAAAGGACAGATGTTAGGGGTAGATTCTTTACTCAGCGAGTCGTGAGTTCATGGAATGCCCTGCCAGTAGCAGTGGTGGACTCTCCCTCTTTATGGGCATTTAAACGGGCATTGGATAGGCATATGGAGGATAGTGGGCTAGTGTAGGTTAGGTGGGCTTGGATCGGCGCAACATCGAGGGCCAAAGGGCCTGTACTGTGCTGTATTTTTCTATGTTATATGTTCTAAGTTCATGGTAACCTCAGTCAGTGAGAGATTCAAACCCACGATGTCGATGTTACTCCACATTTAAAACCAGCCATCCAGTCAACTGAGCTAACCTAACACCCAACACAAAGCAGATGGCAGAAAAGAAATTAATTCTGGTGACACCACAAGTACTATGGAGAATATTAGATCATATTGGAGATAAGCCTTTGATCTGTTGAGTATTTCTTTGTATGTGTACCTTACCTTCACAGGCAACAGCCGAATTTGGAAATACATTTGATTAAGGGAGTTGGTCTTCTATTACCCAGGCTGGTTTGTTCTGTTCTGGACACCTTACTTAAGGAAGGCTGTTCAAACCCTGGAGACAGTTTGAAGGAGATTTACGAGAATGATCATAGCGATGAGGGATTTTAGATTCCGGGAAAGATTCAAGAGATTGAGCTTATTCGCTTTCGAGCAGAGAAGATGAAATGTTGACCTTATTCAGATGTTGAAAGTTTGAACAATTCTGACGGAAAAGCAAGTTATTGTTTCCCACTCATTGCTCTATTAGTAACTGGCTGGTCAGAATTTCAAGATGGTCAGTGAGAGAGTGAGATGAGGAGAAATTTATTTGGGTTGTTGGGTTTGGAATGTGCTGCTTGGGAGAGTGGTGGAGGCAGAGATTCGAAAAGAGAGATGGAGATAGGGCTAGAGGGTGGTTCTAGCTGGGTAGCTCGTTCAGGAGCTGGTACATACATGAATGGTCTCCTTCCGTACAATAAAAGTTTATGATTCAATGAACGTACATGTTCTGAGCCATATTCCGGTCAATTCCAGGAGGTAATTCCTTGGGACCTTGGCTCAGTGACCTCGTTGCCAGGGTCTTTTGTATGCAAACCGCAGTAAATTGTTGTCATGAGCAGGATTGGAACTTGGTTGGGTAATGATCTGGAAATATTTCATTCCAGAGGAGGTGATGGAAGATCAAGCTGAGGGCGCGAATGAGGACAGACCTGCAAGAAATTTCGAATACACAGATTGGGTCAAGCTGATTGAATAGTGAGTATGATTCTGTGAGCTGCTGATTCTACACCATCACGTATTGGTCAGCGTTCATGCTGGTATTTATCTGATTGGGAAGATCCGTAAAAACAAATCTCTTCCTGGAAGTGTTGGAGGGATGTTTGGGTTGTTTCCTTTACAACAGAGAAGGTTGATGGGTGAGGGCGACATGACAGAGGTGTGTAAGATTGGTAGTGTTGTAGAGCAGTGCACTTGACAGGTTCAGGTCCATAATTCTTTGCATTTTGTGTCACATGTTGACAGGGTATTTGAGAAAGTGTTAATTTCTCAGCCCATTGAGTGTTGGAGTTCGGACACCCTGTTGTGGTTGTACAGGACACTGGTGAAGCCTGTTCTGGTGCATTTTGTCCAGTTCTGGTTGCCCTGTTAGAGGAAGGACATTATAAACTGAGAGGGTTCAGAAAACATATA
Organism: Chiloscyllium plagiosum; assembly: GCF_037043375.1. NCBI lineage: Eukaryota > Metazoa > Chordata > Chondrichthyes > Orectolobiformes > Hemiscylliidae > Chiloscyllium > Chiloscyllium plagiosum. The sequence continues at coordinate 12,747,293 of NW_028270187.1, forward strand.
TCAGAATGTTGTTGGGAATGGAGAGTTTGAGTTGGAAGGATGGACTGGGACTATTTTCACTGGAGAGTAGAAGTTTGAGAGGTATAGAGGTTTATGAAATCATGATGGGCATAGATGAGGTGAATGGCAGGTGTCTTTTCCCTAGGGTGGGGGACTTCAAGACCAGAGGACATATTTTTCAGTTGAGAAGAGAGACCTTTTTGAAAATGACATGGCGGGTAACCTTTTTTGACGGAGAGTGGTTCACGTGTGGATTGAACTTTCAGAGAAAATGGCGGATACAGGGTCAGTTACAATGTTTTAAAGACATTTAGATTAGTACAAGAATAGGAAAGGTTGGAGAGATGAGGGCCAAGTGCAAACAAGTTGGACTTGTTTAGTTTGAGATTATGGACGGCATGGAATAGTTGGACAGAAGGGTCTGTTTCCTTGCTGTGTGACTCTATGATTCCAGTATGAGGGACATGGACAGGGAGGACAGGAAGCAACTGTTTCCCTTAGTCGAAGGGTCAGTCACGAGGGGGATATCATTTTAAAGTGAAGGGTAAGAGGTTTTGACAATGATTTGAGGATTGCTTCACCCAGAGGATGGTGGGGATCTGGAATGTGTGAAAATAAAATATTTGGACTTTCAGTTTCTATTTGAAATCACTAATTGCTCCGGTGTGTGGGAATGCCATTTTGTAAATGCAGGGGGTTCCATGATTAATTAATGTGGAATATTTGTATTTTCAATCTATCCCTCCCTATTTCTAGGATCCCCAAACAGTGGAAACACTTTCAATTTATCCACTCTATCTTTTCCTGCTAATATCTTCAATCAGATCATTCCTGAACCATGTAAATTCTGGACAGAACAGGCTTAATTTGTGTAATTTCTCCAGTTAGCTTAACACCTGAAGCCCAGGTATCAATCTTGTAAACTCACGCTGTACTCCCTCCCCGGCCAATCTATCCTTCCTCAGGTGTGATGCCCAGATCTGCCCAGATCTGCTCCAAGTAGGGTCTTACCAGGGTTTTGTATAACTGCAGCATCCCTTCTGCATCTTTGTACTCTAGTCCTCTCGATATAAAAGCCAACGTTTCATTAGCCTACTTCAGGCACTGAGTGTCAGAAATAAAAAGAAACACAGAAATTGTTGGAAAAACTCAGCAGGGACAGATTTTTTTGTCACCTGGGGACTGACTGTTTACTGTTGAAGACAACTTTCCATCCAATGTGTGTCTATCTACAGCACATGGGCTGCAGCAATTTAAGAAAGCAGCTCATCTCTACCTTCTCAAGAGAACAACTAGGGATGAGTTGGGCAATAAACACTGGGTCCAGTGGGTGATGCCCATGTGCCACGAGTGAATAATGAAAAAATGTAATTTACCCCAGGGCCTCCACCTTCCCTTTGTCAGCTTGTTCTGGGAGGGGAGATGTCAATTTTGTAGTGAATGTTGATGCAAAATACTCATTTGATGTTATTGAGTCACCTGGTTCATGAACTGCTTTGAAAAGTTCGATATATGGCCAAGAGCTTAGGTTTACATTCCTGCTGGGTTGGGTCTGTGACCTTAATTACACTCTGTATTTAATTTTGAGGCATCATTTGCTGTTGGTTTAACATCCTGATCTCTAACCTTTCGGTTCACTTTGCTTATTGTTTCTTGATTGCAGATGACTCCGAAATGGATAGCAGTTTGGTGTACTCAGTTTTCATCATCTCCAAACCAAGAAACGCTGGTACATGATACTATATATATATCAAGTTTATGTTTTAGCAGGCAGTTCATGTAAGTTCACCATTGTCTCATTAGAGAGAGAAGTGTGGGGGATAAAGAGAGAGAAAAAGCAACAACTGTTCATATTTTAACCTGAGGGTCACCACATCTAAGGCACAGGGAATTATTATTCAGAGCAATCTCAACCAGAGCAGCAATTGAACAGCATGCTGTCAGCGTGAGTATACATTATAAGCCATCTATAGAATCAACTGAGCTAATCAACCCCTACATGGCCATTGGTAAAATCATTGGGTGGCTCAGTGGCTGGCATTGCTGCCTCAGAGCATCAGGGACCCAGGAACAATTCCAGGCTCGGGTGACTGTCTATTGGGAGTTTTCGCGTTCTCCCCTTCTCTGCGTGGGGTTTCTCCGGTTTCCTCCCACAGTCCAAAGATGTGCAGTTTAAATGGATTGGCCTTGCTACGTTGCCCATAGTGTGAGAGTTATGCACGCTAGGAGGATTAGCCATGGTAAATGCATGGTTACAGGGATTAGAGAGGGAGGTGGGTCGGAGTGGGATGTTATTCAGAGGGTCAGTATATGGAACTGATTGGCTGAAATGCCAGCTTCCACGCTGCAGGATTCTATGATGTGCAGGTTAGGGAGATTGGCCATGATTAATGCAGGGTTACAGGAGTAGGGTCGGGGTCTGGGTGGGATACTCTTCACTGGCTTGGGACAGACTGGATGGGCTGAATGCTCTCTTTCCACACTATATGGATTCTGGGGGCATCAATATTTAATTCAATGGTGTGGGGCAATTTATTCTGATCTCAATTTTGAAGAGATTCACTTTGAGTTACTGAAATAATGGGGAAGCAAAATTCTATATTTTCAGCTCCCCAGGATATGTCTGCAGATGTGAATTTGAACCTTGTTGTGGCAGGTGGTGGATTTGGAATTTGATTTTAAACAAAAGCTGATCTGGAGTTAAGACTGTAATGATGACTGTTGTCAGGAACAAACAACCATCTGGTTCAAAATTGAAGACTGAGGTGAGGAGGAATTTCTTTGAGGTTGAGAGTCTTTGGAATTCCTTGCAACAGAGAGCTGTGTGTGGGGACAGGGAATAGGTTTAAGGCTGGGATAGATGGATTCTTGATCAGTCGGGGAATTGAGGGTTTCATGTTAAGTGCAGGGAAGTGAACGTGGGGAATCGGCCATCAGCCATGATGTGATTGAATAGCTGAGCAGGCTTGAGGGGCCGAATGGCCTTCTCCTGTTCCTGTCTGTGATTGTCCTTAAGGGAACGAAATCTGCCGTCCTTACTTGGTCTTCTCTGCATTTGACTCCTAACCCTTTGCAAACTCTTCACTGCCTTCTGGCTGAGCAAGTCGATTGGTTCAAGGACATTTCGGAATTGCATCCAGTTCCCACCTTGACAGGATGGCCACATCCTGTTCAGAGTACAGAGAAATAATATTTGTCAGGGTCAGTTTTAGGCTTGTTCCAGTCATGTGCTTTGCTAAGAGAAACTGATCTGTATAATGACCTCCTCCAGTACACTGTTTGTATTTCAGGCAAAGTTTGTTCTTCTCATCCGTTTTCATAGTCATGCAGCTCGGAAACAGGCCCTTCAGCCCAACTCGCCCATGCTGACAAGGTTGCCCAAACTCAACTAGTCCCATTTATCTGCATTTGACCCATATCTCTAAACCTTTCTTATCCATGTACCTTTCCAAATGTCTTTTAAGTGTAATTGTACCTGCCTCTACCATTTCCTCTGGCAGCTCATTCCCTATATCCACTGCCTTCTGTGGGATAAATTTGCCTCTCAGCTCCTGTTTTAATCTTTCCCCTCTCACCGTAAACCTATGCCCACTAGTTTTGGACAGCGCTACCCTGGGTAAAAGACCATACCTATTTACCTTTTCTGTGCCCCTCGTGATTTTATAACCTGCCTAAGGTCACCCCTCAGCCTCCAACGCTACAGGGGAGGAAAGCTCCCATCTTATGAAGCTTCTCCTTATAACTCAAACCCTGCAATCTTAGTAACATCTTTGTAAATCTTTTCTATAGCCTTTCGAGGTTAACGACATCCTTTCTACAACAGATTGACCAGGACTGTACACAGTATTCTAAAAATGGTCTCACCAACATCCTGTACAGCTGTAACATGATGCCTCAACTCCTGACGTCAGTGCTCTGACCAGTGAAGGCAAGCATGCCAAACACTTACTTCACTACAATATCTCGCTGCAATGCCATATTTAAGGAATTGTCTTCCTGCACCCGTAGATCTATTTGTTCAGAAACACTCCCTAGACTTTTACTATTAACAGTATAGGTCCTGCCCTGGTTTGCCTTACCAAAATGCAACACCTTGCATTTATCTAAATTAAACTTCATCTGCCATTCCCTTACCCACAGGCCCAGTTGATCAAATTTCCATTGTCCTCTTAGATAACCTTCTTCTCTGTCCAAATTGACACCAATTTTGGTCCTGCTCCTACTACGTTTCTTGTTGATCTGCTTTCAGGCTGACCAAGCAGAACAGCAACCACCCTGCATCACATAAGCCACCCTGAGGCACACAGATACAGGAGGGGATGAGGAACCAGGTCAAGACTAAGAGGGAAACGTTTATGCCAACATTCTATGGACATTGTGAGACAGCACAAAAGAAAGCCTGTGCAGCTTCACAAATCGATCAACAGCAAATCTATCTTCCAGCAAATAAGGAGGCCAAGGCATAGGAATGTCACATTTCTGCGACTCGCCTAGGCTTTGTCTCAATTCACTCAACAAGATATCAGTTCCAAAGATGGACTTGTTTTGAGAATCCATCTGAATAATTGTCTCTCCCAGAACTCTCGGTGGGTCAATTTATATCACTGTAGCACAATCTAACTGTGGATGGCAGAGATTTGAGATTTTATGGTGTCCTTTCCTAACTTGAGCATCCATTTGATTTCCTGGTGAATGGGTCGAGGCAGACTAGACAATGAGTTGAATGTACTCTGCACATCTTTTATTTAAATTGTGGTGAGCTGGAAATAATTCAAGACAGGATCATTCATCCGCCCTATCTTCATTATCCTCCAACTTCATCACTTAAAATACACATCCAGCTCTCATTTCATACCTCATATGGAATCTACCTCCACCATGATCCCAGGCTGCACAATCCAAATCCTATCAACTCTGAGCAAAGTCATTTTTCTTCATGTCACTCCTAGCTTTCTTACTGATGGTGTTGAAATTGTGACCCCCTAGTTACTAACATACCAAGTAACGGTAACAAAATATTCTTCTTTCCCCTGTCAAAATTCTTCATAATTTTGAATATCTCTACAAGGTCCTCCTCTTAATCTTCTCTGCTCCAAGGAGAAGAAGCCTGATGTCACGAATCCTTCCTTGTATGTAAAATCCTTCATTCCTGCTCTCATTCTAGTAAATCTCCAATGGACCCTCTCCAGAGCTTGAAGATTCTTCCTTAAATAGAACTGAACACAAATGTGGTCTGACCAATGATTTGTAGAGGTATAGCATCACTTCCTCAGTTTTATACTCAATGCCTTTATTTATAACTGCAAGGATCCGATAAACCTTCTTCACAACAGTTTCAGCTTGCCTGGCCACCTTCAGAGAATGATACATGTGAACTCGGAGGTCCCTTTGTTCCAGTGCTCCCCTCAAAGTTGTACCATTGACCCTGCATTGTTGCTCTATGTTTCTGTTCCCAAAATGAATTTCATTTTATTTCTCTGCATTTGAATTCATCTGCCAGATTTCTGCCCATTTGGCCAATTTATCAATCTGCCTGTGAAGTCACTCAGCATCATCCTCACAATTCACTCCTCGCCTTGGATTAGTGTCAACTGCAATTTAGAGATTATGCCCTCATTACCCAACTCCTAATTATTTATAGAGTCAATGTAGTTATCAATTTGTAAGTGTCAGTTTCTTTATGTGCATGTAAATATCAATTCTACCTGTCCGTTTCCCCTAAGTGAATATGTGATTGTATTTACCAGACTGTTCCTGCTCTGTGGATTGAGACTGTCAATGTTGACCTGTATTTGTCCGTTTCCTATGTAAATGTGTGAGTGTATTTCCTGGTCTGTCCCAGCTGTGATTTGAGAATGCCGATATTAATATGTGAATGCATATGTCAATATGTGAGTGACATTTATTATACCAATATGGAACACAATAGCATGTCATCTCCTTTATAACCATAATCAGAATCACTGACATAGTACAGCACAGAAGCAGACCATTCAGCCCATTGTGCCTGTACTGGGACATTCTCTTATGCATCAGTTCTGCAGTAATAGTTGGGAACGTGAACTTCATCCACTCATTGTCAGTGTCTACATAGAAAGGTCAATGTGACATCAGTTCTTTAGACAGCTGACTTTTAATAACTGTCGTCCTTGGTTGGTCAGATCACAGTTATGGGCAATTTATTTAAGGAAGGAAGGGGTCATTGGAGATTTACTGGATCTCATTCACCTATGTTCAGTTGTGGTTTTGTCTGAATGTAGCACAAACTCTGTAAATAAACTCTTTTCAATCATGGTTAATTGTATTGCATTTCAGTCTGTTTATTTTTACATTGTGTGCGCAGCTGTATAGTAGACTTTATCAGGCGCTGCTGGGCAATGTATATCCTCAGCTGTGATAAGTGATGTTGAGAGTCAATTCATATCTGGAAATAATTGAGGCGAAATTTTATTCTTTACCTTTCAGCATCCAGTGGCTGAGTGAGAGTGAGTTTGCTCTTGTGCTGCCACTCGGTTTCTCCGTTCATGTCTCCTGTAGCGAATGGGAAACAGTCGAAGTTCTTTAATGGTTAGTACCGGTAGGAATCAAGTGCAAGTGAAAACGTAACACACTGCAACAGAAGCGATTCTGTGCTGCCTTTCAGAGTCAATGTAGGAAACACAAGGGACCTTTTGCATCTTTATAGTGTGGAATCTAATAGAGGGTAATGATATAAAATGTTGGTCTCCAGAAAGCCAACAGTTTTTGTTTCAGTGCATAGTGATGTTCTTTTATGAATACTGGTGAAATAACCATCAGTGTAAACTGAATCCATTTGCAACTAAGTGACAAACAATTCAACTGCATTGCAGCTGACTGACCTTGTACGAAAAAGACAATTGGCTAATTCACTTCTATTTTCTGATGTAAACAGAACTTTACCCTGCTCTGTAGTGTGATGATGCACCATTAGCAGTAGTCCTATGTTGCTCTATAGTAGGGAGGAGGAAAGGAAAAGGACTTGTTTTGTTTTTTGTCATGTAATGCAGAATATGTAAACTGTCAAATTCAATTCATGGAATAGTCAACACTGTTCAAATCTGCTTGAAAATAAAATGTGCAATTCTACATGTGCTTTGAAGGTGGTTATTCGATTCCATTGATGCATTATGAAAATTGCAGCCAGATTTCATGTTTTTTCAGTGAGACATCCCCCGGGACGTGGGGGGGGGGGGGGGGGGGGGGGGGGGGGGGGGGATGCAGAACTCTTTGCAGAAAATTGCAACAATTTTGAAAAAAAGTACATAATTATCTAAAAAAAAACTTTCTGAATGGACTGAAACAGACAAAACAAAGTCTTCTACTGCAATATGAAGAAATGCAGAATGATGTTGTGAGAAAGATGGGGATGATAAGCTCCTCTGCTTCCATGATCCATTTATGCAATTGTTAGCTGGTTGTTTCTGATCAGTGAAGACTCAAAAGTTTCAAAGGGCCTGATTCTGTATTATAGGCCTCTCTGACAAAGGATCTGTGGGTAGAAATAATTTTGAACGTAACATTCTGTGTTACTTGCAATGTCAATTGAACTGCATTGCTTTTAGATATTGTACTGTGTGTCAGGATATTGTATGTTTTTGAAACTCATCGCAAGTCAGAGAGAGAGAGAGTGAGAGAGAGAGAGAGAGAGAGCGACACAGACAGTGTGTGTTTGTGCATGTGTGTGTGGTGTGTGTGTTGGGGAGGGGGTTGGGGGAAAACATTCGGTTACGTACCTACACATTAATCATTCTATGTAAGGCTTTGACACAGATTGTGCATTTGGAATTCATATTATTTGATTGCTGTGTCTATGTATATGACAAAAGATTAATTTTTCTTCACAGTTACTGATAACTGAAATGTATCCTTCAATTCAATTTGTACTCAATATCTACTTTACATATGGCTGTTCAAAGTAATCATATCAGTTATTTGTTCACCTTGATTGTAACATTAAAATTATCGTTACTAAAAGTACACAATATAAAGATTGGTGGACTTGTGGGTAGTGTAGAAGTTTGTCAAAGAATGCAGTAGGATATAGAATACTTGCAGATATGGGTGGAGAAATTACATTGAGTTTAATCTGGCAAGGTGTAAGAGGCTGGACTTTGGGAGATCAAATGTTAAGGAAAGGTATACAGTAAATGGCTGGACTCTGAACAACATTGACGTACAGAAGGATCTTGGATTCAAGTCTATAGTTCCCTGAAAGTGGAAATGCAATTAGATTGGGTGGTATCTAGAAGGTGGCGTATAGCATGCTTGCCTTATTGGTTGACTTTCCTTGGGCCATACTTACAGTATTGTGACAAAAGATTAAGTCTGTCCTTCTCAGTTACTGATAGTTGAAATGTTTCCTTCAATGTGCTCACTATCTACCTCACATATAAATACAAACTAACAGCTTCGTATTCTTGTTCACCTCGATTGTCACGTTAAAAGTATCCTGACTAAAGTTCAGAACCTGTGAAGATAACCTCAAAAGGGACCTTGGGTTCCTGTCACACTACACACACTCTCACTCACTCACTCTCTCTCTCTCACGCACACACATACACACACACACATAGACCCTCTCTCATCCATATGTTTTCCCTCATACATACATAAATGCACCCCCACACTCACACCCTCTCACAGGCTTTTATTCTACCACACTCATACACACACTTTATCAAGCATACACACACACATTCGCATGTCTACTCACACTCAAATACTCTCTGTGTCTCTCTCTCATACACACAAACACACACACATATACAAGTCTCTGGGGAGAATTTGCATTTACAGAATTATGTTTGCAGATACATTCTATTTTGCTCCAAAAGAGCACAATTTACAGACAGTCAATCCATGTAATATTTTATAAATTCCTACTTTGGCTATAGAACCAGTCTGACTCAAGATTGAGATACAGACAGACTCTAACCTCACACCTTTAATACCTTGTCTGAGCTGAGATGTTACCCTTTTTTTAAATAAAATCTGAAGTCATCTTGTGAATGTGATTTAAAAGAAGTTCTGGGATGTATGTATTAATGAACTGAAACCTGAAACCCATTCTAAAAGATGAAACATTGAACAGCAATCGAGGTTTCTTCAAAATATCATTTCAGTTGCATGACACTATAATCTTTTGCAGTAGATTCTGTGTCGCATGATCCTGTTTCACAGCTACCTGATGAAGGAGCAGCGGTCTGAAAGCTGGTACTTCCAAATGAACCTGCTGGACTATAATCTGATGTTGCGTGATTTTTCAATTTGGTTGGCACATTACAGGAAGGATGTGGAGGATTTAGAGAGGGTGCAGAAGAGATTTATCAGAATGTTCTCTCGCGGGTATGAGCTATAAAGAGAAGCTAGAAAAACCCAAATAGTTTTCTTCTGAGTAGCAGAGACTGAAGGCAGATTTAATGGAAGTCTGTAGAATTTTGAGAAGAGTTGTAGCTCAGATTGAGATTCTGGATCTAGGTTTTTCTCGTTAAGCTGGAAGGTTCTTTTTCAGATGTTTTGTCACCATACTAGGCAACAGTATCAGTGAGCCTCCGGATGAGGCACAGGTGGTATGGCCCGCTTTTTATTTATGTGTCCACTACATTGGACAAACAGGCAGAAAACTAGCCACCAGAATACATGAACATCAACTAGCCACAAAAAGACATGACCCACTCTTACTAGTATCCTTACATACAGATGAGGAAGGACACCACTTCGACTTGGACAACACATCCATCCTAGGGCAAGTCAAACAGAGACATGCAATAGAACTCCAACCAGAACTCCATCAATAAACAGATTGGCTTGAATCCCATTTACAACCCTCAGAGAAAATGGACACTAAATGACATCACCACAGGAAATGACATCACCACAGGAAATGACATCACCAACCCAAGGAAACCTAAACATATAAACAGAAAATGGGCCATACCAGCAGTGCTTCATCCGGAGGCTCACTGATGATGTTACCTACAAAACGTTTCAAAGCAAACTTTCCATCTCAGTGAGCAAACCTATATCCAGAAGTCTATAAAATTATGAGATGCATGCTTAAGGTTGATGGTCAGAATCTTTTTCCAAGAGTTGAAATATGTAAAACTAAGGGGCATGCATACAAGGTGAGACAGGGAAAGTTCAAAGGAGAAAGAAGATGCAGATTCTTTTAACATAGGAGTGGAACGCGCTGCCAGGAGTGGTAATGGAGGCAGATACGATAAAGGTATTGAAAGGACTTTAAACTAAACAAATTAACGTGCAAGAAATGGAGGAATATGGACCATGGGCAGGCAGAAGGGATTAAATTTCATTCAGCACATAGTGGGCTGAAGGATCCATTCCTGTGCTGTACCATTCCAAGTTCAGATTTTAATGCAGTGTACATTTCGGATGAGGATTCATTCAAATTGATTGGAACTGGGTAGCATTCATTGAGAATATAGTTAAAAAATGTAAAGTTTATTTCCTTAGTGGTGTTTGACTCTTGGTTTGAACATATCTCTCTGGAAATGGGACTCAATGTGAGTCTGACTCACTTCACTCTGTGACTGTGGAAAGGATGTTTTTTGCTCTGACAGCAGCAACACACCGGCTGTTTGTTCGAAGCAGCTGGTCACACTTGGCTCGGTACTGAGAGAATATTACATTGTCTTGGTCCTTTGAGTGCTTCCCTGGAGGAAGACAGAAGAGATACCTCCTATAAATCAACATTAGTTGTGATTGGCAATATCAATGTAACATCCAGTTAATGATCATTAATGTTTATTGTTTAAAGCCAGCAATTTAAACAGAACCACAGGTCGGATTGCAATCCTGCTCTGAGCTGCTCCTTGTCCATTTATTTCTTTAAATTCTAATACCAGTTGAGTGAGATTCCAAAACAAAACAACACCCATACAGCTCCATGAATGTGGCCACCTGATGCAAGTGGGTATGTGGATATGTGAGTTTAGTTATTGATCTATACCTGTCAGTTCCTGCTTAGTGAATGTGTGGGTGTATTTATCAAACTGTAACTATCGGTATATGGTAAATATATTTACATATTCACACAGCAGGGACTGGTATGGTCTCATTGATAACTAGAGAACCGTAAAAATAATACAGCATCAGTGGGGCAGGGGGGCGACATTCAGCCCATTTTGTCAATGCCAATGCCACAGGTGCCCTCTCTCATCCCAACTTCCTGCCACAGCCCGTAACCTTGCAGTTTACAACACTTGGTACAGTTCCAGGGAATTTTTGTTTAAAACAAACGTAAGGTCTCTGCCTGCACCATTAAATCATGCAGCGGATTACAGACATCCACCGCTCTCTACATTAAAAAAAACATTTTTCCACATATCATCTAATCCTACAACCACTGAGCTTGAATCAGTGATCGCTGGTTTTTGAACTCTCCGTCAAAGTAAACAGGTTCCTCCTGTCTAATGTCTCCCTCTCACGAGTTAGTTAAAAATCACGCAACATCAAGTTATGATTCAACAGGTTTATTTGGAAGTGCACGCTTTCAGAGTGCTCGTCCTTCATCACTATTTAGGACTGTAGACCCCTGTACCCGTGGGGGATATATTCCAGGACCGACAGCGGAAACGCAAAACCGCAGATAGATGCAAAATCATTAATTTAAACGGGAAATGTCTTCCCGGCAGCCTCCTAGTCCGTGGTTCTGGAACATTCCCTTTTATATACTCGGACCACGGTAAACCGCTATAACCGGACTCGCAATACAGGGTCGCCCTGTATTCCTTAGTTGTGGCACCTTTGTTCCAAGGAATACAACTCCAATCTCTCCTGACAACAATTCTGGCAATTCTGGCAACACTCTAGTAATTCTCCTCTGCACTCTGTCCTTCCTGTAATGTGGTGACCCGATTGCACACAAAGTCCTATTGTAGCCAACAGTGCCTCATACAGTTTCATTGTTATTTCCCTATTTTTGTATTCAACCTTCTGCCAATGAGGGAGAGCATTCCATGTGCCTTCTTTCCAACCCCATCTATCTTTAGGGACCTGTTTATTTACACACTCACTTCACCTGCCCCTCTCAGTATATCCCCATTTATTTGCTTTTCCTATTTACTGTCTGACTTCCCAAAGTCCATGGCCTTACACTTTTCAGAGCTGAACTCCATCTGCCACTTTCCTGCCGACTCCACCAAACCATCTATATAGTTTAGGAGTTTATAGCTATCCTCAACTATCCACGACATGGCCAATTTTTCTGTCGTTTGTAAATTTCACAAATTTGCCCATCATATTCAACTCCAAATCATTAATGTATAAAACGACCAGCAGAGGGCCCAACACTGAGTCATACAGAGCACGACTTGTAACAGCTTTCCATTCACAAAGGCCACCATTGACCATTATCCTTTCTTTCCTGTGACTGAGCCAACTTGGGATCCAATTCAACACATTATCCTGTATCCCTCAGGGTATTACTTCTTGGAGCAGTCTGCTGTAATGCTGTTGCTCCTTTAACAAGTCTGTAAAAGACACAGGCTCTGAAAAGGCTGAGTTGATGGGTTTTAGGGCCATTTTGATTATAGCTAACAGATAATGCCTCAGACAAAAGGCTTCCACATTTTTAAGAAGAACACTTGTACAATGAAAGGGGAGTGACCCAGTTTTCCCAGCTCAGCTTTTCTCTGGTTTGATTTGGTTTTTGGCTGTCTGGCTATTGACTGAAAGCAGTCTGGCAGTTGGAACAGCTGCTGAACCCAAAGAAGCAGGTCCATGATGTTACTCCTCTCTCTGATATTTCTCCCGTAAGACCGTGTTTTTGATTTTACCTTTTGTGCCAAGGGGCATTTATGGGGATAGTTGTAAATGTTGGAAACACCATTAAGTTGGTAAAATCTGTTGCTTTTTCGGATTTTTAAGTTATTTAGTCTTTTGTTCTCTTTTGTTTGTGTATCATTCGATAATTTTGTAAATCAAACCGTTTAAAACTACATGGTTTGACCAGCTGCACCCCTCTTAGAATATCTTTTTTACACTCACTTAAAACAATTAGCAAAGTTAGGGTCTGTGTTACTTTCTTGAAATGTTTGGAGGGGATCTGGCCTTTTCCATAACAGATTGGGGGCTGTTTGCAGAATTTATTTTGTAGTTCTGATTTGGGATTTGGTTTGTTGGACTCAAAGGCAGGGAGTGGTAAGTCTTAGCGTTTTGTGTTCCGGGTGTTGAATTCATTGGTTTAAACAGCACTTGGATAAAGTGATGATGGCAGCTGCTGGAGATCAGAGACGAGAATGTGTTACTGGAAAAGCACAGCAGGTCAGGTAGCATCTGAGGAGTAGGAGAATCAATGTTTTGGGCATCAGCCCTTCATCAAGAAACAGTGCTTGGGATAGCAATGGCTCTTTGAGTCATCAAGAGTTTTTTGGGGGGTGGAAGAAGTGACTTCAGATTTTTGCAAAAAGTGGTTAAGGCGAAGTTGCTGGAATTAGCAGACATGCTGGAGCTCAACTGCCTTCTTCCATGAGGAAAAGGGCGATAATTACAGCAATAGCTCAACATTTAAATTTGTTGGAAATGCCATCAGAATAATTAGAAATGGCTAACATTCAGTTGAAAATGAAGCAATTCGAGTTAGAGACAAAAGTCAAGGAAAGGGCAACAGAAACAAAACAGTTTGAATTATGATTAAAAACAGAAGAGAGGGAGAAGAGAGAGAAAAGGAGAGAGAGGAAAGGAATAAAGAGGGAGTTTGAACTTTGGAAATTGGCACTTAGACAGGAGTTCAAAAATTCATTGACTGATATAATGATAACTCATGTGGAAGAGCAGAGAGTTAAAACAGCAAGACTGGCATCGGAAATGGCTGATGATTGAGTTGATCAATAAGTCAAAATTGGGCTGCCAAAATCAATTTCAATCCATGAGGGATAATAATTGTGGAGAAGAGAAATTCTCACGTGGAAAGGGAAAAGTAGATCTCGGTGAAGATCTTAAGAATAATTTACCACAAGGTAAAAAGGACACCCTTGAAAGGGAAAGAAAAGTGAAGAACCTCTGATGCTCTCACTGCAGTAAGGTAGGCCACATGGAATCGGTGTTGATGGGTTTGGAAAAGCACTGATGAGCAAGTTGTAGGAAAACTGGATAATCCAGTGAATTTTGTTGGAGTGGTAACAGAGAGCACTGTGGAGACTAGAAAGCTGCCTCAGATGTACAAGCTGGTTGGAGGTTATTTATGGAGGAAGTGCCAGATCTTCTTAAACCATACACCGTGAAGGTAAAGTTTACTCGCATAGGCCAGGAGCAAGAGGTAAAGAGGTAGCAATATTCAGAGATATAAGGATCCTCTCAATCTGTGGTGCTAAAATATGAAGATATATGTACCTCTAAAGGACTATTGCCAGAAAAGGTACAAGTATCAAGAATTCACATTGAAATAAGAAATGCTCAATTGTAAGACATGAGGTTAGAGTATCTAGTGAAGAGGGGAGAAGTCATAGTAGGAGTACTGAACAAACTTTCAGCTCCAGGAATACAATTTGTCCTTGCTAATGATGTTGCTAATTCACCGGTTGAGTGCTGCCAACTGTGGTTGAAAAGCCAATGGAAATTCAGGTAACTGAACTGAACACATATCCTGGGATATTTCCTGACTGTATGGTAACAAGATCACAAAGTCATCAGTTGAAACAGGAAAGATCAAAGAGTACAGGTGTGGGGGTGGGTGGGTGGGGCGGTGAAACCCAGGGAGATAGGGAGGAAATAGATCAATCTGAGACTTGTACACTTGAGAACAGAAGTGTGTCAGGGCAGCCGGAATAATAAATTAAACTGCATTTATTTCAATGCGCAGGGCCTAACAGAGAAGGCAGATAAACTCAGGGCATGGTTTGGAACATGGGACTGGGATATCAAAGCAATTACAGAAACATGGCTCAGGGATGGGCAGGCCTGGCAGTTTAATGTTCCAGGATACAAATACTACAAGAAGGATAGAAAGGGAGGCAAGAGAGGAGGGGGAGTGGCGTTTTTGATAAGGGATAGCATTAAAGCTGTGCTAAGGGAGAATATTCCCTGAAATACATCCAGGGAAGTTATTTGGGTGGAACTGAGAAATAAGAAAGGGATGATCATCTTATTGGGATTGTATTATAGACCCCCTAATAGCAAGAGGGAAATAGCAAAACAAACTTGTAGGAAGATCTCCGCTATCTGTAAGAATAATAGCGTAGTTATGATAGGGGATTTTAACTTTCTAAACATCAACTGGGATTGCTATAGTATTAAGGGTTTAGATGGAGAGGAAATTCTTAAATGCGTGCAAGACAATTTTCTGATTCAGTATATAGATGTACCTACGAGAGAAGGTGCAAAGCTTGACCTACTCTTGGGAAATAAGGAAGGGCAGGGGACGGAGGTGACGGGGTCGGGGTGAGGGGTGGGGCACACTTTGGCGCTAGCGACCATAATTCTATTCGTTTTAGAATCGTGATGGAAAAGGATAGACCAGATCTAAAAGTTGAAGTTCCAAACTGGAGAAAGGCCAATTTAGATGGTATTAGACAAGAACTTTTCAAAGCTGATTGGAGGCAGATGTTCGCAGGTAAAGAGTCGGCTGGAAAATGGGAAGCCTTCAGAAATGAGATAACAAGAATCCAGAGAAAGTATATTCCTGTCAAGGTGAAAGGAAAGGCGAGTAGGTATAGGGAATGCTGGATGACTAAAGAAATTGAGGATTTGGTTAAGGAAAAGAAGGAAGCACATGTCAGGATAGATCAAGCGAATGCTTAGAAGAGTATAAAGGAAGTAGGAGTATACTAAAGAGGGAAATCAGAAGGGCAAAACGGGGACATGAGATAGCTTTGGCAAATAGAATTAAGGAAAATCCAAAGGGTTTTTACAAATATATTAAGGACAAAAGGGTAACTAGGGAAAGAATAGGGCCATTCAAAGATCAGCAAGGCGGCCTTTGTGTGGAGCCACTGAAAATGGGGGAGATACTAAATGAATATTTTGCATCAGTATTTATTGTGGAACTGCTGCCTCACAGCGCCAGAGACCCGGGTTCAATTCCCGCCTCAGGCGACTGACTGTGTGGAGTTTGCACGTTCTCCCCGTGTCTGCGTGGGTTTCCTCCGGGTGCTCCGGTTTCCTCCCACCATCCAAAGATGTGCAGGGTCAGGTGAATTGGCCATACTAAATTGCCTGTAGTGTTAGGTAAGGGGTAAATGTAGGGGTATGGGTGGGTTTCGCTTCGGCAGGTTGGTGTGGACTTGTTGAGCTGAAGGGCCTGTTTCCACACTGTAATCTAATCTAAATCTAAATATAGACTGTAGGGAAATAGATGATGACATCTTGCAAAATGTGCAGATTACAGAGGAGGAAATTCTGGATGCCTTGAAAAGGTGGATAAATCCCCAGGACCTGATCAGGTGTACACGAGAAATCTCTGGGAAGCTAGAGATGTGATTGCTGGGCCTCTTGCTGAGATATTTGTACCATCAATAGTCAAAGGTGAGGTGCCGGAAGACTGGAGGTTGGCAAACGTGGTGCCATTTTTAACAAGGGCGGTAAAGACAAGCCAAGGAATTATAGACCGGTGAGCCTGAACTCCGTGGTGGGCAAGTTGTTGGAGAGAATCCTGAGGGACAGGATGTACATGCATTTAGAAAGGCAAGGACTGGTGAGGGGTAGTCAACATGGCTTTGTGCGTGGGAAATCATGTCTCACAAACTTAATTGAGTTTTTTGAGGAAGTAACAAAGAGGATTTATGAGGGCAGAGCAGTAGATGTGATCTATATGGACTTCAGTAAGGCGTTCGAAAAGGTTCGCCATGGGAGACTGATTAGCAAGGTTAGATCTCATGGAACACAGGGAGAACTCGCCATTTGGATACAGAACTGGCTCAAAGATAGAAGACAGAGAGTGGTGGTAGATAGTTGTTTCCAGACTGAAGGCCTGTGACCGTGAAGTGCCACAAGGATCGGTGCTGGATCCTCTACTTTTTGTCATTTACATAATGATTTGGATGTGAGCATAAGAGGTACAGTTAGTAAGTTTGCAGGTGACACCAAAATTGGAGGTGTAATAGACAGCGAAGAGGCTTACCTCAGATTACAATAGGATCTGGACCAGATGGGCCAATGGGCTGAGAAGTGGCAGATGGATTTTATTCAGATAAATGCGAGATGCTGCATTTTTGGGAAAGCAAATCTTAGCAGGATTTAATGGTAAGGTCCTAGGGAATGTTGCTGAACAAAGAGACCTTGGAGTGCAGGTTCATAGCTCCTTGAAAGTGGAGTCGCAGGTAGATAGGAGAGTGAAGAAGGCGTTTGGTATGCTTTCCTTTATTGGTCAAAGAATTGAGTACAGGAGTTGGGTGGTCATGTTGCGGCTGTACAAGACATCAGTTAGATGTCTTGTTGGAATATTGTGTGCAGTTCTGGTCTCCTTCATATCGGAAAGATGTTGTGAAACCTGAAAGGGTTCATAAAAGATTTACAAGGATGTTGCCAGGTTTGGAGGATTTGAGCTAAAGGGAGAGTCTGAACAAGCTGGGGCTGTTTTCCCTGGAACGTCGGAAGCTGAGGGGTGACCTTATAGAGGTTTACAAAATTATGAGGTGCATGGATAGGTCTTTTCCCTAGGATCCAGGAGTCCAGAACTAGAGGGCATAGGTTTAGGATGAGAGGGAAAAGATATAAAAGAGACCTAAGTGGCAACATTTTCACGCAGAGGGTGGTACGTGCATGGAATGAGCTGTCAGGAGGAAGTGGTGGAGGCTGGTACAATTGCAACATTTAAGAGACATTTTGATGGGTGTATGAATAGGAAGCGTTTGGAGAGATATGGGCCGGGTGCTGGCAGGTGGGACAAGATTGGGTTGGGATATCTGGTCGGCATGGACAGGTTAGATCGAAGGGTCTGTTTCTATGCTGTACATCTCCGACTCTATCAGAAAGTTGATGGGAAATTAACAGAGACTCTGTTTGATCAGATGGCTGAGACAAACTAGGAACAGATAGATGACAAAACAGGCTTCGTTAGCACAGGTATATTAACTTAGTTGCAGCAGAAAGATTAAAATTTAAAGCAATTGTATCAAAAAGCATACACATAACAAATCCGAATGTATCCCTGAATGTTATTATCTTAAAAATGATGTCTTAATGAGAAAATGAAGATCATCACGTATTCAGGTAGATCAGAAATGGGCAGAGGTTTATCAAGTGGTATTGCCAGTGGGTTATAGAAAGGACATATTGCGAGTAGCGCATAATTGTCTGTTTGAAATTCACATTATTTAATTGTCATCTCTGTATGTGACAACTAATCAGCAAATGATTCATTCTGTCCTTCTCAGTCACACACAAACACCATGTAATCATGCTTCATCCGGGTTGGAGAATTTGAGCTACAAGCAGAGGCTGAATAGGCTGTAACTGTTTTCCCTGGAGAGTGACCTTATAGAAGTTTATACAATCATAAGGCGCATGGAGAAGTGGTGGAGGTTTGTACAATTACAACATTTAAAAGGCATCTGGGTAGGTATAATGAGAAAGTCTTAAAACTTGTCCTGAAACATTTAGTCTAAATGTAATGTTGAATTATAGAACACTTGCTGCACAGGAGAAAATAAACAGAGTAGGCAGGGAGGTATCAGGCCACAAGAGGGGGAATCCAGGATGTTCAGAAGATAAAAACATCTGTTCTCACCAAGTGATAACAAGATGCTCAAAAGAAATTAAGAACATTTGCCCTAACATCAATGAATCTGTGTAAAAAGGACACAGAGTGATAACATTCACAGTTGTTAACTTGTGAAATTAATGACAGTGTTTGACTGAGATCTCAGAAACTTTGTATCATTTAGAAGCATGTCAAAAGCCTTGTAATAAACAGTCAGGTCCTATCAATAATAATGGGTTCTTATTACCCTTATGTGTGTGAGAGAGAGACATGCATGTTTTGAATTTATTTGCATTTTGGACTTTATGATGATTTTGAGTAGCCATCGCTGATTATGAAATACAAACTCTGTCAAATATAACATTGATGAAGCTTTAACTTACTTCGTGTTCTTACAGACCATGACTGCCCCACTGTCAACTCTAACTCATCAGATCCTCTGTCTTCTTTGAATTTGAATCACAACCCTGAAAAGAAACCATGTTTAATTTGAGACTAATGAATCATTTAAAATTCAACCTTGTGGTAACATTTCAGCCCCAGATACACAATGATGCTGTGGTTAAGATAAAAAGCAGGAGTCTGCTCCCAGTTTAAAAAAAATATATTCTAAACCCAATATTGAAGAGGTTCTGACACAATCTGTTAGGAAGCCATTTTATGGTCAAAGCTTGCCCTGCTCGCTAAAAAGCCATTTTGTAAAACAGTGATATCTGACATGCAAACTGCTCAAGGTTACCTTATGACCTCTTACACTTAGTTTAGACTGGTACCTCTTTATGATAGGGACTTACCTCACCAACAGGAACCTGACTCAGCTGGAGCTGTTTTTCTCACTTGATGGATGGCTAAGGGCCTACAGGAGTGATCAGTTAAGCGCACACAGACCTGTTAATTAACTGTTCTTCCTTATGAATTATTGCCTTTCCACTCTGTCTAATTACAAACATGCAGTGTTTTTGTGAAATTTTCTAAAAAGGAAGCCTGTTTGAGACAGAAGAGTGGAGTAGCCTGCGAGGGCTCTTAAAGGAAGATCCAGTATCCTACTCTTCTAAGGTTTTAGAACCTTAGCTAGCCCGGCACTTAGGTGTCAATGTTACATTGTAACACTGATGCTATTGGTAAATAAAGGGGAAGGCTAAAATTAAACTAAACTGTTTGTTAGAGGTTTTCATTCCAGACTACGAAGGAGTACGATCTCCATGATGAACCAAGAGAGGCTTATAGGTCTGAGTCCACAAGGGATTCTCTGGGCCATCTCAAATCTGTACTTTAACAATATGAATAGGAATGGTTTAGAAGGGAGAAGGGCTAAGTGCAGGCAAATGGGACTAGATTGGGTTAGGATATCTGGTCGGCATAGACAAGTTGGACCAAAGGGTCTATTTCCACACTGTACATCTCTATGACTCGACGACTCTTCGGTAACTCTTGCCCTGTCGGTGAGCACCGTTTCCCTCCATCTGTGTACTTAACCCCTCCTTCACGGATGGTTTTTGAAACAATGTGGCCTATTTGTCTATCTTCATTGTAACTTTGAAACTGCCCTCAATAACTGCAGTTCCTGAATGTCTATTTTGGATGAGGATTCAGTTTATCTATCTCCAACACTGGTGTGTAAACGTCAATGGGCTACATACCCTCTGTTTGTTAGAGGCAGCTGGTCACTCTTTGCCTTGAACTGAGGAAGTATTACAGTGTCTTAGTCCCTCAGGTATTTTTCTGGAGGAAGACACAGGGACACTACCTGTAAATCAACATGAGGCTAGTCTGGCAATATTGAACTGATCATTGTCACATGCATTACATATTAATTAGGATGTGTTTTTTTTATTTAAAGCCAACAACTTAACCAGAACCACGGATCTGATTCCATTGTTGCCCTGAGTTGCTCTCTGTCTGGGGATTGTGTTTGTTTTTCATGTGATTCGATACCAGTTGATTTGGAGATGCAGGTGTTGGACTGGGGTGCACGATGTTACACATCACACATCAGGTGCTTCGAAAATATCCGTTGGGCTATAACCTGGTGCTGTGTTCTCTGCTCCTACAGACAGTCTGATGAAGGGATTTTGCCCGAAACGTCGATTTTCCTGCTCCTCGGACGGTGCCTGAACTGCTGTGCTTTTCCAGCACCACACTCATCTCGACTCTGGGGTTTCCAGCATCTTGTAGTCCTTGTTTTTCCCATAGACAGTAACAATATCTAATTAAATGGAGCGTGGAATTTATTAATGTCCGGTACAAAGGCGAAGGCTCTACACATTAAAAGGAAAATAATCAATCGACAGAAAGTTTAGCCCCTTTCACAGATGCTGTGAGTGGCTCTGAAAAGAGCCTTTGGGTTGTCAGATTCAAGAATACTCTCTTCACTTTTCAGCGGCGCCCCCATGGGAAGTTTTCTTGGGCAGCAGCACGGCCTGGATATTAGGCAGCACCCCGCCCTGAGCGATGGTCACCCCTCCCAGCAGCTTGTTGAGCTCCTCGTCGTTGCGCACGGCCAGCTGCAGGTGCCTGGGGATGATGCGGGTCTTCTTGTTGTCCCGGGCCGCGTTGCCGGCCAGCTCCAGGATTTCAGCCGTCAGATACTCCAGCACCGCAGCCAGATAGACCGGCGCACCGGCACCCACACGCTCAGCATAGTTACCCTTTCTCAGGAGCCTGTGAACACGGCCCACCGGGAACTGCAGGCCAGCCCGGGACGACCGAGACTTCGCCTTGGCGCGAGCTTTCCCACCGCCCTTTCCTCTTCCGGACATGGTCACAATCTCACAAGCACTTTCACAGAGAATGATTGGGTAGTTCACACTGACGATATTCACAAAATCTCAGTCTCTCTGATTGGTTACTATGATTTGTAATGTTATTCTGTCAGAATCTGCAATGAAATGTGAAGTGGATGCTGATTCTGTTCCTGTCAGCCTGACTGAGGGAGATTTATTTTGTCCCTATCACACAGAAAGTGACTGTGGTATTGGCTCTGTTTCCTTTTGCTTGTTGTTGTGATGATGTGGGAGTGGAAGGGTGTGTTTCTAGCTCCGCATGTCTCTTTTTATTCCTCTGTATGGGCTCGAATTAACACAGAACTTGTCACTGTGTGAAAAAAAACTCTCATCCGTTTGAAATTGCATTTGTTGTCAAGTTACACCGTCCAGTGGAACCTGACCGTGAGTGTTTTCTACACTTGGAGTTCATGCAACTCGTTCTCAATTGCACGGAGTTGAAGATAAATGAAATGAAAACTTTTCTATGTAATACTTCTCTTGAGTCACGAGTTGAGTGACGTCTTGACTGTGGGATGAATATATTTCTGAGACCTTGACTGATAACTGTGGGCCCAGAGACGTATCTATAACTGTGTGCTTTGCTAGTACCTGCAGTGTAACTGAACCACATTGCTGCACTTCTCATTTAGGTGTCTTGCAGTTTCATGTTGCAATTTATAGCATTGCTCAGTCTTACGCGAATACCTGTTCACCAGTAACTGTTAGCATGCTACAAATGTGTCACTTTAACTTTGTATCTGTCGTGTCCTTATTTACACATTTGGCATTAACTCAACATCTGCCCACTGAGGCTCTGGTCCTCTGTGTAATAGTCAATTAGTGTTACTTCAAGAGAGGTTTTATTCTGTAACCATCAAAGACTGATGTAGAAATATTCCTCCAATCTGTGCCCCTAGGAGAAAGTGAGGATTGCAGATGCTGGGGATCGGAGGATTTATGCCCAAAACGTCGAGATGAAAGGCTCGAAACATCGATTCTCCTGCTCCTCAGATGCTGCCTGACCCGCTGTGCTTTTCCAGCACCACACTCTCGACTCCAATCTGTGCCCGTCTGTTTCTGGGATGCATTTTTGTAAACTCTGTTCCACAGTCTTTACATATCAGACTGTAATTCAAACCTTCTGAAGTGTAAATTGTTGTTTTACTCCGTAGGTGTCATTCATTGACTTTGGACAGACTCAGGTAGAACTCACTACCCTCCACTCCCATACCCTATGAAAATCAACTTCTGCAAATTGAAGTTGAGTTTGTAATTATAACTCCAGCATTTCAATAAGGAATAACTCTTTGTACATTGTTACTGACAATATCCACAATGTCACTGCTGATGTGACATTGTTTAAGCCAGTTTCTCGCTAAGTATTATATCCTAACAATTTCGAACTTTGCAAGTGACTCAGTATTTCATGCTGTAACTGCCAGTTTGTTGTTTCAAATCTTGTGTTTACTCAGTTTCAGTCAATCGCAGGCATGGCAGAGAACAAGTATGTCGAAGTTTCTGATGAAATGGATGGCTAATCTTTTTTCACTCCATCCTTGGTATGTCTCGGTAACTTGTAACTGAATCGATCAGTATGTGATCTATGAGCACACACACATATCAGTAAGTTAAAGATAAAGTGTATGGTAAATGATGCCTCCCATTCCTCTTATGCAGTGTATATGCTGTAGTTATTAATTTCTTTCAGGCTTGTGTCACTTTAAATATCTCAGAGCAGAAGACCATAAGAAGCATGAGAATTCTGTGACATTTCTATCTGCCTGTGTGTACTCTGTCAGGAGAACAGATCACAAAGGCTTTAGTTATGGTCTTAATCTCATTTTGATGTTTAGTGCCCATAGCCAAAGACCTCCTTATGTATCAAAAAAGATATATGGCTACATTAGCATAAATTAAGCTGATAACCCAACCCTAACTGCTCTCTATGGAACAGAACAAGGGGAAAATGTTCAACATTTCTTTCTGAGACAGAAAGCTTCCTGCTCAAAACTGTGTCCCTTACTCTGGATTCTCTCATGAGCAGTGACAATCTCCCTGCATCAACTCTGTCAACTCCCTTCAGATCATTTTCTTTTGCCTTAAAGATGATAAATTGTTCTTCAAGTCTTCAGTGAGAATATGCCCAACTATTTTAGACTTACAATGAGAGCCTACATATCAATCTACAGCTCTAAGTTTCTGCAATGCGAATATGAGAGTGCAGGGATCACTCTGTCCCAGTAAGATTCTGCTATGTGCATATTTGAGTGAAGTTATCACCCTAAACCTGTTGGTTTCTACTGTGTGAATATGTCAGTTTCTGCTCTGTGAATGTGATAGTTTAATTATCAATCTGTCCATGTCAGTTTCTGCATTGTTGAAATGTGAACATAGTTATCAATGTCTACCTGCCATTGTCTCCAAAGTGCACATGTGGGGGTCCGTAATGAAATGTACTTGTCGCTGTGTGACACGAATGCATGAGTATAGTTATCAATATTTCCCTGTCAGTTTCAGCTATGTGAATGTATTGATGTAGTTATACATCTGTACTAATGAAGGGGCTTTTAACCAAAACGTTGATTCTTTTGCTCCTTGGATGCTTCCAGATCTGCTGTGCTTTTCCAGCACCACACTTTCAACACTAATTTCCAGCATCTGCAGTCCTCACTTTCACCTATCCATCTGTACCTGTCAGTTTCTGATCTGTGAATATGGAAGTGTAGTTATTGATCTGTCCATCGGTTTCTCCAATTTGAATATGACAACCTATTTATCTATTTCTCCCGGTGAGTTTCTGTGATGTGAAGATGACAGTCCAATTATCTATCTGCCCCTGTCAGATTCTGCTGTATGAATATGAGAATGTCATTATCAGTCTCTACCTGTCAGCTTTTGCAACGTCAATGTGACTTTAGTTATCAATCTGCCTCATTAGGTGCTAGGTGAATATAAGAATGCAGTTATTGTATACCTGTGAGATTCTGCTCTGGGAATATGTGTGTATTATCAAAATGTACTTGTCAGATTCTGCAATGTGAATGTGTTTGTACAATCATCAGTCTATCCCTGACAGCTTCAACTATATGAATGGATGAGTGCATCTGTACCTGAAAGTATCTGTACCTGTCAGTTTGTGTTCTGTGAATAAGTGAGTGTACGTACACATTTGCCTCTGTTTAACATGACACTTGCAGAAACTGCAGGAGCTCTATTTACTTCAAATCTCAGTTGCTCAACATGAATAAGATTTTGTGTATTGCTATCCATGTCAGGCTGGCATGGTGGCACAGTGGTGCCAGGGATGCAGATTTAATTTCAGCCTAGGTTCATTACCTGTGTGCAGTTTGCATGTTCTGCCCGTGTCTGCATGGGTTTCCTCTTGATGCTCTTGTTTTTCTGCATGGTCCAAACATGTGCAGGTTTGCTGGATTAGCCGTGGTAAATTGTCCTGTAGTCTTCAAGGATGCACAGTGTCAGTGGGTTAAAACAGGGTTAAAAACTAGGGCTGCAAGATGCTGGAAACCAGATTGCTCCGAAACATCAATTTTCCTACTGCTCGGACGCTGCGTGAACTGCTGTGCTTTTCCAGCACCACTCTAGTGTCAGTGGGTTAACTATGGTAAATGTGGAGTTATGGGGATAGTGTGAGGTCTACATCTGGGTGGGATCTGGTGAGTTATTGCTGGGGGATGGGCCAAATGAACTTTATCTGCACCGGAGAAATTCTATGTACTGTAATTGAAAGTAAGACTTTTTTATACCATTTTCAGTCTCTGATAACGTAAAGCAGTTTGGATAATTTCCACAACTTTTATTCTATGGTACAGGTTCTGATTGTAAGTTATATTCTGAATGTGCATTTTGAACTTATTGTCCACATGTTTTTACCAAGACCACTTTATGAGAGCTTTTGCATTCTGTATCCAGTAATCTCTGGGGATCGGTCTAAATGTGTACCTTTTCATATTAATATTTAATTTCCCTTTGGACCACTTGAAAACAAAGTATTCATTCAGTCATTTTGTATGAGATATGTTCAGTTTTCACTTTGTGGAAACAAATTAAATTGCAATATCTGTTTCAATCTGGCACTTGGCCTGCTATCTAATTTCTCCAGTTTGGACAAACAGAATTGATACATGAATTACATACAGTCATAGAGTCAGACAGCAAGTTTAAACCATGGTGAGGTAATTGGAGGAATAATTAGCCTGAATACTTATTTACTTCTTTCCCTATTTAAGTGGAATACATTGTTAGCATGCAATAGGTTTAGTATTTCCAAATAGACAAGTGGAGTTTACTTTTTGACCAATGTGATACTATGCATTAAAATTCTATTGGAAGTTCTCTTGTCCACTGGGACTGGCGTACTTCACTCTTACCTTTCCTGTTTAATTTAAGGAAACGGTAGCTCTCCCAACCATGTGATCCTAGTAGGCATGATTTTTCTATTTTTGACTATGGACCTATTAACCTGACAGTATTTCTGTGTTTTGCAAATTATTCTGTACCCATTGTGGGGGTATCCATTTTTGGCGAATACATTGTATAGGTGTTTTTCCTCTTTTTGCAGTTCTGGTGTACTGCAGTGTGTTGTGGCCATTTTCAACAGTGTCTTGATGCAACTTCTTTTGTGTGTGTTGGGATGGTTATTCAAAAACGAATATCCCCGCAATTTCATCAACAGATGCCTAAGGGAAAAACAGAATGAGGACATGCCACAACCCAAAGGACTAGCCACACTACCATACATCAAAAACATTTCTGAACTGACAGCCAGACTACTGCGACCACTCGGACTCATAACAGCACACAAACCAACAGCCACTCTTAGATAACAACTCACCAGGACAAAGGACCCGATACCCAGCATGAGCAAAACCAATGTAGTGTACAAAATCCCATGCAAGGATTGCACAAAACACTACATAGGACAAACAGGAAGACAGCTAACGATCTGCATCCATGAACACCAACGAGCCACGAAACGACATGACCAGCTATCCTTAGTAGCCACACACTCAGATGACAAGTCATGAATTCGACTGGGACAATTATAGGACAAGCCAAACAGAGAACAGCCAGGGAATTCCTAGAGGCATGGCACTCATCCACAGATTCAATCAATAAGCACATCGACCTGGACCCAATATACTGACCACTGCAGTGGACAGCTGGAACTGACAACTAGAAGCGGCAGATACAAATCACTATAAATGCCGGAGAAAGCATCACAGAAGTGCTTCACAGGAGCTTCCAAGCACTGAGGATGTCACCTAGACAGGGGATGAAATGTCTGCAACACAAATTCCCAGCTCGGCGAACAGAACCACAATACCTGGTGTCTGTTCATTAACTGGGACAATTACCCGTTCATTTAATGTGGCCGGAGTTACTCATTTATCGGACCTTAGGTCTGCTTGTCAGAACTGTTTCGAATGGGAACAGGCTGGGTCCTTTACACTGTCCTCGTAGTGGCTTGTTCAATATTTTCATTCTGCCTTACTGTGTGAGTAGGCTGCTTGGCATAGTTTCTGCCTGCCATTGCATTTCACATCTTGCTGTTTAACTCTTAAAGGGCAGTTTGTGTTAACAGACATGGGGCACTCTATTCTGGCCAGATACAGGCCACCCCTACAGCCTTTGACAAAGTCCCATAAAAAAGACTGGTCCAAATTCGGCTCTTGGAGTCTCAAGCAAACTGGAGCTGAAATGAGCTTGCCCAGGATTCAAACTATGATAATGGAGGGTTGTGTTTGTGACTGGAAGCCTGTGACCAGTGGTGTACCACAGGGATCAGTGCTGGGACCCTTGCTGCTTGTTATGTACATATTAACAATTGGATGTGAATGTAGAAAGTATAATTAGTAAGACTGCAGATGAATTTTTCATGTGGAAATATATGTTTCATTGCAGCCTTGGAGTGCAAAGGGCCTGTTCCTGTGCTGTATTGTTCTTTGCTCTATGACATGAAAGTCGGTGGCGTTGTTGACAGTGAGGGGGATGGTCTCTGGCTACAATATGAGAACAGTGGGCAATGCAATGGCAGATGGAATTTAATCCTGATAAAGTGAGGTAATGCATTTTAGAAGGTCTAATAAGGCAAAGAATTACACAATGAAGGATTGGTCCCTCGGCAGTACTGAGGAACAAAAAGTGCCTTGGTATACAAGTCTATAGATCACAGAAGGTGGAATGGGACTACTTGGCACTGCCCTTTTGGCGCCGATCATTTTGGCTCTAAACTGTTTTGGCACTCATTACTTTGGCGCTGAGCTGTTTTGGCGCCTATTCAGAATTTAAAAAAAAGTCTTGTAGAGCCCGTAAGAAATTTGTTTTTATTGCATTGTAAGAAAGAAATCTAATTCTTTTTTATTCATTATTTTAACCTATTCTTTATAAAAACGAATTTCTACATTTTGCTACATTTATCAAACACGTATAGATAACCATCGTGTGAAAATGTTGGTTTGTCTTTTTTGCTTAGAATGTTTTCAGCCATTCAGCCAAAGAAAGAAAATTGTATTACAGCTTTCCAATGTGAAGACAGAAGGGCTTAAGTATCATCAAGGCAGTAGATGGCTATTAACAATTGTTAAATGAGAAAATGATTACAAAACGAGATTTGAATCTACAGCGGGTCATTACAGCTTTGACTATCAACTCTTGCTAGTTGAGAAAATTACATTGGGTCGTTAGTCATCCCCTCTTCTTTCACCAAACAAGACTTTTTTTTTTATTCTGAATTGATGCCAAAACAGCTTAGCGCCAAAGTAATGAGCATCAAAACAGTTTAGAGCCAAAACGGTGGGGCCAAATGATTGGCACCAAAACATACCCAACCCCACAGAAGGTGTCAGTACAGGCAGACAGGCTGCTGAAGAAGGCATACAGAATACGTTCTTTCAGTACCTGATCTGTTGAATATAAGAGCAAGGAAGTCTTATTCCAACTTTATAAAACAGATCAAATACTGTGTGCAGTTCTGATTGCCACACAATTAGAAGGATGGGATTGGCTGGAGAGGATGGAAAGTCTCCGTCAAAAGGGGCGACTGTATGAGCTGGGTTTGGTTTCCTCTGAGCAGAGGTGGTTGAGGAAGGATCTGATTGAGATATACTAAATTGTGAAAGATGCAGACAGAGTAGATTGTGAGAATCGTTTTCCCCATGGCAGATGTGTCTGAGACCAGAGAATAGAAGTTGAAGGTGCAGGGAAAGCAGTTTAGGGGATATCTGAGAAAAATATTTTGATCTGGAGGGTGGGTAAAGTTTGGATCATGCTGCCTGAGTGCATGGTGGAATACTCTCAGAACATAGAAAGAAGCATCAGGATATGCCCTTAAGAAACCAGGACATAGTCAGCTATGGGCCAAGTGCAGGTAAATGGGATGAATGCAGTTTGCTGTTTGTTGGACATTTTGAACATGGTGCGCTGAAGGATCTGTTTCTATGCTGTATGACTTTATATCGCTATAACATGCTTGTAAATCTTTTCCGCACCATCTCAAGTTTAACAACATCCTTCCTGGAGAAGGGTGATGAGCATTGTACACAATCTCCTAAAAATGGCATCACTAATGGCATCACCTGTACAGCTACCAGATGACATCCCAACTCCTACACTCTGTGTTCTGACCAATGAAGGCAAGCATGCCAAATGCCTTCATCACTGCCCTGTCTACCTGTGATTTTACATCAAGGAAATATGCAGCTGCACCCAGAGGTCTCTTTGTTCAGCAACACTCGCCAAGGCCCCGCCATTAAGTGTATAAGTCCTGCCCTGGTTTGTCTTACCAAAAACTAACACCTCATATGTATCTAAAACAAACTGCATCTGTCACAACTTGGCCCACTGACCCACCTGATCAAGGTCATAATTTGTTTATTTTTTCAGTGCACAGTGATATAATTATTTGAAGACTGTTGAAGTAAAGTTGAAGGGGTGGCATGGTGGCTCAATGGTTACCACTGCTGCCTCACAGAACCAGAGTCCCAGGATCGATTCCAGCCTCGGGCGACTGTCTGTTTGGAGTTTGCACATTCTCCCTGTGTTTGCATGCATTTGCTCCGGTTTCCTCCCACAGTCTAAAGGTCCGGTGAATTGGCCATGCTAGATTGCCCATAATGTTAGGCGTGTCCTTGATTGGCATATACCTGTCAGGCAGGGAGGAAGTGGGTGACTGAGAGAGCCATGGTTTACTAAGAAAATTGATCTCTTGTCAAGAGGAAGGGTGCGGCTTATGTTAGGATGAGATGTGAAGCAGCAGTTAAGGCGCTTGAGAGTTACAAGCTAGCCAGGAAAGATCTAAAGACAGAATTAAGAAGAGTCAAGAGGGGACAATAGAAATCTTTGGCAGAAAGGATCAAGAAAAACCATAAAACTGGAAAAAGACAATGTTGTCGAGGATAATACTGAGATACAGGCTACTAGACTAGATAGGATATGGGTTCACAAGGAGGAGGTGTTAGCAATTCTGGAAAATGTAAATATAGATAATCTCCTGGGCTAGATGTGATTTATCCTAGGATTCTCTGGGGAGCCAGGGAGGAGATTGCAGAGCCTTTGTCTTTGATCATTAGGTCATCATTGTCTCCAAGAATAGTGCCAGAAGATTGGAAGGTAACAAATGTTGTCCCCTTGTTCAAGGGGGGGGGAGTAGAGATCCTGGTAATTATAGACCAGTGAGCCTTACTTTGATTGTGGATAAAGTGTTGGAAAAGGTTAGAAGAGACAGGATTTATAATCATCTCGATAGGAATAAGGCGATTAAGAACAGTCAATATGGTTTTGAGAAGGGTAGGTCGTGCCTCACAAATCTTATTGAGTTCTTTGAGAAGGTGACCAAATAGGTGGATGAGGGGAAAGCAGTTGATGCGGTGTATATGGATTTCAGTAAATTATTAGATAAGGTGTTTTCAGTAATTTTTCCAATGGTAGGCTCCTGCACAAAATATGGAGGCATGGGATTGAGGGTGATTGAGGGGTTTGGTTCAGAAATTGGCTAGCTCAAAGAAGACACAGGGTGGTGATTGATGGGAAATATTCATCCTGGAGTTCAGTTATTAGTGGTGTACCACAAGGATCTGTTTTGGATCCACTGCTGTTTATCATTTTTATAAATGACCTGGTGAGGGTGTAGAAGGATGGGTTAGTAAATTTGCAGATGACACGGAGGTTGGTGGAGTTGTGGACAGTGCTGAAGGATATTGCAATGCTATTCCTTATCAAAAATGCCACTCCCCTTCCTCTCTTGCTTCCCTTTCTGTCCTGTAGCATTTATATCCTGGAATATTAAGCTGCCAGTCCTGTCCACCTCTGAGCCATGTTTCTGTAATTGCTATGATATCGCAGTCCTATGTTCCTAACAATGCCCTGACTTCATCTGCCTTCCCTGTTAGGCCTCTTGCATTGAAAAGAATGCAGTTTAATATATCAGTCCTGCCTTGTTCTCGGCTTTGTCCCTGCCTGCCTTAACTGTTTGACTGGCCTTTGTTCTCAACTGTACCAGTTTCAGATTGATCTCTTTCCTCACCATCTCCCTGGGTCCCACCCCCACCTTACTAGTTTAAATCCTCCAGAGCAGTTCTAGCAAATCTACCTGCCAGTATATTAGCCCCCTTCCAATTTAGGTGCAATCCGACTTTCTTGAACAGCTCTTTTCTTTACTCAGTGTAATTGAGGGGTGGAATATTCTGCCTGCAACTGTAGTAGACTTGCCAACTTTAAGGGCTTTTAAATGGTCATTGGATAAACATATGGATGGAAATGGAATAGTATACTGCACTGTCATGTTCTAAGTTCTATTATCTCACTAAATCTTTTCTACTCTTGTTTCAAATTACGATTATGTGATCGCATTGTGTATTTGAGAGAATGGTATTGAGTTTTCTTGTGTTTTATATCAGACTTCATAGGAATGCAGGGCTATTTGGAGAAGATGAAGGCTATTTGGAGAAGATGAAAGCTAATTTGCAACAATGGCGCAAGAAGCCTTTTTGATGAAGATTAGAGTCATAGAAAATCTGTTCCTGCAAGTTGGAGAAATGGAGAATGACGTTGTGCTAAAGGTGGGGATGGCAGCTCCTCTGCCACCATGATACATTGATGGAAATGGAATGCTGTCTGAGTGGGAGTAGAATTGTTAGCTGGATGTCTCTGACTGCTGCAGACCACATTGACTCCATGTGAAAGTGATTCTTCATTTCGATTTTATCATTTTCTGATGTCTGCAGTGTATATAGAACTCCATAACTGTGAATCCTGCTCTGCAGTTATGATGTTTGTATTTTGAACTAATGCTCAATTAGTCAGTTGCTATGTCTGTGTCTGCGTGTGTGTGCCTACAGTAATTATTCTCTATTTTCAGGAATAAAAACAGAAATTTCTGGAGAAACTCAGTTCTAAATATCAGTTACTGGCCCCAAAACATTAACTCTGCATTCTCTCTACACATGCTGTCAGACATGCTGAGTTTTTTTTCCAGCACTTTCTCCTTTTGTTTGCAGCCTCTAGCATCTGCAGTTTTATTTGTCAGGCTTTGGCACAGAATGGGTGTTTGGCATTCACATTATTTAATTGTCATGTGACTATATATGACAACTATTCATTAAAGGGTTAACTCTGTCCTGCCCAAACACTAATAAACTTAATAACACTGCTTCATCCTGTAAATTGGTGACTTTTGTCTGGTTTCCTTCTATCTCTGTATTTAACATCTGTGTTATATATGGTTTTTGAAATGATGTTACGGTCTGATTTTCTTTTCCATCTTGATGTTAACTTTAAAAATGTCATATTAAATGTAGATTTAATGCCTTTGCTGGGCATCTATTTCAGATAAGAATCCTGAAAAATGGTATAAATATCACTGGGCTTGACAATATTAGGAAAAACTTTCAAACTTTGATTGGCAGCAGATGCTCGCAGGTAAAGGAACAGCTGGAAAATGGGAAACCTTTAAAAATGAGATAACAAGAGTCCAGAGACAGTCTGTTCCTGTTAGGGTGAACAGCAAGTCTGGAAAGTGTACAGAATGCTGGATGACAGAGAAATTGAGGTTTCGGTCCAGAGAAAGAAGGAAACATATGTCAAGTATAGACAGCAGAGATCAAGTGAATCCTTAAAAGAGGAAAAGGCAGGAGGAGTATACTTAGAGGGAAATCAGGAGGGCAAAAAGGGGACATGAGATAACTTTGGCAAACAGGGTTAAGGAAAATGCCAAGGGATTTTATAACTACATTAAGGACAAAAGGGTAACTAGGGAGAGATTATCGCCCCTCAAAGATCAGCAAGGTGGCTTTTGTGTGGAAGCACAGAAGATGGGGAGATACAAAAAGAGTATTTTGCATCACTGTTTACTGTGGAGAAGGAAGGACGTGGAAGATATAGAATGTGGGGAAATAGATGGTAACATCTTGAAAGATGTCCATATTACAGAGGAAATAGTACTGGACATCTTGAAATGCACAAAGGTGGATAAATCCCTAAGACCTGATCAGGCATATCCTAGAACTCTGTGGGAAGTTACCGAAGTGATTTCTGTGTCCCTTGCTGGGATATTTTTAGCAGGATAGTCACAGATGAGGTGTTGGAAGACTAGAGGTTGGCTAACGTGGTGCTACTATTTGAGAAAGGCGGTAAGGAAAAGCCAGGTAACTTTAGGCTGGTAAGCCTGCCATCGGTGTTGAGCAAGATGTTGGAGGGAATCCTGAGGGACAGAATG
This sequence comes from Chiloscyllium plagiosum, assembly GCF_037043375.1. Classification (NCBI taxonomy): domain Eukaryota; kingdom Metazoa; phylum Chordata; class Chondrichthyes; order Orectolobiformes; family Hemiscylliidae; genus Chiloscyllium; species Chiloscyllium plagiosum. The sequence goes on from NW_028270187.1 coordinate 12,780,468, forward strand.
TATACGCAAGTTGAAAGGCAAGGACTGATTCGGGACAGTGAACATGGTTTTGTACGTGGGAAACTCAGTTGAGTTTTCTGAAGAAGTAACAATGAGAATTTCCCCATGGAGAGACTGGTTAGCAAGGTTAGATCTCATGGAATACAGGGAGAACTCGCCATTTGGATACAGAACTGGCTCAAAAGGCAGAAGACAGAGGGTGGTCGTGGAGGGTTATTTTTCAGACTGGAGGACTGTGACCAGTGGAGTGCTATAAGGATTGGTGCTGGGTTCACTACATTTCATTGTTTATATAAATGATTTGGATGTGAGCATAGGAAGTACAGTTAGCAAGTTTGCAGGTGACACCAAAATTGGAAGTGTAGTGGACAGCAAAGAGGGTTACCTCAGATTACAATGGAATCTTGATCAGATGGGCCAATGGGCTGAGAAGTAGCAGATGGAGTTTAATTCAGATAAATGCGAAGTGCTGCATTTTGGGTAAACAGATCTTAGCAGGACTTATACACTTCGTGGTAAAGTCCTCGGGAGTGTTGCTGAACAAAGAGACCTTGGAGTGCAGATGCATAGTTCCTTGAAATTGAAGTTGCAGGTAGATAGGATAGTGAAGCAGGCATTTGGTATGCTTTCCTTTATTGGTCAGAGTATTGAGTACATTTTGCAGCTCTACAGGACATTGTTTCAGCCACTTTTGGAATGTTGCGTACAGTTCTGGTCTCCTTCCTACCAGAAGGATGCTGTTCAGAAAAGATTTACAAGGATGTTGCCAGGATTGGAGAATTTGAGCTAGAAGGAGAAGTTGAATAGGCTGGGGCAGTTTTCCCTGGAGCATCGGAGTCTGACAAGTGACCTTATAGATGTTTATAAAACCACGAGGGGCATGGATAGGAGAAATATACAAGATATGTTCCCTGGGATGGGGGAGTCCAGAGCAAGAGGGCACAGGTTTAGGGTGAGATGGAAATGATATAAAAGAGACCTAAATGGCAAGGTTTTCATGCAGAGGGTGGTAGGTGCATGGAATGAAATGCCAGAGGAAGTGGTGGGGGCGAGTACAATTGCAACTTTTAAAAAGCATTTGAATTCATATATGAATAGGAAGGGTTTGGAGGGATATGGATTGGATGCTGGCACATGGGACTAGATTGGGTTGGGATAGCTGGTCGGCATAGACAGGTTAGACCGAAGGGTCTGTTTTCGTGCTGTACATCTCTTTGACGCTATGATTGATGAGAGTAGAGTGGTAGACGTGATCTCTGTGGACTTCAGTAAGACGTTTAACAAGTTTCCACATTGTAGACTGATTAGCAAGTTTAGATCACATGAAAATCAGGGAGAACTAGCAACTTGGACACAGAATTGACTTGAACAAGGAAGACAGAGGGTGTTGGAGGAGGGTTACCTTTCAGACTGGAGACCTGTGATCAGTGGTGTGCCACAAGGATCAGTGCTGGGTTCACTGCTTTTCATCACTAATATGAATGATTTGAATGTGAACATAAAAGGTTTGCAGATGGCACCAAAATTCACATAGTAGTGGACAGCAAAGAAGGTTCCCACAGAGTACAACACCTTCATGATCAGATGGGCCACTGGGCAGAGCAGTGGCAGATGGAGTTTAATTCAGATAAATTTGAGGTGCTGCATTTTGGAAAGGCAAATCAAGGCAGGAGTTATACACTAAATGGTAAGGTCCTGGGGAGTATTGCTGACCAAAAAGACCATGGAGTGCAGGTTCATAGTTCCTTGAAAGTAGAATCGCTGGTCGATAGGATAATGCAGAAGGCATTTAGTATGCTGTTCTTTATTGGTCCGAACATAGAATATAGGGGTTCGGACGTCATGTTGCGGCTATACAGGAAATTGGTTCGGCCGCTTTTGGAATATTGTGTGCAATTCTGGTCTCCTTCCTATCGGAAGGATGTTGTGAAACATGAAACATTCAAAAAAGATTTACAAGCTTGTTACCAGGGTTGGAGTATATGAGCGAAAGGGACAAGCTGAAGAGGCTGGGCCTGTTTTCCCTGGAGTGTTGGAGGCTGAGGGGTGACCTTATAGAACCTTTATAAAATTCTGACCTTTATAAAATCAGGAGGGTCATGGATAGGTGAAACAGATAAGGTGGGGGAGTCCAGAACTAGAGGGCATAGGTTTCAGGTGAGAGCGGAAAGATTTAAAAGAGACCTAAGGGGCAGCCATTTCACGCAGAAGGCGGTGTGTGTGTGGAATGAGTTGCTAGAGGAAGTGGTGGAGTTTGGAACACTTCCAACATTTGAAAGGCATCTGGACATTTACATGAATAGGAACGGCTTAGCGGGATACGGGCCAAGAGCTAGCAAATGGCACTAGTGCTGCCAATGGGACAAGATTAGTTTTGGATAACTGGTTGGCATGGATGGGTCAAACCAAATGGTCTGCTTCTGTGGTGTACATCTTTATAATTCTATGGCTGTGAATTATAACAATTATTGGCAAATGGGGTAATGTACATAAAGAATGGTGAGGGAGAAGAAGAATTGTAATTCCTCCGTGATATTTGACTGTTGATTTGAAAAGTTTTCCCTGGAAATTGAGTCAATGTGTGTTTAATTCAATCTGCTCTGTGACTGTGGAAAGGATGTTCTTCAGTCTGACAGCAGTAACATACCTGCTGTTTGTTAGAAGGAACTGATCAAACTTGGTTTTGTACTGAGGACATATTACACTGTCTTGGTCCTTCAAGTAATTGTCTGGAGGAAGACAGAAGAGACATTGTCTATAAATCAACATTAAGTCAATGGAATAATTTAATAATCATTAGGCTGCTTTTCCTTTAAGACAGCAAGTCCAACAGGACCATAGGGCTAATTCTATTCTCGGTTTGAGCTGCTCTTTGGTGATTATATCAAAAACATCTGTACCAATTCACTGAAAACCAGATACTAACCAACTCCTCTACGAATGGGATGGGATAATCTAATGCAAGTGTGTGTCTGGATATGAAAGTTTCCTTATCTATCCATAGCTGTCAGTTCCTGCTCAGTGAATGTGTGAGGACAATTATCAACATGTACCTGTTAAATGCTGCTCTGTGAATATGAGTGTAATTATCAAACTGTAATTATCAATCCATATAATCTGTGCAAATATGTGAGTGAATGCAGTTATCAATCTGTCCCTGTCACTCTGTGGGGGGAGGTGTGGGCGCAAGTTTTGCATTTCTTGTGGTTGCAGGGGAAGATGCCGGGAGTGGAGGTTGAGTTGTTGAGGGGTGTGGACCTGATGAGGGAGTCATGGAGGGAGTGGTCTTTTCAGAACGCTGATAGGGGAGGGGAGGGAAATATATCCCTGGTGGTGGGGTCCGTTTGGAGGTGGCAGAAATGACAACGGATGATACGATGTATATGGAGGTTGGTGGGGTGGTAGGTGAGGACCAGTGGGGTTCTGTCCTGGTGGCGAATGGAGGGGCAGAGCTCAAGGGCGGAGGAGCGGGAAGTGGAGGAGATATGGTGGAGAGCATCGTTGATCACGTCTGGGGGGAAATCACGGTAGGGTGGAAGTGACGTCATGGGTCACACCGACCATGCAGCCTCTGCGATCGCCGCCCAGACAACCGCCTCCACGATCGCCAGGCCGCATCTGCCCCAGGAGGACCAGTTCCAATACCGAACAACCCAGATGGCCTCCTTCTTCAAAGACCACAATTTCGCCCCCTCCCCTTCCACCGCATTTCCAACGCCCCTCCCCCAAGTCCCTCCTCCCTACCTTTTATCTTATCCTGCTTGGCAGTTTCCTCATTCCTGAGGAAGGGCTCATGCCCGATAAGGCCGATTCTCCTGTTCCTTGGATGCTGCCTGACTTGCGGCGCTTTTCCAGCAACACATTTTCAGCCCTTACATACAGCCCCCGGTTCTCCCTGAACTCACCCCGAATCAATCCCGGTCTCGGAGCCCCCTCTGTGTCCCAGGCTCCCATCCCGATGTGCTGCTGGAAGGAGCCTGCTGTTCCCTCGCTTCCCTGGGCGCTGATCTCTCCATTGCGGTCTGTTTCAAACAAACCTCTTGCACTCACTGAGTAAATGCTCCTCAATGGCAGAGCCGGGGGAGGGCCTCACGCATGCGCTCCTCTCGGCAGGAACAGTCAGCTTTGGAGGAAGGGGAGCATCGCACATGCGCAACTATTCCCAAAGATTTCCCAGAAACAAACGTCAATTGGCTATTTCCCCAATTCCCTTTTTCCCAGTTTGAGCAAAGGAACCGGGACTGTGGGGGAAAGGGCAGAGAAGGTTTCAAGCTGGGACATTGTCCCTTTATGAAGCTCCAATGGAGCTCATTCCCGGGTCATGTTAATAACTCCTCCCTCCGGCTCTCTCACAATCTGATCAAAGTTAAAAATCACACAACACCAGGTTATAGTCCAACAGGTTGAATTGGAAGCACACTAGTTTTTGGAGCGACGCCCCTTCATCAGATAGTAGTGGAGGGCTCAATCCTAACATACAGAATTTATAGCAAAAATTTACAGTGTGATGTAACTGAAATTATACATGGAAAATTGATTGTCTGTTAAGCCTTTCATCTGTGAGAATACCTTAATAGTTTCACTTCTTTCATGTGAAAATCACAAAACCTTTTTTTTAAAATATGTTACATTCTCGGGTTAGCTGTTAACAATATGATAGCTAGACAATATGTTGAAGATGCTAGCCCCCTCTGTTCTCTGTCTATGCCATGATGTTTAGATTGATTTTAATCTAAAAAGTGAGATAACTGAGGTTTCCATGAATGCATGCAGTTTTTGAGCAAAGTACAATGTGACCCTGAAAGTACAAATTCACCCCACAAAATATGTGTGTGCATGTGGGTCTTTATCTGTGTGTGTGTGTCTGTCTGGGTTGGGGGTTGTGAGTGTGAGAAAGTGTATGTGTGTGTGTAGTGGGTGCAGAGTGTCTTAAATCTGTGAGGGGGTGCACGTGGGAGTGTGTGTGTCTGTCAGGGTGTGTGTGGGTGTCTGTGTGTGCGTCTGTGTGTATGCGTATCTGTATGTATGTGTCTCCAAACCATGACAATCTGATCAGGGAGCGGGGAAACTGGCGGCCACTCGGCCTATCCCCTGTGCTCCCCGATTCGATAACATCATGTCTGATCGAATGTTAACTGTGGTATTTAATCCTACTGACCCCTCGTCCACAAATATTAACTCCTTGCCCAAAGTAACATACAGAGAGATGGAATAAGTGGAACATTCTTACGAAGGCAGAAAATAACTGATGGAGAGAGTCGTGTATCACAGTATCAGTGCTTATTTCTGGCTCAGGAGGCCCGTGCAAAAGTCAGATCAGGTGTGCAATAATATCTCTGGGACTCGATTTGGTTTGTAGTGGATGACAGATTTTAGTGGCATGTATGCTGCAGACAGAAACCTTGTGATGTATTGTATGCCATAACGAGAGACCCCAGCTTATTTTGTTTATTCACTCCTGGAACGTGGATGTCGCTGGCTGAGCCTAGCATTTATTCTCCATCCCTTTGAGAAGGCGGTGGTGAGCAACCTTCTGGAACAGCTGTTGTCCCTGTGCTGCCAACAATGCCATGAACACGGAGTTCCAGGGTCTTGATCCAGTGACAGTGAAAGGAAGCGGTTTTATTTCCAAGTCAGCATGGTGAGTGCCTTAGAGGAGAACTTGTCCGACATCAAGGCGGTGTTCCCTGACATCAGCTGTCTTTATCGTTTTGGAAGGTCCTCCTTTTACAAATTACAAAACTCGAATCTCTTTGTCAGCGGCCTCGACAGATGTCTCTCCAGCCGACAGCGAGAAATCGGAATAGTGTATAGCCTCCCTGGTGACAGGACCAAGGATATCTTGGAGAGAGTGCACGATACTCACAAAAGCAAGAGGGACCAGCCGGAGTAAACACTGGAACTAACTACATAGGAAGGGGAAAGGATGGGATTCCGAAGGAAGAATAAGGAAGAGAGGCAAGAATTTGGAAAGGAGGTCCTCTCCGGTAGTAATATCTAGATTACCCCCACTGCTCCGAGTAAGTGATGGTAGGAATAGGATGATAGAGTAAGGGAATGCCCAACTGAGGAGCTGGTGCATGGGAAAAGGGTTCACGTTTTTGGATCATTGGAATCTCTTCGGAAGAAGATGTGACTTGTATAAAAAAGGATGGATTGCACCTGAATTGGAAGGGATCTAATATACTGGCAGGGATATTTCCTTGAGCTACTGGGGAGATGTTAAACTAGTAAGTTGTGGGGCAGGAATCAAGGATATAGTGAGGAAAGAGATCAATCTGACACTGGTATAGTTGGCAAGTCAAACAGTCAGGGCATGCAGGAAATAGCAGAGAATGAGGTAGGATTCATAAATTAAACTGCATTTACTTCTATGCAAGAGGCCTGACAGGGAAGGAGGATGAACTCAGGAAATGGGTAGGAAAATGGAATTGGTATTGGGATATCATAGCAATTACAGAGACATTTTTCGGGAATGACACAACTGCAGCATAATGTTTCAGGAATCAAAGGATGGGGGAAGGGGCAGCAAGAAAAAATGGGGAGTGACGTGTTTGGTAAGAGATAACATTTCAGCTGTACTTAAGGAGGATTTTCCTGGGATTACATCCATAGAAATTATTTGGGTGGTAATGAGAAATAAGAGAAGGTTTGATCACTTTATTGGGATTGGACTGGAGACACCCCAACAGTCATCAGGAAATTGAGAAACAAAGTTGTAAGGAGATCTTAGATCTGCAGGAATACTGGTGTAGTTATGGCGAGGGATTTTAACATTGCAAACACAGATTGGGGATGCCATATTGTTAATGGTTTCGACAGAGAGGAATTTCTTAAGTGTGTACAAAGGAAATCTGATTCAGTATGTGAATATATGGGCGGCACGGTGGCACAGTGGTTAGCACTGCTGCCTCACAGCGCCAGAGACCCGAGTCAATTCCCGCCTCAGGCGACTGACTGTGTGGAGTTTGCACGTTCTCCCCGTGTCTGTGTGGGCACCCTCCGGCTGCTCCGGTTTCCTCCCACAGTCCAAAGATGTGCAGGTCAGGTGAATTGGCCATGATAAATTGCCCGTAGTGTTAGGTAAGGGGTAAATGTAGGGGTCTGGGTGGGTTGCGCTTCGGCGGGGCGGTGTGGACTTGTTGGGCCGAAGGGCCTGTTTCCACACTGTAATCTAATCTAATCTAATATCTTCAAGACAAGATGCAAAACTTGATCTACTCTTGGGATATAATGATGTGTCAGTGGGGGAGCAGTTTGGAGCCAGCAACCATAATTCAATTAGTTTTAAAACTGTTATGCAAAAGGATATAACAGATCTAAAAGCTAAATTTCTAAATGGACAAAGGCCAATTTTGAGAGTATTATGCAAGAACTTTCAACACAGGCAAAGGGATGGCTGGAAAATGGGAAGCCTTCAAAAATGAGAAAAGGAGGGTCCAGAGACAGAATGTTCGTGTTAGAGTGAAAGGCATGATTGGTAGGTGTAGGAAATGCTGGATGAGAAAAGAAGTTGAAATTTTAGTCCGAATAAGAAGGAAACATGTGTTAGGTATATACAGCCGAGATTGAGTGAATCCTTCAAAGAGTATAAAGGTATTAGTGATATACTTAAAAAGGAAATCAGGAGGGCAAACAATGGACATAAGATAGCTTTGGCAAATAATGTTAAGGAGAATTCAAATGTATTTTATAAAGGACACAAGCATAACCAGGGAAACATTAGGGCCCAGCAAAGATTAGCAAAGCAGCCTATGTGTGGAACAACAGGAAATATGGGAGATACTAAGCGAGTGCTTACCAAGGAGAAGGAAATGTAAGATATAGAATGTGGGGAAACAAATGGTGACATCTTGAAAAATGTCCAAAATACAGAGGAGGTGCTGCTGGATGTTTTTAAACAGAAACGGTGGTTAAAGTACGAGCACCTGATCGGGTGTACCTTGGAACACGGTGATAAGCTAGGGAAGTGATTGTTGGGCCTCTTGCTGAGATACCTGTATTATCGATAGTCACAGGTGAAGTGTAAAAAGACTGGAGGTTGGCTAACGTAGTGCCACTATTTAAGAAAGGTGGTAAGGAAAAGCCAGGGAATTATTGAACAGTGAGTGTAACATCAACAGTAGGCAAACAGTTGAGGGGATTCTGAGAGGCAGGATTTACATCTTTTTGAAAGGCCAGGATTGATTGGATTAGGCAACATGGCTTTCTGCGTGGGAAGTCATGTATCACTAACTCGACTGGGTTTTTTTGAATTGGTAAGGAAGAGGACTGATGAGTTGAAAAATGTGGTGCTGGAAAAAGCCCTTCCTGAAGAAGGGTTTATGCCCGAAACGTCGATTCTCCTGCTCCTCAGATGCTGCCTGGCCTGCTGTGTTTTTCCAGCACCACATTTTTCAACTCTGGTCTCCAGCATCTGCAGTCCTCACTTTCTCCTCGAGGACTGATGAGGCCAAAGGAGTGGATGTCATCTATATGGCCTTCGGTAAGGGGTTTGATTGTGTCCCACATGGGAAATTGGTTAGCAAGATTAGATCATATGGAATTCGGGGAGAACTCGCCAATTGGAAACAGAACTTTTTCGAAAGTAGAAGACAGAGATTGGTGGTGGCGGGATGCTTTTCAGACTGGAAGCCTGTGACAAGTGATATGCTACAAGGATCACTGTTGGGTCTACTGCTACTTATCATTTATATAAATGATTTTAGTTTAAAAATGACACAACACCAGGTTATAGTCCAACAGTTTTATTTGGAAGTACAAACTTTTGGAGTGCTGCTCCTCCGTCAGGTGTCTATGCTCTGAATGCTTGTACTCCCAAATAAACCTATTGGAGTATAACCTGGTGTTGTGTCATTTTTAACTTTGCACACCCCAGTCCAACACCAGCACTTCCACGTTATTATGAATGATTTGGTTGTGAGGTTGCAGGTAAGTTAGTTAGTAAGTTTGCACATTACACAAAAATTGGAGGTGTAGTGGACTGCAAAGAAGGCTACCTCAGAATATAACAGGATCTCAATCAGATGGGCCACTGGACTCAGCAGTGGCAAACTGAGTTCAATTTAAATCAAAATGAGGTGCTGCAATTTGGAAAGGCAAATCAGTATTAAGTCCTGTGGCGTGTTGCTGAATAAAGAGACTTTGGAATGCAGGTTCATTGTTCCTTGAACATGGAGTTATAGTCAGGATATCAAGAAGGCATTTGATATCTTTTCCTTTACTGGTCAGAACTTTGAGTATGTGACTTAAGAGAACATGTTGTGGGTGTACAGAATATTGGTTATGCCACTTTTGGAATATTATGTGCAATTCTGGTCTCTCTCCTATAAAAAGGATGTTGCGAAACTTGAAACGGCTATTCAAGATAGTTTTTGGTCCAAAGAAAAGGCCTACAATTTGGGAAGAAATATAGCGAGACAGGAAGGCTGCAAACAGATCAAAATTCAGCAAATGACAGCGAAAAGGGATTTAACTAACAAAGAACAAATGAAGAAAAGAGTAATGTTGCAGAAACCATTAAAAAAACTGCTAAAACACCAATACATGTGTAAAGAGGGAAGTGAACTTAAATAGGTTGGTAAAGAGGACCACATGTCACTTACAACATTAAAGAGGGGAGTTCAAAATGGGGAATTAAAACATTGGCGGCATGGTGGCACTGCTGCCTCACAGCGCCAGAGACCCGAGTTCAATTCCTGCCTCAGGAGTCTGTGTGGAGTTTCCTCCCACATTCCAAAAATGTGCACGTTAGGTGAATTGGCCATGCTAAATTGCCCGTAGTGTTCGGTGAAAGGGTAAATGTAGGGGAATGGGTCTGGGTGAGTTGCTCCTTGTCGGAGGGTCGGTGTGGACTTGTTGGGCCGAAGGGCCTGTTTCCACACTGTAACTAATCTAATCTCAAAAATCACAAACATATTGTTGTTCTCTGTTCACAAATATTATCACAACTAACACGGTAGAAATGTTGGGGAGTTTAGTGAGAAGAAAAAAAACTGAACCAGATCAGTATTATTTGGGAAATGATGTTGGGACAATGGATTGGATTGAAGGTTGTGAAACACCAGACCTTGATCATCTGCGTCCCAGACTATTTAATGTAGTGGGCTGAGCAATAGTGGATGCAGTGGTCGTCATGTTCTCTCGGCTCTGCAATAACTTACACAGATTGTGCTAAATAGTGTAAGCAATCCAATGGAGAAGGGAGGTAGGTATAAAATTGGGAACTATAGGCCAGTCAGCCTGCAGGGAAAAATCAAAATGAAAGCTCCAATTGTGAAGCATTTGACAAAACAGTATTCAGGATCTGCTAGAGTCAGCATGAACATGAAGGGCCTGTTCCAGTGCACACTGTTCTGTCTTCTAAGCTTGACAAACCGACTGGCCATCTTTGATGATGTAAACAGTAGAACTGATGAGTGTAACAGTTACTAAGGAGAAAAAAAAACTGTAGGTAACTCCCTGGACAACGCAGCAAAAGCTGAAAGGAGGAGAAATTCTATCCTTCCACACTGACATTTATGATATTTCCAAGTTTACCTTATGTCACTCAAAAATATTTTGAATTCAAGTTATCGCCCTGCTCCCCTTCTAAACCCCAAAGGTAGATTTCAAGGCAATATATTTGTTAATTTCAAGATTTCAGTCTAAAAGTAGCGACAATGTCACCGTTCAGCTCAGAAAGCGCGATTAGTGCAGCAGCAAAATGCGTTTAACTCGACAACGGAGCCGTCAATTCGAGTGAAGACTTTTCTGCCGTAAACCTTCCAGTGTCAGGGTGAGGAGCGATCGAGTCTGGCTCTCTGGAGATGCGGAATTTCAGAGGAATCGGAGAGTTTAGGCCGTTAGAGAAACACAGAGAGGCAGCAGGAGCAGGGAGCTGACGGCAGGTTGTCCCTGCGCCGTCCGCTCGCTGCCTTGAAGTTGCTCAGTGCCGCCCCCAGTAGCTTCATTGCTGACCGAGTTCAGACTGTCCCAGAGAAAGATTCAGCGCAGAGTTCTCAACATGAGCGACAGTGCAGCCGCCGAAACGGCTCCTCCAGCCGCCGCTCCCACCAAAGCCAAGGCTCCCAAGAAGAAGGCGGCGGCTCCCAGGAAGAAAACACCCGGTCCCGGGTTGGGAGAGCTGATTCTGAAGGGTGTCGGGGATATCAAGGATCGCAGAGGGGCGTCTCTGTCCGCTATAAAGAAGGCGCTGGAGAGAAGCGGGATCGATGTGGGAAAGCGAAACGCACAGATCAAGATGAGTATCAGGAGGTGCCTGGCGAACGGCTCCCTTGTTCTGGTCAAGGGCCAGGGCGTCTCCGGCTCCTTCAAACTCCCTAAGAATCCAGTCAAGGCAAAAGCGGGAAAGAAGGCGGGAGCATCAGCCGCCAAGAAACCGGCCGTGAAGAAATCACCGTCCAAGAAGGCGACAGCAAAGAAATCCCAGACCAAGAAGGCGACAGCCAAGAAATCCCCAGCCAAGAGAGCGACAACCAAGAAGTCCCCAGCCAAGAAAGCGAGCGGCAAGAAGACGGCACCGCCAAAGAAAGCGGTGAGCAAAGCAGCGACAAAGAAACGGACTCCCGTGAAGAAGGTGAAAAAGGCCAAGGGCCCTAAAGCCCCCAAACCCCTCAGCAAACCAGCTAAAAGCAAGGCCAAGCCCAAAGCGAAAGTGACCAAGACAGCAGCAAAAAAATGAACCCGTCAGTGTAATATGTAACCGTCTGAACCCAAAGGCTCTTATCAGAGCCACCCACATCTCTCAGGAAAGAGCTGAGCCCGGATCAAATGTTCCGTGTCCCGGCGCCGAGCGCAGACCTACTCAAGATGTTAATCTGACTGAATTACTCCAATACACACACTTGCCACAGAGCACAGAACTGAGAACGGCGAGGGGTTATTGAGCTCCAGCTGGTTATTTCACATCGCGCCTTGTATTTCTGCCCGGACACCAATGTGACATGTTGCCGTATTTGTAGTTCACTGACCCTTCCAGGAATGATGCTTTGTTCAGTTTTGGATTCTGGGGTCGTGCGGATGTTATCATGGCGTGTTCATTCGGTCTGCCTCTTACAGACAGATCAGGCAGCAATTACACCTTGTGTTCGGGCTAAGTACAATCTGAGTGAGACAGAAATGTACCGACAAAAAGGAGATTCTGTGACTTTCTTGGTGTACACTGTATTAGTTTGTAAGCTGTTTAAATCGGCGGGGTTGTTTAGATTGACTCACGGCGTGTACACGTTCGGTTGTTTGGCTCGGCTGTGATAACCCCTTCGCTTTCCTCCTGCCTGTCACAGACAGGTCAGGCAGTGATTCCCCCGTCTGGTCCGCAGAGTTTAAGATACTGCTATCAAGAATAAACTTTTATCTTAGTTGCAGACGGATAGTGTTTTGCTTCTTAATGTTTAATTCAACCTCAGAAATTGTGAGGGTGAAATTGGCGGGCTTTTTGAAATTGACAGCCGCCAACAATTCTTTTCCTGCCTTTTCTGGACCTTCCGGAGCTGTTTCTCTGTGGGTTGACGGATGGGGCTGTATCCAAAGCCAGCTCTCGGGGGACGATGCTGAAACAGGCAGCATCGCAGCAGCCTCAGCTTTGACAACAGCAGCCTGTGTGTTTGTATGTGTTCTGTAATGTCCCATTATCATCCATATGCTTATCCAATGACTATTTAAATGCCATTTAAGGTTGGCGAGTCTAGTACTGGCGCAGGCAGAACGTTCCACGCCCTTACTGCTCTCGTACCAACCTCTGGACATCTGTCCTATATCTATCACCCCTCAATTTTAAGCTATGTTCCATCCTGCTAGACATCACATCTTATCAAATCCTCTGATCATCTTGTCTGATTCTATTAAGTCATCTCTTAACCTTCTTCTCTCTAACGAAAACAGCCTCAGGTCCCTCAGCCCTTTTCTCATAAGGCGCTAGTGAGGACTGCAGATGCTGGAGTTCAGAGTCAAGATTATAGTGGCGCTGGAAAAGCACAGCAGGTCAGGCAGCATCCGAGAAGCAGGAAAATCGATGTTTCGGGCAAAATCCCTTCATCAGGAATGAGGCAGGGAGCCCCCGGGCTGGAGAGATAAATGGGAGGGGTGGGGCTGAGTAGAAGATAGCTAAAGGTGCAATAGGTGGATGAAGGTGGGTATGAAGGTGATAGGTCGGAGAGGAGGGTGGAGCGGATAGATGAGAAGGAAGATTGCCAGGAAGGACAGGTCATGAGGATGGTGCTGAGCTGGCAGGTTGGAACTGCGATAAGGTTGGGGAGGGGGAATGAGGAAACTGTTGAAGTCCACATTGATGCCCTGTGGTTGAAGTGTTCTGAGGTGGAAAATGAGGCATTCTTCCTCCAGGCATTAGGGGGTGAGGTAGTGGTGGTGGAGGGGGCCAAGGACCTGCATGTACTTGGTTGAGTGGGAGAGGGAGTTGAAATGTTCGGCCATGGGACGGTGGGGTTGATTGGTGTGGGTATCCCCGAGATGTTCCCTAATGCACTCTGCAAGAAGGCGTCCCGTCTCCCGAAAGTGAAGGAGACCGCATCGGGAGTGCATCCACCTACAAATGGACCCCACCACCAGGTTTACATTTCCCTCCTCACCCCATCCACTTTTCAAAAGACTGTTCCCTCCATGACTACCTGGTCAGGTCCACGCCCCCCTACAACCCACCGTCCCCTCCTGGCAGTGCAGGAATTGCTAAACCTGTGCACACACCTCCTCCCTCACCTCCATCCAAGGCCCAAAGGAGCATTCCATATCCATCAAAGATTCACCTACACATACACCAATGTCATTTATTGTATTTGTTGCTCCCGATGTGGTCTCCTTTACATTGGGGAGACTGGACGCCTACTCGCAGAGAGCTTTAGGGAACATCTCTGGGACACCCACACCAATCTACCCCACTGCCCCATGACTGAACATTTCCACTCCCCCTCACACTCTGCCGAGTACATGTAGGTCCTGGGCCTCCTCCCTCGCCGTTCCTCACCACTCGATGCCTGGAGGAAGAACACCTCCTCTTCTGCCTCGGTACACTCCAAACACAGGGCATCAATGTGGACTTCCCAGTTTACTCATTTTCCCTCCCCCCACCTTACCCCAGTTCTAACCTATCAGCTCAGCACCATCCTCTTGACCTATCCTACCTGCCAATTCTCCTAACCACCCATCCGCTCCACCCTCCTCTCTGACTTACCACCTCCATCTCCACCTCCATCCACCTATTTCACTCTAAGCGACCTTCTCCCCAGTCCCACCCTCCTCCCATTTATCTCTCCATACTGGATGCTCCCTGCCTCATTCCTGATGAAGGGCTTTTGCCTGAAACATCAATTTTCCTGCTTCTCAGATGCTGCCTGACCTGCTGTGCATATTCAACACCACTCTAATCTTTCCTCCATACCAGGCAACATCTTGGTAAATCTCCTCTGCACTTTTGCAATGTTTCCACGTCCCTCCTATAATACACCATATGCGGTCGCACCAGAGTTTTGTGTAGCTGCAACATGATCTCATGGCTCCAAAATTCAATCCCTTGTGTGGGATATAGGTAAGTTAATGTTTCTTCTGCAGATCTGCAATTCTGCAATTATAATTTCTGATACAAAGTAAATGAACTCACATCAGTGTGTAATTGTTTTAGCCAAGAGCTGAGTCAACAAGAATGGAAAATATGTGGAGGAAATATATAATTGTTTTTGTATTAGCTAAAAATTGTATGCCAGCATGAAACGTGATTGCAAAACAATGGTAGATATTATGGGCAAATAAATAAGGTGTTGTGAGGGGATGAAGTTAGGCCAGATACGCCTGTACAAACATCTGTTTCCCACTTGTATGGAGACACAGGAACAAACCCTAATTAAAGAGGTCATAAAGGTCAGAGTGGCCTCCGGAGAGGCCCAGATGGAAAGAATATGCCGAACGATGACCTGCAGTGGGATGACGTCAAACGACCTTATGAGGCCAGAGCTAAGCATTCTATCACGGACAAGGCCGGATAAGCAGGGGTGGTGGGATCAGTCTTAGGGAAGTGAATGATGTAAATGGTGGTGGGGGGGGGGGGAAACAATGAAATAAGAAAAAATATGTAGGGACCCAAATTATATACATTTCGAGAGTTTGTTGAATTTGGTGTGTTTTTGTCCCTGCCTTGTGGACATTGCACCCACTTGCAAGTGTAAAATAAAGGACACTGCTGATTCAGATTTTCGTCTCGGACTGCAGTTATTGAAGTGAGTGAGCTTTGTTTCTCACACTTGACAAATAAAAGCTAACACACCATACCATTCTTAATTGCACTGACCTGGGTGGCCAAAGTTAAAAATCACACGTCACCAGGTTATAGTCCAACAGGCTTAATTGGAAACACTAGCTTTTGGAGCACCGCTCCTTCATCAAATGGTAGTGGAGGACACAATTATAAGAATTTATAGCAAACGTTTACAGTGTGATGTAACTGAAATTAGACATTGAAAAATACTTTGATTGTTTGTTGAGTCTTTCATCTGTTCAAATACCATGATAGTTTCACTTCTTTCATGTGTAAATCATGAAACATTTTTTTAAAAGCTATATTCTCAGATTAATTGTAATAATTAGTGTTAGCCAGACAATATGTTGAAGGTGTTAGCCCCTCATGTTCGCAGTCTGTGCCATAATGTTTAGACTGATTCTAATCTAAAAAGTGAGATAAGAGTTTTACATGAATTCATGCAGTTTTTGAGCAATGTACAATGTAACTCTAAAAGTACAAATTCACCCCACAAACGTATATGTATATGTGTGCATGTGGGTCTTTGTGTGTGCGTGTGTCTGTCTGTCTGGGATGGGGGTTGTGAGTGTGAGAGAGAGTGTTTATGTGTGTGTATGTGAGTGTGGAGTGTCTAAGTCTGTGAGGGAGTGCATGTGTGAGTGTGGGAGTGTGTATGTGTGTTTGGGATGGGGAGTTGTGAGTGTCTATGAGAGAGAGAGTGTACCTGTGTGTGCATGAGTGTAGAGTTGGTCCGAGTCTGTGAGAGGATGCATGTGTGAGTGTGTGTGTCTATAAGGATGTGTGTGAGTGTCTGTGTGCGGGTTAGTGTGTGTTTAGGAGTGCCTCTGTGTGTGTTTATATATATATATATATATAAGAGTGTCTGTATAGTGCAATGGTGGTCACCTGTAGTGTGACATGAACCCAAGGTCTCGGTTGAGGCCCTCCCTATGGGTACGGAACTTAGCTATTAAACTCTGCTCAGCCACTTTTTGCTGCTGCCTGTCCCAAAGTCCACCTTGGAGAATGGTCACTGGAAGGTCTGAGATCGAATGTCCTAGACCACTGAAGTGTTCCCCAACTGGAAGGGAACACACTGTCTGTTGATTGTTGTGAGGTGCCTATTCATCCATTGCCGTAGCCTTTGCTCGGTTTCCCCAATGTACCATGCCTCAGGGCTTCCTTGCCTGCAACGTATAAGATAGACAACGTTGGCTGAGTCACATGAGTACCTGCCATGTGCAAGTTGGGAGGTGTCCCCACGTGTAATGGTGGTATCCATGCCCACACTCTGACACGTCTTGCAGCGCCATGACAGGGTTGTATGGAGATGTCCTGAAAGACAGACAGCTTGTTCCGAACAATGATCTGTTTGAGGTTTGGCGGTTGTTTAAAAGCAAGCAATGGAGGTGTGGGGACTGTCTTGGCGAGATGCTCACCCTCATTGACAATGTGTTGCAGGTCACGAAGAACATGGCTTAGATTTTCAGCTCCTGGGAAGTACTGGTTGGCAACTTTCAGGGTTCCATGCACAAGGACACTGAGGTCTCTCTCTGCTCTTCCACGCTGCCAAGAATCTTACAATTATCCCATTATTCTGTGTTCCTGTTACTCCTTCCAAAGTGAATAGATTTGTTCAATATATCATATCAGTTGCATGATACATTGGTCTTTTGCTATAAATTCAGTATTCTGCCCCACTAGTTTCCTGACGAAGGAGCAGCGCTCATAAATCTAGTGCATCCAAAAATACCGGTTGGACAGTAAGCTGGTGGTGTGTGATTTTTAACTTTGTTCCTGACGAGAGGAGCGCATGCGTGAGTCCCACCCCCAGCGCTGCCATTGAGGAGCATTGACTCAGTGAGTGCAAGAGGTTTGTTTGAAACAGACCGCAATGTGGAGATCAGCGCCCAGGGAAGCGAGGGAACAGCAGGCTCCTTCCAGCAGCACATCGGGATGGGAGCCTGGGACACAGAGGGGGCTCCGAGACCGGGATTGATTCGGGGTGAGTTCAGGGAGAACCGGGGGCTGTGTGGAAGAGGCCGAGCGGAGCAGGAACTGGTCCCGGAACTTGGAGTGAGCGGGCTGGGGGGAAGAGAGAGGCCTTTCTCGGGCTGTGTGTGGGCCTGCTGAGGGAGGCAGAGCGGGAAGAAGCTGCTGAGGGACATTCTTGGGGTTTATAATCCCCTAAACACTGATGGGAATTCATTGTTTGATTTCTCTTTCACGCTGTTTGTTGATATTGGGCAGTGAATAATAGAAAGCAAATCGACTTTGACTGTGACAATCCTGTGAATGATAAATATAGCAGTCACCAGATCAAAAGTCTCAAGTACAGCATTTGCAATTACGCCTGTTATCCTTCTCTTCAAGTTAGTGTAGTGGGAGCTGCATATTGAACTATCTAAGCATTCCATTCATGGAGCTGCACAGATGTTGGTTCGTTTTGGTGTCTCAGGAAATTGTTTAATAATTTCAACAAAAAAAAAGAGACTAGGCATAACTCAGCAATAACAGAAGCAAGCCATGCTTTGTTCACAATGTCATCTTTCTTTAAAAATCATAATTAATGTTAATTGAATTTAGCATTGATCCGTTTGAATTAGATGAAACGTATCTTCTGTTTCCCTCCAGAAACATACTCGCTGGACCAAGACAATGTCATATATACTCAGTACAAAGCCAAGTGTGACCAACTGCTTCTACCAGACACCAGGTATGTTACTGCTGTCAGAGCAGAGAATGTTCTTTCCACAGACACAGAGTGGATTGAACCAGACACATATTGACCTCAATTTCCAGAGGTATACATTCAATCCAAGAGTCAAACACATCTGTTGAAATACATTTTCTTCTTCCCTCTCAATGCATACTATACCCAGTTCCAATAATTTTTACCATTTATAGCCCACCGTTATTCACCACATCTGAATATGTATAGACTGTCCGCGAATCCAAAATCTGCACTCAGGAATGACATGTACAAATTTGGTACAAAGATTTATTAGTTTAGTTTTGATTATTGTTACATAGTTACAATAACTATGTATGAAGTAGAGATTGAGTGCAAACATATAGGGAAAATTGACATTATCAGTAAGTGATGAGGACAAATTAATCTTTTGATCAATAGTTGTCCCATACAAAGACATGACAATTGAATAATGTACATTCCAAATGTTCTTTCCTGACATGGACGGAAGGCTTACTGGATTTACACAAACGCTACTAACAACTCACCACTCCCGCATGCAAACATAAAGTCCTGAATGATTTACAGTGAGTCACAAATACATCCTAACACATACATGATGATATCGAATGGTGATGAAGATCCATATACATTGCAAGTGTCAGAAAATGTTACATTCAAACTGATTTATACTCTCAGATCTCAATGCAAGAGATCTCCAGTACAGAAGAAAGCCCTTCAACTTATTAAGTCTGCACTGATCAAGAACAATCCATGACAGCATAACTATTGACCAAGTTAGCAACCCTCTCAATCAGCATTCCATTTCCATAAATATATCATGGCAGCAGAGAATCTGCCAGCCCCATCTTTACCACAGTGTCATTCTTTATTGCTTCACCTTGCAGGTGTTATTTTTCTTTTAGAACATAGAACATAGAAAAATACAGCGCAGTTCAGGCCCTTTGGCCCTCGATGTTGCGCCGATCCAAGCCCACCTAACCTACACTAGCCCACTATCCTCCATATGCCTATCCAATGCCCGTTTAAATGCCCATAAAGAGGGAGAATCCACCACTGCAGGGCATTCCATGAACTCATGACTCGCTGAGTAAAGAATCTACCCCTAACATCTGTCCTATACCTCCCACCCCTTAATTTAAAGCTATGCCCCCTCGTAATAGCTGACTCCATATGTGGAAAAAGGTTCTCATGGTCAACCCTATCTAAACCCCTAATCATCTTGTACACCTCTATCAAGTCACCCCTAAACCTTCTTTTCTCCAATGAAAACAGCCCCAAGTGCCTCAGCCTTTCCTCATATGATCTTCCTACCATACCAGGCAACATCCTGGTAAACCTCCTCTGCACCCGTTCCAGTGCCTCCACATCCTTCCTATAGTATGGCGACCAAAACTGCACACAATACTCCAGATGCGGCCGCACCAGAGTCTTATACAACTGCAACATGACCTCAGGGCTCCAGAAATCAATTCCTCTTTTTTCATTCCAGCAAAATCTTTTTCTTTATACTTTTGTACATCTTTTAAAGTCTGTTTCATTTTTCTACCTGGAGATCTACAAGCCCAACATTCCAGTTGACCCTCCCTAGGATACATTGTTGTAAAACAAGAAATCTGTGTCCAAATTTCTCAATGACTCAATGGAATCAGATAATCACCATCCATAGCAGAGCAGTCAGAAACCAAATAGCCATAATGGGTAGGTGTGTTAAGCTTCTCAATTTTTTTCTGTGAAGGTTTTGACAGTGCTGATTGATTAATAAATTGAATTTGACCATTTAAATATTCTGCGTTACATAACAAAAAATAAAATTGATAGTCAGTATTAACTGAATCCATTTGCTTTCCTCCTCCCGACCATAGAACAACACAACAGTATTGCTAATGGTTTGTACTATCACACTACAGAGGCGAGGTACTATCCTGTTTGCATCAGCGAATAAAATGGAATTGATGAATTTTCTTTCCTGTATAAAGAATACTATGGTCAGTCAGATGCAATGCAGTGCAATTGTTCACTTCATTGCAAATGGATTCAGTTAATACTGATTATCAGTTCAGCAGTATTCAGAAAAGTAGGTCACTATGCAATAACTGATGGCATTGTGAAGACCAGCCCTTGTTGTTACTATTCCCAGTTAGACTTTGCACAATAGGAGTCACAAAGGTCAATGCTTTTCTCTCCTTGATCCTGAAGAACAACACAGACTCTTGTCAATTGTTATGTGTTGCATGTTCACATATCCATGAATCCTATAGGCACTGCAATGAAAGAACATAGACTGTTTCCCATTCACTAAAGAATATGTGCACTGAGAACCCTCTTCTCTCCCACTTTGGTAACTGGTTCCCCACTTTTCAAAAATCGTTTAAATTGCTCAGTAACACAATGCAGGAAGATTGAAATTTTATCAAACTTGAAAGTATGTCCTTCTTATATCACAATAACTGTCCCTTTCAAAACAATTTTTGCCTGTATAACCAGTGCATTTACGCAGAAGACAGCAGCCCTAGTCCTCAACACTCAATTTTAGGTTCCAGGTTCTTCACTAAACCAAGTGGCTTTTTTTTTTCTGTCGAACGTCTGTCACATATAGAGTCATAGAGATGTACAGCATGCAAACAGACCTTTTCCTCCATTCTGAGCTGATATCCTAACCTAATCTAGTCCCATTTCCCAGCACATCCCTCTAAACCATTCCTGTTCATATACACATCCAGATGCCTTTTAAATACTGCAATTGTACAAGCCTCCTCCACTTCCTCTGGCAGCTCATTCCATATATGCACCACACCCAGCTTGAAAAAGTTGTTCCTTTAATATCTTTCCCCTGTCAACCTAAACTTATGCCCTCTATTTCTAGACTTGCCCACCCCAGGGAAAAGATTTTGTCTATTTACCCTATCCATGCCCCTCATGATGTTATAAACCTCTATAAGGTCATCCCTCAGTCTCCGACACTCCAGGAAAAATAGCCCCAGCCTGTTCAGTCTCTCCCTCTTGTTCAAACTCTCCAACCCTGGCAACATCTTTGTAAATCTTTTCTGAACACTTTCAAGTTTCACAACATCCTTCTGATAGGAAGGAGACCAGAATGTGTGCAATATTCCTTAAGTGACCTAACCAATGTCCTGTACAGCTGCAACATGACCTCCCAACTCCTGTACTCAATACTCTGGCCAATAAAGGAAAGCATACCAAATGCCTTCTTCACTCTGCTATCTACCTGCAGCTCTACTTTCAAGGAAATATGAACCTGCACTCCAAGGTCTCCTTGTTCCTAGCAACTTTCCACGAGGAGTATTAGTCCTCTCTGATTTGCTTTTCCAAATCACAGCACTTCACATTTATCTAAATTAAATGCCATCTTCCACTCTGAGCCCATTGGCCCATCTGGTCAAGATCCCATTGTAATCTGAGGTAACCTTCTTCGCTCTGCACTGCACCTCCAATTTTGGTGTCATCTGCAAACTTACTATCTATACCTCTTATGTTCACACCCAAATCATTTATGTACATGATGAAAAATATGGACCCAGCACTGATCCTTGTGGCACACCAGTAGTCAGAGGCCTCCAGTCTGAAAAGCAACCCGCCACCACCACCACCATCTGTCTTCTACCTTTGAGCCAGTATTGTATCCAAATAGCTAGTGCTCCCCATATTCCATGAGCTCTAACCTTACTAACCAGTCTTCCATGAGGAACCTTGTTGAACGCCCTATGGATCACATCCACCTCTCTGCCCTCATCAGTCCTCTGTGTTATTTCTTCAAAAAACTCAATTGAGTTCGTAAGACATGATTTCCCATGCACAAAGCCAAGCTGACTATCCCTAATTAGCCTTTGCCTTTCCAAATACACATAAATTCTGTCCCTCAGGATTCCTTCCAACAACTTGCCAACCACCAATGTCAGGCTCACCGGTCGACAGTTCCCTGGCTTTTCCTTACCACCTTCCTTAAATAATGGTATCACATTAGCCAACCTCCAGTCTTCTGACACCTCACCTGTGACTATCGATGATACAAATATCTCAGCAATGGGCCCAGCAATCACTTGCCTAGCTTCCCACAGAGTTCTCGGGTACACCTGATCAGGTATTGGTATTTTATCCACTTTTATGCATTTAAAGACACCCAGCACCTCCTCGTCTGTAACATTTTTTCCCCACATTCTATATCTTTCCTCTCCTTCTCCACAGTAAACACTGATGCAAAATACCCATTTAGTATCTCCCCCATCTCCTGCGGCAGCATACATAGATGGTCTTGCTGATCTTTGAGGGGCCCTATTCTCTCCCTAGTTACCCCTTTGTCCTTAATGTATTTATAAAACCCCTTTGGATTCTCCTTAACCCTATTTACCAAAGCTACCTCATGTTCCCTTTTTGCCCTCCTGATTTCCCTCTTGAGTATACTCCTACTGCATTTATACTCTGCTAAGGATTCTCTCGATCTCTTCTGTCTATACTTGACATATGCTTCCTTCTTTTTCTTAACCAAACCCTCAACTTCTCCAGTCATCAAGCATTCCTTACACCTACCAGCCTTTCATTTTACCCTAACAGGAATATACTGTCTCTTGACTCTCATTTCTCATTTCTGAAGGCTTCCCACTTTCCAGCCGTCCTTTTACCTGCGAACATGTGCCCCCAGTCAGCTTTTGAAAGTTCTTGCCCTATCCCATCAAAATTTGCTTTCCTCCAATTTTGAACTTCAACTTTTAGATCCGGTCTATTCTTTTCCATCACCATTTTAAAACTAATAGAATTATAGTCGCTGGCTCCAAAGTGCTCCCCCACTGACAACTCGGTCACCTGCCCTACCTTATTTCCCAAGAGTAGATCAAGTTTTTTCCCTTCTCGAGTAGATACATCCACATAATGAATCTGAAAGTTCTCTTCTACACACTTAACAAATTCCTCTCCATCTAATCCCTTAACACTATGGCAGTCCCAGACTATGTTAGAAAAGTTAAAATCATTTACCGTAAGCACCATATTATTCTGACAGATAAATGAAATCTCCTTACAAATATCTTTCTCAATTTCTTGCTGACTATTAGGGCGTCTGTAAGGCAATCCAAATAAGGTGATCATCCATTTCTTATTTTTCAGTACCACCCAAGTAACTTCCCTCTATACATTCCCAGGAATATCCTCCCTAAGTACAATAGTAATTCTATCCCTTATCAAAAACACCACTCCCCCTCCTCTCTTGTCGCTCCATCTCTGAGCCATGTTTCTGTAATTGCTATGATATCCCAGTCCCATGTTCCTACCCATGCCCTGAGTTCATCTGCCTTCCCTGTTAGGCCTCTTGCATTGAAGTAAATTCAGTTTAATTTATCAGTCTTACTTTTTTCTCTTTTTTGTCCCTGCCTGGCCTGACTGTTCGATTTGCTCCCGTTCCCAACTGTACCAGTCTCAGATTGAACTCTTTCCTCACTATTTCCCTGGGTCCCAGCCGCCACCTTACTGTTGTAAATCTTCCTGAGCAGCTCCAGCAAATCTCCCTGCCAGTATATTAGTTCCCTTACAATTCTGGTACAACCCATCCTTCTTATACAAGTCTCTTCTACCCCAGAAGAGATCCCAATGATGCAAAAATGTGATCCCTTCTCCCTTGCACCAGCTCCTCAGCTACACATTCATCTGCTCTATCCTCCTATTTCTATCGTTACTAGCTCATAGCAGCGGGAGTAATCGAGATATCACTACGCTCGAGGTCCTGCTTTTTAAATTCCTACCTAAATTTCTATATTCTCCCTTCAGAATCTCATCCTTTTCTCTTCCTGTGTCATTTGTTCCAATGTGTACAATGACCTCCTGTTGGTCCCGCTCTCCTTTGCGAACATTCTGCACCCTCTCTGGGACATCCTTGATCCTGACACCAGGGATTTTTCTGATTTTTTTTTGCTGGCTGCAGAAATGTCGTTCTGTCAGATTTGAAAGGCATTAGAATGAATCACGTGGTTCCATTGAAGGTAACAATCAAAGAATTAACTCCCATGTATACAACCACTACAAGGGACAGAAAGAAGCAAACTTAGTTCTGCATTCACATTAAAGATCAAACAGTCACAGAACAAACCAACATTTGTCAACATTCGGAAGAGAGCTGTGAGATGGTGCCAGTACACAATAGGTACAGAATCCCTCTCAAAGTACTGAGTTACTGCCAGATTAATAGGTCCACAGACATAAATATAAGAAACACCAAGACCCGCAAAGATCCAATGGTTGTAAGAGTTAGCCTTTCATTAAAAGGTTTAAGCAGAACACGGTAATAGCTTCAATCTCAGCATCAACATACACTGTATTTAAATTATATAGGGAGTGAATCTGTTTGACCACAAAGTTTAACCCAATTGTGTGCTGTATTAGACTGAATCTATCACATGGTACACAGTAAATTCCAGTGAAGTTGCCCAAGAAGTAACTTGAGCTATGTATAATTACCCCTCCAAATATCTCATCCTGTCTTAGATATGGAGATGTAACTCATGCAACAATTCCATTTTACAGATTGGAGGAATTACACTTCAGCCCAAATTGTGTTTTAAAATATATATTTTTGCATGGAACCCCAAACTGAATAGCAGTGCACATCTCATACAAAACTACAGAATATAGAATTTGATGTGAAATTGACCATAAGGAAATCAAATATCGACATGAAAAGACACAAAGCATCCCGTATTCAGACAGATAATGAGAGATTTTTGAATACAGCGTGAAAACTCTCATATAGTTTCTCTGGGACTAACATAGGAATAATAAATTTAAAACATACATTAAGTCTAGAGATTGGCATGCCCAAAATAAACTTACAATCGTAAACTATATTGTACCATAGACTCCAATGTTGTGGAAGTTATTCAACCGAGATCTACGGTGCCAGAGATTAACATTGATGTAAATACATCCACTGTCACTGACAGGAGCTGACACAAATGACATTGGATAACATCTGATACATTTGGAATAGCAAAGGTTTGAACAATAAAGAACTCCTGCAGTTCTGAAAGATGACAATTCCACTTTAAGTGACACTGCATCAATGTAAAATGCAATAATCATGAATGAGTAGCACATTGATAACTTATAATGAGAGACTGAATGAATCCCATGTTCAGTGTTAGCTGATTTTATCCATACTTACATTCTGATTGAGAGACTAATGCAAAACAAAACAACAATATCAGAGTCCAAAATGAAAGTAAATATCTCAGTGATAACATAAAACATTAGGAAGGGAACTATGCCACACCAGGGACCGGACCAGCCTTGTAAATAAGCTGGTCTGTCCACTTCTCCATGATATTTTTATATGGATAGCCTATACAACATGAAGTGGTTTCCTTTATCATTAGAATCAGAATCATAGATTTTTAGATTAGATTAGATTACTTACAGATTAGATTAGTTACAGTGTGGAAACAGGCCCTTCGGCCCAACAAGTCCACACCGCCCCGCCGAAGCACAACCCACCCATACCCCTACATTTACTCCTTACCTAACACTACCGGCAATTTAGCATGGCCAATTCACCTAACCTGCACATCTTTGGACTGTGGGAGGAAACCGGAGCACCCGGAGGGTGCCCACGCAGACACGGAGAGAACGTGCAAACTCCACACAGTCAGTCGCCTGGGGCGGGAATTGAACCCGGGTCTCTGGCGCTGTGAGGCAGCAGTGCTAACCACTGTGCCACCGTGCTACCCACCGTGCCGCCCACATTTTGTAGAGCACAGAAGCAGTCCAATTAGCTCATTGTGTCTGCACTGGGACATTCTACTCTTTATCTCTTCTATTATAGTTTCCTCTAATTGTTGGGACTGTGAACTGTATATCATTGTTGTAGTTTGCAATCCTCTGAATACTGATTGGAATTAATTGTTTGTTTCTGTTTCACATTGATTGTTGGCAATGAACTTTCAATTGTGGAAATAAAAATAATATATATGAATGTCACAATTCTGTAAAGAATAAATATGACAGTCATTGGATCAAAAGTTTCAAGTATAATATTTGAAATAGTGCCTGTTGTTCTTCAATAGTTAATGTATTGGGATCTTGGTTTCAAACTGTGTAAGCATCCCAATCATTGAGCTGTACAGGTCTTGGTTAGCTTTTGTATCTTAATAAATTGTTCTATAATTTCAAAAAAAGAGAGTAGGAGCAGCTGAGGGCAAAAGTGAAACTAAAGTCTGCTCTGTTCCAATTACGGGCTTTATAAAGATCATAATAACTATTAACTAAATATTGCATTGATCAGTTTGATATTATCAAACTTGGTTGATATTGATTTAAAGGAGATAAATCTTCTGTCTTCCTCCAGGCAAATATTCAATTGCCCAAGACAATGTAATATTACCTCGGTATAAAGCCAAGTGTGAGCAGCTACTCTTTCCAAACAGCAGGTATGTTACCATTGTCAGAGCTGGGAAAATGTCATTTCCGCAGTTACAGAACGGATTGAGTCAGACTCACAAAAAGCTCACTTTCCAGAGATATACATTCAATCCATGTGTAAAAGTCAACCTATTCTCGGTATGGACCAGCGCAGATGCAATTAATTTCATAATTCAAAGCGCATTGTCATTCAGATTTGAAAAGGGATACACTGAATCCTCACTGGAAACAGGCAGTCAGGAACTGCATTAAATCCACAGCTAGGGAATGTTCAAAGTTACAATCAAGATGAACAAATAGATCATGTGTTACATAGCTGGAGTAACCATATATACAGTAGTTATTGAGTACAGATACAGAAGGAAACTTTTTGATATTAACAGTAACTGAGCAGGACAAAAATAATCTTTAAGAAATAGTAGACCCATTCAACGACACAACCATTAAATCATGTTCAGCAGTAAAGACTATCATGTAGCATGGACAGACAGATGCAGAATAAAACTCTTTCACACAAGAAAGCTATCAATGCCTGATTACAAAATGAAACAAAGTGTCTCAGTGATAGTACCAAACCCCTGAAAAGGGTAACATCCCACACTGAGCAACAAGACCTGTTTTTTTAATTAGCCGGTCTGTCCATTTCTACCTGGTAGTTTTGTACTGATATTCTGTTAAGCGGGATGTGTTTTCCTTTTCACACCAGAATCAGAATCTTAGAATTGGTACAACACAGATTGAGGCCATTCCTCCCATTCAGTCTGCGCTCGTACATTCTATTCTTTAACTGTTCTGATTACCAGGTTCCAGTAATTGTTGGGATTGTGAACTAGATACCATCTGCTGACCCCTTCCCCAAGGATTGAGAGAAAACTCAAATCACAAAATGCAGCAGAGATTAAGACCCCACTCTCAATACGCTGATAACTGAATGAAACAGAATTAGAGAATTTTACTGGCTGCCAGAGAATTAAACCACTTTGATATCCAAAAGTAGAAAGTGATTAGTACAGATGGAGAACTCACTCTCATAGTCACACATCGGGAGCTGACAATCAATTACTGAACTCCCATATCATTATGACTGCGACTGTCAGATGTAGATTGATAGTTGTTCTTACATATTAACATTGCAGAAACTGACGAAGAGAAAACAATAATGACACAAACATTCTTATTACTCAAAACAGTGCAGGACTTGTACAGTTAATAGTAGGGTCCTGAGGAGAGTTGCCAAACAAAGGGACCTAGGATTGCATGTGTGCTGTTCCTTGGAAGTGGAGTCACAGGTGAACAAGTATGTGAAAAAGGTGCTTGCCATGTTTGCCTTCTTTGGTCTGCCAATTGAGTATAGGAGTTGGGACATCATGTTCGGGCTGCACAGGACATAATTTAGGGCACTTGTAGAATATTGTGTAAAGTTCTGGTCACCCTGCCTTCAGAAGGATGTTGTTAATCTCGAGAGGATGCAACAATGATTGATAGAGTTGTTGTGAGGACTGGAGGGTTTGAAATATAAGGAGATTGTGAATAGTCTGGGGCTTTTTTCCCTGGAGCATTGGAGGCTGAGGGGTGATTTTAGAAGCATGTTGTTTGAAATAGGTGGACATCTGGGGTGCTTGGGAGTGGAATGATTCCTTGTCAGAGCAGATGCAGTGGAGGCGGAGGAATTGGGAGAATGGGATGGGGCTTTTGCAGAATACTGAGTGGGAGGGCATGTCACCCAGATCGTTGTGAGAGTCTGTGGGTTTATAGTAAATGTCCATCTGGAGATGGAAATGGAAAGGTTAAGAAAAGGGAGGCAGCACAGAAAAGGCCATTCGGCATATCAGTCTGCATTGATGATAACTACCATTGAAGGCACACTAATCCCAATTTGCTGCACGTGTCCCATAACCTTGATGTGCTCATCCAAGTATCTTTTTAAGGTTCTAAGGTTTCTGGCCTCCACAACATTCCCAGGCAGTGCATTCCAGTTTCCCTGAATTCCATGTGATTTAACTCTCTCAACCAGTCTCTTATGTGGGACCTTGTCAATTGGTTTGACAGATTGGTAAATACACTCCCACATGCACACAATGAAGTAATATTTCAGAGGAAGATGGATAATTAGACTCTCATATTAACAAAGCACAAAGTGACAGTTTGAGATTGACAACTACATTTGCATCTTCATGGAGCAGAAACTGACAGCTCCAATTGATAACGACATTCACATATTCGCAGCACAGAAATTGACAGGAAATGATTGTTACATAGACTCCTATTTACATTACAGAGCCTGACAGGGAAAGATTGATAACTAAATTCACACATTCAGCAAGCAGAAACTGACAGGTACAGGTTGATAACTATATTTAAATATTCACACAGGTACAGATTGATAACTACACTCACATTGACATAGACAGCGGAGCAGAAACAGACAGGGAGAGAATGATAACTGTACTCACACATTCCCATGGCAGAAATGGACAGATACAGATTGATAACTAAATTCACATATTCACATCAATGAAACAATCAGAGCCTGATTGCTGTCTAAATATGTAAATGTATTTATCAGCCAGTCCCTGTCAGTTTCTATTCTGTGGATATGTGATGTTGTTTATCAATCTGTCCCTCAGTTTGTTATGTGAACATTTGAATGTAGTTATTAATCTGTAAATTTAAATATAGTTATCAACCTGTACCTGTCACACTCTGTTTTGTGCACATGAAAGGATGTTTACAAGTCTTCCAGGGACAGATTGATAACTACACTCACATATTCAGATAGTTTAAACTGTACAGTTTCATAAGTATGCTCATATTCAAAAGCAGAATCTAACAGATACGGATCAACAACTAATTCACTGTTATGCAACAGACCATATCCCCTCAAAATACAGTATATCATGGAAATAGGGTAGACCCTAACTTTCTTCACAGAAACTAACAAGTAAAATTGATAACTGCTCTCAAATGCAGTATTCATAACAGAAACTAACATAAGCAGATTGGTAACTAAATGCACATATCCACAGTTTCATCAGGTGGCCATGTTCGTGGAGCTGTGCAGGCATTGGTTAGTTTCTGGATCTCAGTGAATTGGTATAGAATTCTTAAAACATAATAGCTTGCTTTCGATGTTAGTTCTGGATTTCACCCAATTGTCACAAAGTTGCAAATAAAAGAAACGGAGACCAGGAGCAACTCAGGGAAAGAGTGGAATCAAAACCTGGTTCTGTTTGAATTGCTAGGTTTGGAAATACTCTAATGATTATTAACTGACTGCCACACTGATCAGTTTAATCTTGCCTAACTTGGCTTATGTTGATTTACAGCTGAAAAATCTTCTGTCTTCTGCCAAGGAAATATTTGAATGACGAAGACAATGTCATATTTCCTCAGTACAAAGCCAAGTGTGACCAGCTGCTTCTAACAATGCAGAGAACATCCTTTCCACAGGCACAGAGCAGATTGGATCAGACTTAGTTTGAGCTCAATTTCCAGAGATATATCCAAACAAACAAACAGTCAGGCACAACTGCTGAAAGACAAGTTTCTTTTTTCTCTGCATTCTACATAGATATCTTCCCAGTTCCAGTTAATATGATTCATAGGCCATGGACATTTACAGCATGTCTAAAGTAGGCAATTGGTGTACTAAATCAAGTTTACATTTTAAAAGGGCATTTTAAATGTCACAATCCGGATAAACAATGACATCATGCTTTTACATAGTTTCAACAGCCATATGTGACAAGTAGTGAATCATTACTGAGAACACGCACACATATACAAAGGTACTGACTGATTCAGATTGAACCACCATATCAACACACAAGATACAGAGACTAACAGCGATGTACACACATTTACACTGGAGGAAACAGAAATGAATATATACAAAATGTTTACACAAAAGCAAGCAACAAAATCCCATTCAGGCAGCATTCCATTTCGATAAGGGCGTCATGGCAGCTGAGGAGCTGCCAACCCCACCTTGAGCTCAACATCATTCTCAACATATTCACCTTGCTGGAATAGAAATTAAATTTTCACTCTGCTCAGTATTAATTTTTTTATTAAAAAATGTGTAACTTGGTCTCCAAATTCACTTTATTCTTCTACAAAGAATCCCAAATTCCCTCATCCTATGAAATATCACAAAAAAGCAAGAAAATCAAATGTTGTATCGTCAATTTAACAATATAATCAAGTAATCATCCTTTAATTCAACAAGGAAATTTAGCCAATCTTGTAAATTATAAATTCTCTCTTTTTTTTGCAGGAAGAGATCAACCATGTTCAATAAATTTGCCTGAATGATTTAAATCTTTTCCACTGTATGACAAAAATACAAGTCTTTTCACTTTCCTCATTGCCACCATAGAGCACCAGGAGAGTACTGCTAATGGCTTGCACTGTCACACCACAGAGCAGGATTATGTAATACTCACAATAGAATAATGAAGTGAACTAGCCAATTCTCTTTCCTGTAGCAGGAACATTGTGGTCAGTCGACTACAATACAATTTATTCGTTTGTTCCCCTTTCCTTTTGACACGACCAAAGGAATGTAACACCTATCCATTTCTCAACATTATTCACAAAAGTATGTAGCTATGCATTGAGGAAAAACTGATGACATCCTGAAGAACAGCCCATGGTATCATTCCTGCCAGTTTGAGTCTGCACTATAGGAGTTGGAAAACCCTTTAATTTCCCATTACACAATCCATGATACAAATCAAATGCAGTGAGCAGAAACTAACAGGTACATATTGATAAGTGCACTCACACATTCACATAGCTGAAATTGACAGGCAAAGATTAATATCTAAATTCAGAGTCACAAAGCAGAAGCTGGCATGTACAGTTTGATGACTGTATTTATACATTTACAGAGCAGTCGGATTGGTAACTATATTCTGATGTTCACATTGCAGAAACATTCATGTACAGATTGCTAACTGCACACTGTAACACATGTAGGAGAAATCAACGAGAAATTGAGGACAATATTTAAATATCCGAACTGGCAAGTACAAATTGGTAAGCACATTCACATATTCACAATACAGAAGCTGATAGGATAAATGCACTCACTCGTTCACATGGCAGACACTGAAAGTCACAGATTAATAACTGCACACTCAAATACATAGAGCTGAAACTGATAGGAACAAATTAGTAAATACACCCTGACATTCACATTGTAGTGACTAACCGAGGTAGTTACTGACAGAGAAAGTTTGATACCAAATGTATCATATCCACAGAGCAGAAACTGACAGGAACAGATTAGCAATAACACTCAGTTTCATATTGCATAAAGCACAGCAGAATCTGACAAGTATAGATCGATAACAATACTCAGTTTGACAAACAAAGCCTGACAACTACACTCTCATATTCAACTCATATTCACATGGCAGAAACAGTTACAGCTTGACATCGACTCACACCCATTCACATTGCAGAAACTGACTGGGACAGATTGATGATGATGACACTCACACATTCATATGACAGAAACTAACAGAGGTTCAGCTCCATAACTAACATCACATATAGATGTTGGAGAAGCTGACAGCTAGAGACTGATAATTATACTCTCATTCACATTGCAGAAACTGAGAAGGGTAGTTGCACTCACATATTCACATAGACAATAGGTGCAGGAGTAGGCCGTTCTGCCCTTTGAGCCTGCACCACCATTCAATATGATCAGGGCTGATCATCCTTAATCAGTATCCTGCTCCTGCCTTATCTCCATAACCCTTGATTCCACAATCCTTGAGAGCTCTATCCAACTCTTTCTTAAATGAATCCAGAGACTGGGCCTCCACTGCCCTGTGGGGCAGAGCATTCCACACAGCCACCACTCTCAGGGTGAAGAAGTTTCTCCTCATCTCCGTCCTAAATGGTCTACCCCGTATTTTTAAGCTGTGTCCTCTGGTTCGGCACTCACCCATTAGCGGAAACATGTTTCCTGCCTCCAGAGTGTCCAATCCTTTAATAATCTTATATGCCTCAATCATATCCCCTTCTCAGTCTTCTAAACTGAAGGGTATACAAGCCCAATCGCTCCAGTCTTTCAGTGTAAGGTAATCCTGCCATTCCAGGAATTGACCTCGTGAACCTCAGCTGCACTCCCTCAATAGCCAGAATGTTATTCCTCACATTTGGAGACAGAACTGCACACAGTACTTCAGGTGTGGTCTCACCAGGGCCCTCTACAGCTGCAGAAGAACCTCTTTGCTTCTATACTCAATCCCTCTTGTTATGAAGGCCAGCATGCTATTAGCCTTCTTCACTACCTGCTGTACCTGCATGCTTACCTTCATTGACTGGTGTACAAGAACACCCAGATCTCTCTGTACTGCCCCTTTACCTAAATTGATTCAATTTAGGTAGTAATCTGCCTTCCTGTTCTTGCCACCAAAGTGGATAACCATACATTTATCCACATTAAACTGCATCTGCCATGCATCTGACCACTCACCTAACTTGTCCAGGTCACCCTGTCATAGGTGACCTGGACCCTGTCATCCAGGTCATAGAAACTGACAGGTACAGATTTATAACCACAGTCACACACTCACATTGCAATAACTAATAGGGATAGATTGACCCTCCCTATGAGATATTCTAAAAAAAGTAAGAAAACAATATCATTTATTCAAATTACCAATTAAGTTTCCCACAACATCAAGGGATATACTTGATCAGGTCTGAGAGTTTGGTACACCTTTATGTCTTTTTTAAACATCTCTAACACCTCTTTTGTCATGTGCACTGATGTCAAATATTTTTCAAGATATCAATATCTATTTCCCCACGTTTCCTAGCCTCCACTCCTATGTCTCCAGGCATAGAACAGTAACTGTACTCCCATATTCATATTACAAAATATAGCAGATTCAGATTGATAAATGCATTCATACATTATCAAATTAGAAACTGATGGGAAGAGATTAATAACTAATCAATTTATATTTAATAATTCATCTAGCAGAAACTTTCAGGTATAGAATTAGAATCCATACAGTTTCAAAACAGGACGTTCAGCCTGACCCTCTGAATATTATCTCAACCAGAGCCATTCCCTTATCACTCTACATTTACCCCTGACTAATGTATCTAACCCACACATCCCTGAACACTATGGGCAATTTAGCATGGCCAATTCACCTAACCTGTTCTTTGGACAGTGGGAGGAAACCGGGGCACCCAGAGGGAACCCACACAGACACGGGGAGAATGTGCAAACCCCGAGGCTGGAATTGAATCCAAGTCCCTTGCGCTGTGAGGCAACAGAGTCAATCACTGAGCCACTGTGCCGTATAATGTACCGCATTTTACAAGAATGCTCAAACTTCATAAACTAACTGGTACAGATTGATTACAACACTTGTATGTTCACAGAACTAAAACTGACAGTTACAGATTGATAACTACATTTTCATATTCACTTTGCAGAAAATGACAGGGATGATTTAATGAATATATTTGCATTTTTACAAGCAGAAACATTCAGGGATATATTAATAACTGCATTCATATATTCACATATCTGAAACTGACAGGTACAGATCAAAGATTTAACTTGCTTATTGACATAGCAGAAACTGAGACCCACAGATTGATACTTGCACTCATACATTCAGATAGCAGAAACTGGCCGGCACAGATGGATAACTACACTCACTTGGAGGAAACTGACAAGAACTTTCCCATAACATAACCGAACAGGTAAAAATTTATTACTACACTTCCAAGTTCACAGAGGGATAAACACACTGTCATGTACAGTTTGATAACGATATTCAAGCATAACAGATCAGAATCTCACAGGTACATATTAGGAACTACACTCTCTCATTCACCTTGTAGAAATTGACAGATGCAAACTGATAACTACACTGACACATTCACAGCACAAACTGACAGGAACAGGTGGACAACTACCCTCATTCATTTATGAAGCAGAAACTAACAGATGATAACCACCACTTACATATTCACAGAACAGAAAGTTACAGTCATAACTTGATAACTGAACTAACACATTCACATCATAGAAACTGACATACATTTTGATAAAGGCATTCGAACGTAACCAAGCCAGAAACTTACAGCTACATGTTCATGTCAACACTCTCATAGACAGACAGCAGAAACTCTCAGGGGTAGGTTAGGAAATACACATACGCATTCACATAGTGGAAATTGACATGTCCATATTAATGACTATGTTTGGATGTTCACAAAGCAAAGACAGATTGATAACTGCACCATATTCACAGAGCAGAATCTGACAGGTATATTTCCATATGTACATGTCTGAAACTGACAGGTTTACAAATTGACAACCTCATTCACATATTCACAACACAGATTCTGACAAGGAATGATTGTTATATGCACTCACATATTCACCAAGCAGAAACTGACCGGTACAGATTGATAACTAAACTCACATGTTGAAATAACAGAAACTGAAAGGTACAAACTGATAGCAACACTCTCATTCTCATAACTCATATTGCCCGATATTGGTTGAGATGTACACTCTCATTCACACAGCAAAAACTGGCAGGTATAATTTAATTACTACCTCAGATATATGGAGGAGACACTGACAGGGACAGACTGGAAATTACACTCTTCTGGTCACACAACAGAAAATCACAGGTACAATTTGTTAACAACACTTCCACTTTCACTTAACATAAACTCTCAGATACAGTTTGATAAGTACACTCAATTTCACACAGAATCTGACAGATAGAGATTGAAAACTGCACTCTCATATTGACTTGGCAGAAACAGATAGGCATAGATTCAAACCTGTGCTCACATATTCACATTGACGAAACTGACTGCTAAACTTCTGTATATGGAGAGAAACTTTTCTGACAAGTATAATTTGATAAAGACACTCAAATATTCACAGGGCAGAATGTATTGATCCCAACACTATCTCACCAAGCAGAAACTGTCAGGGAAATATTGATAAATACACTCACATGTTCACATTGCAGAGACTGACAGGAAGCATTGCTTCTGAATTTCTCATATTTACACAGTGGAATTGGTCAGGGATAGACTGACAATTTCACACACACATTCAGCCAGAAAAACTGACAGGTATGGATTAGTAACTACATTTACAGATTCTGACAGGGACAGATTAAACTAAACTCTCAGAAAAACTCAAAGCAGAATCTGATAGGTAGAATGATAAATACATCTACACATTCACAAAGCCAAAAACTGACAGTTACTCATTGATAATTAAACACTGATTCAGAGAACAGAAACTAATGAGGAAAGATTGATCAATTTACTTTCACGTTGCAAACACTGACAGCAATAGATTGATAAATACATCCACAGACACAGAGCAGAAACTGTTAGGTACAGATTGATAACTACACGCCTGTATGCATATAGCAGAAAGTGACGTGGACAGATTGATAACTATAGTCACACATTCTCATTGGAGCATCTGACAGCAATACATTGATTGACAATCTCTTGTTCACATGACAGAATTGACAGAGACTGAAAATGACAGTCACATTCACACAGCAAAATCTGACAGGTACAGATTGATAACAGCACTCCCACATGCACACTGACTGAAACTGGCAGGTATATGTTGATAATTGCATTCATCTATTAACAAACCAGAAACAGACAGGTACAGGTTATTACTGACACTCTTAGACGAACAGAGCAGAAACTGACAGGGACAGGCTGCTCAATAAACTCACACATTCACATTGTAGAGACTGACAAATATGTATTTATAACTGTATTTTGACATTTACAAGTAAGATGGATAGCTCCATTCAAATATTCATACAGGAAAAATTGACAGGTCCAAATTGATAGCTATATTGACATATCTATGAAACAGAGACTGGCAGGAACAAATTGAAAAATAAATTCAGATTGCAGAAATAGGCAGTGCTCTCAGCTGCAGGGTTATGGGCTGTTAGCAGGAACATGGGATTAAATGGCCATCTAGTGTCTTTGTGTTGGAATGGACAAGATAGGCCAAATGGTCCTCTTATGTGCAATGACATTTCAATGGATCTATAGTTCTATATCAATCTGTCACTGTGAGTCACTACTATTTGAATACAGAAGTAATTTAAGCAAGGCTTAGAATCACAGAATGTGAGAGTGTGGTTGTTATTCACAAAGTAGGAATTGACATGAATAGTTCAATAACTAAACTCATATTCACAGCCCCACTTGCATTGGATAGTCCCATTCATGGAGCTGTACAGTTATTGGTTCGTTTCTGGACCTAAGTCAATTGGTATTGAATTAACAAATAGAAAAATCACCAGACATGGAGCAAGAGTAAAATCAGACATGTTGTTCTGTTTGAATTCCTGGCTTTAAATACAAAATTCGTGATTATTAACAGAATGTTGCGTTGATCAGTAAAAGATGGTCAAACTTGGCTGATGGTGATTTACAGGAGATTTCACTTCTATCTTCCTCCAGGTAAATACTTGAAGGACCAAGACAATGTAATATTCCCTCGGTACAGAGCCAAGTGTATCCAGCTGCTTTTAACAAACAGCAGGTATGTTACTGCTGTCAAAGTGAAGAACATTCTTTCCACTGTCGGAGTGAATTGAGTCAGCTACACATTGAGCTCAGTTTGAGAGAGATGTTCAAACAATTGAGAAGATATCAGTTTGTTTCTTTCTCACAGTTCACAATGCACATATGTCCAGTTTGAACAAATTCACCATTCACAGCTCATTGATATTTGCACAATTTTGAAACTGGAAAGTCTGAATTCTTGTCCAAAATATGCACTCATGAACTGAAACAGATCTGCCTACAATCACTCTCATAACAAATATCACATAACGAATCACACCCTCACAGAGAATATTAGTGGCTGCCAGAGAGGTACATCCCTTTACCAAATAGAAACTGACAGGCATGCATTGATACCTTAGTTCACTCGTTCATTTTGCAGAAACAAGCAAAAACGCATTGATGATGACACACGTATTAACAGGGCAGTTTTACACACACACACACAACTGATAGGGACACATTAATGACAACATTTACATGTTCGTGTGACAAGAATGGACAGATACAGGTCGATAAATGAATTTTCATATCCACAATGCAGGAATTGAGAGATTGAGACTGTGGCTTTAACGGGTTTTTGTCTTTTTGTTCTTGAAGAGCAAATTTAAGGCAGAGACACTGAGCCACAAGAGCCAACAGTTTGAGGCCTATCGGGCATCTTTACAGAAAGCTGAAGACTCATCAACAGAAATTCTTCATGTTTGAGAAGGACACCTTGAGTTTATTGATTTTGGAGAAATTTAAGAACAAAAATTACAGACGGTTTAGATTAAGATTACTATCACAGCCATTCAATTTGCAAATTACATACATGGCAGGGCGAGGGAACCTAATTGCCAAGATGTTGTTGTGACTTTGATGAAAAAAGATGGAAGCGTTACATAGCAGGAAAAAGTGGACTGTCATAGTGAGTGTTTGCATGCTTAGAGTCAATGAAATGTGTACGTATTGTTTACTAATAATGTAAGGCTAAGGAATTTTTAAAAATTGGGCCATCTCTGTATATTGATCAGTTCTTTTTAAGAGAGGTGGAAGGTTTGATGATATTGTGGCTTGAAGATATTTATTTTGTTCTTTCTTTCTTGTTGAAGAGAGGTTTTATGGCAGAAGTGTCAAGAAGTCTGCACGAGAGTAAACAGTTTGAGGCTCCTTTTAAAGTTGGAACAGAAGCAGCCTGAACGGATGTGGCCAAGCTCTCACAGAATGACATTTTTAGTTTTGGCTTTCAGCAAAACTGTTGGTGTCTTGAAGGCAGGAAAGCTAGTTTTTTCCTCTCAGTTACAGTCAGAAGCTGCAGATTCTCTTTCTGCTACTGGAGTTGGATGTGAGACTATATCTTTATTGAATTTATCTTTTGCCAAGGATGTTTATGGGATATTACTGTATTGGAACAGTTAATTAGGAAGTGATACTGTACCCATTATTCTGTTAAGTATTCCAGTAGAGTTAAGTTATTCCAATTTCTTCTTTATTGCTTTGTATATTAACTACTATGGACAGGACAAAATGCACTTTTTAAAGTCACACAATCACTCTAACTGATAACTGCCCTCATATTCACATAACAGAAACAGACTGGTACAGATAGATAACTAGACTGCCATATTCACACAAGAGAAACATTCAGGAACAGATTAAGCCAAATTTAAATATTCATAAAGCAGAAGCTGACATGTACAGATTGATAATCAAACTCTCATATTCACAAACCAGAAAATGTCAGGTTTACAACACAGAAATTGACAAGGTGAGACTGATAAAAGCATACACACAGACTCGTAGCAGACACTGATAGGGATAGACTGGTCATTACACAAATATATTCACTGAGCAGAAACTGACAGGTACAGATTGATAATGCCAGTCAAACATTCACATAACAGAAATGAACATAAAGACATGGATAGGAAAACCCCCATTTACATAGCAGAAACTGTCAGGGACCAATTAGTAAATACAGTCCCTCATTCACAGAGCAAACACTGACAGGGATAGATTGATAACTGCAGTTACACATTCTCACAGCAGAGACCTTAAGGGTAGACTGATAATTACACAAACATAATGACTATGGAAGAACAGACAGGTACAGATTGATAACTAGACTGCCATATTCGAACATCACAACGAAACTGAGATACTCACAAAACAGAAGCTGACAGGTACATGTTGATAACCACATTGACATATTCCCAACAGAGAAATGGACAAGGTAATTCTGATAAAAGCATTCCCACATTCACATAGCAGAGACTGATATTTGGAGACTGAAAATTACACAGACAAATTCATTGAGCAGAAGGAAACAGATACAGATTGATAAAGCCAGTCAAACAGTCTTATAGCAAAGACTGATAGGCACTGCAATGGTAAATACCCTTACACATTCTCACATTAGAGACATTCTGGGATTGTGATAATTACACTAACATAATCACTGTGGAGGAATGGACAGGTACAGACTGATGACTACACTCTCACATTCAGATGGCAGAAACTGACAGGGACAGATTGTGAGAGAGTAATAATCATTCACCTCCTGAAAGCTCACATCGGCTGATCAAAAACCGCACTCTCGTTTTACACAGCCAATAACGAGAGGTAAACTAACCCTTAACCAATCTGAAATTCTGAACAACACTATCTCACAGTGTAAGCAGGGAACCACAGTGATAAAACAAATAACACGAAATAGTCACAATTAAAATTTGCACAAGTATCATGTTCAAAATAATCCTTAAATATTTCAGAGTGAGTACAACTGACTTGTGACCAAATAAAGTTCAGAGAAAATCCCCATAGCAAAGTTAATAATGAAAAAAAAATCTGCTAGAAACTGAAATGCACCAAATAATATGTAATCTAATGTAGTGCAAAGTAAGATTTCAGGAACTGAAATATTGGCAGGAGGCTGCTGACACTGATTGAGGAGCCGAACAGGGAGTAAAATTCATGTTGTCAGCAGAAAGCAAAAGGCACAGGTCACAGTACGTCAGTTCCCTTTAGTCATTGAGGTAATCAGAATAGAACTGGCAATGATACACACGCTGGCAGCTATTCTGAGTAATGTATGAATACTTTGGCTGATACTCATTGGAGATTTGAAAAAGAATAGGGGAAAAGATAAGTGAAGGGAATTTACAGAGTAGATGATAGTAGAATGTCCTTCATCTTCAGAGAGTGTAGAACAAGAAACACAAGCAAAAGAGAACATTCCTTAACTCCCATTTTCCTCTAACACAATGCACTTGTCAAGTAGTTCCATCATTTCCAGGAGTAAAACACACTCCCTGTCAGATTGCAGTGCATTTTCTCACTTGACAACAAATGTGATGCCATTTTAAAATGGAAGAGAAAAGAAAACCATTATCAAAAGATGCAGAATACGTTACAATTAGAATCTCACTTTAGAGTAAGCTCGGAATTTGATCCCTTCACAAAGTTTCGGTTTGTGTTTCCGATGGTATTACAGATCCTGACAGATCCACGTTGAGTCCCAAACTAACCAATCAGAGTGAGGTTACCATGCCTACGAAGTAGCCAATCAGGAACCAGGCTTTTCCGCAATCCCTCATTAGCATTGATGACGCCGTCAGTCTATAAAGAGCGAGCTCCGAGGCCGCTTTCCCTTATTCTGTATCTGAGAGTGAGCGGCGCTATGGCTGAGGAAAAGAAGGGTCAAGTTGCCAAGAAGGGCGCGAAGAAAGCGGTGAAGAGGGCGCCAGCGAAGGGCGGCAAGAAGAGGAGGCGGTCCAGGAAAGAAAGTTACGCCATCTACATCTACAAAGTGATGAAGCAGGTTCACCCCGACACCGGCATCTCCTCCAAGGCCATGAGCATCATGAACTCGTTCGTCAAAGATATTTTCGAGCGCATCGCGGGGGAGGCTTCCCGACTGGCCCATTACAACAAGCGCAGCACCATCAGCTCCCGGGAGATCCAGACCGCCGTGCGGCTGTTGCTGCCCGGGGAGCTGGCCAAGCACGCCGTGTCGGAGGGCACAAAGGCGGTGACCAAGTACACCAGCTCCAAGTGAGGGACCGCATTGCACTGAAACACACACATCCACAACCCAAAGGCTCTTTTAAGAGCCACCCACAACTTCCCTGAAACAGCTTGATCATTATGTTACTGGTTATGTACCATTACTGGCTGAGGTTTGAAGTTAAAAATCACACAACACCAGGTTATAGTCCAACAGGTTTAATTAGAAGCACACTAGCTTTCGGAGCGACGCCCCTTCATCAGGAGCGTCGCTCAGAAAGCTAGGGTACTTTGTGCACCCCAGTCCAGCACCGGCATCTCCAAATCATGTCTGAGGTTTGTATGTCGTAAATGTTACGTAAAGTAATGAGTGATCGCTGACCCGGTGCACCTTATTCTCAGATGCGATCATGTATATCCTGTACTCCCTGCCTGGGGAGAGAGATCATGTGAAACGCCACTGAGTCATTTTTCAGCTGATTGTATGTGTCCGCGTTACTCTTTGTTATTTGATCAGTTCCGGAGTTACAAGCCCCAATGGGGCACGAAAACAAAGTGCCCCCAGTACCAGCCGACGAGCAAAATAAACAGTTTCCCTCGGAGTGCGATTTTACTTTGTTTATTTTTCATTTCCAAATCTCCGCACTGGTATTGTC
Source organism: Chiloscyllium plagiosum (assembly GCF_037043375.1). NCBI lineage: Eukaryota > Metazoa > Chordata > Chondrichthyes > Orectolobiformes > Hemiscylliidae > Chiloscyllium > Chiloscyllium plagiosum. Next base: position 12,822,109 of record NW_028270187.1, read on the forward strand.
AGGTTGCAGCGCCGGGCAAAATGCACCAAAACAAAACTCGAACAGCTGCAGAAGTGGCAGAGTAAATGTAGAGTTTTTATCGATCTATGATCGTGTGCAATTGGGAGGGAAACTTTAAAATGTTCTCGAACGATCGTGTTCACTATTAATGCACTGACTCGGGAGAACGTAATCATGTTTTATCAGTATATCGGGATGCTGTTGAAATGTGAAATAAATGATTAGTTGCAGAGTGCAGGGTTTGGCGCCTTTTTTGTTTCCGCTTGTGTTTAATGTTCAGAAGATTCCATTCAGGATCAGGAATGGGAAGATTCCAGGAGGCGAGGTAAAGGGCGCACTTTTTTAACGTAGAAGTAAATTAAATCGAGTATTCGTGCATTCTTCCGTGTTTAAAATCTCTTTTTCGGTACATATTGGCGGGCTTTTCAAATTGGAAAGAAGGCGGTTGATGATTTGGCGCTGGTACTTTCCGCCTTCCTCCCCGTGCCCTCTCCGGATTGGGGAATGAGGCAGATATCTGATTGGGAATTGGAACAACATTAGGCGGGGCTGGACAATGGGACCAATCAGAAATGGCCGCCCCACCATTCCTCCCGAAGGTATAAGAGGCCGCAATGTGGGCGGAGTGCAGCATTCTCTGTGAAAGTGCTTGTGAGATTGTGACCATGTCGGGAAGAGGAAAGGGCGGTGGGAAAGGACGCGCCAAGGCGAAGTCTCGGTCGTCCCGGGCTGGCCTGCAGTTCCCGGTGGGCCGTGTTCACAGGCTCCTGAGAAAGGGTAACTATGCTGAGCGTGTGGGTGCCGGAGCGCCGGTCTATCTGGCTGCGGTGCTGGAGTATCTGACGGCTGAAATCCTGGAGCTGGCCGGCAACGCGGCCCGGGACAACAAGAAGACCCGCATCATCCCCAGGCACCTGCAGCTGGCCGTGCGCAACGACGAGGAGCTCAACAAGCTGCTGGGAGGGGTGACCATCGCTCAGGGCGGGGTGCTGCCTAATATCCAGGCTGTGCTGCTGCCCAAGAAAACTTCCGCTGCTGGATCTGCTAAAAAGTGAAGAGACCATCCTTGAATCTGACAACCCAAAGGCTCTTTTAAGAGCCACTCACAGCATCTGTGAAAGGAGCTAAACACACCTCTGTCGGATTGAATTACCTTCAGTTAATTGATATAGGTGTCAGTCCCTGCCTTATTCGATATTGTACTGTGTGTGTGATCTGATTTGAAACCTTTCCTGATGGCCGTTCACCGTCTGAGCCGTAGCGCAAGGAGCCTGAAAAGTTAATCAGGAAATGCTTTTTCCCGAAACATCGATTTTCCTGCATCTCGGATGCTGCCTGAACTGCATCACTCTAATCTCCAGCATCTGCAATACCCACCTCTGCCAAACAGAAGTGCCCTATCCTTGAATTCCACGGAAAGATTAATTTTACAGTTAAATTTCCATACACCGAGGGTGTATTTTGATTGCACAGTGCTCTGAATGAGACTTTCTGCTGTCGTTTCGAAGCTTTCAAAATGAACTGAGATCAAACTAGAACAGTTGCCTCCCTGCAAGGGTCAGCCAAATAGCACAGAAACAGATCCTTCCATCCAACCAGTCCATACCCAATATAATCTCAAGCTAGACAAGTCCCACCTGCCTGTTCTTGACTCATAACCCTCCAAAATCTTAACAATGATATACTTATCCAAATGTCTTTTCAACGTTGTGACTGTGTCCATATGCATCACCCCCTTTCGAAGTTAATTCCACACAATCTATGCTGTTTTTTAAAAAAATTCTCTTAAAATCTTTTTGCTTTGACCTTAAAAATGTGTCTCATAGACTTGCAGTCTTTTACCATCGAAAAAGATACCTACCATTCCCCTTACCTTTAGCCCTTATGATTGTCAAAACTCTATCACCCATCAAGATCTTAGGCTCCACAGAACAGAAGTCCCAGCCTATTTTAAAACGGAATCTTCCATTCCATCAACATCTAGTAAATCTTTTCTGAACCCTTTCCAGCTCAATACTTTTGATAACAGGGTGACCAGAACTTGATATGGTAATCCAGAAGAGGACTCATCAACATCCTATACAACCTCAATACGACCTTCCAACTCCTGTACTCCAAGGTCTGAGCAATGAAGGCAAGCATGCTAAATGTTTTTTTCACCACATTGTCTACATGTGAAGCAAACTTCAAAAATATGCAGCTGGCCAACTAGGTCTCTCTGTTCAGCAGCACTACCCAAGGCCCTACTTGTAATTGTGGATGTCCTACCCTTTGTTTTGTAAATATGCAATGCCTCAATAACTCCATCTGCCATTCTCATGCCTTTGACTGATTTAATCAAACTTTGCTTCTAATCTGAGATCGCCTTTTCTGTCCACTATACCACCAATTTTGATGACATCTGCAACATTACTAACCATGCCTTCAGTATTCTCATCTAAATCATTTACATAAAAAACAAACAAAAGTGGACCCAGCACCGATTGGGGCGGAACATCATTGGTAACTTGCATCCAGTCTAATAAGCAACTGTCCACCACCTCTCCATCTCCTGCTGTTATGCCAATTTTACATTCAATTGGCACGCTCAACCTGAATCCCATGTAATCTAATCTTGCTATTTAGTCTACCATGCAGAAACTTGTAAAAGGCTTTACCAAACTTCAAGTCAATAATGTTTACCAATGTGCCCTCAATCATCTTGGATACTCCCTCAAAAATCTCAACTCAACTTTGGGAAATATAATTTCCTTCTACAAGACAATCCTGACAATTCCTAATTATTCCTTGCCCTCTCCTACCACTCCTCCCCAAAACCGTACATTTGAATCCTATCTTTCAGAATCACCTCCAACAATGTACCCATCACACAAGTCAGACTCACAGGTCTATACTTCCCAGGCTTCTCTTTACACCCCTTTCTAAAATAATGGCAAAATATTACCCAATATCCGATCATCCAGCACCTCACCATAGTTACAGATGAAACAAATATTTCTGCAAGGGGCACCACAATATCCTCCTCAACCTTGCACAATGTCCTGGGATACACTCGATCAGGTCTCTGAGATTATCCAACTTTGTTTTCAAATATCTCCAGCATTTCCTCTTCTGTAATGTGAACACTTTTCAAAACATCAATATTCATTTTCCTGCATTTGCCTGCTTCCCAGTGAAGACTGATGTGAAAATTCATTTTCTCCCTCGCATCTTCTGAAATTCAAACAGAACTGCAGAGGTGAACTGGATCTGCTGGTAACAAAATGGCCCATGTCTGCTCCCACAAAATGGCTGACAAATGTCTACCCTTAGTACATTGTCATGAATGGCTGTGAGTAATCTATTTTATCCAGGGAAAATCAGGGTACTTCTGAAAACTGACTAACTTTCACACAGGCACAAATGTTTTGGTTCCATGTATCTATGCTGGAAGTCTTTGAAAACAACCTAAGCCTAACTAACCAGAACAGAATGCATTCTTACAAATCTTATAGCAACTAGTTAAAACTAAATGTCTTTTTTTTAACACACATAATTAGGACAATGGGAAATATAAGAGGAAAAACAGAATTTCATAAAGAAAGCACATGAGATACAATGAATAACAGAATTCAAACTGACTCACAGATGAGGCCTGAAGGAGTTTAGCAATTAACTTTGGAATGTGAATGAGGAGGATGAATAGAAAGATGGCAAGGATGAGTGATTAAAGTGTCTGTTCAATGCCATGAGGTCATGGGAAGCTGAGGCCTGTTAAAGGAATGCCTGTCATTGAGTCAGTGTCTTATAGGATTGGGTTTACGAAGTATGAGGGAGGATCAAAGTGATCACGTTGTATGCGATTGTTATCAGCAAATTTATAAAAATACTGCTTTGTTATAAATTCAGAGCATGTCATGATCTTCCTTTCAGGGCTGGTCTCTGGAGAGGATCCTTTGTCCCTGCTTTAACTGCGTTTTGCATGAATAAGCCTCCACTTGCCCGAGTTCTGTCTGCCTGCTGAGTTTGCATTCCCTTTCGGGGGAAAAGGTTCCAACAACAACAACTACCTCTTTGTTTAAGGTGCCCTGCTCTCTTTCTCTTCCTCATTTTTAACTTGCTTTGAATGATCTTGTAGAATCTCATTGAATTATGCTTGACCTTATCTGCCAAGACTATCTGGTATCCCCTCTTTGATTTCCTAATCTCCCTCTCAAGAATGCCCTTACTATTTGCATAACGTTCAAGAGATGCTTTTCACCCCAGTTGTCTATGTCTAATATATGATTTATTTGTACTTGCAAATAAAACATTGACCTTGCTACTCCTCTGTTGTTCTTTTCCAGTTTCATTTTTATCAACTCTGAGTGTCCTTACTAAAAACTTTACATTTATGCACATTACATTGCTTTTGCCCATTGACTTCTCCTCAACACAATCACAATGCATTTTCTTTCACAGCTCACCATCCGACCTAATTTTTTGTCATCTTCAATATGGAAATATTACATTTAGTTTTCTCTTCTAAATCATTGTGACTATATTATGAAGAGTAGGATTCTAATCATGATTCTTGCCATGCCTCCTAGTCACTACCTGCCATCGAGAAAATGATCCATTTATTCTCTCGACGTGTTTTCTTTCAGCCAACCAGTTTTTAAAATCCATCTCAACACCATGTTCTTTATTTTGTTTTACGTGAAATTTTGTCAAAAGAAACATCCGAGTGATGTCATCTGCTTATCACCTCTATTCCAGCAGATTTGCCAAGCTGTGAACATAGAAAATTATGACACAGGAACAGGCATTTCAAATCCATGCTGACTTTGTTTGGACCCAATGTTTTTTTTCGCAGACACTCTGCAAGTATTTTTTTCCTACAGGCTGAGTGGCCTATAATTCCCAAATTATCTCTAACTTGCTTTTCAAACAGATTGGTTACATTAGCTAACTCATAATCTGTGGAAAATGTTACAATATCTATGGAATCTTGGATCATGACCATTCACTATTTCTGTGACCACTAAGTACTCTGGGATGTGGATGACCAGGCCGTGCTGTTTCCCAGCTTCAATCTTATCCATTGTCCCAACACAATTTTCCAAACAATACTGATTTATTTCAGTTTTTCCCTCTCTCTGAACTGTGTGACCCAACATTCCTGGTGCATCATTTGTGTCGTCCTTTGTGATCAGAGAACAACATTTGGATGGAAAACCATTTTTGCTCCCTAATATGGACAGCTTCTTCTTGATCTTAAGAGACCTATCTTTGTGTTAACCAACCCATGTTTTCTTCCATTTTCCCTTTACACATTTATCAATACTTTAACGGTTAGTTTCTTTCTGAAAACATCTGCAAGCTTACTTCAGTCCTCATTTTCTCTTTCTTGATCAATGCCCTTTATCTCATCGTTTGCTGAATTCTAAATTATAGCGAAAGTGAGGACTGCAGATGGTGGAGATCAGAGTCAAGATTAGAGAGGTGCTGGAAAAGCACAGCAGGTCAGGCAGCATCCGGGGAGCCGGAAAATCAACGTTTCGGGCAAAAGTCTTTCGGCAGGAATGAGGCTGGGAGCCTCCAGGGTGGAGAGATAAATGTGAGCGGGGTGGGGCTGGGGAGAAGATTGCTAAGAGTGTAATAGGTGGATGGAGGTGGGGATGAAGGTAATAAGTCAGAGAGGAGGGTGGAGCGGATAGATGTGAAGGAAGATTGGCAGGTAGGACAGGTCATGACGATGCTGCTGAGCTGGCAGGTTGGAACTAGTGTAAGGTGGGGGGAGGGGAAATGTGGAAACTGGTGAAGTCCATGAAGTTGATGCTAAGCTTACTGTGAATCGTCTTGTAAGGATGCTGCCTTGAAGAAGTTCTCCTCCTCTCTCTACAAAGATCTCAGCGAGTTTCTCTCTCATTGCAACCCCCAGGTCATCTCCTCTGCCCTGAATTCTAAATTGTTCCCAGGCTTTTATGTTTGTCTGTTTATTTTCTTCCCAATTTGTATGTCCATTCTTGGGATCAAATATTATCTTTCAGAAGCCTAAAGTTTTGTTAAGTTTACAACAATAATAATTTCCAAACTCAGGGCAATGTCCATCAGAAAAGTTAAATGCAGTTGATGTAGGGAGACATCAGCATGATAGGGGGCAAGTTTCTCTCAGAGCCACACCCATAATCCTTGGAAATATATCCCCTTTCCTTCACTGTCGCTTGATCAAGACTCTGGAATTCCCTGTTCATGGCATTGTGGGCAGCACATGGACAACAGCTGTTCCAGAAGATGGCTCACCACCGCCTGCTCAAAGCAGAAGAAATGTTCGGCTCAGCCAGCGACGTCCACGTCCCCAGAGTGAATAAACAAAAACACCTGGGGTTTCTTGTTGTGGCATACAATACATCACAAGGTTTCTGTCTGCAGCATACCTGCAGCATACCTGACACTAACATCTGTTGTCCGCTATACACTCAATCGAGGCCCAGAGACGTTATTGCACAAACGTGCTCCAGGTCTGATTTTTGCACACGCCTCCTGAACCAGAAACAGGGATTAACACTGTGATGGAAAGTGAGGGCTGCAGATGCTGGAGATCAGAGCTGAAAATGTGTTGCTGGAAAAGCGCAGCAGGTCAGGCAGCATCCAAGGGACAGGAGAATCGACGTTTCGGGCATAAGCCCTTCTTCAGATTCATTCCTGAAGAAGGGCTTATGCCCGAAACGTCGATTCTCCTGTTCCTTGGATGCTGCCTGACCTGCTGAGCTTTTCCAGCAACACACTTTCAGCACTAACACTGTGATGCAAGACACCCTCCAACAGTTACATTCTGCCTTAGTAAGAGTGTTCCACTTATTTCATTTGTGTTACTATTTTCCACATGTTACTTTTTTAAAGGAATTAATATTTGTGGATGAGGATCAGCAGGATAAATACCACAGTTAACATAAGATCAGACGTGATGTTATTGAATGGGGGAGCACAGGGGTTGGGCCGAGTGGCCGCCAGCTTCTCCGCCCCCTGATCAGATTGTGAGAGAGCCGGAGGGAGGAGTTATTAACATTGCCCAGGAATGAGCTCCATTGGAGCTTCATAAAGGGCAATGTCCCAGTCTGCCCTTTACCCGACAGTGCCGGTTCCTTCGGTCAAACTGGGAGAAAAGGGAATTGGGGAAATGACCAATTGATGTTTGTTTCTGGGAATCATTGGAAAAAGCAGCGCGTGCGCCATGCAGTCCTTCCACCAAAGCTGACTGTTCCTGAGTAGAGGAGCGCATGCATGAGGCCCTCCCCCAGCGCTGCCATTGAGGAGCATTTACTCAGTGAGTGCAAGAGGTTTGTTTGAAACAGACCGCAATGGAGAGATCAGCGCCCAGGGAAGCGAGGGAACAGCAGGCTCCTTCCAGCAGCACATCGGAATGGGAGCCTGGGATACAGAGGGGGCTCGGAGACCGGGATTGATTCGGGGTGAGTTCAGGGAGAACCGGGGGCTGTTTGTAAGAGGCCGAGCGGAGCAGGAACTGGTCCCGGAACTTGGAGTGAGCGGGCTGGGGGGGAAGAGAGAGGCCTTTCTCGGGCTGTGTGTGGGCCTGCTGTGGGAGGCAGAACGGGAAGAAGCTGCTGTGGGACATTCTTGGGGTTTACAATCCCCTAAACACTGATGGGAATTCATTGTTTGGCTTCTGTTTCACTTTTTTTGTTGTGAATAGACTTTGAATTGTTGGGAAATAAAGGGCAGTGATCTAAATGTGATAAAAGTGCCCGTTGTTCTTCCTTCAACAGTTAGTGTTTTTTTTGGGAGCTGAATATTGAACTGTGTAATCATTCTATTTTTGGAGCTGTGCATATGTTGGTTAGTTTTCTTTCATTTGAGTAAATTATTTCAGAATTTCGCAAACAGAAAAAGACTGGGAGGAGCTCAGTGTTGCTTTGTAACCAGACCTTGCTCTGTTTAAAACAGTATCATGATCATGACTTGAACGTTGCGTTGATCAGTCAGTCTTTCTATGCAGAAATGATGATATCTCTCTTTTCTTCCTCCAGGCAAATGTTTGATGGGCCAAGATAATGTCATTTCCTCAGTAAAAAGCCAAGTATGACCGTCTGCTTCTACCAACCAGCAGGTATGTTACAGTTGTCAGATTGGAGAACATCTTTTCCACAGTCAGAGTGGATTGAGTCAGGTATACATTGAGCTCAATTTCCAGAACTATGCATTCAATCCAAGAGTCAAACACAACTGATGAAATGTAGGTTTTTTTTTAAGTTTCTTTATACTCAATGCTCAAAAGCTCAATTCCAATAAATTCCATTATGCATAGCTAATTCGCAACATCAGAAGAGAGATAGATTGTATCCTCATGAAATATACATTCAGGAATTACATTAATCCACATGTAGTAAAGGCAATTTTAAAGTTACAATCAAGGTGAACAAACAAGTCATGCTGTTACATTGTTACAACAAGGATATTTGAAGAAGATATTGGGTGCAGATGCAGAAGGAAACTTTGATATTTTCAGTAACTGAGAAAGTCAAAATTACATTTTTGATAAATCATTGTCCTGGAAAAGACACAACAATTAAACTATGTAAATTCCAAATGAACATCTGAGCCAAAGCCTGATGTCAAGAGAGTGCTCATCGCATGTGAACACACCCACAACCATCATCTCCATTCCAACGCCATATGTGTGATTGCGCACACACCATTCTATCTCGCACACAGCTACTGACTGATTTACAATACTTGCAAATTGGTACACCATCCTGAAATACACATTACAACATCTAACAGTGATGAAGGTCCATATACACCGCAACTAGCAGAAAATATTTCATCAAACTGATTTCTACTCTCAGATCTCAAGTCAAAGAGATTGACAGCACAGAATACGTCTATTCAAATTATTAAGGCTGCACTTATAAAAAACATTCTATAACACAGTTGATTGAAAGGGATTAGAATTGTTAACTCAATGAGTATTCCATTTCCATAGATTTTTCATGGCAGCAGAGAAGTTGTCATCCCCAACTGTCTCCATTTCATCATTTTGTCGGAGTTTTCTTTTCAGTCCAGGAAGAAAGTTTTTCTTATTATTCTGTCTTTCAAAATTTGTTTTAAGAAATCTGTGAAGAACCCTGCATTCATCTTGACTATCTCTTCATTAAACTACTAAAAATCAAGGAATCAGGATATAGTTTTGCCAAGGAGTCAATGGAATCAGATCATTACTATTTAAAGCAGTGCAGAAAGAAAGAAAAAAGCTAAAATTGATAGGTTTGTCAAGTTGCCCCTTTATTTTAACCAACACAAGTTGATTGTTCATTAAATTGAATTTGACTGTTTAAATATTTTCCACTATCGGTGAAGAATAAAATACCTTTTTGTTTTCCCCTGCCCTACCAGAGAGCAACGCAAGAATACTGCTCATGATTTGCACCAGATCCTGTCCAGATGGGTAAATAAAATAGAATTGGCCAATTCTCTTTTCTGCACAAGGAACATGATCTTCAATCAGCTGCAATGCAGTTGAAGTGTTCACTTAGTTGCAAATTGATTTGGTTAATACTGATCATTAATTCATTGGTAATGTATGCCACAATGCAAAAATTGATAGCATCCTGAAAACCAGACCTTGATATCCCCACTGTTCCTGGTTAGACTCTGCACTATAGGAATTACAAAAGTCTATTGCTTTTCTCCCCTTGATTCTGAAGAAAAGCACAGATGCTTTTCTGCTGTAATGTGTTGCATGTTTACCTGTCCATGGCTCCTATAGGCTCTAAAACTAAAGAACATAGGCTGTGGACGTTATGCAACTACATGTACGAGGCCAATTATTAGCAGATATACAAACACATCCACTTTCACTGACTGGAGCTGACTCCAGTGGCAATGGATAAAACTTCATTTATGTCAAGTAACAGAAGTTTAACAAATTAATTGTGCTTGCAGAGCTAAAAGTGACATGTTTCAATTTAGACGACACTGAACCACTGTGAAATACAATAACCAAGAATAAGGACCACATTGGTATCGAGTATCAGAGACTGATCGATTGAATTTAGTTCTCAGTCTCAGCCTGCTACTGATGCAAACACACTTTATCCACACTCCCATTTTGTTTGAGGCCCTGAGTAATGCAGAAACATTTCCGTACATATTAATGAACGAAACACTGATTTATAAAGCATTAAACCTTCCTCAAAATCTATCAGAACTGGAAACATGAGGAGATAGACAGGTAGAAAATGTCAGTGTGGTATAGATCAGTACCGCTCCTTCAAAGTGATACAGATTGGCAGCACAACAGAAAACTCACTCACACTCAGCCAGTTAATGCTGAAAGAAAAAAAATGAAATTTAGGAATGAAATTTAGGCCCAGGTATTTCCAAATATGGACAGTTATAAATTGACTCACCAAACCATTAATCGCTTCAGTTAGTGTTAGTTTTTACAGTTTACAGTGTCAGGCAACAACTGATAAAGACTCCTGCGTACACAAAATGTAAAAAAAAAAGTTTGAAAACAATAACATTCAGATTCATGGCAAAAGTAAATATTGAACCAACATTAATCCCTCAAACACGAAGTGTTAGTGAATATTGATCGAGTTTATCCAACACTCAGACCAAACAAATACAACTCAACGTGTAAAGAGAATGAGATTCACACACTCCACCTGATGCTGTTGCATACAAAACCAAACTGGCACTATAGTTATTCAATGGCAGAATACTGCAGAACGAATCTCACATTAGCATTTACCTTGAGTGGATGAAGTGAGTGGATGAAGTTCAGACGTCCAACAGTTAGTGGAAATTAGTATGGAGAACAGATGAACAAGAGAATGTCCCAGTGCAGACACAATGGGCTGAATGGCTGTATCAATTCTGTGACTCTGTCATAAATCATAGAATGCAGAAGAGTTTAAGGCCCAATCACAACACCCTTAAAAACTACTATCACAGAATGAATCTCAGTCACAGAGAATTCTTTTTCCTAAATTCATTCATGGGATGAGGGCATCACTGGCTCGGCCAGTATTTATTGTCCATCCCTAACTGCTCAGGGGTTAGTTATGAGTCAACCACATTGCTGCGGGTCTGGAGTCACAAGGATGGCAGTTTCCTTACAAGACATTAGTGAACTAGATGGGTTTTCCTGACAATCAACCATAGATTCCTGGTGATGATTGGACTCTGAGAATATTACTGTCTGCCAGAGAATTAAGCAACTTTCATACATAAACGAGTTGAAAGTAGTTGGTACTGATTGAGTACTTGACACTCTCAGTCACACTGCAGAAACTGACAAGTATAGATCAATTCCAAAACACTCATGTGGACACGAGAAACCGACAGATGAAGATTGATAGCTGCTCTCACATATTCATTCTGCAGAAATCGAAAGGGAGAGAATGATACGTAAATACATATACACACATGCACACAGACAACTAAACTAACACATTCGCTTAGCAAACACTGGCAGCTCCAGTTTGCTTAATGCATTTGCACATTTATAAGTAAGATGCTGACAGATACAGATTCATAACTCCATCCTGAGATACCCAGAGCAGAATATAACAGGGACAGATCGGTCAATCATACACATGTGCACATGGCAGGACATTTCAAAGGAAGACTGATAACTACATTCTCATCATCAAAACTTATTGGAACAGATTAATAGCACTCCCTGTTTCAAATCGCATAAATTGACATGTACAGTTTGATAATGACACTCATGTTTACAGCACAGAAACTGACAGGTAGAAATTAATTACAAAATTGCTGGAAAATCCACAGGTTTGGCAGCTTTGGTGGAGGGGAATCAGACTTAACATTTGAGGTCTAGTGACCCCTCCTCAGAACTGATTGTGTGCATTTTCCTCGCTACCATTTGTTCTCTATGCTGGGGAAAATGAGTGTAGATTGGGTGTCCACTGTGCAGAACACTTACATTCTGTCCAGAATCATGTCCCTGAGCTTCGAGTAGAATGCCACTTCAACACACCACCCTGTACCCCGGCCAACACCTCTGTCTCAGGCTTGCTGCAATGCTCCAGCAAAGTTCAGTACAAGCTGGAAGAACAGCACCTCATTTTCTGCTTGGAAACTCAACAGCCTTCTGGACTCCATATTGAATTCTACAACTTTAGAGCTAGAGCTCTCCCGTATCATTACCCAAAACCCCTCTCACCACACAGTGTTATCATAGGGTCTTCTATTGTACACCAAAACTCACTAACAGTCTCTATTAATAGCTATTACCATCCTCGTCTGACTGTGATCCACTAGTTTATCTGTTCAACTGTTCTTCCCTCTCTTTGGATTCTATATCCATCCACCATTTACTCCCTTACCCTTCAATACACCCTATCTTCTGCAGAAAATCTAATATTTTCCTGGCTACCATCTCGTCACAGGAAGGGTTACTGGATTGGAAATTTTAACTCTGATTTCTGTTCACAGACTCTGTCAGACCTGCTGAGCTTTTCCAGCAATTTGATTTTGTTTCTGATTTCCAGCATTTGCAATTCTTTAGGTTTTCATTTCGAGATTAATAACTACATTTTCATATTCACAGTAGAAACTACCAGGGAAAATTAATAACCACATTCACATGTTCACAATAGAAAATCTGTCATGCAAACATTGATAAATGCACTCACATTTACATTACAGAGCCTGACCGGGAAGGGTTCTTAACTAAACAAAACATTCATGAAGCAAAAACTGACAGGGACTGTTAAAAAGTAAATTCTCATATTCACATAGCAGAACCTGGCAGACTTGGATTGACAATTACCCAAACACATTCAGTATTGAGTACAGTTGTTGGGAGGTCACCTTGCAGCTGTACAGGACATTGGTTAGGCCACTGTTGGAATATTGCATGCAATTCTGGTTTCCTTCCCATAGGAATGATATTGTGAATCTTGAAAGGGTTCAGAAAAGATTTACACGGATGTTGCCAGGTTTGGAGGATTTGAGCTATGGGGAGAGGTTGAATAGGCTAGGGCTGTTTTCCCTGGAGCATCAGAGGCTGAGGGGTGATATTATAGAGGATTATAAAATCATGAGGGGCATGGATAGGATAAATAGACAAAGTCTTTTCCCTGGGTTGGGGGAGTCCAGAACTAGAGGGCATAGGTTTAGGGTGAGAGGGGAAAGATATAAAAGAGATCTAAAGGGCAAGTTTTCATGCAGAGGGTGGTACTTGTATGGAATGGCCTGTCAGGAGGAAGTGGTGGAGGCTGGTACAATTGCAGCATTTAAAAGGCATTGAGATGGGTATATGAATAGGAAGTATTTGGAGGGATATGGGCCGGGTGCTGGAAGATTCTGTTTCCATGACATTTCTATGATGTTCACCAAGCAGATTTCCTCAGATGGCTAAGGGAATTCAGCATGTCCATAAAGACTCTTGCAAACTTTTCTTGATGCATCACAGAAAGCATCCCATTTGGATGTGTCACAGCGTAGTATGGTTTCTGTTCTGCCCAAGACCACAAGATACTACAGAGAGTTGTGACACAGCCCAGTCCATCACTGAAAGGAGCCTTCCATCCAAAGGCTCCAATTCCACTTCCCCTGTCTTGGGAAAGCAACCAACAACATAAAAGTTCCATCTGACCCCAGTTATACGCTCCTCCTCTCAAATAGCAAAACCTGACAGGTACTGTTTGATAACTGCATTCACACATTGGTATAGCGAAAGCAGACAAATAGAGATCAATATCTACATTCACACGGAAGAAACTGATGGGTACAATTTGATGACTGCATTTAATATTCATACAGCAGAAACTGACGGGTAGATACTGATAATGACACTTGCGTTCTCATAGCTGAAACTGACAGGTTCAGGTTGATAACTACACATCAGATACACAGAAACTGTTCAGGACAGATTGGTATGTAAACTCACATTCACAGGGCAAAAACTGACAGGTACATATTGATGACTAAACTCTCACATCCCCATCAGTGAAACACATAGGAACTGATCTTATTTATATAACTGTATTTAACAACCAGTCCCTGCAATTTTATTCTGTGTGGATATATGAATTTAGTTATCAATCTATACCTGTCAGTTTATGCTATGTGAATGTGTGAGTGTATTTATTAATCTGTCCCTGTCAGTCTCTGCAAAATGTAAATATGTTTACCAGAGTGTGACATGGATAGATTGACAACTACATTCACTCTCACATTTGCACAGCTTTTATTGACAGGTACAGGTTGGCAGCTGTACTCCCACATTCACCTCGCAGGAACTGACAGGTATGGATTGATAAGGAAACTCTCAGATCCAGATAAAAACTTGCATTGGTTTGCCCTATTGTGGAGGTGTTGGTTAGTATCTGGTTCTCAGTGAATTGGCATCAATGTTTTTATTATAATCACCAGACAAAGAATAGCTCGGGCCAAGAATAGAATCAGACCTGTAGTTCTGTTGCCGGTTTGAAAAAAAACATGATTATTAAATGAATGTTACGTTCAAAGGTTTGATACTGTCAAACTTAATGTTGATTTACAGGAGATGTCTCTGTCTTCCTCCAGACAAATACTTGAAGGACCAAGACACATTCCCTCAGGGCAAAGCCAAGTGTGATCAGTTCCTTCCCCTCCGAAAACAGCCTTAAGCGTATTCAACCTCTCCCAATACCTCAAATACTCCAACCCTGGCAACATCCTTGTAAATATCTTCTGAACCCCTTCAACTTTTACAACATCATTCCAATAGGTATGAGACCAGATTTGCATGCAATATTCCAACAGTGGCCTAACCAATATCCTGTAAAGCCGCAACATGATCTTCCAACTCCTGTAATCAATTCACTGATCAATAAAGGAAAGCATACCAAACGCCACCTTCACTATCATATTGACCTGCAACTCCACTTTCAAGGAGCTATGAACCTACACTCCAAGGTCTCTTTGTTCAGCAACACTCCCTCGGACCTTATCATTATGTTTATAAGTCTTGCTAAGATTTGCTTTCCCAAAATGCAGCACATCACATTTATCTAAATTAAACTCTATCTGCCACTTCTCAGCCCATTGGCCCATCTGAGCAAGATCCTGTTGTAATCCGAGGTAATCTTCTTTGCTGTCCATTACGCCTCCAATTTTGGTGTCATGTGCATACTTACTAACTATACCTCTTGTCAGGTGGGTCAGTGTGCTGAGGAGTGGCAGTTGTAGTTTAGTTTACATACATTTTGAGAAGGCAAACCAAGACACGAATTCCACACTTAATGGTAGGGCATTGGGGAGTGTTGCTGAACTAAGAAACCTCAGTGTGCCGGTGAAGATTTCCTTGAATGTACTCCAACAGGTTTATTTGGAAGCACTAACTTTCAAAGCATTGTTCGTCCTTCAACCACCTGATGAAGGTACAGTGCTTCAAAAGCTAGTGTTTCCAAATAAACCTGTTGGATGAAAACCTGGTGTTGTCATTTTTCACTTTGTCCACCCGAGTCCAACACTGGCACTTCCAAGAAAGTAGTTGCTGATAGATAGGGTAGTGAAAAAGACATTTGGAGTGCTTGTCTTCATTTTCAGAATACTGAGTGTAGGAGTTCGGAGGTCATCTGGTGGCTGTGCAGGACATTGGTGAATCCACTCATCAACCTGCTACAAGAAGGATGTTGTTAAACTTAAGGTGGTACAGTAAAGATTTACAAGGATGTTATAGAGATATAGTCATACAGCATAGAAACAGACCCTTTGGACCACCATTTCCAACAAACACCAAACTACATTCGTCCCATTTACCTGCCCTTGGCCCCTAGCTGACTATACCCTGGCTTTTTAAAGGCATGTCCAAATGCTGCTTAAATGATGTGTGAGTACCCAACCACCCTCTCAGGCAGAATGTTCCAAACTTTACCCACCCTCTGGGTCAAAATATTTTTCTCACATTTCCTCTCAGCTGTTTTCTCCTCAACTTCAACTGGTGCCCTCTGGACTTAGACACATTGGTCACGGGGAGAAAGATTCTCTCAATCTACTCTGCCTACATTTCTGATAATTTGGTATTCTTCAGTCAGATCCTCCCTCAGCCTCCTCTGCTCCAAGGAAACAAAACTCAGCCTATCCAGTCTTGCCTCAGAATGTAGACATTCCAGCCCACTGCACCCTCTTCAGTACAATCACATCCTTCTGATAAGGTGGCAGCCAGACCTGCACACAGTATTCCATCTGTGGCCTAATCAATGTTCTATAAAGTTGTCCTAAGAGCGCCTTGCTTTTCAATTGTACAGTTGAAACTTTATTGCTGGAACAGCACAGCAGGTCAGGCAGCATCCAGGGAACAGGAGATTCGACGTTTCGGGCACAGGCCCTTCTTCTGAAGAAGGGCCTGTGCCCGAAACGTCGAATCTCCTGTTCCCTGGATGCTGCCTGACCTGCTGTGCTGTTCCAGCAATAAAGTTTCAACTTTGATCTCCAGCATCTGCAGACCTCACTTTCTCCTTTTCAATTGTACAGCTCAGGTAATAAAAGCCAGCATTCTGTGTGCCTCCTTCAGCAGCCTGTCCACCTGTGCTGTTTCCTTCTGGGATCTATAGACTTGTATACCAAGGTCCCTCTGTTCCTCAGTACAACCTAGGGACTTACCCTTCATTGTGTAATTCTTTCCCTTGTTAGACCTCCGAAAATGCATTATCTCACACTTATCACGAATATCAGAGCCAGTGTTCTGCCGGTGGTACTCACTAGTCTGAGACCACCCTGTCACTGTCAACAGTGCTGCCAATTTTCATGTCGAAGAAGAAAGAACAGTACAGCACAGTCACATGCCCTTTGTCCTCCAAGCCTGCACCAACACATTATTTTGCACTTCCACACTAAAATCTCATCCAGAAACATAGTAATTGTACCTTCTACATTCACATCCAAGTCGTTAATGTACATAACAGCAAGGGTCCCAGCACTGATCCCTGTGGGACACCGCTGGTCACAGTCTTCCAATCACAAACACAACCCATCACAATCACACTTTGCATCCTGTCTGCAAACTAATTTCAGATTCAGTTTGCATAAGACTCCAAGAGCCAATCTTAGACCAGTCTTTTATATGGGACTTTGTCAAAGACTATGGGGGTAGCCTGTACCTGCCAGAATAGAGTGGCCCATATCTGTTAACACAAACTGACCGATAAGTGGAAAGTAGAATTAAACAGCAGGACGTGAAACACAATGGCAGAAACTAAGCACATCAGCCTGTTCACACACACTGAGGCATAATGATACCATTGAACAACCCACTCAGAGGACAGTAAAAAGGATCCAGCCTGTTCCCAATTGAAACAGTTCTGACTAGCAGACCTAAGATCTAATAAACGAGTAATTCCAGCCACATTAAATGAAAGGGAAATGTGCCAGGAAATGAACAGGCACCAGATGTTAGATTCAGCCCATTAATCCCCTAAAACAACTGAGGGGGCAACAGCTAGAGTTATCTTATACTACTCAGTTTTGTAACTGTGTGACTTTACACATTTTAACTAACCTTATAAGAGAAATTAAAATTACAAATTTATAGCAATTAATGCAAAATTAACTCTTTTTCTGTTTTTTTTCTTCATATATAAAAAGGGCTTTGGGGCATGTAAGAAGAGCAATAGAATTTGATTAAGATTAAATGCAATGAATAACAGCATTCAGGATGTCCCTCGTGATAAGCTAGACTGACAGAAACCTGAAGGAGTATCGCAAGTAACTCTGGAATGTAAACAAATAGGAGACATAGGAAGATCCCAAGGCTGAGCGATGACAGTATCTGCTAATCACCTTGAGATCATGTGAACCTGGAGTTGTCCAATGGATGCCCATCATTGATTAGGTGTCTCATAGGATAGGGTATGCAAAGTAAGAGGAAGGAATATATTAATTACATTGTATGTGATTGTTCACAGAAAGTGTACAAAAGATACTGCTTTTTTATTGTAAAATCAGAGTGTGCCATCGCGCTCTCCTCCGAGGACAGTCTTAGGGGAAGATCCTTTCCCTGCATTAACCAGTTTCTTCTTGAATAAACACCTACCACTTGCCTGAATCCTGCCTGCCTCCTGAGTCTTTCATGTATCAATCCAGTTTTTCCAAACTGGAGGAATTAGATAGCAGGCTAAGTGTCAGATTGAAACAAATATCGCAATTTAATTCATTTTCACAAAGTGAAAACCGAACGCATCTCTTATTAAATGACTGAATAAATACTTTGTTTTCAAGTGGTCCAAAGGGAAATGAAATATTGACATGAAAAGGTACACGTTAAGACAGATCCCCAGAGATTATTGGACACAGAATGCAAAAGCTCTCATAAAGTGGTCTTGTTATAAACATGTGAACAATTAATTCAAAATGCACAATCATAAACCGTACCATAGAATAAAAGTTGTGGAAATTGTCCAAACTGCTGTATACTGTCAGAGACTGACAATGGTATAAAAAGTCTCACTTTCATTTACAGTACATAGAATTTCTCCAGTGCAGATAGAGGTCATTTGGCCCAGTCCCCTGCAACAACTCTCCAAAGCAGATCTCACCCAGATGTAGACCCCACCCTATCCCCATAACTCCATGTTTACTACAGTTAACCTACTGACACTGCGCATCCTTGAAGACTACAGGACAATTTACCATGGCTAATCCAGCAAACCTGCACATGTTTGGACCATGCAAAAAAACAAGAGCACCCAGTGGAAACCCATGCAGACACGGGCAGAACATGCAAACTGCACACTGGTAATGAACCAAGGCTGAAATTGAAACTGCATCCCTGGCATCACTGTGCCACCAGGCCATCCTGACATGTTTGGACCATGCAGAAAAACAAGAGCACCCAGAGGAAACCCATGGAGACACGGGCAGAATGTGCAAACTGTACACCGATAATGAAGCATGGTTGGAATTGAATCTGTTTCCCTGGCACCACTGTGCCAACATGCCATCCTGATATGGATGGTAATTGATGAAATCTTATTCACGTTGAGCAACAGAGATTTTAAGTAAAAGGAGCTCCTGCAGTTTCTGCAAGTTTAACAGAGACAAATATATAAGTACACTCACTTATTCACAGAGCACAAACTGACAGGTACAGATACTTTCAGGTACAGATGCTCTCATCCATACATATAGTTGAAGCTGTCAGGGATAGACTGATGATTGCACAAACACATTCACATTCCAGAAACAGACAGGTACATTTTGATAATACACTCTCATATTTCCAGAGAAAAATCTGGCAGGTATATGTTGATAACTATATCAATAGAACCTAATGAGGCAGATTGATAACGAACATTGCATTGGCATAGCAAAAGCTGACAGGTAGAGACTAATAATTACACTCATATTCACACAGCAGAATTTGACCGGGGCAGATAGATAAATGGACTGTCATCTTCACGTCACAGAAACTGACAGGGAGAGATAGATAGCTAGACAGTCATATTCAAATTGCAGAGACTGATGGACAAATCTGTTTCTGAGATGTAAAGCATTTTTGTAAACCCTATTTCACAGTCTTTACATGTCAGTATGTTAATAGACTGTAACTCAAACCTTTTTAAGTGTAACTTCTTTTACTCTGTAGGTGTCATCCATTGACATAAGAATGTGTTTCCTGTAGTACCTACAACTTTGAAAGTACTGGATACCACTTTGGACAGACACAGGTAGGACTCACCTCCACTCCCATACCCTATGAATATGAGCTTCTGTACACAGACAGTCACCCAAGGGTGGAATCGAACCTGGGACCCTATTGCTGTGAGGCAGCAGTGCTAACCACTGTGCTGCCCCAATAGCAGGGGTGGGATCTCCAGTGAGAATATGCCCAACCATTTTATACTTACAATGAGAGCCTATATATCAATCTGCAACTTGCAGATTCTGCCACGTGAATATGTGAGTACAGTTGTCACACTCTCCCTGTCAGTTCTGCAATGTGCATACTTAAGTAAAGTTATCTGCCTGTACCTGTGGATTTCCACTCACTGAATATACGAGTAGAGGTATTACTTTCTCCCAATAAGATTCTTGTACATGCATACTTGAGTGAAGTTATCACCCCATACCTGTTGGTTTCTGCTATGTGAATATGACAGTTTTTGCTCTGTGAATGTGATTGTTTAATTATCAATCTGTCCATGTCAGTTTCTGCATTGTTAAAATTTGAACATTGTTATCAATATCTACCTGCCATCTTCTGCCAAGTAAACGTGTGGGGGTCTGTATTGAAATGTACTTTTTGCTTTCTGCAGCATGAATGCATGAGTGTGGTTGTCAATCTTTCCCTGTCAGTTTCTGCTATGTGAATGTATGATTTAGTTATCCATCTGTACTGATGAAGGGCTTTTAGCCAAAACCTCAATTCTTCTGCTCCTTGGATGCATCCTGACCTACTGTGCTTTTTCAGCACCACACTCCTGACTCTAATCTCCAGCATCTGCGGTCCTCACTTTCACCTATCCATCTGTACCTGCCAGTTTCTGATCTGTGAATATGGAAGTGTAGTTTTTGATTGGTGTACAGAGTGTGGTGCTGGAAAAGCACAGCAGGTCAGCCAGCATCCGGGAAGCAGGAGAGTCAATGTATCGGGCATAAGCCCTTCATCTCGGTGTTTCAGGCATAAACCCTCTCATCCTCAGCATCTGTCGTCCTCCCCTCTCCTAAGGGCACAGATTGCAGGAATATTTCTAAGTGGCTGGCAAATAGTGTAACGTATTACTGCTTTCTCTTTGAAAGTTGCCACTCAGGTAGATAGAGCTTGTAAGAAGGCCTATGGTGTATTTGCGTTCATTAGCAGAGGGATTGAATTCAAGAGTCTTGAGGTGATGTTGCAGCTGTACAGGACCTTGGTAAGGTCACATTTGGAGTACTGTGTGCAGTTCTGGTCACCTCGTTTTAGGAAAGATGTGGAAGCTTTGGAGAGGGTGCAGAGGAGATTTACCAGGATGTTGCCTGGAATGGAGAATAGGTCGTACGAGGATAGGTTGAGAGTGCTAAACCTTTTCTCATTGGAACGGCGAAGGATGAGGGGTGACTTGATCGAGGTTTATAAGATGATCAGGGGAATAGATAGAGTAGACAGTCAGAGACTCTTTCCCCGGGTACAACAGAGTGTTACAAGGGGACGTAAATTTAAGGTGAAGGGTGGAAGGTATAGGGGGGATGTCAGGGGTAGGTTCTTTACCGAGAGAGTGGTGGGGGCATGGAATGCGCTGCCTGTGGGAGTGGCAGAGTCAGAATCATTAGTGACCTTTAAGCGGCAATTGGATATGTACATGGATAGGTGCTTAAGCTAGGACAAATGTTCGGCACAACATCGTGGGCTGAAGGGCCTGTTCTGTGCTGTATTGCTCTATGTTCTACATCAGTGCTTGATGGATACAGAATAAAATCTCTCTTGAAGTAACACTAATTGACTATTACACAGAGGACCAGAGTCTGAATGGACAGATGTTGAGTTAATGCAAAATGTGTAAATAAAGACATGACAGATACAAAGTTAAAGTGACACGTATATAGCATGCTAGCAGTTGCTGGTTAACAGGTATTCACTTAACACGGAGAAATGCTATAAATCCCTACATAGAGATGTACAGCATGGAAACAGATTCTTTGGTCCAACCTGTCCATGCCAACCAGATATCCCAACCCAATCTAGTCCCACCTGCCAGCACCCGGACCATATCCCTCCAAACCCTTCGTATTCATATACCCATCCAAACGTCTCTTAAATGTGCAATTGTACTAGCCTCCACCACTTCCTCTGGCAGCTCATTCCAAACACATACCACCCTCTGCGTGAGAAAGTTGCCCCTGAGGTCTCTTTTATATCTTTTCCCTCTAGTTCTGGACTCCCCGACCCCAGGGAAAAGACTTTGTCTATTTATCCTATCCATGC
This sequence comes from Chiloscyllium plagiosum, assembly GCF_037043375.1. Taxonomy (NCBI): domain Eukaryota; kingdom Metazoa; phylum Chordata; class Chondrichthyes; order Orectolobiformes; family Hemiscylliidae; genus Chiloscyllium; species Chiloscyllium plagiosum. Next base: position 12,844,010 of record NW_028270187.1, read on the forward strand.
CTCTCAGAATTTTGTAAACCTCTATAAGGTCACCCCTCAGCCTCTGACACTCCAGGGAAAACAGCCCCAGCCTGTTCAGCCTCTCCCTTTAGCTCAAATCCTCCAACCCTGGCAACATCCTTGTAAATCTTTTCTGAACCCTTTCAAGTTTCACAAAATCTTTCCGATAAGAAGGAGACCAGAATTGCACACAATATTCCAACAATGGCCGACCCACTGTCCTGTACAGCTGCAACATGACCTCCCAACTCCTATACTCAATGCTCTGACCAATAAAGGAAAGCATACCAAACATCATCTTCACTATCCTATCTACCTGCGACTCCAGTTCCAAGGAGCTATGAACCTGCACTCCCAGGTCTCTTTGTTCAGCAACATTCCCTCGGACCTTACCATTCAGTGCATAAGTCCTGCTAAGATTTGCTTTCCCAAAATGCAGCAACTCGCATTTATCTGAATTAAACTCCATCTGCCACTTCTCAGTCCATTGGCCCATCTGGTCCAGATCCTGTTGTAATCTGAGCTAACCCTCTTCGCTGTCCACTAACACTACGCCAAGGCGAAGTCTCGGTCGTCCCGGGCTGGCCTGCAGTTCCCGGTGGGCCGTGTTCACAGACTCCTGAGAAAGGGTAACTATGCTGAGCGTGTGGGTGCCGGAGCGCCGGTCTATCTGGCTGCGGTGCTGGAGTATCTGACGGCTGAGATTCTGGAGCTGGCCGGCAACGCGGCCCGGGACAACAAGAAGACCCGCATCATCCCCAGGCACCTGCAGCTGGCCGTGCGCAACGACGAGGAGCTCAACAAGCTGCTGGGAGGGGTGACCATCGCTCAGGGCGGGGTGCTGCCTAATATCCAGGCCGTGCTGCTGCCCAAGAAAACCGCCGCTGCTGGATCTGCTAAAAAGTGAAGAGACCATCCTTGAATCTGACAACCCAAAGGCTCTTTTAAGAGCTACTCACAGCATCTGTGAAAGGAGTTAAATTCTCTGTCGGATTGCTTATTTTCATTTTAATGTGTAGAGCCCTGGCCGTTGTACCTAACATCGCTACATTTCTATCTCCTTTTTATTGGATACTGTTACTGTCGGTGGCAGCAGAGGAAGATTATATCATAGAATACGATTGTAAGAGTGCCTGGAACTACATTATTCCTCATTGCACGGTCACTGCCTGAATGATCTTTATGTTTGATCAATGAGTCTAGAATAGTGTCACGGGTGTTCCCGATCGGGTTTGGCTTCACATTTCCTTTAGCTGCATCAGTAAGAGCTGAATCCTCCCACTGTCTCTGCAGCATATACCTCTGCAATTTATTCTCTGCTCTGTTCATATTCACTTTTCTTTCCCACCAGCCTCTGGCGAGAGAGGGTGTTCAACAGCAGTCAGTCATTTTTCAGCTGTAAAAGGAGGGAATGCGGTAAAGTGAGATTGTGTGAAGTTTAGTTTCCTAATCGAAAAACCAATCAACGTGCACGTAGTCGTGCATCCTCCTGCTCGTTTATACGTGATGGCGGGCATTTTCAAATTTGAAAATAAGCCGTTGGTCTCTTGGCGCCATTTTTTCCCTTTTCTCTCCTGCCTCCACCTCACCACAAGCCATGTTAACGCAAAGCGAGTCAATGAGGAGATGGGGTTTTTCCACAAATATCTAACCCCATACCAAAATTTGATGTGAACATCACTCATCTAATTACTATATTTCCGCAATCCCTAATGCTGCTGCTACATCTTACACTTACGAGTTACGATGCGATGCTTTATATGGAATAACCAGGTTGCACAAGAGTAGAGTATCGATTGGCCGAATAGCCACTTATCTACACTGTTGGAATACTTGCAATTTTAAAATCTTTCGCTCCGGTAAACAGCAACAAAGTGAACCGTCCACTCCGAATGCTCTCTGCCGTATTAGTTCATTTTCGGAACAGAAATAATTGTAAAAGTCGCGATAAACGTGAAATAACCGGCTACAGTAACATTCCCCTCAGTATGTGCTGCCTTCCCCGTCCTCAGGTCTCCGCTCTCTATCGGAGAGTTTGGGTGGCTCTGAAAAGAGCCTTTGGGTTCGCGGGAAATGGGTCACTTTATCCTCAGCCGCCGAATCCATAGAGAGTGCGGCCCTGGCGTTTCAGAGCGTACACCACATCCATGGCGGTGACTGTCTTGCGCTTGGCGTGCTCAGTGTAGGTGACCGCATCCCTGATCACATTCTCCAGGATTGATTCGGGGTGAGTTCAGGGAGAACCGGGGGCTGTTTGTAAGAGGCCGAGCGGAGCAGGAACTGGTCCCGGAACTTGGAGTGAGCGGGCTGGGGGGAAGAGAGAGGCCTTTCTCGGGCTGTGTGTGGGCCTGCTGAGGGAGGTAGAGCGGGAAGAAGCTGCTGTGGGCCATTGTTATGGTCCTCGGAACTCTGTTTAAATTTCATTATGTTTCCCGCTCTTTCTCGAGGTTGGTGGACCAAATGTAGGAATGGGATGGGATATGTAAAAGAACATACACTGAGGTCTTGATAAAAAACATTAAAAATAGCGCCGTTTTTCCTCTTTCCAACAGGCGGTTGGGGAGTTGGATGTTGAACTGTGTAAGCATCCTGGTGGTTGAGTATTCCCATTCATGGTGCTGCGCAGTTGTTGCTCAGGTTCTGGATCTCACTCAACTGCTATCAATTTAAAAGTGGCACAACACCAGGTTATAGTCCCAACAGTTTTTTTTTGAAGCACTTGATGTGTAACATTGTGCATCCCAGTCCAACACCAACATCTCCAAATCAACTGGTATCGAATCACATGAAAAACAAACAATCCACAGACAGAGAGCAGCTCAGGGCAACAATGGAATCAGATCCGTAGTTCTGGTTAAGTTGTTGGCTTTAAATAAAAAAAAAACACACACATTCTAAATAATATACTATGAATGTGACAATGATCAGTTCAATATTGTCAGACTAGCCTCATGTTGATTTACAGGTGGTGTCCCTGTGTCTTCCTCCAGATAAACACCTGAGGGACTAAGACACTAATACTTCCTCAGTTCAAAGCACAGAGTAACCAGCTGCCTCTAACAAACAGCAGGTATGTAGCCCATTGATGTTTACACACCAGTGTTGGAGAGAGATAAACTGAATCCTCATCCAAAATAGACATTCAGGGACAGCATTAAAATCTGCAGTTATTAAGGGCATTTTCAAAGTTACAATGAAGATAGACAAATAGGCCACATTGTTGCGTCGTTTCAACAACCATCCGTGAAGGAGGGGTTAAGTGCAGAGATGGAAGAAACGGTGCTCACCGACAGGGCAAGAGTTACCGAAGTGTCATCGAGTCTTAGAGACGTATAGCATGGAAACAGACCCTTCGGTCCAACTTGTCCATGCCGACCAGATATCCTAATCTAGTCCCATTTGGCATCACTTAGCCCATCTCTCTCTAAACCCTTCCTATTCATATTGTTAAAGTATAGATTTGAGACGGACTATGGAATCCCTCGTGGACTCAGACTTATAAGCCTCTCTTGGTTCGTCCTGGAGAGCATACTCTTTGGTAGTCTGGAATAAAAACCTTTTGCAAACAGTTTAGTTTAATTTTAGCGTTCCCCTTTATTTACCAATAGCATCACTGTTACAACGTAACATTGACACCTAAAAGCCAGGCTAGCTGAGGAAAGTAGGATACCAGCTCTTCCTGCAAGAACTCTTGCACGGTACTCCACACTTCAGTCTCAAACAGGCTTCCTTTTTACAAAACTTTCCAAAAAAAACTGCATGTTCTTAATTAGACAGACAGTGGAAAGGCAATAATTTGTCAGTAAGAGAAGTTAATTAACACGGTGACACAGTGGTTAGCACTACTGCCTCACAGCGCCAGAGATCCGGGTTCAATTCCCACCTCAGGTGACTGTGTGGAGTTTACACATTCTGCCCGTGTCTGCGTGGGTTTCCTCCCACAATCCAAAAGTGTGCAGGTTAGGTGAATTGGCCATGCTAAATTGCCCATAGTGTTAGGTATAGGGGAATTGGTCTGGGTGGGTTGGGCTTCGGCGGGTCGGTGTGGACTTGTTGGGCCGAAGGGCCTGTTTCCACACTGTAATCTAAATCTGTGTGATCACTCCTGTAGACCCTTAGCCATCCATCAGGTGGGAAAAACAGATCCAGCCGAGTCACTGCCTGTAGGTGAGGTAAGTCCCTATCATAAAGAGGTATCAGTCTAAACTAAATGGGAGAGGTCATAAGGTAACCTTACACAGCTTGCATGTCAGATATCACTGTTTTACAAAATGGCATCTTAGTAAGCAGGGCAAGCTTTGACCATAAAATGGCTTCCTGACATTGTGTCAGAATCTCTTCAATATTAGGTTTAGAATAGTTTTTTAAGCTAGGAGCAGACTCCTGCTTTTTAGCTTAAACACAAAAACATTCTGTACCTGAGGCCGAAAGGTTAAATTTTAAATGATTCATTCATCTCAAGTTAAACATGCTTTCTTTTCAGGGTTGTGATTCAAATTCAAAGAAGACAGACGATCTGACAAGTTAGAATTGACAGTGGGGCAGACATGGCGTGTAGGAACACCAAGTAAGTTAAAGCTTCATCAATATTACATTTTAGAGTTTGCATTTCATAATCAGTGATGGCTACTCAAAATGATCATAAGGTCCCAAAATGCAAATAAATTCAAAACATTCATCTCTCTGTCTGTCTCTCTCTCTCTCTCTCTCTCTCACACACACACACACAGCCCCCAATCTGTTATGGAAAAGGCCAAACCCTCTCCAAACATATCAAGAAAGTAAACCAGACCCTAACTTTGCTAGTTGTTTTAAGCAGGTGTAATGAAGATATTCCAGGAGGAATGCAGCTGGTCAAACCAGTAGTTTTAAAGAAACAGTTTGATTTATAAATTTACCAAATGATACACAAACAAAAGAGAGTAGAATACTAAATAACTTAAAAATCTGAAAACCGAACAGATTATACCAATTTAATGATGGTGTTCCCAACATTTACAACAATCCCCATAAATACCGCTTAGCACAAAAGGTAAAATCAAACAACAGGGTCTTACAGGAGAGATGTCAGAAAAAGAGTACCATCATGGACCTACTTCTTTGGGTTCCGCAGCTTTTTCAACTGCCTGACTGCTTTCAGTCAATAGCCAGACAGCCAAAAATCAAATCAAGCCAGAGAAAAGCTGAGCCACTCCCCTTTCATTGTGTTCTTTTTAAAAATGTGGAAGCCTTTTGCCTGGATAATTATCTGTTAGCTATAATCAAAATGGCCCTAAAACCCATCAACTCTGACTTTTCAGAGCCTGTGTCTTTTACAAGCTTGTTAAAGGAGCAGTAGCATCACAGCAGACTGCTCCAAGAAGTAAAAGCCCATGGGATACAGGGTAATGTGTTGAATTGGATCCAAAGTTGGCTAGTCACAGGAAAGAAAGGATAATGATCAATGCCGGCCATTGTGAATGGAAAGTTGATTTAAGTGGTGCTCTGCATGGCTCAGTGTTAGGACCTCTGCTATTTGTTTTATACATTGATGATATGGAGTTGAATATGATGGGCAAATTTGTGAACTTTGCAGACAACACAAAAATTGGCTGTGTAGTGGATAGTGTGGAGGATAGCTGTAAGCTCCAAAACGAGATAGATGGTTTGGTGGAATGGGCAAGAAAGTGGCAGATGGAGTTCAGCTCTGATAATTGTCAGGGAATGCATTTTGGGAAGTCAGACAATAAATGGAAATAGTCAATACATAGGAATATACTGAGAGGGACAGGTGAAGTGAGTGATCTTAGTGTGCAAATGCACACGTACATAATATAGATGGGGTTGTAAAGAAGGCACATGGAATGCTCTCCTTCATTGGCAGAGGGGTGAATACAAAAATCGGGAAGTAACAATGAAACTGTATGAGGCACTGGTGGCTTCAACAGGAGTATTGTGTGCAGTTGGGTCACCACATCACAGGAAGGACGTCATTGCTGTGGATAGAGTGGAGAGGAGATTTACAAGAATGTTGCCAGAATTGGAGCTATCAGGAAAGATTGAAGGGGTTGTATTCTTTGGAACAAAGGTGCCACGATTAAGGAATACCGGGTGACCCCGTACTCATGGGTCCAGTTATCGCGGTTTACCGTGGTCCGAGTATATCAAAGGGAATGTTCCAGAACCAGGGACCAGAAGGCTGCCGGGAAGACATTTCCCATTTAAATGAATGATTTTGCACCTATATGCGGTTTTGCGTTTCCGCTGTCGATCCTGGAACATATCCCCCACAGGTACAGGGGTCGACTGTACTAAATAGTGAGCTACCTGATGAAGGAGCAGCACTCCGAAAGCTTGCACTTCCATATAAACCTGTTGAATTATAATCTGATGTTGTGTGATTTTTAACTAACTAGTGAGAGGGAGACATTAGACAGGAGGGACCTGTTTACTTTGGCAGAGTTCAAAAACCAGGGATCACCGATTCAAGCTCAGTGGTTGTAGGATTTGAGGATATGAGGAAAAATTTTTTTTTAAATGGAGAGAGTGATGGGTATCTGGAATTCGCTGCCTTATTTGGGGGTGCAGGCAGAGACCTTACATTTTTTTTAAACAAACATTCCCTGGAACTGCATCTCAAGTGTTGTAAACTGCAAGGTTACGGCTGTGGCAGGATGGTGGGATGAGAAAGAGCACCTGGGTTTGGTGGTGTTGGCACAGACAAGATGGGCTGAATGTTACATTGATGTTACCAATCACAGCTGATGTTGATTTACAAGAGGTATCTCTTCTGTCTTCCTCCAGGCAAGTACTCAAAGGACCAAGATAATGTAATCTTCCCTCAGTACAGAGCCAAGTGTGACCAGCTGCTTCAAACAAACAGCAGGTATGTTACTGTGATCAGAGTGAAGAACATCCTTTCCACAGTCACAGAGTGGATTGAGTCAGACTCACATTGAGCTCCATTTCCAGAGAGATATGTTCAAACCAAGAGGCAAACACCACCAAGGAAATAGAAGTTTATATTTTTTTTTAACTTTATTCTCAATGCATGCAACCCAGTTCCAATCAATTTGAATGAATCCTCATCCAAAATGTACACTGCATTAAATCTGAACATCAAACGGTACTGCACAGTAATGGATCCTTCAGCCCACGATGTTGTGCCGAACATGATGCCAAATGAAATTTAATCCCTTCTGCCTGCCCATGGTCCATATCCCAAATTTTTTGCATGTTAATTTGCTTATTTTTTATGCCCCCTCAATACTTTTTAATCGCATCTGCCTCCATCACCACCCCTGGCAGTGCATTTCACTCCTACCACTCTCTACGTTAAACGAGGTCCTTAGGTCTCCTTTGAACTTTCCTCGTCTCACCTTATATGCACGCCTCTTAGTTTTAGAAATTTCAGCTCTTGGAAAAAAGTGCTGACCATCTACCTTAAACATACATCTCATAATTTTATAGACTTCTGGATATGGGTTTGCTCACTGAGATAGAAGGTTTGCTTTCAAACGTTTTGTAGGTAATCATCAATCAGCCTCCGGATGAAGCACTGGTGGTATGGCCTGCTTTCTGTTTATATGTTTAGGTTTCCTTGGGTTGGTGATGTCATTTAGTGTTCATTTTCCCCAAGGTGGTAAATGGGATACAAGTTTGTTTGTTGATGGAGTTCCGGTTGGAATACCATGCTTCTTAGAATTCTCGTGCGTCTTGGTTTGACTTGCCCTAGGATGAATGTGTTATCCCAGTCGAAGTGGTGTCCTTCCTTATCTGTATGTAAGGATTCTAGTGAGAGTAGGTCATGTCTTTTTGTGGCTAGTTGATGTTCATGGATCCTGTTTTCTGGCTGTTTGTCAAATGTAGTGGACACATAAATACAAAACGGGCCATACCACCAGTGATTCATCCGGAAGCTCACTGATAAGGGTACCTAGTATGGTGACAAAACATCTGAAAATGAACCTTCCAGCTCAGCGAGAAAATCTAGAACCAGAACCTTAACCTGAGCTACAACTCTTACAATTTTATAGACTTCTATTAAGTCTGTCCTCGGCCTCTGCTGCTCAGAAGAAAACTACTTGGGTTTTTCTAGCATCTCTTTGTCGCTCATACCTGTTAGACGACATTCTGGCAAACCTCTTCTGCACCCTCTCTAAATCCTCCACATCCTTCCTGTAATGTGGCAACCACATTTGAAAAATCACAACACCAGATTATTGTCCAGAAGGTTAATTTGGAAGTACTATCTTTCAGATCGCTGCTCCTTCATCAGGTAACTGTGAAACAGAATCGTGAGACACAGAATTTATTGCAAAAGATTACAGTGTCATGCAAATGAAATGATATATTGAACAAACCTAGATTGCTGTTCAGTATTTCAGCTTTTAGAATGGGTTTCAGGTTTCAGTTCATTAATATATACATCCAAGAACTTCTTTTAAGTCACATTCTCAAGATGACTTCGGGTTTTATTGAAAAAGAAGGGTGACATCTCAACTCAGATAGGTGTGAGGTTAGAGTCTGTCTGTATCCCAATCTTGAATCAGACTGGTCCTATTACCAAAGTAGGAAATTATAAAATATTACATGGATTGACTGCCTGCAGATTGTGCTCTTTTTGAGCAAAATAGAATGTATCTGCAAATATAATTCTGCAAATGCAAATTCACCCCAGAGACTTGTGTATGTATGAGAGAGACTGAGAGCATTTGAGTGTGTGAGAGAGAGAGCATTTGAATGTGAGTACGCATGCAAATATGTGTATGGATGCTTGGTAAAGTGTGTATGAGTGTGACAGAGTATAAGCCTGTGAGAGGGTGCATGCATTGGTGAGAGTGTGGGGGTGTATGTATGTGTGGATGAGAGGGCCTGCATGAGTGTGTGTGTGTGAGCGAGAGAGTGTACATTGTGACAGGAACCTAAGGTCCCGATTGAGATTGTCCTCATGGGTTCTGTACTTTAGTAAGGATACTTTTAACATTACAATCGAGGTGAACAAATAGACAATGCTGTTAGTTTGAACAACTATATATGAAGTAGATAGCTAGTACAAATATTGAAGGAAACATTTCAGCTATCAGTAACGGAGAAGGACAGAATTAATCTTTTGTCACAACACTGTAAGTATGGCCGAACCAAAGTCTTATAAAGCTGCAGTATGACATCCTGACTCTTGTACTCAATTCCCCGATCAATAAGGCAAGCATGCCAGACACCTTCCTCTAGATACCACCCTAACTACTTGCCACTTTCAGAGAGCTATAGACTTGAACCGCAAGATCCTTCTGAGTCCAGCCATTTACTGCGCACCTGTCCTTAACATTTGATCTCCCAAAGTCCAGCATCTTACACTTTGCCGGATTAAACTCAATGTCATTTCTCCGCCCATATCTGCAAGTGATCTATCTCCTGCTGTATCCTTTGACAAATTTCTACATAGAACATTACAGCTCGGTACAGGCCCTTCGGCCCTCGATGTTGCACCGCCCTGTCATACTAATCTGAGCCCATCTCACCACTATCCCATGTACATCCATATGCCTGTCCAATGACGACTTAACTGCACTTAAACTTGGTGAATCTACTACCGTCGCAGGCAAAGCATTCTATACGCTTACTACTCTCTGAGTAAAGAAACTACCTCTGACATCTGTCTTATACCTATCTCCCTTCACTTTAAAGTTGTGTCCCGTCATGTTTGCCATCCCCATACTTGGAAAAAAGCTCTCCCTGTCCACCCTATCTAACCCTCTGATTATCTTGTATGTCTCTATTAAGTCACCTCTCAACCTTCTTCTCTCTAATGAGAACAGCCTCAAGGCCCTCAGCCTTTCCTCGTAAGACATTCCTTCCATACCAGGCAACATCCTACTAAATCTCCTCTGCACCCTTTCCAAAGCTTCCACATCCTTCTTATAATGCGGTGACCAGAACCTTACACAATACTCCAAGTGTGGCCGTACCAGAGCTTTGTACAGCTGCAGCATAACCTCCTGGTTCCGGAACTCAATCCCTCTATTAATAAAGGCCGAAACACTGCATGCCTTCTTAACAACCCTGTCAATCTGGGTGGCAACTTTCAGGGATCTGTGTACATGGACACCGAGATCTCTCTGCTCATCTACACTCCCAAGAATCTTACCATTAACCCAGTCATTTGCATTCTGATTACTCCAGCCAAAGTGTATCACCTCACACTTGTCCACATTAAACTCCATTTGCCAGCTCTCAGCCCAGCTCTGCATCCTATGTCTCTCTGCAACCTACTACATCCTTCGTCACTATCCACAACTCCCACCGACCTTAGTGTCGTCTGCAAATGTACTTACCTACCCTTCTAAGCCCTCATCCAGGTCATTTATAAAAATGACCACCAGCAGTGAACCCTACACCGACCCTTGCCGTACACCGCTAGTAACTGGACACCAAGATGAACATGTTCCATCAACTACAACCCTCTGTTTTCTTTCAGCAAGCCAATTACTGATCCAAACTGCTATGTCTCCCACAATCCCATTCCTCCGCATTTTATATAATAGCCTACTGTGGGGAACCTTATCAAACGCCTTGCTCAAATCCATATACACCACATCAACCGGTTTACTCTCATCTACCTGTTTGATCACTTTGTCAAAAAACTCAATAAGATTCGTTAGGCACGACTTACCCTTCACAAAACCATGCTGACTGTCCCTGATCAGATTATTAGTTTCTAGATGGTTATAAATCCTATCTCTTATAACCTTTACCAACAACTGAAGTGAGACTCACTGGTCTGTAATTACCTGGGTTGTCTCTACTACCCTTCTTGAACAAAGGAACCACATTTGCTATCCTCCAGTCCTTATGCACTATTCCTGTAGACAATGATGATTTGAAGATTACTGCCAAATGCTCGGCAATCTCTTCCCTTGCTTTCCAGAGGATCTTAGGATAGATCCCACCCAGCCCAGGGGACTTGTCTATTTTCACACTCTGCAGTATTTCTAATACCTCTTCCTTGTGAACCTCAATCTCTTCTAGTCTAGATGCAAGTATCTCTGTATCTTCCTCGCCAACATTTTCATTTTCTATAGTGAGCACTGTCAAAAAATATTTATTTAGTGCTTCCTCTGACTCCACGTACAACTTCCCACTATTATCCTTGATTAGCCCTAATTCAACTCTCATCATTCTTTTATTCCTGACATACCTATGGAAAGCCTTAGGATTAACCCTGATCCTATCTGCCAACAACTTCTCATGTCTCCTCCTGGCTCTTCTGAGCGCTCTCTTTAGGTCTTTCCTGACTTCCTTGTAACCCTCAAGCACCCTAACTGAGTTTTCACATCTTGTCCTAACATAAGCCTTCTTCTTCTTCTTGACCAGGGATTCCACTTCCTTAGTAAACCACGGCTCACGCGTTCTATACCATCCTCTCTGTCTGACAAGTACATACTTATCTAGGACACACAGGAGCTTTTCCTTGAATAAGCTCCACATTTTTAATGTGCTCATCCCCTGCAGTTTCCTTCCCCATTCTACGCTTCCTAAATTTTTCCTAATTGCATCGTAATTTCCCTTCCCCCAGCTGTAACTCTTGCTCGGTGGAGTACACCTATCCCTTTCCATCACTAAGGTAAATCTGACAGAATTGTGATCATAGTCTCCAAAGTGCTCACCTACTTCCAAATCTAACACTACCCACAATTTCACCAATCTTTATATTGTCTGCATTTATTAACAATAGTTTTAATATTACAATCAAGGCGAACAAATAGCTGATGCGATTACTTTGAGCAACCATGTGTAAAGTAGATATTGTGGACAAATTGATATTGATGGAAACATTTCAGCTATCAGTAACTGAGAATGACAATTTATCTTTTGTCATGTATATAGACACAGCAATCAAATAATATGAATTCCAAGTGTACATTTTGTATCAAAGCCTGACATAGAATGATTAATGTGTGGGTACGTAACCAAACATTTCCCCCTCACCCCCTCCCCCAAAAGACAGACAGACACACAGTCTCTTTCTCTCTCTCTCTGACTTAATGCTGACTTTCAAAAACATACTCCATCCATACACGTTACAATGTCTAACAGCCATGTTGTTCCATTGACATTGCAAAATGTTACATTCAAAATGATTTCTACCCACAGATCCCTTGTCAGAGAGGCCTACAGCACAGAATCAGGCCCTTTAAACCTTTTGATTCCGCATCGATCAGAAACAACCAGCTAACAATTTTCATCCTGATCAGCCAGCATCCATTTACATAAATGGATCATGGTAGCAGAGGAGCTGCCATCCCCATCTTTATCACATCATTATTCTCCATTTCTTCATATTGCAATAGAATACTTTGTTTTGTCTAGTTCAGAATACTTTGTTTTGTCTAGTTCAGTCCAACCAGAAACTCTCTTTTTTTGGATAATTATGTTCTTCTTTCAAAATTGATTGCAATTTTCTACAAAGAGCTCTGCATTCCTCCTCCCCTTCCTTGGGATGTATCTAAAAAAAAAGCATGAAATCTGGCTGCAATTTTCACAATGTATCAGTGGAATTTAATAATCACCCTTCAAAGCAGCGGAGAAAGAGAGAGAAAGGGCCAAAATTGGTAGGTTTGTAGAACTGCTCATTTTAGTTTCAAACAGAATTGAACAGTGCTGATTGTTCCATAAAATTGAATTTGGCAGTTTACATATTCTGCACTGCATGACAAAAAAAAAGTCCTTTAGCAACGTAAGAGTACTACTAATGGTGCATCATCTCACTACAGAGCAGGGTAATGTTCTGTCTACATCAGAAAATAGAAGTAAATTAGCCAACTATCTTTTCTATACAAGGAACATTATGGTCAGTCAGCTCCAATGCAGTTGAATTGTTCATCGCACTTTCACTTCGTTGCAAGTGGATTCAGTTTACACTGATTGTTACTTCACCAAATTCATAAAAGTACATCACTATGCACTGAAACAAAAACTCTTGGCATTCTGAAGACCAACTTTTTATATCATTTCTCCCTGTTAGATTCTGCACTATGCAAAATACAAAAGGACCATAGTGAACTCCAGCACCACTCCAGGCTCTAGCTCCCATCCCTGCTGTGTCTTCACCATTCCCCAGACCACCTCCTCCTCACTGAGGACGAACATTTATTCCTCGGTAAAGGCATCTACCGTCCCACATTAATGAGCTTGACACATGCTGCAACCTTGAACGTTTCTTCTGCAGTCTCAGCCTCCGTGCCTACTTTTACAATGAAGACAACCGCCCTCCCACCAAAGACTCCTTCTCCCACGTCCAAAACACCTCATCCACCTGACACCGTGCTGGCCTGCTACCCACCCTTGACCTCTTCATTTCAAACTGCCGTCGTGATATCAACCGCCTCACCCACTCCAACCTCTCGCCTTTACAACGTGCAGCCCCTCCACCTCAACCCCAACGTCCCCATCAAACCAGTGGACAAAGGGGGTGCAGTGATAGTTTGGCACACTGACCTCTACACTTCTGAAGCCAGGCGCCAATTCGAAGACACCGCATCCTACCACCCCCTCGACCATGACCTCACACCACATCAGCAAACCATCATCTCCCAAACCATACACAACCTCATCACCTCAGGTGATCTCCCACTAACAGCTTTCAACCTCATAGTTCCACAAGCCTGACTACCCCAGCCGACCTATCGTCTCAGCCTGCTCCTGCCCCACCGAACTCATCTTCACCAACTCTACCCCCCCCCCCGCACCCCGATCCAGGAACTCCCCACATCTGTTCGGGACACCATCCACGCCCTTCATCTCCAAGACTTCAGTTTCCTCGGCCACCAATGCCTCTTCATCATGGACATTTAGTTCCTCTACACCTCTGTTCACCATGATCAGGGCCTTCAAGTCCTCAGTTTCTTCCACTCCTGACGTCCCCACCAGTACCTTTCCACTGACACTTATTCGTTTGGCTGAACTGATCCTCACACTCAACAATTTCTCCTTCCAATCCTCCAACTTCCTCCAGACAAAAGGGGTAGCCATGGACATGCACATGGGTCCCAGCTATGCCTGTCTCTTTTTCAGCTGCAAAGAATAGTCCATCTTCTGGAGTTACACTGGCACCACTCCCCACCTCTTCCTCTGCTACATTAATGAGTACATCGGTGCCACCTCATGCTTCCAGGAAGAGGTCAAACATTTAATTAACTTCACCAACATATTCCACCCTGACCTTAAATTCACCTGGACCATCTCTAACACCTCCCTCCCCTTCCTAGACCTCTCCATCTCCATCCAAGAGGACCGAATCAACACAGCTTTTTTTTTACAAACCCACCAACTCCCACAGCTACCTGGATTACACCTCCTCCCAGCTTACCTCTCGCAAAAATGCTATCCCCTATTCCCAATTCCTCCGCCTCCACCGCATCTGCTCCCAGGAAGACCAGTTCCACCACAGAACACATCAGGTAGCCTTCTTCTTCAAAGACCGAAATTTCCCCTCCCACGTGGTTGAAGATGCCCTCCAATGCATCTCATCCATGTCCCGCACCTCCGCCCTGGAACCCCAGCCCCCCAACCGCAATAAGGACAAACCCCCTTTGTCCTCACCGCCCACCCATCTGTTGTAAAATCTACACTTCGAAAGATTTCTGTTAATTATGGATGGCCAAATGGTACACCATTCCTGAAGAAGAGCTCATGCCCGAAACGTCGACTCTCCTGCTCCTTAGATACTGCCTGACCTGCTGCGTTTTCCAGCAACACATTTTCAGCAAATGGTACACCATCCAACCATTGCCTTCTTGATGTTCAATGGTATTACCACTGTCCCCAACCCCTGCAATATCAAATCTTGGGGGTGACTGCCACGGTCCCCACTCCCCGCAGTATCAACATCCCAGTGGTTACATCACTGTCCCCACCCTCACCCCACATTCAACATCCTGGGGGTTAACATCACTATCACCATCCTGGGGGTTACTGTCGCACTTCCCCTCCCCCCACCATACTGTCAACATCCCGCACCTCACTTTGAACATCTTCCATGCCAGTCAAAAGTAACCACCTCTCTGTTGTCTAGTTGTCTAATACCACAATCCCAGTCGTAAGGTCTCCAAACGGAACTAGCCGCATTTGCTTGTGTTTGGCCCATATCCATCAAAGCCTTTCCTATCCATGTATCTTTCCAAATCTCTCTTAAAAGGTTGTTATTGTACTCACTTCTACCGCTTTCTCTGGCAGCTCATTCCAAATACGCACCACCCTATGTGTGAAACATTTACCCCTCAGGTCACTTTTAAATCTTTCCCCTCTCACCTTAAACCAATGCCCTCTAGTTTTGGACTCCCTGCACTTGGGAAAAGACCTTGGCTATAAACTTTATCCAAGCCCCTATTTCTGCAGCAATATACATATGAAACGTCAAGGACAACTTAATCTGACTCTAGCCTTGGATTGCAAATGCACATCTAAATCGTTCTTCAATGTGATGAGGACTTCTGCCTCTCCCACTCTTTACCAGCAGTGAGTTCCAGGCTCCCCACCACCGTCTGGGTGAAAATGTTTTCCCTCACATCCCCCTCTCAACCTCCTGACCCATACCTTAAATCTATGCCCCTCCCCAATCATTCATCCCTCCACTTGGGGGGGGGGGGGGGGAAATGGGGGAAGAGGAGGACGTTTCTTCCTGTCGACCCTATCTACGTCCCTCATCATTTTATACATCTCAATCATGTCCCCACACTCTCATTTTGCTCTGCTCTAAGGAAAACAACCCCAGTCTGTCCAATCTCTCTCCATCACTGAAACTCTCCAGCCCGCAAGGCAACATCCAAGTAAATCTCCCTCTGCATGCTAGCCCAGTGCTATCACATTGTTCCGATAATGTCAATTTGCATAGAGCTGCTTAAAAACTCACCGAAATGGCAATAAATTTGCTGTTCAGGAGACACTCTGCCTGCTGGTTTGAAACAGCACAGTGCTAATTGCCCTCTTGACTTTTGCTGATGTTGTTAACTGTAGTACAGTTCTGCAGTGGTTGGAGTATTCCCAGTAAATCTCCTCACCATCCTTACAGAAAATATATTCAACTGGGGTCAAACAGAATGGTTTAACGAGGTGCTGTCTCCCTCCACTACCTCATTTCCAGTGTGGACACTCAGCTCTAGGACTGACACAGGGATACCTGAGATTAAACCAAACTGTAAGGCACTTTTCTAAGGCAGGAGTTGTTGTTGTGTTCAACAACAAACAGTACTCACTATACAGTCAGAGAGAGACACGGTCACAGAGAGAGTCAGAGGGTCATAGAGAGGCAGGGAGAAACAGAGAGACGTAGAGTTATAAAGAAACACAATCAAACCGAGTCAGAAAGAGGCACGAAATCACAGCGTCATCGAGATTAATCGACATAGAGTGAAAGCAAGTCATAGACAGTCCAACAGAGAGAGATAGAGACACAGACACATAAAGAGAGAGACCTCGCAGTTTGTACAAGATCAATCGATATAGTCAGAGAATAAAAGCAAGTCATGGACATTCAAACAGTTATAGAGAGACCTCACGGTTTGTACAAGGTGCCTCACTGGGAGACGGAACTTTTCCTGTCCCCCTCCACCCCCCAATAACCACCATCCTGACCCTCGGGAACGGGACATGTTGACACAGTCCGCTCTCCCTCGGCGCTTTTCCTTCCCGCGTGGCCCCGGCGCCATTTTAGCTTCAGGCCCCGCGCGAGATGGCGGTTAACGGCCGCCTCGTGCCCCAAGTGACCGTTAGCAGCTGCTTCAGGGGAAAGGCTCTTTAAAGGGACAACCCTTTCAGGAGAGAGAAACAACAGGGCCGGCTCCGGGACTCGCCAAACTCAATAATAATGACAAATACACACAGAGAGGTGGGAGTGAACAAGAAGTTGTGCGGCGGCACATCAAGACCAAAGGCCACTCTCCCGAAGGACGGCTGCCCCGGACTCGAAACGTTGACTCCGCTTTCTCTCTGTCTGTCTCTGAACAGATGCTGCCAGGCCTGAAGCACAAACAAGGTCCTCGGGGGTGAGTCCGAGTTCAGGATCCTGTTAAGGTTCGGTTGGCAGATGGATGACAGTGTGGGAGGGTATGCAATGGGATTAGAAGAATAGAGACAGAGACTGTTTCCTAAAATGGGGAAGGTTTCGGAAATCTGAAGCACAAAGGGACTTGGGAGTCCGAGTTCAGGATTCTCTTCAGGTTAACAGGCAGGTTCAGTTGGCGGTTAGGAAGGCAAATGTAATGTTAGCATTCATCTTGGGAGGGTTAGAATACAAGAGCAGGGATGTACTGCTGAGGCTGTATAAGGCTCTGGTCAGACCACATTTGGAACATTGTGAGCAGTTTTGGGCCCCCTATCTCAGGAAGGATGTGCTGAACTAGGAGGGGGTTTACAAGAAAAATCCCAGGGATGAAGCACTTCTCATATGAGGAGAGGTTGAGGACTCTGGTTCTTATCTTGATGGAGTTTAGAAAGATGAGAGAGAACCTGATTGAAACTTACAGAATATTGAGAGGTCCATTCATGCATCTGTCTAGATACATCTTTATTGATGCTATCGTCTGGGGAGTGTTTCTGAACAAACAGACCTATGGGGTGAAGGAAGACAGTTCCTTAAATGTGGCATTGCAGCTTGACACTGTGGTGAAGTAAGCATTTGGCATGCTTACCTTCACTGGTCAGAGCACGGACGACAGGCCATCATGTTATAGTTGTACAGGATGTTGGTGAGACCAATTTTAGAATACTGTGTACAGTCCTGGCCAACCTGCTGTGGAAAGGATGTCGTTAAGCTCATAAGGTTATAGAAAAGATTTACAAAGATGTTACCAAGGTTGCAGGGTTTGAGTTATAAGCCGAAGCTTCATAAGCTGGGAGCTTTTCTCCCCTGGAGCGTTGGAGGCTGAGGGGGTGACCTTATAGAGGTTATAAAATCACGAGGGGCACAGAAAAGGCAAATAGGTATAGTCTTTTCCCCAATGTAGGGGTGTCCAAAGCTAGTGGGCATAGGTTTAAGGTGATGGGGGAAAGATTAAAAAGGAACCTGAGAGGCAAATTTATCACACAGAGGGCATTGAGTATATGGAATGTGCTGCCAGAGGAAGTGGTAGAGGCAGGTACATGGAAGAAACATTTGTAAAGGTACATGGATAAGAAAGATGCAGAGAAATATGCGCCAAATGCTGGTAAATGGGACAAGTTGAGTTTGGGTAACCTTGTCAGCATGGGTGAGTTGGGCTGAAGGGCCTGTTTCTGTGCTACATGACTCTGTGAAAATGGATGAGAATAACAAACTTTACCTGAAAGACAATCAGAATGTACAGGAGGAGCTGTGAATATGTGGGGTCATTATACAGACCAATTTGTCTTGGCAAAGCACATGATTGGGACAAGTCAAAAACTGACTCTGACAAATGTTATTTCTCTGTAGTCTGAACAGGATGTGGTCATCTCTTCCAAGGTGGGAAGTGGATGCAATTCAGAAATGTCCTTGAACAAATCAACTTGCTCAGCCGGAAGGCAGTGAAGAGTTTGCAAAGGGTTAGGAATCACGTTCAGAGCAGAGCGGGTGAGGAGGTCAGATTTAATTCCCTTGAGGAGCATCACAGACAGGATCAGGAGAAGGCCATTTGGCCCCTCGAGCCTGCTCATCCATTCAGTAGCATTGTGGCTGATACCCCATTCCTCACACTCACTTTCCTGCACTTAACATGTAACCCTCAATTCCCTGGCTGATCAAGAATCTATCTATCCCACCCTTAAAACTACTCCTGTCCCCACACACAGCTCTCTGTGGCAAGGAGTTCCAACAACACGCAACCCTCAGAAGAAACTCCTCCTCACCTCAATCTTCAATTTTGAACCAGATGATTGTTTGTTCCTGACAACTGTCATGAACTCCAGATCTGTTTTTGTTTAAAATCACATTCCAAATCCACCACCTGCCACGGCAAGATTCAAATTCACATCTGCAGGGCATACTCTGGGGGGCTGAAAACATAGGATTTTGCTTCGCCGTTATTTCAGAAACTGAAAGTGAATCTCATCAAAATTGAGACCGGAATAAATTGTCCCAAACCATTGAGCTAAACATTGATGTCGACAGAATCCATACAGTGTGGAAAGAGACCATTCAACCCATCCAATCTATTCCAAGCCAGTGAAGAGGATCCCACTCGGTCCTGACCCAACCCCCCTGCATTAGCCATGACCAATCCCGCTAACCTGCACATCATAGAATCCTACAGCGTTGAAGCAGGCCTTTGGCCCATCGGTTCCAGAGATTGACCCTCTGAATAGCAACCAACCCAGACCCACCATCTCTCCAATCCCTGTAACACTGCATTTCCCATGACTAATCCTCCTAGCGTACATAACTCTCACACCAGGGGCAACTTAGCAAAGCCACTCCATCTGAACTGCACAGTTTTGGACTGTGGGAGGAAACCAGAGCACCCAGAGAAAACCAATGCAAACTTCCAATAAACAGTCACCCGAGGCTGGAATTGTTCCTGGGTCCCTGACACTGTGAGTCAGCAATGCTAACCACTGTGCCACCCAATGTTTTTGCCACTACCATGCTGGGGTTGGTAAGCTCAGTTGATTCTATAGTAGGCTTACAATGTACAGTCACATTAACAGCATGCATTCAATTGCTGCTCTGGTTGAGATTACTGTGAGTGATCATTCCCTGTGCTTTAGATGTGGTGTCCCTCAGGATAAACCATAAAACAGCTGTTTGCTTTTTCTCCCCCACACCTCTTTCTCCCTCTGTCTAATTAGACAATGGTAACTTTACATTAACCACTTGGTAAAAACATAACTCTGCTGATTAAAAATTAACTGCCCTCTTTTTCATTGCAAAATAACTTTCCTCCATGATGCACTATTGGAGTGAGCTGTAAATAAAAGAAAAGACACTTTACCAACGGTTCATATCTAAATGAAGTGGGAGAGGATGCACAGGGAGAATTACCAGCATATTCCCTTGGGGCCTGGAGAGTTCCAATGATTAGAAAGATGCACCAAATAGACAGTTCAGCCCACCAAATCTACTTTGCAATTCAATGGGATCATGGCTGATCTGATTATCTTGAATTCCACTTTCCTGCCTTTCCCACCTCGGCAGACTGGGGTTGATGTCCTTACAGCAGAGTAGATTGAAAGAGAGGGATGTATAAAATGATGAGGGATGAAGATAGGGGAGGCAGGAAGAAACTTCCCTGCTTGATGGAGGTGGGGGAGGGGTATAGATTGAAGATAAGGGCCAGGAAGTTTTGAAGGGATGTGAGGAAAATCTTGTTCACCCAGAGGGTGGTGTGCAATCTGGAAGTCACTGCCTGTAAGGATGGGAGACGCAGAAACTCTCATCACATTGAAGGAGGATTTAAATGTGCACTCGTGACGCCAAGGCTATGGAGCCAAGTGCTGGGGAAATGGGATAAGAGAATATTGAGGTGGTTGTTTCTGACCAGCACAGACTCGGGCCTTTTTCTGGACTGAAGACTTCTCGGAAATTATCACTAACTCACTTTGAGATTTGTAAGCTACATCCAAGATGCCATCGAGCATGATTTTGTACATTTCATGTTCAGAAATGAGGGGTTTGTCGTCGAGAGATTCAGCAGTTCAGGCCAATATGCTCTGGAGTTTAGAGAAATAAGGGAGATCCAACTGAGGGATATAGGGTGGTAAAGGAGGTGGGATTGACAAAGGAGACAGAGGATGTTTCCTCCGGTGTGACAATTTAGAATGAGAGGGACATTGTTTCAGGAGAAGGAGGTGGAACAGATTGAAACGAGAGATGTTGAGAAATGGCTTCTCTCCAAGGCAGAGGGAGTGGGAATCTCTGGGAATTCACTTCCCAGTATGTGGGGGCATGTCGGGACACTGAATAAATTGAAGGAGGGGACAGACAGATTGTTAATCAGTGAGGGGTTAAAGGGAGGGGGGCAGGAATCTGCAGTGAGGCTGGGATGAGATCAGTTGCAGCTGTGTAGAATGGGGTAAGCAGGGTCCTGTGGGCTCCTAGCCTGTATGTTGTGTTGATCGTCCAGCTGCCTGAACACGTTTTAGTGTGGCTGGCTCATAGCACATGATCAGAAAGCTCTGAATCTGAGTGCCTAAACTTTGTGATGCATCACAGGCTATTAGTTTCTTATTAACCAAGACCATAATATCCAGCAGGCATTCGGCCCATCAAGTCTGCTCTGCCATTCCGCCATGGCTGATACGTTTGTTAAACCCATTCTCCTGCCTTCTCTCTGTAACAGTTGATCCTCCTACTGATCAAGAACCTATCTCCGTCTTAAAGACATAATGACAGCCGTCTGCAGTAATGAGTTCCACAGATTCCCACTGTGTGGCTGAAGAAATTCCTTCTCATCTTTGATCTAAATAGAGTTCCCTTCACTCTGAGGCTGCGCCTTCGGGTCTTAGTCTCTCCTACTCGTGGAAACATCTTCTCTATGTCCACTCTATCTGGGCCTCTCAGTATTCTCCAAGTTTCAACCAGATTCACCCTCACCCTTCTAAACGAGTCGAGACTCATATTCCTCAACCTCTCCTCATATGACAAGCTCTTCATCCTTGGGATTTTTCTTGTAAATCCTTCTGCAGCCTTACCCCCTTCCTCAATACTACCTGTCTTTCCACCTATTTTTGTGAGATCAAAGAAACACTCAGGGCAATTAAATGAAACACTCCTCATGTGAATGATGCTAGACGCAGAACAAATGGCTCCTTGCCCCCAAAGACCAAGGCCAGAAGGGATCATTCTCAGACAATAAGCTGTTGTACTGGGGCAATCAACAGATTGATGTCCCAGGGCCTAAAATGTATGAATCCCCTGAAAACAAGATGCAAGGTAAAGAAATTAGCCATCAGTGTAAAGTTCCCTCTTCCAATTCACATTGTTAATTTAGTTGACAAAAATGGAAGATCTCTGATTTAGATGGTTGCAAACACTATCGACGATTAATAAATTCAAATGTAAAAAGATTCAAAAAGCTTGGGCAGACCTTTGCTCCATGCTATAAGCAAGGGAAACACTAGCGATGTTTAAAAGTGGCTGGGTTTTTGAGGGTTAAGATAAACCAAAGAAAATCTCCATTTTCTCTGAACCAGAAATGTTATAAAGTATATATATATATATTATATTCTTTACCAGTCTTTCTTGGTTTTGAGATGGTGAAAACTGAGTACACCAAATTGCTATCTGTTTCGGAGTCATCGATAATCAAAAAAACAATAAGTAAAGTGAACCAAAAGATTAAAGATCAGAATGTTAAAATAACAGAAAACAATGCCTCAAAATTAAATATGGAGTAATAATTAAGGTCACAGCCCCAACTCAACAGTAATAAAACTTAAGCTCTTGGCAGAATCGCAACATTTTCAAAGCAGTTCACGAACCAGGTGACTCAATAACATCGAACGTGTATTTTGCATCAACATTCACTACAAAGTTTGCGCCTACCCTTCCAGAACAAGCTCACAGAGGGAAGGTGGAGGCCTGGGGTAATTTACAACCTTTTTTATTATTAATCACTCATGACAGATGGGCATCATCCACTGGACCCTGTGCTTATTGCCCAACTCATCCTTAGTTGCCTACTTGAGAAGGTAGGGATAAGCTGCTTTCCTGAACTGTTGCAGTCCATGTGCTGTAGATAGACACGCATTGCCCTGAGGGAGGGAATTCCAGGATTTTGTCCCAATGACACCAGAGGAATAGTGTTATATTTCCAAATCAGGACACTGAGTGGCCCAAAGGGGAACTTGTAGAGGGTGGGTGTTCCCATGTATCTGCTCCACTTGTCCTTCTAGATGAAAGTGGTCATGGGTTTTGAAGGTGTTGCCGGAGGATCTTTGGTGTATTTTCGCAGTACATCTTGGTATTGCTGCTACTCAGCATGGGTAGTAGAGGGAGTAGGTGCTTGTGGATGTGGTTCCAATTAAGTGGGGACTGCTTTTTCCCTCGATGATGTTGAGCTTTTCGAATATTTTGGAGCTGCAACCATCCAGGCACGTAGGGAGCATTCCCCGATCATCTTATAAACCTCTATCAAGTCACCCCTCATCCTTCGCCATTCCAATGAGAAAAGGTCTAGCACTCTCAACCTATCCTCGTACGACCTATTCTCCATTCCAGGCAACATCCTGGTAAATTTCCTCTGCACCCTCTCCAAAGCTTGCACATCTTTCCTAAAGTGAAGCGAATGGAACTGCACACAGTACTCCAAATGTGGCCTTACCAAGGTCCTGTACAGCTGCAACATCACCTCACGACTCTTGAATTCAATTCCTCTGCGAATGAACGCTAATACACCATAGGCCTTCTTACAAGCTCTATCTACCTGAGTGGCAACTTTCAAACAGCTATGAACATAGACCCCAAGATCCCTCTGCTCTTCTACCTTACTAAGAACCCTACCGTTAACCCTGTATTCCGCATTCTTATTTGTCCTTCCAAAATGGACAACCTCACACTTGACAGGGTTGAACTCCATCTGCCACTCCTCAGCCCAGCTCTGCATCATATCTAAGTCCCTTTGCAGCCGACAACAGCCCTCCTCACTATCCACAACTCCACCAATCTTCGTATCGTCTGCAAATTTATTGACCCACCCTTCGACCTCCTCTTCCAAGTCATTAATAAAATTACAAACAGCAGAGGACCCAGAACTGATCCCTGTGGAACTCCACTTGTAACTGGGCTCCAGGCTGAATATTTACCATCTACCACCACTCTCTGACTTCGACCGGTTAGTCAGTTCTCTATCCAACTGGCCAAATTTCCCACTATCCCATGCCTCCTGACTTTCTGCATAAGCCTACCATGGGGAACCTTATCAAATGCCTTACTAAAATCCATGTACACTACATCCACTGCTCTACCCTCATCCACATGCTTGGTCACCTCCTCAAAGAATTCAATAAGACTTGTAAGGCAAGACCTACCCCTCACAAATCCGTGCTGGCTGTCCCTAGTCAAGCAGTGTCTTTCCAGATACTCATAAATCCTATCCCTCAGTACCCTTTCCAAATCCAATATGGCCTCCCCTCTGGTCGGACAATCTACATACTGAGCTAGAAAAGCTTCCTGGACACTGCACAAAAACCACCCCGTCCAATCTACTTGATCTGAAGACCTTCCAATTAAAATTTGGGAAGTTGAAATCGCCCATGACTACTACCCTGTGGCTTCTGCACCTTTCCAAAATCTGTTTCCCAATCTGTTTCTCCACATCTCTGCTGCTATTGGGGGGCCTATAGTAAACTACCAACAAGGTGACTGCTCCTTTCTTATTTCTGACTTCAGCCCATACTACCTCCAAAGGCAGATCCCCCTCGAGCTGCCTTTCTGCAGCCATTATACCATTTCTAATTAACAACGCCACACCCCTCCTTTTTTTTACCACCCTCCCTAATCTTACTGAAACACCTGTAACCAGGAACCTCTAACAACCATTCCTGTCCCTCTTCTATCCACGTTTCCGTGATGGCCACAATATCGTAGTCCCAAGTACCGATCCACGCCTTAAATTCACCCACCTTATTTCTGATACTCCTTGCGTTGAAGTATACACACTTGAACCCATCTCTGTGTCCGCAAGTATTCCCTGTCAGTGCTACCTTCTCCACAGCCTCCCTACATTCTTGGACATCCTGAAAAACTTTTAACCTACTTGCTGGACTACAAGTCCGGATCCCCATCCTCCTGCCAAATTAGTTTAAACCCCCCTGAAGAGTGCTAGCAAACCTACCTCCCAGGATATTGGTGCCCTTCTGGTTCAGGTGCAACCCCCGCCCTGCTTGTACAGGTCCCACCTTCCCCAGAATGCAGTCCAATTGTCCAAATACCTGAAGCCCTCCCTCCTACACCATCCTTGCAGCCACGTGTTCAACTGCACTCTCTCCCTAGTCCTTGCCTCACTGTCACATGCCACCGGCAACAACCCAGAGATGACAACGCTGTCCGTCCTAGATTTTAGCTTCCAGCCTAACTCCCTGAGCTCCTGAATGACCTCCCCACCCCTCTTCCTACCTATGTCGTTGGTGCCAATGTGCACCATGACTTCTGGCTGTACACCCTCCCCCTTAAAGATTCTGAAGACACTGTCCGAGACGTCTTGGACCTTGGCACCCAGGAGGCAACAAACCAACCGAGAGTCTCACCCATGTCCACAGAACCGCCTGTCTGTCCCTCTAACTATAGAGTCTCCTATAACTAGCACTCTCCTCCTCTCCCCCTTTCCTTCTGAGCCTCAGAGCCGGACCTCGTGCCAGAGACCCGGTCACTGCAGCTTACCCCTGCTAGGCCGTCCCCCCTAATAGTATCCAAAGCTGTATACGTATTGTTGAGGGGAACGACCACAGGGATCCCTGCACTGCCTGCTTCCTCCCCTTCCAACCTCTAACTGTCATCCAGCTGCCTCTGTTCTCTGGCGTAATTATGTCCCTGTAGCTTCTATCTATCACCCTCTCAGCCTCTCGAATAATTCTCAGTTCATCCAACTCCAGCTGCATTTCCCTAACGCGGTCTGTGAGGAGCTGGAGCTGGTTGCACCTCCTGCAGATGAAGTCGGCAGGAGCATCGGTGGTCACCCCTAAATCAAACATCCTGCAGGAGGAACAATCCATGGCCATGCGCTGCCATAACTCTACACTTAGTCTCCAAAACAAGAACACTAAGTTGCTTACCTGTTCAGCTGACTGAGTCCCTTTTTTTTAGGTTCGAGGAGGAGGGAGGGTGGGAGACACTACACATGTAGTGTCTCGGGTTCCTTCTCCACTCAAATAACAATCACTGACCTTCCCGACCAGTCTGCGCTCCGACCTCACTTCCGCCCAACTCCCGCCGCTCTCTGCTGCAAAAAAGACCGTTGGCATAGAGGTAAGTTCTTAAATAACAATCACTTACCTTCCCGACCAGCTTTGCGCTCCGACTTCACTTCCGCCCAGCTCCCGCCGCTCTCTGCTGCTGCAAAAATAAAAGGAGTCATACAGCAAGGAAACAGATCCTTCAGTCCAACTAGTCCATGCCATCCATAATCTCAACCTAAACTAGTCCCACTTGTTTGCACTTGGCCCATATCTCTCCAAACCTTTCCTATTCTTTTACTTTTTGAAACGTCTTTTAAACATTGTAACTGTCCTTGTATTGGCCATTTCATCTGGAAGTTAAATCCCCACTTGAACCACTAGCCATAAAAAAAAGTTGCCCATCTCACCTGAAAAATATGTCCACTGATCTTTTCCCACCCTTGGGAAAAGACACCTGCCATTCACCTCATCTATGACCATCATGATTTCATAAACCTCCATACCCCTCAAACTTCTATGGTCTGATTAAAATAGTCCCAAGCACATCCAGCCTCTCTTTATAACTCAATCGCTCCATTCCTAATGACATACAGATATATCTTTTCTGAACCCTCTCCAGATTAATAATTTCCTTCCCATAACAAGGCAACCGGAACTGGACACAACAGACCAGAACAGGCTTCACCAGTGTCCTGTACAACCACAACATGGTGTCTGAACTCCATCATTCAATGGACTGAGCAATGAAGGCAAGTGTTCTAAACACCTTCTCAAACACCCTGTCTACCTGTGACACAAACCCCAAAGAATTATGTACCTGAACCCATAGGTCTCTCTGCTGTACAACATTACCGATCTTACAGACCTCTATCATGACCTCTCCACCATCAACCTTCTCTGTTGTTGAGGAAACAACCCAAACTTCCTTCCTATGCTTCCAGAGGCTTGTTTTTATTGATCTTCCCAATCAGATGAATACCAGCATGAACGCTGACCAATACGTAATGATGTAGGATCGGCAGTTCACAGATTCACATTCACCATTCAATAGACTTGACCCGATCTCTGCATATTCGAAATTTCTTGCAGATCTGTCCTCACTCATGCCCTCAGCTCGACTTCCCATCACCTCCCATGGAATGAAATATTTCCAGACCATTACCCAACCAAGTTCCAATCCCACTTGTGACAACAATTTGCTGCTGTTCACGTGCAAAAATCCCTGGCAAGGAATGACCTCCTGGAATTGTCCGGAATCTGGTTCAGAACTTTCATGTTCATAGAATCAAACTTTTACTGTACGGAAGAAGGCCACTCGTGTCTGTACCAGCTCCTGAAAGAGATACCCAGCTAATCCCACTCTCCAGCCCTATCACTGTAGCCCTCTAACGTCATCCCTTTCAAATTTATATCCAGCTCTCGTTTCGAACATCCTATAGAATCTGCCTCCCAAGCAGCACATTCCAAACTCAACAACCCAATACGTTTCTCCTCATCTCACTCTCTGTCACTGACAATCTTGAATTTTTTTCCAGCCAGTTACTAATAAACCAATGAATGGGAAACAATAACTTGCTTTCCCGTCAGAATCGTTCAAATTTTCAACACCTCAATAAGGTCACCACTTTATCTTCTCTGCTCGAAAGAGAATAAGCTCAATCTCCTGAACCTTTCCCTGTATCTAAAATCCGTCATCGTTGGTATCATTCCCATACATCTCCTTCACGCTGTCTGAAGGGTCTGAACATCCTTCCTTAAATAAGGTGTTCAGAACAGAATGAAACCAGCCTGAGTAATGGAGTGCCAACTCCCTTTGTCAAATGTATTTCTAAATTCAGCTTCTGTTGCCGGTGACGGTAAGGTGTTATACAACGAAATACCCAACAGATCAAATATTTATCTCCAATATGATCTACTATTCTCCATTCAATACTTGTGCTGTCACCGGAATTAATTTCTTTTCTGCCCTCTGCTTTGTGTTGGCTGTTGGGTTAGCTCATTTGGCTGGATGGCTGGTTTGAAATGTGGAGAAAGATTGAGTGTGGGTTTGTATCTCTCACTGGCTAGGGTTACCACAAAGGACTCTCCTTCTCCATCTCTTCTCCTTGTGTGGGGCATGGTAACCCTCAGCTTAAACCACCACATATCAGTCATCACTCTCTCCTCTCGCTCTCTCTCTCTCTGACACTCCAGCTGAGGTCCACCAGTGTCTTGTACAACTTCAACATCACTCCCTTGTTCTTGGTCTCTATGCCCCTATTAATAAAGCCGAGGATGCTGTGTGTTTTACTAACTGCTCTCTTCCTGTTATGCTGCCTTCACTGATCTGTGGACATAAACCCCCAGGCTCCCTCTGCTCCTGCACCCGCTTTAGTTTTTTTTTTACCCCCCTAAATGTATTGTCTTTCCATTTTTTTTCAACCAACGTTATTCGCCAAATTTGTGTTGAATCAATTTTGTCTTTATTTTTCAATGTTCATGAATTAAACCTATTTTTGTTAAATCAAACTTCATTTTCTCCATCCTAGTTGTTTTGCTACTAACAATATAACTCCACAAGAATATACAGTCGAGGATCAGGTTGAGTCCATTTAACCCCTCAGGAACCTGCTCTGCTATCCCATCTAAGCCTCAACTCCACTTTCCTGCAAACACTCCCTTTGACCCATCACTGATTAACAATCTGTCTCCTCCTCCTCCAGTGTCCTGGGTGGTGGGTGGTCGGGGGGAGTGATCCCACAGATTTACAACCCCTTCCTCATTTGAGGGAATTCATTCCTCTTTATCTCTGTTTTCAATCTGCCCAGCTCCTTATCCTGAACCGATAACCTCTCGTTCTAGTATCTCCCACAAGAGCAAACATCCTCTCTTCATCTCCTTTGTCAATACCCCCTTTAGCATCTGATAGCCCTCAAGTTAGTTTTCCTCTCTTCCAAACTCCAGAGAAACCGCTCAATCTCTCGTCTAAGGCAAACCCTTCATCACTGGAAATGATTGGGTGAATCTCTTCTGAACTGCCTCTGACCTCAAGAGATCAAAATTGTACCAGTCTCTTCTCATAAGACTAACCTTTTCAGCTTGGCAATCAATTCAGTGATCTCCTTTGAACTCTCTCGAACTCAACTGCATCTCTCCTCAAGGAATGGGACCAAAACTGTCCGCAGTACTCTGGATGTGGAAACCCCAATCCCTTGTACAGTTGCAGCAACAATTACCTACTTCCCTACTCAATTCCTTTCGCAATAAATGCCTTCCTTGTGACCTGCTGTAGCCTTTGCACTGATATTTTGAACTTTCTCTCCTATTCAAACGATAACTTGCCTTTTTCAATTCTTCCAACTTCCTATTACTCCACTTTGACAGAACTGTGAACTTGAACTCCAAGTTCCCTCTATTCCACTGCACTCCTTAAGGCTTTATGATTCAACATGAAACTCCTACCTTGATTTGTCTTTCCAAAATACAAGACCTCACACACTCACAAAACTATGCTGACCATTTCATATCAAACCTGATCTTTCCAAACGCATGTAAATCATATCTCTCAGAATCTTCAAGTAATTTACCTAAGATAGATTAAGGCTTAATGGTTGTAGTTCCCAGGTTTTTCTTTGCAACCATTCTTGAATAATAATACGTTTGCCACCCTCCACTCTTCTGTGACCTCACCTGTGGCTAAATATCAGCCAGGACCCCTGCAATTTCTTCTCCAGCCTGTTGCAGTGAGGACCTAGAAATTGGACAAACTAACAGATATAAGGGTAGAAAAGTCTCCTGGCCCTAACTGATTGCATCTGAGAGGACTAAAAGAGATGGCGCTCTTGGTAATTTTGTAAACTTAGCTGGACTCTGGGGCAGTTCCAGCAGATTGGAAAATAGCAAATATGATGCCACTGTTTAAGAAGGGAGGTAGAGAAAACAAATGGGGAATTATAGGCCAGTTAGCTTAACATATGTCATGGCAAGATACTCGAGTCTGTTATCAAGGAAGAAATAGCAAGGCATCTCGATAGAAATTGTCCCAATCGCCAGGCACAGCAAGCCATGCTTAATTAATCTTCTAGAATACTATGAAGACATTATAAGTAATCTGAACAATGTGGACCAAGTGGATGTGATATATCTAGATTTCCAAAAGGCATTCGACAAGGTGCCGTGCAAAAGGCTGCTGCATAAGATGAAGGTGCATGGCATTACAGGCAATCGATTAGCATGGACAGAGGGTTGGTTAATTAACAGGAAGCAAAGAGTGGGGAAATTTGAATGCTTTTCTGGTTGGCAATAAATGACGAGTGGCGTGCATCAGGGATCAGTGTTGGGACTGCAATTGTTTACAATTTACACAGATGGTGTGGAGTTGGGGACCACATGTAGTGTGTTAAAGTTTGCAGATGGCAAACGTTTAGAGGCATATGTTCAAGTGTGTGGGTGAAGGTCTGGCAGATGGAGTACAATGTTGGTAAATGTGAAGTCATCCATTTTAGTAGCAATAATAGTAAAAAGGACTATTATTTGAACAGTAAAAATTTGCAATAAGATACTGTGCAGTTGAACTTGGGTTTCCTTGAGAATAAATCACAGAAGGCTGCAACAGGTAAATACTAAGGCAAATGGAATATTGCCCTTTATTGAGGGATTGAGTTTAAAAGCAGGGTGGATATGTTGTGGCTGTATAAGGTGTTGGTGAGTCACATCTAGAGTTCTGTGTGCAGTTTTGGTCTCCTTACTTGAGAAAGGAGGTACTGGCATTAAAGGGGGTGCAGAGGAGGCTCACTAGGTTCTTGAGTTGAGGAGGTTGCTTTAAGAGGAGAGACTGAGTAGACTGGGATTATAATCATTGGAATTTAGAAGGTTGGTGGGGGATGAATCTTACAGAAACATATAAAATTATGAAGAGAATAGATGAGATTGAAGCAGAATGAAAATTGCCACTGGCAGGTGAACCTAAACAAGAAGGCATTGACTCAAAATTAGGGGCAGCAGATTTAGGACTGAATTGAAAAGGAATTTCTTCACCCAGAGGGTTGTGAATTTGTAGAATTCCCTGCCCAGTGAAGTAGTTGAGATTTCCTCATTGAATGTTTTTAAAGCTAAGATAATGTTTTGAAGAGTAAAGGAATTCAGGGTTATGGTGAGAGGCTGGGTAAGTAGAGCTGAGGCTGGGAAAAGATCAGCCATGACCTTATTGAATGGCGGAGCAGGCTCAAAGGGCCAGATGGCCAACTCTTACTCCAGATTCTTATGTTTGTAATTCTTAGTGGTCAATCACCCCAAACCTGGAACATCACTGCAGGAGTTTCTCGGGTTAGTATCTTCGGCCCAATCGCTCTGAGCTGCCTCGATGACTTTACGTTTGAATGAAAGTCCAAGTTGGTACTCTGATTACACAATGTGTAGCACCATTTGCGACTCCTCAGACACACAAGCAATCTCTGGCCTAACACTGTAAAAGAAGATCAGTCACATGGAACACGTTTTGTGTAACAGGACATTTCAACATCCTTCAGGAGAGTTTTCAAAATAAACATTGGGCATCGATACATTGAATGGTATTCCCCTGAATGATGAAAGGTTGGTTTGATTGCAGGGCAAGTTTTGAACAAATATTAACAAGGAGAGAGGCAGACTGGTTGAGGGATGGAATATCAGAACATCCTGCTCAGGCAAGGCTATAATGGAGTAATGACAGTCAGAGATGCTAAAGTGGGCAGAATGAGTGGAATGCAGCTTATCTCGGTGAGGAAGTGCAGGTAACAGAGGCAGGGAGCAACACAGCCCAATATGCAGATATCACAGAGTTACGGACTAGATATTACAAATTTTAACTGGAGCAAATTTCTGCTCGTGGAAGCAGTAGCTTCATGGATTATTGGCCGACTATTAAACTAGGGTTCCAGGTAATGTTTGGGGGATCTGGTTTAGATATCCACAATGACAGATGATGGAATTTGAATTCAATGAAAATCTGGAATTAAAAGACTAATGATGACTTGGTTGATTGTTGGAAAATCCCATTTGGTACACTGAAGTCCTTTAAAGGAAGGAAATCCTGTCCATACCCAGTCTGCTGTACGTGATTCTAGATCCACAGCAATGTGGTTGGCTCTTAACTGCCCTGGATGAGTGAGTGAGTGCCCACATCCTGTGACTCAATAAATCAATAAAACAATTTTTACTGGATGGATGATAATGGTGGAATTAAAGTGACAAGGATCTTACCAGACGAGAGCAAGAACTGTTGACACTATCCGTGAATGGGAGGAGGTTGGATGCTCGGCAATTGAGTGGGAAAATGGTCAAGAGATGAGAAGTTGGTTCTGATGGACAAGAGGAGCTCCCAAGGTAGGAGAGGAACTGGAGGAAGTTGAGTATTCAAGACTCTGACAAAGTGGAACTTCAGAGACAGTTTCAGGGAAAGGAGGGACACGGAAGAGACAGCCGCTCAGATTATCTCAATCTGAATGACAAATCAGTTGCATGAGCTCCTTATAAGATGGAGGAGGGAGAAAGGGAAACTTTTCAAAAGCAAGTGCAAAGGACTTTGGAAAGTGTTAGCGAGCTGGGTGTTCACTACAAATTTGATATAATTGACTTTTTATTCTTTTATTAACAACTGTAACCAAGTTAGAATTTCCACACGGTCAATTGAGAAAGACTACAATGAATCAAATTGGATGCTCGACGTGATCAACAGCAAATTCCAACCCCTTCAGTTATGGAAGTTACTCTGGCAGTTCATGAGCTGGAGTTCATTAACTTCAGTAGAAACCTGCCCCAGTGAATATCATTCAGTTATCAATTACAAAAGTAATTAAGTTCTTTGACATAGCTCCATATCAGGTGGGAATTGAAATAAAATCTTCTCCCTGCTTCATAGTCTCGGCCAGATGTTCACAATAAAAAACAGGCACTGTCATTTCTCATGAATATGCTGGTGTTTTAGCAGCTTGGATTTCACAATTAATCTCTTCCCACAGTCAGTACAGCAGAACAGCCTCTACCTCCCGAGAGATCGCTGGTATTTTAACAGGTTGTATTTATGAGAAAATCCTTTCCCGTCGTGTGAGCAGGTGAATGGTCTCTCCCCAGTGTGGATCCGCTGAAGTTTAATGAGGTTGGATGATGGCTTGAACCCACACCCACAGTGAAAGCAAATGCAGGGTCTCTCGTCACTGTGAAGATGTTGTTGGGATAGCAGTGCCCCAGAGTTTTTAAAACACCTCCCACATTCTGCGCATTTCAAAGGTCTGTTCTCTGTGTGAACTTGCTCGGGTTTCAGCAAGGTGGACGATTGACCGTTCAGTGAGATCAGACCTGATCCAGTAATCCTCAGCTGGATTTTCCTGCTTTATGCCCCCACCCTTGAATCCCTTACTAATTAAAAATCTATTTATCTCAGCCTTGGACACACAGAGCAGCACAGCCTCCACAGGCCACTGGAGTATTCTATACTCTAACAGCAGGACTTCCTCCACATCCATTTTACTCTGAGATTATGTCCTCAACTCTCAAACAAGTAATAACAATCTTCCGGAATCTACAAAGTCAAGCCCCTCAGAATCTTTCCATAAGGTCTTGTCTCATTCTTCTGAACTCCAATGAGTACAGAAGCAGTCTGCTCAAACTCATTTCCTGAGAAATTCCTCCCATATCCAGGATCAATCTCCTGAATACTCTATGGACTGCCTTTCCCAAGACAAGGGCCAAAAGCAACTGACAGTATTCCAAGTGTGATCTGAGTCATGTCTTGAACAGTTTTAGCAAGACTTCCATTTTTCTCCCCATTCCCTTCAAATAAAAGCCAACTGACCGTTTCCTTTCCTGAATACCCACAGAACCTGGATGCTAGTTTTTCATCTTTCAAGCAGAAGGACCCAAAATTCTCTGCGTTGCAGTTTTCTGCAGAGGTTTTCCCTCATTAAATAGTATTCACCTCTCCTAGTCTTCCTGCCGAAATGCATATTAGATTAGATTCGATTCCCTACAGTGTGCAAACAGGCCCTTCAGCTCAACCAGTCCACATTGACCCTCTGAAGAGTAACCACCCAGACCCATTTCCCTGACGAATGCACCTAACACTACGGGCAATTTACCATGGCCAATTCACCTGCCCTGCACATCTTTGGACTGTGGAAGGAAACCGAAGCACCCGAAGGGAACCCATGCAGTTTTGGGGACAATGTGCAAACTCCGCACAGACAGTGACCCGAGGCTGGAATCGAACCTGGGACCCTGGTGCTGTGAGGCAGCAGTGCTAACCACTGAGCTACCGTGCCATCTGATATATTTTCTCCCGTTATATTCCACAGTGCTGGAAGGAGAATGAGAGGGATTTTATCAACCAATTGCTCGACCATGCCTTGAGCATAACCTCCCAAAACAGCCACTTCCACCACCATGAAGGACCGCGGAGCAGGCGTATGTGACCAACACTCCCTTGAAGCTCCCTCCAACTCACACAATGTCCCAACATCCAGTACTGAATGAATAGAAACTTTCTCCAATTTAATCAAGAACGTGAGAGCAGAGTCGAGAGAGATGTGAGGAATGACTTCAATATGAAAAGGGTGGAAGAGGTTTGGAAATCAATCACTAAGTTGTTAGTTTCCAATCTGAGACAGATAAACTTTTGTTCAACAAAGGTATTCAGGGATATGGACCAAAGGCTGAACTCCACACAGCAGCCATGAGTTCATTCAATAGTGGAACAGCCAAAAGGCCTACTCCTGATCCTTTGTTCACTGAAGACTGCTGGCTTCAGTCCCTGTTACAAAACTTCTTAACTCCACCTTGATTGCCCCCTCTGGTAACTGTCCAAACCAAGCTCTTCACAACATTAAGGGAATATCGCATTTGGAGATTAGCTTTGAACCACAGACCCACATCCTCACCATGACATTCTATTTCCATTTCACTACCAGTCTCAGCTCCAGGTGCTGAAATCTCATCCAGTCCTTTGTAACCGCGAGACTGAATGACCGTAACACACTCCTGATCCACCTTCCACTTTCAACCTCCCTGTAATCTTCAGCTCATCCAACACCCCACTGCCCATGTGCTCACTCACACTGAGTTTTGTTCTCCTCACCCTGAGCTCATTGATCTGAAGAGGTCACAAATTGAGGAAAAGCAACATTTTAACAAATTTCTCGTCTTTCTTTTTAAAACTCTCTATGATAGTGATCATTCGCACCTCTAATCTCTGTCAGCCACACAATCTTTCAAGATATCTGCACTTACTTAATTTTGGCCTCTTGAGCATGGTCAATTAATCTCCCCAACAACAGTGGTTGTTCTTTCAGTATGAAATGTTTTAAAAAATCAAATTAAGCACCAAGTCATTAAAATGGAGGGGGCCAGACCAGGCGCGGTGTCTTAACTGCATGTCGTGAGAGCTGGTGGACCCCATTGTGGTTCATAGCTACTACAACCATAACAAGTGTTGGTTGAGGGATTCCAGCTCAGATTATTGAGCTGAAGTCTGAGCTCCGAACATTGCCAAACATCAGGGAGGAGCAGGAGTTACCCGGATTCTCTGTTTCAGGAGGCAGTCACACCCCTTAGATTAACTACCTCAAATCGATCAGTGGTCAGGGATAGAGGGTGTGACTATGAGTGAGACAGGTAGAGGATAGTGCTGAATGACAAGCTGAAGGGCTG
The DNA here is from genome assembly GCF_037043375.1 of Chiloscyllium plagiosum. Lineage (NCBI taxonomy): Eukaryota > Metazoa > Chordata > Chondrichthyes > Orectolobiformes > Hemiscylliidae > Chiloscyllium > Chiloscyllium plagiosum. The sequence goes on from NW_028270187.1 coordinate 12,879,494, forward strand.
AGGCTCAAACAGGTTTGAGATTCTTGCTCCCTGTGTGAATGAGTGTGGGGTCTGTAGGGAGGATGAGCAAACTGACCACACCACTGTGGGAGAGGGAGCCATTCAAGAGGAAGGAGAAAAGAGGAATGCAAGTGTAATTGGAAACAGTGTAGTCAGGGGAATAGAGACTCTTCCGTGTTGCCAGAATCGAGAGTCCCGAAAGCAAATTTGCCTGCCTGCTGCCTGGCTTCACGATAGGCATCTGGGTTGCAGAGGAACAATCCAGTTGTCAATATTGACAGATTGAGAGAAGAATTCTGCTGAAGGAATATGTGCAGCTCAGGGATAAATTTAAAAAAAGAATCAAAAAAGGTAATAATCTCTAGATTACTACCTGAGCCATAAAGTCAGCAAGATTAGAACAGTAAGATGTGTGTGGCTGAAAGATTAGTGTGGGACAAACAGGAGGTTTGAATTCACTGGACACTGGAGTCAGTACTGGGGGAGGATGGAACTGTTCTGATGGGACAGGCTACACGTGAATGACACTGGAATCGGAGTCCTGGAAAATGGTATAACCAGGGCCTATATATTGGACTTTAAACTAAAACATGGGGGTTGTTTTTCAGCTGCGTGCAAAATTATGGAAAAGTCAAAATGGGGAAGTGCTCAGCACAGGTTAGAGTTTGCACAACATGTTGCAAGACAGAAAGTATGGAAAGGATCAGGAATCTAACTTTAAGCACAGCAGATAAGGGGACAAATATGAGAAGAGGGACAATTAACGCAGGGCTGAGGGACTTGTTACTAAATACACATGGTCTACAGAACAAGGTAAATCAGCTGGTACGCCAGAGTAAACTTGACATTCACAATGTTGTAGGTGGCTGCTTAAAAATGTGTTGCTGGAAAAGCGCAGCGGGTCAGGCAGCATCAAAGGAGCAGGAGAATCGATATTTCGGGCATAAGCCCTTCTTCCCGAAACGTCAATTCTCCTGCTCCTTTGATGCTGCCTGACGTGCTGCGCTTTTCCAACAACACATTTTTAAGCTCTGATCTTCAGCATCTGCAGTCCTCACTTTCCACAATGTTGTAGGTATCAGAGAAAAGGCAATGGGCAGAGTCAGAGGGGTTGCCTTGTTTGCAAGAAATAAAATTAAATTGACAGCAAGAAGGTGTCGAATCCGTGAGGGTAGAGATCAGGAACCACAAAGGGAAAAAGACCCCGAAGGAACTTGTGTACAAGCCATTAGCCATTGTCAGGATGTGGGGGAGAAAATACATCAGGAGATTATAAAAGCATGTAAGGAACTGTTGCAATAATCATTGGGGACTTCAACATGCAGGTGGACTGGGAAAAACAGGTTGGTAGCGGTTCTCAACCTGTTGGTAGATGTTTTGTTTGGAGCAGTTTGTGGTAGAACCCACTTAGGAACAGGCAATTCTGGATAAAGTGATATGTAATGAGGGAGACTTGATTAGGGAGCTCAAAGTGAAGGAACTCCAAGGACGCAGTGGTCATAACATATTAGAGTTCACCCTGCAGCTTGAGAGGGAGAAGATTGAATCAGATGTAACGGGATGACAATTGGGTAAAGGTAACTACAAAGACATGTGGGTGGAGCTGGACAGAGTTGACTGGAAGGGAGAGCCGACCAGCGAAGACAGTGAAGCAGCGATGGCAGGAGTTTCTGGGTTAATTCAGGAGACATTGCAGAAATTCATCCCAAGGAAGAAGAAAAATACTAAGGGGAAGATGAGACAACCCTGGTTGACAGGGGAAGTCCGGGAGAGCATAAAGGCAACACTAGCAGCACATAGTGTGGTAAAGATTAGTGGAAGCCAGAAGATTGGGAAGTCTTTAAAAAACAGAAATAACTTTAAGAAAAAGGTGGGGACGGGGAAAGAAGTGAAATTTGAGAGTAAGCACGCTACGAATACAGAAGAGGGCTGCAGGCAATTTTCTTGGATATCTAAGCGGTTACAAAGGGACAAGAGTGGACACTGGACAGCTTGAAAACAATGCTGGAGAAGTAGTAATGGGGAACCACGGCATGGCAGAGGATCTGAAGAGGTACTTTCCATCAGTTTTTAAACCAGCAACCGACCAGAATTTCAAGGGGATCTTGGGGACAGAAGTGAGTGCATTGGCCATTGGAAAAGGGAAGGTGCTGGGAAGCTGAAGGTGGATAAATCACCAAGACCGGATGGACTACACTCCAGATAACTGAAGGAGACAGCAGAGTAGAGTGGAGAGGCATTGGTGATGATCCTTCAGAAAGCACTGGAGTCAGGCAGGGTCCCAGATGACTGGAAAATGGCTAATGCAACACATATTTAATAAAGGGAGGCAGAGGCAGGAAACTACAGGGTACGTAGCTAGAACGTAGTCATTCCTAAGGCTAGAGAATCCCTTGTTTAGAATGAGGCTGCAGAGTACTTGAAAGTGCATGGTAAAATAGGGCAGAGTCAGCACGGCTTTGTTAAGGAGAGATCTTCCCTGACAAATCTGTTCAAATTCTTTGAGGAAGTAACAAGCAAGTTAGACAACACAGAGCCAGTGGATGTAATTGATTTGCATTTCCAGAAGGCCTTTGATAAGGTAGCACACAGCAGGCTGCTAAATAAGGTAAAGGCAGAGAATTGGCTGCTTGGCAGAAGGCAGAGAGTCAGGATAAAAGGGTCTTTTACAGAATGGCAGCCGGTGACTCATGGACTTCCACAGGGGTCAGTGTTGGGACCACAACTACTCTTGTTATGCCTTAACGATCTGGACAAAGGAACTGAGGGTATTCTTACCACTTTTGCACATGGGATAGATGTCGGTGGAGGGGCAGGTAGTGCTGAGGAGGTGCGGAGGGTGTAGAAGGATTTGGACAGGCTGCAAGAGTGGACGAAGAAGTGACAGATGGAATACAATGTGGGAAATTGTGAGGTTATGCACTCTGGTAGAAGGAATAAAGATGTTGATAATTTTCTGAACAGGGAAAGTCTTCAGAAATCTCAAAGGCAAGGGACCTTGGGAGACCTAGTTCAGGAATTCTCTTAAGGTTAACTGGCAGGTTCAGTTGGCATTTGCCTTCCAAACTGTCATTTTAACATTTATTTCAAAGAGGCTACAATACAAGAGCAGAGATGTACTGTTGTGTCTCTATCAGCTCTGGTCAGACTGCATTTAGAATATTGTGAGCAGCTTTGGGCCCATTATCTTGGGAAGGATGTGCTCGTGTTGGGAGGGAGCCCAGAGTACATTTACAAGAATGACCCCAGGATGAAGGACTTGTCTGAAAAACAGCAATTGAGGATAACTCTGGGTCTGTATTCAATAGATTATAGAAGTATGAGGGGATATAGGAAGGATAGAAAGGCAAGTAAAAGAGAAGGTGCAGTGGTGTTTTTGATTAAGGAAAACATTGCTGCTCTAACTAGAGAAAATATTTCTGAAAAAGATCATCCAGTGAAAATAATGGGTTAACATAAGAAAGGGATAATCACCATGATGGGACTGTACTATAGGCCCATCAGTCAGAAGGAAACTGAGGAACAAATATACACAGATTTCAGATATATATAAGAATATAAAGGCTGTAATAGTAGGTTTTTACAAACATTGTCTGGAAGTACCATTGTGTTAAAGGCTTGGATGGAGAAGAGACTTTGAAAATTCAAAGAAAATTTCTTAATCAACATGTAAATGTTCCAAGAGAAGGAGCTTCATGTTCCAAGATACAAATGCGACAGGAAGCTTAGAAAGTGGGGGCAGGAGAGGAGGGGAGTGTCAGTTTTGATAAGGAACGATATTCCTGGGAATATATCCCGGAAGTTATTTGGATGGTACTGAGAAATAAGAAAGGGATGGTCATCTTATTGGGATTGTATTGCAGACTCCCTCATAGTCAGCAAGAAATTCAGAAAAAAATTTGTCAGGAGATTTCTGTTCTCTGTAAGAATAATACGGTGGATATGGTAGGGGATTTTAACATTCCAAATGCAGACAGGGACTGCCGTAGTGTTAAGGGTTTAAAAGGAGAGGAATTTGTTAAGTGTGTACAAGGAAAGTTTCTGATTTAGTATGTGGATGTTCCTGCTAGAGAAGATGCAAAATTTGACCTCGTCCTGGGAAATAATGCAGGGCAGGAGACTGAGGTGTCAGTGGGGGAGCAGTTTGGAGCCAGCAACCATAAATCTGTTTGTTTTTAAATAGTGATGGAAAAGGATAGACCGGATCTAAAAGCTGAAGTTCGAAATTGGAGGAAGGCTAATTTTGACAGCATTAGGCAAGAACTTTCAAAAGCTGATTAGGACCAGATGCTGGAATTAAGTGAAGGCTGGGAAATGAGAAGCCTTCAAAATGTGATAACAAGAGTCCCGAGTTAGTATATTCCTGTTTGAGTGAAAGGAAAGGCTGGTAGGTGGCGGGAATGTGGGATGACAAGAGAAATTGGTTAAGAAAAAATGAAGCATATGTCAGGTATAGACACAAGAATTTGAGTGAATCCTTAGCGTATAAAGGTCGTAGGAGTATCCTGAAGAGACAAATCCTGAGGGCAAAAAGGGAACATTAGATAGCTTTGGCAAATAGAAGTATGGAGAATGCAAAGAGTTTTCAGGAGTAGATTAAGGACAAAACAGTAACTAGGGAGAGAATAGGGCCTCTCAAAGATCAGCAAGGCACCTGATGCGTGGAGCTGTGGGAATACTAAATGAGTATTTTGCACCAGTGTTCACTGTGGAGGAGGACATGGAAGATAATAAAATGTGGGAAAATAGATAGCAACACGTTGAAAAATGTCCATATTACAGAGGAGAAAGTGCTGGATGTCTTGAAAGGCATAAAAGTGGATAAATCCCCAAGACCTGATCAGGTGCACCCTCGGACTTTGTGGGAATGTAGCGAAGTGATTGCTGGGCACCTTGCTGAGATATTTTTATCATTGATAGTTGCAGGTGAGGTGCTGGATGACGAAGATTTTTAACGTGGTGTCACTATTTAAGAAAGATGGTAAGGAAAAGCCAGGGAACTATAGACCGGTGAGTCTGATATTGGTGATGGGCAAGATGTTGGAGGGAATCCTGAGAGACAGGATTTACATGCATTTGGTAAGGCAAGGACTGATTAGGTAGAGTCAACATGGCTTTGTGCGTGGGAAAACATGTGTCACGAACTTGAATGAGTTGTTTTGAAGAAGTAACAAAGAGGATCGATGAGGTCAGAGTGGTGTATGTGATCTATATGGCCTTCAGTAAGGCGTTCGACGGGGTTCTTCATGGGAGATTGGTTAGCAAGGTTAGATCTCATGGAAGTTGAAAATGTGTTGCTGGAAAAGTGCAGCAGGTCAGGCAGCATTCAAGGAGCAGGAGAATTGACGTTTCTACATGCCCGAAACGTCGATTCTCCTGCTCCTTGGATGCTGCCTGACCTGCTGCGCTTTTCCAGCAACACATTTTCAGCTCTGATCTCCAGCATCTGCAGTCCTCACTTTCTCCTAGTAGATCTCATGGAATACAGGGAAGTTAGCCAATTGGATGCAGAAATTGCTTGATGGTAGAAGACGGGGGTGGTGATGGAGGAGAGCTGCTTTTCAGACTGGAGGCCTGTGACCAGTGGTGTGCCACCAGTATCAATGTTGGATCCACTGCTTTTCATCATTTATGTGAATGATTTGGATTTGAACAAAGCAGGTATAGTTAATAAGTTTGCAGATGACACCAAAATTGGACATCAAAGAATGTTCCTTCAAAGTACGACAAGGTCTTGATCAGATGGGCCAATGGGCTGAGGAGTAGCAGATGGAGTTGTATTCAGATAAATCTGGGGTGCTACATTTTGGAAAGGCAAATCAGGGCAGGACTTGTACACTTAATGGTAAGATCATGGGGAGTGTTGCTGAACAAAGAGACTTTGGAATGCAGGTTCATAGCTCCTTGAAAGTGGAGTCACAAGTAGATAGGACAGTGAAGAAGACGTTTGGTACATTTTCTTCATTGGTCAGTGCATCGAGTATAGGAGTTGGGAGGTCATGTTGTGGCTGTGCAGTTCATTGGTGAAGCCAGTTTTGAAATAGTGCATGCAATACTGGTCTCCTGCGTATTGGAATTATATTATGAAATATTGTAGGGTTCAGGAAAGATTTACAAGAAATTTGTCAGGGTTGGAGGATTTGAGCTATAGAGAGAGGCTGAACAGGCTAGGGCTGACCACATAGAGGTTTATAAAATCATAAGGGACAATGTCTCTTCCCTGAGGTGGGGGAGTATAAAACTAGAGGCATAGGTTTAAGGTAAACAGGGAAAAATTTTAAATGGACCTAAGCGGCAACTTTTTCCCGCATAAGATGGTACGAGTAAGGAATGAGCTGCCAGAGGAAGTGGAGGAGGCTGGTACAATTACAACATTTAAAAGGCATCTGGATGGGTCCATGAAGAGGAAGGGTTCAAAGGGATACAGGTCAAGTGCTGGCAAATGGGACTAGATTAGTCTCTGACATCTGGTTGGCATGGATGAGTAGGACCAAAGAGTCTGCTTCAGTGCTGTACATCTCGATGACTCAATGGCTGTGAATGGTAACATTTATTGGAAATTGGGTGATGTGAATTGAGAATGGAGAGGGATAAAAAAAGTTATAATTACTTGGTGGTATTTGACTATTCTTGTGAAAACTTCTCTCTAGAAATTGATTTCCATGTGTGTCTAATTCAACTGCTCTCCGACTGTGGAATGTATGTTTTTCAGTCTGACAGCAATAACATACCTGCAGTTTGTTAGAAGGAAATGATCACACATGGCTTTGTACCAAGGGGATGTTAAATTGCCTTGCTCCTTCATATGCTCCTCTGGAGGAAGAGAGACGAGACATGCCCTGTAAATCAACATTAAGTGAGTTTGACAGTATCAAACCTTTCAATGTAATATTCATTTTATAATCATGAGGCTGTGTTTCTTTCAAGCCAGCATTTCAAACAGAACTACAGGTCTGACTCCATTCTTGGCCTGAGTTGCTCTTTGAGGAGAAAGTGAGGTCTGCAGATGCTGGAGATCAGAGCTGAAAAGGTGTTGCTGGAAAAGCGCAGCAGGTCAGGCAGCAACCAGGGAACAGGAGAATCGACGTTTCGGGCATAAGCCTCATTCCTGAAGAAGGGCTTATGCCCGAAACGCGATTCTCCTGTTCCCTGGATTCTGCCTGACCTGCTGCGCTTTTCCAGCAACCCATTTGCAGCTCTGAGTTGCTCTTTGTCTCATGATTGTAACAAAAGAAATCTATACCAATTCACTGAGAACCAGATATTAAGCAACACTTCTACAGCTCCACAATGGGGCTACCCAATACAAGTTTGTATCTGGATTTGAGAGTTTCCGTATCAATCCATACCTGTCAGTTCCTGCGAGGTGAATGTGAGAGTATGGCTGTCAACCTGTACCTGTCAGTATAGGCCGTGCAAATGTGAGAGTTAATATAGTTATTAATCTGTCCCTGTCACTCTCTGCAATGTCCAAAATGTATTTTACGAGAGAGTGACAGGGACAGATTGATAACTACATTCACACATTCACATAGTATAAACTGACAGGTATAGATTGATAATTGAACTCATATCCACATAGTAGAAACTGGCAGAGACTGATTGATAAATACATTTTAAATAAATAGGATCAGTCCCTATGTGCTTCACTGATGGGGATGTGTGAGTTTAGTTATCAATATATACCTGTCAGTTTCTGTCGTTGTGAATGTGTGAATTTACTTAACAATCTTTCCCTAACAGTTTCTGATGTGTATCTGACAGTGTAGTTATCAACCTGAACCTGTCAGTTTCAGCTTTGAGAATGGGTGTGTCATTCTCAGTATCTCCCTGCCAGTTTCTGCTGTATAAATATTAAATGCAGTTATCAATTTGTACCTGTCAATATCTTCTGTGTGAATGTAGATATTGATCTCTACCTGTCAGTTTTAGCTATAATCAACTTCTCAGTGCAATTATCAAACAGTACCTGTCAGGTTTTGCTACTGGACACCAGAGTGTCATTGCCAATCTGTTTCTACTACATCAATTTGAGACAGTCAATACCAATCTGTCCCTGTCAGATTCTTCCCTGTCAATATGTGAATAGTACAGTTATCATTCTCTACCTGTCAGTTTCTTAATTGTCAAAGTGAGAGTGTAATTGCCAATCTGTACCTTTCAGACTCTGCTGTGTGAATTCATAAATATAATTATCAATCTATAGCTGTCAATTTCTGCTTGGTGAATATGTCTGTGTGATTGTCAATTCCTGCCAGTTTATGCTATGTGAATGTGTGAGCTGAGCTTTCATCTGTCACTATCAATTTCTGTTTTGTGAATAAGAGAGCTTAGTTATCAATCCTTCCTGTCAGGTGCTGTAATGTCAGGGTTTGAATGTTTATTCATCTTTTCCTGTCAGGTTGTGTGACTGTAGCTATCAACCTGTAACTCTCAGATTCTGCAGCATGTGAGTGTAGGTATCCACTTGATTTGATCTGATTTAGTATTGTCACATGTACAGAGATACAATGAAAAGCATTGTTTTGAGTGCCTTACAGGCAGAACATATCATACAAAGTGCATTAGGGCAATAGAACAGAATCTGGAATACAGTGTTAATGGTGCAGAGCGAGAGAATAACATTAAAATTTGAGAGGTCCATTCAAAAGTCTAATAATAGCACAGAATCAGTTCTTGAAACTGTTGGACGGTATATTCAAACTTTTGTATTTTCTACCTGACAGATCAGGGTGGAGGAGCACAGAACCGGAGTCAGATGGGTCTTTGATTATGTTGGTTGCTTTCCCAACACAGGAGGAAGTATAAATGGAGCCTTTGGATGGAAGGCTGCTTTCAGTGATGGATTGGGCTTTATTCACAACTGACTGTAATTTCTTGTGGTCTTGGGCAGAACAGTAGCCATACCACTCTGTGACACATCCAGATAGGTGGTGCATTGATAAAAATTTGCAGGGATCTTTATAGACACGGTGAATTTCCTTAGCTTCCTGAGGATATCTGCTTGGGGAATATGTTTGGGTAATTGTCAATCTAAGCCTGCCAGTTTCTGCTATGTGAATAGGAGAAGTTAGTTTTTAACAGTCCCTGTCAGGTTTTGCTTTGTGAAAGTTTAGTTAAGAATCCTTCCCAATTAGGGTCAGAATTGTAAATGTGAGTGTACTTATCAATGTTTGCCTGACAAATTTTCTTTTGTGAACATGTGAATATAGTTAGCAATTTTCCCTGGTAGTTTCTGCTCTGTGAATATGAAAATGTAGTTATTAATCTCTAAATGAAAACCAAAAGAACTGCAGATGCTGGAAATCAGAAACAAAATCAAATTTCTGGAAAAGCTCAGCAGGTCTGACAGAGTCTGTGGACAGAAATCAGAGTTAAAATTTCCAGTCCAGTAACCCTTCCTGAGAACTGATGGTAGCCAGGAAATGATTAGTTTTTCTGCCAAAGGTAGGGTATGTTGAAGGGTCAGAGTAACTGGTAGATTGATATAGAATCCAAAGATCATGGTCAGACAAGGAAGGTGACTCACTATTAACAGCGACTGTTAGTGACTTGGTGTATAATAGCAGACTTTGTGATAACAAGGCCTGGTGTGAGAGGTTCTGGGTAATGACATGGGAGAGCTCTAGCCCTAGTTGTAGAACTCAATATTGGGTCCAGAAGGCTGTTGTGTTCCCAACCAGAAAATGAGGTACTATTCTTCCAGCTTGCACTGAGGTTTAGCTGGAGCTCTGCAGCAAGCCTGAGGCAGAGATGTTCATCAGGGGATTGGTGGTGTGTCGAAGTGGCAGGCAAGTGGAAGCTCAGGGTCTTGTTTTCAGAATGTAGGTGTTTGGCAAAGTGAACACCCAATCTACACTCAGTTTCCCCAGAATAGGGAAGACCATGTAGCAGCTAGGAAAATGTGAGTGTGGAGAAAGTGTGTATTCATCAGCACCAGGCTCAGCGTGAGAATGAGATTCATTCACTCTCTGATACTAGATATCAATGTGCTCCTTATTCTTGGTTATTCTGTTTCACAGTGCTAGTGTCATCCAAATTGAAACATGTTACTTTTAGTAACTGCTACTGAACTTCAGTGTTCAAACTTCTGCTACTTGACATGAATGAGGTTCTAGGGGACATAAATTTAAGGTAAAGGGTGGAAGGTATAGGGGAGATGTCAGGGGTGGGTTCTTTACCCAGAGAGTGGTGGGGGCATGGAATGCGCTGCCTGTGGGAGTGGTAGAGTCAGAATCTTTGGTGACCTTTAAGCGGCAATTGGATGGGTACATGGATGGGTGCTTAAGCTAGGACAAATGTTCGGCACAACATCGTGGGCCGAAGGGCCTGTTCTGTGCTGTATTGTTCTATGTTCTATGTTCTAACCATTGCCACTGGAGTCAGCTTCTGTCTGTGAAAGTGGATGTTTTTGTATATCTGTTCATCTCTGGCACTGCACATGTAGTTCAATAATGTCCACAGCCAATGTCCTTTAGCTTTAGTGCCTGTAGGATCCATGGACAACTGAACATGCAACACATTGCAGCAGAAAAGCATCTGTGCTTTTCTTCAGAATCAAGGGGAGAAAAGCAATGGACTTTTGTAATTCCTGTAGTGCAGAGTCTAACCGAGAACAATGGGGATATCAAGGTCTGGTTTTCAGAATGCTATCGATTTTTGCATGGTGACATGTTTTAACCAATGAATTAATGATCAGTATTAACCGAACCCATTTGCGACTAATTGAACACTTCAACTGCATTGCAGCTGACTGACCACAGTGTTCCTTGTACAGGAAAGAGAACTGGCCAATTCTATTTTATTTACCAATGTGGACAAGATCTGGTGCAAGCCGTTAGCAGACTCTTGTGTTGCTCTATGGTAGGGAGGGGAAAATCAAAAGGACTTTTATTTTCCACCATTCTGTGAAGAATAGTTCAATAAATTGAATTTAACAATTTAAATATCAACTCCTGTTGGGGAAAAAAAGCAGCTTGACAAACTGACCAATTTTGGCTTTCTCTTTCATACTGCAAGGCTTTACATAGTAATGATCCAATTCCAATGACTCCTTCAGAAAACTATATCATGATTCCTTGCTTTTTTTTGTACTATAATGAAGGGAGGGTCAAGAGGAATGCAGGGCTCTTCATAGAAAATCAAAACAAATTTTGAAATACATATAGAATAATTTAAAAAAAACGTTGTTGCTGGACAGAAAAATAAAATAACTACGAAATGGAGAATGAGGTTACGATACAGATGGAGATGACAGCTTTTCTGCTGCCATGATAGTTTTATGAAAATGGAATGCTTAGAATTGTTAGCTCAGTCAACTGTTATGTTGTGATAGACCATCTTTGATCAGTCAGACTTAATAATTTGAAGAGACTTATTCTGTGCTGTAAATTTCTTTGACTTGAGATCTGAGAGTAGAAATCAGTTTGAAATGTTTTCTGCTAGTTGCGGTGTATATAGATTTTCATTACTTTTAAATGTTGGAATGAGTATTTCAGGATGGCATACAAATTTGTCACAATTGTACATCAGTCAGTAGCTGTGTGTGAGAGACTGGTGTGTGTGCATATGTATGCAAGCACACATAAGAGGGTGGGTTGGAGATGGTGGTTGTGTATACATCAGGCTATGGCTCAGAGGTTCATTTGGAATTTACACTGTTTAGTTGTGCCTTTCACATAGGACTTCTATTTATCAAAAGATTAATTTTGTCCTTCTCAGGTACTGATAATGCCAAAGTTTCCTCCTATATCTTCAGAAATCCTTGCTGTAACAATGTAACAGAACGATCTGTTTGTTCACCTTGACTGTAACTTTAAAATTGCCTTCATTACAGGTGGAGTTAATACAGTTCCTGAATGTTTATTTCCTAAGAGGATACACTCTATCCCTCTTCTGATGTTGCAAATAATAATTGACTAAGCATCATGGCATTTATTGGAACTGAGCTGTTGTGCATTGAGTAGAGGGAGAAATCAAAAAATATATTGCATCAGTTGTGTTTGACTCTTGGCTTGAATGTATACTTCTTCCCGCTGTCTCCCTCAGCAGACCCCCACACAGCCCGAGAAAGGCCTCTCCCCCCGCCCGCCCCCGCCCTTACATACAGCCCCCGGTTCTCCCCGAACTCACCCCGAATCAATCCCGGTCTCGGAGCCCCCTCTGTGTCCCAGGCTCCCATCCCGATGTGCTGCTGGAAGGAGCCTGCTGTTCCCTCGCTTCCCTGGGCGCTGATCTCTCCATTGCGGTCTGTTTCAAACAAACCTCTTGCATTCACTGCATTGGAGGAAGGGCAGCATCGCGCATGCGCCTAAGGATGCAGGAATAAATCATTCACATTAAACTGTGACAGCAGCGGTGATAAATCCAGCGCAATATTGGGGATTGGGATTAAAGTACAAATATTACTTCCAAAAAAAAGGAATGTTTTCTCTCGAGCAGAGATGACTGCGGTGGAACACATGATTGAAGTATAAACGATTTATGAGGCGTGTGGGACAGGGTGAATAGAGAGAAGTTGTTCCCTTGTTTGAGCGAGCAATCACAAGTGGTGCTTAGGTAATGATATGGTGAGGGTAAGGATTCTCGCTATGGTGAAGGGTTAGATGTAAAGATATTGAGGGAATTTCAGAAAAATCTTTTCACTCAGCAAATGGTAGAAATCTGGAAGACACTGCATGCGAAGGTGGTGGAGGCCAGAAACCTTAACCTTTAAAAAGTATTTGGATGAGCACTTCAAATGTCAGTTCCCGAGCCACCATTCACGGTGGGATATGAACGGTGAATATCTCCCCAGGCAAACCAAAAAGAAACGTGTCTCCGTCTTTGAGTACTAGGAGCAGATGCATCTTACGATTGGCGGTCCATGCCTTTAGTTCTATATCTAAGTAGACTCGAACCTGGGTCTATGGCGTTGTTTTCTCCGATTTCAAATTACGGTAAATGAGGCTTTCTGCTGTCAGTGAGAGATTATCAAAATGAACCGAGATCAAACCAGAGCAGCTGCAGGACTGGGATGGCAAATGTGGAGCTTTTGCTGATGTCAGAACTAGTGCAAAAAGGCTGGGCGACATTAAAATATTGTCTAAAGACGATTATTGAGCTCAGCCAGAAGAACGTTCTGTACTGTTTAATCAACATATCGGAGTGCTTTCAAAATGTGAAATGAAGAGATTAATTGCAGATTGCAGTTCTTGGCGCTTGCTTTTGTTTCTGCCAGTTCTTCAGGTCCAGAAAAGAGAAAAATGTAGAAAGAGATAGATGCAGTTAGGCAAATGGATGAGCGAGAGAGAGATTGTCTAAAGTATATATTTATAACCTAATGAACAAGTATTGATGAATTCCCCTCTGATCAAGGTTCTCCTTTTTTATACATCATTTTTCTATGTAAAACGTACTCCGTTATTTGTGAAATGGCGGGCTTTTCAAATTGGAAGGAAAGGTGTTGATGATTTGGCGCTGGCTTCAAGAGTAGAGAATATGCCCTCTCTTCTCCCTGCCTCTCGGGAGCATGTTAAACACCGGTGATTTTTTTTCTTTCTGTTTGCTGCTATTTGCTCAAGTCACTCTCTAATATTTTATTATTCTGGGAGCGACAAGCCCCGGTTGGGGTGTGAGCCCTGAGTGTCACCACTAGGAAACAAAAGAAGTGCTCCTTTTCTTACAGATGATTTGGCGCCATGTTTCCGCGCCAGCTTTCTCAGCAATGATGATGTAGTTACAGCTGGTGGGAACACCAAGGGAGACAGTGAGGAGAGAGAGGATTTAATCCGGAATTAATACTGCACTACTATAATGAAGCATGTGAAAATTACATAACATTCACAGCACCGTATATTCTAGTCACTGCCGCTTGTGCGATCTGTGTCTTCAACTAACTCAAAGATCAGCAAGGCGGCCTTTTTATGGAGCCACAGAAAATGGGGGAAATACTAAATGAATATTTTGCATCAGTATTTACTGTGGAAAAGGATATGGAAGATATAGACTGTCGGGAAATAGATGGTGACATCTTGCAAAATGTCCAGATTACAGAGTAGGAAGTGTTGGATGTCTTGAAATGGTTAAAAGTGGATAAATCCCCAGGACCTGATCAGGTGTACCCAAGAACTCTGTGGGAAGCTAGAGAAGTGATTTCTGGGCCTCTTGCTGAGATATTTGTATCGTCGATAGTTACAGATGAGGTGCCAGAAGACTGGAGGTTGGCAAAGGTGGTGCCACTGTTTAAGAAGGGCGGGAAAGGCAAGCCAGGTAAGTGTAGACTGGTGAGCCTGACCTCAGTGGTGGGCAAGTTGTTGTAGGGAATCCGAAGACCCCTCGGAATCCTAGTAGCACACAAACCCACCAACACTCAAACAAAAACGAACAAACTTAAAAGACCCAGTACAACCCATGGACAAAACCAATGTCATCTACAAAATTCCATGCAAGGACTGCCACAAACACTACGTAGGAAAAACAGGAAGAAAGTTAGCCACCAGGATACACAAACACCAGCTAGCCACAAAAAAAAAACACGACCCTCTCTCCCTTGTAGCCCTACACACGTAAGAAGAAAAAACACCATTTCGACTGGGACAACACATCTATCCTGGGACAGACTAAGCAAAGACATGCCAGAGAATTCCTAGAGGCCTGGCACTCCAACCACAACGCCATAAACAAATGCATAGATCTCGATGCCATCTATCAACCCCTCAGAAAACGAACAGGAAATGACATCACCACAAACCCCAGGAACCCCATCCAGGAGAAAGATATAAATCGGAAGCAGGAGACAACAGCTTCGCTTCACTTGGAGTTCGCCACTGATGGTGTTACCTAGCCAGGTAATGAAACGTCTGGATATCAAACCTACAGCTCAGTGAGCAAACCTACATCCTCAACCTGAGCTACACACCTTCACAAACCTTGCAAAAAGCAAGATTACATCTCATGGAATACAGGGAGAACTAGTCACTTGGATACAGAACTGGCTCAAAGGTAGAAGACAGAGGGTGGTGGTGGAGGGTTGTTTTTCAGACTGGAGGCCTGTGACCAGTGAAGTGTCACAAGGATCGGTGCTGGGCCCTCTACTTTTTGTCATTTACATAAATGATTTGGATGAGAGCATAAGTAGTACAGTTAGTAAGTTTGCAGATGACGCCAAAATTGGAGGTGTAGTGGACAGCAAAGAGGGTTACCTCAGATTAGAACAGGATCTGGACCAGATGGGCCAATGGGCTGAGAAGTGGTTGATGGAGTTTACTTCAGATAAATGTGAGGTGCTGCATTTTGGGAAAGCAAATCTTAGCAGGAGTTATACACTGAATGGTAAGGTCCTAGGGTGTGTTGCTGAACAGAGACCTTGGATTGCAGGTTCATAGCTCCTTGAAAGTGGAATCGCAGGTAGATAGGATAGCGAAGAAGGCGTTTGGTATGCTTTCCTTTATTGGTCAGAGTATTGAGTATAGGAGTTGGGAGCTCATGTTGCAGCTGTACAGGACATTGGTCAGGCCACTGTTGGAATATTGTGTGCAATTCTGGTCTCCCTCCTATCGGAAAGATGTGAAACTTGAAAGGTTCAGAGAAAATTTGCAAGGATGTTGGCAGGGTTGGAGGATCTGAGCTACAGGGGGAGGCTGAACAGGCTGGGGCTGTTTACCCTGGAGCATTGAGGGCTGACCTTATAGAGCTTTGCAAAATTATGAGGGACATGGATAGGATAAATAGGTAAAGTATTTTCCCTGGGGTCGGGGAGTCCAGAACTAGACATTGGTTGAGGGTGAGAGGGGAAAGAGACCTAAGGGGCAACTTTTTTTTCATGCAGAGGGTGTTACGTGTAATAAATGAGCTGCCAGAGGATGTGGTGGAGGCTGGTACAATTGCAACATTTAAGAGGCATTTGGATGGGTATATGAATAGGAAGGGATTGGAGGAATATGGGCCAGGTGCTGGGAGATGGGACTAGATTGGGTTGGGATATCTGGTCGGCATGGACAGGTTGGACCGAGGCTCTTTTTCTATGCTGTACATCTCTATGACGCTAACTCTTCTGAACTGCATTACTGACGCCATGGTCCGCCCCCCTTTAATATTATCCAAAACCATATTCCAACGACTGCGATCGCTTCCCGCTCTCTCTGGGTGGTTCAGTGGCTCTGAAAAGAGCCGTGTTTTACTCTCTCTCTCGGGGTGAATGTGCAGGGCCGGCTATGCTCCGTTTAGGCGCGCTCCCCGCGGATCCGGCGGGCCAGCTGGATGTCTTTGGGCATGATGGTGACCCGCTTGGCGTGGATGGCACACAGATTGGTGTCCTCAAACAGTCCCACCAGGTAAGCCTCGCTGGCCTCCTGCAGGGCCATCACCGCCGAGCTCTGGAAGCGCAGGTCGGTCTTGAAGTCCTGAGCGATCTCTCGCACCAGGCGCTGGAAGGGCAGTTTGCGGATCAGCAGCTCGGTGGATTTCTGGTAGCGGCGGATCTCCCGCAGAGCCACCGTGCCGGGCCTGTAGCGATGAGGCTTCTTCACTCCGCCCGTGGCCGGAGCGCTCTTGCGGGCAGCTTTGGTCGCCAGCTGCTTGCGGGGAGCTTTCCCTCCGGTGGATTTGCGCGCTGTCTGCTTGGTCCGAGCCATTCTCCTCAACTCGCAGTTACACACAGACACAGGCTGCTGCTGTCAATGCTGAGGCTGCTGCGGTGCTCCCTGTTTAAGGGAACGGAGAGCCCGCCCTAGAGCTGGGATTGGATACAGCCCTGTCCCTCAGCCCACAGAGAAACAGCTCCGGATGACACAGAAAAGGCAGGAAAAGAATTGTTGGAGTCTGATTGGTTCACTGGAAATGACAGTTGCTCAATTTCAAATTGCCCGCTGAATTCACCCTCACAAACCTCGCGATTAAAGTAACCATTAAAACGCAAAAACGCCATCCGTCCGCAACTAAGATAAAATTTAATATTTTATAGTAACTCTTTAAAACCTAGTTAGCAGTCAGCGTGTTCATTGCCCGATCTGTCTGTAACAGGCAGGAGGAAAGGCGGGGTTTAAAACAGCCCAGACAAACTGAACAACCGAACTTGTGCCGGCCGTGAATCAATCTAAACAACCCCGCCAATTTAAACAACTTAAAAGCAATAAAAGGACAGAATCTCACTTTATGATTAAATTACCCACAGTGTGGAGACAGGCCCTTCGGCCCAACAAGTCCACACCGACCCTCCGAAGAGCAACCCCACCCAAACCAATTCCCCTACATTTACCCCTGACTAATCCACCTTACACTATGGGCAATTTAGCACAGCCAATTCACCTGACCTGCACATCTTTGGACTGTGGGAGGAAACCCACGCAGGCACGGGGAGAATGAGCAAACTCCACACAGGCGTCCCTGGCGCTGTATGGCGGCAGTGCTAACCTCTGAGCCATCGTGCCGCCCCTGGGATTTTTTATTACCCCCAGAATGTAATTAGCCCCGAAGGCAATGTGGAATTGCTACCTGAACTGTCTGTAACAGGCAGATGGAAGGAACACGCAATGAAAACATCCGCAGGGTCTCAGAATCAAAACTGAACAAAGTAACATTCCTGAACGGGTCAATGAAATAAAAATACTACAATGTGTCACTCAGTAGTTATAAGTAACGAAGTGAAACAACCAGATGGATATCAATAAACCCTCCCTATATGATACCTTCCCCATTCACATGCTATGGTTTACGAGAGCGGAGACCTGAGTGTATATTTGAGTTATTCAGATCAATTAATATTTAAGGTAGGTCTGCGCTCATGCGTCGGGACGGGGAACATTTGATCCGGGCTCAGCTCTTTCCTGAGAGATGTGGGTGGCTCTGATAAGAGCCTTTGGTTTCAGATGGTTACAGATTACACTGACGGGTTCATTTTTTTGCTGCTGTCTTGATCACTTTCGCTTTGGGCTTGGCCTTGCTTTTAGCCGGTTTGCTGAGGGGTTTGGGGGCTTTAGGGCTCTTGGCCTTTTTCACCTTCTTCACGGGAGTCCGTTTCTTTGGCGCTGCTTTGCTCACCGCTTTCTTTGGCGGTGCCGTCTTCTTGCCGCTCGCTTTCTTGGCTGGGGATTTCTTGCCGCTCGCTTTCTTGGCTGGGGATTTCTTGGTTGTCGCTTTCTTGGCTGGGGATTTCTTGACTGTCGCTTTCTTGGCCTGGGATTTCTTGGCTATCGCCTTCTTGGACGGTGATTTCTTCACGGCCGGTTTCTTGGCGGCCGCTGATGTTCCCGCCTTCTTTCCCGTTTTTGCCTTGACTGGATTCTTTGGGAGTTTGAAGGAGCCGGAGACGCCCTGGCCCTTGACCAGAACAAGGGAGCCGTTCGCCAGGCACCTCCTGATACTCATCTTGATCTGTGCGTTTCGCTTTCCCACATCGATCCCGCTTCTCTCCAGCGCCTTCTTTATAGCGGACAGAGACGCCCCTCTGCGATCCTTGATATCCCCGACACCCTTCAGAATCAGCTCTCCCAACCCGGGACCGGGTGTTTTCTTCCTAGGAGCCGCCGCCTTCTTCTTGGGAGCCTTGGCTTTGGTGGGAGCGGAGGCTGGAGGAGCCGTTTCGGCGGCTGCACTGTCGCTCATGTTGAGAACTCTGCGCTGAATCTCTCTCTGGGACAGTCTGAACTCGGTCAGCAATGAAGCTACTGGGGGCGGCACTGAGCAACTTCAAGGCAGCGAGCGGACGGCGCAGGGACAACCTGCCGTTAGCTCCCTGCTCCTGCTGCTTCTCTGTGTTTCTCTAACGACCTAAACTCTCCGATTCCTCTGAAATTCCGCATATCCAGAGAGTCAGGCTCGATCGCTCCTGACCCAGACAAGGGAAGGTTTGCGACTGAAAAGTTTTCACTCGAATAGATGGCTCCTCTGTCGAGTTAAACGCGTTTTGCTGCCGCACAGATCGATCCCTTTGAGCTGAACGCTGACATTGTCGGTACTTTTAGACTGAAATCTTGAAATCAACAAATACATTGTCTTAAATTCTATCTTTGGGGTCTAGTGGGGGAGCCGGGGAATAAGTTGAATTGAAAATGTTTTTGATTTTCACAAGAGAGACCCAGAAATATCATAATATTCGCGGACACACAAACACAGTTAGGTTCGACTAACCGTCCGCCCTTTTCCGACAGCCTCTCTGACACAATATTCACATTCACACAGTCACACGCCAGAAATATCACCAATTGTAAGTGTGGAAGGACAGAATGTCTCCTCCTTTCAGCCTTTGCTGCGGTGTCCAGGGAGTTAGTTGTAGTTTTTCTCCTCAGTAACTGTTACACTCTCATCAGCTCTACTGTTTACATCCTCAAAGATGGCCAGTCAGTTTGTCAAGCTTAGAAGACAGAACAGTGTGCACTGGAACAGGCCCTTCATGTCCATGCTGATTCTAGCAGATCCTGAATACTGTTTTGTCAAATGCTTCGCAATTGAAGCTTTCATTTTGATTTTTTTCCCTGAGGCTGACTGGTCTATAGTTCACAATTTTATATCTACGTCCCTTTTTCATTGGATTGCTTACACAAGCTAGCCCCCAATCTGTGTAAGTTATTGCAGAGCTTATAGAATCTTGGAACATGACCATCACTGCATCCAGTATTACTCAGCCCATTACATTAAATACTCTGGGACGTAGATAATCAAGGCCTGGTGTTTCCCAACCTTCAATCCTATCCACTGTCCCAACATCATTTCCCAAATAATACTGATTTGGTTCAGTTCTTCCCTCTCACTAAACTCACCAATATCATCACTGTGTTAGTTGTGTGAACATTTGTAAACAGAGAACAAATAGTATGTTAGTGATTTTTGAGACATTTTCATTCCCCATTTTGAACTCCCCTCTTTAATGTTGTAAGTGGCATGTGGTCCTCTTTGCCAGTCTATTTATGTTCATTTCTCTCTTTACACATTTATTAGTGTTTTAGCAGTTTTCTTTAAATGGTTTCCACAACATTACTTTTGTTTCATTTGTTCTTTGTTAGTTAAATCCCCTTTTACAGTCATTTGCTGAATCTGGATCTGTCTGCAGCCTTCCCGCTTCACTATATTTCTTCCCAAATTCTAGGCCTTTTCTTTGGACCAAAAACTATCTTAAATAGTCATTTCAAGTTTCACAACATTCTTTTTATAGAAGAGAGGCCAGAATTGCACATAATATTCCAAAAGTGTACACCCATAACATGTTCTCTTAAGTCACATACTCAATGCTCTGATTAGTAAAGGAAAACATATCAAATGCCTTCTTTGCTATCCTATCTAACTGTAACTCCACGTTCAAGCAACAACAAACCTGCATTCCAACGTCTGTTTGTTCAAGAACACTCCACAGGACCTTAATATTAAGTGTGTAAGTCCTGCCTGATTTGCCTTTCCAAATTGCAGCACCTCATATTGATTTAAATTGAACTTAATATGCCACTCCTGGGTCCAGTGGCCCATCTGATCGAGATTCTGCTGTATTCTGAGGTAGCCTTCTTTGCTGTTTAGTACACCTACAATTTTTGTGTAATCTGCAAACTTACTAACAATACCTGCAACCTCACATCCAAATCATTCATAATAATGTGGAGGTGCCGGTGCTGGACTGGGGTGGTCAAAGTTAAAAATGATACTCCACCGGGTTATAGTCCAACAGGTTTATTTGGAAGTACAGACACCTGATGGAGGAGCAGCAGTCTGAAAGTTTGTACTTCTAAATAAACCTGTTGGAATATAACCTGGTGTTCTGTCATTTTTTTAACTAAAATCATTTATATAAATGATGAAAAGCAGTGGAGTCAGCAGTGATCCTTGTAGCACATCACTTGTCACAGGACTCCAGTCTGAAAAGCATCCCTCCACCACCACCCTCTGTCTTCTACCTTCAAACAAGTTGTGTATCCAAATGGCTAGTTCTCCCTGTATTCCATGTGATCCAATCTTGCGAACGAATTTCCCATGGGGAGCTTTGTCAAATGCCTTACTGAAGGCCCTATAGATCACATCCATCACGTTGCCCTCATCAGTCCTCTTCCTTACCAATTCAAAAAAACTCAGTTGAGTTAGTGATACATGACTTCCCATGCAGAAAGCCATGTTGACTACCCCTCATCAATCCTGGCCTTTCAGAAAGATGTAATCCTGTCTCTCACAATTCCCTCAACTGTTTGCCTACCGTTGATGTTATGCTCACTGTTCAATAGTTCCCTGGCTTTTCCTTACCACCTTTCTTAAATAGTGGCACCACATTATCCAGCCTCCAGTCTTTTTGCACTTCATCTGTGACGATGGATGATACAAATATCTCCAGCAAGGGGCCCAACAATCACTTCCCTAGCTTATCATCATGTTCCAGGTCCACCTGATCGGGTGCTCGTGCTTTATCCACCTTTTCTGTTTAAAATCATCCAGCAGCACCTCCTCTGTATTATGAACATTTTTAAAGATGTCACTATTTGTTTCCCCACGTTCTATATCTTCCATTTCCTTCTCCTCAGTAAGCACTCGCTTAGTATCTCTCACTTTTTCCTTCCCTTCCACACATAGGCTGCCTTGCTAATCTTTGCTGGGCCCTCTTCTTTCCCTGGTTACCATTTTGACCTTCATGTATTTATAAAATTTATTTGAATTCTCCTTAACACTATTTGCCAAAGCTATGTTACGTCCCTTTTTTGCTCTTCTCATTTCCTTCTTAAGTATATCCCTACTGCTTTTATACTCTTCGAAGGATTCACTCAACCTCTGCTGTATTTAACTAACATATGCTTCCTTCTTATTTGGACCAAAACCTCAACTTCTTTTCTTATGCAGCATTTCCTACACCTACCAGTCATGCCTTTCACATGAACAGGAACATACTGTCTCTGTACCCTCATTGTCTCATTTTTGAAGGCCTTCCATTTTTCAGCCATCACTTTGCCTGTGAACATCTGTCCTCAGTCAACTTTTGAAAGTTTTTGCACAATACTCTCAAAATTGGCCTTCCTCCAAATTAGAAATTTAACTTTTAGATTTGGTCGATCCTTTTCCATCAGAGTTTTAAAACTAATAAAATTATGGTGGTTGGCCCCAAAGTGCTCCCCGACTGAAAGATCATTATATCACAAGAGTAGGTCAAGATTTGCACCTTGTCTAGACGATACATTCACATACTGAATCAGAAACTTTTCTTGTACACACTTCAGGAATTCTTTTCTGTCTAAACCATGAACAATATGGCAGCCATAATCTATGTTTGGAATGTTAAAATCCCTCACTGTGACCACACCATTATTCCTGCAGATTTAGGATCTCCTGACAGGTTTGTTTCTCAATTTCCTGCTGACTGTTAGAGTGTCTACAGTCCAATCCCAATAATGTGATCAAACCCTGTCTTATTTCTCATTTCCATCCAAATAATTTCCATGGATATAAGCCCAGGAATATCCTCCCTCAGTAAAGGTGTGATCTTATCTCTTACCAAACATGTCACTCCCCAATTTCCTTTGCTGACCCCTCCCCCCATCCTTCCTATAACATTTGATTCCTGGAACATTAAGCTGCCAGTTGTGTCATCCCCAAACCATGTCTCTGTTAGTGCTATGATATCCCAATTCCAATCCCATTTTCCTAACCATGTCCTGAGTTCATCCTCCTTCCCTGTTAGGCCTCTTGCATTGAAATAAATGCAGTTTAAGTTATCAATCCAACCTCATTCTCTGCTATGTTCCTGTCTGCCCTGGGTGTTTGACTTACTGACTACCAACCTCAGATTGATATCTTTGTTCACTATCTCCCCGGTTCCCACTGACCTCACCCCACACCCTCACCTTACTAGTTTAACCCCTCCCCAGTAACTCAAGGAAATGTTCCTGCCAATATAGTAGTCCCCTTCCAATTCAGGTGTATTCCATCCTTTTTCTACAAGTCATGTCTTCCCCAGAAGAGATTCCAATGATCCAAAAATTTGAACACACTATGTGCACCAGCTCCTGAGTTGGGCATTCCTCTGCTCTATCATCCTATTCCTATCCTCAGTCGCTCGTAGCAGTGGGAGTAGTCTAGATATTACTACCAGAGAGGACCTCCTTTCTAAATTCTTGCCTCTCTTCCTTATTCTTCCTTCGGAATCTCATCCCTTTCCCTTCCTGTGTAGTTAGTTCCAATGTGTACGCCCCTTTGTGAATATCCTGCACTCTCTCCGAGATATCCTTGATCCTGACACCAGGGAGGCAACACATTATTCTGATTTCACGCTATCGGCCAGAGAGACGTCTGTCTGTGCCGCTGACAAAGAGATGCGAGTTTTGTAATTTGTAAAAGGAGGACCTTCGAAATCGCGACTATTTCCATCGAAAACGATAAAGGCAGCTGATGTCAGGGAACACTGCCTTGATGTCGGACAAGTTTCCCTCTAAGGCACTCACTCACCATGCTGACTTGGAAATAAAACCACTTTCTTTCACTGTCACTGGATCAAGACCCTGGAACTCCGTGTTCATGGCATTGTGGGCAGTACATGGACAACAGCTGTTCCAGAAGGTGGCTCAACACTGCCTTCTCAAAGGGATGGAGAATAAATGCTAGGCTCAGCCAGTGACATCCACGTTCCAGGAGTGAAAAAACAAAAACAGCTGGGGTCTTCGTTGTGGCATACATTACATCACAAGGTTTCTGTCTGCAGCATACCTGACACTAAAATCTGTCATCCATGACAAGCTAAATCGTGTCCCTGTGATGTTATTGCACACCAGGTCTGACTTTTGCACGGGCCTCCTGACCCAGAAATAAGCACTGATACTGTGATGCAAGACTCTCTCCATCAGTTATTTTCTGCCTTCGTAAGAATGGTCCACTTATTCCATCTCTCTGTATGTTACTTTGGGCAAGGAGTTAATATTTGTGGATGAGGAGTCAGCAGCATTAAATACCACAGGTGACATTCGATCAGACATGATGTTATCGAATGGGGAGAACAGAGGATGGGCCGAGTGGCCGCCAGCTTCTCCACTCCCTGATCAGATTGTGAGAGAGCCGGAGGGAAATGTTATTAACATGACCCGGGAATGATCTCCATTGGATCTTCATAAAGGGGCAATTCCCAGCTTGAAACCTTCTCTGCCCTTTCCCCCACAGCCCCAGTTCCTTTGTAAGAGGGCTGTTGGGCTGTTTATAGGAGGCCGAGCGGAGCAGGAACTGGTCCCGGAACTTGGAGTAAGCGGGTTGAGGGGGAAGAGAGAGGCCTGTCTCGGGCTGTGTGTGGGCCTGCTGAGGGAGACAGAGCAGGAGGATACTGCTGTGGGACATTCTCGTAGTTTTTAATCCTCTAAACACTGAGGGGAGTTCATTGTTTGGCTTCTGTTTCACGCTGTTTATTGCGAATAGACATTGAAATAAAGGACAGTAGAAATAAATGTGATCAATATAGCAGGCACCGGATAAACGTATGTGAAATCGTGCCCAGTATTTGTTTTTAAACAGTTAATATATTGGGAGCTGGACATTGAACTGTGTATTCATTCCATTTGTGGAGATGTCCATATGTTGGTGAGTTTATTTTATCCAAGTGAAATGTTTTAGAATTGGGGAAACAGAAAAAGACTGGAAGGAGCTCAGGGCTTGAGTGGAACCAGGATCTGCACTGTTCACCTTGCCCTGTTCAAAAACAAAGAATTATAATGATCATGGCCTGAATATTGTATTGATCATTTGATGTCTTCCTACTCAGCTGCTAGTGATGTACAGGAGCTCTCTCTCTTGTCTTTCTCCAGGCAAATATTTGATGGATCAATCCAAGCTGCTTCTCACACCCAGCAGGTATGTTACCACTGTCAGCGAGGAGAAGGTCCTTTCCACTGTCTGAGTGGATTGAGTCAGACACACATTGAGCTCCATTTCCAGAAATATACATTCAATCCAAGAGGTAAACACAACTGACGATATATAAATCTATATTATTTTGCCCTGTTCTCAGTGCTTACCACCTCAGTGACAGTAAATTCCATTATTCAAAGCCAATTATCATTTATAAGATTAGAGCAGGTTAGATTGTATGCTTATAATAAATATACATTTATGGGCTGCATTAAATTCATATGTAGATTTGGCATTTTTAAAGCTACAATCAATTAGAACAAACTAATCATGGTGTTACATGGTTATAACAAATATATATATGAAGTGTATATTTGAGTGCAGATATAGAAGTAATGTTGGACATTTATGAGTAACTGAGCAGGACAAAATTATTCTTTTGAGAAACAGTTCTCCTGTACAAAGACAATAATCAAACAATGTAAATTTCAAATGAACCTCTTGGTCAAGCCTTATCTACAGAAGATGCTTCTAGAGAGGATGCTTAATGCTCATTCACACACGTACATACACATCTGTGTCTGTCCCTGTCTCTCTATTCCCTCTCTCAGCCTAGTGTTGATGAAAACACACTTTATGCACGCTCTCATTCTGGTTGAGTGCCTCAGTAATGCAGAAGCATTTCCATACTTTTTTTAATGTATGAAACACTGATAAGACCTTAAAACCACCTCATAAAGTGTATCAGAACTGGAATCACACAGAGACATACAGACAATGTTGGTGTGATCTCAACCAGTACCACTCTTTAAAGTGATACAGATTGGCAGCACAACAGAAAACTCACTCTCACTTAGCCACTTAATGATAAAAGGGGGGAAAAAAATGCAATTTAGACCCACAACTACTTCCAGATATGGACAGTCATAAATTGACTGTCCACATTAGTAATCGCTTCGGAAGATGTTCATATTAGATGTTACATTTTTGCAGTGCCCAGCAGCAACTGCCAAAGACTACTGCACACATAAAATGTAAAAAGAAAGCTGAAATTGAATACAATAAAATTCAGATCCTTGGCAAAGATAAATATTGAACCAACATTAATCCCTCAGTCACACAGGTTTATCAAATATTGAATGGGTTTATCCTACACCCTGCTGAAAAAACAACTGAACATAGAGAATGGCATCCATATACTCGACTTGTCACTGTTTCACACAGAGCAAAACTGGCACTTTAGGTATTCAAAGGCTAATAACTGCAGAACTAATCTCAAATTGGCATTTACACCGAGACACTGGCAGTGAGTGAATGAAGATTAGAATCCCAACAATTAGTGGAAACTGGTATGGGGAACAGATAAAGAATAGAATGTCCCAGTGCAGACACAACAGGCTGAATGGTTGTACCAATTCTGTGATTGAGTCATAAATCACAAAATGCATAAGAGATTAAGGCCCAATCTCAACACCGTAAACACTATTATCAGATTGAATCTCAGTCACAGATTTTTTTTTTTTCTAATTCATTCATGGGATGGGGGTATCACTGACTCGGCCAGCATTTATTATCCATCCCTAACTACCCATGCAGCCTCATTGATGTGGGTCTGGAGTCACATGCAGGCCAGACAAGGGAAGGCTGGCATTTTCCTTCATTCAAGGACATTACTGAACCAGATGAGTTTTTCTGACAATCAACAATAGATTCATGGACGTCATTAGACTCTTAGAATGTTATTGGCTGCCAGAGAATTGAGCAACTTTGGTATATAAGAGTTGAACGTGACTGGAACTCATTGGGAACTTCACTCTCACAGTCACACAGCAGAAACTGGCATGTATAGATCAATTCCTAAATTCTTACATGGACACAGCAGAAATTGACATGTATACATCAAGTCCTAAACTCTCGTATGGACACAACCAAAACTGACAGACATTGATTGATATCTGCTCTCACAATATTCACATTGCCGCAACTAAAACGGAGAGAACAATAATCATGCGTGCACACATATGCCAGGTACAGTATGAAAAATGAATTTGCACATTTATAAACAAGAAGCTGACAGATACATATTAATAACTGCACTCTCAGATGCACAGAGCAGAATCTGACAGGGACAGGTTGGTAAATAACTCTCACATGTAGTTGGCAGTAAATTTCAGAGAAAGATTGATAACTACACTCTCATATTCATAAAGCAGAAACTGACAGGAATAAATTGATTATGCTCCCAATATCAAATCACATAAATTGACGTGTACACTTTTATAACGACTCTCACATATTCACAGAGAAGAAACTGACAGGCAGAGATTGATAACAAAACAAAAATTAGTGGAAAATTCACAGGTCTGGCAGTGTTTCAGGTCTAGTGACCGGTCCTCAGAACTGATGGTGGCAAGGAAAATGCACACAATGTGGTCTCCTCTATGTTGGGGAAACTGAGAGTAGATTGGATGTCCACAATGCAGAGCACCTACATTCTGTCCAGACAAAAAGACCCTGAGCTTCCAGTTGCCTGCCACTTCAAAACACCACCCTGTTCCCTGGCCAAGATCTCTGTCTCAGGCTTGCTGCAGTGCTCCAGTGAAGCTCAGTGCAAGCTGGAAGAACAGCACCTCATTATCTGCTTGGGAACTCGACAGCGTTCTGGACTCAATATTGAGTTCAACAACTACAGAGCTTGAGCTCTCCCATGTCATTACCCAAAACCCCACATGTCCGGCCTTCTTAACATTTAGTCTGCTATTATACGCTACCAATTGTTAGCCACTAACAGGCCCTATTAATAGGCTACTCACCCACTTAGTCTGACAGATTAGATTACTTGCAGTGTGGAAACAGGACCTTCGGCCCAACAAGTCCATACTGACCCTCCGAAGAGCAACCCACCAAGGCCCATTCTCCTACATTTACCTTTTCACCTAACACTAAGGGCAATTTAGCATGGTCAATTCACCTAATTTGCACATTTTTTTAACTGTGGGAGGAAACCGGAGCACCCGGAGGAAACCCACGCAGACACTGGCAGAATGTGCAAACTCCACACAGACAATTGCCCGAGTGGGAATTGAACCCGGGTCCCTGATTCTGTGAGGCAGTAGTGCTAACCACTGTGCCACCATGTCACCCCACTCCTCTGTCTGTCCGACTGCTCTTCTCTTTCTTTGGACTCTATCTTTTACTCGTCACCCTTCCAATCAGCCTATCTTCTGTATAAAAACTAATATTTTCCTACCTATCACCAGAAAATACAGAAGTTTGAATACATCACCCAACAAACTCAAGAACAGCTTCTTTGCTGTCATCAGACTTTTGAATGGACTGCTCAAATTTTAAGGCAAAAGTGGGTAATGCAGATGTTGGAGATTAGTGTCCAGATTGGAGTGGTGCTGGAAAAGCACAGCAGGTCAGACAGCATCCAAGGAGCAGGAAAATCGACGTTTCGGACATTCCTGATGAAAGGATTTTGCCCGAAATGTCGATTTTCCTGCTCCTCAGATGCTGCCTGACCTGCTGTGCTTTTCCAACACCACTCTAATCTTGCTCAAGTTTTAACATTAATCTCTGTCTCTCTCTTTGCAGCTTTAAAATTATATTGCGGATTCTGTTCTATTACCCTGATACATTTTGTATGATATTATCTGCCTGTAAAGCACACAAAACAATACTTTCCACTGTATCAAAGTGCACTTGACAATATTAAATCAGATCAAATCAAATGGATAACTACACACACATATTCATATAGCAGAATCTGAGAGGTACAGGTTGATAACTGCAGACACACAAACTGACAGGAAAAGATGAATAAATACACTCAAACACTGACATTAGAGCCTGACAGGGAAAGATTGATTAAATTCTCACATTCACAAAGCAGAAACTGATAGCGACAGGTGAAAACTCGGCTCACACATTCACATAGTAGAAACTGAAGGATTGACAATTACAGAAACATATTCACCAAGAAACTGACAGCTATAGATTGATAACTATATTTATGTATTTACACAGCTGAGTCTGAAAGATACAAATTGACAGTTACACTCACTTTGACAAAGAAGAAAATGACAGGTAGAGAATTATGACTGTACTCCCACGTTCACATCGCTGAAACTGACAGCTACAGTTTGATTAATACAGCCACATTCACAGAGCAGAAGCTGATGTGTACTGCTCAATAACTGTATTCACATATTGACAGGAAAGAAACTGACAGGATCTGATTGGTATCTACACTGACATATTGACATAGTAGAAACAGATTGACAATGACACTCTGGTGTCAAATAGCAAAACCTGACCCGGACTGTTTGATAATTGCACTCACATACTGGTATCGCTTAAACAGATAGCGATGAATATCTGCATTTTCACAGATTAAACTGATGGGTTTAAATTGATGACTGCATTTAATATTCATACAGCAGAAACTGACAGGTAGAGACTAATATCAAAACTCACGTTCTCATAGCTGAAACTTACACGTTCAGGTTGATATCTACATTCTCAGACACACAGGAGAAACTATTAGGGACAGATTGGTAAAGCAAACACACACGTTCGCAGGGCAGAAACTGACAGATATATATAGATAACTAAGCTCACATAGCCACATCAGACAAACACATAGGGACTCATCATATTTATTTAAAATGTATGAATTGTATTTATGAACCAGTCCCTGGCAGTTTCCTCTATGTAGATACACGAGTTCAGTTACCAATCTGCCAGTTTATGCTTTGCGAATATGTGAGTGTAGTTATCAGTCTGTCCCTATTGTCTCTGTGGTGTGAAAATGTAAATATATTTACCAGAGAGTGACGGGGACAGATTGATAACTGCATTCACTCGCATATTTGCACAGATTATGTGGATTGATAATTACAGTTTGATAATTACACTCAGATATTTACAGAGCAGCATTTAACAGGTTCATCTTGATAATTGTCTTCACACATTTACTGAGCAGGAACAGACAGCTATGGATAGATAAGGAAATGTTTATATCCAGACACGCACTTGCATTAGATTATCCCATTTGTAGAGGAGTTGGTTAGTATCTGGTTCTCAGCGAATTGGTACAGATTTTTTTGATACAGTCACCAAAGAGCAGCTAAGGCCAAGAATAGAATCAGCCCTGTGGTCCTGTTGGAATTGCTGTCTTGAAGGAAGAACAGCCAAATGATT
Organism: Chiloscyllium plagiosum; assembly: GCF_037043375.1. NCBI lineage: Eukaryota > Metazoa > Chordata > Chondrichthyes > Orectolobiformes > Hemiscylliidae > Chiloscyllium > Chiloscyllium plagiosum. The sequence goes on from NW_028270187.1 coordinate 12,909,467, forward strand.
ATTAAATTATTCCATTGACTTAATGTTGATTTACAGATGATGTCTCTTCTGTCTCCCTCCAGACAATTATTTGAAGGACCAAGACAGTGTAATATGTCCTCGGTACAAAGCCAAGTGTGATCAGTTCCTTCTAACAAACAGCAGGTATGTTACTGCAGTCAGACTAAAGAACATCCTTTCCACAGTTACAGAGCAGATTGAATTAGACACACATTGACTCAATTTCCAGCGATAAATTTTCAAATGAATAGTCAACTACCTCGAAGGAATTACAATTTTTTTCTCTCTCTCCATTCCTTACGTACATCTCCCCATTTGTCAATAATTATTATAAATCACAGCCATAGAGTTATATAGACGTAGAGCACAGAAGCAGACAATTCGGTTTGACCCATCTATGCCAATCAGATATTCAAAACTAATCACGTCCCATTCGCCAACAATGGTGCCATTTGCCAGCACTTGGTCCATATCCCTCTAAATTGTTCTTATTCATGTCGCACCCACATGCCTTTTAAATGTTGGAATTGTTCCAGCCTCCACCACTTCCTCGAGCAACTCATTCCACACACACAAACCACCTTCTGCATGAAAACATTGCCCCTTAGGTCCCTTTTAAAACTTTCCCCTCTCACCTGAAACCTGTGCTCTTTAGTTCTGGACTCCCCCACCTCAGGAAAATGCTTTGTCTATTTAGCCTATCCATGATCCTCCTGATTTTATAATGGTCAGAATTTTATAAAGGTTATAAAATACTATAAGGTCACCCCTCAGCCTCTAACACTCCAGAGAAAACACCCCCAGCCTCTTCAGCCTGTCCCTTTCGCTCAAACACTCCAACCCTGGAAACAATCTTGTAAATCTTTTCTGAATGTTTCATGTTACACAACATTCTTCCGATAGAAAGGACACCAGAATTGCGCACAATATTCCAAATGTGGCCGAACCAGTTACCTGTACAGCTGCAACATGACGTCCGAACCCCGAAACTCTATGCTCGGACCAATAAAGAACAGCATACTAAATGTCTTCTTCATTATCCTATCAACCAGCGACTCCACTTTCAAGGAACTATGAACCTGCACTCCATGGTCTCTTTATTTATTAAAACTGCCCAGGACCTTACCATTAAGTATATAACTCCTGCCTTGATTTGCCTTTCCAAAATGCAGCACCTAGCATTTATCTGAATTAAACTCCATCTGCCACTGTTCACCCAATTGGCCCATCTGATCATGATCCTTTTGTACTCGGTGGCAACCTTCTTTGCTATCCACTACCAGTTTTGGTGTCATCTGCAAACCCTTTATGTTCACATTCAAATAATTTATATAAATGACGAAAAGTAGTGAACCCAGCACTGATCCTTGTGGTTTATGACTGATCACAGGTCTCCAGTCTGAAAGGTAACCCTCCGCCACGACCCTCTGTCTTCCATGTTCAAGTCAATTCTGTGTCCAAATTGCTAGTTCTCTGCGATTTTCATGTGATCTAAACTTGCTAACCAGTCTACAATGAGGAAACCTGTCAAACATCTTACTGAAGTCCTTATAGATCACGTCCACTGCTCGACCCTCATCAATCATAGAGTCAGAGATGTACAGCACGGAAACAGACCCTTCGGTCCAATTCGTCCATGCAGACCAGATAGACCAACCCAATCTAGTTCCACCTGCCAGCATCCGGCCCATATCCCTCCAAACCCTTCCTATTCATATATGCATTCAAATGCTTTTTAAAAGTTGCAATTGTACCAGCCTCCACCACTTCTTCTGGCAGTTCATTCCATTTACATACCACCCTCTGCATGAGAAACTTGCCACTTCGGTCTTTTTAATTCTTTTCCATCTCACCATAAACCTATGCCCTCTAGTTCTGGACTCCCCCACACCAGAGAACATACCTTGTCTATTTATCCTATCCATGCCCCTCATGATTTTATAAACCTAGGTAAGTTACACCTCAGCCTCCAATGCTGTAGGGAAAACAGCCCCAGCCTATTCAACCTTTCCTTCTAGCTCAAATCCTCCAACCCTGGCAACATCCTTGTAAATCTTTTCTGAATCCCTTCAAGTTTCACAACATCCTCCTGATAGGAAGGAGACCAGTAATGTATGAAATATTCCAAAAGTGGCCTAACCAATGTCCAGTATGGTCTCAACATGCACTCAATATTCTGATCAATAAAGGAAAGCATACCAAACGCCTTCTTCACTATCCTATCTACCTGCGACTCTACTTTGAAGGAACTATGCACCTACACTCCAAGGTCTCTTTGTTCAGCAAAACTCCCTCGCACCTTACCATTAAGTGTATAAGTGCTGCTAAGATGTGCTTTCCCAAAATGCAGCACCTCGCATTTATCCAAATTAAACTCCATCTGCCACTCCTCAGCCCATTAGCCCATCTGATCAAGATCTCATTGTAATCTGAGGTAACCTCCTTCGTTGTCCACTACACTTCCAATTTTGGTGTCATCTGCACACTTACTTACTATACCTCCTATGCTCACATCCAAATCATTTATATAAATGACAAAACGTAGTGGACCCAGCACCGATCCTTGTGACAGTCCACTGGTCACAGTCCTCCAGTCTTAAAACAACCCTCCACTATCACCCTCTGTCTTCTACCTTCGAGCCAGTTCTGTTTCCAAATGGCTAGTTCTCCCTGTATTCCATGAGATACAACTTTGCTAACCAGTCTCCCATGGGGAAATCCTCTTCGTTACTTCTTCAAAAAACTCAATCAAGTTTGTGTATCATGGTTTCCCTTGCACAAAACCATGTTCACTGTCCCGAATCAAACCCTTGACTGTTGAAATACGTGTAAGTTCCATCTCTCAAGATTCCCTCCAATATCTTGTCCAACACCAATGGCAGGCTCACCAGCCTATAGTTCCCTGGCTTTTCCTTATCACCTTTCGTAAATAGTAGCACCACGTTAGCCAACCTCTAGTCTTCCGACGCCTCATTTGTGACTATTGATGATACAAATATCTCGACAAGGGACATGCCAAACACTTCTGTAACCTCCCACAGAGTTGTACAGTATATCTGATCAGGTCCTGGGGAATTATCCACCTTTATGCATTTCAAGACATCCAGTAATACTACTATTGTAATATCGACATTTTAAGATGTCACCACCTATTTCCCCCCATTGAATATCTTCCGTGTCCTTCTCCACAGTAAACACTGATGCAAAGTACTCATTTGGTATCTTCCCCCATCTTCTGTGGCTCCACACAAAGGCTGCCTTGCTGATCTTTGAGGGGCCCTAATCTCTCCCTAGTTACCCTTTTGTCCTTAATGTATTCATAAAATTTTTTGGGAATCTCCTTAAAACTATTTCCCAAAACTATCTCGTGCCCCCTTTTTGCCGTCCTGATTTCCCTCTTAATTATACTCCTACTGTCTTTTCTTCTTCTAAGGATTCACTCGATCTCTGCTGTCTATATCTGACATATGTTTCCATTCTTCTCTTAACCAAAACCTCAATGTCTCCATCATCCAGCTTTCCCAACACTTCCAGGCTTGCCGGTCACCCTAACAGGAACAGACTGTCTCTGGACTCTTGTTACCTCATTTTTGAAGGTTTCCTATTTTCCAGCCTTCACTTTACCTGCGAGCATCTGCTGCCAATCAGCTTTTGAAAGTTCTTGTCTAATATTGTCAAGCCCATTGATATTTTACACTATTTTTCAAGGGGTTTAGACTGAATTCTTATCTGAAATAGATGCCTGGGAAAGGCGTTAAATCTACATTTAATATGACATTTTTAAAGTCAAGATGGAAAAGAAAATCAGACCGTAACATCATTTCAAAAACCATATATAACATAGACGTTAAATACAGAGATAGAAGGAAACCAGACAAAAGTCACCAATTTACTGGATGAAACAGTGTTATTAAGTTTATTAGTGATTGGGCAGGACAGAGTTAAACCTTTAATGAATTTTTGTCACATACAGAGACATGACAATTAAATAATGTGAATTCCAAACACCCATTGTGTGTCAAAGCCTGACAAATAAAACTGAACATGCTAGGGGCTGGAAACAAATGTAGAAATTGCTGGAAAAATTCAGCACATCTGGCAGCATCCGTTGATAGAAAGTCGAGTTAATGTATTGGGGCCAGTGACTATTATTCAGAACTGACTTTCTCCAGGAATTTCTAATGTTGTTCCTGACAGTGGAAAATAATTACTGCAGATGCACACAGCAACTGACTGATTCAGAATTAGTTCAAAATACAAACATCATAACTGCAGAGCAGGGACTAACAGTTATGGAGTTCCATATACACTGCAGGCAACAGGAAATGATCCAATCGAGATGAATATCACTCTCACATGGAGTCACTGTGGTCTGCAGCAGTCAGAGACATCCAGCTAACAATTCTACTCCTATTCAGACAGCATTCCAGTTCCATCAATGTATCATGGTGGCAGAGGACCTGCCATCCCCACCTTCAGCACAACATCAGCTCAATACCATTTTCTCAAATAATCAATGCGATCACATAATCGTGATTTGAAACGATGGAGTAGGAAAGATTTAGTGAGACAATAGAACATAAAATGACAGCACAGTATACTATTCCATTTTCATCCATATGTTTATCCAATGACCATTTAAATGCCCGTAAAGTTGGCGAGTCTACTACAGTTGCAGGCAGAACATACCATGCCTCTACTACTACTCTGAGTAAAGAAACTACTCTGATATTTGTCTTATATTTATCATCCCTCAATTTAAAGCGATGTCCCCTTTTGCTAACCATCACCATTCGAGGAATAAGGCTCTCACTGTCCACATTCTCTAACCCTCTGATTATTTTATGTGTCTCTTTTAAGTCACTTCTCAAATTTCTTCTCTCTAATGGAGCCTGATGTCCCTCAGCCTTTCCTTGTAAGACATTCCCTCCAGACCAGGCAACATCTCAGTAAATCACCTCTGAACCCTTTCCAAAACTTCCACATCCTTCCTGTGATGTGGAGACTAGAAGTGGACACAATTTTCCAAGTGCGGCCACACCAGAGTTTTGTAGAGCTGCAGCATGACCTCATGGGTCCAAAACTCAATCCCTCTCCCAATAAAAGCTAACACATCATATGCCTTCTTAACAAGCCTATCAATCTGGGTGGCAACTTTCAGGGATCTACGCACATGTATACAGATGTCTCTCTGCTCATCTACACTGCCAAGAACCTTACCATTAGCCCAGTACTCTTTATTCCTGTTGCTCCTTCCAAAGTGAATCATCTCACACTTTTCCACATTAAACTCCATTTGCCAGCACTCAGCCCAGTTCTGCAGCTTATCCATGTCCCTCTGTAATCTGCAATGTCCTTTGGCACTGTCCACAACTCCACTGACCTTAGTGTCATCCACAAATTTACTAACCCATCCTTCTGCGCCCTTACCCAGGTCAGCAGTGGACCCAAAACAGATCCTTGCGGTACACCACTAGTAACTGAACTCCAGGATGAACATTTCCCATCAACTACCACCCTCTGTCTTCTTTCAGCTAGCCAATTTCTGAACCAAACTGCTAAATCACCCTCAATCCCATGCCTCCATATTTTGTGCAATAGCGTACCATTGGGAACCTGACTGAAAACACCTTATGAAACACTTTACTAAAATCCATATGCATCGCATCAACTGCTTTACTCTCTTCTATCTGTTTGATCACCTTCTCAAAGAACTCAGTACGGTTTGTAAGGCATGACCTACACTTCACAAAATCATATTGACTATTCCTAATCAACTTATTCCTATTGACATGATAATAAATCCTGTCTCTTCTAGACATTTCCAACACTTTACTCACAACCGAAGTAAGTCTCACTGATCTATAATTACCAGGGTGGTCTGTACTCCCCTTCTTGAACAAAGGGACAACATTTGCTATCTTCTAGTCTTCTGGCACGATTCCTGTAGACAATGACAACAAAGATCAAAGAAAAAGGCTCTTCAATCTCCTCCCTGGCTTCCCAGAGAATCCTAGGATAAATCCCATCTGGCCCAGGGATTATCTATTTTCACACTTCCAGAATTGCTAACACCACCTCCTTGTGAACCTATATTCCATCTAGTCTAGTAGCCTGTAACTCAGTATTCTCCACAACAATATTGTCTTTTTCCCTGTGTGAATACCAATGAAAAATATTCATTTAGCACTTCTCCTATCTCTTCGGACTGCACACACAACTTCCCACTCCTGTCCTTGATTGGCCCGGAAGTTATTCTAGTCATTCTTTTATTCCTGATATAGCTATAGAAAGCTTTAGGGTTTTCCTTGATCCTATCTGCCAAAGACTTCTCTTGTCCCCTCCTGGCTCTTCTTTAGGTCTTTCCTGGCTAGCTTGTAACTCTCAAGCTCCTTAGCTGTGCCTTCACGTCTCATTGTAACATAAGCCGCCTTCTTCCTCTTGACAAGCGATCAACTTCCTTAGTAAACCAAGACTCCCTCACTTGTCCACTTCCTCCCTGCCTGACAGGTACATGCTAATCAAGGACATGTAGTAGCTGTTCCTTGAATAAGCTCCACATTTCAATTGTGCCATCCCCTGCAGTTTCCTTTCCCATCCTATGCGTCATAAATCTTGCCTAATCGCACCATAATTGCTGTTTCCCCCAGTTATAAATCTTGCCCTGCGGTGTATACCGATCTCCCTTTCCTTCTCTAAAGTAAACATAACTGAATTGTGGAGAAAGTGAGGACTGCAGATGCTGGAGATCAGAGCTGAAAATGTGTTGCTGGAAAAGCGCAGCAGGTCAGGCAGCATCCAAAGAACAGGAGAATCGACGATTCGGGCATAAGCCATTGTTGCCTTGCCCCAGTTGGCCTGTCTACATACTGTGCCAGGAAACCCTTCTGCACACATTGGACAAAAACTGGTCCATCTGAAGTATTCAAAGTGTAATATTTCCAGTAAATATTTTGAAAAGTTAAAGTCTCCCATAACAACTACCCTGTTACACTCACTCTTATCAAGAATCATCTTTACAATCCTTTCCTCTACATCTCTGGAACTAATCTGAGGCCTATAGAAAAGTCCGAACAGAGTGACCTCTCTTTTTTCCTGTTTCTAACCTCAGCCCATACTACCTCATTAGACGAGTCCTCATACATCCTTACTACCACTATAATATTGTCCTTGCCATATCTCCCCCTCTTTTACCATTTTCTCTGTTCGTACTGAAACATCTAAAGCCTGGAACCACAACAACCATTCCTGTCCCTGCTTGATCCATGTGTCTGAAATGGCCACAACATCAAAGTTCCAGGTACCAACCCATGCTGCAAGTTCACCCAACTTATTCCGGATGTTCCTGGCGTTGAAGTAGACACAATTCAAACCACCTTCTTGTTTGCCAGTGCACTCCTGTGACACTGAAACCACATTTCTGACCTCACTATTAGGTTCTCGTAAAGAGACGTAGCATCATCTCAGTAATTTCCAGCCTAAAACATAGGTGCGTAATACTAAAGTATTAAGGGGAAAAGAAGCATTTAAACCTGGAAGTGAATGTTAGTTAGCTTTAGGTAATGACTTCTCTTACACCCAACACAATAGATTACTCACAGCCCATTAATCACAAAGTGCTAATAGTTGGGATAACTAAATTACTTCACACTTTGTAACTGAGTTTTTATAACAGAAATTAAAATTACAAGTCGATGGCAAGTAAGTCAAAACAAACTATCATTTTGTCTTTTTCTTCATATATTCCCCACTGTGCTAATTATATCAGAGGAGCAATTAAACTTGATAAAATGGAATACAATGAATAACAATATTCAAGCTGTCCTGAGAGACAAGCTAGACTGACAGAAACCCGAGGGTGTATAGAAAATAACTTTGGAATGTGAATGAATAGGATGCATAGCAAGACTGCAAGGCCTCGAGATTACGGTGTCTTCTAAACTCTGACAGGTCAGGGGATCCTGGAGCTGTCCATAGAAAGCCCATCATTGATTAGGTGCCTCATTGAATATGGTATGCAAACTAAGAGGGAGGAATGTCATAATCAAGTTGTATGTGATTGTTATCAGAAAATTTATAAACAGTATTGCTTTTCATTGTAAAATCAGAGTGCGTCATGAACTTCTGTTCTGAGGCCAGTCTCGGGAGAAGATCATTTGGCCCTCTCCCTGCACTAACCCATTTCTGCTTGAATAAACACCTACCACTTGCCTGAATCCTGCCTGCCTGTCTGCCTGCTAAGTCTTTCATCCCCAGTCAGGGGTTATGCTTTGACAAAGGCCTTACAGAAGTCCATGAAAACCACATCAACTGCTCCACTCTCATCAAGATGTTTCATTGCCAGGACTGGAGGTTTTGAGTTTTAGGGAAAGGCTGAACAGGCTGTTGCTTTGTTCCCTGGACTGTCGGAGAATGAGGTGTGACCTTTGTACAGGTTGAGAAAATCATGAGGGGCATGATATGGTGATAGCCAAGTCTTTTTTCCGAATGTGGGTGAGTGCAAAAATAGAGGGCACAGGTTTGAATTGTGGAAAAAAGATTTATAAAGGACCTATGGGGTTACTTTATCAAATGGAGGATGGCAGTTGTATGAAATGAGCTCCCAGAGGAAGTGGAGGTGGTGGGTACAATTACAACCTTTTATAGGCACCTGGATATATACAACTTTAGAGGGATATGCGTCAAATGTTGGCAAGTGGGACTAGACATGATATGGAGGTGCCAGTGTTGGACTGGTGTGGACAAAGTTAAGAATCACACAATACCAGTTTCTCAGACAACAGGTTTTGGAACCAATAGCTTTTCAGATTGCTGCTCCTTCATTTCTTTGAAAGCTAGTGCTTCAACATAAACCTGTTGTACTATAACCTGGTGTTGTGAGATCTCTAACTTAAATGGGACGAGGTCAGATTCGGATCTCTGGTCAGCAATAACAGCTTGGACCGAAGGATCTGTTTCTGTGCTGTATCACTGTATGACACTCTGAAGGCCGCACCTGAATATCATTACTCCCAGTTACACACTGCACTATTGGAGTTACAAAGGTCCATTGCTTTTACCTATTTGACTCTGAAGAACAGCACAGATCCTTTCTGAGACAATATGTTGTGGTTTCACTTACCAGTGAATCTAACAGACACAAACAGTCAGAGAAAATAAGGTCTTTCCCATTCACTTTAGGAAACATGAACTGAAAAAGCTCCCCTTTTGCTAATTGGCTGTCCACTTTACAGCAAACATTTAAACTGCTCAGTAACACAACGCAGGAGGATTGAAGCAGGATCAAGTGAGTGTTGGCATCCTTCCTGTATCATAACAACTATTCCGTTCAAAAATGTTTTTTATACATAAAATCAGTGTGTGTACACAACAGCCCAAGTAGTCAACATTAAATTTTAGTTTCCACGTTTTTCACTGGACAACGTGGCTCTAATCTGTTGACCGTCTGTCACATCTGAGCAGAGTTTTGAAGGACAATGAACCATATCCAGAGTCCCATTGAATAGCACAGACTGACAGGTAGAAAGTACTTTGAGTACACAAACCGTACAAGTGAATGGAAGAAACAAGGTCAGTTCTGTACTCACAGAAGAACAAACAGTTGCAGATTGCTCCAGTTATTGTCCTTATTTGTGTAATGAAGGACTTGAAGGAAACTGAGATAATTTCTGGACACAACAAAGAGTGAGATGGTGCCAATACACAATGGGTACAGAATAACTTGCAACGTACAGAAATACTGTCAGGTTAGTAGGTCTATAGGCAAAAATAGAAAAGTCATGACCTTAAAGATGTCACAGTTGGGAGAACTAGCATTTCATTAAACAAGTTATCCAGGACAGTGTGAGAATGACGTATGTCAGTCCCAGTTTACAAGTGAAATTCCTATAGCTTTTAAATGCCTGGTATCACCTTAGTCAAAAAGTAAATTCTACCTGTTTATTAGAAAATACTGAACCTATTGCATGTTCACAATATATTGCACTTAAGTAGGGAAAGAAGTAAATAAAAATTCAGACTAATTATTCATCCAATTATCTCACCATGGCTTAAACTTGCTGTCTGACTCTCTGACTGTATGTAATTCATGTATCAATTCTTTTTATCCAGACTGGAGGAATTAAATAGCAGCCAAGCATCAGATTGAAACAAATTTTGCAATTTAATTTGTTTCCACAAAAAGAAAGTAGAACAAATTTTAGACAAAATGACTGAATAAATACTTTGTTTTCAAGTAGTCCAAAGGAAAATCAAACATTGACATGAAAAGGTATACATTCAGACAGATACCCAGAGATTATTGGGCACAGAATGAAGAAATTCTCATACTGATCTTGTTATAAACATGTGAACAATAAATTCAAAGTACACATTTAGACCAGAGACTGACCAATCCAGAAAATAATTTGCAATCATAAACAGTACCTTTGAATAAAAGTTGTGGAAATTATCCAACCTGCTTTAGAGTGCCAGAGACTAACAATAGTATAAAAAATCTCACTTTAATTTGCAGTACAGAATTCCTCCAGTACAGGTAGAGGTCATTCGGCCCACAGGCCTGCAACAACTTGCAAAAGCATATTGCACCCAGATATAGACCTCTACCCCCATAACCACATCTTTAATATAGTTAACTCACCTAGTCTGAACATTGCTGAATATTACAGGGCAATTTACCATGGATAATCCAGCTAACCTGCTTGTTTGGACTGTGGAAGGATACTGGAATACCCAGAGGAAACTGTTATGAAGACGTGAGTATAACTACCTTTAAGTCAGTTGAACTTCTGAACAGCACCAAGTGTTCTGAAAAGAAAAGTAACATTTGGTCAAACAACTCAAGTAGCCTGGAGACAAAAACAAAATTGAATTCAGCCAATCAGTTTAAATTATATCCCAGAACACCAAATTCCTATCCAGTTTGAACTGAGTATATTGACAATCTTATAAGCCAATGACACAGTTCAATGTTCTGGAGGTACAAGACCGGGAAAAAAATGAACAGTTGGGAGGAGAATTGCCAAGCCACAAGCATGTAAAAAGACTGCCTGAAAAATAGCTCTCTTAAAGGTACCTTTATCGATCAGTGACCTGTGAAGCACAATCTCCAAGAAGAACAAAAGATCAGAATACAGAAAAGAGCTGAAAGCTGCCTGGTTTTGAGGTGTGAAGTTTTGTTTTGTAAATCTTAATCAGGAGTTCTATTGGACAAGTATTACAGAAGATAGTTAGAGGAAGGAGTTGTAAAGAGTTGTTAGTTAATCACTCTCTGTTATACTTTACTAAATAAAGCTGTTAATCTTTAACAAGTTTTTCGCCTATTGAATTTTCACAGATTACTGCATGGGATAAATCTTTTCTGTGTTGCTGGTTTTAAATTAGTAAAGACGTTTGTTGTCACAAAACCAATGCAGATGTGGGGAGCAGTTTGCACAATGAGCCAAGGCTGGAATTGAAACTGGGTCACTGGCACCAGTGTGCCACCATGCTACCCTGACATGGATGGCAAATGATAAAATGTTTTGCATGTTGAGCAACAGAGATTTGAAGTAAAAAGAGCTCCTGCAGTTTCTGGCAAGTGTCATGTTAAACAGAGACAAATATTGTAAGTACACTCATTTATTCACACAGCACACACTGAAAGGTACAGATACTTTCAAATGCACTCATTCATTCATGTAGTTGAAACTAAGGTACAGAATGAAAACTGCACATAAACATTCACATTGCAGAAACTGACAGGTATAGATTTAAAACAATGTTCTCATTCATTTAAAAAAAAACTGACAGGTACATTTTGATAGCACTCACATATTCTCAGAGCTGAGTACACACAGGCAGATAAAAATGTCACAGAATTTTCATTTTTCTTTTTGTCTTCTGCTTTGAGACATTTAAACTGACAAAATCCTGAAATAAATTCATAACTGTAGTGTATACTCTGCAATTGCATGACAGAAATGGGAGGCAACATTCACCTTTAGCTTTATCTCTAACTTACTGTGTGTGCTCACAGACCACATACTGACAGATTCAATTACAAGTCACCGTGACAAGAGGGATGGAGCTCATTTCATCTGAAAGTTAGAAATGTTGAGATATTTGCTCTTTTACATGCCATTGATTGACAGAAACTGAGTAAAAACAAGTTTAGAAACAACAAACTGGCAATTACAGAATGAAATATGGAGTCAGTTGCAAAGCATTAAATTGTTAGGATAAAACGCAACTATCCATTGGCGAGAAACTGACATAAACAGTGTAAGATCAGCAATAAAATTGTTCTTGCCAGTTTCTGCAATGTACAAGATATTGCCTCTTGCAAATGCTGCAGTTATAAATACAAACTTCCTGTCAAATCGCAGAAGGTGATTGTAAGGATTTGCTGTAGAGGGGAGGGAGTCCTACTTGAGACTGTCTAAAATGGTGTTTGGTCACACTCAAAATTGTAGATACTAAATGAGACACATTCTTATGTTAATGACTGACACCTACAGAATAAAAAACAACAGGTTACAAATCAGAAGGTTTGCGTTACTGTCCAGTAACATACTGACATGTAAAGAATGTGAAATAGACAAAACAAAAATCTCCCAGAAATGGATAGACACAGATTGGAGGAACATTTCCAAGTGGCCGGCACATGATGTAAAGTTTTACCGCTTCCACCAGTGTTTGATGGATACAGAATTAAATCTGTCCTGAAGTAACACTAATTGACTATTACACAGAGGACCAGAGCCTCAATGGACAGATGTTCAATTCATGCCAAATGTCTAAGATATAAAGTTAAAGTGGCACATATATAGCATGCGAACGGTTGCTGGTTAACAGGCATTCGTATGAGGAGAAATGCTCTAAATTCCTGCGTGAAAGGTCAATACTCCTAAATAAAAACTGCAGCAACGTGGTTCTGATACACTGTAGTTACTTGCAAAGCACACAGTTACAGATCGGCCTCTGGGCCCACAGTTAGCAATTAAGTTCTCAGAAATATATTAATCCCACAATCAAGACAGACACTTTTAACCCGTGACTCAAGAAAAGTTTTAAATAGGAACTTTTTTTATCTCTCTCCAACTCCGTGCAGTTGAGAACGAATTCCATCAACCCCAAACCTAGAAAACACTCAGTCTTAGAATCCCTGCAGTGTAGAATTAGACACTTCGGCCCAACAAGTCCACACCGACCCTCGGAAGAGTAATCCACACAGAACCATTCCCCATTATTCAGCATTTACCCCATATTAATGCATCTAACCTACATATCCCGGAACATTATGGACAGTTAGCATGGCCAAATCACCTCCCTGCACGTCTTTGAATTGTGAGAGGAAAACTGAGCACCCGGAGGAAACCCACTCAGACACGGGGAGAATGTGCAAAGTCCACACATACAGTCGCCCGAAACTAGAATCGAACCAGGGTCCCTGGCGCGGTGACGCAGCAATGCTAACCACTGAGAAAAGTGGCAAACTTAGTGTTAATTCCAGCCCATATAAAAAACACCCACAACTTCCCAGATAGAGCTGAATGTTCGTTTTAATTTACATATGATTCTTCACCAAATAATTGTACTCCTAGTGTTATATTTGTTTATATAAAAGCTTTGCAAATTAATGAGGTACGGTGGCGGGAAGATTGCATAAACAGCCTCTTCCCTGTCTGTAGAGAGTGGGCAGATTAAACGTCAGTGAATCAATTTTCATCTTGGTTGTTTAAAGTTGCTAAAATCCCTGGTAGAATGTTAATACTTAATTTCACACCTTGCAAACACTCCGCAGCACTCCGAAAGCTAGTGCTTCCAAATTAGCTTGTTGGACTATGACCTGGTGTTGTGTGATTTTTAACTTGGCAGACAATACATACTTGTCCACATCTTTCTTCTCACGCATTTTCATCTGATTTAAAAAAAAATATTTGCAATGCGCGGGTTTATTCCGATTTTTCAGAATGCAAAAAGCAAAGCACTTTCTGCTGTCGTTGAGAGGCTTTCAAAAGGAACAAAGAGAATGCCAAAATAGCTGTCGGATTGAAATGTGATGATTTTGCTGAATCTTTAAAATATCGTCTAAACACCGTGTTCGCCATCGATACTGTGCCGGAAGAATGTTGTGTGCTGCTTTATCAGCATGCCGGGTGCTATTGAAATGTGAAGTGAGAAGTCAAGTGCAGACTGCAGTGTTTGGCATGTTTTTTTTCAGCTTCTTAAAGTTTAGAAAATCTCAAGAAACTTGAGATCAGAAAAGGGCGGATACAGGTCGACAAATGAGGGAGAGACAGATCGAGTGAAGCATACATTTGTAAACTACAAGTAAATTAAGATATGAGTATTTTATAAAAACTTCCTCCGTATTTTGTACTTCATTTTTCAATATAAAACACACTCCTTTGTTTGTAAATTGGCGGGATTTTCAAATTGAAAAGAAAGCGGTTTATGATTTGGCGCTGGTACTTTCCCCTCCCCCCCACCTTGCCCTCTCCGGATTGGGGAATGAGGCAGATATCTGATTGGGAATTGAAACAACATTAGGAGGTGCTGATCAATGGGACCAATCAGAAATGTCCGCCGTACCATTCCTCCCGAAGGTATAAGAGGCCGCAATGTGGGCGGAGTGCAGCATTCTCTGTGAAAGTGCTTGTGAGATTGTGGCCATGTCCGGAAGAGGAAAGGGCGGTGGGAAAGCTCGCGCCAAGGCGAAGTCTCGGTCGTCCCGGGCTGGCCTGCAGTTCCCGGTGGGCCGTGTTCACAGGCTCCTGAGAAAGGGTAACTATGCTGAGCGTGTGGGTGCCGGTGCGCCGGTCTATCTGGCTGCGGTGCTGGAGTATCTGACGGCTGAGATCCTGGAGCTGGCCGGCAACGCGGCCCGGGACAACAAGAAGACCCGCATCATCCCCAGGCACCTGCAGCTGGCCGTGCGCAACGACGAGGAGCTCAACAAGCTGCTGGGAGGGGTGACCATCGCTCAGGGCGGGGTGCTGCCTAATATCCAGGCCGTGCTGCTGCCCAAGAAATCCGCCGCTGCTGGATCTGCTAAAAAGTGAAGAGACCATCCTTGAATCTGACGACCCAAAGGCTCTTTTCAGAGCCACTCACAGCATCTGTGAAAGGAGCTATACCGTCATCTCTGCCGGATTTGTTTTACTTTTAATGTAGAGAACTTTGAACCTGAGCTCTGTCAATTACTATCGCCTTGTTATTGAATATTTGCGGTTTTGAGATGCTGATGTTGGACTGTGATTTATAAAGTTAAAAATCACGCAACACCAGCTTATAGCTCCACAGGTTAATCTGTTTGCAGTAGCTTTCGGAACTTTCATAACGTTTGTAGAATATTAGATCGTAAAACAAATTTTTCGCAAAAGTTTACAGTGTGATGTAACTGAAATCATATTTTAAAAAAACCTTGATTGTTGGTTAATCTCTAATCTTTTAGAATGATCATGTTGGTTTCAGTTTTTGCAAATGTAAATCGCAGAACATTTAAAAGTTACATTCTCAAGTGAACCTGAACAACTGGTGTCACGTTGGCCTAGATAATGCCTTTAAAGGTGCAAGGTGCCCTGTGTGAGACTGTCTGTGGTCGGACTGACTCTAATCTAAAAAAAATGGATTTACAGAATCTCACTTGGATTCATACAGCTTTTGAGCGAAGTACACAGACACTCACGGAGATCCATCTCTCATACGCTCACACTACTGTCCCTCACGCAGGCATGCACCCTCTCAGACGTACGCGTATACTCCTTTACACTTGCACACACACACTCATACCCTCACCCCTCGGCAAAACACACCCACATGGTGAATTTGTACTTGCAGGACGAGAAATGTCCCCGATCGGGTTTGACTTTCGTTTCACATTCCCTTCAACTGTATCAGGAAGAGCTGAATATACCCAGTGAAATAAGCATACAGTCGATGTAGCAAATACTACTGAGCGGCCCCTATCCCTCTGAGCTTTGTTCACTAGTGTGTTCATAGACTGGCTTTCTTCTCTGCCCCCCAGAGAGAGAGCATATTAAGTACCCGTGGGTGATTTTTTTCAGCTGTAAAGGAGGAAAGAGGGTAAAGTTAGATTGTATAAACTACACTTCTGTAATCGATACACAAATCAACGCATAAGTACCTACGCATTTTCCTCTGTAAAACTTATTTTCTACACGTTAGTGGGCTTTTCAAATTTAAAAATGAGCCGTTGATCTTCAGGCGTCAATCCTATCCCACCCCCATTAGTTAAATTCTGGAATCTATTATAACAAAATCTGCGATCACCGGAGATCTCAGTAGTTGGAACTGGACTGCCGTCTGTGACTTTCTTGTTTAACTGACTCCCCATTAATGCTTTACTCAGCTCATGTGCACTTCCTAAAATACGACACTAATGTCCGCAAGTAACAATTCGATCTCTTGGCACCAAATCTTTGCCATCCCCCAACGACAAGCCATATGAATACCTAGACAGAGAGGGAGATTCGCGGGAATTTATAATCTACTACCACAATGTGATGTTAAAATTATATTTCACAATCTGTCATAAATTCTGCGAACACGGGAGATCTCATTAAATATGACTTCACTGCCCATGACAATGTCGCTTATAACTCATTGCGTATTTACTTCCTGGTTTTATAACTACAATATTAATACAACCCATAGGTTCCCGCTCTCTCTGGGTGGTTCAGTGGCTCTGAAAAGAGCCGTGTTTTACTCTCTCTCTCGGGGTGAGTGTGCAGGGCCGGCTATGCTCCGTTTAGGCGCGCTCCCCGCGGATCCGGCGGGCCAGCTGGATGTCTTTGGGCATGATGGTGACCCGCTTGGCGTGGATGGCACACAGATTGGTGTCCTCAAACAGTCCCACCAGGTAAGCCTCGCTGGCCTCCTGCAGGGCCATCACCGCCGAGCTCTGGAAGCGCAGGTCGGTCTTGAAGTCCTGAGCGATCTCTCGCACCAGGCGCTGGAAGGGCAGTTTGCGGATCAGCAGCTCGGTGGATTTCTGGTAGCGGCGGATCTCCCGCAGAGCCACCGTGCCGGGCCTGTAGCGATGAGGCTTCTTCACTCCGCCCGTGGCCGGAGCGCTCTTGCGGGCAGCTTTGGTCGCCAGCTGCTTGCGGGGAGCTTTCCCTCCGGTGGATTTGCGCGCTGTCTGCTTGGTTCTGGCCATTTTCTTTAACTCTCTGTAACACACACACAGGCTGCTGCTGTCAATGCTGAGGGTGCTGCCTATTTAAGGGAATGGAGAGCCCGCCCTAGAGCTGGGATTGGATACAGCCCTGTCCCTCAGCCCACAGAGAAACAGCTCCGGAAGGCACAGAAAAGGCAGGAAAAGAATTGTTGGAGGCTGATCAGATAACGTGAAATGACAGTTGGTCAATTTCAAAATGCCCGCTGAATTCACCCCCTCAAACCCTGAAATTGAATAACATATTAAGACATATTACGCCACTCGTTCGCAACTCAGATGCTTTATAGTAATCAATTAAAGCTTAGTTAGCTATCAGCGCGGACAAAAGGGGGGATTATTGCCTTATGTCTGTTACAGGCAGGAGGAAAGGCGGGGTTTAAAACAGCCCAGTCAAACTGAACAGCCGAACGTCTACCCACCGCGAATCAATCTAAACAACGCTGCCGCTGTTGAAATTGTACCACGATAAAATAACAGAAGCTCACCGAATCGATATTTTATTTCAACCAGATTATAATCAGCCGAAACACAACTTAATGGCCGCCTGAACGGTCTGTAACAGGCACATGGACAGAGCAGGCTATGAAAACATACGCTGTGTCCCAGCCTCACAACCCATGAAAGTATCGTTTCTGAAAGGGTCAATGCAATACAAATACCGCAATAGTACCGTATCAGTGTCTGCGCAAAATGACAAATAACACGATAAAGAACCGTTACAATATCCCCTCCCTATGTGCTGCACTCAGGTCTCCGCTCTCTATCGGAGAGTTTGGGTGGCTCTGAAAAGAGCCCTTGGGTTCGCTGGAAATGGGTCGCTTTATCCTCAGCCGCCGAATCCATAGAGAGTGCGGCCCTGGCGTTTCAGAGCGTACACCACATCCATGGCGGTGACTGTCTTGCGCTTGGCGTGCTCAGTGTAGGTGACCGCATCCCTGATCACATTCTCCAGGAAAACCTTCAGCACCCCGCGGGTCTCCTCGTAGATCAAGCCCGAGATGCGCTTGACCCCGCCACGGCGAGCCAGGCGCCGGATGGCTGGTTTGGTGATGCCCTGGATGTTATCACGGAGCACTTTGCGGTGCCGCTTCGCTCCGCCTTTTCCCAGGCCTTTGCCTCCTTTACCTCTTCCAGACATCACGCTTCTTCACTCCAATCGCTGCCGAATGAGAGCCGAGCTGCCTCCCCTTCCTTTTTTATACAGCCCGGTCCGACCTGGCTGAGAAAGAGCTGACAGAGAGTGAGAGGCGGGTCCGGAGAGGAAACTGAGTGACAGACAGAGCAGGGAAATGGCTTTGATAATCCAGCTCCGCCTCCAGCTCACTCCCGCCCCAACTGTGTCTGGGACCGAACCTTTTCTCCCCAAGATTTGGAGATGCCGGTGTTGGACTGGGGTGTACAAAGTTAAAAATCACACAATACCAGGTTATAGTCCAACAGGTTTATTTGGAAGCACACGAGCTTTCTGAGCGACGCTCCTTCATCAGGTGATAGTCCTGTCCAGAGGAGCGCATGCGTGCGGCCCTCCCCCAGCGCTGCCATTGAGGAGCATTTACTCAGTGAGTGCAAGAGGTTTGTTTGAAACAGACCGCAATGGAGAGATCAGCGCCCAGGGAAGCGAGGGAACAGCAGGCTCCTTCCAGCAGCACATCGGGATGGGAGCCTGGGACACAGGGGGGGGCTCCGAGACCGGGATTGATTCGGGGTGAGTTCAGGGAGAACCGGGGGCTGTTTGTAAGAGGCCGAGCGGAGCAGGAACTGGTCCCGGAACTTGGAGTGAGCGGGCTGGGGGGAAGAGAGAGGCCTTTCTCGGGCTGTGTGTGGGCCTGCTGTGGGAGGCAGAGGGGGAAGAAGTTGCTGTGGGACATTCTTGGGGTTTACAATCCTCTGAACCCGGTTTTAATTTCAATCTGTTTCCCAATGTTTGTTGAAAGTGTGCAATCAATAGTGGAACCGCAGACCGACTGTAGGAATGGGATACTCCGCTAAAAGGTTGTGAGGTGACCTTGTGGAGTACTATAAAATCATGAGGGGTATAGATGAGGTAAACGGCAAGTGTCTTTTCCCTAGGGTTGAAGTTTTATGATTAGGGAGCAAATTTTGAAGGTGAGAGGAGAAAAAGTTTTTTTTTAAATGAGGATCACTTTTTTTTAAGAAAGCAGTTTCTATGTAGAATGAATGTCCAGAGGAAGTGGTGGATACAGGTACAGTTACAATATTTAAGACATTTGTGTAAGTTCATGAATCAGAAAGGTTGAGGGATATGGGCCAAAACTGGCAAGTGGGACTATTTTAATTTGAGAACATATTCAGCATGTACGAGATGGACTGAAGGGACTGTTTCTGGGCTGTATGACTCTGTCCCAGTACTGTACTGGTCTTAAAACTATTTTCCAGCCTTTGCCCAGAACCATCCACTACTTTGTTGTGTAAACATCAGATGAACTCAGCCTTGACTATATTCAATGACCCCCTAACTGCAGGAAGACATCCCCACTTCTGCACTCCATTCCTCTTGCTAATATATCAATTGTCAATCTCATTGCTTGCTGCACCTATCTGACAACTGACATTGACTGGTGTAGAAGGACACAGAGGCGCCTTTGTACATCCACATGTCATTCCTGATGAAAGGCTCAAGCCCGATACATCATTTCTCCTGCTCCTTAGATGTTGCCTGTCCTACTGCGCTTTTCCAGCGCCAAACTTTCTGACTCTGATCACCAGCATCTGCAGTCCTCACTTTCTCCACATCCCAATATATCACCATTTAAACCTTACACCTCTTTTCTGCTTTGTTTTTTTGCAGCAAAGGCTATAACTTCATACTGTGGTCCTGCATTTGCCAAGTGTTTGCCAAATGAGACCCATCCTGGATGGACTTTCCCAGAGTGTGTCCCTTCCCTAGATTCACTCCCTTTCCTTTCAGTTCCTGCAAGTCAACAATTGAATCCCAGAATGAAACAAAGAAATGGAAAAGGGGTGAGAAAATAGAGTGTTGTATGCATAGATGTTGGACAGAGGAAGCAAGTTTGCAGTTTGGGGTGAAACCCAATCTTCATTCAGAGAGAGGAGCAGCAACTTCCAAAGCTCATGGTCCAATGGCCGCATTCATACAAAAGAAGGTTTGTGACTGGCAGGAGGACTACACTCTGTCCAGTTGTCCAGGGCTTATCATTGGTCCAGTAAAAATGTCACAGGCCATTTCCACGGTGAGTGAGGAGCATTCACATTATTTTGCTGACACCGGTGAACATAGTGCTTGCTGACACCGAGGAGCATGCACTGTACGCTATGTGAAGATGCTGGTGTTACTGACAAATTTAAAGTGTCTAAATGCCAATCATTTAAAAAAAGGCTGCAGTCACAATTTTCTTTCCCTACTGTGGCTCGACATTTTATTCTGTTTACATTGTCTGGCTGTTCAACTTTGGTATGTGTTTCCCCATGGTAGAATGCGGTCCAAATCTAGAGGGGCATAGCTTTAGGGTGAGAGGATGAAGATTTAAAAGGGACCAGAGGGGTAACTTTGTCATGCAAAGGGTGTTGCGTGAATTGAATGAGCTGCCAGAGGAATTGGTAGAAGCAGCTACAATGATAATATTTAAAAGGCATCTAGATGGGTATATGAAGAGGAAGGGTTTAGTGGGATATGGGCCAAATGCTGGCAAATAGGTTACTATATTAATTTAGGATTGTCAGTGTGGATCGAAAGGTTTGTTTCCATGCTCTACAACTCTATGGCTCGATTTCTACATAGTCAGAACCAATTGCACAAGACTTGGAATAAACCATTCACCCCTTACAGCCTGTCCTCAGCTGTGGCCTAACTGTGCATATTTCAAGCAATTTTGTCAAAGATTTCTGAAGCTCTTTTAAATAAAACAACATGTTTTCAGCTTTTTATGATGTTTCTAAAGATATCATTTTAGCTATTCTCAATTTTAAAGGCCAGCCATTTCTCATGCACTCCCATCTCCCAGGTAGAGTCATCACCATCCATTTTCCCTGTGTTGTTGAAGGGCTTGATACAGAGATCAAAGAGAGCTTGATGCATGAGAAAGGATTAGGGTGGGAAGGGAGAGAGAATAGATGGGGGGTGCAGAGGGTGTGGAGAGATAGAAAAAATGGACAGAGGGTGGGGCTGAAGAGAAAGACTGGAGACAACAGTGTGGGGAAAGAGAGACTGGGGGACGGGGTTGCGTAAGAGAATATGGGAAGAGAGAAGGGGAGCAGAGGGTTGGAGTCAGACAGAATGGCGGGATGCAGAGTGTGGGGGAGAGAGTACAATAAAAATCCATCTTTGCCAGGTCTGATGTCAAGTGTTATACGAACTGGAACCCATTCCTCCCACAGCAGGCAATGAGCTTCTGAACAGCATCCAAACTAGACCCACCCACTTACCCTACAGCCCTGCAGTTCCCCATTGCTGATACACCCTAACCTGCACATGTCTGGACACTTTAGCATGGCCAATCCACCCTAAACTGCAAATTTTTGAATTGTGGGAGGAAACCTGAGCATCCAGAGGTAACTCACACAGACACAAGGTGGAGAACGTCCCAAAGTCCACCTGAGGGTGGAAACGAACCCAGGTCCCTGGGGTCATGAGGCAGTGGTACTAACTGCTGAGCCATGCCACCCAGAGCTTTGAGGTTCGGCTTTGTCTTTGTAGCTTCTAACTTCTCAAGAACCTACAGCAGAGGATCTCTCCTCCCGACATTGTTTAATCATACCTGCTGCGACCTCCCTTTCCCACCTCTCCAGCCCTGATCACATCTGTTCCTGAATCCTCCTGCGAGACAGACACCGATGCCATCTGGCCTCCTACTGCCAGCTGCAGAGAACAGAGACAATGCCTGTCACTATTCTGTCCCTTACCACCACCTCCCACTCCCCAGCATTGTCCTGTCACCATCCACCACCCAGCCAGTTTGCTCCTCCAGCCTACAGACCTCTCTCAGATCTCCTTTTCCTGTCTGACTCGCACTCACACCCTCCTGACCCTGTCCACTGACCCAATTAGAAGGCCATCTGGAGGGGAAGACCATCTCCCAGAATAAAGCATCTGGTTGACTTTACCCATTTCCTCCCAACATTTCTGCAGCCTGGTTTCCAGCTCCATCTCTCTGAGCCGAAGATCCTCCAACATGTGTTTGCCCTGGAACACAGCATCCAAATCCTCCCAGCAAATTTCAGAAAATCGAAAGACAAGTCCCATCCGGCCTTCTCCAATGTGTGTTGTGTAACTCCTTAATTGTTTCTAGTGGCCAAGCAGAGGCTGATAGCCAAGTTCAGTACCCATGAGGATAGCCTCAACCAGGATCTTGGATTTACATCCACTGTACAATACACTCACACACAAGCATATATACATACTCATGCAGACTCTCTCTCTCTCTCTCATACACTTGCTCCCTTCCAGATACACCAACCCTCTCTCAGACTTCTACTTACCAAGCAAGCATACATGCAGACGCACTCATGTGCACACGCAACCTGTCTCTGATGGATGGACAAATACATACAAGTCTTTGAGGTAAATTTTCATTTGCGAAATTACATTTGCAGATCCATTTTATTGGGCACTTTTTGAACAAAACCTACAGGCAGTCAATCCATGTAATATTTTATAAATTCCTTTTTTGGAAATAGAACCAGTCTCGCTCAACATTGGGATATAGACAGACTCTAATCTCAACTTTCATGCATTTTCTGAGCTGAGATGTTACCTCGTTTTTTAAAACCTGAAGTTCTGTCGAGAATATTACTTGAAGGAAGCTCTGGGATTTACATATTAAATGAACCAAAACCTGCAACCCATTCTAAAAGATGAAAGACTTACCATATAATGAACAAACCTAAAATGCTGTTATCAGCTGCATGACACTAATCTTTTGCTATAAATTCTGCTTCTTGTGATCCTGCTCCATAGCTACCTGATGACGGAGCAGTGATCTGAGAGCTGGTGCTTCCAAATAAACCTGTTGGACTATAACCTGGTGTTGTGTGATTTTTAACTTTGTCCATCCCAGTCCAACATGGGCTCTTCCACATAATTTCCAGTGAACACAGCTCACACCTCCCCCGGTGCTGCCAGTAAACTTTACAATGCCAATGAAGCAATGGAGTACTTGCACTCCTGAAAAAATTACAATTTCTAAATGATACCAACTACTCATTCACTGCTTCTCCTGATACATGACAGTGGAAACTTAGTGCTGGAGACTGAAAGAAATGAACAGCTTTGAAACGAAAGCCTGTTAGATTGCATAGATTTCAAGGTCCGAGTATGACGGGAATTTCAAGTAACCTTTATTGCGACCCAGTTTTGTTACTGCTTCAGATCTCCCCAACAAAAAGTTGTACAAAATGCAGCTGTTTTTAAAAATGGCTCATGGTCAAAGCGCACATTCTACCCACCCACCTTCTCAGATGGTGAGCGGGCTGTCCCCAGTGTGGACATGTTCGTTCATTTGCAGGCTGGAGGAATCGATTAAGACCATAAGACATAGGAGCGGAAGTAAGGCCATTCGGCCCATCGAGTTCCCTCCACCATTCAATCATAACTGATGGGCATTTCAACTCCACTTACCCGCAATCTCCCCGTAGCCCTTAATCCCTTCCTGCACTCAGGCAGGTGAACGGTTTCTGTGTCCGCAAGTTGCTGATGAGACGGAAAGCCTTCCTGCATTCGGGACAGTTGAATGGCCGCTCCCCGGTGTGAGGGTGGTGGTGGGACTGCAGGTTAACCAACCGACTGAATCCGTTCCCACACTCTGAGCAATTGAAAGGCTTCTCTCATGTGTGGACCCGCTGGTGGGTCAGCAGTGTAGATGACTGAGTGAACCCCCTCCCGCACATGGGACATGTGAACCCGCTGGTGCCTCTGCAGCTGTCCCATCTCTTCCCGCACATGGAGCAGATGAAAGGCTTCTCCCTGGTGTGGACCCGCTGGTGGATCAGGAGTTTAGATGACTCAGTGAACCCCCTCCTGCACACGGGGCACATGAACGGCTTCTCTCCCGTGTGGACCCGCCGGTGTGTCTGCAGATGGCCACATGACTGAATGCCTTCCTACACTGTAGCAGGTAAATGGCCTCTCCCTGCTGTGGATCCGCTGGTGGGTCTTTAGGCTGGAAGTGGGCGGCACGGTGGCACAGTGGTTAGCACTGCTGCCTCACAGCGTCAGAGACCCGGGTTCAATTCTCGCCTCAGGCGACTCACTGTGTGGAGTTTGCACGTTCTCCCCGTGTCTGCGTGGGCACCCTCCGGGTGCTCCGGTTTCCTTCCACCATCCAAAGATGTGCAGGGTCAGGTGAATTGGCCATGCTAAATTGCCCGTAGTGTTAGGTAAGGGGTAAATGTAGGGGTATGGGTGGGTTTCGCTTCGGTGGGTCGGTGTGGACTTGTTGAGCAGAAGGGCCTGTTTCCACACTGTAATCTAATCTAATCAGTGAATCCCTTCCCACTGTTAGAGCGGATGAAATGATATCAGTCCGAGCCCAGAGTGCGGTTCAACAATCGGTAACGTTTATTGATACAGTAACACCGGCAGAGACCAACCAAGGTCCGAATCTCGGCTGTTCTGCTGTTCCCGCACGCTGCTACATATTATATACCTTTCCTTGTCAGGATGTGAGGATTTTGAGTATGAATGGGATGATAGTTCCCCATCATCGCTGGAGTAGGTGCAAATGGTGGGTTTCCTGCGGTCCCTGGAGAGTTGCAGTGTACACACAATAGGGTGCTATTTGGATTATGTGAACGGGTCCGGGAAATATCTGCTTGTCTCTCTCTGTGAGGGCTGGGGACTAGCACCCCCCTTTGTTTCCTTGGGGTGCTGGTGTGTATTAGTCTGTTCGTTCCTGTCTGGTGGATGCCTGTCCTTTGTGTCAGGATGGTTCTGTAGTGATGAATATGGGTGTGTTTCACTCAGTCTCTTGATTTGATTAGGAGATAGGTTTCCATATTAATTCGCTCCGGAGTTTCGGTCTATGAGTTATGGTTAGTGTCTGGCCGAGTGTGGATTTGATCTGTCCTCTGACTCCCATCTCCCGGACCGGCAGCTGCTGAGTTCTGTGGGTTTAAGCTGTGGCTGCCGTTTAAAACACAAAATGAATTCCTATAGTTTTACCGATGTAGGCATAGTCCCGTGGCAAATGCGGGGCGGCTCTGATGCCCGCTTGCAGTCCCCCCTTTTGGCAAGGGGTTGGACACGTCCACACCCCCGATGCCGATATCTTGAAATTCGGTTCCTCTCCCGGTACATACCGCTGGCCGTCATGCTGCAGTCATGGGGCCTTTGGATAGTCCCAGGAGATGGTTACATTAACTCGAGCCCTGTGAGAGCATCGTTGACTCTGTCCCGACTGTGTCGTTATGTGTGTGTGTGTGTTATGTATTTCGGTCCGGTAGTGGGTTGATCCCATGGCATCTATGGCCCTCTCTATGACCTCCTTCCCCATCATGGTGTATAGGTTACGTACCTGTGCTATGCAATAGTCTGGTACCCGGATGCCCGATATATTGACCAGCACAGGTACGACCTCATGTCGGAGGTTGTCATAAAGGGCCTCTCCCTCATCCCACAATACCAGTACACCCGCCGCCCATGGTCCCAGAGAGGGGCACAGCAATATCTCGGGAGTCGTGGTCGGGGGCAATGTGGTCGGGACGGGTGGAAAGCACAAATACAAGGAGATTACCGCGGCATTGGTGGGCTCATAATACCCGCAAACAGACAGATCCCGTAAAGTAAAATCATCAAAGGCCGGGGCAGAGGCGAGGTCGTCCGGCATGGCACACATTGTCCCGAACATGCAACCCCCCAAGTCCATCGCCTCAGCACGCCGGAGGCAGGTCGGCCGCGGGTCGCGCTCCGACGTGCAGAATAAACAGAGTGTCTGTACGCCCGGGAGGACCTCCAGCCAGGCGTTGCAGAACACGTCGATCACATCAGGCTTGTCCCTTGCAGGAATACAGATGGCATCAGTCGCGTTGAAGGCAACACCGTGGCGGTAGAAGTTGTCATGTATCTCGGGGAAAGAAGGCATCAGTCGTAGGGCAAAGAGGAGAGCGGTGCACCGGTGAAGCATGATCTGTGGGAAGAGAGGGAGAGAGAGAGGGGCACCCTTACCAAGGGTGTAGGGTTAGTGTGTGTAGGACCAGACCCCCCCCGGACCGGTCTGCCCGTCGTGCTGTAAGGAGAAAAAGGAGGCAGTTAGAGTCAAGTCAAAGGGGAAGGGGGGGTGTCTGTCTGGTCGGGGCTTAAGGGAAGGGTTTAAGCTGGGACCAGTGTTTCCATCTGCCCTTTCCTTTCATGTCGATACAGGCGCAAGTGTTGCTGGTGAGGATGATTTCGTGCGGTCCCAGCCACCGGGGGGGGGCGAAGCCGGGCCGGTTGGGGGCGGCCCTGACCAGGACTTTGTCCCCAACACCGGGAAGGGGTTGGGCGGGCAGATGCGGTTGCAGTTTTGTCTGGTCCCTGATGTCCTGCTGGTCGCGCGCAGTTTGTCTAAGGGCACGCAGCTGCGCGTCCAGCTGCCTGATATAGCGCGTCACCCTGTCCCTCAGGGGGGCCATGTCTTCCCCACCCCCGACCATGACGTTCTCTGGTAGTCGCATGGCCCTCCCCGTAATGAGCTCGAAGGGAGTGAGGCCAGTGGAGTGGCCCTTAAGCGCATCAGTATGCAGGGCAGAACGTCCACCCAGCCCTGCCCTGTTTCGGCAATCGCCTTCGCGATCACCGCTTTGAGGGTCCGGTTCATGCGCTCGACCATCCTGGAGCTCTGGGGATGGAACGGGACGTGGAAGCGCTGTCTGATGCCTAGGAGGCGGCAGGCCAGTTTCATTGCACGCCCGGTGAAGTGCGTGCCCTGGTCCGAGTCACTCTGGAGGGGGACCCCCCCAGCGCGGGAAGATGTCAAAGGCCAGTCCCGTGTAGGGAAGGCTTCTACCCAGCGCGTGAAATGGTGAACGATCACCAGGCAATACTTCTTGCCACGGCTGGAGGGTAGCGGTCCTGTGAAATCAACCTGGAGGTTCTCCGAGGGCCCCTTGGGCCGTGGCTGGTGCGCCAGGGGAATGCGCAGGGGCCGCCCCGGGTTGTGCTGTGCGCAGACAACGCATCGGCGGCAGTGTTTGGCCACGTTGTGGCCGAGGCCGGGCCACCACCAGTCGGTCTGGAGCCTAGCAAGCGTTCCGTCGCGGCCCGTGTGGTCTGGCTCGTGGTGTAGTTGCATCAGGGTCATTCTGATAGCCGCGGGTGCCACGACCCTGCCGCCGTGCCGCCACACTCCATCGGGGTCGCGGGCTGCGCCCTTTTCCAGCCAGTCCTCTATCTCTTCGGGCTGTGCGCAATTCTGGACGTCCATGTCCCGCACCTCAGTAGCCGGTGCCGCATACGCGGGCGGCAGCATTGCACCCGCGGCGGCCAGGTCAGCCCAATGATTCCATAGCTGTTCAGCGGTGTTGGCCCGCTGGTGTGCTTTGATTGCCACCACCGCGGCGAGCAGGGGGAGGCGTGCGGCTGCCACCAGGTCGCGGACCATATTTTCGAGTTTAATCTGGCCACCGCCGGCCATAATAAAGCCCTGGCGGCTCCACGCTGCCATGTAATCATGGACTACCCAGAAAGCATACTGGCTGTCGGTAAAGATGTTTACCCGCTTGCCTGTTCCCAGGTGGAGTGCGGCGGTGAGGGCAACCAGCTCCGGGACCTGGGCGGAGGTGCTGCCCCCCCCCCATCGTTCCCTGTGCTCGGGTGGTCCCGGTATGGTCGACCACTGCCCATCCCGTTTGGTAGGACCCCTCGACAAGCCTACGTGAGCCGTCCACATACAAGGTCAGGACGGGATCAGGGCTGTCGGCCACGCAGTCCCCCTCCTCCGAGTCGACGGCGGCCTGGCAATGGTGGGGTTCCCCTAACGCGATAATCCCGTCGGCGGGGTTTGACCCTGTGTCCCTAACGATCTTAATGGACTGGTCCCGGGGGAGGAGAACCGCCTCCCAGGTTGCCCTGCGGGCATCCGAGACCGTCCGGAGGCGGCCCGTATTCAGGAGTTCGACTATCGTGTGTCCAGTGTGTAAAATTATCTGGCCGGACATGGTGACCGGCTCACACACCCGGCCCGCCCATGCGGCGCAATCCAGCGCCGCCACGCAGCGGTGCATGCCTTCACGACCGGGGACTCCTTTGTGGAGTAGTAACCCACTTGTCTCATGTGGTCGCCTGAGGTTTGGGTGACAACAGTGCTGTAAAACCTCCCTTCGAGGCCGTAAGAGATGTGGAAGGGATTTGATAGGTCGGGGAGGCGCAGGGCCGGGGCGCTGAGGAGATGGGACTTTAACTTAGAATAAGCATCGTCCTGTCCGGGTCCCCATACCACCCTCTCCGCTCCCGGCCTGCCCCCCTTCACCAGGCGCTGAATGGGTTCGGCGATAGTGGCAAAATGTGCAGTGAAAGAGCGGCAGTAGTTAAAAAGCACCAAGACGCGGCAGATTCCTCTGACTGTTTCCGGCTGCGGCATATCGGCGATGGCCGACTTGCTGTCGGGGGGTAGGGTCTTGCTTCCCTGGCTGATGTCGTGTCCCAGGTACCGGACTTTAGCCAGTCCGACCTGGGCCTTCGTGGGGCTTATTTTGAATCCTGCCTGGCCGAGGGTCTGCAGGATGGCGGCCAGGGCTCCCAGGTGGTGGACGCGATCAAAAGGTCATCTACATACTGTAGGAGGGTGCTCGAGAAGGGGAAGAGGTCGCACCCCTCCAGGGTCCGGCTCATGACCCTGTGGAAAATGTTAGGGCTGTTGTGGAAGCCCTGCAGCAGGCGGGTCCACGTATACTGTCTGTCCCGCAGCGTGAAGGCAAACTTGTCCTGTGAGTCACGGTGCAGGGGAATGGACCAAAAGCCATTCGCCACGTCCAGGACCGTAAAGATCCGGTGTGAGGGTTCGACGCCGTTGAAGATGGTGGTCGGGCTGGCTACGATAGGGTGCTCTCTGGGGGTGACCCTATTGAGTGTCGTGTAGTCGATGGTGAGCCTGTAGATCCCATCCGGCTTCCGACTGGCCATATAGGGGAGTTGGTGGTAGACACCGTGGGGCGCAGGACGCCGTGCCGGGTGAGCTCGGCAACGATTGCCTCAGTGGCGCGCAGCGCCTCAGGTTTTAATCGGGTATTGTCGGTGCGGGGGGTGTATGGGACCAGGTATCCACTCAGGAGGGGAGTGGATGAGGCCGCGGTCCTGCTTGCTCGCGGCCCACACCTCCGGGACTAGTTGGCAGACTGCCCCGAAGGCACCGTCCTTGGCCCAGTCCCGGGCGATGGATACACTGGGGGCAAGCACAGCGACAGATTTAGTCAGCGCCCATCTACCCTCGTGGGCGCTGTTGTGAAATTTGCAGGATGTCCACAGGAGGGGGCGGTGGAACGCGTCCACCACCGCCCCAAGTTCGCCCAGAAGATCGATAACCATAATCATCCCCTTCGAGTTTGGGCAAACCCAGAAATGCACGGGGAGTAAAATGTTGTCTACCTCTAGGAGGACGGCCTCGCTTCGATGTGCAATAACCGAGCTTCCCCCAATCCCTTTAATGGAAATGAAGTGGTGGGTTAAGGGAAGGTCGAGGTCGGTGAGGGAGACCGACGCCCCCGTATCAATCAAAATCTTGCATCGGCGGCCCCCTAGCGATGCAAAAACCCAGATAAGGGGGTCGGCTCCCGGGACGGGGACCGACGCTACTCAGTCTTTGCGTCGGGTGAGCAGCTGGAAAAGCTCGAGCAGCTGGCCCCGACTGAGTTGATCCCAGTCGGGGGTGGTGGGTTTCGGGCTTGGGCTGCGGGGTTTGTGGGTTTGTGGGGGCTGGGGTCGCTGTTGACCCCTTGTCTGGGGCGATCCTGGTCGTGGGGGCACGAGGTGTGCGGCTGTGAAGGTGGCTGGCCCCCCTTCAGACCCGGACCCCAGGGGCGTCGGAAAGAGAGCGGGCATTGGGCTTTGCGGTGCCCCGTCCGTTTGCAGCAGAAGCAAACGTCCGGTTCGTCCGTTGAAACTGCCGCAAGGGCGGGCGCCGCTCGGTTGTCAAGGGACATGGCCCAGTTCTCAAGTTCTGCAAAGGTGACATAGGGCACCAGGCCAGTCCTTAGGACTGCCTGGTGTGCGGGGCTCAGGCCGTCTTTGTATAAATGGACGAATGCGGGGTTCTGCCTATCAGCGTTGGGAACCCCGCTGTTTGCTCGGAACGCCTCAAACTTGCGGACCCCATATTCCTGGGCGCCCTCCCCAGGTTTCTGAGTGATTCCCACAATGGCGTTCCAGTCGACCGGTGTATGGCCGAGCGCCTCGCTGACATCAGCCTTGAAGTCGGCGAGGGCAACCTCCTGTTCGCGACGGCTGTCGCTGAGGTCAGCGCACCAGGACCCATTCTGGTGTGCGGGCTGGAGCCTGGACCACAGGTTCTCCGGGAGTTTGGTCCGGATCAGGCCGGCCACGTCCCTATTGTGAAGGTCGTGGCAGGTCTGCATCTCCCTAAGCCTCTGCCAAAATTCAGTGTAAATGTGCCAAGGCTTAAGGGCGGGGAGCCTGTCCAGAAGTTTCATGGTGTTCCCCGGGGTCAGGGAGCTGTAGGTCATCTTAAGGCAGGGGTTATGGGCGAGGGTCGTGGCCCGTCCCTTCTCCTCTCCCCCGGGGGTATATTCAACTTTCACCGGGGCTGCACAGGCATAGCCCGTGCACGATTCCCGGGGGTCCGGATTATCAGTGAGCCCCTCCCAGTCCCAGGTGGGGGACGGCGGGGCGCTGGGTGCATCGGATAAGGTCGGTAAAACCGTACGGGCAGCAACGCCTGGGCTTCTAGGTGCTCTGTGGCCTGCTTTCTCTTGTCTTGGACATAAAGCTTCACCTTGCCAGCAAGCCTAATGTGTGCCTGTAGCACCAGGACGCAAGCTTTCTCGTACCTATCTTTCTTCTGGCGGGCCCACCACTCGCGCTGTACATCCAGCGGGTCAGCGGGTCACCAGCCTGAGCGAAGCATAGCTTTGATAACTTTTTTATTCTCGTCGGCTATAAAACGGGTAAGGGAACCCTGCAGCCCTCAATCTAGGTCTTCAGCCGCGCTTCCACCCATGGTAGGGCTGCAGCGGGTGTAACTTGACAGAAGCTAAACTAAAGTAAAGCTAGCAGGCATGCTAAGGGATGTCGCTGGCACTAGCTTATTAATCTCCCAGTCGGGGAGCCCACTCCCTGTAAGTCGAACCCTAGCCCCACGGGTCAACCTGGGCAGGGGTGGGGATAGTTACAGATGGGGTGCGTGTCGATTCCTGAGCGCGCGACCCCGGGTTTCCGTGAGTCTCTCTCTCACCCGCCTGACGTTCAGCGGCCGTGTGTACCCCATGAACACTGGGTGTGAACCAGGGGCCCGAGTGCAAGGGGGGAGCATGAACTCCAACCTAACTGCGCCTGATCCTGCAGAGGCCAACACCTCGGGACCGCGAAGTCAATGGGCAGAGCGCGTAACCATCGCTTCGCCCAGAAGCTCCCCGTCTCGGGCTGGTTTGGAGGACTTCCCTTCTTGTAGCGCGGGTAGACCTCCCAGCCTCTACCACGTACGCAAGGAAGGCGCTAAAACCGGGCTCAACGTACAATGGGGTCCCCTAACTCCCACTGCAGAGGTCAACCAGGAAGACTTGTTTGGTCGATTTTTAAACGGGGGGGTCAATCTGTCGGGGTCTCATACCTAAAGTCATCGGTCCAAGGATAGTCCATCAGTCACAGTAGCACATTAACAATAAACAACAATAATAATAATCATGCACACATTTACTAGTGTTCCGCGACCCCAATCGCCTACCCGCGAAGGATCACTCTCACACACACACACACACACACACACACTTTTAAAGAGTACTCTACCGTTACACGACTGCCGGACTCACTCTGTTCACAGGTTCAGATAACGGCCGGCAGTGAAGTCCCTTGTGGGGCACTGGGAGACTTTTACGCAAGAAGTAAAAGAGTAAACATACTCACCCAGTGCCGTCACAGGGATCCATCAGCCATCGTTATCCCGGACGAGCCCCCAATTGTTAGCACGGATGAAATGATATCAGTCCAAGCCCAGAGTGCGGTTCAACAATCGGTAACGTTTATTGATACTGTAACACCGGCAGAGACCAACCAAGGTCCAAATCTCGGTTGTTCTGCTGTTCCCGCACACTGCTACACATTATATACCTTTCCTTGTCAGGATGTGAGGATTTTGAGTATGAATGGGATGATAGTTCCCCATCATCACTGGAGTAGGTGCAAATGGTGGGTTTCCTGCCGTCCCAGGAGAGTTGCAGTGTACACACAATAGGGTGCTATTTGGATTATGTAAACGGGTCCGGGTACTATCTGCTTGTCTCTCTCTGTGAGGGCTGGGGGCTAGCACCCCCCCCCCCCCCCCTTTGTTCCCTTGGGGTGCTGGTGTGTATTAGTCTGTTCGTTCCTGTCTGGTGGATGCCTGTCCTTTGTGTCAGGATGGTTCTGTAGTGATGAATCTGGGTGTGTTTCAGTCAGTCTCTTGATTTGATTCGGAGTTGGGTTTCCATATTAATTAGCGGGGGAGTTTCGGTCTATGAGTCATGGTTAGTGTCTGGTCTAGTGTGGATTTGATCTGTCCTCTGGCTCCCATCTTCCGGTCACGTGGGCAGACCGGCAGCTGCTGAGTTCTGTTGGTTTAAGCTGCAGCTGCAGTTTAAAACACAAAATGAATTCCTATAGTTTTACCGGTGTAGGCATAGTCCCGTGGCAAATGCGGGGCGGCTCTGATGCCCGCTTGCACCACACACGGAGCAGGTGAATGGCCTCTCCAAGGTGTGGACCCTTCTGGTGGGTTAGCAGGCCGGTAGAATCAATGAACCCCTTCCCGCACAGAGAGTAGGTGAATGGCCTCTCACCTGTGTGGACCCGCTTGTGGATTAGCAGTGCAGATGAATAAGCGAACACTTTCCTACACACCAAGCACGTGAATGGCCTCTCTCCGGTGTGGACCCGCTGGTGAGTCTGCAGGTTGGAAGAATTCACAAAACCCTTCCCGCACTGAGAGCGGGTGAATGAATGGCCTCTCCCTGGTGTGGACCCTGTTATGGATCAGTAGTGCAGATGATTGAGCAAATGCCTTCCCACACATGGGGCAAGTGAACAGCTTCTCTCCTGTGTGGACCCGCTGGTGCTTCTGCAGATGACCCATCTGACTGAATGCCTGCCCACACACGGAGCAAGTGAACGGTCTCTCCCCAGTGTAAATGCGTCTGTGGGTTTCCAGCATTGATGGGGACGGGAATCATTTCCCATAGTCCCCACATTTCCACAGTTTCCTCATTGGGGGCGCTTTCCTTGTGTCGCTCTGAGTTTGAAATTACAAACAGAATGTGTACACAGTTTCTCCCCACAGTGAGTGGTGTCAGTTTGATCCCCTAACCTGAGTAAACGGTTTGAAGCATATTTTACAGACAGCGCACTGAATCTCCCTCACTCGGATGTCTCCGTATTCTTCCTGCCATACCAGTGTCCAAAACCTGTCAAGCAGACAAAAGCAAACATTTCTTCTCAATTTGAATAGCTGCTGATATTCAAGTCCCAATGAATCAGGTGGCTCTGTCACAAGTTGATCTATCATGTGCTTTCAGATTTCTTTCCGCATGTCTTCCTGCAAAAATAAATTCACAAACTGAGTGATCACTGTCAGTACAGTTAAATAAACACAATTCTGGTAGATTGCCAGATGCCTGCTGATCACATATTATCCAGGACACAGAAACCTGAAAACCCATATGTAGCCAGATAGCCTTAAGTGTGTATGGAGAAAAACTTCAGTTAGGTGACTATGACCTGGAACGAGCTGCCTACAAAGGTGCTGGAGATGGAGCTGAATTAAGGATATCAAAAACAAAGGTAAAGGCTGCTTGAGAAAAGAAAGCCAGTAAATTTGCTGAATGACTTCCTGCTGCCCTAATAAATTAAACAGACAACAAGAAATACAGGACATAACTTCATTAGAAGGTGAAGATTAGTTGCAAAAAAGCTTTGACAACAGCCAGTAATATCAGGTTTACACCATCTGAAGCAACATACAGCTAAATTTCGTACCAATGCGCCAATCCCTTAAATGCTGCTCAGTTTGGTGAGAAACTATCCTTTTAATTGCAAGTATGAGGAAAGAAGCAATCTCTTTCTAGTGCCAAACCAAAAGAATACACAATGAAAATACCTTTAAGTGGGATAGAGAGCACTGAGGAATTTTGCAGAGCCTGCTTCCTCCCTGTATTTTTCCCAGTTGCTACAAGTGAACAGTGTCTCCCACTTTCTCAGTGTCTCCCACTTTCTCTGTCCCTCCCAGGATGAGGAATGGAAAGGGGGAGGCATTGTTTTGTTCCCATATGTTGCCCAAAGGGAGCGAGTTTCACTCTGAAACTGACAAGACTACTTCTGCGTTGTGAAGTCGTCAATGGGGTGTCGGGGCGGAAAGTGGGCCCGAACAGTACCTGCGCTGCCTTGCAGCTCAGGCACGTGGGGAGGGAAGGACACTTTGCAAACTCCCTCCGCTCTCCTCCAAGTCAATGTGGTTTGAGTTCAAGCAAAGCGTGGGGTTTAATTTTAGCTTCACACTCACAGAAAACTTCCTCTGCTGTGAATCCATCACTTTATTTCCCCCCTCCACTCCGTGGAACGAGCGATCTGAGAGACTAGAGCTGAAGTTGCTACCATATTTGCTGTAGGGTGTTTGGTGGAAACTGTTTATTTTATGAACCATTTCAATTCAACCATATCCTTGCCATTCAAATACTAATTTTATACAGAGGGTGGTTCATGTGTGGAATGATCTTCTGGAGGAAGTGGATGCAAGTACAATTAAAATATTTGAATAATTACATGAATAGGAAAGGTTTGGAGGGATACAGGCCAGGAGCAGGCAAGAGAAACTTGTTAAATTTGGGATTATGGTTGGCATGGACTGGTTGCACTAAAGGTCTGTTTCCATTGCTGTATAACTCTATGACAGGTTCACAGTACCTTGAAAATGGAGTCACAGGTAGGCAGGATAGTGAAGGTGGTGTTTGGTATGCTTGCCCTTATTGGTCAGTGCATTCAATCTTGTCTCCCTGCTTTAGGATAGCAAAGATGTTGTAAAACTTGAAAGTGTTCAGAAAATAATAAAACCGAAAATTTGGCATGATGGTGAATACCGTTTCCAATTTTTATAGGTGCGCCATGGAGAGCATCTATCTGGATGTATCAAAACCTGATATGGCAACTGTACCATTCAAGATCGGAGACAGTTACAGAACTGAGAGAACTCCGCCTGGAGAATCACAAAGGCCAACCTTCCATTTATAGACTCCATCTACTAGGTCATCTGTCAAGGAAAGGCCACCAGCATACTCAAAAATCCATCCCACCCTGGCAATGCTTTTCTACAATCTCTACCATCAGGGAGAAGGTACAGAAACCTGAACGCATGCACCAGCCAGTTTCAGAAAAGTTTCTACCCTACTGTTGTTAGAATATTGAATGGATTCTCAAATTCTTCGCAATCGCCTGTACCTGTGTTTTTGTTTTGCCGCTGTTGACTTATCTATGCTATTTAACTATGTGACCTGCCTGTATTGCTCGCAAGACAAATCTTTTCACTGTGTCTCGGAACACGTGACAATAAATTCAATTCAATTTATTCAATTCAATTCAATTCAATACAAATGATTTACTAGGATGTTGCCAGGGTTAGAAGATTTGACCTCCAGGGAGAGGCTGAATACGCTGGTGCTGTTTCCCCTGGAGCGGAGACTGAGGAGTGACCTCAGAGGTTTATAAAATCATGAGTGGCATGGATACAGTAAATAGAAAAGGTCTTTTCCCCAGGATAGGAGTACCAAATCCAGACAGCATTGGTTTAGGGTGAGAGGGGAAAGATTTAAAAGGGACCTAAGGGTCAAATCTTCCACACAGACAGTGATGAATGTATGGAATGAGCTGCCAGAGGTAGTGGTGGAGGCTGATACAATTGCAATATATAAAACGCATCAGGATGAGTGTATGAATAGGAAGGGTTTGGAGGGATATGGGCCCAATAGTGACAAATGGAACTAGATTTGCATGGGATAACTTGTTAGCATGGATCTGTTGAATTGAGAAGTTTATTTATGTGCGACACACCTTTTTGTCTATTTGATAACAGATGCTTTATTTCAGTTGATGTAAATATTGTTATAAATCAGAGCAAGGTACTAATATTCAGATGTTAAGGAGAGAGAGTTCCTCAAGTCAGGCACTGTTGAGAATCCTGGGAGACCCCTATTTCTGGTTTCCTTTCTAATGAACAAACATTAACACAAGAACCAATTGTGCATTTATTTTGTTTTACTTTTCTTGTTTTATTCCCTGCTATGATGACATTCTGTGTCTGGATGGTTGACAGGCTGGGAGATTGCAGGTTGGGCCTTGATCGACTGATTTACTGTTCTATTATTCCAGAAGGTGTAAAAGGGGGTCAGAGTTTCACCAGAAATACAGCAGAGCTGAGAATAGACAACATCTTACTCTGTTGGAACAGGGAGATCAACAGAGCACTTAGAAAACAGGACCCCCGAAATCTGAGACAACACCATCTACCATGTTATCAGTGCTTTGATTAGCAGTGCTGAAAATGTGTCGCTGGAAAAGTGCAGCAGGTCAGGGAGCATCCAAGAAGCAGGAGAATCGATGTTTCGGGCATGAGCCCTTCTTCATGACCGAAACGTCGATTCTCTTGCTCCTTGGATGCTGCCTGACCTGCTCCGCTTTTCCAGCAACACATTTTTAGCTCTGATCTCCAGCATCTGCAGTCCTCACTTTCTCCTCCTTTGATTAGCAGTGCCAACCCTCTACCTTAACTTAGCTTCCCTTCAACTTGAATGCCACATACCCCCTCGTTATTCAGGATCCAATCCTTGTCATACTGAAGTCTAAGATCATAATTAGTCTCTCTAACGTGCAGTCAATTCATTCACTTTTGTTACGATGCAGCACACATTCAGACATCACAGCTTTTAGTTTCAATTTTTGTGATATTTTGAATTCAGCTTTGATTGCTGGTACATTTATTCTCCTTGTCCCTGTTTATCATTCTCTGACATTTATTTTCCACATCACTACTTGCTGACCTGCCTTGATTTGGATTGGCCATGCTAAATTGCCGATAATGTTCAGGGATGTGTAGGTTAGGTGGATTAGATGTGGGAGGTGCAGGGTTATAGTTTCACAGTAATCAAAGCAGCAATAGGCCATTTGGCCCGTTGAGCCTGCTCGTCCATTCCTTAGGATCATGGCTGATCTATCCATAGTCTCAGCTCCTCCTAACAGTATTATCCTGACTACCCTTAATTCCCCTATCATGCAAAGACCTATCCAACTGTGCCTTGAGTATATTTAATGAAGCTGCCTCTACTAATTCCTTTGGCAGAGAATTACATAAAATCACTGCTGTCTGAGAAAAGCAGTTCCTCCCCATCTCTATCCTAAATATATTCCCCCTAACCATGAGGCTATGTCCCCTCATCCAGTCTCACCCAGATAGGGTAGGAGATGGTGGAGTTGGCATTCTCTTCATAGGGGTCCGAGTGGACTTGATGGGCTGAATGGCCTGATTCCACACTGTAGGACTACTATGATTTACTGCAGTTGAGTTTGCTCCAGATCACAACACCCATAACCTACCACCGTCTGCAAATCGAAAGACAAGTTCCACCCTGTCCTCTCATTTTTGTGTTACCTAACTGCTTAATCATTTCTAGTGAGTACAGCCCACACCTCCCACTGCTGCCAGTAAACCTTACAATTCTGATGAAACAATGCAATACCTACAGTCTTAAAAATCATGCGGTCTCTAATAATACCAGTTACTGATTCACCGCACCTTCTGATGCACAGCATCAGAAATACAATGTTGGAGACTGAAAGAAATGAGCAGTTTAAAACAAAAACCCAACTAAAACTTCATTTCCTGCCGGTAAACCTTAAAGCACTTCATCCCCATAGTACAATAAATTCCCACTTTTCACCAAAATCCCAGATGCACTCACTCACTCAGTTGCTATCTCAAACTTTCTTTCCTCTATCATTCCCTAAAAGCTGAAAATCTCCATCTCTCTCTCTCTTTCACACACACACACTCCCTCGATTCCCACTTTGCTGAACCTAATCCTTTCTGTATTTCATCCTGAAGGGTCTGGTCCATGCTTATTAACGGGTCCGCTCTCAGGAGGGATCTAATTGAAATTTACTGAATACAGAACAGCCTCGACAGAATGGACATTGGGCAAATGTTTCCATTGGTAGGGGAAACGAGTATCCGAGAGCACAGTCTTAGAGTAAAGGGAAAGCCTTTTAGAACAGAGATAAGGAGAATCTTCTTCAGCCAGAAAGTGGTGAATCTAGGGAATTTGTTGCCACAAAAGGCTATAGAGGCCAGGTCACCGAGTATATTTAAGACTGAGATAGATAGGTTAGAGTGTCAAGGGGATCGAGAGTTATTGGGAGATAGCGGGAGAATGGGGTTGAGAAATTTATCAGCCATGGCCACATTTCTGCGCCCATGTCTTATGGTCTCTTGCTGTCCAAGACACAGTATGAGAAATGGGAGCAGGAGGCAGCCATTTGGTCTTTCGAGCCTTCACCAGCATTGAACACATGTGAATATACCTATATTTAGGTGAATATGCTGGGACTCTTTTCACTGGAGCATAGGGAGTTGAGAGGTGACCTTATAGAGGTCTATAAAATCAGGAGGGGTATAGGTGAAGTGAACAGAGGGTGTCCTTTCCTGAGGATGGGAGTTTCAAGATTAAGGAGCAAATTTTAAAGGTGAGGGGAGAATTTTTTTAAAAAGACATGAGAAGCACTAGTTCTTTCTTTTTACAGCGAGAGTGGTTTGTGTGTGGAATGAATGTCCAGAGGAAGTGGTGGATGCAGATACAATTACAACATTTAAAAGACATTAGATACATGAATAGGAACAGCTCAGAGGGATATGGGTCAAACACTGGTAAGTCAGACTAGATTAGCCTGAGAACATAGTCAGCACGGACTATTTGGACTAAAGGGTCTGTTTCTGGGTTGTATGACTGTCCTGTGTGGGTCTTAAAACCATTTTCTTGCCTTCCCCCAGAACCTTCCACTTCTTTGCTGTTCAAAAACCTGATGAACTCAGCCTTGAATACATCCAATGGCTCCGTAAGTGCAGGGGGCATCCCTGCTTCTGAACTCAATTCCTCTTGGTAATATACGACTTGCCTCGCTCATTGCTTGTTCCACCTGTCTGACAACGGACATTACTGGAGTAGCGGGACGCTGAGACACCTTTGTACACCCACACATCATTCCTGATGAAATGCTCATGCCTGAAACGTCGACTCTCCTGCTCCTCAGATGCTGCCTGATATGCTGCGCTTTTCCAGAACCACACTTTTTGACTCTGATCTGCCGTCCTCACTTTCTCCACATCCCAATGTATCACCATTTAAACAATACACCTCCGTTCTGCCTTTTGTTTTCTACAGCAAAGGAAACAAGTTCACACTGTGGAACTTCAATTGCCATGTGTTTGCCAGTTGAGACACAGTTTCCAGTCTGTCTCCTCCCTGGATTCACTCCCTTTCATTTCAATTGCAACAAATTAAAAATTGAACCCCAGAATGAAAAAAAAATGGATAAGAGAATGCTGTATTCACAGACGTTTAGACAGAGCAAGGAAGCTACAGCCCGGAGTGAAACTCAGTCTTCATTCAAACGAGCAGCTCCTCCCCAAGCTCATGGCGAACTTCCGCATTCACGCACCACGTGACTCTGATTGGCAGCAGGACAAGACTCCTTCCGGTCGTCCAAGCCTTCCCATTGGTCCATGGAAAGAAGGTCTTGGGACGTTTCAGCGGAAAGCAAGGAGAATGCGTACTATTTTTCTGACACCAGTGAACGTGTGCTGTCACCGAGGAGCATGCGCACTATGCGATGTGACGATGCTGGTGTTACTGACAGATTTTAAGTGTCCAAATGCCAATAGCAGACAACGAATGGTTGGACCCACAACTTGTTTCCCCCTATGGGTCAATTCCTTTTGCAATTTGCCTGGCTGCTCAACCTTTGTAGGTCGTTTCTCCAACGTAGAGGAAGTCTAAAACTGGAGGGGCATAGGTTGAGAGGAAAATTTAAAAGGAACTTAAGGGATAACTTTTTCACACAGAGGGTGGTACGTGTTTGGAATGTGCTGCCAGAGGAAGTGTTGGAGGCTGGTACTATTCCAACATTTAAAAGGCGTCAGGATAGATATCTAAACAAGAAGGGTTTCGAGGGTTATGGACCAGATTTAGGCAAATGGGACTAGATTAATTTAGGATTTCTAATCAGCACAGACCGAAATGTTTGTTTCCATTCTCCTCAATCCTGTGACACTACTTCTACATATCCAGAACCAATTTCACAAGATAGGAATAGACCATTCATCCCTTACAGCCTGTCCTCAATTGTGGCCTAACTCTGCATATTTCAATGCAAGTTTCAGAAAGATGCCTGTAGCTTTTTAAAGGAATTGAACATGCTTTCAGACTTTACTGATGCTTCTGAATACATTTTAGGTATTCTCAATTTTAAATATCAATAATTTCTAATGCACCCCGGTCTCACAGGTAGAATCATCACCATTCCATTTTCTCTCTCTTCTGAGAAGGGTTTGATACAGTGATCAAAGAGGGCTTGAGGCATGAGAAAGGATGGTGGGGTAATGTGGGGGGGAGATGGGAAACAGAATGGACAGAGTCAGACGCTGGTGGGAGAGAGGGAGAGAAAGTGGACAGGTGGACAGACGGTGGGAGTAGAGAAGGACTTGGGGGACAGAGGGTGGTGGGGAAGTGAAACGCTGGGCGGACAGATGGTGATGGATAAGAGAATGGGGGGGCAGAGAATGAGGGGGAGAGAGAATGGCAGGCAGAGGGTTTGCGAAAGAGAGAATGTGAATGCAGAGTGTGAGGAGAGAGAATGGGGTAGTGCAGAGGGTGGGGGGAAAGAGAAAATGGGCAGGCGAACAGAGGATGGGGCAAAGAGAAATGCTGGGGGGACAGATGGTAGGGGAAGAGAATGGTGGAGCACAGAGAGAGAATGGGGGAAGAAGGTTGGGGGGGTTGAGAGAATGTGGTGTGCAAAATACGAGGAGGACAGCACAAATCCCACCTTCTACAGGACTGGTGTCAGTTTCCCATGAACTGGTGTCTACTCTGTGTCACAGCAGACTTGGGGCAATCATTTCTCAATATAGAATCATGTAGTCTATGCAGGCTCTTTGGCCATCGAATTGACACCAACCTTCTGAACAGCATCCCACCCAGACCCACCTGTTTACCCAACAGCACTGCAGTTCCCCATGACTAATCCAAATTAACCTGCACATGCCTGGACACTTTAGCACAGCCGATCCTTCCTACACTGCAAGTCAATGAACTGTGGGAAGAAACTAGAGCACGGGGAGGTAACCCACACAGATTGGCGCCTCAGGATGGAATCAAACTCGGGTCCCTGGCGCTGTCAGGAGGCGATGCTGACCCGTGAGCCACCATGCCGCTCAGAGCTTTGAGGCTCTGCTTTGTCTTTGTAGCTTCTAACTTCTCCTGTGCCCTCAGCAGAGACTCCCTCGTCCTGACATTGTTGGACCACACCACAGCAACCTCCCTTTTCCACTTTTCTAGCCCTGAGTACATTAGTTCCCAAATCTTGCACCAGACAGACACCAATGCCATCTGGCCTCCTGATGTCAACTGCAGAGAATGGAGACAATCCCTGTCACTATTTTGTCCCTTACCACATATCCTCCTGCCCAACATTCTTTTTACTCCCGTAAACCAGCCAGTTAGCTCTTCCACCCTGCAATTCTCTCTCAGATCCCTTTTACCGTCCTGACTCGCACTCACACCCTCCTGATACTGTCCACTGAACCAATCAAAAGGCTCTGTCTGGAGGGGAATGACCATCTTCTGGAATAAAGCGTCCAGTCAACTTTACCCATTTCCCCCCAACGTGTCTGCAGCCTGGCTTCCAGCTCCATCTCTCTGCGCCAAAGGTCCTCCAGCATGCGTTTGTCATGGATTACAGCATCCAGAGCCTCCCAGCTTCTGCAAATTGAAAGACACGTCCCACCCTGCCCTCTCCAATATGTGTTGTGTAACTGTTTAATCATTTCTAGTGGCTGAACAGAGGCTGATAGCCAAATTCAGAACCCATGAGGATAGCTTCAAAGGGGGACCTTGGGTTCATGTCATTTCACAGGTGAGCTCTCTCACACTCATACACACAGTCACACAGACCTCGCTCATACACATGCTCTCTCTCAGACACACACACATACCCCCCCCCCCTCCGACACGCTCATCCACACCCTCACCCAGGTTTACACTCCATCACGCACACACTTTACCAAGCATGCACAAGCACAAACACACACTCTCTCTCTCATGCATGCATACACACATATAAGTCTATGGGATGAATTTGCATTTACTGGAGTTGTATTTGCAGATACATTCTATTTTGCCCAAAAAGCACAAAATCTGCGGACAGTCATTCCATGTAATATATTTTAAATTCCTACTTTGGAAATGGAACCAGTCTCACTCAAGATTGGGATACAGATGGATTCAAACCTGACACTTTTAATGCATTATCTGAGCTGAAAGTTCATTCTTTAAAAATATATAAAACCTTAAGTTACGTTGAGAATGTGACTTGAAGGCAGTTCTGAGCTTTACATATTAATGAACCGAAACCTGCAAACCATTCTAAAAGATAAAAGACTTAACAACAATCTAGGTTTGTTCAATATATCATTTCAGTGGCATGACACCTTTGATATAAATTCTGTGTCTTATGATTCTGCACCACAGCTACCTGACGACTTGAGCAGTGCTCCAAAAGCTAGTGCTTCGAAATAAACCTGTTGGATTATAACCTGGTGTTGTGTGATTTTTAACTTTATCCATCCCAGTTGAACACCAGCTCCTCCACATCATTTCTAGTGAACACAGCCCACACTGCCTGGTGCTGCCAGTAAACTTTACAATGAAACAATGCAGTACCTGCACTCCTGAAAAAATTACAATTTCTAATGATACTAGCTACTCATTCACTGCTCCTTCTGATACATGACATTGGAAACTTAATGCTGGAGGCTGAAAGAAAAGAGCAGCTTTAAAAGAAATACCTGTTAGATCTCAGAGATTTCAATGTCTGAGTACCACGGGAAGTTCAGGTAACCTTTATTGTGACCCAATTTTGTGACTCCTTAAGATCTCCTCAGCAAAAAGGTGTACAAAAAGTAGCTTTACTTTTTTAAACTGCTTAAGGTCAAAGCACACACACTCCCCACCACACTTCCTTTACTATTGGTCAGCTGAGTGGTCCCATTTTCATTGGATCCTTGTGACAGCCTTAACCTGCAGGAAGTGTTGCCTCACTCAGCAATTTCAACCTATACACTGAATCCAAGTAAGTTTCTCCCCGCTCATTTTCTTGGGATGGCAGGTGGGAGGGTTAAGTCAAGAGTCAACCACATTGCTGTGGGTCTGGAGTCACACGTAGGTCAGACCGGATAAAGGATGCAGCTGAGATGACAGAGTGAATCCATTCCGCAGTGGCGGTTTCCTTCCTTAAAAAGGGCATGAGTGAATTAGGCGTTTCTTCACCCCCAAAATTGTTTTCATCATTAGATTCAGAACTGCAGATTTCTGCCCGAATTCCAACTCTGCCATCTTGCGCTGTGGGATTTGAACCCTGAAGTCTCCAGTTCTGGGTCGATTGTCCAGCCAGTGAATAGCACGAAGGCGTCGCTTCTTCAATCCCCCTGCAATAGCACGTGAACTCACTGGTACCTCCGCAAGTGGGAGGAGTGGATAAAGCCCTTCCCACTTAGAGCAGGTGAGCGGGCTGTCCCTGGTGTGGACCCACTGGTGCATCCACAGATTGCCCACATGACTGAACCCCTTCCCGCACACAGATCAGGTGAATGACCGCTTTCTGGTGTGCACCCGCTGGTGGGTCAGCAGGGTGGAAGAATCTAGGAATCCCTTCCCGCACTGAGAGCAGGTGAACGGCCTCTCCCCGGTATAGATCCACTGATGGGTCATCAGCTTAGCCGAGCAAGTGAACCCCTTCCCACACTCAGGGCACCTGAAAGGCCTCTCCCCTGTGTGGACCCACTCATGCCTCTGCAGGTTGCCCAGCTGACTGAATCCCTTCCCACACATGGAGCAGGTAAACGGCCTCTCCCCTGTGTGGACCCGCTGGTGCACCAGCAGGCCGGAGGAATTGCTGAAGGTCTTCCCGCACTCGGGACAGCTAAAGGGCTTCTCCCAGGAGTGGACTGACTGGTGGGCCAGCAGGCTGGAGGAGCGGTTTAAAGGTCTCTCTGCACTCGGG
Organism: Chiloscyllium plagiosum; assembly: GCF_037043375.1. Classification (NCBI taxonomy): domain Eukaryota; kingdom Metazoa; phylum Chordata; class Chondrichthyes; order Orectolobiformes; family Hemiscylliidae; genus Chiloscyllium; species Chiloscyllium plagiosum. The sequence continues at coordinate 12,954,121 of NW_028270187.1, forward strand.
GCAGGAGAACAGCCTTCCCCTGGTGTGGAGCTCCTGGTGCCTCATCAGGTTGGAGTAGCGGGTAAAGTCCTTCCCGCACTTGGGGCTGGAGGATGGCCTCTCCCTGGTGTGGACCCGCTGATGCTTCAGCAGGGCACAGGAATCGGTGAAGGCCTTCCAGCATTCAGGGTAGCTGAACGGCCCCTCCCCACTGGTGAGTGGACCCACCAGTGGGACAGCAGCTGGGAGGAGCGGGTAAATCCCTTCCCACACTCAGGGCAGGAGAATGGCCTTTTTCCGCTGTGGACCCGTCAGTGGGCCCAGAGGGTAGACGCATGTGTAAAGCCCTTCCCACACTCAGGGCAGGAAAACAGCCTCTCCCCGGTGTGACTACGTCAATGACTTTCCAGGGCAGACGGTACACGAAAGCCTTTTCCGCAGTCGCCACACTTCCATGGTTTCCCCATGGGCCGGGACTCCTCGGGGTTCTCCATGGCTGAAGCTTCAGCTGTACACAAACGCATGTAGAGCCCCTTGCCACCATGAACTCCTCTTTCCAGGCTGTATTAATGTTTTCAGGTTCCACACACAGTGCACTGCAACACAGGGCCCACTCAGCCAGTCCCACTGATGCTGAAAACTTACTGAAATAGGAACCACAAAGCTTTGCGCCATCTCACAGGATCATAGTCTAAAATCGTTGCAGATGGATTGGAGTGACTTGGAGACATTGAAGTGAAAGTGAGAACTGCAGATGCTGGAGAGTCAGAGTCAAAAAGTGCAATGCTGGAAAAGCACAGCAGTTCAGGCAGCATCCACAGAGGAGGGGAGTCAGGCATAAGCCTTTCATCTGTTAATTTTGAAACATCCACATTTAGATCTTCAAATATTCTTTAAGAAGAGATTACAAAACTCATCACTATCAGTTCAAATTAGAAATTCAGAAAAAAGCAATTCCAATTTCTGTGGAACATTTCTTTCTTTTGTTATTCTGAAACATTGAAAGCACCATCCCACGCTCTCTTTCTCCCGCTCTGTTCTCACTCAGCTCTAACTAATTCTCCTGAAGGTGCTGATTCAGGATCTTACAGGGGCAGAAAAGCAAAAACATTAAGACTGGCATCTCTTTGAATTTTGGATAACTCCACATGAAAAGTTAATACCTTTCACAACATTGGGATCCTGCTGAGATTGAGCGGACCTGATTTTGGGAGTCAAGAAAAGTGTGTAAATTCAGGATGAACCTGCAATGCAGATTCTTGGGGAACAACTGTACACTAAATAGTTAATACCCCCGGGAAGGGGGTTGGGGTGGGTGAATAAGACATCAATGCATTGACACTGACACCAGAGAGAAACTGAACATACAAACGTGCCAAACGTTAGTGACAAGTCAAAGTCGTAGAGATATCCTAACCTAATCTAGTCCCATTGGCCCATATCCCTCTAAACCATTCCTTTTCATATACCTATCCAGACACCTTTTATATGTCATAATTGGACTCGCATCCAGCACTTCCTCTGGCAGCTGATTCTTCACAGAGACCACCCTCTGAATGAAAATGTTGCCCCTGAGGTCACTTTTAAAACACCCACTCCCGCCATCACTCTAAACCTATTACCCTCTATTTCTGGACTCCACACCAGGATGGAGGATTTGAGCTACAGGGAGAGGCTGAAAGGTGGGGCTGTTTTCCCTGGAAAATTGAAAGCTGAGAGGTGACCTCATAGGCATTTATACAATCATGAGGGGGCATGGGTAGGATAAGTAGACAAAGTCTTTTTCCCTGAGGTGGGGGAGCCCAGAACTAGAGAGTATAGATTTATGGTGAGCGGGGAATGATATAAAAGGGACCTAAGGGTCAATATTTTCACACAGAGAGTGATGAATGTATCGAATGAGCTGCCAGAGGAAGTGCTGGAGGCTAGTACAATTGCAACATTTAAAAGGCAAGTGCTGGCAAATGGGACTAGATTAGGTTGGGATAACTGTTCAGCAAGGACTAGTTTTGGTCCGAAGAGCCTGTTTACATGCTGTACATCTCAATGACTCTAAATGTCTCTCGGGTCACCCCTCAGCCTCCGGTGCGCGAGGGAAAACAGCCTCAGCATATTCACCTCAAATCCTCAAACCGTGGAGACATCCTTGTATATCTTTTCTGAACTCTTTCAAGTTACACGATATCCTGTCCGGGAGCAATGGGAGACAGAGCGAAGGTGACGTGAGACCAGGAGTGTGCAGGGAAGGTAAGGACACTGTTTAAATTCTTACTTTCGGAGCCCGCAGCCTTTTTTCCTGTTTGGGAGCAGCAGGAGACAGACCAAGGAGGGTGCCGGGAAGGTAAGGACTTAGTATATTTTGGGCAGCGGCTAAATCCGAGATACTACACGTATAGTATCTCCCTCCTGCACCATCCCTTCTCCGCTAACCAGAAGAAAAAGACTCTGTAAGTTACAGCTTTTATTTTCTCTTTCTTTTGTTTCATATATTTGAGTGCATTGTTTGGTTTTAGTTAGTTGATTTAATGCTAAGGCTTACAATGACAGGGAACCTCAGACCCGTGGCATGTGCCTCTTGCTTGATGTGGGAGCTCAGGCAAGTGGTTGACGTTCCTGACTCTTGCAAGACGTGTGTGCAGCTGTAGCTCTTGTTTGACCGCATGATGGCTCTGGAGCTGCGGATGGACTCACTGTGGAGCATCCACAATGCTGAGGAAAGCATGGATAGCACGTTTAGTGAACTGGTCACACGGCAGGTTAGAATTGCTGAGGGAGACAGTGAATGGGTGACCAAAAGGCAGAAAAAGAGTAGGAAGGCAGTGCAGGTATACCCTGCTGTCATCTCCCTCCAAAACAGGTATACCATTTTGGATACTGTTGAGGGAGATGGCTCACCAGGGGAGGGCAGCAGTTGCCAAGATCATGGCACGTGGCAAGAAAAAGACTCGTAAGGCCATAGTATTAGGGGATTCAGTTGTAAGGGGAGCAAATAGGCGGTTCTGTGGCCAAAAATGGGACTCCTGGATGGTATGTTGCCTCGGGTCAGGGATGTCACCGATCGGCTGCAGAGCATTCTAAAAGGGGAGGGTGATCAGCCAGTTGTTTTGGTGCTTACAGGTACCAACAATATAAGTAAAAATCGAGATGAGGTCCTGAAAGCAGAATTCAGGGAGCTACGAGTCAAGTTAAACAGGAGGACCACAGAAGTAGTGATCTCGGAATTACTACCAGTGTCACTGTTAGCCAACGTAGAAAATGAAAGAATAGGCAGATGAATACATGGCTTGAGGGATGGTGTAGGAGGGCGGGGTTTAGATTTGTTGGACATTGTGGACCGGTTCTGGGGAAGGTGGGACTATTATAAATTGGATGGTCAACATCTGAACCAGACTGGAACTAATGTCCTAAGGGGAGATTTTGCTACTGCTGTTGGGGAGGTTTTAAACTAATGTGGCAGGGGGCAGGGAACCAGAAGAGAAGACAGCGAGGTGGAAACTGGAGACTGTACGGATCATGAAGATAGCATTAATAATGCGAAGAGTAGGCAGAGAGCAGATGAACGCAGAAGAACTGGTGGCCTGAAGTGCATGTACTTCAATGTAAGGAGTACAGTGGGTAAGGCAGATGAACTTCGGGCTTGGATTGGTGCCTGGGAGTATGGTGTTATTGCAATCACAGAGACTTGTTTGAGGGAGGGGCATGATTGGCAACTAAATGTTCCAGGATATAGATGCTTCAGACAGGACAGGGAGGGAAGTAAAAAGTTGGGGGGGGGGGGGGGGTGGGGCGGGGAGGAATTGCATTGCTGGTCAGGGATAATATCACTGCTGTGCTAAAGGAGGACACTATGGAGGGCTGCAGTAGTGAGGCATTATGGGTGGAGCTGAGAAATAAGAAGGGTACCGTTACATTGTTGGGGCTTTATTACAGGCCTCCCAACAGTTATCGTGAGGTAGAAGAACAAATAGGTAAACAGATTATGGAAAGATGTAAAGGCAACAGAGTGGTGGTGATGGGAGATTTTAATTTTCCCAACATTGACTGGGATACATTTTGGGTCAAAATGGATGGGGCAGAATTTTTAAGAGGCATCCAGGAGAGTTTTCTGGAGCAATATGTCAACAATCCGACGAGGGAAGGGGCAATATTGGACTTGGTATTGGGGAAATGAGCCAGGTGGGAGAAGTTACATTGTGGGGGGTTTCTTTGGGAATAGTGAGCACAATTCTGTAAGTTTTAGAATACTCGTAGACAAAGATGAGAGTGGTCCTAAGGGAAGATTACTAAACTGGACAAGGCCAATTATATCAAAATTAGGCAGGAGTTGAGAAGTGGGGATTGGTCACAGCTATTTGAAGAGAAGCCCACATTTGAGATGTGGGAGGCTTTCAAAGATAGGTTAAAGATAGTGCAGGATAAGCATGTCCCGTTGAAAGCAAAGGATAGGAAAGGCAAGATTCATGAACCATGGATGACAGGAGAAATCGTATGACTAGCCAAAATGAAAAGGGAAGTGGATAGAAAGTCCAGGCAGCTAAGAAAAGAACAGGCCCTGGAGGAATATCGGGAGACTGGGACCAGTCTTAAACGAGGAATCAAGCGGGATAAAAGGGATCATGAAATAGCTATAGTGAACAGAAATAAGGAGTATCCCAAAGCATTTAATTCTTATATAAGAAGCAAGTGGGTAACTAGGGAAAGGATTGGTCCACTAAAGGATAATGAAGGAAGGCTGTGTGTCGAACCTGAGAGAATGGGTGAGATTCTGAATGATTACTTTGCATCAGTGTTCACTGATGAGGGGTACATGATGAATGTTGAGATTAGAGACAGAAGTTTGGTAACTCTGGATCACGCTGACATAAATGAGGAAGATCTGTTGGGTAAGCTAGAGGTTATTAATGTGGACAAATCCCCAGGACCGGATTGGATCTATCCCAGGCTGCTGAGGGAGGCGAGAGAGGAAATAGCTGGGGCCCTGACAGCTATCTTTGTAGCATCCTTAAACACAAGTGAGGTGCTGGAGGACTGAAGGGTTGCTCATATTGTCCCCTGTACAAAAAGGGATATTCCAGGTAACTACAGCCCAATAACCCTGACATCAGTGGTGGGAAAGGTACTGGAGAAGCTACTGAGGGAATAAATCTATTTATGTTTGGAAAAGAATGGGCTTATCAGTGATATCCAACATAGTTTTGTGTGGGGGAGATCGTGCCTTACCAACTTAATAGAGTTCTTTGAGGGAGTGACCGAGTTAATAGATGAAGGAAGGGCTATAGATGTCATATACATGGACTTTAGTAAGGCATTTGATGAACGAATAGAGAAAGTGAAGTCACATAGCGTGCAGGATGTTCTTCCTAGGTGGATAAAGAACTGGTTGAGCAACAGGAGACAGAGTAGTAGTTGAATGGAGTTTCTCGAAATGGATAAAGCTGACCAGTGGTGTTCCAGAGGGATCAGTGCAGGGGCCACTGTTGTTTGTGATACATAAATGATCTGGAAGTGGGCACTGTTGGTATGATCAGCAAGTTTGCAGATGACATGAAGATTGATGGAGTAGCAGAAAGCATAGGGGACTGTCAAAGAATACAGGAGAATATAGATAGACTATAGAGTTGTGTGGAGAAGTGGCAGATGGAGTTCAATCCAGGAAAATGTGAGGTGATGCATTTTGGGAAGTCTAATTCTAGAGCAAATTATATAGTAATTGGAAGAGCCTTGGGAAAGGTTGATAAGCAGAGAGATCTGGGAGTTCAGGTCCATTGTACCCTGAATGTTGCTGCACAGGTCGGTGGAGTGGTCAAGAAGGCATATGGTATGTCTGCCTTCATCGGATAGGGTATTGAGTATAAGAGCTGGCAGGTAAAACTGTACACGACATTGTTTCGGCTGCATTTAGAATGCTGTGCAGAGTACTGGTCGCAACATTACCAAAAGGATGTGGACGCTTTGGAGAGGGTGCAGAGAAGGTTTACGAGGTTGTTGCCTGGATTGGAAGGTTATAGCTATGAAGAGAGGTTGATTAGGTTAGGTCTGTTTTCATTAGAAAAAAGGAGATTGAGGGGGGAACCTGATTGAAGTCGACAAAATCATGAAGGGTATAGACAGGGTCGATAGAGATAGCTTTCAAGGTGAGAGGTGAAAAGTTTAACTGGGATACACACAGCAAGATCTTTACACAGAGGGTGGTAGATGCCTGGAACGCGTTCCCAGCAGAGGTTGTGGAGGCAGGCACGGTAGATTCATTTGTGATGCTTCTGGACAGATGCATGAGTAGTTGGGGAGCGAGGGATGCTTAGGAATTGGGCGACAGGTTTAGACAGTGGATTTGGATCGGCTCAGGATTGCAGGGCTGAAGGGCATGTTCCTGGGATGTAACTTTTCTTTGTTCTTTGTTCTTCATTTTTCCTAATGGGGGGGGGGGGGGGGGGGGTGCAGACCAGAATTCCAAGAGTGACCTTACCAATGTCCTGCACAGCCTCAACATAACCTTCCTTCTCCTATACTCAGAGGATTGGGAAAGTTATCAAAACTTAGAAAAGACAACCGGGAAAGAATGGAGGGTCAAACCGAAAATTTGAGGGTCAGATTGGAAGCATCAACGCCTCGGGGCGGGGGTTTGGGGATGGGGGAAGAAAACAGAATGTGGTGGAGACAAGGCGGAGGAAGACCAGAGGATGCAAAACCGTTGCAGCCAGCTTGGAGATGCAATGAGGGATATTGCATACACTGTTGTATTTAGTTGTGGGGACCGTGTGCATTTTAAAAGTAAAAACAGAAAAGATCTCTCCCCCTCCCCCTTCCCAATTTCTGTCTTTCTGTCCCTCCTCACCCGGGTAATTAATACACATACCTGAGTTGCAAAGTCTGCTCTCTCCCTGGGTTTACTCCAGTTGCTGCTAGTGAAGAGATTGACCGCTTCTCTCTCTCTGCCTCCCAGATCGAGGATTTGCCCAGAGGAGGGAGATTCACTCTGAAACTGACAAAGTCACTTCCGCGTTGTGACGTCAAAATCAGGCGAGTGTTAGGTCGACTGCGAAACCCGCACTGCGTCTGCTCCGGACAAAACAAGGACAACATAACACTGTTACAGGGGCAGAGTTGTCCCAATAGCATGCAGCCTGTGCTGTTGCTGAGTGTTGACTGCGTGATCACTTATTTCTGTCTGTCATTTGCTGCCTTTGCAACTCCTGGCATGCCCTCCTGCACTATCCGTTGAACCAGATTTATCAGTGGCTTGATGGTAATGGTTGAGTGAGGGATATGCCAGATGCTGAGGTTAAAGATTGCACTGGGGCACAATTCTGTTCATGCACCTCTTGGATGGCGTGGATACGTCCATAGTTTCTGGATACATTCATAGTCTGTCATATTTAGCACCATTCTTCATCCCGAAGTTGTATTCTGATCGTTTTCAATCGTTCATTGGGACTCATGGCTCTCCGTAGCTCAACGTGACATAGTCTTGCCTGTCAAATTTTCCATACCACAGCGACTCATTGTCTCCTCTGCAATTGTTCTTTCTCAGTGTCAAGGTCTTATTCGACTTTTTACTCTTTCTGCTGATATTCCTCTTGGTAAGACTATATACTTACTTTCTAAGATATATTTCCTCTTTCTCTCTCTGGCGTTTATCTTTCTCTCATTACACACTCTAGATCTCTGTTGTTGGTACCCTGCCTCTCAAACTCTGCACTGACACTGTCTGCTGATGTTCGTTTTGGTATCTCGGAATGCACTGACTCATGCTGCTCAACTTTCATCCTAGTCTTCCCATCTACATTCACTCCCTCTGCAAAAATTTGGTGTTGCATTTCAAACTAAGTTTAATTTCTGTGCTCCTTATCCTCTTGGTGTCTCACTTCACATTCACTTTTCCAGTCGATGTGCTTCCTTTTATTTCACTCCATTATCTGTCTCGCTGTTTTTGTTACTCTGCCCTTGTTTTGAATGATAATGTTACTGTATGTCAGTTGTTGTTGCCCTAAACTGTCAGATAATCTTCTTCTTCGCCTCTTAATTTGCACTCACTGTCTTTGCTCATGATGCTCTCGACGTATCATTCTACTGTCTCTATCATTGCAACGGTTCTTCTTGTTCTCTTACTGTACATTCCATGCCCCTCCTGAGAATCACTTTGATTACTCACTCATCATTTACACCCTGATAATGTTGCCATTGGTCTCTCACTACTGACTGATTCTTTCAGGGAATGTAACCCTCCATCACTACTTGGTACTCTCTCTCTCTGGTGGTGTTACTCTATGTCTCTGAGTCGACATTGATTCTCTCTGCGAATGTTTCCGCCGTTTCTCACCCTACACTAACTGCTGATTTTCTTGGTCTCAATTTGAACTCATCTTTGATGTAAAAAATGTTCTTTATACGTATCTCACCATAGGGTCATTCTCACTGCTGAGTTATCTCCCGGCCATTTTGCACTCGTTCTTTCTGCAGCTGTTCCTCTTGATCTTTCACTCAGTGTTAACCAGTTCTCTTAATTTATCTCTTGATATGCTTTTTGCACTTTCGATCTATAATGATGTTAGAGAGTCATAGTGATGTACAGCACAGAAACTGCAATCTTGATCCAACGCATCCATGCTGACCAGATATCCTAAATTAATCTCATCCCATGTATCATCACTTGGCCCATTTCCCGTTGAAATCTTCCTATCCATATACCCATCCAGACGACTTTAAACGTTTCATTGCACCAACTTCCAGCACTTTCTCTGGTAGCTTATTCCATACATGCATCATGTTCTACGTGAAAGTGTTGCCCCTTAGATCACTTTTATATCTTGCCCCTCTCACCGTAAACCTATGCCCTCTAGCTCTGCTCTCCATATCCAAGGAAAAAGACTTTGTATATTGACCCGATCCATGCCCTGCCTGATTATATAAACTCCTATAAGGTCACCACTCAGCCTCCAACGTTCTAGAGAAAACAGTCCCAGCCTATTTAGCCTCTCCCTACACCTGAAATCCTCAAACACTGGCCACATCTTTGTAAATCTTTTCTGAATACTTTCAAGTTTCACAACATCCTTCTTATAGGAAGGAAACCAGAATTGCACATTATCTTCCAAAAGCGGCCTAATCAATGTCCTGAACAGCTACAACATGACATCCTAACTCCTATACTCAATGCCTTGATCAATAAAGGAATGTATACCTCATGCTTTTTTCACTATCTTATTTACTAGCGACTCCAGTGTCAAGGAACTCTTTGTTCAGCAAAACTTCTATCTTTTGCAATTTCACTGACTCCTCACACTCTATAAGACCATAAGACATAGGAGTGGATGTAAGGCCATTCGGCCCATCGAGTCCACTCCGCCATTCAATCATGGCTGATGGGCATTTCAACTCCACTTACCCGCATTCTCCCCGTAGCACTTAATTCCTTGTGACATCAAGAATTTGTCAATCTCTGCCTTGAAGACATTTAGCGTCCTGGACTCCACTGAACTCTGCGGCAATGAATTCCACAGGCCCACCACTCTCTGGCTGAAGAAATGTCTCTACATTTCTGTTCTGAATTTACCCCCTCTAATTCTAAGGCTGTGTCCACGGGTCCTAGTCTCCTCGCCTAACGGAAACAATTTCCTAGCGTCCACCCTTTCCAAGCCATGTATTATCTTGTAAGTATCTATTAAATCTCCCCTTAATCTTCTAAACTCAAATGAATACAATCCCAGGATCCTCAGCCTTTCCTCGTATTTTAGACGATCATCCGTGTGAATCTCCGCTGGACACGCTCCTGTGCCAGTATGTCCTTCCTGAGGTGTGGGGACCAAAACTGGACACAGTACTCCAAATGGGGCCCAACCAGAGCTTTATAAAGTCTCAGTAGCACAACAGTGCTTTTATATTCCAACCTTCTTGAGATAAATGACAACATTGCATTCGCTTTCTTAATCACGGACTTAACCTGCATGTTTACCTTTAGAGAATCCTCGACTAGCACTCCCAGATCCCTTTGTACTTTGGCTTTATGAATTTTCTCACTGTTTTGAAAGTAATCCATGCTTTTATTCTTTTTTGCCAAAGTGCAAAACCTCGCTTTTGTTCACATTGAATTCCATCAGCCATTTTCTGGACCACTCTCCCAAACTGTCTAGATCCTTCTGCAGCCTCCCCACTTCCTCAGTACTACCTGCCTGTCCACTTAACTTTGTATCATCGGCAAACTTCGCTAGAATGCCCCCAGTCCCTTCATCCAGATCATTAATATATAACGTGAACAGCTGCGGCCCCAACACTGAACCCTGCGGGACACCACTTGTCACGGGCTGCCATTCCGAAAAAGAACCTTTTATCCCAACTCTCTGCATGTTCATGTATAAGTTAGCCGCTCCCTTTACATCTCCCTGTCTCTGCTGATTTTCCTATTTTTCACCCGTCTTACTGTCATTCCAAGTGCTGAAGTTTCTGATGTTCTCTGACTTTGCAATTAATAGAACCGCAGTCATCCCCCACCACCAAACGCCTTCCAGCGCAACTTGTCACTCCTGGAGCAATCAGAGCAAATGGGGCTGAGTTCTCCCCTTTTTATTTCGAAAGGGGAATCCCATGCCCGATTATCGCCCTCACTGTACTTAGCAGCTGCGCCTGTTAAACCTTTCAAGCCTATATCTCCAACCACACCGCATTTCACTTCAAACTGCGGGGGCGTGAAGTAACATTATGACCACCTGTGCAGACATCTCCATGTCTGATGACTCTGTCTCTAAATCGCGGTGATCTCCTATAGCACTGCTCATAGTATCACTAATACATTACATTCAAAACAATCTTCAAATAATTGCATTACTCTTCCAATACCTCTTTCTCCTAATTTTTTTTAGATGCCTCCTTATACGTTTTTACTGTAGTTTTCTGCACTGCATCTTGGGCTGTTTTACGTGTGTGAAATATTTCTTTTCTGCAAGCCTATTTATCTCCTTTCAAAGTTATCTGTCTTGGCTCGAAAGCCTTAAACTTTCGTGCTGGGTTCTTTTCCAAAATTACAGCAAGTAACTAACTGCTAAGGTCTTCTGCATCTTTAAATGTTCCACTCTTCATGCTATTCTTAACTAAACTCCAAAGAATATCCCCATGGGTCCGGTACCCAGAACTGGTGTTGCCGCTCTCCATGACTAAGGTGACAAATGGCCACTTGGGCTTTTTTTATTTAGCCAGCATAAAATGGCCGAACAGGTGTGACGTTACATACAGCAGATGCTCATGACTAGATTTGTCATCCTTGTGTCAATATGCTTGATAAACTGAGATTGGCCGCAGGAATAATCTTTTGGGAAGTTAATCAGATTTCTCTTAACAGCCACTTCTAAACACAAACATTTTATAAGGGACATTGTTCTAAAGCCTAATTTAACTAAATTCCCAAGTTTGTTATTGAGTAAAACGTGGAAGGAAAAGTCTGATCCTTCAGTATTGAAATGATCGGTAAATGTAGAATTCGAAAAGCAAACAACAAGTTAGTGTGAAAGGGTTAGTTGAGTTCCTTGAGCAAATGTTTACACGTAATGAAGAGACCCAATGTATTATGAGGGAAGGGATGAGATGAATGGTGCAAGCATGACATCCAAAACCAAACCATTGCCACTGGAGAAAGGTTATAAAAAGAGAAGTCAAGGTGGACAGAGATAAACAATTGCAACTTAAATGCTGATATAGGTAATTTGTACAAATTCCAAAGATCATTGGAAGAGTGACCGAGACAGAATAAGATGTGGGTATGTTTGTGAAATCTAAACAAGTTCATTGTTATGGCTTGATAAAGTTGCAAAATGATTAACTTTCGCCCTCAGTGGAATTCAAATATTTGTCTTTTAGTAAAGAAATATAATTAGTAATTAAAGTGTTTAGTGTGAAAACAGTAAAATGTTTTTTTTTTAATCCAGCTTCAGTTCAAAATCCACTTACAGTATGTACATTACAGGGATCGTAAACTGTAGTTGGAAGTCAAAGTTGTTTGATTTCTCAGACTGACGTGAGAGAATTTTCTCAATTTGTCAGATGCATCATAGTAACTTTCTATTAGGGTCAATTTTAAAGACATAAATCAATTTGTAGAGATTATTGTCCTTCCTAATCTACCAAAAAGAAAGTTAGTACAGAGTTTCGAAAGAGTTCCTAGTGAAAAGCAACTATTTAGATTATTGGTAAATGGTGCGATGCAGCTGGCAAATATCAAGGAGCAAAACTATCAGAAGCATTGTAAGATCCAAAGACAGACGATGCAGGTCTCAGGCTGATATCATAAGATTATGGGAGCACCTATGGCTCTTCATAGAGTTGCCTATAATTGAATTTGTGTTTACTGGATTGGATGTATAGAATAAGGCAATGTGGCTCATAATGACGTCAATGTTGTACACAATTAATCAAATGAGAAGGGTTTCAAATTTTATAACTTCACTGGTGAAATGTTTGTACAGAGACCGGTATCCCGTCATAAAGACACCCTTTATTTACATGTGCACGGTATACAGACTGGGGCTGCTCAGCTTTGATTTATTCCTCTAAACTGAGGGAATTATAAATCCCCTATTTGTATTTGTCTTTTTCTGAGTCAGTCCTCTGAACTGAAGAGATTCTAAAGCTCGTGTGTGTGTGTGCGCGCGTGTGTATGTTATATATATATATATATATATATATAGAGAGAGAGAGAGAGAGAGAGAGAGAGAGGGAGAGAGCGAGCGTCTTTAACCTCCAGGCCATTGCTTCACATTTTTCATGTCAGCACTGACCTTATTTTGGACCTCTTGTGTTACTGGTTTCCTTCTCACATGGGTGTTTTCCTGGTGGTGGGAAAATCGAGTAAAGTATTTTGTACATAGTGTCTTCACCGAGTCCCTTCAGTTACACACCGACAACACGCTGTACAAACAAAACAGTAATGCTTATTTTCCCGTTACAATACTGTGCTCTGTCACTTCTTTGCAACTATTAGTCAATTGCGCAATTTTTTTTCTTTGTTGTTCTTAGGACAGCTCTTCCACTTATTTTCATGAATTATTCCTGATTTTCCTCTTTCATGACACATGGTTTCTGAAATGGTCCCACACGGACAAACCTCCTAAAATATATGCTCGCAACCTTAATCTGCTCCTCTCACTGATATGTTTTGTCGCCGTTCAGACCCACAGAATTCTCTTACTAGGCTCTGAAGTAAGTTGTGATATGTGCAACTGCTCAGTATATGCTTCAAGAGACTCGTTCTCCTTTAGTTCTTGTCACAGGTTTTGGATGAATTCTAATGTGCCCATGTATCTACTTACCAATTTTGTTGTACTGTCCGTCTTGATATTCAAGCCACATTCCAGATTTTTCTTTCAAAACTTGCAGGCATGATACTGCATCACTGTTAATCTGCCTTCCCCCATCTACATCTACGCAGTTTCGTTGCATCTCAATGCAAAATTTGGATGACTTTATTAATTGCGGGAAAACAAATATCCAATGTAGGCTGACCACTTATCCAAGTTCATGCATTGTATTTCGAAGCTTACTTATTTTATTTAAGTCTAAATTCAAATGAATGGCAAGCCATATCCTTTTCTTAATAACATGATGCACTTTAAGTCTGTCCAAGAGAAAGGCTGTATTAGTGAGTACAGTGAGTTCTTTCTTGATTATATGTTTTTGGAGATAAGTCTCTTGATTAAACTTAAAATATAAGCCATAGCTATTAATTTAACCTGGTGCAGTGTGTTGTAGAGGAATAAGACGGTGTTATTTTCTGGGTCTGTAAATTGTGAAGGAACAAAAATGGCCTTTACAGTGACATGTACTTCTTGTCAGATGTGGGAGTTTAAAGAGAGTTCAAGGGTTACTGCGGATTATGTCTGCCATAAATGCTGTTGGATGCGAATGTTATCAGATCGAGTGGATCGGTTGGAGAGACAGATAGAAGCAATGAGGAATTTGCAACAGCAACAGTATGTGATGGATGGCAGTTACAGGAAGAGGCGAAAGTTTCAGATACAGTCATATAGATGGGTTAACTCCAGGAAGGGTAAGAGAGGTAGGCACCTAGGGCAGGAGTCTTTTGTGGCTATACCCATTTCAAACAGGTATGCTGTTTTGGAAAGTGTCGGGCGTGATGGATTCTCAGGGAAACATAGCACGAACAGCCAAGTTTCTGGTATTGAGACTGGCTCCTATGCAACCAGGGGTACGTCGGCTTCCAAGACATCAATTGTGTTAAGGGATTCTGTAGTCCGAGGTACAGACAGACGTGTTTATGGCTAGCATAGAAAAAGCAGAATGGTGAGTTGCTTCCCTGGTGCCAGGATCAAGGATGTCTCAGAGAGGGTACAGAATGTTCTCACGGTGGAGAGGGGTCAGCAAGAGGTCATTGTCCACATTGAAACCAACGGTATAGGAAGGGAAAATGTTGAGATTATGAAGAGAGATAGGCAGAAATTTAAAAAGGAGGTCCTCAAGGGTAGTAATATCTGGATTACTCCCGGTGCTACGAGGGCAGGAATAGGAGGATAGAGCATTTGAATGCATGGCTGAGGAGCTGGTGTATGGGAGAAGGATTCACATTTTTGGATCACTGGAACCTCTTTTGGGGTAGAAGTGATCTGTATAAGAAGGACGGATTGCACCTAAATTGGAAGGGGACAAATATACTGGCAGGGAAACTTGCTAGAACTGCTTGGGAGGAATTAAACTAGAAAGGTGTGTGTGTGTGTGTGTGTGTGGTGGGGGGGGGGGGGGGGGTGGGGGTGGGGGGGACCCAGGGAGATAGTGAGGAAAGAGATCAATCTGAGATTGGTACAGTTGAGAACAGAAGTGAGTCAAACAGTCAGGGCAGGCAAGGACAATGTAGGACTAATAAATTAAACTGCATTTATTTATTTCAATGCAAGGGGCCTAACAGGGAAGGAGAAAGTAAGGACTGCAGATGCTGGAGATCAGAGCTGAAAACGTGTTGTTGGAAAAGCGCAGCAGGTCAGGCAGCATCCAAGGAGCAGGAGAATCGATGTTTCTTGAAGAAGGGCTCATGCCCGAAACGTCGATGCTCCTACTCCTTGGATGCTGCCTGACCTGCTGCGCCTAACAGGGAAGGCAGATGAACTCAGGGCATGGTAAGGAACATGGGACTGGGATACCATAGCAATTACAGAAACATGACTTAGGGATGGGCAGGACTGGCAGCTTAATGTTCCAGGATACAAATGCTACGGGAAGGATAGAAAGGGAGGCAAGAGAGGAGGGGGAGTGGCATTTTTGGTAAGGGATAGCATTACAGCTGTGCTGAAGGAGGATATTCCCGGAAATACATCCAGGGAAGTTATTTGGGTGGAACTGAGAAATAAGAAAGGGAAAATCATTTTATTGGGATTGTACTATAGACCCCCTAATAGTCAGAGGGAAGTTGAGAAACAAACTTGTAAAAAGATCTCAGCTATCTGTAAGAATATAAGCGTAGTTATGGTAGGGGATTTTAACTTTCGAAACATTGACTGGGACTGCCATAGTGTTAAAGGTTTAGATGGAGAGGAATTTCTTAAGTGCGTACAAGACAATTTCCTGATTCAGTATATGGATGTACCTACTAGAGAAGGTGCAAACCTTGACATACTCTTGGGAAATAATGCAGGGCCAGTGACTGAGGTGTCAGTGGGGGAGCACTTTGGGGCCAGAGACCATAATTCTATTAGATTTAAAATGGTGATGGAAAAGGATAGACCTGATCTAAAAGATGAAGCTCTAAATTGGAGAAAGGCCAATTTTGATGGTATTGGGCAAGAACTTTCGAAAGCTGATTGGAGGCAGAAGTTCGCAGGTAAAGGGACGGCTGGGAAATGGGAAGCCTTCAGAAATGAGATAACAAGAATCCATAAAAAGTATATTCCTGTCAGGGTGAAAGGGAAGGCTGGATGACTTAAGAAATTGACGGCTTGGTTAAGAAAAAGAAGGAAGCATATCTCGGGTATAGACTAGATAGATCGAGTGAATCCTTAGAAGAGTATAAAGGCAGTAGGAGTATTCTTAAGCGTGAAATCAGGAGGGCACAAAAGGGACATGAGATAGCTTTGGCGAATAGAATTAAGGAGAATCCAAAGGGATTTACAAATAAATTAAGGACAAAAGGGTAACTTGGGAGAGAATAGGGCCCCTCAAAGATCAGCAAGGCGGCCGTTGTGTGGAGCCACAGAAAATGGGGGAGATACTAAATGAATATTTTGCATCAGTATTTACTGTGAAAAAAGGATATGGAAGATATAGACTGTAGGGAAATAGATGGTGGCATCTTGCAAAATGTCCATATTATAGGGGAGGAAGTGCTGGTGGTCTTGAAATGCATAAAAATGGATACATACCCAGGACCTGATCAGTTGTACCCGAGAACTCTGTGGGAAGCTAGAAATGTGATTGCTGGGCCTCTTGCTGAGAACTTTCTATCATCGATAGTCCGAGGTGAGGTGCCGGAAGACTGGAGGTTGGCAAGTGTGATGCCACTGTTTAAGAAGGGTGGTAAACACAAGCCAGGGAACTATAGACCGGTGAGCCTGATCTGGGTGGTGGGCAAGTTCTTGGAGGGAATCCTGAGGGACAGGATGTACATGGTTTCGGAAAGGCAAGGACTGATTAGGGATAGTCAACATGGGTTGGTGCGTGGGAAATCATGCCTCACAAACTTGATTAATTTTTTTGAAGAAATAGCAAAGAAGTTTGATGAGGATAGAGCAGTAGATGTGATCTGTATGGACTTCATTAAGGTGTTCGACAAGGTTCCCCATGGGAGACTCATTAGCAAGGTTAGATCTCATGGAATACAGGGAGAGCTACTCATTTGGATACAGAACTGGCTCAAAGGTAGAAGGCAGAGGGTGGTGGTGGAGAGTTGTTTTTTCAGATTGGATGCCTGTGACCAGTGGAGTGCCACAAAGTTGGGAGCTGTGTCTTCTACTTTTTGTCATTTACATAAATGTTTTGGATGCGAGCATAAGAGGTACAGTTAGTAAGTTTGCAGATGACACTAAAATTGGAGGTGTAGTGCACAGCGAAGAGGGTTACCTCAGATTACAACAGGATCTGGACCAGATGGGCCAATGGGCTGAGAAGTGTCAGATGGAGTTTAATTCAGATAAATGCGAGGTGCTGCATTTTGGGAAAGGAAACCTTGGCAGGACTTATACACTTAATGGTAAGGTACTAGGGAGTGTTGCTGTACAAAGAGACCTTGGAGTGAAGGTTCATAGCTCCTTGAAAGTGTAGTCGCTGGTAGATAGGATGGCGAAGAAGGCGTTTGGTATGCTTTCCTTTATTGGTCAGAGTATTGAGTACAATAGTTGAGAGGTCATATTGTGGCGGTACAGGACATGGGTTAGGAATATTGCGTACAATTCGGGTCTCCTTCCTTTCGGAAAGATGCTGTGAAACTTGAAAGGGTTCAGAAAAGATTTACAAGGATGTTGCCAGGGTTGGAGAATTTGAGCTTTTGGGAGAGGCTGCACAGGCTTGGGCTGTTTTCTCTGGAGTGTCGGAGGCTGAGGTGTGACCTTATAGAAGTTTGCAGTTATTATCCTAGACGTGATACTGAGGCACATTCCACAGACTTTCCACCTGCGGCATTCCACCTGTGTGTGCGTAATATTCATGCAGTCCTAAACTATGCAGCCACTGATTGCTCTGTCTGGTTCACTGTGGCTTTTACTTTTGATCGATTTGTGGCAATTTGTTGCCAGAAGTTGAAATGTAAATATTGCACCGAGAAAACTGCAGCTGTGGTATTGGGAACAGTGATCGCTGTGAGTTGTGTAAAGAATGTTTTCTGGTATTTCATGTTGACAGATCAATATGCTTTGTCGAACATCATTCTATTTGGTATTATAACGTCCGCCAATGCGACATCTCATTTATGGATATTGATTGGTTTCCTACATCACCTTCTAACACCCGGGGTTCCATTCATGCTGATTCTGCTGCTGAATACTTTTACTGTCAGACACATTATCAGGACCAGCAGAGCACGGCGAAGACTCCGGGCTCATGGCAACGGTGAGAGTCCCAAAGATCCACAGATGACAAATGGAAGGAAATCAATTCTTTTGATGTTTGCAATCTCCTCATATTTCATCATTTTAGGGTCTATATTTACGGGTATTCTGTATGGAGAAGAATGTTGTACTTTGGAAAGGTGAAAATTTATCTAGACGACATTGTTCAGGTATTGGGTTTATGCTGCAGCTACTGAGCTGCTGCATGAATACTTTTATTTATGCACTGAACCAGACCAACTTCAGAGAGCAGCTGAAAATGTTGTTTATTTGTCCATTTACCTCAGATATTTCCAGATCATTAAATAATATTTTCAGCTGTAAGGGGCCCGAGTAACGTTTTCTCAATGGACCGAAAGTTATGTCAGAAGTGATGTCCTGCGTCTTTCCGCCCTTGTTAAATACTACTGTGAGAAAGGAGCAGGAATATTGTAGGTACTCTTGTACGTAGGGTAAATGTAACTCGACGCAGAGGGATGAAAAATAGTCCCTTTCATTTAAAGAAGGAGGAACACAGAATAAACACGCATGCAAGTTGAAAGAGTTTCTGAGCAACATATATCAAAAAAAGATTTTGCCCTTGGGTTCGCAGAAGAAAGTTTTATTATTATTTGGATTAGCTAAAATTTAAACTTGTTGTCAAACCCTCTTTAATTCACACTGAACGGATGCTAACATTCTTTTGTGCTCTGAACCTATCTTTGTTCTGGTGATGCCACTTTGTTCTCGAAAAAAAAATCTCTCGAATTCCTTGCATTCATTTTGAAAATAAAATACGAGATCATTAAAACTTGACACTGAGTATTTGCAATTATTGGTGGATGCAACTTTTACACGCCCTGTTGATTCGGTCTCAGTGTTTCTGCTGTTGTCTGGGTGCTGAGTGTTGGGCTGCTGCAGTGCTTACCATGGAAAATCATTACATCTAAGACTGGCTTTCACCTGCTTTTCCTTCTGTCTCTCACTTCGTGTTTCCTCTTCCTGAAATCCACATTTGGCTATCTCTTGTGATAGCGTAAACATTAATAATGTTTACCAAAAATGTAAAACCAAAAACAAAAATCAAAAAGGGACACATTACATCATAAGTTGACGAGGGCAATAAATGTAAAATGAAAGAACCATTAACGTTCCGGGTCTCAATCCAGGAGCATTTAGAGTAAGGTGGATGAAGTAACTGCGCAAACAGTTATTAATGGATCTGTTTTAATTGGGATCACATAGACCAGACTCCAGGATGACCAAAGATGGGAACTCAACTTTCGCGGTTGTTCAATTTTCTGTAAAGGTAGAGAAAAAGGAAAGGTAGTTGGGGTAGCATTGCTGGTTAAGGAGGATATTACAATAGTAAGGCAAGACATCAGCCTGGGTGATGTGGAATCTGTTCGGATGGAGCTGTGGAATGTCAAAAGGAAAAAGACGTTAGTGTGAGTTGTATACAGGACACGAATCAGTAGTTGTTATTTTGGGGACTCTATCAAACAGGAAATTGGAGTTGCATGCTGTAAAGGTACAGCAGTTATTTTAGATGATATCCATCTACATATTGATTGAACGAAACAAACTGGTACCAATGTGATGGAGCAAGATTTCTTGGATAGTAGGAAATATGGTTTCCTCAATCAATATGTCAAGGAACCAACTGCGACTAAACCATCCCAGACTGGGCATTGTGAATTGTAAGGGGATTAATTAGCAACATTTAATGGAAGGTTTTTGGGGAAGAGTGACCTCAATATGGTAGAATTTTTCGTTAACATAGAGAATGACACACTTAAATCTGAATCTAGAGTCCTGAACCTAATGCTAACTTTGATTGTATGGGGTATGTGTTAGTTGGGCTAAACTGGCCAAGGGATGGATGGTGGATAAGCAATAGCAGATATTTAAAGAACACATGGATGAACTTCAACAATTGCGCATTCCTGTCTGGCTCAGTTTAAAACATGGTGGCTCAATGATGCTTAACAAAAGAAATCAGAGTGTTAAAGCCAAAGAGGACGCATTTAAATTGTCCAGAGAAAGCAGTAAGCCTGACGACTGGGAGGAAATTAAAATTCAGCAGAGGATGACGTAGGAATTAATTCAGAAGGGGAAAACAGAATGCGAAAGTTAGCTTGTATAAAACATAAAAAAAAAACTGACTGCAATATGTTCTAAAGTAATGTGAAGAGAGAAGGACTGCTGCAGACAAATGTATCTTCCTTACAGTTTAAATCAGGTGAATTCTTAACGAACAACAGAAAGCTGGCAGAACCAGTTGAAAAAAAATAGTTTGAATCTGTCTTCATTAAGGAGAAAACAAATAACCTTCCATGAGTGCTACGGGATAGAGGGTCAAGAATGAAGGAGGAGCTGAATGAAATCTTTATTATTCCGGAAATGGTTTGGGGAAATTGATGGTATTAAAACCCGACAACTCGGCTGGTCCTGCCGCTTTGTAACCTAGAGTACTTAAGATAATGGCTCTGGGAAAAGCAGCTGCATTGTTGATCATTTTCATCGTTCTATAATGCTGGAAGAGTTTCAATGAATTGGCTGGTAGAAAATGTAATCCCAAACTTCAAAAAAAGGAGGGACAGAGAATACGGGGAACTGTAGACCATTTAGCCTGTCATCACCGGTGGCAAAAATGCTAGTCAATTATTAAAACGTCATAATTGACGATTTGAAAAGCATTGACAGCATCAGTCCAAGTCATTAATTGTAAATCATGCTTGACAAATCCTCTGGAATGTTTTGAAGATGTGACCAGTAGAGTAGACAAGGGTGAATCAGTAGAGTGTATCTGTACTTCCAAATAGCATTTGACAAGGTTGTACACAAATGCTTCGAAATGAAAATCAAAGATCATGACACCCAAGTTTATTGAGTTGAACTGGAAACGCAGAATGGGGAACAACTATTCTCGTGCTTTGAATGTGGCAAGGGATTCACTTAGAAGTCCCATCTGCTGAGACACTGGAGAATTTACACTGGGGAGAGCCTTCTCCTGCCCTGAATGTAGACAGTGGTGAGTTCACACTGGGGCGAGGCCATTCATCTGCTGTACATTTAGGAAAAGATTCACTTTGGCAACTAACCTCCAGACAATTCAGCGAGTTCACCCTGGGGATAGGCCATTCACTAGGTCCTGGTGTGGGTAGGGGCTTCTCTGTCTCATTCACTTGTTGACAAACGAGTGAGTTCACACTTGTGGGAGGTTTTTTACCAGTCCCCACTGCAGGGAACGGTTCAGGCGTTTATCTGAACTCATTGTACACCGGCAGACACACTGTGGAAGCTGAGTGTGAGCATTCACTGAATCAGCGACCTTCTGCACAGTTCACAACTGTGGAAAGTGCTGGGCATATTCAATCAGTCGCCCAGCCTGCAGAAGCACCAATACATCGAGGGAACAATTTATTTACTCGATGAATTTGGAAAATAATTCACTCAATCATCCAGCCAACTGAGAAATTTTGGGTTTACAATGGCGATAAGTTTTTCAGTCTCAATCTGTGGGAAGTGTTTGACAAGTTTTGTTTTTGTGAGATGACATGTCGTCCTCATGTTCATTCAGTCCATGACATGAATCTATTCAGATGTTCTTTCTGCAGGAATGAGTTCAGGTTAGTAATTCCCCTCCACCCCTTCCCCCCCGATCTATATCAGTCACTTCACACTAGGGAGAAGTTGTTCACCCTCTCTGTGTAGGGGAAGGGATTCACTGAGTCAGGCGAACTGCTGAAATGTCAGTGAGTTACTGAATAACTGCAGTGACTACTTTTTGGCATTTATGTAAATGATTTGGATGTGAAAATAGAGGTATTATTAGTAAGTTTGCAGTTGACACCAAAATTGCAGTTGTAGTGGACAGCGACGTAGGTAACCTCAGAGTACAATGGCATCTTGATCAGATAGGCTAATGGGCTTAGGAGTGGCATATGGAGTATAATTTAGATAAATATGAGATGCTGCGTTTTGGAAAGATAAATCAGAGCAGAACTTATATACTTAATGGTAAGGTCCTAGTCAGTATTGCTGAACAAATAGACCTTGGAATGCAGGTTCAAAGTTCCTTCAAAGTAGAGTTGCAGGTACGTAGGGAAGTGAAAAAAGGCATTTGGTATACTTTCTTTTATTGGTCACTGTATTGAGTGTCGGACTTGTTGTGGCTGTACAGGACATTGATTTGGCCACTTTAGAATATTGCGTGCAATCCTGGTTTCCTTCCTATCGGAAGGATGTTGTGAAATTTTAAAGGGTTCAGAAAAGATTTACAAGGATGTTGCCAGGGTTGGATGATTTGCACTAAAGGGAAACACTGAAAAGGCTGGGGCTGTTTCCCCTGGAGTGTCGGAGGCTGAGTGGTGAAAATATAAAGATTTATAAAATGATGAGGGACATGTATATGATGAATAGACAGAGTTTTTTTTCCCCTGGGGTTGAGGAGTAGAGAACAATAGGGCATAGCTTTAGGGTGAGGGGGAAAATAGAAAATAGTTATATATGGGGCAACCTTTTTACACAGAGGGTGGTACATGTATGGAATGAGGTGTCAGAGGAAGTGCTGGAGGCTGGTACAATTGCAGCATTTAAAATGCATCTGGGTGAGTATATGAACAGGAAGGGTGTAGAGGCATATGGGTCAAGTGTTGGTAAATTGGACTAGATTAGGTTAGGATATCAGGTCAGCATGAACGAGTTGGACCAAAGGGTCTGTTAATGTTCTGTTAATTTCTAAGAATCTATGACTCTATGTGTGACTAGGTACAGTTACTGGTTAACAGCTTTCAGAGCTGGAGCTGCAAGTAGACACATTGTGGAGTATCCGAGATGCTGATTATGCTCTAGATAGCGTGTTTAGCGAAGCTATCTCACCGCAGGTGAAGGTTACACACGTAGAAATGGAATGAGTGACTGACAAAGTAAAAGTCACAGCAAGCAATATCAGATATTCGCTGCGGCCATTCCTCCGTCTCACAAACACACACACCATTTCGAATACCGGGGAGGTGGGCATATCAGGGGAAAGCAACTTCAGGCAAGTTCACAGCAAGACAGTTGCACAGAAAGTGTAGAAACAAGCAGCAGCACTATACTGACAGGGAATTCAAAGGTAAAGTGTACAGGTCGGTGTTTTTGTCATGCGAACGTGACTCCTGGCTGGTATATTCTCTCCCTGGTGCAAAGGTCAGGGATGACACCGAGTTTCTGCAGGACATTCTGCAAACGGAGGCTGAACAGCCAGTCAGCGTGCTAGATACCACTGAACAAAATGGTTGATAACCAAAAAGATGAAAAAAGGAAGTGAGGAGTGAAATTAAAATGAAGGGGCTCAAATGTAGTCATCTCGGGATTTATTCGCAGCACCATGTGTTAAGCAAGAGAGGAATAAGAAAATAGATCAGAATATATTCTGGCTGGTGAAACGCTGTACCGGGTGAGGTTAATATTGCTGTGTTCTGTTCGCCGAGCTGGAAGTTTTTGTTGCAAACGTTTCGTCCCTGTCTAGGTGACATCCTCAGTGCTTGGGAGCCTCCTGTGAAACGCTTCTGTGGTGTTTCCTCCGGCATTTATTGTGGCCTGTCCCTGCCGCTTCCGGTTGTCAGTTTCAGCTGTCCGCTGTAGTGGCTGGTATATTGGATCCAGGTCGATGTGTTTGTTGATGGAGTTTGTGGATGAGTGCCATGCTTCTAGGAATTCCCTGGCTGTTCTTTGCCCTACAATGGTAGTGTTGTCCCAGTCAAATTCATGTTGCTTGTCATCTGCATGTGTGGCTACTAAGGATAGCTGGTCGTGTCGTTTCGTGGCTAGTTGGTGTTCATGGATGCGGGTCGTTAGCTGTCTTCCTGTTTGTCCTATGTAGTGTTTTGTGCAGTCCTTGCATGGGATTTTGTACACTACATTAGTTTTGCTCATGCTGGGTATCAGGTCCTTCGTTTTGGTGAGTTGTTGTCTGAGAGTGGCTGTTGGTTTGTGTGCTGTTATAAGTCCTAGTGGTCGCAGTAGTCTGGCTGTCATTTCGGAGATGTTCTTGATGTATGGTAGTGTGGCTAGTCCTTTGGGTTGCGGTATGTCCTCGTTCTGTTGTCTTTCCCTTAGGCATCTGTTGATGAAATTGCGAGGATATCCGTTTTTTGCGAATACATTGTATAGGTGTTCTTCTTCCTCTTTTTGCAGTTCTGGTGTGCTGCAGTGTGTTGTGACCCTATTGAATAGTGTCTTGATGCAACTTCGTTTGTGTGTGTTGGGGTGGTTGCTTTCATAGTTCAGGACTTGGTCTGTGTGTGTGGCTTTCCTGTATACCTTCGTGGTGAATTCTCCGTTCGGTGTTCTCTGTACCATCACGTCTAGGAATGGGAGTTGGCTATCCTTTTCTTCTTCTCTCGTGAATCGGATTCCTGTGAGTGTGGAGTTGATGATCCGGTGTGTATTCCCTATTTCCGTGTTTTTGATGATTACAAAGGTGTCATCAACATATCTGACCCAGAGTTTGGGTTGAATTTGTGGTAAGACTGTTTGGGGTTAATATTCTTAAAGTTTGGATCAGTGTCTGTGGAATGTGGGATAAAACGGACGGGTAGCGCCTAAGAAGAGTTGGGAAAAATATCCTCATGCATACATTTTTGAGTGCTATTGATGACGTTTAAAATTAGTATAACATGGAAATGGGAACTAAAGTGGAGGTTTAGATGTTCCATAAACTGCTCTGGAGATGAGACGTAGAACATTAGTGATTGACTGTTGGGAGGAATAACCAAATGATTCATGTGATTCATAGGAACTCACATCCAGCATTGTGGAGTTTATTAAAATTATACCGATGGGAAGAAACCCTCTGAAATTCCAGAGCGGTCTCTGCCAAACAAAGAAAACTTACATTTTTATATGTTTGTTTAATTCTGTCTTTAATCATTTACAAACCAATCATATTAATCAACTATTTCTCTATTTGCAAATAAGCTAATTATAGGACTGCGAAGCTAAACACAGACATGCTTGATGCTTCACAGAGTGTCTTGTCTCCCTTCCTGGGTTTTTACGATGGACACTCTATTCAAGTACATTCATGCCCAGATATTTGCCATCTACACATATTTTTGACATCTCCAGTCAGATCCCAACACCTGAGATATATTTCCCTCCCCACTCCATCAGCATTCTGCAGAGATTATTCCACCCTTGACTAAATCGATAGGGCCACGACCCCCACCAACACACCCTCCACTCCTGGCACCTTCTCTTGCCGCCACAAGAGCTGTAAAACCTTCGCCAAACCTCCTCCCTCACCTCCATCCAAGGTCGGAAAGGATCCTTTCTGATACACCAGAGATTTCCCTGCACATCCAAACACCTCATCTGCTGTGTCAGTTGCTCTCGATGTGGTCTCGTCTGCAGTGAAGCAACTGGACCCAACTCGTGAAGCATTTCAGACAGCATATCTGAGAAACCAGCACCAAATAACTCCACCGCACTGTGGCTGACTACTTCAACTCCCCCTCCCACTCTGCCAAGGACATGCATTTCCAGGGCTTCCCTCAACCCCAAATCCTAGCCACCCAACGACAGGAAGAACAATGCCTCATCGTCCACCTTTGGATGCATATAGTATCAAAATCGATTTCAGCATTTTCATTTCCACTCCCGTCAACTCATCTCAGATTCAAACCCCCAACTCGGCACTGCTCTCTTGAATTGTTCTACCTGTCAATCTTCATACTCACCAATCCAGTCCAGCCTCCGTAATGATCTATCAATATCATTCCCCACATGCATCTACCTATCACCTTTCCAGCTCCTTACCCCGCAGCTCCAACCCTTCCTGTTTATCACTCAGCCCCCTTTCTCCCACCCCTACGTTCCTGATGAAGGACTTATGACTGAAATCAACTCGTAGAAAGTGAGAACTGCAGATCCTGGAGATCAGAGTCGAGAATGTGGTGCTGGACGTCATTCCTGACCTTATAATCACGCCCACTCAAGGGACTATCTCCGCCACCACAACTCAACCCAGGTCCTAGATCCCAGCCCTGCCTAGTTTTCAGTCTTCTCCCACACCTCCCCTTCACTGAGAATGATTGTTTAGTCCTCAGAAAAGCCTTCATCTTCGTACCTCTATGCTCCCGGATTAATGAGTTTGACATGCATCATGACCTTGAACGTTTCTTCCATGCTTCCACCTTCAGGCCCACCTTTTCAATCAAGACTCTCACCCACTCACCGAGGAGCCTGTGTCTCGCCTCCACCACACCCCATCCGCCTGGACACGTTGTATAGGCCCGTTACCCACTCTCGATCTTTTCATTTCTAACTGCCATCGTGACATCAACTACCTCAACCCGTCCACACCCCTCACCCATTCCAACCTCTCGCCTTCACAACGTCCATCCCTCCACTCCCTCCAGCTTCACTATCAAACCTGCAGACAAGGGAGGGTGGTAGTGGCAGTTTGGCGCACTGACCTCTACACCGCTGAAGTCAGTCACCAACATGCAAGCACCTCCTCCTTCTGACCCCTCGACCACGACCGCACCTCCCATCACCAAAACATAATCGCCCAGACCAACCAGACACCCACCTCTTCTGCCGATCTGCCATCCATAGACTCCAAACTCATCATCCTTTAATACAGCACCACCTGATTCTCCCTCCTTCTGAAAATTCACAGACCTGACTTCTCCGGTCTGCCCATTGTCTCAACCAGCTTCTGTCCCACTGAACTCATCTCTGCATACCTTGACACCGTGTCCTGTTCCCCTTAGTCCAGGAAGTTCCCACCTATGTTCGGGACATCATCCACATCTTTCAGCTCCTCCAAGACTTTCACTTCCTCGGCCCACAACTCCTCATCTACACTATGGGCATCCATGCCTTGTACACATCTATCCACCAAGACAACTGTCTCCAAGCCCACCGTTTCTTCCTCTCACTCCATCCCAAGCCCACCGTTTCTTCCTCTCACTCCACCCCAAGCATACCCTTCCACTGACACCCTCAACCACCTAGCAGAACTCGTCTTCACCCTTAACAACTTTTCCTTCCAATATTCTCACTTCCTCCAAACCAACTGGGTACCTATGGGAACCAGCTATGCCTGCCTCTTTGTCGGGTTCGTGGAACAGTACATCAGCTACATAGGCACCCCATCTGTTCCTCAGCTACACCGATGAGTGTATTGGTGTCACCTCGTGTTCCAACGAGGAGGTTAAACAGTTTATCAACATCACTAACACCTTTCATTCCGATCTCAAATTCACCTGGACCATCTCAGTCACCTCCCTCGCCTTCCTGGACCTCCCCATTTCAATCTGCGGCGACTGACTAAACACAGGCATCAACTACAAGCCCACCGACTCACATAGCTACCTAGACTACACCTCATTCCACCCTATCTCCTGTAAAAATGCCATCCCTTATTCAAAATCCCTCCGCCTCTGCCGCATCTGTTTTCAGGATGACCGATTCCACCTTACAAAATCCGATACAGCCTCTTTCTTCCGAGAACACAGGCTCCCTTCCCACGTGGTCGTCAATGTCCTCCAATGCATTTCTTCCACTTCCTGCTTCTCCACCCTTGAACGCCACTCCTTTCAATGCAACAAGGGCAGAACCCCTTAGGTTCTCACCTTCCAGCCCACCAACCTCTGTCAACATTGCATTAATTTCCGCTACCCACAAACGGGCCCCACCATCAGAGATTTACTTCCCTCCTCACCCCTATCTGCATTACGGAGAGACCATTCCATCCGCAACTTCCTTGTAAGATCCACACCTCCCACCAGCCCTCACCCTTCTTCCCACAACTTCCCCTGCCACCGCAGGAAATTTGAAATCTGTGGCGACACTGCTCCCTCACTTACTTCTTCCAAGGCCCCAAGAATCCTTCCACATTCAGCACAGATTTGCCTGTACCTCTACCAACGTCATCTAGGAACCATTGCACCCGCTGTGGTGTCCTCTACATCGGGGAGACAGAATGTCAACTTGCAGATCATTTCAGAGAACATCTCTGGGCACCCTCACTAACCAACCCCACCTCCCCGTGGATAAACACTTCAACTCTCCCTCCCACTCCGCCAAGGACGTGCAGGTCTTGGTCTTCCTCCACTGCCAAGTCATGACCACTCGACGTTTGGAGGAAGAACGCCTCATCTTCCGCCTTGGGATCCTTCAGCCACACGGGATTAATGTGGATTTCGCCAGTTTCCTTATTTCCCCTCCCCTACCTTATCCGAGTCCCATGCCTCCAACTCAGCACCACCCTGCTGACCTGTTCATCATCTTTTCCATCTATCCGCTCCACCCTTCTCTCTGATCCATCACCTTTTCCCGACCTTCATCTACCTACCACATTCTCAGCTACCTATCCCCCAACCCAACCACCCTCCCATTTATAACCAAACATATCCACACTGACCGTACGAACACTATCGAACCCAAACCCATTCCCCTACATTTACCCCTGACTAATGCATCTAACCCACACATCCCCGAACACTATGAGCAATTTAGCAGGGCCAATTCAGCTAACCAGCACATTTTTGGTTTGTGGTTGGAAACCGGACCACCCAGAAGAAACCCACGAAGACATGGGGAGAATTTACAAATGACATGCAGACAGTCGCACATATAGAATTAAACCTAGGACACCGGGTCTGAGAAGCAGCAGTGCTATTCACTGTGCCGCTCGAGGAAACATCATCCTGTCAAGTCCCGTAAGAATGCTATATTTCAGTAAGATGACGGATAGAAATGGCATGATTAGGGAATCATGGATGACAGGTGAAATTGTGACACTAGCTAAGAGGGAAAAGAAACATGCATAAGGTTCTAGGCGAATTAGATTAGATTACTTACAGTGTGGAAACAGGCCCTTCGGCCCAACAAGTCCACACCGACCCGCCGAAGCGCATCCACCCAGACCCATTCCCCTACACTTACCCCTGCACCTAACACTACAGGCAATTTAGCGTGGCCAATTCACCTAACCTGCACATTTTTTTTGGAGTGTGGGAGGAAACCGGAGCACCCGGAGGAAACCCACGCAGACACGGGGAGAATGTGCAAACTCCACACAGTCGGTCGCCTGAGGCGGGAATTGAACCCGGGTCTCTGGCGCTGTGAGGCAGCCGTGCTAACCACTGTGCCACCGTGCCGCCCACAATGAAACTTTGGAACAACATTGGGAATGTCAGAGCAATCTGAAAGGGGTCATAAAATATCTTTAGCAAACTGGGTCACAGAAAAGAACCCAAGGCATTTTAGCACGGTGGCACAGTGGTTAGCGCTGCTGCCTCACAGCGCCAGAGACCTGAGTTCAATACCCGCCTCAGGCGACTCACTGTGTGGAGTTTGCACATTCTCCCCGTGTCTGTGTGGGTTTCCTCCGGGTACTCCGGTTTCCTCCCACAATCCAAAAATGTGCAGGTTAGGTGCATTAGCCATGCCAAATTGACTATAGTGTTAGGTGAAGGGGTAAATGTAGGGGAATGGGTCTAGGTGGGTTGCGCTTCAGCAGGTCAGTGTGGACTTGTTGGGCCGAAGGGCCTGTTTCCACACTATAAGTAATCTAATCTAATTTGCATCAAGAGAGTAACTAGAGAAAGGATTGGCCCATTCAAGGACAAAGGAGAAAACTCATGCATGGAGTTAGAGAAAAAAGGCGAGATTTAATGAGTACTTTGCATCTGTATTCAACGAGGAGAGGGATATGAAGGATGTTGATATTAGGGATAGATGTTTGATTACTCTAGGTCAAGTCGACATAACGAGGGAGGAAGTGTTGGTATTTAAAAGGCATTAAGGTCAACAAGTTCCCAGGTCTGGATGGGATCTATCAGAGGTTACTGTGGGAAGTGAGGGGGGAGTAACTGGAGCCTTAACAGACACATTTGTAGCATCATTGAATACGGGTGAGATGGAGAATTGCCAATGTTGTCCTCTTGCTTCAGAAGGGCAGCAGGTAATCCAGGTAATTATAGACTGGTGATCCCCATGTCCGTGTTAGTGAAGCTGCTGGCGAAGATACTGAGGGATAGGATCTATTTATGTTTAGAAACAAATGGGTTTATCAATGATAGGCAACATGCTTTTGCGCTGGGAAGGCAATGATTTACCAATTTAGTGGAATTCTTTGAGGAAGTGACAAAGTTGATTGAGGAGGGAAGGGTTTTGGATGTCATATACATGGACTCCAGTAAGGCATTTGATAAGGTTCTCCATGATAGGCTGGTAGGGAAAGTGAAGTTGCATGTGCTCCAGTGTGTGCCAGCTCAATGTCTGGCACACACTTGCCTGGATGAGTACAGCTCCAACAACACTTTAAGTTCGATGCCATCTAGGAACAAACACGGTTAATTGCACATCTACAACCATCCACTCTCTCCACCCCCAAAACGAAGTTAAAACAGTATACTATCTACAAAATGCACTACACAAATTCACCAATGATCCTCAGACAGCACCTTCCACACCCATAGACGCTTCCATCTCAAAGGACAAATGTAGCAGATATCTGGAAACATCATTCCTTGCAAGTTCCACTCCAAGCCACTCACCATTTAATTTGGAAGTATATCATTGTTTCTTCACTGATGCTGGGTAAATATAGTGAAATTCTTTACAATGATGTTGTGGGTCAACCTGTGCACATGGACTTCAGAGATCCATGAAAGCATCTCACCACTTCCTTTTCAAGGGCAATGAGTGATGGGCAATAAATGGTGGCCGACCAGTCGACACCCACATCCTAGGCAATGCATTCCAATCGTCCCTAGCCATTACATTCTGTCCTCTGGCTGATGTAATGTTTCCTCAAATCCACTCTAAAGCTTCCCTCTACCATTTTAAAATTGTTTCCTTGTTATTGATCCTTCGCCTAATGGGAACATATGCTTCCTATCACCATGTTCCTCAATATCTGTATTACATGCCCCCTCAATATTTTCTGCTCCAAATATAGCAACCAGAGTTTATCCAGCCTCTCTACATAAATGAAATACTCCATCCCAGGCAACATCCTGGTGAACCTTTTCTGCAATCCGTCTAATGTAATCACATCCTTCATACAGTGTGGAGACTGGAAGTGTACACAGTACTCCAGCTGTAGCCTCACCACAGTCCTGTATAGCTCCATCATCACCTCCCTTCTCTTTTAATCTATACACCAGGACTGATGAAGTTAAGTGTTCCATTTGCCGCCTTTACTAATTAATCTTTCCTGCTGCCTTAACATCTGTGGACAAACATCTCAAAATTCTTCTGTTGGTCTG
The DNA here is from genome assembly GCF_037043375.1 of Chiloscyllium plagiosum. Taxonomy (NCBI): domain Eukaryota; kingdom Metazoa; phylum Chordata; class Chondrichthyes; order Orectolobiformes; family Hemiscylliidae; genus Chiloscyllium; species Chiloscyllium plagiosum. Next base: position 12,985,388 of record NW_028270187.1, read on the forward strand.
GGATTTCTCAACTCCTGCCATTGATTGAGCACGCTGTTGTCGTTTCTCTTCTTCAGAAGTGTGTCAGCTCGTATTTAAATTCGATCTGCCAATAATTCTTCTTTGACTTGGTGAGTTGGCTTACTAACAGGGAGAGAGGCACGCCAGAAAATGGCAGGACTACAGCTGATGTGTTGAAGATCCAATACAGTTATTGTGGGACGGTCATGGAATGTAAAACGTATGGCCTAGGTTGATCTGTCACCTTTCCTGGGGATGAGCCTGTCGCACAGTTGGAACAGACTCACGAGAGGGCGACAGCACACTTTTAACTGCTGAGACTGACCACGTTCTGACGTTGATTCCAGCCTCTACTTCAATGTTTTAGCTTCAGCATAGAAAAGGGGAACATTTGTCAGAGATTCTAGTCCACTCTGATCCATCCCTGTCACATGTCAGTGTGAACAAGCGCACTGAGAGAGATAATGCCAAATGAACGTGCATCAACAACACAGAAATACTGGTCCACAGCACAGAAAAATCGGCCCTTCGGCCCCTCAAACCTGTGACAGTCGAAAACAAGAACATTTCTATTGTTTTATTCAGCCACGGGGTTTGACATCATTGGATGGGCCAGCATTTATCACCTTCTCTAATTGCCAAGATGACAGCTGTAAGTCAACCACATCACTGAAGGTTTGGAGTCACCTGAATTGAAGGTTTCAGTAAAAGGGAGCAGTGAACCAGATGGATATCTTCACGAAGCAACAACAGTTCCTAGGTCACCATTAGACTCTTCATTTAAGACATTTAAAATGAATTCCAATTCTTCCAATAGCTCAGTTCCTCATAGTTCCTCAGAATGCCACTTATCTCTAGACGAACAATCTATGAATACTGCCAATGGGCAACCACCTCCTCAATAATGTAATAACGTTCCAATACGAATTTCCAGCACTTGGCCCATTGCCTTGCATACCTCGGCGTCATAAGTGCATATCAAGTTGAGCATGATCAAATCAGCCATGATCTCATTGAATTATTGAGCTATCTCGATGAGCACTCCCTCTTTAGTGAGAATGTCCTGCTTGAGGTAGAGAGACCAAACCAACGCACAGTTCTCCAGCGGGAGTCTCACTAAGGCCCCATGAAAATTCAATGAGGTTTCACGACTTCTGAACTCCTATCTTCTTGCAATGAAGGCCAACATACTATTTGCCTTCCTTATGGTATGCTGCAGGTCTGGCTGTGAATAAATGGCTGGCTCACAATAAGTACAGAAATTCACAACAGCTTGAGAAAGATGATTAGACAGGATAGTGACTGGTTTCGCTTCAGAAGTGAATATTGAAGAAAATATTGAAGCTCTTTAAAAAATGTTTAACTATTGGGATACAACTGCTTGTGGTTTAACCTGACGGTCGCCACACCTCATGTGAAGGGGAGAGCTTGGGAAGGTGGAACCTGCATGGTATTAATGCCTTGGAGCAAGGAAGTGACTGTTCCGTCGCCAAAACTGACATAACAATAGGTGGAAAAGCAGTTTATGAAAGGGTGCAAACAGTTAATAGGGAAATGTTGATAGTTTAAGTCAGTGGAGAAATAAAATTTGGCAAATGGTGTATGATGTGCGAAGACGTGAGGTTGTTCATCTCGGAAGGGAGAACAGAAGAACAGAATATTATTTAAATGGAGAAAGCTGCATCACAAGGGATTTATACGAATGCCTGCACGAAACACAGAAAGATAGCATACAGGGGAAGCAGTCAATCAGGAAGGGCTAATAGAATGTTGATCGTTATTTAAAAGGGTTTGGAGTATAAGAGTAGTGAAGTGGGTCTGCAACTGTACAAGGTGCTGGTAAGACCACATCTGTGCGCACTCCTCATCCTATTATTAAAGGATGGATATTGTTTCATTGGAGGCAGGTCAGAGAAGGTTCACTGGGACGATGCTGTTATGGACGGATTCTCTTCTAAGAAAATGTTAAAGCAGTTGGAACTCTTCCCACTGGAGGTTAGAAGAATGAGAGATGATATCACATGAAACACATTGGATTCTTAACGGGCTTAACAGCGTAAATGCTGACTGGATATTCCCTTCATAAGAGAGACCATGACCAGTGTCACAGAATAATGAAGCACCAATTTAACACCAAGATGAGAAAGAAATTCTTTTTTATTCAGTTGCGAGTGAATATTTGGAATTCCTTTTCACAGAGAGCTGTTGGAGAGGGGCGTAGGGTGCAAAATCCTTATGTATATTTAAGGTTGTAATAGATTAATTCTTGATCGGTACAGGAATCAATGGTGAAAGGCAAAGGGCAATAATGTGGAGGTGAAAAGTGTCAGATCCTGCTGAATAACAGAGGAGCAGACTTGTGGTGCCAAATGGCCGATTCTTCACCCAATCGCTTATGGTCTTTATTTTGGCTGTGGAAGGAATTGAAGCCTCGTTGTTGACGTCAGTCTGTATTACAAGCCCGTCAACCAGCCAACTGAGCTACCCAACGTCAATAGCCGCAACACAGCAGTGATGTGACGACGGAAAGTTGAAAGATTGTTCACAGATGGTGATACATAGTAATATGGCAAGGTCAAGCCTGTTATTGTTAAGTCTTTTAGAGCAACCCAATAGTTGAGAATCAGCTGGAGACAAATCTCTCCTCAGGGACGCAAGAT